>NC_082341.1:146888610-148174443 GCF_027477595.1 Haemorhous mexicanus
CCCTGCCCCGCCCTTCGCGTCACATCGCCCGGCGGGCGCAAGCCCCGCCCTCACGGCGCTCCGATTGGTCGCTGGCCATAGCGCCATCTCGGCATAGCGCCGCCGATTGGCCGGCGCCGCTGAGACACGGGCGCGCGGTGCCCGCGGGGCGGCGGCGGCCGTTACTCATTAGCATGGCTGCGGGGCCGCCCCTCCCGCGGGCCGGCCTCGCCATTCGCGCCTATTGCCCCTGGTTCCCTCCCACAACCTCATTCCTAGCGCGAGGCGCCTCCGGGCGCCGGGACCGGGTCGAGGAGGGAGGGAGCGGCATCGCATCTTCTCTCCGTGAGGCGGCTGCGGGGTGCCCTGGTGCGGGCCGGGAAAGCAGAGCATCAGCCGCGCCCTCCTGGGCGTGCACTGTCCTCCCCCCGCCCCGCGCGGCGCCGCTGCCTCATCCCCGGGCGTGAGGGCTCGGCAGCATCGCCGCCGCCAGCGGGGGAGAGTCCCGGCACTGAACGAGGCTGGGCACGGCGGAGGGGTGACCGGGGGGCGGTGAGACGAGCTCTAGCTCCTCCGGCGTCGCGTGTCCGGGAGGGGATTCTTGAGAAGACGTTTTATATATTGTTTTTTTCCGGTTTCGGAACCTCTGTCCAGGCTCCTGTGGCAGCCTGGCGAGGTGGGGCTTGTTCCTCTTCTAGGGCTCCTTGTTTTTCCATTGAAATCTCCCCACCTTCCAGCGAAAAGGAAATCACCTCTTTTCTATAGATACATTTTATCATCCCTTCCACGAAACCCTATTTTCGGCAGCATCCATCTGCGGCGAAGCTTTGGAGCAACCGAGATCGGTGACCCTCATGATGTGGACCTTTCTGGGTATCGCCTCCTTCATTTACGTGTATAAAAAGTGTGGAGACCTCATGACTTATGCCAATAAGGAGGTGCTGCTCTCCGTGCTGGTGTTTTTCTCGCTCGGCTTGGTGCTCTCGTACAGGTACCACTTCAGGGGGCCCAGGCAGCGGCAGCAGCAGAAGCAGAAGTCGCACCTGGGGGTGCTCTCCGATGTGCTTTCGGCTTTGCCGCTGGTTGGCTTCTTCTGGGCCAAACCCACCCCGACGTCTCAACAAGTTGAACAGCCCAAATCCAGAAAGGTAAGTTGGATTCAGACGCGGCACGTGAGGTGAAAAGTCCTGCTGCTCTTCCCTCTGGCCACTGACCCTCTGCCCTGGTGAGGGAAAAGAGCTAAGAAGGGGGTGGACAGGGTTTGGCTTTAGGTGCTGGATGTTTGATTTATCATACTTTGTGTCAGTTTTGGATGGCAAAAGAAAAAGTGAAACTTATTTAAGTGGTAGACATGGGGTTTTCTAGCATCAAAACAAATATATTTTAAGAAAGATTTGGAGTAAAAGAGTATCGTAGTAGCAGAAAAACATCTTCAGTTGCCAGTCTGTTGTAGTGATGAAGGACTGGAGAATCTCTCCTGTGAGGAGAGGCTGAGTGACTGTCCAGCCAGGAGAGCAGAAGACTGTGTGTAAATAACTGAAGGGAGTGTGCAAAGAAGGCTTTTTCCATCAGTGCCTGGTGACAGGATGAGAGGTGCTGAGCACAGTCTGAAACAGAGGATGTTTGCTCTGAGCATTAGAAGGCACTATTTACTGTCAGGGTGACTAAGAACTGGAACGTTCCCAGAGAGGTGGAAGAGTCTCCATCCTTGGAGGTATCCAAAACAGGGCCCAGGCCAGTCTGCTCTGACCCTGCTTGAACAGGGGCTTTGGACCCCATGATGTCCAGAAACCCTTTCCAACTTCTGCCATTCTGTAACTCTTTGATGAGCTTCCTAAAATTTACGGATGAAACACATTTGCAGATAGAGTTACTGGGAAATGATTGCTGACCTATTGCTTGTACAATAGGTGTGGGACCTGCTCAGATAGTCAGTCTGTTCCCTTGAGCCCATCATGAGCCCTGTGGAACAAGTGGAGAGCTGTGCCTGAAGCTTAGCTGGAGTCCTGCCATCCAAGACTATGAACTGGCCATAGATATCCAGTACATCTGTGGTCAGCACTATTTGGCTACTTTCCTGTCTACTTCTGGGCAATTTCACATGAGTGCTGACCCCTCACACAGAAATACATGAAACGGGTTTTGGCTGCAAGTCAAAGGTTTTTTATTTTTATTTTATTTTTCTCTTCAAGCCTGCCTTTACCAATTTCTTCTGTTACTTGAATTCAGATAGTTAGTTTAGCACTCTGCTGCTGTGTTGTAGATATAAACATGACACCAGGCCACTAAAAATTCTGGTGTCAGTGTGTTTCACTGATGCAATCGTATTTTACCAATGTCAGCACTGCAGTGCTGAGGCATTTGTGAAAGACTGAATTAAACTCTCATCTACCAGCTGGAGAAATGATTTGCAGCTTTGCAGTGGAGTTGCCCTTAAAATTATTTTTCACTTTGAAATGAATGTGATTAGGTGCTGTTGGGAAGTTCTGTAACAGAGCTGATTTAAGATACCAGTTTCTATATTAACTGGTGTCCAGTCCAATATATGTCAATTCTTAACATCTTTAAATGTAGATTAATGGTGATTTTGCTTATACTTTTAGATGTTACATGAGTTTTCATTTCAGGACTACTTCTTGAAAGCATTTCCCAGGCAGCTGCTTCTGCTGTCACTTTTTCATTCTGAATATTACCATAAGTTGCTGTTTGGTTAGGTAGGTTCAATTTAGAGTATAATTTAAAAGGAGTGTGTTTTCCAGAGAAATACATTTTCCAGTAAATCTAATATCTTTTTCATTAAAAAGTGCTAAGGCCGCCATGCTAGAGTGGTTCACTGGTGTGAAGATATCAGTCTTACTTTATAGGACAAGAATATGGGACAGCCTTTTCTTACTGCCTTCTATAGCAGCTTTCAGTCTCTGACAGTTTTATTTGTGCTTTGTCTTGGATCAGCAGGGCAGATTTTAGCCAGGGTCTTGATTTGCAGCAGTGTTGGTTTTTCTTTTCTCTACTTGTTGTGCTTGTGTTGCCTTGTAGAGTATGACACATTCAATTTTGGACAAAACTAAACTGCAAGATGCCTTCCAACTACCAATGCACCCTCAGTACCCTGGCTAAAAGTAGAGCTGCTCCAAAGTCAGCCCTCTTGACAAGAGGGCTCATAACAAGAAGACCTCTTGTTATGGTAAATATCCGTTGGCACATGTAACTTTGTTGGCTTTGTTTTCTAAAGGGTAAAAGAGAAGTGAACTTCTCAGATGTGTATCTGACAGAGACCACTCCAAATACAACATTGTCACCCCAATATGATCCAGAAATTATCATTGTGGGATCAGGTGTCCTTGGTTCTTCCTTGGCCACGGTGCTTTCAAGAGATGGAAGGAAGGTGACTGTGATAGAGAGGGATCTGAAAGAACCTGACAGGATAGTTGGAGAATTGCTGCAGCCTGGAGGATTCAATGCTCTTCGAGACTTGGGTCTTGAAGGTGGGTACATTTCAAAGTGTAAATAGATCTGTAACACAAGAGTTGCTACACTCAACAATGTATTTAGTAAAAGCATGCCTAGAGGAAAAATTAGGAAAACATTATCTGCCCTTAACATTGAAATAAAATCACTTGTGTATTTCCAGTTTGCTATTCTGAAAATACTCTTCTTTCAACATGTCTATTTTGTTTAAGAAAATTGGACCCTGTGTAAAGAAATGCCTTTAATAAATAATTAGGCTTGCTTTAAGACTTGTTTTAACTCATCTGTGGCTTTTATCTTGCAGATACAGTAGAAGGTATTGATGCTCAAATAGTAAATGGTTACATAATTCATGATCTAGAGAGCAAATTGGAGGTTGAGATTCCTTATCCAACATCTGAAGATGGACGCGTGGCCAGTGGAAGATCTTTTCATCACGGCCAGTTTATCATGGGCCTCCGAAGGGCAGCTATGGCAGAGCCCAAGTGAGTCACTGTGAAAGCACAGTTGGGATCCAGAGATTCGGAAGCATTGTTCCCATCATTTCCATGAGATTCCTTAACCATTTCCCAGCCCAGAGGGCTGTGATGAACAAGAGTGACAGAACGTGGTAGCTAGAGTTACTCATTCTGCTCTCTGTAGACAAGTTCGTAAGTTACATACACATCATATATATATCACACTTTGGGACAACTTAATCTTTAAGGAAGTATGGGCTTTGATATTAGGCAAGATATTTGCTCATCTGTGTGAGAGAACGGTTCACAGGTGAAGGGTTGATTCTCTTCTGCTGATTCTTGGGTTTGGCATTTTACCAGAAGGAGTGACCTCTTCTTGGTGAGCAGTGCACAGAAATTCTTTAGACAAGGCATGAGTGGCAAATCTGGCACTATTTGTTAGATCACAGAGTGGTTTGGGTTAGAAGGGATGACCTTTGAAGGTCAGGTAGTCCAACCCTCCTGCACTGGGCAGTAGCATGTAGCTTTTCCACTGATGTAATCAGTGATGATAGAAATCAATCGTTTACATTTGTATGTTGTTTTGCTTTCTTTTTTGACAACAAGAAGTAAGCCAAAGTAACTAAAAAGGAGCATTAAACGGAAGTAGCTCTTTTCAGTTAATAATTTGTATGTTTCAGAATTTTGAAGACAATTTCTTTTCATAATTAAAAGAAAAAAATTGGTGTTTTCTCCTAACTGTTTCCTTTCTTCTATAAAGGAGATGAGAAGTAAACTTCTATTGAAATAGAATAGATTCTAGGTGCTGCTTTCTATGTGGTATTTTTTTTGTATTGTCTTTTTTTCCCCCCCTAAATAATTTTTTACCCATGGAATATCATAATGCCATATGTCCCTTTACAAGGGACATATGGCATTATATTTTTACCTAACATCTTTATTCTGAGCTGGAAAAATGCTTTCTCCTTTCTTATTTGTTATATCATATGAATTACTAAAAGTGGCACTAAAGATAGCAGCTCTGTAGTACAGTTAAAATTAATGGTGACAGTGTTCATTAGCTAGCTCTGAAAGCTAAAGCCTTCTTGAGGCTTTAAGTTCAATGAAATTTGGGCATCTGAGTGCTCAGCTTGTGGGAAGAACCCCAGTAGCTGTACACAGTCTTTGAAACAAAATCTTGCAAAAATCATGTTTGTGACTTAAATGAAATTCTTTCCAATTTTACACACACTCCTGAATGTTTGTTTTGTGTATGCTTGCTTGCCATTTAATTTGTGGCATAGAAAACTGCATGTTTATGTGCAGTGAAAGATCAAGAACTCTTAATAGTGCCAGGAGATTTTGGGTTTTATTACAACGCTTTTGAAGATATAGGGGATAATTATTACTGATTAGTATGTCCTCTATAAGCTCTAGGCAATATGAATGTATTTCAGAGAAGTAGTTATTTTTGCAGCAGAAAGAGGTAGGGCATCATTGGTTTATAAACTAATTATATAGAATTATAAACTCACTTATAGTGGATGAGAACAAAAAGTGAGCGCTTGGTTTCTTTTATAGCTGTCATTTCAGTTACTTTAGAGCTGATAGGATCTGGAGGACTCTGAATCCCTGGCATGCTGCTGCAGTCCCTTGGTGTTGAGGTTTCTGTGGAGTGCTTGCTCATAACCGTTCATATTTTGATACAGCCAATGTGCCTGTTTCCTGTCAAATTAAGCCAGTCATGAGCTGCTCTGAAATGTCTGTGCTGGATGCCAGGGAAAATAAAACATTAATTGAGATGCTTCTATTTCTTTCAAGAGCCTAAAATAGCTAGCTGTTGTATTCTCACATGCACCTTTAGCTCAGTTCTTAAAGTTGTGGGATTCCATCTGGATATGGAATATTTGCAAGAGATTCAAAGTGTCCTATTTCAAGCCACTAAGTCTGAAGTGCTGTGATCAGATCTAACAGCTCAGACCAATAAAGAATATAAGTTTAGAGAGATTTAATTCCTGAACTCAAAATAGCTCTGGTTGGGAGATAGAAGCAGGGGATGCTCCACTCAAACATAAATGTTAGCAGAACTTTAAAAGCATAAATAGATAAAAACCAGAACTCTCTCCCAAATTCCTGAGGTGACAAACTAGATATCTGTCCTAAACAGGTTAGGTTAGTTTGGACTGCTCTGAGAATTATGTGCCTGAATTTTATCTAGTGTTCATGTTAAGGGTTTAAGTGCTGCTGATCCTGCTCTTCAGTTCTCCTCAGAGTTAGTTCTCACCTGCACTGTCAGCCATTCCTAGCTTTTAGCAGTGACGACTCAGGCAGCTCCCTGATTTCTGACCATTATTAGGTGTGAAACTCCTCTCAGCATCTCTCACAGGGCCATGGGGCACAGCTGGGGACTCTACTAAGTGGCAGGATGTTTATGATAAACAGTACGGTCTTTAGAATATTCAGTTATCAAACCAAAGGTGAAATTTATGACCAACACTTTTTGACATTTAATGTGGCTTCAGAAAGTGTTCAAGAACTTCTTTTTTCTTTTTTTTTTTTTTTTTTTTGCAAAATTTAAATCATGTTGGCAGAGACAACACTGTTGAAAATTTGGTTTTCTATCTATGTCTAGTGCCTTGAAATGCTGGCATCATTAATCCTCTTCTGTTTTAACCCCCCTGTTTCATTTCAGTGCAAAGTTCATTGAAGGGACTGTGTTACAGTTACTTGAGGAAGATGACTGTGTTGTGGGTGTTCAGTACAAGGACAAAGAAACTGGAGACATTAAGGTAAGAGCTTTCTGTTACATTGTTAAACTGTTGAGAAATTGAGGGTTGCTTTATATATATAATTTTTTTAAAGCTTGTATTTTAGAGCACTGGTACAGAAATAATGTAGTTATCAAGAAAGCCAAAGATTCAATAAAGGGAGATTATTTTCTTGTGCATACAGTCTGGGAATATGGGAATTCTTGTTATAATTTCTTATGAAGCTTCTGTTTCCGTTTCTCTGGAGAATTCAGTTCATTATTTGTTTCATTTTTTTAAATATGTCTGGAGTTTAAAATCTTTTGAGAGTTCCTGGTGAAAGAACAATATATTAAGATTTGTGCTTCAGCTGTGTGTAGTGGTCTGCATTTCCATGTATACTTCCACCATCTAGTGAGGGACTGAGAATGAAAAAGTTACTTTTTGATAGTGAAAGATCTGTCTTGTCATTTCTTGGATGACAGAAAGAGAATTTTGGCATATTTTTAATGCTAAACTGCTGGCTAAATGCTATGAAACTGTGTGGACTTAGGAGAGACCAGTTTGGGTGGAACTCCAGTACTGGAGTTCTGGATATGCTGCCTATTCTCCAGAAAAACCAAATTTGTGATCTTCTTTATGGACTTTGAAGTTCCTTTGTTGCCTAAAGTTACATAGATGTACTCTGATGGGAAAGATGGGAATCTGCCTATGCTGTGCTCCCCTCCTTACTAGATGGAGAAAGTTCCTGAGTAGCTGGAAGATCCTGCTCTGATCTCTAAGATCAGAAGTCTCTAACATCTTTCCTTCTCTAAGTCATTTCGAAATGGGACTGGTGGCACAGAACCAAATAAATAGGAGAGAGCCTTTTAAAAGTATTTGCCAAAGCTTAGGGGAGCAAGCTGGTTTTAGACTGTCCTCAGGCAAGTGCCATTTCAGGCACTTAACGGCTAAGTGCTGCAACAGAGCAGAGAAGTAACAACATCCTTGACCCCTCTTGAGGTAGCTGGAGGAGGAGTGAGTTCCAGGTCTGTTCCTTGGTCTGTCTTAGCTGCCATGTAATATGAATGAAACTGTATTAGGAAATCACTCTAGGAGACTAAGCCACTGAATCACGGGTATGGGAAAGACAGGGAGTTTGGAGACAAGGAGGATTTTTTTGCAGGGAGAAGGGTGTTTGTTGGGATTTATTTCCCAAATTCAGTTGGCTTTATCCTCCAGGAACATAGAAGTGTGTTTTTTTTTTATTTTGTTTGAGGTGTAGAAGGAGAACGTGCATATTTGTTTCTAGTTCTGTTTTTAAGCTTCACACAGTTAGGGATGTTATTGTTGTAATTTTAAGTGTGACTTATTTGAACACTGGGTGACCAGTGTTCTAGCCTGCATCTCCTGAAAGTCTGGATGTTGTTCTAAAGGCCTTAAGTTTCCTGTCTGTATGCTGGGGATAAACAAATTTGTGTTTTGCACTGAATGCTGAAGTTCTGTGACTGGAAAGAGCTGTTTCATTTGCTGGCTTAGATCTCCTTTGATTTTAGAAATTTAGTATATAAGAAATTTCTATTAAACATTTCTGTGTTTTCCTATCTGTGAGTTTTGACAGCTAGGAAGCTCTTAGCTGAATAAAAACCCCAAACTCAAGCCTGTTTACATTCCTTATCCTGCTTTTATGAAGACAATAGGCTGTGTTTTGTATGTGTTTTTCTGTTCTTTCCATCCGACATTCTCCACCACATTACTTCTGAGATTTTTATTAAATGAGGTTCAAATTAGCCAGTATGCTAAAGGTCAACTTAGTAATTTTTTCAAAACTAGGCAACTGAATAGACTCAAGGTTAATTGTGTTGACTGTGGAAGAATTGTAGCATGAGTGTTCTACTCATTAGACAGCAGGAAACTGATATGGACAGATGACTTTGGTCTAATTGCAGGAAAAATGAGAGCTTGCAGCCATCCAAGCTAGGAATCCATAGGAAAGAAGTGAATCCATAGTAGAGGTAACTCTGCTCAGAAGGTCACTTCTATAAGCACAGACACATAAAACATGTTTTACCTTACTCACATCTACTGTCATCTCATTTTGTCCAACTTCTCTTCATACAGCAAAAGATGTTGAGGTTTGTGTGACCAAGTGGAGTCAGACTTGGAGATCCTTGTGAGTCCCCTCCAGCTCAGAATATTCTCTGATTTTATGAATTCACTCCAATGCTGGTGGCAACTGCTCATAGAGGAACTCCTCACAGAGTGACTCACCCATACAATAGTAAAAGATTTCCTAGGAGTACTAACGAAACACAGTGTGCTTTTTTTGCCTTAACTTATAAACTGAAAGCTTAAAAGGAGAAATACTTTTTACTGCTTATGCCAAGCAGGTGAAATCACTGAAAGTTAAGGACTAATGCTTATGGTAAATCTGTTGTCATTTGGAGTTCAGTCACTGACCATATTGACACTGAGAAAGCTGTAGATAGAAGGAAACACCTACCTTTAGATGCTTCCTAGTATAATAATGTTGTTATATGATGATAAAAGTAAAAGGCATAAAAGTACATTTTAGTAACTGGAATTATTTGCTTATGTTTGAGAAGAATGTATGTGTTAAACATTAAGAATTTATACAGATCTTCAGCTGAACCTGATCAGTTTACTCAGATTTGTATTTTGTCCATATATATATACACACACACACACTGTTTGTCTAGTTCCTAAGTAAATTTGGAACTGCTCACAGCTCCCTGTGTGGTCTTTTAAAGAAGAGCCTATGTGCTTACAACTTGTCAGTCTGTTACACTTTGGTTTGGTTTTCTTTAGCTGCTTATACATAGTTCTTTAATTTGAAATTCTTTTTTGTTTTCTTTTTTCTTCTTCCTTCTTTTTTCTGAGGATTACAGCCTGAAGGGAGCAAATACTCCTCTTTGTTGTATTTTTTAATCCAAGTTTCTACACAGTTCCCATAGCTGTGTTTTCTAAAAAAGCTATTTGTTAGATCAGCTTGTGTAGCAAATAGATAAGTATGAATACCAGGAAGGCAAACCCCACAGTATTTCTTAATACCTATGCTGGGAATTGCTTCTCATTGTTCTGTAGCAAAATTGGTGGTGTCTTATCTTTATTTTTAATTTCTGCTGCAGGAACTTCATGCTCCACTTACAGTTGTAGCTGATGGACTTTTCTCCAAATTCAGGAAGAACTTGATATCCAGCAAAGTTACTGTTTCCTCCCATTTTGTTGGTTGCATTTTGAAGGTAACTTTAAGAAAAATACTATATAAACCACTATGCTGTTGCTGAAGGTGAGGTACCTTGTAACCCCTATGAACATTTGCCTTCAGGACCTACAAACTTCAAGAGAGAAGGTGGTGTCCTGGTTTTGGACTGGGAATCTGGGTTGGTAGCTGGGTGGATGGAGAGTCCAGGTAGAAATCCTGTCTGGTTCTTTCACTCTGTGTCTGCTGCATTAACTGATGCATTAACAGCAAAAATAATTAAGGGAGAATGAACTAAAGCTAGCAGAATTTTCACTAGATTGGGAACACTGACTCGTAGGAACTCCAGTACTTTTTGGGTCTCTAATCCCTTTAGCACTGCCCAAGTTTGTCTACTTTTGGAATCTCTTATAAGACCTCATTAGATAGGGCCCTGTGATTCATCTTCAGTTGGTGTCTCCAAGTAGTTATATTTAGACTAGTGGATTTCTTTCCCTCCCCCCACTTTCTTTATGAAAAGAAAACAAAATTATCTTACTGAAAACTACTACATTGATTATGTTACAGGTTTTTAATGGCATATATTAAATCTTGGTGAAGCATTCAATGGAAATGGATAAGTTAGTGATTCTAGTAAATGTTAAAATTTATTGGCCAAAGAATTGTTGCTACACTGAAATTCAGAACTTTCTTTTTGAAAACACTTCTTCATTTAAAAGAATAATAACACAAGCTTAGTATGATAGAGGATTTTATTTTAAAGTGTTTTAGAAAATTATTTTGTATGTCTGATGTTCAGTACCCTTTCATTAATCAGTCTCAATCTTTCTCCCCCTTATTTTCTTTTTAAGGATGCATCACAGTTTAAAGCTAATTATGCTGAACTTGTTTTAGCTAAAACGAGTCCAGTGCTAATCTATAAGATTTCTTCAACTGAAACTCGGGTCCTTGTTGATATTCGAGGGGAAATGCCAAAAAATTTAAAAGAGTACATGATTGAGACTATTCATCCACAACTACCTGGTAAGTCTGGAAAGACTTCTTGAGAATTGTCACATTTAAATATGTCAAAAAAAAGGAGACACATTTAATTGAATTGATAGAACTATGTGGCTTTTTCCATGTGCACAGTCACAATTTCAGGAGCCATTTACCCTTCTTTGGTTCCACACAACACACAGAAGTTTGTTCAGCTCACATCTGTGAGGTCAGCAATTCAGGATTGTATAAAACTCCAGTGTCCCCAGCACAGGAAGGACACTGACTTGTTGCAATGAGTCCAGAAGAGGCCACCAAGTTGACCAGAGGGATGGAGGGCCCCTCCTATGAGGAGAGGTTCAGAGAGTGGGCTTTGTTCAGTCTGGAAAAGAGAATGCTTTGGGGAAACCTGATTGTGGCCTTCCAGTGCATGAAGGGAATCTACAAGAAAGATGGGGCAGAGCTATTGACATGGGCACCAGGACAAGGGGGAATGAGTTCAGATAGAGAGTAGGTTTAGATTAGATATTAGGAACAAATTATTTACTGTGAGGGTGGTGAGGCACTAAAACAGGTTGCTCGGGGAGGTTTTGGTTGCCACATCCCTGGAGATGTTCAAGGACAGGTTGGATGGGGCTCTGAGCAGTCTGGTCTAGTGGAAGTGTCTCTGCCCATGGCAGGGGAGTTGGTACTGCATGATCTTCAAGGTCCCATTCCAACCCACACCATTCTATGACTCTGTGAAATCTCAAAGGGATTAAAATTAATTGTGTACAAATTATTTGTGTCTTTCTCTAACTACTGTAACTAAAATATTTGGTTGTTGCAGATCATTTAAAGGAACCATTCTTAATAGCAGTTCAGAATGATCGTTTAAGGACTATGCCAGCCAGCTTCTTGCCTCCCTCAGCTGTAAACAAGAAAGGTGGGTATTATGAAATAAAAGGAAGAAAAAAGGCATTATAAGCATCCTCTGGGCCATAGGACTTTGTTGTCTTGGATGTATATTTGTTGTTCAATATAACTGTCTCATAAACCTTCTATAAAAAATAATATTTTGAAAATGTGTACCTTGGGCAAAATTTAACTGGAATGTTTACATTGACACCAGATGTTAAGTCAATGCCTGCTTTATCTGTAAGTTTAATTTACTCAGTTGCTCAAGCGTATACAAGTGTGGCCTTTCTAAGAAAAAATGGTAAAAAATTAAAGAAATTAATTTTAAAAGTGTGTTCTTTGACACATAAACAGGCATACCTGTAAGGAAAAAATACTGACCTTGATTATCTTAAAGCTGTTTTAAGCCTTTTAATTTAAAGACATACTTTGTGGGTTTTGGTTTTTATTTTCTAGTTGTTATACATGTTATTTTTTGGTGGGAATGAATTCTTAGTAAGTTCGATGATTTTTTTTTTTTTTTTTTTTTTTTTTTTTTTAATAGAGGATTTGAATTTTAAGATTCCCTAGGGGTTGTGCAGTATCCTATTGTTTTTTCTCTTCTACCTAGGTGTTCTTCTTTTAGGAGATGCATATAATATAAGACACCCTCTAACAGGTGGAGGAATGAGTGTTATTTTAAATGATGTTAAAATATGGAGAAGTTTGCTCCAGGATATCCCAGACCTTTATGAAGATGCTGATATTCTTAAGGTGATCCTTTATCTTGGACTTATTTTAGACAGTTTCTGCTGCGATTCAGTGACACACTTCTAAGTTTTATGCAACTCAGGGACAAGTAAGTTTTTGGTGAGGCACAGCAGTTTTCAAAGCTTTGGCTAGGATAACCAGATATCAGGCATTCACCAGTGGAGCTGTGGTCTTTAACTGCTGTGCTGTGTGGCAAGAGGCAGTTTGAAGACTTTGCACACTGACCTGCTGTGTTTTACTTAAGGAGACTGATGTGCTGTGTCTAGTCAGGATGCTTTGCTGGGATAACCTGATATTCCCATTTTAATAGGGCATTTTTAACCAGATTGATTCTAAATGTGGTGGGTTTGAACCATTACTCTTGTGTGAGTGGAACTTGGACAGTAATGTGCTTGTGTACCCGGTCTTTCAGGAGACATCTCAGCCTCCACTGGCCTCTTGCCTGCTGCATTAATCTGAGTAGTAAATTAGAAGGGATCCTTCTTTCCCAGGATCTGCTCCATCAGTGTTCATGCAAGGTTTATTTTTTATGTGATACTTAGTCCCAAAGTTCTGATGAGTAGATAATAAGATTTATTTATTTGTTTACTGTTTTTAACAGGGCTAGGCATTTTGTCTTGGCTAAATTACAGGTAGTATAATTGTAGACTACAAGTAGATGATTGCAGAAGTGTATATGAAAATTGAGAAGCACTTATAGGATCCCTGAATGCCAGGACAGTTCAGGACTTACCTGAACTTGTCTTACCACATGCAGACACTTTTATAGCAGCTAGTCGCCTGAGACTTGGTCATTTTCTGTTAATTACCAGTCAGTTGAGGGAACTAGCTGAGCATTATCCTTCAAGTTTTAGCTGTATCCCAGACACCCCCTGTAGGATGAGAAACATGTTCTGGAACTACCTTTTCCCCCACGATATTTAAGGTAAGGGAAACGTGGATAGCTGGTTCAACAAGTTTTTGAAATTCTTTAATGACCTAGCTTGGAATCAATCTAGCATATCAGTAAATCCCTTCTACAGGTCCATGAGCATGACTCTTGCCGCTTCACCTCTTTGGGAATCTTTTGAATGTTCCTTTGTATTTACTGACAGAAAGATTTCTTTTTCTTATTTTTTTTTCAGGCTAAAAGAACATTTTACTGGTCAAGAAAAAAATCTCATTCTTTTGTAGTGAATGTTCTTGCCCAGGCACTTTATGAGCTCTTTGCTGCCACAGATGGTAAATATATCTTAAAGTTAACCTCTGATTAATTATAACTTGGTAAATAAATATGACTGGGAAGGGGATGTCCGTGTCTGTGTGTGTATGTATGTATGTATGTTGTTATATATTGAAAATATATCGATCAAAGAATTTTAATGAGTTTTCTTGTGTTCTCTGCCTAGTTTCTTAGACAGAGTTTTATTGGTGTGAAGGCAAGTCTGGAGTTAGGACTGAATAACAAACCAAAGAAAAACTCCAAAGAAAACAATAGTCAGTTAATACAAAAATATGTAGATATTCTGTAATTTATACACTTTGTATAAATAAAAGCAGCCTAAAGTCCAGAACAACAGCTAGCAAAGTCCTGGATTTAATATCAGTACTGTGCATGCAGAAAAATGTTTCAGTATTTGTTGATTATATTTATTTTATTAATTTTAATTAATTTTGTAGATTCCTTGCATCAGCTAAAGAAAGCCTGTTTCCATTACTTCAGACTTGGAGGAGAATGTGTTGCAGGTCCCGTTGGATTGCTCTCAGTGTAAGTTCACTGTGCTGGCAGTGGTTATTGTGAGCCCCTGAGAGATCTGCTTTGCTCCCCATCAGGCTGCTCAGCACAGGGAGGATAGCCCACCTGAGCCTAGGTTTTAAGATTATACTGAAGGTTGGGGCTTTATTGGAAATTGTGTCTTTAAGTGCTGGTTCTTTTTATTTTTTTTTTCTTTTTTTTTTTCCCTGCATAAAAAGGGATGCTAAAAAGCTGGTGGCTCGTAGTGTAGGTGGCCCAGGAATTTGAATAAGGTAGGGAGGTCCAGAGGAGCTGGTGGAGATGTTTCTTACTTGATAAACTGAGAATAGTGTTGGGTGAGGCCTCCCATAAAAAGCTGTAAGGAACAGGGAAATCTCTAGCTAGGAAGGTGTTTGAGTGACCCCTCAGAAACTTTGAATGCACAGTAAACCCTACTACTCTGAACATAGGAGAATGTGTGCTTTTATATTTCTTTCCTTTTGGACTGAGAGCTAAAATTGAAAAGCCTGTTTAACATATTCCTCTGGGGGAAGACAAAGAGTAAGAGGTAGACAAAGACTACTAGAAATGATGAGAAAGCAGCAGTGTACATTGGCTGTGCTGTAGAAAGGAATGCAGAGTGTGGAGCAGCCCAAGAGAACCAAGTTTGTATTTTTCAGTTGAGTTGGCGGGACCAGATCTGCCTCAATCAGAAGGGGGTGTGAGATCTTGAGTGGAGATCTGTATTTGAAAAATGGAAATTTTTCAGTTCTTTCTGATGCTGTTTATTTACTAGTTGTATCTGTTTATTTTTAATGCAGGTTATCTCCCAAACCAATGGTACTGATTGGCCACTTCTTTGCTGTGGCCTTGTATGCTGTTTATTTTTGCTTTAAGTCAGAGTCCTGGATCACCACGCCTCGAGCAATTTTCAGTAGTGGAGCTATTCTTTACCGGAGCTGTTCTATAATATTTCCACTTATTTACTCTGAAATGAAGTATTTAGTCTATTAAAATCCAGGGTAAAATGACTGGAGGAAGAAAGCATGAAAATCACAATGCCTTCAAAATCTTTGGACATGTATTATTTAATATTGTATCATGGTCTCCTCAAAATGCAATTTCCTTGATAAGGTTTTAACTTAATTTTGGTTTTGTGGTTATATCCATATATATTATATGTAAATATTCTTTTCTTTGCAATTTAAGTTCAAAAAGGAGTTAGCTGTTTACAAAGACCATAATTAAGTGTTGACGTGGTAGATAATTGCCAGTTTTGACAGAATTTCTTTCCTTGCTTTATGCATTGCTGAGTGCACCACTAATATTAATAAACTGAGAAGTGAAAATTGTAAACCATATGCTGCTATTATCCTTCATGCTTTTTTCTGTTCAGTAGTTCCATAGACTTTATTACTGTGAAATAGCGTAACATTCTCGATTTGGTTATTTCATTAGGATTTGCATCTGTTCTGTTTCAGTTGCAGCTAAGATAGTGGTCTGTTGACACTTAAAAGGACACTGTAAAGGATGTCAGATCTTGATGTGTCACTATACCTTTAATTTCAGTTACTGTTGCAAGTGCCATGTTGCTCTTGTGAATTCCTTCTTTACACCAGAATTCATTTTAACAAGTAATAACCAAATCTTTGCTTTGTTGGCTACTGCAATGCACTCAGGTAGTGAAAGCACATTTTTTTGAAAATTTCTTCTTATTTCCTTTCAAAACCTTGAAAGTTTGGGGTTGTTCTCCTTGGTGTGTGTGCAACTGAACTTTAACACTGCCATGAATTGAAGCACAACAACAAACTGTATCCACTGAAACAAATTAAGTCCAGGCTATTTCCAGTAGACAGTAATCTTTAATATTACTTCTGAAAATTAATGAAAAGCACCATGAAAGTGTCCTTTTAATACTTGGAGTGTGGTGGGATTATTTTTCCTGTAGGAATTACTGCATGCTACTAAAGAGTTCATGTCTATTCCTATTGGTCACTATTCCTCTCAATGTTACTAGTGTAATTTCCTTTGCTCTTGTGCATCTGCATTTTCTCTACCTTTCTTATGATTTGTTTGGATATCACTGTATGGCTCTGCTCTTTGGCTTGCCTAAACAATCACACGTGGGTGCAGCCAGCAGTCTGGAGAGTAGTAACAGGTTTTTATTCTTCTGTACTGGTGAAACTGTGACTCTACCTTGAAAATGACAGATTGCATAAGCTGTGTATAAACATCCATTTTATCTTGGACTGTGAAAAAAAATCTGTGGAGAGACTTTATTTAGTATTTTATTTGATGGATATTTCAAATGACCTTTTCTTTTCCAGAAGCAAAAGTATGTATATTTTTCTAACCATGATCGCTTTTGATACCCTCTTGAAATGACACTCATCATGAATATGTCTGTGTTGAAACTTTAGGGTAAAGTACTAATATTTTCAAATATCATTATATATGGTAACTAAATTATGCCCCTTTAAGGGTACACAAAGTTTGCAAGATTTATACAAGTGTTTTCAAAATTTGTGACAATTTTGAAAATATTGATTAATTTTACATTTTTTATTTTTTTATATTATTTGCAGTCAGTCTCTTTAAAATCATGGATAAAAAGTCCTGAGCCAAATACACATTCTCAGCTTACCTAAATAAAAAGTTATTATATCTGTAGATTATTTTTGTTGTGTGTCTCTGGTTAAAGAGTTTTGTTAAATTCTAATTTATCTGCCTAAATTTACATATATATGTAAGGACTTTTTCCTTTCTTGTCCTGAATTCAGTGCCTGGTTAAGTGTCTTGATCAGGGTAGCAATCACTTATTGGCGGTTGCTGGGGGAGAGACTGATGGGTGTGTGTGTGTGTGTGTGTGTGTAAGAAGGATCAGCCTGAAAATACAACCATGAGATGGCTGTGTGCCTTGTTGTCAGGGCAAGAGGAAAGGCTTACTTTGAATTATCAGACAGGGTGGGATTGTTGGGACACAGAGCACACAGAGCAACACAGGATGGAGCTTCTGGCTGATATTGCTGGTGAGCTGGTCTTTAGTACATGGGCTGGGTGCCTACTCCAGCTGGTGGTGGCCCACCGACTCTGCCCCAGAGAAGAGCTGCAGGGCAGAATTTCAAGCTGTGTTCTGTGGTCCCTGACTGCAGTTATTTTCTCATGGATGCAGAGGGATGTTGGGTGGTGGTGGTGAAGTCATGAGAAAAGCAGTTCTTGAGTCAGCTGAGACTAAGAAGAGTAAAGCTGGCAGTGAGTAATGTCCATAGGTAAAACAGCCAAAAATGGAATCCAAGAGCGCCTAGTGCTAAGCCACAGCATGCAGCAGATGCTCTAAGAGTCCTGATTTTCATTCTCTACACCTATATGGCACAAAGCAGCATGTAAGGAAGGTTTTGTCACAGGCACGATTCAGAATCTGAGAGGAGCAGAATGCAGGCATGTTTGATGCAACTTGTGAGTTGTCTATTTTCTAACTCTGAAGATGTTAGAAAAGAGACAAAGGATTTCTACACTGCAACATTTAAGGCAATGATGTACCGTTAGGTAGGTGTTGTGGGCACAAGGAGATAGGAGTTGTGGGACATGGTTATCCCTCTCTTCCAGGACTGGTGCAGCTGCAGCTGCTGGAAAGGGTAGAGGGAGGAAGAGAAGTAGCTACATACTGGTGGGTTTGTAAATGTTCACATGGTGCAGGACTATGAAAACTTGTAGTGGAAAGAGGAGACTGATCGTATAATGGAATCATAGAGTCATTAACTTTGGAATAGACTGCCAAAATCAAGTCCAAGCTTTGACTGAACACTACTATGTCAACTAAACCATAGCACTAAATTCCATGTCCAGTTGCTTTTTGAACATGGGTGGTGAGTCCACACTTGCCTGAGCAGCCCATTCCAGTGCATAACCACCCTTCCAGTGAAAAAACGCTTCCTGATGCACAACATGAACTGCACCTGGCACAGCCTGAAGCCATTTCCTCTTTCCTGTCACTGATTGCTTGGGAGAGGAGACAGGCCCTGACCTGGCTCCAGCCTCCTTCCAGGCAGTTGTAGAGAGTGATAAGGTCCCTCTTGAGCCTCCTTTTCTCCAGGCTAAACACCCCCTGCTCCCTCAGCACCTCCTCACAATATTTGTGCTTCAGACCTTTCCCAGCTCCATTGCCTTCCCTGGGCCCACTCCAGCACCTCAGTGTCCTTCTTGCAGTGAGGGGCCTGAGACTGGACACAGGATTTGGCTGCTGCACTGGGGTAGGTGGGAAAGGTGTGTGGAGCATGCTGCCTGCACTGGCTTTCCATGTGTAAACTGTGACCTTTGCTACTTCAAAGGCTGCTCACATCTCCACCAACCATCTCTATGTGTTGGTCTTTGCTGCAATACTGTTGGTGCTTATGGGTTGTTTTGTGCCAGTAGGGTATTAATTTACTGTTGGGTCATAGTCCTTGTACATACTGCTCTTTGAAACCAGCTTGTGTATTCTGGAAAAAAGTGAAATCCATTCAATCCAGAATAAATATGGGCAGTTGATAAATTATTCATCCTGAAATTCTGGCTTGTTCAGCATGACACAGTACTACATGGAAAATAGTGTCAGCAGTTACTCCAAAGAGTTGCACCAGCTCCTGTACTGTGCAGAGTGAACAGAGGCATGACTAAGCTTGCTGAGATGAAATTACTCAAGGTACTGACAATAAAAGCTTGCAGAGTATTTTTAATGGTAGCTGAAATCCAGTTAATATGAGCAAAGTAATGTAAATGGGAAAAATAATCCTGATCATAGAAAAATTTGTTTTGGAAGGGATGTTTAAATCTCATCTATTCCAATGCCACTGCAATGAGCAAGGACGTTTTCAGCTAGATGAGGTTGCCCAGAGCCCTGTCAAGCCAGATCCTGAAAGATTGCAGGGTTGGGTGTCTACCCTCTATCTCTGTGGGCAACCTGTTTCAGTGTCTCAACATCCTCATTGTAAAAACTTCTTCCTATTGCTAGTATAAATCAGCCCTTTTTCAGTTTAAAACCATTGTCCCTTGTCCTATTGCACCAGGTTCTGCTGAAAAGTTTGTTCCCATCCTTCTTATAGAAGACGGTCAAGTACTGGAAGGCCTCAATAAGGTCTCCCTGGAGCCTTTTTTCCAGGCTGAATAACTTTCTTAACCTGTTTTCATTGGAGACTGACTGCATTCTCTAATCATCTTCCAGGCCCTCCTCTGGCCCTGCTTTGACAGGTCTGTGTTGTCCTTCCAGAGCTGGATGCAGTTCTCCAGGGACAGTCTCACAAGGGCAGAGCAGAGAGGGACACTCACCTCCTTTGCCCTGCTGGCCCTGCTGCTTTTGATGCAACCCAGGATACCATTGGCTTTCTGGCTGTGAGTGCACACTGCTAGGTCATGGCCAGACTCCCATCTACCAGCACCCCCAAGTCCTTCTTGGCAGGGCTGCTCTCGAGCCATTTGTTCCCCAGCCTTAATAAATACTGGGAATTTCCTCAATACATATGCAGGACCTTGCATTTGGCCTTGTTGAACCTCATGAAGTTTCCATGGGCCCAGT
The DNA here is from genome assembly GCF_027477595.1 of Haemorhous mexicanus. Taxonomy (NCBI): domain Eukaryota; kingdom Metazoa; phylum Chordata; class Aves; order Passeriformes; family Fringillidae; genus Haemorhous; species Haemorhous mexicanus. Next base: position 146,908,334 of record NC_082341.1, read on the forward strand.
CCTCAAGTCTGCCAAGGTCCCTCTGGATGGGATCCTGTCCCTCAGGTGTGTCAACTGCACCACCCAGCTTGGTTTCATCTGCAAACTCGTAGAGGTTGCACTCAATTCCAGTGTCTGTGTCATTGATAAAGATATTGAACAGTATTGGTGCCAATACAGACCCCTGAGAGACACCACTCTTTACTATCTCTGTCTGGACATTGAGCCATTGACCACTACCCTCTGGATGTGACCATTTCACTAATTCCTTATTCACAGAACTGTCCACCCACCAAATCCATATCTCTCCAATTTAAAAAGGATGTAGTGGGGGACCTTTTCAAAGGCCTTACAGAAGTCCAGAGAGCTGACATCTGTAGTCCTTCCTTTGTCCACTGATGAATGCACCCCACCACAGAAAGCCACTGGGTTGGTCAGTCAGGACTTGTCCTTGGTGAAGCTGCTCTGGCTGTCCTGAATCACCTTCCTGTTCTCCATGTGCTTTAGCACAGCTTCTAGGAGGATCTGCTCCACGGTATTCCCAGGCTGACAGGTCAGTAGTTCCCAGGGTCCTCCTTTTTACCCTTTTTAAAGATAGGTACATTTCCCCTTTTCCAGTTGTATGGATCTCACTGCCATGACTTTTTGAATATCATGGACAGTGGCAACTACATCAGCTAATTCCCTCTGGACTCTGGCCGGTATCTTGTTGGGTCCCATAGACCCATGTACGTTCAGGCTCCTCAGGTTCCTCACAAACCTGATCTATTCTTATAGTGGGAATCACTTTGTTCCCTCAATTTCCATCCTGCTGTCCGTCCACTTGAGAGGCGTGGAAAAGTGTTTTCCACTGAAGACTGAGGCAAAACTTATTTAGTACCTCATCCTTCTCCTCATCCCTTGTTACCATCTTAATGGCCTTGCTTCTTTCTTTGACCACCCTTTTCTGGTTAACAAACCTGTAAGTGTCCTTGTTATTCTTTGAGTCTTGCTGGGCTCAGTTCCAGCTGTGCCTTGGCCTTCCTCACCCTGTGCCTACACAACCAAACCTCATGCCAATACATTCCCCAGATTACCTGTCCTTGTTTCCACTGTCTGTTCATTTGCTTCTTGCCCTGTAGTTTGACCAGCAGGTCCCTACTCAGCCACATCAGTCTCTTGCCCTCCTTGCCTGATTTCTTGCTCCTGGGGATTAAGAGCTCTCACCCTCTATGGAAAGATCCTTAAAGGTCTGCCAGCTCTGTTCTGGTGCCTTGCTCCAGAGGGCAGTTTCCACAGGGTCCTATTGTCCTAAAATCCAGAGTCCAGATTTTACTCTTTGCCTGACCCATATTCCTCAGGAGTGTGAACTCCACCACTGCATGATCACTGCAGCCCAGGCTGCCTCCAATCTTGGTGTTCCAGATTAGCTCACTGCATTCATGGCCATCAGGTCCAGCACTGTATCCCCTTGGCAGGGCTGGCTATTACCTGGCTGAAGAAGTTTCCCTTCAGGCATTCCAGGATTCTCCTGCACTGCTTACAGCTTGCTGTCAGCTTTGTCACCTTCTTAGAGGGGCACCCCTTAATTCCTTTGAGGTATTTCACTGGTGTTTCCCTGATTGCTTCTATTACCCCAGGTGTCCCTGGCTCATCTCTGTAAGATTTAGAGTGTTCTCCAATGTGGACAACACTTCTAGAGCCACTTGTCTGAGGGCCCTCACTAGCACTCTGTCCCTTTAACCTTGGTGTCTCCTACCACAGCTTGTCCCAGGCAAGCCTGATATCATCACTCTTCCCTGGCATGTCTAATTTAAAGCTCTATCAATGAGCCCCCCAGCTCCTGAGCAAAGATCCCCTTCTCCATTTGAGAAAGGTGAATCTCACCTGATGGTAGCAAGCCTGGTGCCGTGTAGCCCATCCCATTGTCAAAGGAACCAAAATTCTGGCACGGCACCAGCCACAGAGCCATGAATTAGACTGGGTCCATCTGTTTCTTACTTCTTGTTTTTGCCAGCAACTGGATAGACAAAGAAAAAATTTTGTGCTCCACATTCCCTCACCAGCCAAGCAAGGCACTAAAGTCACTTTGGATGACCTTGGATTGGGATGTTGTGGCTTCACTGCCACCCACATGGAAGATCAGTAATGGGTAATAGAGCTGTGTCAGGCTAGGAAGTTTCCTGGAGTTGTCCTGAACCTGGACCCCAGGGAGGCATCAGACTTTCCTAAGAGGAGCATTTATCCAGCATATTAGACTCTCTGTTCCCCTTAGAAAGGAATCACCTACAACTACAACCCAACTTTTCTTCCTCACAGAGGTGGCTGTGATGTCTTGTTTAGGCCTTTCTGACTCTGCCAATACCTCTGGTGTAGCTGGACCTTCACCCTCATCACATGTTGACTGGCATTCCACCTCCAGAACCTCAAACATACTGTACAGAGCCACCTGGGAGAGTGAGATGGACAGGGTGGGATTTAATCTGCTGCCCAAGTAAGGACTTTTTATCCATTTACTCCTTTCTTTGGAGCTACTGTTTTCTGCCTGATGGGGGGAAGATACAGGAGACTCTTGATCATATTTTTTTTCTGGTGGTTGTCCTGTCTTAGGGAGGCAGGTTCTACCAGTCTGTCTCCTTCTCAGACTCCCTGATGCTCCTTGACCATCCTGCTTCCTCTCCTTAGCTGTGCCACCAGGCTGAGCAAATCATCCACCTGGTCACACAGGCATTGTTTGTGCTGCTGTCCAATACCATTGATGATGGTGGAACCCAACTGAGAGTTTCCTGGAATCACCATGACTGGTTCTCTCCATGCTTCCACCCAGTTGGCAGCACCAGATAAGAAGATAAACAGGATGTTGGAAATTGTTAGGGAAGGGCTAAAGCAAGCACATGACAATTTTGCTTGAAATAGGCCTTCACACTGACTGGTGTACGGCAGAGCAGGAGTTTCAGGCAGAGTCAAGAGAAGCTGCAGAGTGAAATGTTTGGCCTTTGCTGGTATTTTCAGAAGGTAGAGATAGTGAAGGGACGTGGAAGAAGGGACTTCTGGTATTGCATCCAGGTTTTAGAGCTTAAAACCTTCTTCAAGCACAGGTTACCAATCCAGCAATGACAAACTGCAGAACCATGGGTCAAATGCTGAAATACTTGTTAATGTTAAGGCAATAGGAACATGGGGAGTCAGCAGCTCTTGAGAAGCACCCAGTGGGGTGTGTTGAATACTCATCCAATTTTAGATGGTTCCACCTATGCTATTAGAGTAGCTAATTTGTTTTTTCATAGGAACATGCAAGTTTTCTTTGGCTCAACATCTTGTTTACCTCTGAGCCATTCTTACACAACTACCGCTTTTTCAGGTGATGAAGTTGGTGTCCTTCAGGTGCAGATTCACATGCTTCATTCAGGCATGGGCATCTTAACACTCTCTTCCCTGGTGTGGTTTCTGATAGCACTGATGTAGGGGCTGATACTTATATGGTCCTGAAAATTTGTCTTGCCTAATAAAAGCATACAGAATTGTACCTACAAGCATTGACTTCTAACTGGTGTCGGTACACTCATGGCAGCACTGGTGGTGTGAGTTTGACCTCATGGGCGCTTCTGGGCTGTGAGGCTGGATTCTTTAAGGGCAGGACAGGCAGGGGAAGCTTGCAGAGGGGAGCTGCTGTGGCTTGTTAGCCTGAAGGCTTCACCTGCACTGGGAGACACCCAAGGACAATGGTTGCCCCTGCCACTCACTGGTGGTGCTCAGCCTATGAGGGCCTTGGCACAGGCTCCTCCTGGGTATGACTTCAGGGAAAGGGGAATAGCCTGGAGGAGGGATCATTGCCAGCACTGGGTGAACCAGACTGCTGTATTTTGGGTGTGGGCCATGCTGCACCACAGGATGGGTCCTGACATGTTTTATGCAGTTGTGATTCAAGATCCTGGACCCAAAGGTTGATGTGGGGCTCCTGGGCAGTGCCGAGCACTGGTTCATAAACTTTTTATGTATGGCATAAATGTACCCCTCACCTATATTTCAACATAAATTAAACCCTGCTATTAAGGTTTTAAGTTACAAAGCTTTACCACCTTCCTTGTGACTGGATCTACTTGCTGCCTCTGCATTTCCTATGCCAGAACAGTGCTTTGCTCTTGTGTCTGCTGGAGGAAACTCTTGCAGAGGAGGTCATTGGTAACAAGAAATTGGTTGCTATTTTGGGAATGTGGTGGGTGTGCACAGATTTCAGCTAATTTTTGCTTTGCTTTTTAAAATGTGGATTGAAATGTATTTTGGTGATGAGGATCCCATCTTGATGCACGACCTGTTGCAGACACATAAATCCATCAAGATTTGAGATGACATAGGGTCACCTATAGGAAACCTTCTGTAGGTGAGAGCCCCTGCCTCCATCTGCTCTTGAGCCCTTAATAAGTGATTCTGTTAACCTCGAGCCTTACACTGCTTTTTCTAGGCAAGTTTTCTTTTTTCATCTTGGAATCAACAGGAAGCGAGAGAAACTTTTGCAACAGGCTCTCTTGGGATGCTGGCAGTCACTTGTGCTCCTGGTGTCTTTTCTGATACTAGAAAACTTTCCTGACAAATGCTGCTTATATAGCTTTCTGCTCCAAGGTCTCCATCTCTACTGACATCACTAGGCAGGAATCAGATCCAGTACTTGAGTTTTTCTGTGCCAAAGGTGAGCTCTAAAGTGGCACCACTGTGGCTTGGGTTTGGCCATACAGTAACTGGGCAACCACAGGTATTTACGGGGCGTGGAAACTGGGTGTTCACTTACTACAGCTTCCTATTGTTGTGGTTTAACCCCAGCCAAGCCCCAGGCAGCTGCTCACTTGCTCCCCCAACACTGAGATCAGGGAGAGGATTGGAAGGGTAAAAGCCAGAAGACTCATGGGCTGGGATAGAGACAGCTTAATAGGGAAACAAAAGCCACACACAAAGAATTAATTTACTGTTTACCATGGGCAGGCAGGTGTTCAGCCATCTCCAAGAGAGCAGTGCCCCATCACATGTAACAGTAACTCAGGAAAACAAACACTATCAGTCCAAACATTCCCTCCTTCTTCTTTCTTCCCCCCACTTTATATCCTGAGCATGATATCATATGCTCTGGAATATCCCTTTGGTCAGTTTGGGTCACCTGTCCTGGCTGTTTTTTCTCCCAGCCTCCCCTGTACACCCAGCTTCCTCACCAGCCTGGCTGTAGGAAAAGCAGAAAAGGCCTTGGCTCTGTGCAAAGCCCTGCTCAGCAATAACAAAAACATCTCTATATTATCAACCTTGTGTTCAGCACAAATCCAAAACACTGGGAAAAAAATTACCTCTACTGCAGCCAAAACCAGCACAGCTTTGTACACAAAGGGCACTTGCTGGTTGCTTCAGGGCATACATGGAGCTGCTCTGTCTCTCTAGAATGCATTTGGTGATTACCTTTTCTATCCCACACGGGCTAGTTTCTCCTGCAAATGACATCTGCCAACAGACAGTGCACATAGATGTTATGTGCAAGCCCAGCTTGGGATAATTAAATCAGAACTCTCTTTTTCATGTGTCAGATCACATCAGCATCACCCAGCATCACTCTACACCACACAGTGCCTACACACAGCACCTGTCTGTAGCTTATGAAAATGAGACTCACCAGCTGAGAGCAAAATGAATCTGTTTATTGCAGAGTTAAGACAGTACTTGTACACTTTGTGTGAGAATCTTTGTTCAGTCCTTCGCACACAACCCGGCTGCAGGCCTGCAATAAATCCATCAGCCTGACAGCTGGTTAGTTTCCTCGGGCTTTGCAGGCTTTCCAAGAAACAGGATGCCTTTTCTGTTCTCACAGGGTGTAATCCACGTTCTGAGCTTCCCAAGAATTTTCTGCAGTGTCAGACTTTGCTGTTTCCTTTCACCTGTCCGCTACTGTATTTGTCACATGCCATCTTTATAACCAGATAAATTAAAGCCTGGAACAGGGAGGTATTTCTCCTCAAGTTTCTGCATTAGTAGTCTATAGGAATGTGCTTTTTGTTGTTGGAGAGACAAAACTATTTTTTGTTTTTTTAAAAAAGGAAAGAAGCTTAAAAGTTTCTTTCTTTGATAAGCTAAAAAAAATTACTTCGTAGGCTTAAAGGACTTTATTTCAAATTTAAGGATAGCTAATTGGATAGAAGCTAAAAAGTTTCACCTAGGCAATTAACTAGAAAAAAAAGAGAACAAAGAAACTAACTGCTTTAGTAAAGTGTTTTACCAGGAGCAAGAACATCTGGCACTTGGCTTGGTTTTTCTGCTTGTTATTTTGCCTTTTATTAAAGCTTTTTGTTTCCAACACTGCAACAGAAGCCATCCTGCTGATTGTTATGCCTCCAAAGGTAGCTGAGCTATCTTGGGTGTGCTTTAGGTCTCAAAAATCTTATTAGACCTGGCTCGAGGAGGCAACTATAACACCAGTCATCACTGCTCAATGCTGCTAAGAAGACTCTTTTGATTCCAATACTGGGGGGAGCTGCACAGCTTCAAAACATCCCTACAATCTGCTTTTAAGAAATGGCATACCTCTAGAAGGAAATAATCTTGATTATTTATTACCTCAGTATTCGGTGATTTGCTTATTTTCTACATGCAAAACAGAGATGGACGTGGCATTCAAAGGACAAGGTTTAAAAGACACAAGCATGCAGAAATTATCTGTTTTCATGGATTTCTACTTATTTTTATTATGGACAGATGAGACATTAATAATGATTATAATTAATTGATGTCTGCTAGAGTCACACCTATATAATTATACTAAATATTAATTTTTCTAGTTTCCTCTGAAGAGCCACAGGAGTTAAAATTAACCACCTTAATTGAAATTGGCATTAATTGCATTTTAACTTCTGTGGCACACTGTGTATTGGTCTGTTTGGACCTGCTTGGAGTGAAAGGGATTCCTTGCACTGGTGGTTTTTACCCAGATGAGGCAGGAGATGTGGTCATTTCTGGGATGGAAAGCCAGTTAACCCAGGCATTGTGGATACACCTCAAAGCAGATTAGCTCAGTCAGAGCCTCATAAATCATTACTAAGACTGTGGGTGTAATACAGAAGAAGAAATGCAGGGATATAATCCCTGCTGAGGAATACTGTGATGATCTGGAGCACAGGAAAGATTCCTGCTGATGTTTATGGGCTACTTCAGATGCAGAAACTAATTACAAATATTTTTCCAGAGGTTTTTTCCTGGTCTGTCTGTGAACCTTAGTTTTCCTTAATAATATCAGTATTGATTTTTCTGCTTGCTGAGTTCCAGCAATGTAATGTGCACTGACAGTGAATGTGCACTGCCATGAATGCCCCTTGTAGCTGTTCTTGCCTAAAATTTGAAGCTTCATCATAAATAATTGCATTAGTAATGTAAGTCTTAATGCATTAAGAGTTTTCTGTGTGTTTTAGTTTACCCATCTTTAGGAAACTGTACTGCTGTGGGGACAGGATATTTGCAGTCATTTGGAAAAAGTTTAGAGCTTTCTAAATGAAATGCTTTAAAATGAATTGAAATAGAGAAAAAGAGTGTGACACCAATTCGTATTTTCCCACCATTACTCTTTGCTTTCCTACCTGTTAAAGTAGAAATACATAGTTCTGTGTGGGTTAAACATTTAAGACTTCAGGTTGTTAATGCTGGGTGACACCTGACTTCCCACCTCACCCATTTCACCTTCTCCTTTCTCTTTTTTTTGTGCTGTTTTACCATGGTGCTCCCTTTCTTCTGCTCTACAGCTTCATTTATTTATCTGGCTTCAAAGTTGAGTCATGAAGAGCAATCAGCATGGAATTAACTAAACTAAAAGGCTTTTATTAGTGATCAAATGATGAACAAATGGTAATTAATTGATATCTGAATGAAAATCAAATGATAATCAAAGAGTGATTGGGTATTTATGGGGTCTGGCTGAGAGGGAGTTCATTTTGCCACAGCAGCCCTCACAGGGCTGTGCTCTGCACTGGCAGCTGAAAGGTGTTGGTAGCACCCTGGAGTTTTGGCTCCTGCTGAGCAGGGCTGGCACAGCACCAGCACTGCCTCTCCAACATTCCCTGCCCACCAAGGGGATGGAGCTGGGCCAGATCCTGGGAGGGACAAAGCTAGGACAGCTGACTCAGACTGACCAGAGGGCTATTCCATACTGCATGACATCAGCATCAGAACAGCTACAGAAATGAGGAGGAAGAGGGTGCATTTGTTTTTTACAATGTTTACCTTCTGTAGCAACTGCTTTGTTGCTGAGGCCCTGCTTCCTGGGAAGCAGCTGATGGGAAGTAGAGAATAATTTTATTTTTTCTTTTATTTGCTTGTGCATGTGCAAACTTCTGCTTTTGCATTGGTAAACTGACTTATCTCAAGCTGTAAGTCATTTTCCATCTTATTTTTTCTCCCTTTCCAGCTGAGGAAGGAAGTGATAGAGAAGCTGGATGAGCACCTGGCCTCCAACCAAGGTCAACTCCACCATAGGGCAATAGCTGAATTTGTGACTTGAGGATGACTTAAATGATGATTCACACAGTGATACACTGCTACGTGTTACCCTTGTCACAACAGCTGATAATGTCACTAGAATAGGGTACAACTCTGGGCCTAAGGAAAGCTGTCACTTCTGCAGGTGTTTAAGAAAAGACTGGATGCAGAACTCAGTGTTATGGTCTATTTGACGTGGATGTGTTCAAAGGTTGGACTCTGTAATCTTGGAGATCTTTTCCTACCCAAGTGATCCTGTGATTCTGTGCTTTAGGGGAGATCACTGCTGTGCTGCCCTTCAGGGGAGTGCAATGGGCTGTGCAGATTTTTATGAAGTGATTGACTCACAGCCTGCCCCACCTCTGGTGTACGTGCAGGAGCCATTGCTGTGTTAATTGTGTCCACCCTCAGCTCAGCCAATACTCTTCACTCCTGGTAAGAGGTAGCCCAGGCTCCACCATTCCTGGAAATGTGTAACCAGCACAACTCCAGATCTGAACAGCAGGGCTGATCTCAGGGCTCTTGTCAGAGTTGCCTGAACCGCTGTGCTGTTCATCCACCTAGAGCACACCTGGAGGGAGATGTGGAGGCCAGGAGGGCACTGGCTGCCAGGGGAAGCTGCAGTCTCAGACAGCATCAAAGCTCTTGTGTGGATGGGCAGGGAGATGGTGCTAGGCAAGCCCCTGCCTGCTGGAAAGGGAAGGGCTGTATTCCTAGAACAGCTGCTGGTGCAGAATGTAGGAGTTAACATCTTTCCCCACCCTGAAAACCAGGTTACTGTGGTGTGGGTTCAGCTTTTGCAAAGGCTGATTTGGTAATAGATGAAACAACAACACTCTGTGGTGCTGAACCCCACAGATCAGAACTCAGTCCTTCAGCAGAGGAGGACTAGGTTGGGGAACATATTTAAACAATGTGGGTATTTCAGGACTCCATGGGAGCTGCTGGGATGCATTCCTGGATGTGAGGAGAGCAGGCAGGTGTCAGAGAAAGGCTACTCTCAATGTCCTGTGAATGGTGGTGCTGATCCTGAGGCCTAAACATCATTCCTGTCTTCAGGGACAGCAAGGAGGAGGATGAGGAAAGCTGTAGAACAGCCAGCCTCATCACAAACTCAGGAAGGCGATGAGACAAACAGACCTGGAAACCATTCCCAAACATAGAAAGAACAAGAAGGTGCTTGGGAGTACTCAGCATGGATTACTAAGGGAAACCCAAACTTAATGCACTGGCCCAACAGTGGGGCCCAGGGGATGGTGCACCATGATGTGCAGTTCCTAGTGGAGCACTCAGGGGGTGATACTGGGGCCAGCACTGTTCAATGTGTTTGCTAATGACCGGGGCAATGAACCCCCAGCAGTTTGCAGGTGATACAAACCCACAGGGATCAGCTACAAAGCAGAGGGTTGTGCTGCCATTCAGGGGGACCTGGACAAGCTGGAGAAGTGGTCCAACACAAAGTTCATGAAGTCCAGCAAGTGCTGGAAAACAACTTGCCAGACAAGTTGTTCCTGGGGAAAGTTGCTTCCCCCTGGATTTCCCTGGAATCCTAGGAAAAATCAGTTCACTTCTGCAGCAGTGACCACCAGCTGGGCTCCACTGGCTAGAGCTGCTGGCACATCTGCTAGCAGGTGAGGGAGATGACCCTTCTGTTGGCTCAGCCCTGGCAAGAGATGTCTGGGTGCTGAGTTCAGAGCTGGACTCCCCAGTATGACAGACAAGGACAGACTGAAGGGCCATGGAGATGATTAGCAGCTTGGAGCCCTTGTCATACAAGGAGAGGCTGAGAGAGCTGGGACTGCTCAGCCTGCAGAGGAGGAGGCTAAAAGGGATCTTATTCATGTGGACAAATATTCAGTGGATGGAGGGAGAAAAGAAGAGCGACACTCAGTTACAGTCAGTGGTGCACGGTGACAGGAGCCAATGGGGAAGAACTGAGATACGTGAAATTCCATTTGAACATAAGAAAAAACTTCTTTCTCTGTTTAAGTGGTCAAACACCTGGGCAGTTTACTCAGAGACACTGTGGAGCCTCCATCCCAGGAATACTCAAAACTCAACTGGCTGTGGCCCTGAGCATCCTGTGCCAGCTGCCCTGCTCTAAGCAGGAGTGTGGGCAGGACAGCCCCCCAACATGGGACCTTCCCTTTAGCTGTGGCCTCTGCCTCCTCTTTTTCAGTCTGATAATCACCAGGCTGTCCCTATGATAGGGTAACATCCTCTGCTGCCAATTCCACAGCAGCCCCATGCAAGATAATTAAGCCAGGTGAAAAATGTTCCATACTGTGGAAGCTTGGAAGATAAGGGGGCTTGTGTATGTAGCAAACTCTAAAAGCTGAGCCAATCAAGGGTTATTGTAATAACAGCCAAGGATTGCTGTGGCTGGAAAAGGGGCCATAGGAGGAAGGGAAGTGATGTCTGAGACAAATGTCCTTGCTCTGGCTCATGGAGATAAGCACAAGACAGTCAAGAAAGTTATCTCTAGGGTGGGAAAAACTTATCTATAAAAAAGTACCCTCACAAAGCCTGGGTGTGCACCCAAGGACACCCCATCAGCTGGATCGGTGCTGGAGCCAGGACTGGTGATCTCTTTTTCTCTTTCTTCCTTTCTCTCTCTCTCTCCCCCTCCCTCTTCAATCCATCTCTCTTTCTCTATCCCTTTCATCCCACTCCTTTTCCAAGCCCCACTGCTGTGTGCTTAGGTAGGAGGTCAGGGACTAACATATCAATTTCCCGGCCAAATGTGTAATTTACTAATAAAACTTTGTGAGTTTTCATGGACCCTCTTACTTCTGTCATTCCTTTTGACCATGAGCATCTGTGAATCTTGGGTGCTCTCTTCTCCTTAAGGCTGGGACATTGCATGTACCATGAATGAAAATTATGTGACTAAGCATCTTGTTCCCAACATTAGAAATGTTACAGTTACATTAATATTTGTGCCTTTAATTAGCCTAACAGGACTTTTCAGCTGTAAATATTTAAGTATTTTATGTCCTCTATAGAATACACTAACTGTTTGTAGCATACAGGCAGACATCAAACCTCTTTACACTGTACATGCATTCTCACTCCTGGTTCTTTTAAAAAGAAAATTCTATTTGGAATCATCAGTCTTGGCAAACTATCCAACACCTTTATTTCCAATTTCACTGTTCATTTCTGATACAAAAGTCAAACTTCCACAGATAGTTCTTCAGAAAAAAAAAAAAACCCTAGATGATTTATACATAAACAATTACATGCAGCATTTATAATGTGCAGTACAAAATGTACACTCTTTAGAGGAGATACACGCTGTGTATCATGCCAAAATTTAGACAAGGGTTATATAGATTAGTGCTGATGGTTACATTTCACAGAGACAGCTGTAGGCACTGCCTTGAAGCAAAGAAAAGACACATTTCTGAACAGCTGTACTTGCTTCATCCTCAGGCCCCAACTCATTTCAGGTTTGGAGAAAAGCCTTGGTTTGGAGAAAAGCCTCATTTCAGGTTTGGAAAAAAGCCTTGGTCCCTCTCCATATTCATAGAACAGTTCTGAATTCATCAAAAATGAAGCTTGGCACGTGGGCTTCAACAACCTGAGGGACACAGGAAGGCACAGTGGAGCATTTGCATTATCCATCTGTTGTCCTTTCATCCATTAACAAGCATATCTGACCCATGACTCGAGCACACACACCACTGACCTGAGCCACCCTGGCACCAGATGTGCTCCTGGATGTGCTCAAAGCAAGGAAGGAACAGCCCAGGCAGGGCTCTGAGGAGATGCCAGGAGCACAGAGACAGAGGAGGACTGGAGGAATGCTGCTGTCCTCTCTGCTGGGCTGCACACAGCATCACCTACAGCTGCAGGACTGACACAGGAACCTTCCACCACACAGAACTGTGGGCTGGGAAGAGGAGACTGGAAGAATCTCACCCTCTTCATCATGAATATTAGCTGGGAAATGGCTATTGAATGCTTATTCAAGAACCACAGAGGTACAGCCTATATATAGCAATCAGGATTATGACTTATTTTGAATACTACAGATAAATAATATATAATCTTCAAATGTAGTTACGTTGCATTTAAACATGAAACAAAGTCAAAGTAAACATGAAACAAGAAGATTTTTAGCATTTCCCTTGCATGTGAGACAAGGAAGCTGCCTGGGAAATTAGGCTTTGGCAGGAAGTGAAGGAAAGACTGGATACAGTGTTTCACCAAAATTTGGACTTTCTAATTAGCTTTTTGCCCTGTGTTTAGAATACTGCTAAGTTTAGTATTACTTGGAAATATCTTGGAACTTCTATTTTATTTCTTTCCTTCCCAACAGCCCCCAGCATTATACAATGAAGATTAAATTTAGCAGACTTGTTTGAAATTAGCACAAAGGTAAAATCCTTTATTTATTAGTATTCATCTATTTATTGTAGTAATGGGACTGAACTCTACAAACCAGGGCTGCTTCTGCATCAGCAGGACCCTGAGCTGGTTTTTTTTATGTTGGCTCATTTGTAGTACAAATGAAAAGTGTGGGCAGTGTCTCCCTGGCCAGATCCCTTCATTGGCTAAAATGGAGTGGGAGCACACATTCCCTGCTCCTCTTTCAGGGAAAATGGTTGGGGTGTTTAGGGGCATATTCAGAGACATGGAATTCTCTTTCTTACCTTTCTTGGTAACTTGGTGTATCGAATGTAATCTTCCAGGAACATGAGGGCACCCACTACATCAGCAGGCATTTCTGGAATCTTCTGGCTAAAATTAAACCACCAGGGAGATCACACTCTCACTAATCAACCAGTTACTTGGATTAAATTACCTGAAAATGCCAGCCTTCAAATAACACCATGTCCACTAGGGGTCATGTGATTCCATTACAAATAGAAATAGTATTTTAATCTTCTATTTAGTAAAATATTGTTGTTATTGTCTAATGCAATCATGGAATGGTTTGGGCTGGAAGGAACTTTAAAGATCATGGAGTTACAACACCCCTGTCATAGGAAGGGACAATTTCCACTGGACCAGTTTTCTCAGGCCCCATCCAACCTGGTCTTTAATACCTCCAGGCATGGAGCATCCACCATTTCTCTGTGAAACCCATTCCAGTACCTCCCTACTCTCAGGGGAAAGAATTTCCTCCTAACATTAACCTCAATGTCCCCCCTCTTTTAGTTTAAATTATTCTGCCTTTTCCTGTCCCTGTCTGCCCATATATAAAGACCATCTCCACCTTTTTTTATAAGATTCCTTCGAGTACCAAAAGACTGCAAATGTCAGCTATCCTCTGCTAGAACAAAAATACTGGAAAAGCAGTGCTTTTTCACAGCTGAAGTCCTCTTCACAGAGGTGATACTTCGGTAAAAAGTAGAACATGGATACCTTGTGCACTGCTCCATCGTTGAACGAATAAACTGACCAATCAGAGCCAAAAATTGTTCTGTGTATCTCGAGTGAAACTGTTTCAACAGGGTAAGGAGCCCCAGAACCAAAGGAAGCCAGTCAATTTGATCAGCTGGCCGCTTGCACACCACTCCTGCACAGAAAAAACCCAAAACAATACATGTTATAAACCAGAACATATTCTTACAGCTCAGGCTAACTTAGGTAATGTACTCTTCATGGCTTTTCTTGCTGTCTCCCCTTCTGCTTGCCCACACAAAAAAGTCCAAATCTAATGTAACAACTGCATGTCTTCCATGGTGAATGGCTTAATGATATTAACTGAGGCAAACGATAGAATGAGAAAGCCACGAGTCTGGATTCTGTTTCCTACTGCATTTGGCTTAAATAGTATAACAAAACTGCCTGAACGGAACTGATAAAGTCAGGAACTGCGTATTTCTATGCAGGTAACTTACTAACTTCTCCACAGATAATTTCACATAGGTTTTAATTAGATTTAGACAAACAGCAACTTACACATTACCTAAATTTCTGTTGTACTGAAGTTTGGGAAACTGGGAAATGAGGAATAGGAAGTTGACAGTGGGAAAATATGGCAGACGTTTTGTTGTTATGTAGATCTGAGGGGAAAAAAAAAAAGAGTAGTACAGGTCTTCTATTTTTTTTCTCAGTTAAGAAAAAAATAGAAAAAAGCAAACTGCACCAAACACCAGAATGTGTGCCTGACCTTATTTAATGGATTGTGAATGCCAGCAGCTTCCAGATAAGCTGTGATTTCATATAAAAGAGTGTTGTCTTCTTTAGGATAAGGTAGTAATGGGTTCTGATAATGTGCTTCAATGTCAGCCAGTATTGCTCTAAAAGGAAAACAGATTATATTTAATAATTTTTAAAAATATCCCTGAATGAACCTTACATGATGCCACATGTCATACTAATATAAAAATTTCAAAGATACAAAAACCTCTACATGGCCACAATCAAGAGTAAAACACCTTTTCTGGAGTCTTTTTACAAACATCATATTTGATTCAAAATCAGCACCATACATATTCTGTTCCTTTTTCTCATCTAAATATGAGTTCAGAACCAGGCATAACCAAAAGCTATTAGAAAATGCATGTTCAAACTACTTACTTGCCAAGTATTTATTTTTAACGTTTTTGCTGGGTTAAAATTCAAATACTGATCAACAAAAACCTGCACACAAATCAGATGTCACATTTTGCTGTAATTTAGATTTTAAGGATTTCTGAGCTGATAACAATTACATCACAGTGATACAAGCAGCTCTTCAGCACATTTTGCTTCTTACTTATTGAGATTTTCCAAAGCAGCAGCCAAGTGCTTGGAGTCAAATCTGCAGGAATAATTTAATTCATTGGTAATCTGTCGTCTTAAAATCTGCATCTGACCAACCTGTTGACACAAACACAAAAAGGGTGGTGTGTTATACTGAATGCAATGAAGGAAGAGTGGAGCCAAAGACTGACCCCAACTGCACAGTGCACTTGGAACAGAGATGTAGTCACAGTGCTTGAAGTTTACACACAGCTCCTGGTCACAGGTACAGGCCAAGGGAAAAGGGCACAAAAAAGGTACCAGGTATAAAACCCCAGTTACTTGCTTTTCATTGGTCAGTGAAAATGCCTGTTCTCTGCTTCCCACCTCTCTGTACATCTTAGGGTCAGCACAGCAGAGAGACTCATTGCAGTCAACCTTCTCCTTCCCTGGCCTTTCCTCTTCACTCCAGTAACACAAACATCCACAGCACTCTGAGAAATGCTGGTCCCAATATATCATTACAGAGACAAGCTAAAGAGCCAAGACAGTGGGACAGCTTGTTTAAATCTCCAGCCCAGCACAATGCCTTCTGTGGCAAGGCAAGTCTGGGAAATGCTACTGCTCCAAACTTTATCCTTGGGTGTATCATGGTCACAAGGCACTGTGAGGAGGCTCCAGAGCTCCTGACACTGAACACTAACTTAGTCTGCCCAGATCAGATCCCTAATGCCAGACTCTGCTTTTGGTGAATGATTTCTCATGAATCTCAGTGCTAAGCACTTTGGGGAGTGTGAGGTGCCCACACAAACGAAGCTCAGGAGCTCTTGCAAAACCAAGCCTGTTTCACTTGTGATGCTACATAATTCCAATTCAATATAATATAAGATAGTAAAATAGGCAGATTAAAATATCACAGAATCACAGAACCATTAGGATTGGAAGAGACTCTTGAGATCATTGAGTCCAACTAATGACCAAACATCACCTTGTGAACTAATCCTGGCACTGAGTACCACATCCAGTCTGTCCTTGAACACCTGACAGTGACTCCACACTTCCCTGGGCAGCCTGTTTCAATGTTTAACCACCTTTTCTATGAAGAAATTCCTCCTGATATGAAACCTGAACCTCCCCTGGTGCAGTTTGAGGCCATGTTCTCTTGTCCTGTCACTGTTACCTGGGAGAGGAGGCCAACCCTCACCTGGCTACAGTCTCCTTTCAGAGAGTTGCAGAGTGGTAAGGTCCCCTCTGAGCCTCCTTTTCTCCAGGCTAAACACTCCCAGCTCCCTCAGCTGCTCCTCATAGGACTTACCTCTAGACCCTTCACCAGCTCTGTTGCCCTCTTCTGGATGTACTCCAGCCCCTCCATGTCCCTCCTGAATGGAGGGGCCAATATAACCAAAGAGCCTTGAATGAATTCTGACTAACAGTAAGCCACATGAACCTACCTTCATTATGGAGTCTAAATAAGCTGTCCAGATCTTCTGTGTTTTTGCAATTGCTGCAGAATAAACCTTGTTTGAATTTGCTGAGAAAAGAAGAAGGGTGAAGCATTAAAAAAAGAACAAGAAAGAAGAGAAATAAATGCAAGTGTACAAAGACAATTGCTTTTTTCCATCTTAACCAGTAAGCACTTACCAATGATTCCTTTGAGGGGGCTGACAGCACTCATAAGTGCTTTTAAGGTATCTTGTACTGACCTGTCACGCAATATATTTTTCTGAAACATGCTGAGGAAATTCTAAATAAAAGAAAGAAATAAGTAGGTAAAATTATCACACATGCACTCTATGAATTATCTTGATGGCACTGGAGCAATAATAATTTTTTAACAGCAGGGGAAGACTATTTCCATAAATGAAGAGTCGAGGAATTCTGTAGTTACAATTTTTGCTTTTTGGAGTTATGTTAATCAATGTTAGGACATTAAGAAGATCCCCCTTGTCAGTATATATCCACTATGGACAGTAATAAGTCAATTTTCAGGATGAACTGTGTTTGTTGATACTTATTTCCCTTAAAATCTCTAACCAGGCTAGAACTAGATTCTCCTCAGGAAACAAAAAAACTTGGTTTCACATAACAGGTACTAGGGAAACGGTAATTTCACAGAATTGACACTGTATGTATTATGGTAGACCCAAACAATCTTTGTTGATATCTAGACAGAAAAATAGAAGATGACCTGAAATCAACTTTTAAGTACACACAAAGTGTACACCTTCAGAAAGCATCCCCACACAACCTGGAATTACACAGCACCATTTACTTAAGAGCACCAACTTCCATAATTTTATCTGTAACTGAAATTCTCACTTTTGCAGTTGAACAACCATTTTTCAAATGCTTTTGATTTAATTTTATCATTTCCATAATTAACAGATTTTTAAATTTCATTATTAAATAATAAAGCATTGTGGCCTTGAGAAACTGAAGTTCAGAAATTACCTGCAGCTCCTTTACAATCATGAAACACAGCAGCCTGTCTAAGCCATTGAGACCAAAGGTACCCAAAGTATCTTGGATCTCTGAGAAGAGACGACTATTGGTGACTTCCTGATGAGTTTTGATATCATACCAGGTATTCATCTGGTCAATGTAACACGTGATTCTGAGGGAAAAAAATCAGCAAACAACTTCAGAAAAAGCTGCAGACAGTTCCTGTGATACTCTCAGTAATGAGTTACCTTTCTTAGATGAGAAAGACTCTCCAAGTATCTCTGGTGATGTTTAGCTATTCCTATCTCCACCAGTGTTCTGTCAACTGTTCCTGATTTCTCTCTCCTCCATTTGTTTAACACACTGTTTTCCTTCTTAGAGTAAAATCACCAGTTTTCTAGACTAACCTTTAAAATGTACGGGATGGACTGAGTAAATCTGGTTTTAGATAAAGATATGACAGCTAAGGAAAAACTATCTCTTGTATTTTGGTTTGTGTATGGTGGAATTGGAGCTATCCAATGCATGGTGACACCAAGTACTTACTTTGGGTCTGTGATCCTCAGGATTTCTCTGCAAAGACGACCAATAAATGTTACAGATTCATCCACAGGTGTGAATTTTGGTATAGGAATATGAGTAGACTGGTATATACTTTGCCAGTCTTGAATCTGAAAAATAAATTTTACAGTAATTTGTAGGGTTCCCATTGCACCTTTTTCATTTGCTTAGAAACTTTCCTTTTGTTCGATTTAAAAGGAGCACACTGTAACACAATATTGTAAATTACACACAGCAGAACACTATAAAAACAGAACAAAGCAAAGAGAAGAATGAATCTTATTAAAAAACTATACCAAAATATTCTATTTTGGGTACTTTCCTTTTATGTACAAATCATGCGGGAGAGATGCTGCAACATTTCAGAATAAGCTGGGGGCAGATGTTTTACACAGCAGTTAGCACATTCAGTTGAAGTCACAGTGGTATGAACAATGGCTACACATGCTCCATCAGTCACAGGATCTAACAGCCAACTCTAAAGACATTTATCAACTTTTTGTTGGTTTTGGGTTTGAGTAGCACCTTTGTTCTTAAGAAGTTATTGCACTCCTGTTCCACGTTGTAGTTAATAATACGAGACACTTCCTCTTGCCAAATTTTTAAACCATATATGTTGACATAATCCTGGATATATTCAAATGATCGATGGAACCCATCCATTGTAGCTGCCATTTCCTTCAGTTTGGGCATGAGTTCACTTGGCTGGAGACAACAACAAAAAGATAAAACCAGAACTGTCAACAGGTAGAATTCAAAGAAAATCTAAAAGGCTTCTAAATACCCTTAGAGAACAACCTCTAGAGCATTTCACTATGGTCTAGCCAGATCTGAAAAGCACTTAGAAATTTACTAAAGTTTGATATCTGAATTAATTCTTACTAAATATTTTTTCCTCCCACTTCGTATTTATTTTTGCCTTCAGTGGTATTATTGACTGATCTAGGAGATTCAACAATCTGGACAGGATCAAAACACGGAGTCACTCCTTATTTTATCATTGCCTGTCTATGTTTACTTGGCTTATGTGACCTGTCAATCATCACAGACAAAGGCAGCACTGTGAATTCATTATTGACAAGACACTTTGGAATAGAATAAAAAGATGTTTTTTAATTCTATGTACACTTGGCAGTTTATAAACTCATTTGAACATCAAATAAAGAATTCCAAATAACCTCCAGTTGTCCAAAACTATTTTTACAAAAGGAAATCTGCACATAAAAGCATAAATTATTTTTTAGAAGGCGGTATAATAAAAGAGGCCCCTGCACACCCAAGCTACATAAAAAATTAAACCAACCTTGGCTCTAGGATTAAAGATGAGGCCCCTGTGAAGAGCCAGGGCCACCCGTTTCACCAGCTCCTTCCTTATTCCATCCTCTAGTAACTGTTTTGGGTCCACCTAAGTAGAATAAATACTTTTCCTTTAAAGTCAGAAAGGTATAAAAATTATAAAGGATTTATTTTGTACCAAGGAAGATATCAAATACTTTTGACAAACAGGAAAGCACTGTTAACAGATGCACTTAACCCCCAGAGCTTGTTCAAAGAAAAAAAATTTACATACTTCTACTAGAGAATAAATTATTTCTTTAAGTTGAAGGCAAAGGTTTATAGTTCTCATATTCAAATTTTGTTTGTGATCCACTGAGAATGTTGTACAATTCTAAGAAGCCAGTATGCATTAAGAAGTGTATGTTTCTTCAAGAATACTTGCTTCTGTTCTCAAAGAGGTATCAATGTATCCTTAATATAAAACTGCAGGACAGATTATACCAATGGAAGAAACAGATCTTCAGAAATGCTTTCCAGCAGGAAAAACCTCCAATGATCATCACGTACACTGGATGAATCTATTAATAATGGAGACTGTGGGTTCCTAGGAACCTGAAAAAATATAGTTCTTATCTGGCTGCCAATTTAGGCATCACTGTTTGAAAATTTGTATGCAAACTTATATTTTCCTGTCTTTTTATTTTTCCTTGAGGTCTCATATATTGTGCTGAAATCTGTGCTAAAGTACTAACTGCCACCAAACAACCTTTTCCTATTGAAATAATGGATCATTACCTTGATGATACCAACTAGAGTAGTTTTCATCATGAGGATACCTTCAGTGAAGATTGAAATTGCATGGGTTAGCTTGGCAACCTGTAAGAGAAAAAAATTCACTGAACTGCTTCAATAGATGTAAATAATTTCTCAAAAAAATTCCACGTTTCCCAGTGGCAGTTTCCTATTTTAGATTTAAATAATTTGCACTGATATACTTTCAACTTTACATCTTGTTCTAGACTTACTTACAAAATTACCTTTCTTTTATTGAGATAAATAGAAGTGTATTAGCAGTAGGAAAGAACAGGTACCTCTCAGAGGCTTCAGAGGGATTACAGAAGGAAAGACCAGCCATATCTTGGGTGCACAAATATTATGGACAAAACTCTCAGCTGGTACCTTTGAGCAAGTTGGGAACACAGCTCACAGTAGTTATTCTATAATAAAGCCTGCTGCCACCGTGAGTTCACCTCAGTACTTCCACTGATACAATATGGTAGCACATTCACTTGAAGTTTTACAAATATTTACAGTTTTTATTATCCTTATGCTCAGAGTTCAGACAGTCTTCTGCCTTTCAGGTGTTTACAATACAGAATAGAGAAGACACTTCACATCTACAGTACAACAGAAATTGGAAGGGTAAACAGCTTTAGTATAATCTGTTTTCCTTTTACTGTCTCAAAATAAAACATTACTGAACACTGCCTTCTCCTTCACTCCCACCCACACACAAGCCAGACTCACTTTAAAAAGTCTCACGGGGGAGTTTAAACCCAGTGGTCAGGACTGAACATCAGCTTAATCAGAGATCACAGCTTGTTTGCAGAAAACACCTAACAAGTGAGAACTCTGGCAAAATCTCCAGGGAAAAGATGGTATCTTAACTGATTATTAGATCAGTTAAGATTAGTCTTTCTCTGGGGGAAAGACTTACTGATCTGCTCAGCTTTTTGTGTCACATCTTCCTCTACCGAAAATAAAACCACATAATTTTAATGTTTGCCCACTCTTCCAGACTGGTTACAATGCAGAAGAAAAACCAGAGACAAAAAGAGCAACAGCAGCTTTATCTGGTCAAATCAATGTGCCTCCATCATCTCCTCATTTGAGAATGGCAAAAAGCTTAACCTTGCTGGCTTAATCAGTCTTTGACCTTCTCCTCTTAGAACAAGAATGCCAAATGTGGAGGGCTTCATTTCAGACTCAGGTTTTCAGGGTTCCATCCTCTCCAATAAATAAATATATATTTATGCTCATTTATAAATTTATTTAGATTTTTTTTCTCTCCTTCTCTACAAGATTGAAAATTTAAACTACAAACAGAAGCTCAAAAGTTACTCATCTGTGCTTGTGAAAAGGTATGCTCACAGTAACACCCATCAGTTTTAACTTCAAGTCAACAAATGTAACTTCGCTGTTAAACTGTAACTCTATGGAGCTGTACATATTTCAACTTATGTTAAAGTTGGCCACCTAGAAGGTTTGCTTTTTCAGAATTCCCTGTTTTAACTGCACCTCATATCGTGGTCCCAGCTGAGCATAATCTCGTAGCTTGTCCTTATCAAGGCGAGTAGGCACTTCAATAATATCGTGAGTCTGGAGCTTTATGATTTTGAGAAGAGATGTAAACATGCTTTCCGGAATTATCTGCAGAACCTTTGCAAAGGAGAGAAGAAACACCCACAGTCAGTATATTCTCATTAAGAAAATAATCCTCAATTAAGAAAAAATAATTAGAGAACAAAGCAATTATGCCTTATAAGCACCCACCTTTCTCACATAGGAAACCAGCTCTCCAGAGTAATACTGGGACACACTGAGGAGGTCGGGGCTGTTTGCTTGATTGATACGGAGGAGTGGCAAATCAAGAGCAGAAGCAAGCTGGAAATAAAGTTAACATTTTAACTTCACATTTGTTTTTCTGAGGAAAATTATATGCTTGAATTCTCTTGCTCAGGCTCTTATCCTACAACCCAAAGGACTAGATTCTTCCTAAGGAGCAGCGTTATACCAGGCTTTCCAAGGGAAAAAAATTGAAAAATTGTTAGAAGTCAAACAGTCCATAAGGCTACCCTCCCTAAATGGTTAAAATCTTAACAGCTGCATGGGACATTTCAATTGTAATTTTATATCCTCACTCACACTAATCCCCATTCTTATTTCTACAGATGATATTTTCATCTGAAGCCAGAGCTTCCTCAACAGACAGAGGAACAGAGAACATAACTTTTTTAATTCCTTCAGCCTGCTCCGATCCACATGCAGAAGATCCCATCTGTGCACCAATGCCTCCAGAAAATAGTAAATGCTTCCAGAAAATGAGTAGAGGCTGGACAAGAGACTTATTTGCTTAACAGCAGGAATGCAATTGTTGCATTATAAAAACATGCATAACTTGGTTTTATTTTCCTTAAAACTAACCTTGAGTTAATTTAATACTGCCTAAAAAAAACTAGACACAGAAGATGCTGATAAAAGGAAGTCTTAACTGATTTCAGAGCTTAAGGCCTTTTAAACAAACTGCTTGAATTGACCTGCAGTGTTCAAGTACATTCAGTCTTGTTCATACTTACCTTTAGGAAAGTGGCTCTGAGTTTCGTTACCATAGATGGACTGACTCTTATGCTGTCTTGCATAATAGATGTAAAGCTGGGGTAGGAAACAAACAAAACAAATCAGATTCTTCCCCTGGAACTGTTATTTTCAACTGTTTAATTGTATGTCAACAGCACAGTGTAATGTGTAAATGGCACAAGAGATCACCAGCAAACTTCAATAGGGGAGAATCAAACTTCATAGAGGAGGATCTGGGTCTGAAGAGATACTGGTTAGAAAATCCCTATATGAAAAAGGGGAAGTGGGACAAAAGATGAAGCAACAGAGAGTGTTATCAGCCACGGCAATGAAGCAGCAGCTCAGCAAAATCCCACCATGGAAACAGAGTTCTTGAGCATTAGTCTTTCCTCATTTGTTTTTTTTGGTTGAAAAATGAACTCCAGTATTTTGGAGAGCACTTAATAAGACTAAAGGATGGAGACAGGAGGTTAACACAGCTGTTATAGTTAGAAGAGGATAGACAGAAAAAACTTACACTATAATTTAACCTGCAGTTAACAACCTGAGAAGGATGGGTGTTAATTCCTATTCAAGCTGATTATAACTCAGTATACTCAACAACTCACAGAGAAATGCTTCAAGACTGTTTTTAAATTGGAATGTTGATAGTCTTAATAACATTTATGCATGTGATTTCCCACAAGCTTTACAAATGGGTACTGACTGGAAGAAAAAGGTCCTGCTAACATACCTGTCAATTAATTGCCAAGCATAAGAAAGATCACCAACTATCTGCATGGTGATCAAGACCTCTTCTTTAATGTTGATAGTTCGGATCATCTGATGGAGAAACTTTCGGGTGTCAGCCAGAAACTGGCAAACTTGCAGGTTACTTTCCAGCTGGTGAAACTCTTGGACCTGTATTTAAAAAACAAATAAACTCATAAAAGCACTCTTTTTTGGTTGTTTTCTGTTCATCTTTAAGGACAGCAATAGAAACAGAATCAGTAAGCTGACACTTCTGGATGTTAGTAGCAGTAAGACACTTAAATCCTGGCCTGTTATATAGAGTGTATTAACAATAAATTTCACAAACTAATTAAAGGAGGTGTACTGTGAAACATCATTCTGAGTACTCTTTTATATCCTGGAAACAGAAGAAGCACACACAGAAAAAATACAGATTTTCTTTTTAATTTTGCATTTCAAATCACCCTTTCTAGTTTCAAATTAATTTATTTTCAGCACTTCTAAAAAATGAGTAATATTGCCAAATAATGTTAAATACTGAATTAAGGTCTTTGAAAAAACCTACAAACCCTCAACTACAGGTAGCATGACCTTTCATACTACATCTCTTATTTTACAATACCAAGGTTTATACAAAACACCTACTTATTATAGATATGTAACAGCAAAGATCTAATAGACTTAAACAGTTGTTCAAAAGCAGATCTGTTTTGCATCTCTGCTATCAGAAGTCACTACATGTGTAAAAATGCTGCTGTTCCAGAAGGACAAGGTCATTTATCTCAAAATGTCTTTGCCATACCTCTTCCAAAGCCTGAATTAGCTGCACAGTTTTTCTGCCTGCTGCAGTGGAATCATCATAGTTCAGAGACATTATTTGCTTGGAGATTTCTCTGAACCAAGCCTGGAGATTTTCTATTAAAGGATTAAGAAAAAATTAAAGAAATCTCTGCATGTATGATAGACACCAAAAATAAAGGGAACCTGCTAGTCAAAAGAAACAAACAAGCTATACACACAGGAGATTATTTTTACAAGTCCTTATTTCACTGGTACATTTATAGTCTTTCAACATGTACACTTGTAAATTGGCAAATGCTCAGGTAAATTGCACATGCAACATTAAAAACACCTATCAACATAAATGGGGATTAAAAAAATCTTATTTTCACCAGTTCAAGAGAAAATGATAGGTGTTTCAAAAAAGAGTGCAAGGATTGGAAAGAAGCACAGATTCGACTTTTAAAGTCCTTAGAGAACCTGGAGAATACCATTCAGTGAAGAGAACAAGTAAAAGAAGGTTTTCTTCTTTTGAAAAATACTGATACAATTGAAATGCAGGTTACAGCCAGGGAAAGAATTAGGGAAGAGGTTAAACCATCCCTAAATTTAATGGGCATAGTTTTTTCACTCCTTTGTATATAGAACATGGTAATGTGAGCTCCATTATATATACAGAAGTGAACTGAAATTTTATAGTTTAAACTGGTATATCTAAATAAAGGAATGAAAAATAGTTTTAAAAATAGGGCCATCTAAATATTAGGTACCTAAATACTGCTTACATATGGAATATGTGCTGAAAACCTAAACAAGACAAGAGATAGAGACTTCTCTGGCAGCTGAGGGACATGAAAATTGTTCCTATATTATCACTATGAGATTAATGTGGTTTATTTTGGTATCACTTTGGAAATATAAATTGAAATAACTTTTTTCCCCCCCACAGTTTAATTTTTAATAATTACCATTTTTCTCCACTCTAGTAAGAGGTTTAACTCCTGAGAAGACATCAGCAAGCTCAGTCATCCTTTCAGACCCCTCTTTTTTATAGTTCTCCCATTTTGCTTGTTTTTCTGACAGCATCTGCTTGAACATCTACTGAAACACAAAGCATTTGGTTTACAAAACTGGCAATGAGGCATATCACAATAGATGAAATAAAATACTGAAAACAGATGGAACTGACTAAGTGATTACTACATATCTTCAGGATCTTGCCAGAATATTAAAAAAACAAAATTAAAAATATTAAGCAATGCAGTCTGATGGACATACAGTGACAGAAGCTTAGTGAATTTTATAGAACAGTACAATGAAGACTTATTGATTTTTAGTCACTTTTAAAAATACCCAGTGAATTTTTCAGGTTAGAGATCTTAGAAGACTCTGGTTTGCAGCACATTACCTCTTTTAAAATGAATTCAAATTGAGCTGTATCCAGAAGAAGCTGGAAAAGGATCCTGGAATTGTACCTTGAGTCTGTTAAAATTTGATCCTTTATCTGGCGGAGACGTTTGTTATTTGGATCACAAGCTGAGAATGGAAAGACAACATTTCTCCACTGTTACAGAGAATTTGGCCACACTTTTCAATCTTTGTAAATACATTCTTTTTTAACAGCTTGAAGGCAAAAAAAATTTGCTCTGGTTTGTAAATCCCCACTTATTTTCTTAAAATCCCCACTTAACTCTTCCTTTGAATAGAATATAATTAAAGTTTCCCTGGTGCTTCAGCCTTCTTAAAACTTCTGCAGGCTTCTGAAACTAGATGTGAATTTAGTCCCTCTGACCAAGAAGCCCTGAGATCAGTGTTTCTAAAACCATTACAAAAATTATATGGAGGTGTGAACAGAAACCGTCTTGCATATCAAGAAGCCTCAAAGACAGCACAAGCATTCAAATAAGGGAATGTCTAAATAGGTCAGCTTACACACCCAGACTCTCATGAGAGACATTACTCAACAGTTTCAGCTGAATTTCAGTTCCACAGAATAAAACCCTTATTTCAACCTGTTAATTACTAACATTTTAAGAAGTTGGCCACTGCTTTCTTTTTGGAGCTAGGTAAAACTTTCAGAATTATATTTTTCTGCAGAATATTATTCAACAAGATCATGACTTCTACTAATTTTTGTATCCGTGCTCAGCTCACAAGAACTGAGGAAACGCATGTGCTGTTTCAGACAAGGCTTCAGGAGACTATTTGCAAAACAAGAGCTCAACAATCTCCTGCAAACGGCAGCGGAAACTGCTGACTTCAACAGCAGCAGAACTGAACTTCCCCCAGGGCCCAAATGAAGTCCCAGTGGAGCAGGACTGAGAGCTCAGCAGTGTCTTACTGGTGTCTGCAGTGTGCAGCATCAGCCAGCGGATTGCCACGTTGCAGTCTCGCAGACAATTCAGCAGCCTGGGAATGTTGTCCAGCACCAGCTCTTCCCTCAGGCAGCCCTCCTTGAGGAACTGCTGCACCTGCGTGTGCACTCGCTCCGTGACTGCAGCGTATCTGCTGGCCTTGAAACACACAAAGCCTGCATCAATAAAATCCTTGCCTCAAATGGAATACACCATGTTCCTGAGATCTCAGAGGGCACACAGTTAAAAAAAAAGTGCTATAAAAATTATTATCATTACTAGCAGGCAATATTATACACAGCAAGTGCATGACAAAGGATGCAAGATAAAAGCAAGGCAATACTTGTCTAAGATTTTTATAGCTCTCAAAGTAGAGTGAGAAAGACGAGAAGTAGATGTAGCACAGGTATTTCTCATAGGTGGTAAGGGTGAAAACCCTTAGGAATACAACTCTGGAATGACCCAAAGAGACCCAGAAGCTACAAGAAGACACAAAGAGTCAAGAGAAGACTTTGATAAGTAGTTTTCCTATGTTAGAAAACAGCCTGCACACACAGCACACATGTTCCCACAGAAAGTAGTTCCAGAGTCCAGGCTACAAAGGAAGCATAATGTTTCAAAAATACAGACTTTTTATATAGCCACTTACATACTCTCTGGGAATTATTCCTAAAAAATGGTACTAATATTCTATTGCCTAATGGGAAAGAACAACAAAAATCTATCACAGAATGGAGATACTTATTTGTTGCTGTGTAGATGGTCATAACAAACTGAAGAACACACTGTATTTAAGAAGGCTTCTCTATATTTATTTTACAGCATGCTGTCTTTTCATACTCTTTCACAAAGCTTATACTTATTCGTTGGTCAGAATAAAGCAACACAATATTCATTGGAGCAAGGCAGCCTGCCCCATGTTTCTCTCTCTCTCTCTCTCTCTCTCTCTCTCTCTCTCTCCTTTGATTCCAGGCTGATCGCCTTGGTAAAGCTCCTTTCAGGAGCAAAGGCAACTCTTACCAGCTCCTCTCTTTCACTAACCCCTTCTGACTCACAGACCAGCTGTGAGCCCCTTCCACACTTATTATTAATTGAGTTCTAGCTAAAGATGAAGGAAAAATTTCTACTCATATTCCCTAAGTTTGCCATACAATACAGTACATATACTGTAGGCAGGAAGAAGGGACCCATGCATTATTGAGGTCATATACTTCAGACGCCCACACATCTTGCATCTTCCTAAAAATACTTAATGCTGGTTTATGTACCTGCTCTTTGACATTTGAAAGATCCAGTGTGTAGTTGAGGGCAGTTTTAGCAGCTTTGTAGGGTTCCCATGCTTCAGCCAGATTGACAGTGATTCCCATGTAAATGCTAATGACCTAAAATTGGAAGCGGAAAACAAGAAGTTGTATTTATGTTATTATTAAGAAAAAGACAAAGTTTGCATTTAGAACTATGACAGAAAGGGATATGCTGTGGGTATAAATAAGAGATAACGGAACTTTTTTGCACTCTTTTTGGTGTACCACCTTTGGAAAGCAAGAAGATGACTTTGAAACAAAAGGCACACAATTAATTAGAAGCTTAGTTCTGAAAACAAGATGACAGTTCTTTCAGTCACTGTATATGATACTCAATTTTTTTCTATATGAATTCATGACTTATTTTTCATTTCCATGATGCTCTAAAGAAGACTGATAAAAGCAACTGGGGAAAAAAACTATGACAGGGAGGGCAAAATGAGATGAACTAATCTTACTGTGAGGATGTTCAAAGGTCCAAATTAAACTGTTATGCATCATTCACAGCTACACAACAGAAAGAAATTATGATTAAATAGTATGATTTTTGAGGAGCAAAGAGAAACTGATTTCAGACTCCTTGCACAAGTTTAAGCATGATTAAAAATGCAGAACTGTGAGTAAGTAACAAGTACTTGTAAGATAATTGATTGAAAATGGAAGACTTGGTTTACTGACAGATGAAGGATGTACAGAGCTGTGGGATTATGAGCTTTATCACACTGATGCTCCAATATTCCTCCATACAGGCATGATCACATTGGGGGGACACTGTCAGCCTTTGATCTCTTCTGGCAGTGTCAAGTAAAGGCAAATGGGACCCAGGTCTGCTGATATGAGGATCTCTCTCATATGGTTGAAGTGAAGGTCATTATTTCCTGTAGATGACAGTTCCTCAAAAGGCTACACTTAACTGCTAAGAATAATTTGAAATCAGCTTAGGAGTAAAGTATTTTGTATGATGCAGCTCACTGATCCATACCTGACCACAAGAAGATAGGTGTTGTCCAAAAATATCAATTCGTACTATGAACTCAAGTTAATAAAAATGCTGGCATAATCAAAAATTCGCAGTGTCAAGTTGTCATTTCTAAAAATAAGCTTGTAGTTCTCCAGAAACAGAGGGATTCTAAATGTCTACTGAAATAGCCAGCTATTGCTGGCTAGTTTCTTCCCTACCTGCTTCACTGCTCCACTTATGGTACAGAAGAATACAACTTGAAACCAACAGAGATACACAATTAATGTACAGTTTCTTTGTTAAATCTGATCCCCTTTGATATAGATGACCTAGGGACTCCATTCTAATATGCCAGCCTATTTCAACAGCAGTTTTTGCAGACTAGGGATTCTGGATGGAAATCCTAAATCTCAGTACTGAAACACAGTAATTCCATTTTAATTACTGCACCTGAAAAGGTCTATAGAAGCACACATAGTGACTGCATTAGCTTCCATGTTATTTACACAACAGCACAGAGCTAATACTTAAACAAGTTTTCAAAGAACATCAATGTGGGATGATTTGTTGGGGACTAAGACTGTCCTCAACAGCATTCTTGACATGCTGGTAGAATTCACCAGCAGAAACCACATGAAGGTCAGAAATGACAAATAAAGTCCTGTACTTGGGGCAAATCCAAACCCTTGCAACAGCACAACTGGCTGCCTGTGTCACAGTTCTGCAGAAAAGGACCTAAATGTCCTGCTGGACAAACCAAACATGAATCAGACACACAGCCTTATGACATCAAGGAATAATCAGACACTGGGCTATGCCAGACTGCAGCCAGCAGGTTGGGGGAAGTGAATCTTTCCTTCTAGTCAGCTCTCGTGGGGTCTCATTTAGAGAAATGGGTCCAAAATTGGGCTCCTCAGTATGAGACAGACATGCACAAACTGGAATGAAGTGAACAGGAGGCCTCCAACACACCTGTGGGGACCCAGTATGTAAGAACAGGGTTTGCTTAAGGTGGAGGAAAGATGTCAGAGGAATCTGACTGTGGTCTTCCACTACCTAAAGGGAAGTTATGATTCAGACACAGCTAGACCCTCACCTCAGATGTGCACAGTGAAAAGACAAGAAGCAACAAGCTATAACAAAGGAAATTCTAGTAGTAGAGAAGGAAGAAATTCTTTGCCATTAGAGTGATGAGAGACACAGCCACAGGTATCCATAGAGGCTGCAGAGTCTTCACTGTAGACATTTCCAAATCTAACTGGGCAAAGCCTGAGCAGCTTGATTTAGCTTTGAAGTCAACCCCGCCTTGAGGAGAAGGCTGGACTAGAAGATGCCTAAAATGCCTTCCATCACACATTTTCCTCAGACTTACTTTATCTTGATGGTATTAGAATGAAGTTGACTCAAGCATTAAAGACAATAAATTACACTTTCAAAGGACAGCCTTCCGTGCTTAGCCAGATTGTTTGACTTGGACTGCTTCACTCTGAACAAAGTAAAATTTCCACAGAGAAGAATTTGTTCTAGTTTTAGGTTATTATTACATTTCTGTAACACATACTGTAATTGTTCTTATAACATGAAATCCAGGGAACAGTTAAAAACAGAATTAATCTTTACCCAATTATCTGGAAAGTATTTATCCACGATCTCTCTCATTTTTGCTTGTTGAGTGTGAAGAATAGAAGGGTCAAAATACAGTATCACATAGAGCATAGCAGCCTGAGTAGCCAGGGCAGTGCTGCGGTGCTCTGGTAATGGATATGCTGAAACCTGGAAAAAATAACAAAACAAAGCTGAACATAATACAGTGCATCATAAACCACCTGCAAATATTATGGGACACATTAAAGAGTGCAGTGTATAGATACTACAGGGCAAGAAGTTTATTTAGGTAAGCTGGACGTGCTTAGTCATACAGCTATTTACCAGATGTATTTCAGAGTGTAAAAGCTGACTGCGTAGATGTGTGCTACTTTTAACAGGCTACAGTAAGATGTTACTATGCTGTAAATCTGTCAAGTAAGACATGTCCAATCATAAGGCATTACATAAAAATGGTGCTTTTTATTGCAAAGCTGGCCAAGTACTGCAGCAGATTGCCCAGAGAGGTTCTGTGGTTTGTACCTCTGGAGATACTCAAAATCCAACTGGATATAGCCCAGTGCAACCTGCTCCAACTGACCGTGCTTGAGCCAAGTCAGACTAGCTGACCTCAAGAGACCCTATAACCTCTGTCATTAATTTTTTTTTTCTGTACTTCATGGCTGAGTAATTGACCTAAGAAACAATTTAATGCTCCCCTTTAAAGCCCTCTTCTATCTCAGGGTGGCTTACCTGGTTGTAAATGTCATCTGACCGTAAGCGGCCGATAACCATGCTAATGAACGTTTCACTTATAGGAACCCTGCTGAAGTAACTCTCGGGGTAGTTTGGAGGTCTTTTAGCTCCAGGCTGGCTCGAGTATCCAGTGCTTCGAAGCAATTTACAAATATCATCTAAATTGGAGTCGGCAGAGGATCGGGCTGCACTGTTTTACAAAAAAAGAGGAACAAAAATATGAGCTGTATGTCCTAGTAATTTCCTTTTCTCCCACCCCTTGTGACCACACCCTTCTCATAAGAAAATT
This sequence comes from Haemorhous mexicanus, assembly GCF_027477595.1. NCBI lineage: Eukaryota > Metazoa > Chordata > Aves > Passeriformes > Fringillidae > Haemorhous > Haemorhous mexicanus. Next base: position 146,939,864 of record NC_082341.1, read on the forward strand.
AACAAATACTTAAGTCTAAAGGAGGTTTTTGATTGTTTATCCCATTAATATCACGTTACAGGACACTGATGAATGTGTGTACTGAAATTCCAGATAAGCAGAAAAGCACAAACAGAAAATTAAACTCAGGAACAGAAAGAAGGAGCTTTACATTCAGAGAAGAATTTGTTCCTTTTTTTCCCCCTTTAAAAAGAAAAATTCATTTTCTTTCTCCCCATTTCTGAATTCCCCTTGTCAATTCACTTCTGCATTCCAGAGTTAAAGAATCTCTCATTATATACTGGGAGGCATAAACATAGTCAAAGCATTGTTTTATGTGTGGAAGGATTTGTACTTTAAGACCCCCTTTAAGACCCCAGCTGTTATACCTTGATGCTGAGAACCTACCCTGTAAAACTTGTTACTGATTTACCTAATAAAGTGCTACAAGAAGTCTGACCTGCAATACATTTGTAACCTAGATATAGACAGGACTTTTCAGAAAGTTTCCTTGCACATTTGGGAACCTGTGACACTTTCACAGCTGGCACTTGCAGCCCAAAAGCTTTATCTGAAAGTTTATTTGTGGACTTCAAATGTCTGTTGTAAGAGAATGAAAAACCTGTTGCTCATTTTGCAGCTGAACTTGCAATCACAGTTAAAAGCTAAAGCAAGGAGTTCTACTAATATTCAGAGAGCTCTGCTGAATTATCTGTATAAAGTCAGTTGATGAAAGAGGTGTCAGTATTTCCATTTAGCTTAATTCAATGACCTAGGTTACAGAACATACTGCAGGTTACACATCTCAGCCTTGAGTGCTTCTGCACACCTATATACACAACCTGTATCGGTAGTAGGAAACCAACATTCTTTCTCTGATTTCTCCTTCAATCTTCTGGTCAATGACCAGCAGCATGACTCCATATAAATACAGGGCTTCACACTGTTTGGAAAGAGATAGAATGAAGAAAGAAAATCACAGAAACATGATTTTGCAGCAACACTTAAAGAAAAACATGTATTGGCAAACTAACCCAATGTCAGCTACGTAGACAACAAACATGAAAAGTGGCAGGCTGAAGATTTTTGCTCTTTGTTCTCCTTGAAGTGAGTGACAGCACTTCCACGTATTTGGTAAAACGAAATTTTTGTCTAGCTTGGCACTTACTGAGTTAATTTTCTACTATTACAAAACTAGTCAATACTCACTAGAAGCTGTTTTCCATCTTCATTAAGGAGGACGGTTTCTAATGTTTGCTGAATGTAAATTCCTTCATTGAGGTCATCTAAGTATCTAGGAATCATGACAAAAACTTTGGTCATTGACTATTTTGCTCTCAAACTAGAACTCAGTCAGTGACATTTTCTCTGAAAGCCAACAGATGCATCAGAACATTTCCCTAGAACAAGCAGCATGGTATTTTTCAGACAAAGAAGAAGAGAGGCTCTCCTAAAAAAGAGAGACTGGAACCCCTAGCTAGTGCCAACCAGTTGGCAAAAGTTTCCTTGCATACCCTGATGGTGTATGTGAAAGACAGTGGAGGATACCTGGCAGCTTCCAGCTCATCCTCTTAATCTTGTCATGGGTGGGTACAGCCTGGGAAGGCTGCTATGCATTAATGTAGTTACCTAAGTATACCTCCTGGAAATACCATAAATTGATCTCAATTGTAATTTGGAAGGTAGAGCTAGAAATATCATATGTTCACCTGAATGAAAAGAAGATTTATTCCTATTAAAGGATTTTCCAGTAACAGTACTTAATAAGTAATATCAAACATTTGATGCTTTCATATAACATCAATAATAAAACCAACTCTCATGTTTAAGATTCTCAGTAACTTTTTCTTAGAGCATTTAATGAAGCTTTAATTTTGTTTTTTACATGTCAGAGTAGCAAACTTGAGAATACGGCAACTTCACTGAAAAATTAAGTTAAAAAAAATAATGTAAATGAAAGTTAAAAAAAACCCCAAACTATCTGATATTCTGTTTTGCAAAACTAAAAAAATATTAGCTTCATAATATGGATTCTACTTTCATTAAAAAAAAAAATCTTCAGGACACTCTCTAAGATAAATAAGAACTAACTCAAATTTACAATTGAGGAATTGAGGTAAAGAGGTTAAATGTTTTCAAGTTGTATATTAACCTGGTAGGGAACTGTTGGAGTAAAAGTCAGTGCTCACTCCAGCCACCGAGGTTTGCTGGAATATGCTTCAACAAGGAGTATATTGGGTCTCTAAGGAAAAAGCTTCTCATCAATAAGACAAAACAGTAATCTGGTCTTTGAAAATTTGTATGTATTTAAGATGCCATACCTGTTTAAATCTACAATGTATTTATGTACACTCTGAAAAGCTAAATAAAATCTTGTCAAAATTTCAATGTTGTTTTCACGAAATTCTTCATCTAAATCCAGTAACTCAGGCTTGGCTTCCAGTTTGCCTTCACATGTCTCAGGCCCCTGAAAAACAGAAACTCACCTTTAGAGACAATGCTTGACTTTGATCTCTACTTGACTTCTCTACAGTAGGACACAGACCATGTACAACCACCCCCGTGTGCAAACCAGAGTTACCATTTCTTACCAAAACAAGGATCTGCAGTTTTCTAACCTACTTTATGGTTAAATATTGATTCCATAAAGATGAGTTTTACACATTGTTACAATCTGCAATGACTTTAAATATGATTTATCCAATGTAACCAATTGAAAAGAATAGCCAATGCTTTCAGTAAAGCCCCAATACACCTGAAAGCACTGGGTGCTTTCTGTAGTGCTATCTCCCTGATGGAATTTTTTCCTTTACACATTTCTTCTGGTTGATTTCTCAGATAGAAACTATAACGTTGAGGGGTCACAAAGCTTAGTACTTTCTCATACATTCAAACTGCTTGAAAATATTAGATATGTTTTTTCCACAGACTCTACATCTAGCTCAGCACTCATCTCCTGAATTAATGCAGAAACTTTGCCATTAACAATCATGGGGGAAAAGGAGTTGGGATGAAGAACCTGACTTCCTTATAGCAATAGTATAACTTTCCTAACCCTTTACCACTGTCATATTTCTCTCAAACACCATGATAAAAACTACAGCGGCCCATTGTGAGATGCTCCACCCAGGGGGGAGGAGCCAAGCATCCCACCTGGATATACTCTGGTATTTTGGGACACCAGGGCAGCCTTTCCATTGGATTCCCAGAGGAGCAGCTGCCTCTTCTACTGGATCTTCAGAAGAAGACCACACCCTTCTGCAGGATCCCTGCTCCAACAGAACCACATCTGCCACTCCAGGAGGACTGCAGCCACCATTCCAACTGGACTGCTACCAACACTCTGACCCACAGGGTGTCAGGTTGTATTCTGACTCTGTCAGTGTTGTTTTGTTTTACTGCATTGTCTATTTTATTTTTATTTTCTTCCCTAATAAAGAACTGTTATTCCTGCTCCCATATCTTTGCCTGAGAGCTCCCCTTAATTTCAAATCTATAGCAAATCAGAGGGAGGGGGTTTACATTTTCCATTTTAGGGTAGGTTCCTGCTTTCCTTAGTACACAGCTGTCTTTTCAAACCAAGACATGTATACAGAAGGGTGCATTTGCAGTAAAAATATCTATAAACTCTCTAATTTCTGCTTTCTGCATCAGTATGACTTCTATGGATTTATTTGGTTTTAACATTGAAGAACAGCACACTTATGCTTTCTTAACATTCAAAAATACTGAGACTTTAAGGATTACTGTATTTCTTACCAATTACAGATATCTGCTTTTAAATGTTCAAGTAATTTGTGTTAAAAAAAAAAGACTTCTACCAAGCACTTAGATCTAAAGGTAACTGTGAAATCATTTGTGCTCTGGATTTTCAGTATCTAAGCTTCACAGTGCCTGAAGTTTACAACTTTTACTACAACGAAATTGAATTAAATTTTAGAAGTGCCCTCCTTGCTTTATTACTACTATTTCTTGTATTGTCCAGTCCAAATAAAGTCAGATTAGATGGTCTCTGTTGTTCCTTCTTAATCATGCTAGAAAATGACAGAGGGAACTTAGTACTGTAAGCTTAATTCTGAAAGAAAAATAAGGGCTTTCCATGGACACTTCTCCTTGACTTATTTATTTATTTATTCAGCACATGTGACAAGCCCAGAGGAAGAACAATCACAGCACTGTCAGACAGGAAAGCAGAAAGCAGTTTTCATGGCTGCAAAGAATAAGCTACAGATTAACAGAAGAAAGATGGGCATACTGCCCATGGCACTGCTCTGAAGGAAAACAACCAACCATGCAGGCTCAGAACCTGCTGGAGGAAGTTTTATTTAGTGCTCCTGCAGAAATTACTACTACTACTACTACTACTACTACCTCCCCAGAATTCTATACTCACATTTTATATAACTGGTATCTATCAAAATTCACATGCCAGATTGACTCATCAAACATTTTGGAAGACGTAGTAGTAACAAACACAATAGTCAGGAATGGCTGTTTCACAACCCAAAACATCCTCATGTGGGACAGCAATGCTTTAAGGAGAAGTTGAACAATAAAAGGATTTACCTTGAAATAACTGAAATCAAATATGATATCTCCATACTTCTGCTGATCAGCCTTGTCCTTTAGCCTGAAAACACCAGGAATAAATTCGGAAAGTCTCAGAAGTTCTGCAATGATGGCATTTCCACAGGAAACAATCCGAAGAATTGCCTGACCACAGAGATTGTTTTCAGCCAGAAAATCCACCATGGTGGAGCTGGATGTCACAAAGCAGCAGAAGTCCTGCAGTGTGATTCTGATCCTTACTCTTTAGGTTACTGGAAGCAGAAAGCCTGATGAAGAAACCAGCTGCGCCATTAATAACCTGTAAAAAAAACCCCACACATATCCAGAGTGGTTTATATTCATGTTTTTGATAGTTTAATTTGTGGATATTTAAGCATACTCTCCAGTCTTTCAAATTATGAAATCTAAATTATCCACAGCTTTGTAAAATGAAAGAAATGCACAGAATTAATTTTCAGCATGTACACTGAGTTTGAGAAGTGACCCGTGTGAGCAGGCAGGGGAAGTGTGATCTTTTGGAGAACAGTTGAAGAACACTACTGAAGAATGAAACAATCACAAATAGTGAAGCAATTCAGACGAGGGAGGAGATTGGGCCCAAGGAAAGCAAAACCACTTCACAAAATGTGTTTTTAAGAGCCCCTTTAAAAATACAACCAAAGTGATCATAATGGGTTTTAGCAATAAGGAAAACTTGCACAGCAAATGGAAATGACACAGCTTCGTTCCTTCATTTATTACGGAAGGACGAGCTTCCATGCTGTGCTTGCGCTTCCCGCTCAGTTTTACTCGTTCCCACGTTTCCTGTGGGACAGGGCGTGCAGCACCAAAAATCAGCGTCTATGCTTCAGAAACACCGACGTGAAGTTATGACCAGGCTTGACTTCAGCAAACACTTTCGTACCACTGCGATAAATTTAAGATGACAGTGAGCCGTCACAAGACAGTTCTGACCCAGAACGAGCGCCCGGAGCCCTCCCAGGTCCCCAGTGCCGCGGCAAGTTCTGCTCCACAGGGCGCACAGCGGGCCCCAGACCGGCAGCGGCCGGACGGGCTCCGAACCCGATCCCGTCCCGTCCGGTCCCGTCCCCTCCGCCGCCGCCGAACTCACAGTTCGCTCCCGGGCGGCCCCGCTCCCTCAGAGGCTCCCGCCGGCGCCCGCCGCGCCCGGTGCGCTCACCTCGCCCCGGCAGCGGCTGCGGGCAGGGACGGCGGCGGCTCTGGGCACAGAAGGATGCAGGGAGGGTGGGAAGGATGGGAGGGAGGCGGCGGCGCTCCCTACGACGTAGCCGAGCCCTCCCATCACATGACGGCGCCGGCTGATGAGGCGGTTCCGCCTGCCCCGGTGTCCGGCGCTGCCGCCCGCCTGCCTCTACCGCCGGGAGGGCGGCGTGGGGCCGCCCCCGGGACAGCTGCACTCTCGAGCTGCGGGGACGAGGTGAGCAGCGGCCGCTGTCGAGGATGGCTGTCTCCGCCAGCCCCGTCGCCTCCGCGGGCGAGGGCAGCTCTCCCCGCCGGGGCGCGGGAGCGGCGGCGGGACGGGTGCGGGGCCGTGTCTCCGTGCGGGACTGCCCGGCCTGCCCTGCAGCGGGGAGGCGGCGGGAGGCCCTGGGAGCGCGGGGCGTCCTGCTCGGCGGGCGCTGCTCCCCACGCCCGTACGGGGAAGGGTTGTCTCCCTGTGGCCGCTCATCACCGAGTGTGCCTGGGGCTGGACACTAGTCCTGGTGCTCAGAGAGCACTTGACACCTGTAGAGCTGCTGTTACAGAAGCAAATAATACTTTTTTCTTACTTCTGCTTCATAGTTTGAGATAGTGAAGCATGGAAAGTTTAGGTACTTTCCTCAAATATTTAAAATAGCGAACAGAATAGAAACTGTAGCGTTTTTTTGGTTCTTATCCTGTCTGGACCATTTCATCACTTGCTGAAAGGAAAAAAAAAAAAAAAGTCATCAGTAGTCTCCTGTTCAGCACGGAGTTTGCTGGTTGTGTTTTCCAGAAGTGAGGGGCTGGGGGTTGCACATGATAAGTGCTTTGAGGCACCATTGAAGACCTTCCTGGCCGAAAAGAGAGTGGTGGAAACACTGCAGTGAAACCAGTTCCCGAGGGGAATGTGCCCCTCCCTTGGAAGCTAGAATGGACAGCTCCAAGCTGAAGTTGAAGAATTCACTTAGAAAGTTCAAGAGTGAAATCTTTGCCTTGTGATATATAGCTGACTGGCTCAGCTGGAAAGTGAGGGGGGAACAGGACCTGTAAGCCCTGCAATGGCAGAGCGTAGGGGATAAAAGGAAAGCAACACATGTGCCAAACACACTGCACTGCCAGGAGCTTAGAAGCTGCTGAGACAATGCTGGATCCTGGGGTGGTGGCCATCTACCTTTCTCTCCCCATTTTCTTTTTCTTTCTTTCTCTGGTTTCCTTAGATATTCTTCTTCTCCTGAAAATGTATTGTAAGTCAGACTGAAAACTTCCAGTGTCTTCTTGTGTCTGGAGAAGTTAAAGTTTGCTGAGCTGAAGTTTGGGAAGTGCTTTATTTTTGTCTGGATGTTTTAAAATTTGCCAAGTACCTTATTCTACTTGAATGTTCTAAAGTTTGCAAATAAAAGTTGTTATTAAGTCTCCTGGTAATTTGGTTGTTTTTCCCATGCAGTGCCCAGGGTATATCCCACTGCCTTCCTCTGAACCCCTCAAGTAGGCTGGGGCATTACAGGATTGTAACCAGTTTCTAAGAAAAAGAACATTTTATTAAAAAACAAAAAAAGGAAAATTTATCCAAAAGAAAATTTCCAAAAGACAGATTGAGGTGAACCTACCACTGCAATGATATGATTTAATGTCATAACCAGTAACTTCTGCTCCTGTGTAGTTTGCTTGTGAGAATGAAGGAGCCTTTTTAGCTTTTCACTGTTGTTTTTTGGGGTTTTTTTTCAGATTCCTGCTTTCACAGTGTGCATCTGTGAAATTTCCAAAAGAACAGCAGGCTTTCTCAGTGAGATCTACCAATTTCAAGAGGGGAATTAGGCTCTCTTTGTTAACTTTGATACACAAAACGGGCTCAGAAGGATAAAGCTGCTAACGTGATTTTCTGTGACTATTCACTAGTGTACGTTTGGATCATAGAGGTTCTATACAAACAGTCTTGCTAAGATGGCAAACAAGTACCTTAAGAAAAAGTTAAATAATATACTAGCTGAAGGAATTTGTTATTAAATATTCAAGAGCATCCTTTTTCTTTACTTTCAGGGAGTTCTATAAGGAACTTTTCCCTTGTCTTCTGTTGTCAGTTTGACAGCCTCTGAAGATCTTTAATGATAGCAGTCACAGTCTTCTGTCAGGGAGAACATGTGCTGACATAACAAGAGCTGTAGTTGAAGCCTGCTGCATCTGTGGAAAGATGCACCTTTAGAAGGGGATAGAGAGGAAGACAAATTTGCATGTAATTAAGAAGTTCAATTTGTGGTGAGGTTGAGCTGTTGTTAAAATGTTGCTGGAAGCACATGACTTAAAGATGCTGTACTAAAAGATGGTATTGACTGGCCAAGTACATTTTATGAATGGAAAAAAAGGACAATTATAGGAAATAAATATTAGGAGACAGCAGGTATTCAGGTCTCATAGTCTGCATGGTACTTGTGAGGAATGTGGCAATGTTCATGTTAGGGGGAGCACAAGGTGTAGTTCTGGAGTCTCAGGGAAAGCAGTAGAGAGAGATACAGCCTTAGGTATACAAAGCTTGGGAAAAGCACTGTACTTTCTATACATGTTTTCCAGATTGCTGTTGGATTATAGCCTGTTAAAGGATGGAACAGGCTTGTTATTGATGGAACAAGTCTTCCCTTTCTGGTATACCCCAGATTTGTTTGTGGATTCTACTCTTTATCTCCCCCAATGGCATCTCAATATACTCCTTGAACATACTAATTATTCTTTACATGGACTAATGCAGTATTTCTGTCTATCTAAGAGTTCTGCTTTGCTGTGTCTATTTTTCTTTTTTTTTTTTTTTTGGTGTATCTAAAGCTGAAGCAGAATTTTTCTGATCTGCAACTTGAAGTATAAAATTTAGCACTCCAGGTTCATGTTTCTCACAGTAGCTACATGTCTGAGGGGGTTATGGCCAAGCATGAAGAAGGAAGAGCAGAAATTGGGGATTTTTGAGAATAAACCAATGGATGGGAGCGCTGTGGATAGGCACAGCATAAGCAAAAACACTTGAAGTTTCTAATGACAGAGCAGCTAATCCCCACAAGGGTGTAGGCTGTGGGTGTGTATTGCAGAGCCAGAGGGTGGTAAAGAAGATAAACAATAGTACCTGGGTGACTTCATTTTGTGCTAATGGAAGATGGGTACCGAAAGTTTGTGGCATCTTTGGCAGAAGTAGGCAGCATTTTAAAGGTGGACTTTTATTTAAAAATGATGCTAGATGATTTACTCTCGAGTACATTCTTAGTTGAGTGACCCTTCGTTAGATTATTTTTTCCAAGGGCCAGCTGCTGGTGAAACTTAATTGAAGGTAAGAAACCATATTTCTTCCTAGGCTAACTGATTATATGCCTAGATAACCCAGACAAGTTTTTGGGCATGCAAAACTTTTTTTGATCTTTTGGATCTGAAATAGAGCAGTAGTTTCCAAGCAGATGTAATTGTGGAGTTTGAGCTTCACTGTGGTTTAGTGGTAGAAATGAGCAGAGGAAAATGCCAGTTGCTTTTAGTGACGTAGTTTTGCTTAATACTGAGTAGGAGGTGAATTGAAAACCTGTGATGAATTGCACTTTCACTGAAATTACTGACATCTTGGGAGCTGTTTTCATCCCTGCTACCTAATGCTTCAGTGATTCTGTTGACACTGCTTTATGTTTAGCTATCTATTAGAATTTATGTTTTCTCTCCCAAATTCTTTGTATGCAAACTGCTTTTAATTTGTTCTCCCTGTTGTTTCTAGAGTAACAATTTCAAGATGTCAGGTGGTCCAAGAATCTCATTCAATGCAATTGATTCTGCTCTTTCTTCTTTGAAAAACTGCCAGTCCTACATCAACTCTGGAATGGATGTGGCTACTCAGGTTGCCCTAGACCTTGTGGAAAGTTTCAGTAAGTATATTCTCTCTTGTATTGCATCCTGAATCATCTGGGGCAGATGAGTCCCAGACCTATGTATTTTGACTTAGTTACTATTAATATCAATCCTTATTATATCTCTCTCTTCTGGCTTGGCCAGGGTGTTTTCATTACAATCATTTCACTTAAATGAAGAATTTCATTTAAATGATAAATTCAGTGAAAACATAAATACCTGGCAGACATTGTCCTTGCTTTTGTGATAGCCAAGACTAATTGTGTTCCAGTGATTGTTACCTACAGCTTTGTAGAAACTTTAGCATTGCTGAATGAGATGGAGAAGGCCCCTCAAGTGGCTGAATAAAATGAGTTTTCATTATCATACTGCTTCTTTCTGTGTGTTTTATTTGACATTCAGGGCAAAATATATTAAAATAATGCTAAAGATCTTGAATACAAAGCTTGAGACACCTGTTAGGGGATGCGGGTTTTTAAATGCTGTCTGTCCTGAAAATCAGGCCCTTTTTAGGGTGCTTCAATTTGGACATTTCCAAAGTGGGGTACTTTAAATCTCTAATTACTGCCAATGGTCTTGTCATTGCTATTTCACAATAAAAGGAGCACTGCAAAGCTACTTTTCAAGGACAAACATTAGCTGACCCATTTCCCTATCTTGGATCTGTGTTAATGTTTTCACTAGGGAAAAATAAAAACTTTAAAGCTCCAAACCTCTGATAGTTTTAATAAAGAGTGGAGAACAAGAATCTCCTGAAAAAAAAGCTCTGCTGTTCATTCTAAATCTTGCACTCAACTAAGCCAAGGATTACGTACAATCAAGATTAATGTTTTTCTCATTGTCTAGTGTGATGGTTCTCTCTCCTTTCACCTTTTTATCCATAGTGCTGTCAGAGACAATTGACATGCCATTTCTAGCAGGAAGAGGAAATGGAAAACTTGTCTGAACAGTCACCTGGGGATTCCCTTTGATGTAAAACTCGTGTAACTTGTTCCATTTCCCCTCTGCTTCAGCAGTCACCAGCTCTCCTACTTTGTCATAAGCAATGCATAGAAATACATTGAATGTATTGAAGTCTTTCATCTTCAAGACCTCATAAATGAATTATTTATACAAAAATTAAAAGTTTTTTTGTTAATTTCACATTTCGGTAGAAGCCCCTGTTGCATTCCTATTGGGAAGGGTGTAAGGCAACTTAAGCTGAACTGTGCAGGTCTGCAGCTGCAAGTCTGTGCCTTGTACTCCTAGAAAATGTCTCTTCCTCATTTACCTGCTTCTGACAAATTAATTATTGATTAAAAGCTTGAAATTATTTTGTTCACTTAATTCAGTAACCAAAAGGACCATTTTTAGCATACTATCCTAGGGGGAGGAGATTACTCCTGACTAAATACCTGGTTACAGTTATGTTACATCCTGTGAGTGGGAAATAGCTCCTACTTAGACCATAACATATTTTATTCTAGTAGAGGCAACTTTCCTCTTGAATAATGGTTATAGAATTATCAAGCATGATCTATTATCATAGTACATCCCATTGCACTACAGAGAAGGTGATCCAGATTTGTAGGATTTATAGGTCATACTTCTTTGGTCTCGTGTTCCCAAATTACATTTTTATCTACAACACTTGTCTTCACTCCTACACCTTTCCTTGCAGATGTATTTACATGGAATGAACAGATAGTAAAGGTCCTCACTTCTGTAAGGTTTGTTTTTCATTGCCCTGACTACTCTGCTTGGACTTCAAGTTCTTGTGCTCCTTACAGAATGCCATCAGGAAAGATACCGGGTTTCTGTGGCATGACATGCTTGGTAAAGTCTTGGTGTTTTAGAATTAGCATTATCTGATCTGCTGGACTTGACTGTTCAGCTCTTACCTCCAGCTCCTATGTGGCAATTTCTGTTTCTAAAGCTGTTGCTCATCTATGCTACTTTGCCTCCATGTTCTGAGGCAAAATACTAATTTAATTTTGAGACAGATAATATATTTCTGTGGTTTTCTTTCTGTCTCATTTGTAATTTGCTTTTATTTCCTTTGCAAAATTTGATTGTCCAGCTTCTGACAGGTCTCATTGCCAGGCCTTTTGGAAGCAAGGAATTCTGTTGCAACTGTTTGTTTTAGTTTACAAACGCTTTTTTCTGTGTGTTTATTTTGTTCCTTTAGTCTTTCATAATGTACAATGCTGTTTTTTTGTGAATAGTAGTAAAGAACATAGCAAATACATAGCATAGTACATGAGAAAAAATTATATTTGCTTCTTAAGGTAACTGAAAAGACTGAAAAGTTAGTTCAGTGAGTGATTTTTCCTCTCTTAATTCCTATTTTCCAAAGACAAAATCCTGAAAACATTTACTGTTCAATGTATTTATTAAATGTTTTTTTTTTTTCTACTCCTGTATAGATTTATGAAAAGAAATTACTTGTGTTCAATGTTTGGGTTAGGCATTGCTCATTTATGAACCTGTACAATCTCTAGAAAAATAAGGCTGTTTCTTATTAATAAGGCTATTAATAATAGCTAAATAAGTGCAGAATAATTTTAATGTATCTGATCATGAAAACCTCTTATTTTTAAGGGGTTTTGTTGATGTCCATGAAGTTAAATTGTTGATTACGATCAGTTCAGAACCTGCTGACTTAGCATTGAACATTGGGGTTATGAACATGTGCTGACAAAGAGACAGCATTTTAAAAGAACCTGGAAGGGTTTAAGGATCTAGAGGTGAAAATTGGTTTCAGCAAACTGAATGTGAAAGGGAAACAACCAATTTAAAAGCTCATTTTATTTAATGAGTGAAAAAGAAAGATAAACCTTTTGTCCTTCTCAGTCTTTCTGCTGATTATCTTTTAGATACTGACATTGTCTAATGGTTGTATTTTTCTTTTCTTTACAGAACACTGTTGTTGTATAGAAGCATTTTGAAAAGTTACTATATAAATGAATAATGTAAGCAAAAAACCAGACTGTGCACACTTGGTTTCAGTATGTCCTGCCTATGCTCAAAATACTCTTGTATATTCTAGTATAATACTGAAGGAAAGGCTAGTAATATACTGAAGGAAAGGACACACTGATATTTGTGAGTGGTCCACCAGCCTTCCAAGGGTCTGAATATTTTAAAGCTAAAGCACATGCTTATACCCTTTGCTGGACAGGAGACCTAATAGATTTGAGAATTTGATGTCACTGTTCAAAATCAGTTATAATGCAAGTAAAATCCTCTCAGTTCTACTATAATTTGTGTCTTTCTAAATCTTGCCTCATTCTGGTTTTTAGCTTTAGTAGTGTTATTGCAGAAAGAGAATTCATTAAGTCACTTGTCACAAGTACTTGTTTGGCAACATCTCTGAATTGTAATGCTCTGAGTATTGAACTTTGAGCTGTGTGTTGGCACCTCTGCACACAGAGGAACAGCTGTTTGCACTGCTAATTTAACTTCTCTTGGTTGAACTTGCTTTACTTACCTACTTGGAGTAGTTCTGTAGACTTAGAAATCACTGATGGACATAGATGTCAGATACTTGAATGATAAGTTTTAGTCTGTGGTTTTGGAATTAGTGAAACCTGCAATTCCGTGTTGACTGATGTGCTGATTATGGTAAGAATATGGTGGCCCAGGACAAATCTGTCATATCCATGACAGACATCCATTCCCAGCTTCGCTCAAAATTTTTGGATGTAAATTTTGTTAGCTTGCTGAGGATGGCAGTTTCAGGTGACTCTTCAGCAAACTTTCTCAAGAATATGGGATTGTAAAGTATGGAGGGCTGTGGATATTTGAATGAAGAAATCTATCTCATGGTCATCTCCAGGCTTCCAGTCCAACAGTTGCTCTGTAGATGGGGTATTACTTTTGTCTGGGCTGGTGTGCAAGCTGGGAGGATTGTCCAGTACAAATGGGAAATAACTGGGAGGTCTGGAGAGTATACTAACTACAGACAAGAATTTCTTAGCATAAAACTTTTGAAAAGCATTTTGAAGAATGAACATGAAGAATGAATGAAGAATTCTAATTAGCTGAATGGGTTTTCTAGTAGAAAGCAAGATGCTTCCTTGATGTCTGGGACATTCTTTCAATCACACATCACTTTCCCAGTTGTGAAGTGTAGAGGCCATGAAATGTGGAATAGCTGTTTTTGGGAAGAAGTTACTGCAGGTGAATTCTAATCTTACTTGAAATAAAAGAGCTGCCTTTTCTTCAAAAACTTGCTGAAAATGACATGGTCAGCTGCTGCCCATGGCTGTTTGCCATCTGTATTACAGAGCAGTGATCCTCCTGTAGCACTATCAGGATCTGCTTGAGAATTCCTCCTGTTTTCTTAACATCCATTGAAGGATTTTTCTGCTCAGCACTATGTGCAGAACAGGCCCAGGGGTCTTAAAAATGTCAGTGATACAATTCTTTGGCATGTTCCCCAGACTGAGTTAGAGTTACAGCTCTGGCTTTTCTTTCTTGTCTGGTCATTACATAGCCTGCTCTTTCTGCCAGCAGAGTTTACCTCAATTCTGTCTGCTTACTCCATTTGTCTGTTTCCCTGTCCCAGGGCTGCCTCTGCACTTTTCTGCATGTGTGCAGCACTGCATCTCATGTGTGCAATGTCCTCCTTTTCTGGCTGCTTTCTCATCTGCAGTTAACTGAGATCCAGTGTCATCATGATCCAGTGTCATCATGTTCAGTACTGTTCATGAGCCTGTTCAGTACTAATTAAACAGTAGTTGATAATGTAGGACCATTATCCTGTAGGATAATGTAATCTAACCCTGTGAGATTATCCACATTACTTTGACTTATATCACTGCTCACTTTGATTGGTTTTAACAAGAACATCTCTAAATGCTGCTGAGGGTTTGTTGACATAGGAAGAAGTGTGGAGCATACAGATGTGGCAGTTAGCCTTTTTTTATGAAATTATTGCCAGCCTTTTGATAGACAGTTGGATGAGTTGATATGGAATATCCACTATTCTTTGCAGTGACTTTCTAAACCCATTGCAGCAGCCTAAACCAGTCAGACTTGAACATTCTAAGTTTGTTCATCCCTGAGAGAGGGGCCCTTTCTATGCAAGTTTCTGTGCCATTGACCTAAAACTTCTACTTGGAATGGTATAAACTCCAGTATGAAAATGGACTCTCTAGCTGTGCTTGAATATCAAATGATTTGGTTAATTTTTTTCTTTGTTCCTTTTTTTTCCTAGCTTATTTTTCCTTGGAAATTCAAATGCAGGGTTCCTGCAGTATTGTTCCGTAACATGAATCTTGACATTGTTAAAGTTCTTGTGCACGAAATAACTATGATGTAATTGTTTTGGGATCCAGAAATCAGCCTCCTGACACCTGTGCTTCTAAAATGTTTATGGTCTCTTAGTTTCCATGGTGTTAGAGATCATTGTGCTTCATAAAAATAATCGAAACCTAAGGTACTTGTCCTGAGAGCACGCTGTGGCAAATAGGCTGGAATGACACTTTGTGACTTGTTTGAGTAAGAAGTGTGAGTATGAAGGTCCTCTGACTGAGGAAATAAGCAGAATAAACTTTGCCTTGCTGCCCTGTTCTTGTCCAGGCAAGATAAGCCATGTCAAGACATTTTCTTGCACATCCTGTCTTCTGTCACATACAAATGGTAATTTGGTCAAGACTCCTCCTCACAGTGGCCTCGTAATGGTCAAAGTTGTGGTCTGTACTGCAGGGAGAGTTCATGAGAAATCAGACCTTGGTTTTCACTCTTAGGTCCATTTATCTGTGAAGGTGCTTGTGAGAAGAAAGTAGCAAACAGTTTTATATCACTGTAGGAATACAGGTTTTTTTCTTAGGGGAGAACCTAAATGTAGATTTTCTGTTTTCTTGTTAGAGAATATAAGTGTAGAATGTCAGTCCATCCTGGGGATAAATGGCTTTTCACTGACACTTGCTTTACAGAAATGTTTTCTAGTTATGAGGAGGTAGAAAATGAAGAGAGGCCAATGATGCATGAAGTTCATCCTTCTGTGTTAGACTCTGCTAGATGCTTCCTGTGAAGCTGCAAGAATTCCCTCATGATACCATTCTGTTCACAGAGGAAGTTTTATTCTAATTTCTCTGCCAGAAGCTGTTTGTTCACTGATCTGCTTTGCTCTACACCAGTATCTGTGGTGTTGATTGGTGACGTGCACAAACTTAGTGTAGGCACCAAAATTACATCTTTCTTGGGGAAGTTCTTTTCCTGTTGTCCAAAGTAAGCTTGTATTTTGTGGTATGGGAAATAAAATGTTCCATATTCCTTTCTCAAAAATACTAATTTTCCTTTTCTTCAAATCCCTTGCTTAAGATTAATCATTTTAGGGAAGATGTGCTTTTAATCTTAACTTATGCTTCTATTGTGCTGTGCTTCTTGTATTGTTTTACAGATATTTAACCTTTCAACTAACAATGAGAAAGATGTGGTTTTTTGAAGTAGGTAAATACATGGTGTTACACTTGGAGTATTTCTCCTTCAAGTAATTTTATTCTTTGAAACAAGAAAGACTGGTTGAGTTCTTGTGAAATGCTTTTCTGAAAACAAAATAGTTACATTTTTTGCACTATGCTCTACAGTCAATATAAAAATTTTGAGAAGAGAGAGTTGGATTAATTTTTTTTCCTACCTCTCTTTACTTGCAGTGTTTATATCCAGCACTGATGAGCCCATTGCTGGAAGGCACTGGTTGGCTCTGGAAGCTGTTCTTTAAAGCAGTTCAAAAAAGGAGATTTTGGAAATGTGCCTTGTTTCAAAATCTGGAAAAATATGACTTGTAATGAAAGAATTTTGTTCTTTTATATTTATCCAAACCCACTCTCACTGTAGTCTGTAATCTTACAAAGTGGGAAGAAACAAATATGTAGTGTTGTTACTATTTCCTAGCTGGAGTTTTGACTGCAAGAAGAGCATAGTGCAGTGAGGAGAAAGCAGCTAAATTAAGCTGTAATAAGCTATATTAAGCAGCTATATTATTGTCTTAAGCAGCATGCTTTTGTTCTGATAGCTCTTTTTCAGTTTGGGTGCTCATAAAGCTGGGTGCATCCAAGTATTTTTGTTCCTCAGCTTCAGCAGTTCGAGAAACCCTTTAGGTGGCAGCAGAGGCTTTGCTTTTTGCTTCACCTGCTGTGGCACTCAGGAACTCACTCCTGGAATGGATCTAGAGGTGTTGCTGCATACTCTTGTATTTAGTGAGAGTAGAATGTAAATGGAGGATTCAGATGAATAGAAAGAGAATTTGTATTATCAGATCAATACAGATCATTGCATTTTATACATTTATTCTTGCATGAAGCTGCTATGTTGTGGTTGATCTAGAGAGTATCAATCAGAGTGAAATCCAGGCTTGATTTAAAGTTTAGCTGAATAACTGGACAGAATAACTGTCCTTAGTGTGTTCTGATGGAAATGTACTGACAGTGTGCATCTGAGCAGAAGATCAGAGCTGGACAGTCCTGGATTTTGTCAGAACTCTTGTAAGTGCTCAGATAAAAACTGCACAGTTTTATTTCACAGCTTTTGAAAGGTAGGTGGTATTTACATAGTGTCTGATGTCAAATACATGCATATGTATGTGTGAATATATATTCCATTTTCTTATGTATTTTTCTAAGGCAGTGGGTAGTTTTCTCCCCCAAAGGTCATTGTGAGTCAGAGAGATTTGCAGTCACCTGGTGAGTTACCTCATGTACCCATAGTTACTATAAATTTCTCTGTCCTAGACCTCATAAAATCTCAGTAGTCTTCAAAATAGATCATAAGTGGGATTTAAATGCTGTACAGACCTTTTTGGAGACCCTCTGTGCACTAGTGATGTTAACCTTGAGAGAATGAGTGAGCTTATGGCTGTGAGTTATAGGCTTGAAATTGCTGGGTGAGGTTCTTTGGCCTCTGCTATGCATGAGATCAGAGCAGAATGATGCTGATGGTCTGTTGCAGCTTAGAAATACAATGAAGAACTGCAGAGGTCCTGTGTGGGCTCTTTAGCACAAAGATAAATCAACCTTTTTGAACAAAAGCCAAAGAGGAATATTTTATCTGAGTAATTTACTGTATGAAAATATTCTCTGTAGTATATAAATCTGTCATTTTCTTATCATCATATTTCTGCTATGTGGCAATAAGAAAATACTACTAACTCCTGCTTAAATGTAGAGGCATACAGTATATATAGAAAATAGTGTGGGCTTTGAAGAACCCACTCTGAAGGCTTTAATTTTTATCAATTTAAGTAGATGGGAATTTAGCTTTCAGTGATCTAATTCTGTGCATAAAAAATTAGGGAAGGAGGAGGAACCCACAAAAGTAGAAAAAAACCTGGGGTTGGCAGCATTCATAAAGATTAGGAATATAAAGCAGTTGTATTTCTTTTCTTGATTCTTTCCACTAGCAAAAGATTTATCTGGGTAAAAAGTGAGCATTTTCCTGACATGTTCTTGGTGTTCGGTCAAAACACAAATGGAGCCCTTAGGTAGGTGTGATCATTTACTTCATCCAGAGCCCTATGAATAGACACAGGACACTTTTCAAAATTTTATTTTTCCTTTCTTTTCCTGTCTCTTTGTTTGTCTCTTCAAGAATTCAAGACCTTGTTACTAGTTAACTAGTTTTTACCTTGGTTTTTTTTGATACTCGAATAACTTCTTTTTGTAAGTGAACATAGACCTAATTACTAGAGGTTTTTAATACTTTCAGTTTAAAAAAAAAAAAACCTCTGACTCAAATCCAGGTTTTATGACGTGCTTTATGAAATTTATAGCACTGATGCTCCAGTGAAGAATGAATATTGTAATATGTACTGATTAAATTCCAGGAATTTAAACGGGAATGTTTGCTTTTTCAGTTAGAATTGCATGTAAGACTTTTGTGTTCCTTACTGACACTGAAACCTATGAAAAATGCCATCCTTTGGAGGATAGGAAGGGGTTGGTGGTCTGAATTGGAGATTTAAAATATTTTTAATTATAATTTTCATAGATTATTTTGTTTCCCTTCTCATTTTATTTACCCATTTTCTCTGAAGAAGAACAAGGAACACATAATAGCATTATATGAATGAGATAAAATAACTGAGGTGCTCTTGAGTCTAATTTTTCTGAGTCCTCAAGGCTGGGACTAACTGTGCTTTCGAAATGGCATCACACTGTGGCCTTGAGGAAGTCACTGGAGTTCACAAAATATGAATTTGCCTTCTGTAAAAAATGTTGTCAGGAATGTTTTGTGAGGATGTAGGAATATCTCAAACTCCTGTGTAGATATGCACTTCTGGTGTTGGTTATGTCATCTGTGCCTGGGGAAATTATGTTACAAGAGTCTAAAAATAATGTGAATTGTCTGTAATGGTGGTAGGTGATTGGAAAAACCAGGAGATAGGTAGCCAGGAAAAATATGTGTACAAGAGAAATAAAAGGCAGCAGAAGACAACAGACCAGCAAAGATATCATTCGTGCCTTTTAGTGAATTGACAAATAGGAAGTGTCACAACTGTAGGTGTGATCCCACAACTACAGGTGATATGAAATAGTTTGAACCACTAAAATACACACAGGGCACTAAGTGAAGATTTGCATTTAGATGAAGTTTATGAGTGAGACACAGCCATGTCTACAGGAGGGTAGTCTGGTGTTTATTAGTGGGATAATACTATGTGAAGAGAGAAAATTTTACACTGATTCAAAAAAATGTGCTACTAGAATTGCTCACAGAAAGAAAATTTACAGTGAAACCCACAGTTCAGCAAGAGGTCGACTGAAGAATCCATCCTATCTCCGAATAAACTGTTCAACCTTGTGTTTTCTTTTGTGTTGCATTTTTCAGGCACTGGATCTTGCATTTCTATTTGATAATCAAAGAGCCCAATATGTTCAGAAATCTTCAAGATGTTAGTGGTAGATCATGAACAAGTCACCTTTAGCATCTTCAACTTCACAAGTTGAGCTGCTTTAGTCAGTTTTGGTGTAAGACCCACTTTCCAGGCATGAGACTGAAATACTGAGAGACCTTATTGAAGGACAGTGCAATTAGCAGGATTTAGTCTTATGCTTGTTTACTTAGAGTCTTTGCCTGAATTATACACTATGTGCTGTTAAAGATAGGGATGCAT
Source organism: Haemorhous mexicanus (assembly GCF_027477595.1). NCBI lineage: Eukaryota > Metazoa > Chordata > Aves > Passeriformes > Fringillidae > Haemorhous > Haemorhous mexicanus. The sequence continues at coordinate 146,959,581 of NC_082341.1, forward strand.
CTGCCAAATTGTCAGCATACAGTCAGCCTCTTCTTAAAAAAAACTAAAAACCAGAACAATTCCTGTACCCCTCTTAGGCATTGAACAAGGGCCTGAAATTACTGATGAGCATCATGCAGCACAACCTTGTGTGTAGGGCATGTAGTAACCAAGTCACTGCTGTCACTCAGGCTGCCCAGCCACCCTCAGGCAGTGTTTGTTTGGTGAGCTCCCAAACTGCAGTTACCTCTAATGACTGGGGAACTTACACCCTTTTCCTTATTGTTGTTTCAGTTTGGGATTTTTTTCCTTGCTAATGGACCTTTATGCCAAATAAAAGAAAACCAATAGCTATGAGTCTGTTGGAGCTGCTATTACATAAAAGGATGGGAGAAAGTGAGAGGTGACCCCCAAAGATGGTGATCACTGGGAAGATAACACTTGGACATAGAGAAAGAATCAAAAAGCTGGCTAGCAAGTGCTCAGGAGAAAAAAAGTGGGAATGAGGGAGCTGGATGAGAAGGAATAGAAGGGAAGAGGAATAAGTGGTAAAGAAATGTGTAATGAAGGACAAAGAAAAGTAAGCAATAAGAAAGCCACATCAACAGGATTAAGCAGGACAGCATGCTGATCAGTCTCTAGATGACAAAACTTAATTGAATGCCTTCCTAATAGTGTTTCCATGTAAGCAACTTCTGTAGTTGCCACAAAGGTGTTAGCTTTTACAAAGGGGAAGAGTAGTCTGGCATGAAAATGGAAGGAGGACTAGTCCATGTGGATGAAAATGAGAAGATAGATGTGGTCATTCTGATTAGTCCCATGCTAAAGCTGTTCAGCATATGTATGTGTGAACCTATTGCCTTTTTGACATTATCAACAGATCCTATAGAGTGCTTCTGAAACATGCATCTGCAGTAGCTCTCAGCAGAAGGTGACAATCTCAAACTGCTCCCTAAATTACATATAATGAACTTTCCTATTAAAAAAGACTTAACAAAAGAGGCAGCTGGCTTAGGGAGAAGGTGGCAGATGAAGAGAACACAATTCAAAGAAGTGTTCACACATTAAGGAAGTAATTTTAACAGGCTTTCCCCAGACTGTAAGTGGGAATGGAATTATACATTGCATGTAAATGTCAAGTGACAATAATATCTTCTGAGTTAAATCAACCTTGCAACCTCTTTCCTATTTTTCTTCAGATGAATAAAGTTTAACTTGTGATTTCCTTACTAATCATCTTAGTAAGCAGTGGGTGAGTAGACATTTACTGCATGGGTAGATTAATGTGACATTTTCACAAGACTTAATTTTTTGAAGTTTATTACTTGTGGGTGTGGATCTAATTCACAGCTGTTTTTGAGAGAATTAGGTGTGCCATAACTCATTCAAATTCTATATTTTCTTGGTATTTTTATATTTTATCCATGCTTTGTTAGAGGTGTGTAGTCTGGTCTGATGTCTCAAGGTAATCAAGGCTTCTCTGCTGAATATAGGTTTGTGTACAGACTTGGCCCAATCACTTTTATAGAAAAACAGATTTTAAATGGAACAAAATTCAAAAACATATCAGTATAAAGGAGAGAAAATTCTCTCAAATAGTGCATGTTAGCCACACAAATCTCAACCACAGTTCTATGGTTCTGAATTTAATTTATTTTAATAACACAATGACTAATAGCTATGTCATAGTTTACCAGTTCTGGTTAAGTTGAAACAGAGGCAACCTTTTACTTCTTATCTGGTTACAGAACATTTCCACATTCAGTTTCAATTTATATTCCTGTTTTTTTCAAAACTACCCTTTGAGAAGCCATGAGGCCCCTCAAAGCTCCTTCTTTCCTACTATGGACAAAGATAACAGCATTATATAAAAAACATGCTGAGAGACCATCATCTGTGGTGTACTGTAAGCCATAAAACAATTCCTGTTTCCTCTCAAAATCATAAATATTTGTGTGTGTATGAGAGACCTAGGCAATACAGACTTGCATTGCTTTTTTTTTTGCACAGAGATATGCATTTTCCACATGATAAGAAAGTAGCAGCTCCTTGTAATATGTCAAATTTTTATATGAATTTTGTGGGAAGTGAAATTTCAGCAATGGAAAGATTTAGCTCTGTCACTTACCAGCATTCAAGCAGCAGAATGAATGCCACATACCAGCAATTCATGCCAAAAAGAGGAGGTCTGCCAATTCACAGAAGGGGTTTTATGCAAAGGAAGCCTGCTAGAGGCAGAAAGAAATGCTGGTTTTCATTACACTTAAAGTTTGTGTGCAGTCTTTGCCTTTGCCTTGTCTGTGTAAGAAGATTATGTGGGTTGGGTTTTTTTTGTGTTGGGGTTTTGGGGTTTTTTTTCAGTCATTTTGAGGAATTATGGGCTCTGAAAGCAGTAGCTTTAACTGTGGCATGGTTAGCACTTCAAGTGCTGCATCAGTATCTGATTCATAGTGAATTGGATGTTTGCTTGGGAACATCACCTGACCTTTGCTTACACGAGACACTGCTTTTCTAGATTCCTTTAGTTTAACCTTGATTGTTTTCTGTCTGTCACTTCTCTTCAGCAGAAACTGGAAAATATCCAAAGCACATGGAAGTATCTGCATTTGCAAAAATTAACTTTGGAGATGATACTCATATCAATTTCAACTAACCTTCACATGCCTGAGAATCTTACAGATCAGTGTTTCTGATTTTAAAACACCAACCTTTCTTTTGTCAGCTATATATAATGAATCTGAATTGTCTTTTTTTTATTCATTTATGTGTATGGACCAGTGTCAGCTCTGTTTTAAGAGACTTCACTGCTTTGTTCACAGTGGTGCAAAATGTGGAGTTGCTGCCAGCCAGATTTGTCTCAAAAGCTGCCTATAAAACTGGATTGTTTTCCCATCCTGAGTTTGCTGCTCAGCTGCAGTACAGCCAATGCCCCAGCTGGTTAGCAAAAAAGCAGCCATGCTCTGTCTGGGGCTACCAATAACCTTCTCTAAATTCTGAAGTCAGGAATGCCAAGGGTTGTAGAAGCAGAAATATCAAAATTTAGATTGGGAGGCTGTGTGGGTTCAGAGAAAAAAAAATGTTTTTAAGCATCTAATCAAAATACTGGGCATTGAAAAACCAGACATATTTTGGCATTTTTCCTCCCCCATCTGTTTCATTTTGGGTTGGTAATGTTAACATTTAAGTGCTTGATGAGTGTTCGTTTGTGTCTGCACAAAGCTGTTGCAGTTGGTTGTGGAAGCTTAGCTTGGATTCTGTGGGTTTTTTTATGTGTGTGAATGTAGCTATGACCACTGAACTGTGCTGAAGTAAGACAGTGATGGAGTGTCTTGGTCTTACCTTCCTGTTTGATGTATGTTCTGTTGCTTTCCCTTCTACTAGGGCTCGTGCACACTGCAGCCTGCTCCTGGGGCTTTGTGTGCACTGCAGAGAGCAGGTGCCTGAGCTTTGGTGGGCACTTCAGTGGTCACTTGGCTTAGCTGAGCACTTTGTGCACAGCAGCAGGACTGACCCATGTGCAGTGAGGGTCTGAGGTGAGACCTGTGCATGATACAGCCCTTGGCCACTTTGGGAGGTGCCTGCCATGCTGTGTCCCAGGTCACGGCCATGTCCAGCCAGCACACTGCTGATGGACCGTGTGCCTCCTGTTTCCTGAAGTGCCACAAGTCTTGTCCCTGCAACTGGATTTCAGCTCAGATGTAGCTGCACCAGACTCAGAAACTATGGTTGCTTAAGCCCAGAACCAATACAGCTACATTTAATGAAACATTACAGTGATTAAATAAGCTCTGATGAGGGCTTGTTAGCTCTGAGCTAGGCTGCCTCCACTTGGGGACAGAGAAGTACTGTTTCTGAGAATTTTGAAGATCTTCGGTGAACAGGGCTTGTTTTCCTACGTTACTGATTTTTTTTTTTTCCTGAAAAGTCTTTCCAACCCATTTCCTGTTTCCCCTAAATGGAGGAAATTCTAAGTAATTACTGCATTTACTTTAATGAAGGTACTCCTTGAATGAGCTTCTCCAAGATGAGAAATATAATTGGTTCATTAACAGAAGCAATGTTTTTCTTGAGAAAAACCTAATGGTATTATTTACTGCTGGCTCATAACAATCATGCCTTTTATTAGAGACAGACTTGCACTTCACACTAAAATATTTGTTTTTCACCTGTCAGTGCAATTTAAAATATGAGAAGAATTGGGTTTTGGCAAGAGAAAGCATTTTTACAGTTGATTTGTAAATAAAAACTGTGTGGATTATCTCTGTAGAATTAATAATGTGTCAGTAGAGATCTTGAGTAATACAGAAGAAATTGTGCTTAAAAAAGATCTCACAAGTTAGAAATTAGGACTTGAACTTGTTGGAATAGTAAAAAAAATATTTTGCTGATATTCATTTCCAGGGGAAATCATACATAAAGCAGCCCATGAGTCTTTTATAGAAAGGTAAAGACCCATTAAAAGTCTTGAAATGAAATTCTTCATTTTAAATACTGGTTTTACAAAATGTTCTGAGAGATCAAATAATAGCAATTAACAAATATTTTGCCGTTCCTTTTAAGGGAAAATATTTCAAGAAAATTTTTCCCAAATTCCAATGTTACCTTATCAAGTTCTGAGAGGACAAATTGGGTACAAGAAGGACAGTACTAAACCTCTTATTTTTAAATATTCCCAGCCCTCACATCTCTTATTCTGAAGAAGGCAAGGTCAGCAGCAGCTCGGGGCGCTGAACCAGGCTCTATTGTGTGATGCAGACATGTCCATGCTTCCAAAGGCAAAAAACATTGTGTTAGTCATAGGAAAATTCTTTCCCATTAAAATTAGTTGTAAATGTTGTTTTCAGCCTTAGTTTCATCATATATTAAAATCCACTGGGAAGAGAGTGATATGTGAGTGTATGTGTATTTATAAGTATGTATTTTATATATATTGTAAATACATATATATATATATATATATATATACACATTTAGGAAAACATGGGGGAGGCTTTTTATTTACTTTATGAGAGATTGGTCAGATTTCTTTGAGAAGATAATGTATGCCTTTTGCTTACATTTAAAATACACAGGTGAGGTTGCTTTACCTTTTTCTTGGCAAACAAATTGATTTATGAAGTTTCCCCCCCATCTCCACTGTACTACAATTTGCTACTCCCTTTTTGTGCTGGTACAACTGTTTGAATATCCTCACTTCAGATTCCATTACTGGAATGGCATGGGTTTGGGTTTGGAGGACAGACTGCTATTTTTAGCTTGAATTGTTTCATTAACCCAATTTATAGTGTGATCCTATGAAAGACTATATTATCCTGATGGGCAGCAGAGGAGGAATGTAAGAGCAACATCAGGGATGAGTGAGTGCCTGGAAAAATGACCTGTGAAACTCACTTTGTTGCCAAATAAAATGTATGTGAACCTTAGCCTTGGTGTTTTCTTGCTGCTTGTCTGTCAACATAACTTGTGTTTCTGTTCTTCTTGGGCTGGTGTTGTGCTAGTGTTGAGGAATGCTGATTTAGTCATTTGCTGAAGAGAGAACTGTAATTCTGGATGGATATCACAGTAATGCCAGTTGAATTATGAAAGTGCAGAGCTTGAGTTGCTTCTCAAAACTATTGCATCTTGTACATGTTTTATCCTCCTTTCAGTGCTTCTGCTTACTAGTTAAATTGTCTTTGTTAACTTTAAATTGATCTTTCTGCAAAATGAAGTAGGCATTTATTGGTAAAATAAAGATTATCCTTCCCATGACCTTGGAATTTAGTAAGGAGAAAAAACATGCTGGTCACGGGCTGGTCTCTTGTCAGAAGGGTGGGAAATAGTCTGGGAATGGTACAGGCCTTAGTGTTTAGTGAAGCAAAATGCCATTTTTGTTTGGGAAAATTGTGTGCATACTACCTGTCTTCATGTCTTGGTGCTGCATGTGACATCAAGTATGGAGCTTACAATAGCAAAAAATACGTAGACATCTATAAAGCTATTTTTCTAGTTCATAGCAAATGTTTACTTCTATGAGAGTTTAGTTTGTGTCTTTGTATTGCTTGTGTGTCTCAGCCTAAATTAAGCCATTTCTGCTGAATAATATTTTACTTTGGATTTTGTACAGCAAAACAAGTCAGCACATGTTGGATTGTTTTGCTACATCAAATTCTGTGTGAGAACCTGTTAATTTCATTAGCTCAGCATAATGTCATTTGGTGTTCAGTGATAATGCCATTCTTTACACTGCAGTCTGTATGGGTACCATGGTTGATATACCTGGTTAGATAGATCATTGCTACTGCTCTCATGTCTAAACTGGGATCTTTATAGCTTTTTAGTTTTCCCCTGGTAGTCTGGAGAAAAAATAGTACTGTAAGGAAATTGCTTTCAAAAGCACTGTTGGCCTTGCTCTGCTGACGATAGAGTTTAAGGGAGTTTCAGGTTGAGGAAAAGTGTTGTGATTATTATAAAAAAATACAGTTCATTTGAAAAGTGGTTAGTAATGTCAAGTACCTCAGTTTCCCTGTGCCCACTCTGAAATGATTGCTTTCAGAATGTGTGCAACACCCACTCACTGGAAATACTGGCCCCCTGAGATGTTTCAAACTGGGCACTCAGCAACTGAGATGTTTCAAGCTGGGTGTTGAGACCATGCATGGTCTGTTTCTATTGAAATTCTGGTTCTCTACAATGTAATGTACTTGTGTTTCTTTTCCATGGGATTGGTAGGAGTCTCCTGGGTCACTGACTCTGTTCCTATTTCAAATAGTCATAGCCTACAGGGAAATGATTTATAATACAAGACAAGGGTTTTTTCATCAGGCATAGTTTGTAATCTAACAGACATACTCTTGGCTCAACTGACATGAAAAAAAAAGAGACCTAAGCAAAGAGAAACAGATAATTGAAGATTTTTTCCCCATTACTTGGTGGATAAAGGAAATGTTTAAATCCAGACTAAAAAGCATACCCCTTTGTTTTCTAAAATACAGCCTCAGAAGACTTTACTCAGGAACAGGAAGATGCTTGACCTAAATTCAAGTATTGCTGTTTAATTTGCAGTTTCTTAACAGAAGCCCAATAGAAAATAAGATGTAACTCTAAAAATCACTCACAAGTGACGCCTGTGCTCACTGGTGCTACCTGTGTTCTTGTTCTCTGTGCTTGTCTTTCCTTTACAAATACTGCTAGTCCTGCCTCACACTCTCCACTCAATTTTGCTCCTCCTACTTAGATTTTTTCTTTGGTAGAATACTGGAAACTCACATTCCAATCCCTTCTTTCCCTGAGAGGACTTGAACTTGATCTCACTTAAACCATCTTCCAGAAAAATGGCTTAGAGATGAGGTTGTCGAATATTGAACAATGTAGTGGAAACCCAGAATGGCTGAGTCTGGAAGGGACCTCTGGAGGTCATCTTGCCCAATCCTCTGCTCAAGCCAGCCCATCCAGCTAGTGTTGGTTTCTCTTTCTGTCACTCATGTCATTTCTTATTGTGAGTCTGGTATGTAGGTGGAAGTATTGGTTTCTAAAATCACGCAGGCTCAGTCTCTAACTCTGTGTGTGAGAGAACTTTCTATGCAGAAAGAGTGGCTTTGTTAGGAGACACTGAGGGAAATACAGCTTCAAATACTTTAAAGCTTAGTTAAGGCATTTCCTAAGAAGTTGGAGATCTCATTATGACTAGCTTCAGCAGTAAGTAGCTTCTGACTGTTACATGGAGGGAAATTTTGCAATTACTGCCCCACATTCCCCTTTACTCCACCAACTGCCATTCCCTGTATGGTTGTTGCTCCTCTTATCAGCAGTAATTTTTCTTCTCTTATGAATGGCAGTGGTTAGTTAGTGCCATATCCAGACAGCTGCATTAAGATTTTTTGGGTATTCTACTTTCAGCCATTTCTCTATGTTAAGAAACCTGCATTTGGGAGATGAATTTGATTTTCTTCAATTTTTTGCTGTTTCCTTTGTATGGCTTCTCATTTCCTTTAGTTTAGAATTTTCTTTATTTCTGTTTAGAATTATCTGTAGGTTGCTCTTTCTGCAGCCTAGTAAGTAAAGTATGTTGCAGGTCAGGGAAATGAGATTTTGAAAGAAATCTTTGATGAAAGTTTTCTGAGGAGCTGTCCATGTATCTGCAGGAGAAAAAGTGACCATGTGCCCTCAGTGCTGCAAAAGCAATCAGTCTCCTGCTTAAGTTCCTCTTGCTCTGTATAGTCTGGAGTGCTGTGGCAAGGTTCACTCCTGTGTAGATGGAAGGAGGAGATGAGACAGTGCTCTCCTACATAGGTTTGTGTCTTCTCACTGCTGAGCATCACTAGTGTCTTCTCCAAGTGTGTTGTCAATCTGTTCTTAAAGAGTGTGGGTTGGTTAAGAGTTTTTTCAAGATCTACTGTCCAACTTGAATTATCAACAGTTTTGAGTAGACCCAGTAGAACTGGGGGTGCAGAGGGTAGTCTTAACACTTTTGGATCTGTAAATGAAGACTTACTAAAGGTGACAGCAAAAATACTTAGTTTTATCTTGAATTTGGACTGTATTTTTTTCTCCAAAAGATAGAACTAAATCAGGGAGTCAGACAACTTGTGTTCCTCTGCTGTCAGCAGTAACTTGAAACCTGCTGGCAAAGTGTATTTTATCTGCTGCTGGGGCATATGAAGACAACTGCCTACTACCACTGTTGCTAATGGCTCAAGTGATGGGTTTTAAAAGTCTAAAATCTGCTGTCAAAATTTCCAGGCAATGGTATACCATTCCTTTTCTGCTTTGAATCATGGGAAAATCACCATGTAGCCTTGAATTTCAAAACAAATATGTTGTGCCTGAGATAGAACTCACATGTCCTGCTTTCTTTAAATTGAAATTTTGACTTTTGTTAGCAAAAAATATAGAGAGATGAGAGTATGTATGTATTTATCTTAATCTACATTGTGCTTAAGCATTCATTTTAAGTACATTTGTATTTGTAAGTTTGGAGTCTTCCTGTAATTTTATGATACTCCAGGCTATTTTGTGTTTAAGATAGTCTGCAGTGGAAGCAAATGCTTATTTAGATTGGTGTCTAATGGCTGCAGCACAGCTGTAATACCCTAAATAACAAATACTGATGTGGTAACTTTTGCACGGAAAGAGGTAGTTGTGAAAAATCGTCAGAAATTCTGCTAACTTGTGAATATATACAGGAAACTAAAGTAAATATGAACTCAGATGTTAGGAAATGCAAGTTTTGGATAAAATTTAGATGAGTGTTACTATAGGATGTATTAAGTCAGTGCTGACTGTACTCTGTTGTTGCAACTTCTGTTTTAACACTGTGAGTTCATGGTACATAACTTAGTTCTGACTGATTATGGTTTAAATCAGCATTAAGGCACCTAAGCGTGATTGGTCTCTTCAGAAGTGAGAAATTGAACACTTGCTAGTCATTTTATGCAATTTTGTTCTTTAATATTTAGGGAGACTTTTCAGAATAATATCCCTGTTTCCATTATAATAAGAGATCATAAAGTTGTACGAGCTGGAATTCATAACTGCATATTCAGCCAGCTAATTTTAACATGATGCACATGGGCCTTTGAAAATGAAATTATGGCCTTGAACTCAGCTTTCTGTGAGTAAAAAATGTAATATTGCAAAATGTATAATCTCTGAGTGGTGGGGGAAATGACTTGTGAAGAAATGCTTACTAAACTCAACATATTTAGCCTAGATAACAAGGAGACTACAATATGCACTTCAGTGGTTTTTTGTGGCAGTAGCAAAAAGCATATGCAGACAGTTTGGAATGCATTCCTTAGATATGAATTAGAAATAAGATTACGATAACTTTAGATTAGATAATAGAAAGGCACTCATCCAGCACTTGCAAAGTGTTTGATTTTGGTGTTAAGCTAGGTTGTTGGTCTGCAGAGTGCAAGGTTTGAGTACTTTGGAGAGTTGTCTGGCTTTGTAGCTGGAGTCTGGCTGGAGGGTATTCAGCAGCCAGTGTGCTCATGGTCTGCTGGAAGAGAGTCAGTGCCTTGAATCTCTTCACCATGGATCTCCGCTGTCACTCTCACATATGAAACAAGAGCAGCAGCAGGGCTTGCAGAGTGAATAACAGACAATGCCTTTTGAATATTTCAAAAGCCTGATGTAATCATTACATTTTTATTATTTTTGATACTATAGTGCTGCTAAACCAGTGGTTGGTGGGATTTGTGAGAATGAGTTGTGGGATGGTGTTGAGGAGCGGAAAGTCTTTTCTAATTCCTTGTTCCTTACTAAGATCAGGTCTGATGGTGTGTTCTGATTAACCTATGGTGGAGTCTGTTGTAAAGAAACCTTGAAGGTGCTGGGATCCCTGCCTTGGTGAGCTGTAAAACTTTACACCCCCATACAGTCACTCACAGTTCCTTATCACGTCCACCCAAGCTCTGCCCTTCATCTGCTCCCTGCTAGGGTGGGGCAGAAATGCTCATGGTTCTTCAGGGGAAGGAGAAGCAGAGGAGCCTTGCACAGCAGGTTATTCTGTGTGTAATGTAGAACAATGAGAGTTATTAAAAGGCAAATAGAATAGCTTGTAATGTAAGTTTTCTTTTAAATCTTGTTTAAGACATAGGGAGGTAAGTGGCTGGATACAACATAGGAGATTTACTCTTAGCTCTCAGCACCCTATGGATTGAAGTTCAGACAGAAAATGGACTGTAGTATCTGTCAATGAGCAGCAATAGGGTATGGACAACAACTGACCTGTACACAGTCCTTCAGATCTATCTGTATGTCCTACACAGTCCTTCAGATCTATCTGTATATCCATAGTGCCTCCAAGGGCAGGCTATGATTGTGTGTTAGTGACATGTTCAGCAGTTTCCCAGGATGTGTGTAACGTGTGAAGGAACAGCATCAGGGAAACAGCAGGGAACAGTATTGAGACTTAAAGCAGGCTGGTGGATGGGTGCAATGGTCAGTACAGAAAGAATGTGGAGCAGGGTGTATTTGGAGATAATGTCCCTCTTGCCGAGATGTGTTCTGCCTCTTTGAGCTTTATTTTAATACATCTCTCAAGTTGCATGCAACATTACTACTCTTCACCTGAAGTTATTTTTATACTATCAGGAAAGACAGCATTTGAACAGCTCTCTTGGCATTTAACAATGCACTTCATTTCCCCTAAGAAAAAAAATAAAAATATTTAGGCCACTGTAGTTTCTTTGAATATGATTCATTTTGGCCATGGGAGGAGAATGACAGTTATTTGCTACACAAACCTTCCTGTGATTCATGGAGTGTCCTTTGTGTCAGCCTTGAAGGAGGCACTTCATATGCTTCCTAGCAGGAAGGAAAAATAGTGTGATCATAGTTACCAGATAGGACATGGAAACTGGGTGGGAGGGAAGGGAAAGGGGAGAGGGAAATGCTGATTATTCAGAAGAAAGATGCAGGAATGCCAAGATTCTGTCTGCAGTATCCATTCATCCACTTAATGAAAAATGGATACATACCAAGCCTCTATATAATTAAGGGAAATGTCACGACTGTAATTGCCATGTTCACAAAATAGCATAGCTTATTATGTAACTTCTTTTGTGTAAATATATCTTAGCATTTTTCCTTTGTCTCCTTGATCCATCACTGTTTCAATATGGTGTGATGTTTCTGTCTCTGAGCAATGTGTTTCAGATTTTGCTCCCAAACTGATGGCCATATACAATTTTGTCAGCTTTCTGCAGAGATAGGTTTTTATGTTCTACCATAACAATATAGTTAGCAACTTAAGCCATGTGCCAGATTGCCAGATCAGAAGACAATTTTCCTTTCCTTACAAAAAAAAGTAATTTGAAAAGCTATACTACAATTTCCTTCCTAAAAGCAGCACAGATTGGCTCCTTAGGTGCTTTTAAAGAATGCTCCATCAACTGATGACCCCTAATGCTGCATGGCAGCCTTTGGGGCTCTTTCACAGAGTCTAGCTGCTTCCAGCTGTGTTCTCTATGCCTGGAAACTGCAGGATAGAAATAAATGGGAGTAGCAGAAGTGGAAACATAGGTTTCCCAACTTCCTGATTTCCTGCATGGATTCAGGGCTTGTGGCTGGCTGTCCTCCTGCAGTTGGCAGCATTTGGTGTGGTGCATGCAGCTGGATCAGGAATATACAGCTGTGGCTGTTCCGCCTTGTGGCATCTACACAGGGCCCTTTTCTAAGCAGATGCACAGCAGCTGAGAATGGGAAAGCAGAGGTGTAGAGATGAAAGGAGTGGAATTAGGAGGCGTGCAGAAGAGAACAAAAAAGTAGATATGAATTACTAATCACATGACCTGTGTTAATTGATTTTCCCTGGCAATTAGAATTTTACTGCTTGAATCACAAATGCTATCCATTCTTCCATTATTTCCTGTGTTATAAAATGCTAGCTTTGTTTTGATTTTCCTGTAGCTGTGTTTATTGGGGATAAGAGGTCTAATTATAGCTGTGAACTATACTGTACTGCGAGGGCAGTTAAGTTTCTTCTGACTGTTTCTGAGGCAATGTGATGAGTAATGAAATACAACTTTTGCAGAAAATATCCTGATTGCCTAATGACTAGGTGTTGGTAGATGAAATTACACATACTCTCTCTTGTTCGCATGAAACCAGGGAAGTGTCTTTCTGAGTAAGCTGTTTTTTCAAGTTACCAAAGAAATGTCAAAGATTACAGTTGCAAAATGAGAAAAAAAGTGTATGTTTGAGTAGCTTGAAAACACCTGCTGAGACTTACAAATGCATTAGATATTCATGGCATGAATACTTGTAAATAAAACATTTGTGAATAAAAAATGCTGGCTGAAAATAATACAACTGGTCACTCATGTTCCACTTATTTTATTTTGCAGATGATGAAGAAGATGTTAACAATATGGAAAAAGTCATGTTAGAATATGCTACAATGGACAGAGAGCTTAATCATTATATTAAAGCATTTGAAGAAACCATAAATCAGGTAAATTATCTCTTTTCATTTAGTTATTAAAACATACCCTTATTTAAATACTATCTTTCAAAAGACACGAATGTTACATTTAAACAATACACAATTGGAAAGACAGCTCTTTGGCAGGTATAAAATACTGAAGTTGACAGTACAACTCTTAACTTTTCTTCCCAGCTTCCTACAGGGTGGCAGAGTTTTTAACTTCCCCCCACCAAACTGCAGTGTTAGGAATATGGGTAGTGCTTTGGGAGGGATTGAGGGCACGGTAGTTAAGGCACCCCACTCTCAGATGATACCACCTCTGTGCATTGTGGAAGATGGGAGTGCGGCAGTTGATCTGAGGAACAAACTGAGCCACTGGCTGTGGCTGCAGAGAACCGAGGTTTTAAATCTGCTTCCCACTGCCTTCCTGCCACCTGACCTGGCTGCTGCGTGTAGAGGGTGAGCTGGCGGATTGCTCGCTGTCTGCACCACGGCCTCGCTCTGCTCCTGACAGAGGACGGACAAAGGACGGACGAACTCCGAGCGCGGTGGCGGCGCTGCCAGAGGCCGCCAGGGGGCGCCGCGCCCGCGCGCTGCCCGTCCCGGGCTCGGCGCGTTCCCGGCCCGGGCTCGGCGCGTTCTCGTCCGGGCTCGGCGCGTTCCCGGCCCGGCGGGAACGCGCGGCGGCTCCGCGGCAGAGCCGGGCCGGGGCAGGTCCAGGTCCAGGGTGGCCGAACCTCAGTTTCAGGGCACGTCGGTGCCGGGAGAGCTCAGCTCCCTGCAGTGTGTGTCTGCACAGAGACTTCTCGGTGTCGGTTTTCTGTGGGTTTCTCTAGAGCAGGCAAAGGCACATCCCTGATTTCCCTTCAAGGTGATGGGAAGTCTATGTTTCAAAAAGTTAAGGTAGTGGAGCTTTTCAGTTAAACCCGCCTTGCTATTAGCTTGCTATTGCTTTTGGTTCTTTTAAAAGCAGTAAAAGCAACGCATTTCCCACTAGTTCTGTTGAGATGCCTACATGGTTTTTCTCTTTTAGAAAAGTTTTCCTTTAATTTTTTAAAAATCATCTGATCAGATGCTTAACTGAAAAATCTTCATTCAGATAATTAAACATACATGTTTAAAAGGAGTTCAAAACTATGTCTACATCAGCAAATGTTAGACAGCAGTAGATACCAGGCACTGTTACCCACGTGCTATTTAAATATACATTTCATTTCAGATGTCACCATAATTGCAGACTCCTAATTTATATTGGAAGGTTCAGAACTTTTTCCTTTTATTTGGACTATTCATGATTTTTGAAGCTTTGCTAGTAAATTGTAATGCAGTCCTCATTGTTAGAGACTAATGATATATATCCAGACTTGAGCAAAACACAGTTGGTTTATATTTTTATTATAAGCCAATTGGTAATTTATGTGTTATTGTTATAATAGGAATTTCAAGTAATTTTAAACAATGACTTTTCAACTTCTTTCATTATTTCCGTTTATCAGCATTTTTTTTCAAGTGTGGGACTATAAAGAGCAAATCTGTGCCTTTACCAACAGAACACTCAAGTCCTGTTTATTTCAGATGCATCACTCATGATATTTTAAATGGAGCACAGGTGCAACTGCTTCACTGAAGTGAAGGTATTTTTATTGGTTTCGGCAGAGCAGTGATACATTTGTGAATTTTAGGATTGAATTCAGCAGTGTGTGTTGTGTGCATATATGTGCTGGTGTGCAAAAAAAAATACACCTGGAAGCATTAGTTTTCCTTCCCTCCTCTTTTTTTGCTCCAATGCGACTTCTTCATGTCAATAAAACAAGCTCATTTCCTGTTATTTTAGTCCTAAGGTGCTAAGAATGCGGCTCCAAGATATTTAACATGTTTCAGAGTCTACATGGATTATAAATTAAGTAGTGGCTAATCTGTTAGCCTCTAGCCACACTTCTCCTGTCTGTGCTTCCTACTTCACTCTAGGGAATTGTTTGTCCTTTCCCCTTCCAGAACAAACCTCTGTGAGTATGAGAAAGAAATGTATATAACTTCTGCTGTAGAACAATCTGTTCTCTGAAAAGTAACAGCTCAGGCTTAATTTTGGAGGCTAGCTGCATGCCATGCCTCTGGAGCTGCACTGCCCATCTCCAGTTACCTGTCAGAGACAGCTTAAAATCTGCTTCTGGGAAACAGATACTTTTGCTGTATTTAGGGCTGCACCTGGAATTAGCTGTAGAATAGCTTGGGTTTAAAATAGCCTCCACTGACTCGCTCCCTGGTGCCATCTGAATTCCTTACCTGAGGGCTTTCTCTGGGGAGTTGCAGCAGGTCATTAATTTTCACAAGCAGATTGTTCTTCATAGACAGGATTAGTCTCCAGCTGTAAAATACATTTTATCTGATTATTTTATAAGTTTGTATGTTGATGATTTTTCTGGTCTGTAGTTTCCTCATACAGCAGTGAATCTGAAAGTATATTATAGTCTGTGTTTCTCCTTCTAACCATCTGCTTCTAGTGAAATATCCAACTGGAATTTAGCAAGATAAGAGATAGCAGCAGTTAAAATTCCTGATATTTTATTTTATTATGTGTATCTTTAAATGGCATTGACAAAAAGGTGATATTGTACAACCAAAGGATTGTAATGTAAATAACTTGAAACTAGCATGAGATATAGTCACATGTTTTCTCAAAGCCAGTTTTTT
Source organism: Haemorhous mexicanus (assembly GCF_027477595.1). Lineage (NCBI taxonomy): Eukaryota > Metazoa > Chordata > Aves > Passeriformes > Fringillidae > Haemorhous > Haemorhous mexicanus. Next base: position 146,975,164 of record NC_082341.1, read on the forward strand.
TGTTGATTTAGTCTGCAGTAGGTGGAATGCAGAAGGTGAGACATACCAGCATCCTCTTCTGGTTGAATCAGCAGCCTGTTGAGCAAGAAGTGAGCAGTTGAATCACAGTGTTTCCAACAGCAGGCTGTGGGAAATCCTTTGTCTGTGGAAACTCCCTGTGCCACTGGATTTTCTTGTACCTGTGTAATGACTGGACTTCTGTTGCTGCTTCTTCTTTCATTTTTAATGGGTATTTTTAGAAGAAATTAGACAATATTTACCATGCAAAGTCCAGACAGCCCTCTTATTTTTTGTGTAACAATGAAAGACTGATGGAGCTGAAGTATCTCTTGCAGAAATTTTTTATACTCCTGAAATGGACTGAAATGATTGGAACCCAGGCTCAAGTGTGCCCTACTCTGACCGAGTTCTCAAGTGGCCAGAATGCTAGCATATTGTTTTGTCCTAAATACAGATTCTTTCACCCAGTGTGCAGGAAGACAATCCACACACAGAGTCAAGGTGGTTGATTTTATTTCATGTCTGTGCACAGAACAAATTCTAGGTGGTGAATCTAACACATCTTCAATATACCAAGTGCTCATTTTTATACACTGTGAACATAAAAAAATTGGCATTTCCCCTATGTAACAACCTAACTGTAGTCATTGGCTTTACATTCTCTTGTCTGCATGTAAAGACCCAGTGCACATTTGTTTTACTGTGCATGTACTCTGAGGAAGTGGCTTTTGTGAGCAGGGCATGGTGGTACCCTACAGACAGGTGTTATACTGAATTTACTTAATGAGCATAATGTTCAAGCAAAGTTGTACTTGACATTGTAATTTGATTTATTGTGTCCTCCTGTTCTTGCTTCTTAGGTCATGGCTCTTGGTTCCTGCAGGTTTAGTTTTCCTTTACTGTCTCATGGTACTTAATTTCAAGTTGAGCCTGCTCCCTCACTTCTAGTCTGCTCTCTGGTTTAGCAGGGATGGTGGTGGTGGTGGACTGACCACTCTCTCAGCTTTTCAAGCATTTGGTTTCTTTGGGTAAAAGCTGGGGTAAATTTTCTGAAGTTCCCAGACTTCTCTAAGACTTCTTAAGTTCCCAGATTTCTCTCTGCTAAACTTGAGCACTGTGATAGAATCAAATCCAAACCTTAGCAAGATGGAAGAAACATAGAGGAGACTTATTTAAGAAAAAAAAACAAGAGAAGGAAGCACTGAGAATGAGGAGAGGCAGATGAAAAGGTAAAGGACATGGGCTTGGCAAGTCTTGAGATCATGTACATACATGGGGAAGAGACTTGTTGAAAGAGTGCTAGGAAGAAGGTGGTGTCGAGCTGAAGAAAAGATGGAAATACTAGATGTTGCATTGGTGCTTGGGTTTTATCCCTACTTCTGCTAGAGTTTTCCCACATTGTTCTTGGTGAATCATATCTATCACTGTCAGTGGCTGCTGACATCTTTGTTTTCTGATTATCCTGCATGGAGACTGATTTGAGCAATTATAATTGTAATTTAATTCAAAGTTAATTATAGTTTGAACCCAGGAAGTGAAATTAAAATGTTCTTTGTTGGGTTTTATCTGCAAAACTACTACATACAACTGATGTAAGTGTATGTCTTGAGAGGATTTGAAGTCTGGATGTGTTGGTCATTTATGTCTGTGTGACTTCACACCTTGTCAAGTGTTCATTCTTCCTTTTCAAAGGTGTGGGGTGCACTATGTTCCTTTTACAAGAGTGATTTTGTCTCTACAGGATATACAGAAACTACTCTTAAAAATGTTTTATATTTTGGATAGTAGTTCTTCTCTTTAGACTAACAGGGTCCTTGGAGTGTGTATAAGAGGGGATGTTTGTCCAATGGGTCATTAATTTAGAGCAGATTACTTAGTATTTTGGTCTGTTATCTTAGTGGCAAACTGTGTAGGTTGTAATCCTGCAGAGGGATAATTCCCTTCAGTGATGTAGGTTGTATTCTAAGTGTGCAGCTTGTGAGTGATCTGAAAGCCTCTGCAGAAAAGTAAAGAATCCTGTTTTAAAACTACAGTACAGTTAAATTGATGGCCTCTGATTTGCAACCTGTGTAGCAGAATTCTAGTTTCCTCACTTAAAACTCATAGTATAATGCTGTAGTGACTTGGATGGTCTTCCTTGGTCTCATAAAAATGGAAGGGACTTAACACCTCTGTTCACCAGCCTCTGCCAGCATAACTTTGTAGGCCAGGAGTCCTATTGGAGAAGGTTCTGCCAGTATGTCCAAGTTGTCTCTTGTGAAAAAGTAAACTAAAGCAACAAAACACTTCTGCAGTGGTAGCTTCATTTGCAGTGGTCTTGGAAGGAACAGTAAGAATGAGCAGAGAATGTGGTTCCAGCAAGCTCCCATCTTCATTGGCACAGCTATGGCAGCAGAACTAATGTGATGACTGAATTCAGTGTATGTGGCAAGTGCCAGCAGGGTCATCAGTGACTGCTGCTGCCTGTTGGAGACAGGGCTGTGCTTAAAAATCAGATTGCCACTTAGTTTTCTGTAGGGATAAGTACCAGGAAGACTGTGAATCCCAAGGGATTCATGTGTTTTAGCTGATTCGGGACTCTCTGACAGTGACTGGCACTGTGATACTCATTACAGTGTTATCAGTGAAACCATTCTTGACACAGAACTTTCTAGTTTCATGGAACAAACAACCTTGTTTGGTGCTGACACTTTCTTAATAAGCACTTTGCTCTTCTTTGTCCCTCTTGCTACACTGTCATGACAACATATTTTAGGGCAAAATCCACTGATGATATCCGTATCTGCAACTGTGACCTTCATTGTACAGCTGAGCTCAGAGCATTTCCTCTGACATCAGTGTTTCTTGATTCTGAAATATTGTCTGTTAGCCATGACAATTTTGGGACCTTCTTTTTTATCAAAAAGGTCCTCTGCTGCACAGCAATTGCTTAGGAAGGTCTTTGTGAAGTGCCAGAAAAATGGGTTGAGTGGAATGGATATATCTTTTCTTGGGCTGGCACAGAGAATAAAAGAACTCTTGTAGTCTTTTGCTGCATTTATTCTGACTCTCTAATTGTAAAAGCAAGCAATTCTATCTTGAAATTCACTCAGAGCGTGCTGAAGTGCACCATCAGCAGCAACAAGTCAATACCCTGGTAAAAGATGTTGTACCAATGCCAGTGTCTGAAGATTTTTGGAGAACTTGTTTCATCTTTAGAGGTTTTTTTTTAACAATGGATCTCCTCTTGGCCATTATTTTGGTACCTTGAATTCTAATTGGAATTCCTCTTTAATTCTTGTTTACTTGCTATCTAGTAATGAAGCCACTTGACACTGATCATTCATCTTACAGAATAAGCAAAATGTGGGCATTGTATTAAATCCTTAAAATGACTTTGGCAGGATAGCAGAGGAAAATAATATTTGACTCTATAATTAGCCTCTGTATGCCACAGGACTTACTGAAACTTTTACAGGCAAGCTTATTTCTAGTATTAGCTAGCTATGGAGTTTTTAATATTTTAAAGTTTCTTCAGTACAATTTCTTTGATACAATTTCTAATCAATAATGTATTCCTTGCTCTGTCCTACTGCCTCTCCAAACAGTAATTCAAATAATACAGCACTGTTGTAGGCATGTTCTCTGCTTCCTGCAGAAACTGGGACAAAGATGCATTTCAACACTTTTCTAATATTTACTTTATAATATTTGCTTTACTTTTTTCTGTATCTCTGTATGTGTTGGGCTAAGCATTTGATTGAAGCCGCTTTTTACTTTCTGAGAATTAGTGATCTATGTGTGTAGTTCTCTACAGTAATATGTTAGAGTCAACATTTGGTGAGCTGCAATTAAAATATTTTTTTTAGTGAGCAGCATATAAAGAAGTAGGAATAGTGTTTAATTTTATGTGGGTTATATAGCACATCCTCAGTAGCATGTCTTAGTGTGTCCTAGCAAGCATAAAAATGTGGCCTGCTTTTTGAAGAATGAACCCTGGAAACTCTTACATATGGACATAGGTTTGTTTGACTTCACTGTGGTTGCTTACATTGGCCAAGCTAAACATTTTCCTAAATATTTGCAGTGTCAACATTGTAGTTGCTGAAATGGCCCTTGGCTTGTGTGGGTAGGAGTGGGGCAGCAGGGGCCACAGCTGGACAGCAGTGAAGATTTCAGCGAAAAGAAATGTTCCGGACCGAGGACCATCACATGAGACTGGGACCTCTGTAGATATGGTGGCAGCAGGGGTAGTATTAAGAACAAATCTGCCAGAGAAAGAAGTCCTGAGAACCACATGGTAATTTGAAAAGTGTGTCTGCTATGTTGGGCAGCAGTGCTGCCCAGTAGGTAGCAAACTAGCCTGCGATTAAGGAGGACTGGATGCTATTTTCAGGTCTACTAGCAGCTTGTGTGGTTGACCTTGACAAATTGTTTCGCTATGTACTTTGGGCTGTGGTCCTGTGTTTATTAACACTGCATTTGTTCAGTTCCAAATCACCTGGTAGCACATGCTCATCAATTAAGCCAGATCACATGATACTGTTTATGCTGGCTGTATTCTGGCTGCAGGACTGACACTACCTGATGGAGCTTAACTGTGCAAAATTAGAATTGGCAGTGTGGGTTACACTCAGTTGGTGTGTCATGCAGCTGTGGTGGTTTTGATCTCATACGAGGCATCCTGAAACTGCATTTACCGACTCGCTCAACCACGACCTCAGTCATGCGGACAGCATCTCATATCACTGTCTGTAAGAGAGTCTGTAAGAGATTTATAATTTTTTTCTACCTGAAGAATTCAAATCTATTTGAATTCAGTTTTTAATGATGTTATTTTAACATTGAAGATTGCAATTGGCAATCTGAATTTTTTTCTGAAATTCCAGAAGATCTCACATAAAGCAACTATAAGTCTCTGTGATTTGTATCCTTTCTTTTCTAGGCAGTGTCTGCATTTCAGAGTCATTGTGAGTTAACTCTGTCTGGTTTAGCCTAGCCTAGAGAAAGAAGATAAAATTTTGAAATGTAATGAAACTAGTAGGCGTTGAGTAAAATAACCAGATTAAAAAGCTATTTAATCTCAAATAATAGATTTTTTTTTTTGGTAGATGAAATTTATTACTGGAAACACTGGTGTTGTAGTTTCAGTTGCTCAGTAGTGAAAATAGTGTTTCAAATTAATCGTCTCATCTAGAAAGCTCCTGCTGACAGTCAAGGATTTAAATCCTTGGAGCCGGGGGGTGAAGGTTGAGTGTTAAATCCTGGATGATTCTCAGCAGCAGGAGTTTTGCTGTAAATTAGTTTCTCCTGTTAATTGAACACACCCAAGTTGATCAGTGTCAGTGGGGAGGCAGTTTCTGGAATGCCATCCATAAAATGTCTCCCTCCAAAGGTTGAGTATTGTTTTAATTACTGTAATAGTTTCCAGAAGTTATATGTATATGTTGGATACTTTAAAATTCCTTCTCCAAAATTTTAAATGTTAAGTCACTCGTTTAAAAACATTTACTTTTTCTCCTAGTATTTTTTTAAACTGATCCTATCAATAAAAATACTCAGTTACCCAGATTTTCCCTCAGCAAAATTCTTAGCAGATTTATAATGAATCACAGATATGCTGCTTACAGCATTAGCTAGATCACACTTTTTTTTGGTGGCTGCTACTTCCATGAATTTGTTTCCGTTAAAGAATTTCAGCTAAGAAGGAGTTGGTGGTAGGAGCTGCAACTCTCATTTCTAGTTTCCTCATGCATTATATTATTTGTTGAGCTCTTCATTACTGGGTGTAAACAGGAGTGTGCATGCAACTTATTGCATGTCATTTAGAACAGACCAAAGTCATACAACTTTGTAGTAAGGTTTCATAGCGAATGTTTTCACTTTTACAGAACTGTGTATTTAGGGCTTTTGTTAAAATGCAGAGCATTTCTTTGCTTTATTTTTTGATGCTGGGACTTAAGAGTAGCTTTTTGACATTTATTTCATTAAATTTAATAATGGGTTTCTCACAGTTTTTAACACATGTGCTCAGCCTGTGCTGCAATTGTCAAATTGTTTCTTTTTCATATTCCACATTGCTCATGTTGAGGGAAGCTAGTGCTGTAATTTCAAGGCAGCAGCATGAATTCTTTGTGCTTGTGATGTGCTGCAGAATGTAACTATGCCCATTCCAGTGCCTACTGAAATTTAAAAAAATAAAAAAATCTGCCTAGTAGTATGTATGTATTTTATTATCTTTCCAATTTTTAGAAGAGGATTCAAAAAATACTTGAATCCTGCCAGAAATCAATACCAGATGTCACAGTATCTCCCAAATGTGGCCCCATTGTTGATAACCTACTGTGAGTTACAAACAGTGTGCTTGATAATAAGTGCTGGCAAGTTGAGCTAATTTGTGGTCTCTCATCTTTTATCTGAGCTACGTGCATCGCTTGAGCAAGCTAATTTCACCAGCTGAAGTATTTCTTTTGTCCTTAGAATTATGTGTTAACACTGACAATAAATGAAAAATATTATAAATGACTTAAGAAAATAAGTGTGTACATCAGATGCACTCCATACTTCCTCATAAAGTGTAAAGTTCCCATGTTTACATGTATTCACACATACCACACCTGATAAATTCTACAAAACCAGAGAAATTAAAAGCTCAGTGATGTTGCTACTCTTAACTCTTCTGGCACTCTTCAAATGTTAGTGCCTCACTGCATTGCCACTGCTTCTGTGTGAACAATTCACAGTGTTTGTTCAACTGGGTACTCATCCACTGTTCAAAGCTGTTATGATGCTTTTTTTTCTTCTGTTGTGTGGGGAGGAGATTGGATAGCAAGGGCTTGGATGCAGTGGTGAGTTTACAAGAGTTGCTGGGAAGATGGCAACTCTGGTAAGGGAAAACATGCAGGGTGTGGTTTTGTGGGGTGTGATAATTGTTGTAATACAAAGAGTGGGCTGTAAATGAAATGTTTCTCCATGGATATTTTTATGCTTAGTTGGAGGTGATCAAGGGATGCAGGTAAAGGCTGGGCTGCGCTTGAGGCAGTTTGGTCCAGTTCAGTAAAACTGTCTCTTGAAAGGGGGAGTTTCTGGAGAAGCAATTAACAACCCCACTGTATGCCCTTAGTCCTCATAAAACAACCCCACCTTTCCCCACTCCTCTCTTCTAAATTCCACTAACAATGAGCCATAACCCTCACCACCACCTCCTCTCAATGGAATGCTGGTGTTCAGATTGGTGGGCAGCTTCTCTGCCTTTTCTCTTGCTTCCCCTCTTTCATCCTGTTTAAGCTTTGGAATCTCTCTCTTTCTTTTGGTGTAACCCACAATTGGCTGTTGTTGGTTGGTCACCTGCCCTTGGAGAAGACTCAGCACTGTTGCCTTTTCTCCCACTGACAGCAGTGCTTTGTGTCTCTTGGCAGATATAACCTGACTGAGCACATGGAAATATCACTGAACAGTATTTTAGGAGAATCTGGCCCATCACTTGTGTCGGCACAGAGCTGGCCCATCAGTTATTTGTGTCTCTACCAACCCTCTATGGACTAATTCGACCTGAGTTTAGTGAGCCATCCTCCTCAATCAATCAGTCAGGTTGGCAGATGCCCGGCCACCTTCGTCAGTCAGGCTTATAAACAAATATCAGACAAATCCTATCAACCAGGTTTATGTGCACAGCATAGGTCACTGTAGTTGTAATGGTTGCCACAGTTCAGTGTGAGTTTACACTTGGCCATTTCCAAGCCCCACAAAACTCAGACCCAAACTCCTTCTGTTAGTCCCTTCTTATACTAGTTCTTTTCAGCAGTTATTTACCTGGTAAATTTTTAATAGTGAGAGATTGTTTTATGGTAAGGGGAAAATTCAGCTAAAGCAAAAAGCACCTATACAGGATTACAGGTGTGGCTTATGCTCAAGGAGAAACTGTCAGTTAATTCAGGTAAGAGGTGACTATAATAGCATGTGTAGTCAGGGATGGAACAGAAGTGTTTGCTCACCATGTGTCATATAAAGAGCCATTTAATGAAATTATCCAGCAGCAGGTTTTAAATCAACAAAAGGAAGTAACTTTTTACACAGTGAATAATTACATTGTGGAATTAGTTGCCACAGGATGTTATGGAGACCAAATCATTAATGAGTTCCAAAAGCTACTGGACAAATTAATAGAAGAAAAAATCCTTGACAGCTGTTAGATGCAAAGATTCAAATACAGTCACTCTCTTGGTAAATCTCTAAACTACAAGTTGTTAGTTGTAGGGAAAGTATATGGTGAGAAACAGGGAAAGATCTTTCTGTTTGGTGGTCATTAGATTCCTACTCCAGCTTTTTTCTTCTGCCATTGTTAAAGGGAAGAGAATATGCTGGATGGGTCTTTGATGTGAAGTACCATATCTGAAAGAAGCAGAAAATAAACTGCATAGAAAACCCAGTCTCCACAAACACTAATGCACCCTGAAATTTATGTTAAATGGCTACAGATCTTTAGATAAATTACATTTATTCTCTATTTCAAACCTATTTTGGAATATTATTCTGTCTAAAAATGACCTTCCACCTCCATAATTTTAATATTTGGAACGTTTTCAGGATATCTAATAATTTATCTCTCTGTTCTTACTTATATATTTGATGATTTAAAAAATAAGTAAATGAACAGCTCCTGCTCTGGGCATTGTTACATAATTGAAAAATTCTTAATCTGAAAGCTCATTTTAAATCCATATAATGTAAAACCACATAAACCATTTAATAATTAGGTACTAGCAGATAAAATCCAACTTGAAGTTTGCAGAGCTACACCCACTTGGACCAAAAAAGGGAGGAATCTTTGGCTAGATCCTTGATTGCAGCCAGTTTTCTCCCTTAATGCCCAAAAAAACCCCTTAATAACTTGTTCTAAATAACAAATCTTCTTGTAGTACTGATGGGAGGAGGTGAGCTACAGCTCTGGGTGAGTACCTGCTAGGACCCCTTCTTGTAAACTTGATGAAATTTCGGCTGAAGTAGTAGCTCTGGTCTCAACCACACCAAACGGGATTAAATGTTTTCCTGGATGGTTAAATAAAATACAGTCCAGGTTTTTAAACTATTTTGATAGATCATAATCTGAAAATTTTAAGATCAGTGCTTGAGATTCCTGGGTTGGTGAATATAAAAATGCCTTTTATATCCCCATCAGCAGTGTCATAAAATAGATATGTGATCCAACTGGGATATATGAATTTGGTGAACTAAGTTGTGACTGGGGGCTGCTTAGTACTGGAGATACTGGATAAGAGACAACAAAGCACGTGTTGCTTCTTAAAAAAGAAAACATTAAGTTCATAGCACTGTCAGAAAAAAAACCCCAATTTTATGTGTGTTTTCATTACTTGAGGAAAGCTTGGCTCTACCATTTTTTTAACTCTTCTTCATATAGTTTTTTGCCTCCCTTAGCCTCATGTTTATGGGTATAAAAAAATCCAGTTTCTTCAGCTTCTGTCAGTCATGAGCCCATGGCCCCTTCCCAGATTTGGGTTTCTCCAAATGCCTCTTGAACTGGGAAGTCTGATATGGGATGCAGTATTTCAGCTTTTGTCTAGTCAGTGCTTCATAGAGGGGAAGAATAATTTCTGTTGTCCTGCTGGCCATGCTGCTCCAAATGTAGCCGAATCCAATTTGCTAATTAGCAGTGAAAAAGTTTCCTGAAATTTCACTTGGCATCTACCCTAGCAGAACTGCTACAGATCCAGTCAGTCCCTAACATCTACTGATGCGTGAGGTTATCCTGCCCCTAGAAAAGCTGTAGAACCCTTCTTCTTGAGCTTGGCATTACCAGTTCTGATTTTCCTCAAGGTTCTTCTTGATTAAAGCTCTACTGCTTGATATGTCAAATGCTGCTGGGTTAATTATGCCTAGAAGATTGCTGGGAGTGCATTTGTTTTCATCCAGGCCTTTGGTGAGGATATTGATCCAGGCCTTTGGTGAGGATATTGAACATATTCAGCTCTTCTGTTCAGCTCTACAATGCACTTCTTGGTACAGGCTACCAGTTGGATGGCAAACTGGTGTTTGCTGTGAGCATTACCCTCTGAGCTGGCTGGTCCAGTAATTTTCAGTATACCCAACAGACCATTTGATTACATCCACCACTCTCCCCACATCTGCATTTAAGGTCAGTTCATCACAGGGAGCAATCATCAGTTTCATCAAGCATTAACTGCCCTTTGTGAGTCCGTGCTGATTGTGGCTGATTACCTTTTGGTTCTCTGCATGTTTGGAGGTAGATTCTAGAAGGATGGGGTATGTAATCCTTCCAGGGGCTGGGGGTAGGCTAAGTGGCCTGTAGTTGCCTTTCTTATGTCTTTGCTAAAGACAGGCACAGTGCTAGCCTTTCTCCAGTTTTCAGAGGTCTGCCTCAATGATCATGTTTTTTTAGAGATGAGACGCAGGTCTGACTCTTTCAGCACTTTCAGATTAATTGTGTCTGTCCACATAGATTTGAATACATCAGCTGTTCTAACTCATTCCTAACTTGTCCCTAAAATGTTTCTTCTCAAACCATCTTTGTACATCTGGAAATCTAGGAGTAATCTTTGCCAGTGAAGATGGAGGCAAAAATGTATTAAGTACCTCAGCCTTTTTCATCTGCACAACCACTGGGTTATCTCCTCCATTCAGCAGCATCCTCACATTGCCTCTGAATTTACACAACTCTGTCTTGCTACTACTTACATCCATCACTTGTTTTCATTTTGAATGTGCTTTCATTTTCTCAGTGATGTTCCTAAGTGCCAAAGTAGTGGTTTTGTACTCTTTTTTTTGTTTGCTGTATGCTGCCCTTTTGCATTACAGTTCATTAAGAAACTCCTTGCTTAATCAGTGAGTCTTCTACTGAAATGCCAGTCTTCTTGTAAAATAGGATTATTATTACTTCCTCAGTTGGCAGTAAGTTTTCTACAAAAATGTATCAGCTAAGATACGGCACTTTTGCTTCAATGTCCCAGGAGCCATGTCCTATATAATCCAAAGGCTATTTGCATAAAATCCTTAGTCCTATTTCTTCTCCTCATCTTCCCAGTCTTCTGGATCCCGAATCAGCTTGTGGTCACTGCTCCCAAGCTACTATCTGTGACCACGTTTGCCACTTTTCTTCCATGTTTGTGTACAGAGGTCACATATGATATTACCTTTGTTTGTCCTCTCTAGCATTTGCATTAGAAAGTTATCACCCATCCGGTCTAGAAATACCCTGTATTGTTTGCACAATGCCATGTGGCTCTAACAAGGACCAAGTCTGGTAACTGGGTTGCTTTTGGTCGTTGTTTGTATACAGCATTATCCAGTTCATTGTTCCCTTGAACATGGCTCATGTTTCTTTTGCCTTTGCTTTTGACCAGGAGTTTCCTGTCAGATAAGTCTCTGGTTTCACACTGGACCTCAGCATAGACAAGGAGAAGCTTTGTAAGAAAGTGCAACTGCCATTCTTCTCCATGTTCTCCATGAGTAGCCTCTATGACACTCTTCCAGTCATGGATTCTATCCCATTTAATCTTTATGATCCCAATGATATCAGAGCACTCTGACTGTGCACAGACTTCCAGTTCTTCTTCTTTGTAGGCCCAGCTCTGTGTGTTAGTACCCAGACACCCGAGGTTAGCCTGTGCATGCCCTCCCTCAAAGCAGAAATGTGTGTAACTTTCCCAAGTGCCCTTTTCTTACACAGACTTTATCCTTCCTTTCTTTACCTCTGGGCTGCCCCATTGTTCAATGAATTTAGTTTAAAGTCATCCTCACTAGAACTGTAATCTCATCACAAACTATTTTTGTCAGGTGGCTTTAATATCTTAACAGTCCATTTGCGTTGAATGGGACACCGTAGTCAAAGAAATCAAAGCCTTGCTGCTGACAGCAGCTGTGCAGACAGGCATCAGTCTACTGGTTATATCTGCTGGCCAAGCCTCTCCATGGACTACAAGGGTTGAGGAGAGCACCACTGGGATTTCTGCCATCTCATATTTGCTCTGAGCTCTTTCTTCCATTTGAGCTGCTCAAGGTTTCCCTTGGCTGTGTTACTTCTCTCCCACAGGGGATGGCAGCAAGAGGTAGAATTTGGAGGCTGGGTGAGTGTTGGCAATTTGTCTGCAGCATCAGTGATCCAGGTTGTAGGCAAGCAGCAGACTCACATGGATAGTCGGGATGGATTCTTTGGCTTCACATGAGAAGCATCATAAGCCGCTAACACCAGTGCTTTCTTTAGTACTGATACTAGTCCAAAGACCTGAGATACCCCCTCAGAATTTTATCCCCAAACAATCCAGCTGTTTCTGAAACTGTTAGCTAGGCACAGCTGGAAAAGGAAGCAGAGCTGTATTCCTGTTACCTGAAGTCGTGGGATTCCAGCTTCCAAACAATGCAAGTTTTTATCTGCTTCTTGGTCCTTCAGTCATACCTTTCTGCCTGGAACCATAGAGTAGACTCATAGAATCATTAAAGTTGGAAAATACTCTTAAGAGCTTGGAGTCCAGTCATAAACCTCACACTGCTTACTCCACCCTTAGCTCATATGTACCGCATCTACATGTCTTCTAAATACCTCCAGATCAGTGACTCAACCAAGTGGGCAGCCTGTTCCAATGCTTGATAATGTTTTTGTGAAGAAATTTTTCCTAATATCCAATCTAAGCCTTCCCTGGAGCAACTTCAGGCTGTTTTGTCTTCTCCTGTCACTTGTTACTTGGGAGAAGAGACCAACCTCCATCTGGCTATAACCTTATTTCAGGGAGCTGTAGAGAGCAATAAGGTCTCCTCTGAGCCTCCTTTTCTCCAGGCAAAACACCCCCAGCCCACCAGCAGCTTTGTTGCCCTTCTTTGGACATGCATCAGCACTCCAGTGTCAACATTCATTTGCAAACTGACTGAGAGTACCCCTTGATCCCCTCACCCAGATCATAGATAAAGATATTAGTTGGGACTGGCCTCAACACCAAGCCCTGGAGAGCACCACTTGTGAACAGCTGCCAGCTGGATTTAACTCCATTCACCACAAACCCGTGTTGGCTGGGCCTGATCCCTTGGTTGTCCTATATGTGCCATATGTTGGCACTCAAGGTGCTCTGCTCTGTAACCTTCTCTGGCACTGAAGTTAGGCTGACAAGCCTGTAGCTCCCCAGATCCTCCTTGCCATCTTTCTTGTAGATGGGTGTTATATTGATTACCTTGCAGTCCACTGAGACCTCCCCACTGAGCCAGGACTGCTGGTAAATGATGGAGAGTGGCTTGGTCAGCTCTTCCAGCAGCTCCCCCAGTACTCTTGGGTGGATCCCATCTGGCCCTATGGACCCGTGTGTGCCCAAGTGCTGTAGCAGGTCACTGACCAATTGCCCTTGGATTATGGGACCTTCATTGTGCTCCTTGTCCCTCTCTTCCAGAAGCTCAGGGGGCTGGGTCCCCTGAGAAAAAACAGTCTGATTATTGAAGACTGCAGCAAAGATGTTATTAAATATCTCTGCCTTTTCTTTATCATTTGTCACCATGTCATGTGATCCCCATGCCCAGGATAGCCTCCAGCTGTGACACCACCCACAAGTCCCTCTCTCTTCACAACAGCAGGTGCAGCAGGCGCCTTCCCTTGTTGGCTACCTCACAGTTTTGTCGGGAAATTCTCTTCCACACACTTGAGAGCCTCCTGGACTGTTCCTTTTCTTCTGTGTAGTATTTCTAGCAGACATCTGTAATTCTTACTCCAGAGGAGCTTAAGTTTATATCTTGGAGAAATTTTTTCAAAGATCCTACTGCTCTCCTGAGCAGCACCCCTGAAGTGAAGCCCACTGGCTCCTCTTGGCTGCTCCTGACTGAGCAGAACAGTGATTTGACCTAAGCATGGCTCCATGGCTGCCTAGTTTGGGAGGAGCACTGGACAGCAGAGCAGTCCAAGCTCTGGATGGCAGAATGTACCCTCAGCACTTCAAGGAGTTGTCAAAATACCAGGAAGACTGCAGCGGTGACCGCTGGTGACGTGTGCTGTGTTCACCACTGTTTGGGAGCAGCTTCTCTTGGTGACATCTCTGGGATTTCTTTTACACTCCCTGCAATCCATCTGGCATATTAAGTGCATTGCTTCTGGTTTTGTGCCCTGATGGCAGGGCTCCTCGTTGGTCGTGTTCCCTAAGGAACACCATCTTCTCTAGATGAATAGGAAGCTGATGGAGGTTAACTGCTGTCCCTGGTGAGACTCCCTCCTGGCAGAGAGCTTCCTTCTGCTGGTTAGTGAGTTCCTGCCCGGTGTGTTTGCCTTGGGATCACATCACACATTGCTTCTCTTACTCTGCTGTTCAAAACACAGGTTGGAAGGTGGATGTGAGTTAGCTGTGCTGGTTCAGGTCAAGAACTAGAACTAGTTTCAGGGTAGGCAAATTAGGGCAGTTTATCTAGGATTTAGTTTTACGTGCTTTTCACAACAACCATTCAGTAAAGTAAATATGTGTTGTTATTCTGTTCTGTAAAGTATTTTTAGTAAATCCTCAGTGCCTCTTTTATTGAATGACTAATACATTTTGGTACATCTGAATTACATCTATACTGAGTCATTTAATTTTGTAATGGCATATTTAAATGTTTAAGTCTCTACAAAAATTAAATATTGTAAAAGACTAACATTTTGTTCTAGGAGTTTGTGCCTGTATCACCACAAACCTCTGCTAAGGGAAAGAATTCCTGTGACCTGGACCTGATAACTAGCATGATGCTGTATTGCAGAAATATTTTGGGAAAGCATACAGCAGCCAGTATGTTGTTGCACAGCCAAAATGTGGTTTTTTGTTTTTTTTTTTTTAAATCAGTTCTTCATCTGCTTGCAGTGTTATGTTGCATTTAACATTTCACAATAGGTGTTGCAGTCATAGTTTTTCCTAACTCAGTGTTCACCCAACATTTCTAAAATTTTCCCTCATCTCAGACTATATTTACTTCACATTTTGAAACTCAGGCTTTGTTTATGGGGGTGGTTTTGCCAGTAACAGAATTAAAATAGTTATATCAGTGTTCTCCGCAGTCTTGCTTTTCTCGTAAGTGTTTGTGTTCTTTGGTTTTGGTTTTTTTTGGTAGGATTCTCCTTTATTTTGTTTTTTTTTTTAATTCTCACAGAAGGCATGTAAGCTGAAATAAAAAGAATCTGCAAGTTTTATACTGGGATAACTGTAAAATAAATGTACACATGCATTGCTTGTGTAGACCAGTTGAACAGCCTTCCTTGAATTACTTTGTCATCTGCACTACTTCTTGAAGTACTTTTTCCCTAGTCTGATGTCTTTCTCTAATCAGCTTACAATGCCCTTATATTCCTTGAACAAAATGCCTGTTTTGCCAGGCTCTCCTTATTTTGAAACACCTTGCAAGCTTTCACTTGTGCATCATTATGCTGGATTTGTAATCTGTGTTTCTCCCGATGTGTGGTTGATACCGTGTCTTTGCTTTTGTGCCAGCTCCATCATTTACTCTGTGAGCTCTTTAGGGCAGAGAGCTGCTCATCACCTCATGTGCTTGCTGCAGCACATACCATATTTTTAGACTCCAAGGAGTGATCATCAATCATTGTGAAATATCAATATCCTTTTATTCAGCTATCTATGAATACTGCTTGAGGCTTCTCATCGCCTTCTTCAAGCAAGGAATCAAAGTTAAGAACCACAGAAAAAGTTGGTTTTGTACTTGTACAATGGGGTTGTATGGTGAGAAAGGGTTTGAGAAGGAATACCTGCCACCACCAAACAAAAAAACCACCTAGTTTTCACCACTGAGAAAAAGAGCTGGGACTGTACAGGAAAAGAATGGGAGATATTTGTAGTGGTAATTCTGAAATGAAAATAACTTTCTGCTCTGTAAATGTTTGTATGTAAAATACAGAGAGCAGGATTTTCAAAAGTGCTTACATGATGTAAGAAACAAAATGAGAAACTGAATCCACAGCTGAATGGTTAGGCAATAACCTGGGATGTGGGAGAGTCAGGTTCAAATGCTCGCTGCAATTATCTTTTAATTAGTTATACAAAGTGGAACAACTTCAAACAGGAGAGATCGAGATGTCTTACCCCTGAATACCCAATAGCCTATGGGCTAGGACAACTAATATGGGATGAGCAGAGATTTGAAAACGGGTCAGTCACCTTACTGATGACTGTTTTAACCACTGAGATATTAAATCTGATAATATGTGGATTTCTCTCATCATTGTTTATGAGGAAGGATTTGTCTGGCTTAAGCAAGTGACTAAAGGAAAGGGTTTGTGGAGGAGGCACCCATTGCCATTAGAGGAGTAGAACTCCCTGTCTCTTAGAGAGTCTGCTTTGATAGCTGGCTTTTGTGATTCCTGTTTTTTGACACTGACTTTCTCCATCTATTTTATACAAGGTCTGAATGTCTAATTTAGGGAGGGGATTTCTTTGGATAGCCAGATCTCTAATAAGGCTTCAGACTACAGTTTGTATCTTTGCTACAACATAGTCTTTCTGTGCATTAAGTTAGCTGTCTGCGACAAAGTAGGGAGTTACAATAGTGCAACAGACCAAACAGAAGGATGCAAAGGAGTTTAAGCGAGGCTGACAAATAGCAGACAAAAAGACAATACATATTGTTAAAATGTATTTACTGCTAAAGGAGGAAACCATGCTAATATACTAATTACATCATCTTGAGACTGATAATTATCTCTGCAGGATTTCATGAGTCCGCATCCACTTGATTTGTCCTAATTCAGAGCCTTGTCATCCTCATCTGCAATCTCTCGCCCAGATGGAGCATGGAAATCGACACAAGCGTTCCTAATATGCAAATAGAGATCTGCAGTTCCACTTCAAAGTGGCAGCTTCTGAAGTGGGAGTTTTAATTATTCCATTTTGAGTTAGTGACTCTGCAAAAGAGTGGTTTTTTTTCTTCTGCCAGTGAGTTGGGTGTTCTTTTTTTTTCCCCCAGATTTGTTACCCAGGTTTGCAGTAGGCACGTCTTATTCTGTCGTGCAAACAATGACATGGTTGACCAATTAATGATGCATTTGTTTACTGATTGCAATCCATAACTTCCTTGGGGAGTTGTTTGTCCTGTTCTTCTTGGGTGCCTTTCCATGTAGTATTTTATATAACAAGATGAGATTCCTCATTGCTCATCACAGGAATTATGTCATGAACTTAACGAACAAGGTCATGTATCAACTGCCCTGTATTTTTCAGAGGTGAGCTGTATCTCCTGTCAAAACTAAAATCCCTTGAACAAGAGGATGGGCTGCTGAGGTTAGAGAAGAAGAGAAATTAATGAAGCAGTAAATGTTATAATCACTCTACATGGCATGGCAGAAGACAAAAGCTCGGGGGAATGGGATTGTCCCCCTGCACTGGTGAGGCCACACCTCAAGTCCTGTGTCCAGTTCTAGGTCCTGCATTTCAGGAAGGACATTGAGGTGCTGGAGTGAGTCCAGAGAAGGACAGGGGAGCTGGTGAAGGGTCTAGAAAGTAAGTCATATGAGGAATGGCTGAAGGAGCTGGGAGTGTTTGTCCTGAAGAAAAGGAGGCTCAGAGGGGACCTTACCACTCTCTACCACTCTCTGAAAGGAGGCTGTAGCCAGATGGTGGTTGGCCTCTTCTCATAGGCAACCAAAGACATGGTTGCCCATGTCCAAGAGGACATGGTCTCAAACTGTGCCAGGGGAGGTTCAGGTTGAATATTAGGAAGAATTTCTTCACTGGAAGGGTGGTTAAGCCTTGGAATACGCTGCACAGGGAGGATTCACCATCCCTGGAAGTGTTCAAGAAAGAACTGGATGTGGCACTTAGTGCCATGATCTAGTTTGACATTGTGATTGTCAGGAGCTGGACTTGATCTTGGAGGTCTTTTTCAACCTTAATGATTCTATGATGGGAATTGATAATAGTTATACTATAGGCACTGACCGAAATATAAAGTGATTGGCTGAGATATAGCTGAAATTTCATCTGATTGCAAATAACTACTGGGTAGAATCAGATTAAGTATTTTACTGTGACATGTACTCATAAGGAAGATTCCTGTTGAAGTGTGAGATGCAATTACAAGGTTCATTACTTACACTGAGTTATACTGTTCCACTTTGGATGGTGTATTTTCACTTTATAATGAGGTGAACTTAAAGAGGTCACTGACAGCGAGGAAACTGTGCAGCAGAAGCACTCAGAGCAAAATAATCCTAGGTACCAGTGGGTGCACTTGGGAGGGAAAGCCCTGCAAGACCCCGTGAGGAGGTCAGTGTAAACTGCTGTTCTTGCAAGACTGGTGACCCCTGTGTGCAGGGGTGGCAACCTGCATCTGTGTCTGCTCCCTAAATCCTTTGCCAGTGACTCAGCAGGTGTTTAGTGAGAATGTAATATATAAAAGGAAGAATGGAGGCATCCCATAATTAGGGCTAGTAATAAGGCAGGAATCAGTTTAGCATGTGATAGACAGTGAGTCAGAGAAATGAAGGAAAAGCAAGTTTGATAGGGTTATAGGAAGGAAAGTGCAGTACTAAAAACTGTGATGAATGATGATGAGATGAGTGTCAAAAGAATCTAAAAAGGGAAAGCAAAGTTATATGAGAAAGAGGAAGAATGAGTTCAAAACCTAAATATAAGAAGGCTGTAAATTCAGGAAGATGTAGGGAGAAGTTCAAATGGCAGGAGAGGTGTTACCAAGAGAATTGGCTAGCACAGGGCTTGTGCTAGCAGCCTGAAAGAACTTGAGGGACAAATGTGATAGCCTTGCAGAAACTGAGAAATAAGACAAAAAAATTCTATCTATTGAATTTAAAAATAACAGAAAGAAAATACCTGCAGGCACAGAGAGATAAGTTTAGAAAAAATTTACTTTTTTATGCTTTTAAATCTTATGGTAAATGGCAGTTTCTAATCATGGACAGCATAAAATTTCTGTGAGTATCAGACAGCATAAGGAGAGTGTTTTTGATAGTCAGAAAAGTACTGATTCTTTTCTTCAGTATTATGTCCAAACTTGTAGTGGTGTGGCTTCCAGTGTCAGGAAGTTCTTGGAGAGACAAATAAGATTTCTACTCTTAACACCTTTTCTTGTCAGCCAGATCAATATTTAAGGCTAAGCTTTTTAATTTATTTTATTTTTACAAAAAGCACTTTAACAGTGTATCTGAAGAGTACTCCACTTAGGAATTGTTCTGCTTCGTGCTCCTGTTTTTCCTATTGCCCTGCAGACTCTCAGGCAGAATTGTTTCCTTCAGCCTTAGAACTGCAGATGAGGACTCTCTTTTTTTCCTGCTTCTTCTCACCCTGCTGTCACATTTTGAAGACATGAGTAAATTGCTACTGCAATCACACAGTCTCATTTACAGAAATTCTTATTTTAAATATGAACTATTTAGAAATTAAAGTTGGATTTTAATTACTTCCAACAACAAAATCAAGGGCTTGTGTGTAATGGGGGAGCCTGTACATGCTAGAGAGCTGGAATATGATTTAATTTCTAGTCATAACTTTAAACCTGGATTGATAATTTGCATTTAGCTTTTTAAAAAGGCATTGCATATGAATTGCAAGAGAATTGCAAAGCAAGTATCCCTGAATTTTTGAAAACTCTTCTTCTGTGGTTCCTATTCTAGAGTCAGCTACCAGATCTCATCCAGTCCACTTTACAGTTAAGTATTGCTATTGCTACTATTGTGCTCAATTGCAGTTCTTTACACTGCTCACAGTTTTTCAAGTTCCCTTTCTTGTGGAGAGTATGAAGCAAGGTGGCTTTGAACTAAGATGCAGATACCAATGTAATGACTTATAACTGAAAAAGTGTTCAGGTTTTGTCAAAGTTCTGAGGACCGAGTTTTGGAGGCTCACAAAAGGGATGTGCTGGAATCAGGAAGTTGGGCTGAGTCATGCAGGACACACAGCTGGCACAGAAACAATCCGTTGTGAAAGCATTTTTTGGCATCATAATAAAGGAAAATGATCTAAACCAAGGATTTTGAAGAGGATTTAAAGATAGATTCCTAAATGTATGTTAGGAGCTTTCCTACAGTAGGAGGACCAGGATAGAGCGAGTGTCAATGCATTTGTTTTGAAAATCAAACAGGTAGAGTGACAGAGACTGGCATCATCAGTTATCTGATGGCACGAATCAGCCTCTTGATACTGTGATAGATAACAGCAAAGGTGTGGATAGACTCTAAGGATTTTGGAAGGTCAATGGGAAGGATGTGTAGGTTGGTTCTGTAAACAAGATTAATCCAAGCTGTCACACAGCACACCTTCTCTTTGCAAAAACTGGTAAATACAGAGGAACAGCAACATTATCTAGCATTCTAGGAGCAAAGGCTAAGTTGAAATGCTCATTTTTCTGATCCAGTTCTTTTTCTGAAGCTAAATTACAAAGATGGACCTATAAGCAAAGAGGAGGAAAAGAATTGCAGTTGAAAACATCCTTCTCTGTCTGCCTGCAGGGAACCTGTGAAAACTAGGGAATGGGGATATCCTGTTACACCTATGTAGCAGAAAGGGTATGTTGCCATTTCAGAGTGTGCAGTGCAAGGAAAATAATCACGTGAGCATGTACCAGGAGGGCACATAGTGTTTGGCAAGACAAGGGAAGAGGTGCAAGCTGTCACCCAGAACTGGTAAATCAAGAAGGATAAGACTAGGAGTAAGGCCTGGGATTTAGTGGCTAATAACTCCATTGAGGGCTGTCCCAATAGGAAGCTGGATAAGTAAACATCACTAATGGATGGAAGAATGTAGTATGTAGAAAGGTAAAGTGCAGTAAAGTGCAAAATAAAAGGCAATTCTGCCACCACCCACAGACTGGGACAAATGAGGTATTTTTACTCACTGAGTATAAGTAAGGTTGGTATTCCCAGTTTATAAGGAAATTGGGAGGCTCAGTACAGTTGCACTCGTTGGGTTTTTTGCTTGTTTTGCTTAATGCAGCCCTGTGCTATCACTGAATTAACTGCTCTGTGTTCAAGGTGGTGCTCACTCTGATGGAATTATTGCCATCTTGATCTGTATATTAATAAAGATATATTAATTTGATGGGTCTAGGCTTCAAGTTTCGACCAGGATTTGTGTTTTTCAACTAATGTCAATTTGAATGAAGCATGAGTCTCTACTTAAGATATCTTATTGCTGTTTCTTGAAAGTATAAAGGTTACATTTACTGCTGATGAAAAATGGCGACATGACTCACATTACTGTTTTGGAGAGTATGAAGAAGAAATACTGTCAGGGCTGAAGAACTTTCTGAGGACAAGAATTTCACCGGATGAATGAAAAAACCTCCAGGAGGGGTAAACATTGAAAAAGCTTGCCTGACTTTCACTGGAGGTATACCCAGAGAATATGGAAAACATCCCTCTGGAAAAATAACAGATTTCAACAATGGTTGCTATATGAAGGTCTTTGAAGGATAAGTCACACTGTGCATTTATACAGGAATAAGCTAGATATCTGGCATAAAACATAGTTTTGAAGGAGCTTTTGTAGATAACACTGAACTGTACTTGTTTTAGGATTTAGCCCTTTATTTCCATACTGTAGAAAACATAGGTTTTAGTGATCTTAGTCAAAAAAGCAGAGCCATACAAGAGTAAACAGGTTGTTAATCCGAAATCACCTTAGGGCCTTCTTCTGCTCCCACTGAAATCAATGTCTAAATTCCCATCAGTTTGAGTGGGATATTAAAGAAAGAAAAATAGCTCTAATATCCATGTTAATGTATTTGCTAAATATGAGAATTAATCAGCAGCTTGGTAAACTGGTTCAGCAGCCTGATGCATTTGCTGAATCAACTTTGCCAAAACAGATGCACCATCTGCCTCACAGTTTCTAAAACACTGTTAAAACAAAGCAACATTTTTATAAGAATAAAATTTTAAGTTGGTTTTACTGTTACATGCCTTCATCTGTGCTCAGGCAAAACTACTTAGCACAAAATGCTATGTATCTCTAGTGCACCAAAATTAATTTTCATGTAAACTCTATTTATGGCAGAACTTCTAGGTATGATAGCCTTGCTCCTTCACCATGTCTTGAACCATAATACTGTGTATGAATTGCAAAAGGATTGCAAAACAAATATCCCTGAATTTTTAAAAACTCTTCCTCCGTGCTTCTCATTCTAGAGTCAGCTACCAGATCTCATCCAGTCCACTTAACAGTTAGGTATTGCTTTTGCTGCTATTGTGCTTAATTGCAGTTTTTTACACTGCTCAGAGTTTTTCAGGTTCCCTTTATTGTGGAGGGTATGAAGCAAGGTGGCTTTGAACTAAGATGCAGATACTAATGCCAACTGTGTAGCATTTCCAAAGCAAAATTTTTGCTTTGTCATATTCATACTTCATATGTAGAATAAAACATACAGAAAACAAGATGAAGACAGACTTCTGTTTTGTTAAAGTCATTAAGAATATTTAGTGCAACCCTTACAGCAAATGACAGGCTTTCAGAAATGCTGAAAAGCTTAAGGTGCTAAATATCCTTGAGCTTTCTTCATTTTGGTACCTTGGGAAAACCACACCTTTAATACTCACATTTACTGCTGGTTTTGTGAGCCATTTTTATGTTATTGGTAACAGGTAGTTTTAATACTGGTATTTCAATAAAATCTCCTTTCGTTGCTTATTTTTACCCCTTTGCACTTTGAAAAGCATTGCACAAAGGGTCTTGGGGGGAAACAAAAGGGTGTTCACCATCTTCTCTCTGCCATAGTCAGTAACTGGGGTAAATACAAATGGGTGTTTTTTTCTGTTAAAATCTATGTGGAGTGGAGCATTTTGCTTGAGGTGAAACTTCTAACATACAGGAATCCCAAGAGATGCTGTTCAGACTGTAAACTTTGCAGGCACACAGGCAGTTTTGTTTCTTCACCTGGTGCTCATTTGCATTAATCCCACCCTATATAGATGGTTCCTTTCCAAACAGGAGACAGCAACCAGGGTGGCCAAAGTCCATTAATAGCCTTACTGAAATGACTGTCAAGTGCCAGGAGTTGAGAGAGTGTGCTTGGATACACCCCAGTACACCTGGAAGCAGTGTGTGCCTCTCACTGCTTACTTTTTTTTTAAGGGTTGAATGTGTGCAGCTGTGTTTAAAGTAGGGGAAGGAGACTGTGGAAGGTACAGACAATTTTATTTTGGGGACACCCTAGCTACAACCACTTCGCTGATGTGCTGTTTTGGAACCACGGCAACCCTGCCTCACCTTCATACTGTTACTTTAGCAGTATTTGGGATACTTGAATCCTGCTGACAGTGATTTTCTGTTGTGCTGGTCTGGTTTATTAAGGCAGTATGTGTCATAAGTGTGGGTCAGCCCTTACAAATCTGCCTCTCTTGGTATTTCACAATAGTCTGCAAAGGTGTTGCTCAACTGCAGTCCCAGCCCTGCAGCCATGATGTACAGAGGTGTTGAATCTCCTGAATCAGATGTGGGCCCTTAGGCAATCCTGGCTGCAGCTGAGCTCTGTTCATACTGCAGCTCCTGCTGCTGAATGATGATATACTGTTTGACTGTCCTTGCAGATGTTTCCAAGTGCAGTGTTTTATTTGTGCATCAACAAATGATCTGATATTTGCTAAGGGTTCGTATCTAGCCATTCAAGAATAATAAATGACTGTTTAGGTTGAGCTGAAATTTTGCAGCCTGATTCAGTTACAGTGGTGACTCAGAGTTGGTTCTCACATGATTCACAAAGTGTATGGGTGACTCAACCCACAAATTTACTTAGCTCCCCTGTTATTTTCCCTCTCAGTGAAAAAAAAATTGGTTATAATAAATAATCACAGCAAACTTTGACTTACCCTGAGGTAAAATAAATATGTGTGTTGAAAGGCTGCATATTTGTAATAATAAATTATTTAGTGGGGTAAGGATGAAATAATAGGATGTAGGAATTGTTAAACAAGAAAGAAAGGGGACATGCATTTCTGTTTGTTTTTGTTGCACAGCAGAGATAAGTAAGGGAAGAATAGTTACTTTCTCTATGGTATGAGATGCTCAGAGAGGCTGTTTTGACATTCTTACTGTTGTTTTCAGCCACTTCTTGGCATTTGTTCTCTGCAATAAGCAGATTTAGATACGTCCATGTCTGGTTCAGACATTTTGAAGTTATGTCAGTTCAGAAAATGTGAGGCTCCCATGTTCTGAACTGGCTCTTTGTAGGATTTGGTAGGCTGGCACACTGTTCCTGAAGGACTTGAAGCTGGCTGTCTGAAAAATCGATTGAGTTCCTTCACAAAATCGAATTCACAAAGGTAAGAAATTAGGTCCCAGCAGGAACTACAAGAAGTTTTTCTTCAAAAGATGCAGCTGCTGTCAGTGTTTGATAACCAAATGCACAGGCACATGGCTGTAGTGTAAATACAGTATAAATTAATCTGAGTTTGGAGTTAGGTGGAAATATCACCATATCCTTTTTTGTGCTGTCCCAAAAGAATATAAATATCTAAATAACTACATACCTCTGAGCTTTATAGCACTGAGTGACTCATCACCCTCCCTTTCATAAATGAAACAACAAAGAATCTGGAAAATGAAGAAATTCTGCCCTGTCAGCTGACCTTTAAAAGTCTTTTAAAAGTTCATTAGCAAGCAGGAATGTTTCTATACCTCACAAAACTCAAATGTCAATGATATCCATAAATTAATCTTCAAAAGTCCATATTTTGCAGGAATTAAATTACAGGGAACAAATAATGCATGGTTTGAAAGACTCTGGTGAGAATTCTGAATTCTATGAAAAGACAGTTCTTTTGTAGATTGTGTCACAGATTTGAGGAAACTGCAGCTTAGTTCAGGTATGGCAAGAAATTTCTGAGAAATAAAATGGATGGCACTGGCAAGCTTCCAAATACCAGGGACAGAAAAGATAGCCCTGAGAAAGAGTACCTTGGAACAGTGACAGGATAAAAATATGCACCTAAAGGACTTCTGTGCTAGAGAGAGAAGAACAAAAAGGCTAAAAAATAATCATGGTGTGTCACATGCTGAACCACTGCAATGCAAAGACCAGTGGAGCATTTCTGTGACAGGCAGAATGCTGTTCTTTTATCACAAGGATTGCCAAGCAGCCACAAGCTGTTTCAGGACTCTTTATAGAGAGTGAACCAAATGCACATGTTAATTTGAACTTTCCCTCAGCTAAAGGAGAAGGTAAAAGGATGGCTTTGTGCTCAAAGCACAGAACTGGGATTTATTTATTCTGGGTTCTGCCGCAGTCTCCTTGTGCGACCTTAGGCCAAGTTATTAATCTCCTAATGCCACAGCCTGTCCATTTGTAAAATACATGGTACATGTCACAATGGGTGTTTGAGGCTAAATTCTTTAATGTTTGTGAAGTGTTTTGGGACTGGGCAGGACAATTATTTAATGCTGCAGTGCAGCATGCAGGGTTATGCTAATTAGTGCCCTTTTAGACACTGATCCCTTGCTGTATGGAGACCAATACCACAAACTGGTCCAATTTTAGTCTATGCCACCTTTGACCTTACTCGTTCTGAGATTGGTCTGGAACAGAATAATTTATTTTTAACTTGGTGGTTATGGTAATTGATGAAATAAAAATTCCCCAGACTGTCCCTTGGAATACCCTGCATTTACTCTTCCCTTAGGCTCTGCAAGCTGGCCTTTCAAAAAGCCTGATTTTTGGAGGCATAGTTTTAACAGTTTAGGCATAGAATAGACACACTCCATGGAAGAATCCATGAGAGGAGGGTGTATCCTTACAGACAGATATTGGTAGAAGACATGTCATGAAGTGGCTCATTCCATAAGCACTGCCTATCAAACACAGAAACCCTTTTGCACATATGGCTCTGACCAGGTGGTGTGGTGTGAGGCCATGAGTAAATGGCTCTTTTGATAGTTTAACTACAGCTATGTTTTCCTAAACAATTATGTGTTAAGCGTTTGCAAATGTGTTTTCTTATCAGGACTGCTGGTAGATTCTGTATGTATCTGTATGTTATATATACCATGTCTGTTTTCCTTTTGCTGACCCCCGTGTAAAAACCCGTGTGGTTCTTTGCAAGTACAGCACAGCAGATGCTTTTGCTTTTTCTGTTGCTGTAAACAAGATGTTGTGACTGATACTTCTTTTCACCATATGTCCTGAACACTCCCAGTTCATCGTTACATGTAATTTCCAGGATGCTTTGTAGGGTGTGTATGCCTCCACCCCATTTCAAAATCAGTGTAGCTCTCAATGGATTGACTAATGGCTGCAAGGTGTTACTTAGCATGCTGGTTTTGGCTGACAGTGCTGCTAAACCAACAGTTGTTTGCTTAATGTGTCTTTCATGGTTCTCATGTGAAGTAACTTATTCTGAGGAATTGAACATGTCAGTGACTTCAGGTCTGCTGGTAAGCATTTCTCTGACATGCTGCTGAGACCAAGAAGGAGCATGACCCCAGCTTGGTGCCCTGAACACTGATAATTTTGCCTTGTCCCTTTAGCCATACCCTATGTTTGTATTGCCCTCAGACATTTTGTTATGCTGATCTCATCATTCCTATATCCATCAAGAATCTTTAGAGTAGGAGTGGGTGGGTGGCAAGAGCTAAAGAAAACTGTAATGAACCTGTAAAGGTGTTGTGCTGATGTAGTGGGTAAGATGTTGTAATTCTGTCCAACAGTGAGGATCCAGGACTGATGGGACATTTTCTTTCATTTGTTTTCATTTATGTTGTTGTGTAGACCATTCTCAACCCTCTTCTAACCCTCTCTTAGGCATAGGATATGCAGCACCAAAAAGAAATTGCTTGTGCAGGGCAAAATGTATTTACTTGTTATTATAGTGGGTGGACATGCCTTATTATTCACCTGTGATGTGTTGACCTTCCAGAAGGTCTACCTGGCATTTCAGTAATAGCATGTGTGTGGTACAGTACTGAGTGTGGTCAGGAATGGTGTCTCTACTAATCATTTTAATGAAAGCAATCATGTGGAAGTGAACAGAAACTGAATTTAAATTGTAAACATGAAAGAAGTTAAACCATAAGAAAGTGCATTCTTTGAGCATCTCTCACATCTGACTCTAGGTTTCTGTATGAAGTGGTTGTCTGAGCCTTTGTCATATGTGCTGCATTGCTGGGCTGTCCTCACAATCTAGTAATGTGTTGCTATTGGGAATTTAGCTGGTGTGAATGACTTTTTTTTCCCTCTCGATAGCTGGTGGAATTGTTCATGTTGCCCTTAGCAAATAGCAGGCTACTCTTACTTTAATAGACCTATGGCAGCAAGCTGTGTGATTAGTTAGGTGCTGAGGGAGAGTTTAATGTAAGCATTCTCTTGAGGTTAGTGAGATGTCTTCATGCAAATCTTTGTAGCTCCACAGTGGCACAGACAAAGTTTATTTGTGTGGATATCATACAATCATAAGAGTATCCTGAGCTAGAAGAGAAACACAAAGGCCATTGAGTCCAGCTCCTGGCCCTGCCCAGGACACCCCCAGGAATCCCACCATGTGTCTGAGAGCATTGTTCAAACTCTTCTTGAACTCTGTCAAGCTTGGTGCTGTGACCACTTCCCTGGGAGACTGTTCTGGTGCCTGGCCAGCCTCTGGGTGAAGAACCTTTTCCTAGTACCCAGCCTAAATCCCCCAACACAGCTTTATGCTGCTCTTTTGGGTCCTGTTGCTGGCCCCCAAAAAGCAGAGGTCGGTAGTTGCCCCTCCCTTCCCCTCCTGAGGAGGCTGCGGACTGCAGTGAGGTTCTCCCTTTAGTCTCCTCTTCTCTGGGCTGACCTCAACCATTTCTCATACAGCTCCTCCTCTAAGCTGTTTCCCATCTTTGTGGCCCCACTTTGGGTGCTCACTGACACATTTATATCTTTCTTGCATTGTGGTGCCCAAAACTGCACGCAACACTTGAGGAGAGGTAGCACCAGCACAGAGTGACAGTGACAGTGCAACACCATGCACCTTCTCAAACATGTTCTTTTTGGTAACATAATGCTGTGAGTTACAGTTCCTACCTTTTTTTTTCTGCTCATATGTGTAAAGTCTTTTAATTCTGGAAGTTGGAGTTGAGAACCACTGTTTGAACTAACATTGACTGTGCCCTTCTTTTCACCTCTCAGTCTGAGGGTATGATTGAAGATGTTATGTTGATGCATATCTGCACTCAAATCTTCCATGAGTCAAGAAAAAGATAAAGAAATCCTGATGTAACTCTATCAATGTGTAATGTGGTTCCTTTCCTTCCTGTGGAGAGGAAAAGATTATTGACATTGTCTTTACTGCTGATGGATGCCTGTGATGAATGTCCACATAATTTATTTTACTCTTGGTGTCAGTCTCAGCAACTTAGAAGCACTTCAGGGTTATTTTTAGTATACACAGCTGGATCTTCCATAGGGCTACAGTGCTGTCATTTGTCATGAGGACAGATCTTAGTGGTGGGTTGTTATTTGGACTATTCTTGTGTGTGTCTACATGTTACTTTTATGTTAAAGAGAGAATGTCAGTAAAATCAGCGTGATGTTGCAGAAAGGAATATGTTTGCACTACATGAGTCCTGATCAAAGCATTCTTTTATAATGTCTTGCATTTTAAATGAATTTTGATTTAGTAAGTGCCTTTTTGTTCTTGCATGCACTTGATAGCCAAGTTTCTTCTCCAGCTGAGTACTGAACAATGCTGGTTGGGGTTGTGATAGGTCTTCTTTTGCAGCAGTGTGCTGTGATGCTGGCACAGGCAAACCATTTGAGTGTGAATGATTGTCCTCATTGCACTGGGCACAGGATGCTCTGTTTTCCTTTGCTCCTTTGGTCAGGTTTCATGGGATAAGGACTCTACATTCCTCCCTGGCCCCTGCAGCAGTCTAAGCATCTCTGATGACGTGCTGTTGGTCTTTCATTGTCACTGTGCTCCTTTGGTACCAAAGTGTTACTGAGTCTTTCCCATTTACAGCTGGATGTTGTGGTAGGTGATCTTTTATCTCCAGGTGCCTTTGAAAACTTCATGCTATCACCTGGCAGTGCATGTTTTTTTCTTATTTTTCTTCTTGCCACAACTTGCATCTGCTGAAAGTAGATGTGCCAAACTGGCTTTGCTCTTGGAAGAAGTAATAGTTCTATGGATTGCTTTGCTTTGCTTAAGTGATAGTAAAGTTGGTTTTTTTTTTTTTTTCATTTTATGTGTCTGCTAAGTCCATTTTTATGTGAACATTTATTTATTTGGCTCCTGAAACAAAATATATTCTGTGGGATGTCCAAGGTCTCAGTAAACTTTTAAACCTGTAAATGATTTGATGAAGTGGACTGTTTTTTTTTTTTTCTCAGTAGGCTCCTTTTTTTCCTTTCACAATGAATAGTGTCATGGTCTGGTGAAGGGCAGAATTTAGTATGTGTGGTAGGGGAAGAGTGGCTCAGCAGAAATGGTGCTTACCTCCTTTTTTTTTCAGATTGTCATATTTGACATGATTTTTGGGATAGAAGTAGCTTTTTTTCTGGTTCAGAAAATGCTTAGCATTAAATATTTGACAGATGTCCACCTTCTTTCTGACTTGGTGCTGTTGCTAATCCTCATAGCACAGCACAGTCCCTGAGCTGGGTCTTATGAAGAACTGTCAAAGTTACACTTCACTAGAATTTAATGTTGCCTTGAGAAACAGAGAACTCCAATTATTGATTCTAGGGGGTTCCCAAAGTGCTTTTTGCATTCTTAGAATATCTTAATGTTGTCTATGTGATGACTTCCCTTTTCTGGGTATTTATTCTTCAGATCATTCCAGATGTATTTGCTGTAAGTTAGTGCTTTTCAAGAAACTGTGCTTTTGCCTGCTTGTGTGGCTTAATGCTTCTTGTTCACACAGCACAAATAAATTGAGGTGTTTCCTTTTACATTAGCTGTGCTGTTCTTGCTAGTGTTATCACACTAATCTTGCATGTAGATTATAGGCTTCTGTAAACCTGATTCTGAAGTGATGAGAGTGGAGGTTTTTGCAAAACTCTTAAAAGTTATTTTGGATTTTCTGTTATCTTCTTGCTTTCTGTAGACTTTGGTTTCATTCTCATCAAGTGTTATGCTGGTTCCTGTTAACATGTTTACCTCCATCACTCACAGAGGTAAATTTGACTGCAAGGTTCAGTTTTTCCTTTTGCTACTGTGAGAAATACCCAGAAAATGAGTTAAATGAGACTGAGAAGCTAATATCTGCATTTCATACTTACTTTTACTGAAATGAGTTACTTGGAGGTTATGGCTTCAGAGCAGGAAGCCTAACTGTAGTCAAAAGAAACTGAGATTATGCTAATGAAGTTTTGCTTGATGTCTTCTGCTTTGTATTAAAATGTATCATAATGACTACATTCTATTTCTTCTTCCCTACAGGTAAAACGAGAAAAACCAGAAAATTTACCAGATTTAGAAAACTTGGCTCAAGAAAAATTCCTTGAAATGGAGAGCATGAACAGTGACTCAGAGTTCCAAAGGAATGAAAAATATATGTATTTTAAGGATCAACTTAAGGAGATGAAAAAACAATGTAAGTCTGATTTTTTAAAAATGATTCTTTGGATGCTATGCAGTAAAATCTGACTAACTGCCCTGAAATACAGAACTGCCCTTTATGGCTCAAACTGATGTGAGTATTCTTAAAAACTTAAAAACTTACTTAAATTGATATCTTTGTAGAAAAAAAAACAGTGTAGTGACCTTTATAGTTTTATTTAGACTCCTACAACTCCTGCTGTGTTTGAACACAAATATGAAAAACACATTTTTTTTTGGTGAGGTGGGCTTTTTCATTTGAAGACCTTTTGCATTTATTTTCTTAACTGATAGGATCTCCTAAAAGGATTAGGTAAGCTGTTTTCATTTGTCACTTAAACAAATTGCTCCTGTTTCACAACATAGGATGTGTTGCAACACTAAGAAGACCTTTGCTTTAATGGTAGAACTGTATTGTTGGAAAATGCTTATTGTACGTGTTCTCAGGTTTACAGCTTCTGTGCACGCACCGTCCAACACTGCAGATTACTAAAATCCATTTTTTCCAAATTCAAGTAATTTTTCAAGTGTTAAAATTTTAAATTATTTGTGCTTAAATTACCAGAAAAGTTGAAGAGTAAACAGTTTGGTTATTTATGCAATGCAACAAAATTGTCTACTTTTATTGCCCCGCACATAGAGCAGTCATTAAAATATGACTCTGATTACTGGTGCTGGGAAAGTTCATGGGCTCTGACACTATTTGTGTTGCTCTTCCCTAATCATGATTATGTTCTGAAATCATATTATTCTCCTTGCTGTCCCTTGACCCCTTGACCCCTTGACCCCTGTACCTATTCCCTCCCATCTTACATGTTGATTTCAACATAAACTGGTATCTCAGGAACTTCAGGAGTCATAGATTAATGATTTATACCACTGGAAAATGATATTCTGAGTGCTCTCCTGTAGCTCTCCTTCAATTCTGGGTTTTTTTGAAGCCCTATCCAAAACCCAAAGAAACCAGTGGAAAGAATTTTCCCTCTGGACTTTGGATTGCTTCCCTATAGAGATTTATAGGACATGCTTGACAAGTTGAATTTCAGATCTGGTACCTCAAGACTCCCTAGGATTAGAGCTTGAAGGCTTAATATATTTGTTTCCCATCTCTATGCATTTTAGCACTGATCTCTGAGTTTAATAAAGCTCTTGGCACTACTCTAAGAATGAACATACCAAGTTGCAGACCACAAAACAGTGTAATTTTCACTCCCTACATAACCATAAAATTACTACTGCCCCAACATTATGTTGTAATTTCTAATTTCCAGGTGTTTGTAACTGAGAAGATAAAAATCTTGATAACTGACTTTGAATTTACTTTCTACCTTGTAATTGCCTGAGGAAGGGGTGTATGCTCTAGTGATACGTTCAGTTCTAACTGTGGGATTAAGTTCTAACTGGCCGACCTGTTGAAAAAAAACAAAAATAAACACAATAGAAAATATTCTTAAAAAAATATGAGGACATCGTTCTGCTACTGCTGCCTGGAATCCAGATTTGTCTTATTAAATGCTTCACTTGCAATACCAGCTGAGCTGAAGATTAATAAAAACTGTAAAAGATATTACTAGTTTCCATAAGCTGGTGATTTACATTAAAACATCCTATATATACGCGTGGTTTTGGTGGGGTTGTTTTAAGAAGAAATTAAGGTCATCCTGTTAAATTTTCAGCATTCATCTTAAGCCAAGTTATCTATGTACTCTTTACCTTCTCTTGTATGAGTTGTGATTTCAAAAGCATGAGTCCTACAATTCTGGCCTCATCTTAACAGCACATTATAATGTGTCTGCAGATTTTGGGACACACTTGAGAACTGCTGGATGTGAGTTACATGTATCAATAACTTCATCAACAACTGCTGGTTAATATTTTGTTTGTCAGGTGCATCTTAGTTCACATTTCCTGGCTTTTTTCAAGAACACATTCACCATTGAGGTTCAGTTTTTAGCTTTTTTCTGGAAATTGATTTTATTGCTCAGTTAGATAAAACATAAAAACTCCTGCCAGGTTTTCTCAGAGGGGCTTTCTTGTTTTGTTTTAGTTTTTGTTTTTGTTTTGTTTGGTTGTTTTTTTTGTTCCAATTTTTTCTGTCTCAGAGGAGCAGACAGGGTAGATACTAAAATGATTTGCTTTCTAGGATGAGTTACCATTAATGATTATGTATCTTTTATGCAAAGTTTGACATCTGTATTCTAGAGCAGCTGAACAAGGACATGCTACATTCTCACATTGTCTTGCTACTTAGAAATTAACTGAGATTTGAAGGAGAAAAACTTTCTCAACACAGTTTTTAGATATGGTGCAAAGTGTGATTCAGTTAAATACAACCTTATATTAACAGAAGATTAAGCTAATATATTTTCTCTTTTGATATTTGCTGCCACCATGATGAAAGGAAGGTGCATGGTTGTTCCCTGTTGCCTGCCAGGTGACAGGCTGTGCCACGGGTAGCTTTAATACCCAGGGAGGAGAATGGTGCTGTGTCACCTTCAGCTTGTCTTCCCTTGGCAGCTCTGTGGGAAGGAGACCTTCTTAGCTTTGAACTTCCGCAGCAGCCAAGGTGCAGAAAGGAAATTGGGCAAGTACATCTCTGTGGCAGTAAGGATGAGATCATGCCTCAGAGCAGTTTCTGTTCTGCTCATCGTTCAGACCGTTTTCAGACATTTTCTCTCAATCTGTGAGCCTTTATTATGCAGCTACTTTAGCTGGAGTTTATGAAGTGGTGAAGAATCTTCACCTCTGATATGTGTCAAAACACTGTCAGACAGGTTTTATGTGAACAGCAAGTGATTTTTCTGAAGTCTGTTTTCAGAACTATCTTAGTTTCCTAAATTCCCACTTCTTATTTTTAATGGAAAACTGTTTCATTTTTCTGCTCAAACCTTCTTAGACTGTAAGCAGTAGGAAAGAGTGTTGGTTGATTTTTTCCTTTTTTTAACCATTTCTTGTACCCCCAAGTGACTGCAATATTTTTTCCAAATAACTGAGTACTTGGAGGAATAGTCACTAAATTTGGTAATACAAGAAAGTTCAAAATGACTGCATGTGTGGTAGGGAAATTTTTTTGTGTCCTTAATACTACATGACTGATGCTGTCCTTAGACATAAGGGGCCTAGATCTGCAAAGTGCTTCGTGATCTCCTTTTGATTAAGTAAAATGCTTAAGCAAGTTGCATAAATTAAGTTTTATGAGTAGATCCTTTGAAATGAGTGAGATTGCTGGCATGTTTCACTTCCTTATTGGAGCATGACCACAGTACAGAACCTTGCAGGAGTGAGCCCATAGGAACTAAACCATGCAGGAATTGTAACTTTGCATTTTGTGTCTTCTGTAAGTTTAAAATCCCACCTTCTGTTTGAAGTTGTATTGCAGAGTCTTTTTATTTCATGCCAGAATATATACATACACATATATTTATACACATACATATACACATATCAAAGGCACCTATCTTCTGGCAGAAAATATGAGAAATTTCGTCTTCACAGAATGAAAGTAAGAGCTGTCTTTATTCTCCATCTATCAGTTTAAATGTATGATAGTCTGTATGGAGAGCTAATCAGAAGGTATAATCTCTGCTCCTGTGACCCTAGGTGCCACTAGTGTATTTGCTGAAGGTTATTTAGTGTCACGTTTGGTGCACAAAGGATGACAGATTTCATAGCCCTTTTGTAGCAGCTGATAAGGTGCACTTTGGAATCCTTGATAACTGCAGGTTCTGCAAACACTCAACAGATTCCTGCTTCAGTAGTGATTTTGTGGAAATTGATAAGATTTGAGTGAATGACAATATTGCTGGTTATGCTAAACACTTTAAAGACTGGATTTGGCAAATGTAGGAAAGTTTGTGGGGGGTTTTATTTTTTTTTTGTGTTTTTTTTTTTTTTGTTTTTTTGTTTTTTTGTTTTTTTAATGGGGGACAAGTAATTTTGAGACTCAATAGTAGTTTAGGCAAAGTTTTTGTCACAGGAAACCAGTCACTGTAATGTAGTTGGGAAAGTAGCTACACTGCAGTTGTAAGGATCTTTCTTGCATTCTCCACTGAAGAAAAAAAAAAGTCTCTGAGTCTTTGAAAGGAAAAAGTATGTATCATTTTGCCAGTATGGATTTATAGTGATTATTAGTAAGCAAATATTTTGAAAGAAGAAGATTTTAAATTTAATGTTCAAGTAGATGCCATATGTCCTGTTGATATGTGTATTTTAAGTTATGCATATGCTGAGAAATAATGTGAAAAAATGGTTTTTTAGATACAGTTTGGGATAGAAAAAATGTCACTATGAAAGAAATTATCTTTAAATTTTTAAAACAGTCTATCACAGATTCCAGCAAAGACTAAGGTCTTTGATTTGCTTTTAGTAGGATAAGAAAACAAGCTGCAGCAAGATACTGTGTATTATATTGCTTGATGAATTTTGTCCGATTAATCCTCACAACATCACACTGAGGTAGGCAAGTTAATTTTACTCCTTACCACACTGCAGTGGTGAAATTTGAGGGAATAGTTGAAGTTACTTGTATGGACTCACATAACTGATTTGCAGATCTGGGTTTCTCTTCAGTTGTAGTTTACTTCTTAGTTGGCCTATTTTTGTCCCTATACTTAGCTCTGTTGGCAGAGAATCAGTTGAAAAGTAATGTTAGTGTATTTTTCCTTATCTTTTCAATGTAAAAAAATATTTTAAAATCCCTTTACATGCTAATTATGAGAAAACAACTTCAGCACAAGAGTTGAAAATTCCAGCTGAAAGTGGGATTGGTGTTATGACAGTTCAGTGATGTGTGTGGGATATGCACTTTTCATTTACGTAAAATCCCTTACAGACAGCCCCTTGACTAGTAAAGAAATGAAAGAGGATCCAGGACTTGAGAAGGTCATTTGAAGTTTAGGAGTCTTTGGTTTAGGTCTTTGCTTTATTACTTTGTTGTCTTAGATCGAGTCATTTAGTTTCAGAAGAGATCACTGGGAGTTGGGTCCCTAAAAACTTTGTGGGTCTGGACCCAAGTCTGGAATTCACTTCTGGGTGTATTGTGTTTGGGGACTGTGCAAGAAGAGACCTGGGCTGGCTCATATCCTGCTGCTCTGGGCTGGCAGCCTGTGGAGCAAAGCAGCCATGTCCAATTGAGTGCAAAACATTCAATTGCCCCACTCCTCTAGTGGCACTAAAGCAGCATTATTATGTTTTTGTGATTTTTTGAGTTCAAAGAACTGTAGATGATAACCTAAGTGTGTTTTAGTGTGCCAGAGTAATGTTTTCATGGCATGATGCTGAGGGGGAAGTCTGCAGCCCCAGAGGAGTAAAATGAGTATGTCAAGAGGCATTTGTGTGAGTGAGAGCTGACTTGTGGGTAGGGCATAAGGACTATGCTGAGAAGAGAAACTTGGCATGGCTTTTCCTTTTGGGACTGTCCTGTCTGGGTATTTCCTGGAAAGAACTAGTTGATTTGCTCAGGAGTGAGCTAGCCCACTTGTAGTTTTGAAGGATTAAGAGATGAGGGCCTGATAATGGAACGAGTCAAAGCTATTCTGTTTCACAGTTTTTGGAAAGATTAGCTAGAGAAATAAACTAGATAAATGGGATGCTCACATAATGGCAATGGGACCTGTAATGGTACCCAAGAACAATATCCAGAGTGCAAAATTACCATTACAGCTACTATCCTTGCTAGTTTGTGAAGACCAGAATGAATGAAACCATCAGAAGTTTCCTTCTGCAATCTGGATGACTTTTCCAGGGTAAAAATTAGGTTTGTTTTTTCTTTTTTTTTTCTTTTCTTTTTTTTTTTTTTTCTGAAAATGCAGAAGCTTGCATTAACAAGAACTGTGTTAGTGGATTAATGAAGAACATCAATTGCCAATAGACCTGGTGAGGGTTTCTTTGATGAAATGAGTAATGATTGCCTTTCTAATGCAATTGATTGAAATAAGAAGTTTCTTGCTTTGGCATTTAGAGCTCTGAGATGTAATTCAGAGCTAAAATGGGAGAGGAATCAACTCACCCCCTTCAACAACTCTTCTCCATTATGAGTCAGCTGGAGTATAGAAGACCTGAGTTTCAGTCTTGGTGATTTAAAATCAGAACTTGACTCTGGGTCTACTAAGTGATTGACCTGTAACTCTGGAATCATTCTCCCTCTCTCTCTGTCCACAGTGTATTTAACTATATATCAAAATGGCAACAACTGCAGAAGGAAATACTGAGAGACACAGGCTTTTTAGTCCTATAGTAAAGCACTCAGCTTAGGGAGGACATATCTAAATCAGAAAGAGCATCTGATGTAGGTCCCTCCTGTTATAAATATCTGCCCTTCTAATCAGCAGATGCTTGAGGATAAGATCTTATCTCTTTCTATGTCTGCCATCTAATCTATACATATATTTTTTTAAAGAACTACATTATATTCCATTGCAAAAGTCTTTTCAGGATGTAATTCTTGGTTTTATACCAGCCTGGCTTTCAGGTCAGCACAGAGTCTATAAAATTTAGAAAGGAAATAGAGTGTTACATGGAAATAATTTTTTATTATTATTATACACTTAGGGATAATACTTAGGTTAATTTATTGTTACTGCTATGGGATAATTCTCTCTTAACTGAGCCCATTGATGGCTACCAGTGTGGCATTTTTACTGTTTATATGAATATATAGGTCAGGAAGGGAGCTTCTAGATGCTACTTCTATTCCCTTGATGTTGCATTTAATCACAATATCTAACAAAATGCCATCTTGAAATATATTAATTTTTTCTTTGCTGTTTCTCTCGGAAGGATGATGAAAAACCTTAGAACTTTGCTCAGATGGTGAGAAATTTTCAAGCAAAATAAGTCTGTGACCAAGTTTTTGCTCATTGTTCCTATTCCAGCCTGGTTTATAGAGATGCTCTCCCTCAATGGGGTTTAGTTCAATTCAGTCAGTTCCTGTCTTTCTTGACTCTATGGTAATCCAATTATGCAACATGGAAACTTATAAAATCTCATGTCTTGTGACCATACTTGAACTCATCAGAAATATTTTATAAATTTCAGATGAGTGAGAAGTATGGGGATAGGTACTAAACCTTGACTGTATCTAAAATATAGAAATGTTAAATAGATACATTATACTCTGTGGGAAGTTTGCCTTCTGGTATAAAGCACCTGTGATTTCACTTAAGTTTTCATTCATTTTCTTCTTTCCTGGTGTATTAATGTATACTATTTTGCAAATCTGAGCAGTGAAAATACAAGGACTGCTTCTGTCAGCTAAGTACAATTTTACTTGCCATTAAATCTGTTGCTCACTATTCAGAAAGGTTTAAAAGTCAGATGATACAGGTATTCCAGTCCTTTGCCATGAGCTTACAGTTTAAATTTTAAGTGTGATCACAAGAAAATAGGTGAAGAAGAGTCCAAGGAGAAAAAAACAAAGAAAGAGGAAAGGGAAAACATCTCAGTGTTAAATTTTTTTTAATCAGATGCTCTCATTTCGAAGTTAGTATATTG
This sequence comes from Haemorhous mexicanus, assembly GCF_027477595.1. Classification (NCBI taxonomy): domain Eukaryota; kingdom Metazoa; phylum Chordata; class Aves; order Passeriformes; family Fringillidae; genus Haemorhous; species Haemorhous mexicanus. Next base: position 147,013,121 of record NC_082341.1, read on the forward strand.
AGGAGGAAGGAGAAAAATAAAGCTTAGTGGAGCTTTAATTAGAGAATTTTGTTTTATTTACTGTTTTTTTTTCTGTTACTTGAATATTTGTCTGGAGGGACAGTAGGTTTTTTAACTCTTTCTGTGTGTTAATTTCAGTCATTTGTATGGTGGGATTTTGTGCCATCAGTATGCACGAGGATCAGTGGAAATTCTAATTCAAATAGAACTCTACTACTCCAAGTAATGCATTTGTATGCATTTAACTGCTGGGACAAAACACATTTGAGGAGAAACAGGCAAGTAGTTCTGAGATAATGCTGACTGAATAATAATCCATCAGTGCATATCACACTGCATGGTAACTTCAGAATACTCCAGTTCAGAGAAAGTAAAACTCTTGGTGTTTTTATGGGTCCTGAAACTATTTGCCATGTGGCTCTTTGGTGTGTGCTTCAGAAGCGTGGCAGGTTGAGGTAGACCTTGCTTTGGTAAGTGCCAGTGTAGGTCTGAAATAAGTGGAATTTTGCTTTTCCCTCATCTATACTTGCAACATATAATAACATACAAAACAGTAGTATACAGCAAAATTAATAAACATATCAGATGTTCATATGCATTGGCTGCTTCCTGTAATTTTTGATATCCATATTATTTAATTTCCCTCTTAAACTCACAGTAGAGCCTGGTTTCTTTCCAACTTGAATTTTATGCCATTAATATACTGGAGATCATCTTCACACTCCTCCAAATCTGATGTTGAGCTGAAATGGAGGAATAAAGGTAGAGCAGCACTAAAGGACTGCAACTCCCATCTTTTCGGTCTGTGGACCTCAGACTGGATGCTGGAGCCTCGAGTTACGTGTCTTGGCTCCCAGGAGGAGAGCTAGACACACCTGCTTGAACAGCTTTGTTCAGTGACAAATCTGTTTGTCAGCACAGAGTGCTTTACATCTGTATGTCAATCACAGTATTGCGTAAGTTGACTAAAAATGTGCCAAGTTTAAAGTAACACAAAGGTAATGAATCTCTTTTACTGTGACTCTGAGTACCTGTGCTTGTATTATGTAGCTGGAGAGGAAATGGACCATGGCTCTAATCTGTAGATTTAGAATTTCAGGCTCTCAAAGGATTACTGATGTTATCAGGGAGCTGAAGTGCTAATTCTATGTACTGTTTTCAGGGGTAACCTAAGAGATGTTGCTTTCAATCTCCATTAGCACAAAGTCAAAGAAATCAAACACCTTTGTTGGCATTAACACTTAAACAGACTCGGAGCATTCAGATATTTTGTCACAACTGAGGAGTGGTTTAAGTAAGTTGTCACCTTTCAGCAGTTATTAGCTCTGATTTCAGACATAGCATCTGACTTTACAAGTGTGGATAGGTTTATCATGTTGTATCATCTCAAATGTGGATGTAGATTTGTGTTACCAGACTTGCAGTGAATGATTTTAGGATTAAAGACAAGTTGCTTAACAGGTATTCCAACAGGCACTAAAAATACCTGTTGAGGGAGAGAAGCAGTTAATGGAGTGAGGGTGAGAGTGCTTATGGTTTATACCATGGCCTTGTGACTACAGCAGTTTCCCAGGAAGTGATGCCAATAAATTCACAAATAAGCACCTAAAAAAGGCCCTTATGAGGAAGATGGCATGTTTGACTCCTCTCTGGATCCTCCCTTGACTGCATTACTGGAGACTGGACTCTACCAGGAAAACATTGCTGTTGGCTTTCCCTGCCTCATGCCCTCTGTAGCAATTTCCATTACTCATCATCAGAGGCTGCTGGATGGGATGGAGGTTACATCTGACATCACTAATTGCTCATAGGCTTTTCAGCAACCCCTTGGCTGCAGGCAGGTGTGCAGGGGGCACTCTGCAGCCCTTCATTTGTAGCAAAATGCCACGATGTGCAGTTGAAAGTGGAAGGGGGCTGGGGAGGACTGGAAGAGAGTGCATGACTGTGTACTCCCAATAGTTAACTTGCAGCAAGAAATGGAAAGAAATCTGGGTTCTGTACATCTCCATCATCACCTTCTCTTCTTCCGCCTGAATGGAGCTGTGCCTCCTTTCAAGAGCCAGGGGTTGCAGGACAAACAATGTATTCTTAGATCTTTGGGCTGGGGCAGCTCTGGACAAGTACAGGACTCAGATCTTTAGATCCCTGGAGAACCTGGGAGAGACTTAATGGAGACAGATACCTTCAGGGTTAAGAGGCCATGGAACAGATTTTTTCATCATTTTGGACTTCAGTAGTTTGCTTCAGTTCTTTGGATCTGGCCCACCCTCTCTCGCTTCCTATTTGAAAGTTGAAGGGTCAGTCTGAGACTTAGTGAAATTAAAAGAGGCTTTTGCAGGAAGGCTGTTCATCAGGATCTAGCTGAGCTCCCAGTATAAACTAAGTGGCTAGTTTATAGTCAGATAGGAAAACATGCAGAAAAACAATCCTTGCCTATTGCAGGATGGAAGACTTCATGCAGAAACGCTAAAGAGTTTCCTTCGAGGGAAAAAATGTAAAAGCTTTCTGATTGCTTTATCAGCTTCTACAATAAAAATAGTAATTACTGCTCTTTAAGACTAATGAATAAATCACTGTATTAAAATGGGAACAAAAAAGTTTAACTAGCAATCATATGTAGTCATTTGGCAGCTCTGTTATTAGTGTGGGCAAAGTAAGCTATTCACCTAACCTTTGCTGCAGCACCTAATCCATTGCTTTGGGTTTTTTGTGGGTCTTTTTTTTCCCCCTACAGTGCAGATTGAATTCTTCTTTTCTGATCCCCAGAAGAATTTTGTTTTGATGTCTATATCTGTTTTGTCATATGTCTGCATTAGTTGGGCTCATATTCCAGAATTCCACAAATACCTACTCACCTAAGAAGACTTGGCTGTGTAGATTGCTGCACTGAAATCATGCCTGCATATGGGTTTTGTCATATCACAGCTATGTCATGAAAAGATATTTTCCAGCTCTGTCATACTCTGTCATCACCACTTCTCTTATTTTACCCAACTGCTCCCCAGCCTCAATCAACATCCTTCCTCCTTTTCCTGGAGCTGCTTTCCCTTTTCAGGTGATGCCACAACCTCCTTCCTCCCTTCAGCCCTCCTCTTTGGCTTTGGCTTTGCCAGCTCCTTCTTAGAAGTGTCACAGAACATTTTACCCATGATGGATGTACTTAGATTCGCTAGTGAGGCCTTTCTGCCAGTCTTGCTGTGTCCTGAAAAAAATACTTCATTATCATGCTTGCAGCTCAGCAGTGTATGCAGCACAAGCTGTAATTTAGAGGAAAGTAGTGGCTATTGACCACTAACATAACAGTGGTGTGCTAGCTATGGCTTTACATTTTTGTTAGAGTTGGAAAAACTAGTAGCTGTGTGAGTCATGAAAGCCAGTGTAGCAAAATTCAGTTGTAAATGAAAGAGGAACATTTCCATAATCTTAATTTGGCTTAATTCCTGTGCCTAATGGCTGTGTATATACCATAAACATTGTGAAGGAGCAACCATGGAAACACTTGTTTTCTTGCATTGCTAAATTTACTCAGGGTTGAATATTAACACAGCGCCTGGCATTACTTTAAAAGCAAAAATAGCTAAAGCGTGACTCACTATGAGTCATTTACTGCTAGTCCTGCTATACTGCCTAGAGCTTGACATTGAACAAGTTGGCAGCCTGCATTGCTGCATTTTTTTCTAGGAACTTTGAACACATTTCATTCTTGTGAATTCTCTTGTGCAACAATATTGAACACAGCAATGTGTTTATTTTTCTTCCAAAGTTGAATTAATCAGAAAACGGTGAAACAAAGAGTATTTTTCTTGGAGATTCTGGAAGAGATGGATTCTGAGAATTATTTTTTTAGCTGCAATAATGAAATCATTGCAAGGATGTTAAAAGTGAATTACATTTTATTCACATTATATAAGATATATTTTATATACATTAAAATAACTTAATTGTTGTTATTGATTTGCATTGTCGGCAAAGGTATATGTAGAATCAGAAAGCCAAGCCTGTAGGCTGAGAATGTTTTCTCTTGAATTGGCAAGGATTTTGTGGTGGGAGGGCAGACAGCTCTGAAGGGGCAGACAAAATGAGGCAACTGCGTTCCTATTGGCCTCTGTATGTAAAAGGCACACCCTAAATATGGTGCTGGGTATCTGACAGTGAGTAGCCTGTTGGCTGGCTGTGGGAATGCCTAAAAAGATCAGCTGATTTCAGTCAGATGGGAAGAGGTAATGAGAGAGGGCTGAAACCAAAAGCAACTTGCTGAAGTAACCATGTGATGCGATCCTGAAATGGCAGAGCCAAATATCACTTTCATTCTGCTAAAATTTTGGTTCCACCTAAGTGTTATTTCTAACTAAAAGCCACTTCTTAGAACAATAGATAAGGAAATTCTTTAATATTTTCCTCTTTTTTTCTACTTAAAAATATTGCTATGATAATTGAAGAAAAATCTTTGCTACCAGCATGCAACCTTCTGCATGCGATCAGAGGAGGTACCAAAAATCAAACTAAAATATTAATAGTGTAAATTCAAAACACCTACAACTGTAAAATCCCACACCCCTTGGTGTGGAGAAGAAGCTTCCCATGTATCTCTTCCTTTAACTACAGATTATGGAAATAGAGACTGTAAATTGCATTCATCCCTGTGTACATTTAATAATATGTGCTGTGCTGGATCTTTGTAAGCTAAAGCATTTTCTCTGTCTAATCTCTTAGAACATCAACTTCAAAAATTTCTCTTGAAGTGGTTTCCCTATTAAAAAATCTCATTACGATGACTCAAGAGAGAAATAAGAATGATTAATTAAGCTTAACAGTGACATCCTAAGCATTGTCCTGATATGCACTCTTCTGTCTCATTTCAATATGAATTTGTGATCACTGCACTGAAGAGTTCTCTTTAAAATTTAAAATTGTTCAGTAAATTTAACTAAGTTTAAAGTATTTTTTCTTTGTTGTTCTGACTAACAATCATACTAAAAATGATACCATGTTATTTTTCCAAATCCTAGAATAAAAAAATGATTGTGTTACATCAAACAGTATAAAGTGGGAAAGGATTTTGGTTTATTTCTGTGTTAACTCTTTGACAGTGACCCCCAAATCCCTGTTATTAAAATGGTTTCAGTAATTACTCATGGTATATGCTCTTTAGCAATCTCTTCATAGCTGCTGAATAGGCTGTGCCTCAGCCCCACCTCCAGGCATGTTAGGCAGAATATAGACATGAGAATTTATGATAGGAGTAAGACTGTGCCTTTTAAAAGACAGGTCTGTGTAGGAGGCTTTTCTGCTCTGAGGATCATCAGAAAGATTGGAGCTGCCTAAGGCATGATATCTCTTGGGCATCTCTGTACACGTCGTGTAAGTAATGTCTCTATTAAGCTATAGCAAATTATTCCCCTCCCTATGCAGTGTTTCCATGTACATGTTCACACACTGACAGAGCAAGGCAGTGGAGCATCTAGGACAGATCAAAAGACCACGTGCTGAGTTTTAGATTGACACATGGAAGTACAGTCTAGAACTTAATGAGAACTTTATTACAAAGTATTAACTTTTTTTCCCCACAAATACATGCGAAATACTCTGTTGAAGTGAAACCAACATCCTGTTACGTGTGCATCTTAAAATGACAGGTGAAAACTCTCTGTTCTTCAATCACTTGCTGTTCCAGTTATGAATCCAAGATGATTTTCTTTAATATTTTCACATGATAGAGCAAACAGAACACATTATAGAAAGCTGTAAATCATGCAGAGTGCTGAGAGAATTCATACCCACTTAACCACTGCAGGCTGTGAGGATGAAGATCTTGCTGCATTCTTTCCCCGAGTCTTGAAGTGTGCTTGATGTGCAGTATTGGTACTATGGTGTCTGTGAGTTGTCAACAGAAAAGTGACAGGAATTTTGGACTAACAAATTAGGTTCTGTGGATATATCCAGGTCCTGCACTGCTTTCAACAGCAGAGTAGAGGCTTTTTCCCCCCACCCTTCAAATTGATTTTATCACGTACATCTAACCTGAGGAACTCTTTCATGTGTAATGAATGGATAGGATGCTGAGGGTGTAAGTCCTTATTCCCATGGAGTTGTGAATAATATAGTTATTACTAAACAAATTTGCCATTAAATTACTTGCACATCATGAGCTACAGATGGCCAGAAAAACTGTTCTTTGTCTGTTGCACAATTTTTGTGTGACTGCCCTATTAGAACCAACCTTTCTGACTAAGGTTGTCCTGTGAGCCTTTAATCTTAAAAATAGCCCTTTTTTGCTGCAGTTTGTCTGAGGTTGATTCACAAGCATAGTCATACTAGGTCCAGTGGCATCACTGAACTGTTAATCACTGTCACCTTTTGTAAAGAGTCTGAATGTTAAAATGCTCATTTCTAAACAACTGCCAAGTGCTTTCCTTTTTCAAAAGCCATTAGTCTAGCAGATTTCATTGCCTCTGTTTTTTGGTTTTTGCACACTTAAAACCTAGGGCAAGCATTTTATACTTCTTGTAGCAGGTGTATCTGTGATGTGTTAGTGGACAAATTTGCCCTGAGATTAACTTCAGATCAAATGACAAACAGATGTTTGCAAATGAAGAGATCTTCCAAGTCATGAGAGTCCTTAGTCTGGGGGCAGTCAAGTCACCAAAGGTGATGGGAGTGTAGACAAAGGTTTTTCACTAAACAAGTTAAAAACTCCTCCTTTAAGGCATAACTAGCTTGTGTATTTCAGCTGGATTGTGCTATTTGAGGAAATTAAGATGCTGAAGGTTAACTTGCTGCATCAACACTGCATATTGCAAACCTAATTTCCTAAATCCACATTTAGGAATCTAAGTCTGGAGCCATATTTTTAGTTTATATATAAACCTGGAGTATCTCTTTAGCTCCCTCGTTGAGAAGTTTGAGTAACATCTTTATTATGTTGTCCTCTGTAGGATGGGGAGGGTCTGCACCTCAGGATGAGTGTCTACAGACATGTGCAGACATATTGAGTTCCTCTGCCTGCCTTGTCTCTACATCTAGCCAGGCCAGTGCCATGCAAATGTGGCTATACAAATTCTGAATCAGCACTGGTCTCCATCAGTTCAGCCAAGGGAATGGGCAGAGGAGCTCTGTTCACACCCACATGTGTAGATGTGCTCTGAGATTCACCAGAATTCCAGAGAACTGAGATTGTAATTAGAACAATGTGCTCATACTTCTTCTTATATAGATGTCTCAACATGTGGGTTAATTTGCTTTTGCTGCTTGTTCCTCCTGAGCAGAGGTGAAGCCTCTGCTTGAGACATCACCATGATTAATATCCCACTGAATATCCAGCTCAGCATCATTATTGTATTTTTTTAGGTGGGAAAAATTAGGTAGCAAGAACAGAGAAGCTTTTAATAGGCTGTGGGCCTGTTGACATACCTCCTCTTTAAAGAGAAACATAGAAAAGGAGAAAACATTCTGTATGTAGGATGGATGCAACTTATTCTAAAATTTCTTGAATAGAGGTGTTTAGTGAAAAAGATCATGTTTGGAGTTTGGGTATTGTTTTGGACCTTAGTAAAATACTACAGAATGTGAATCAGTTGATGGTTATCTGTGATGAGCAGGTAAACAAAAGATGTGTTTCCCAATGGGGTTTTCATATGATGGTGACAAACTCCATTGCACAACAATGGTCACATTCCAAAGCTGCAACCAGGTTCTGGAGGGCTTAATTTCACAACTGCTTACTGAGTCCTATTGCATTACAGTGACCTTTCAATAAAAAGGGTGATTGCTAGCTTGTTTTTTTGTTGTTTTTTTTTTTTTAAACCTAAAAATTCAATGACTATATAGTGCACTACCCTATTTTTACATATCAAATTTTCCTTGACATTTTTAAGCTATGTCCTGTAGAAAAACATTAGAAGCTTTTGTGTTTTCTACCTTTTTATTAATCTCTAATGAGCAGATATGCTTAAGGTTTGCATTTATGTTGGCAATACAGGTAATTGTAAAAAATTAATTCTGATACTGAGTAACTGACAATAAAAGTATATTTTCCTGTAGCAACTTATATATCATCCATCTGACATAGCAACACAACAAAATTATTTGTTGTTTAGTTGATAAGGGGTTCTTTTTTTTCCAAGGTGAACTCATGAAACCTCATTTCTAAAAATTGTACAGTTGCAAGGATAGCCACAAAACAAAAATAAAATCATGTTAACATGAAATGATATGATCTGATATGATCTGAAAAGGATATAAACATCTAAACAGTATTTAGTTCTTGGCTGTTAGAATTTTTTTTATGCTTATGACATTCCCTAAATAGTGACTCTGCCACAAGCACACTTGTACCTCATATTGTAAAACAATCATGTAATCTTCAAAATAGCTTCAGTAAAAAATTACTCTGAAGCTGATAAATGAAGACAGTATTCTACAGTTTGAAGAGAGCAGGCTGACAAAGCCAGACCTGCAATGAAAAACATGTTACCATTGATCCTGGGAAGGCAAGGAAGAGAGAAGCCCAACAGGCACTGGCCATAACCAGTAAAGAGCAGCTGGTTGGATGGCTACTTACAACAGCTGGGTCTTTGATAATCTGTGTCTGTGATGTGGGAAGTCACATTTAGACTGAGTAGGCATCAGTTTAATAGGCTACAGATTCTCAGGTTTGAGTAAATGGCTGTTCAAGATAACAGAGGAGCTATTAAGCCCATTCTCAGCTACAGACTTACCCATTGTCCACCTTGTCTATATTGGGTGTGCCAGGTGCACTCTGGGAGGATGCTCTCGACGAGGAAAGCTTGATTCTGCTGTCCTGACCCCAAGCTGTCAATCATGTGGTCTGATCTGAATAGTTGCAAGGAATACTTGAGCATCTAACAACCACAACTCAGCAGCAGATCACATAACCTCAGCCATTTGTAATCATGATTTGGATGCTTTGAGCCTGAGCCACAGCTGTGCTGGCAGCTGGCAGTGTGGTACCAGATGTGACACCTGAAATATTTTGTTTTGAGTAGCTGTTCACTTTGCTGTGTAGACAGAGCCCAGGATTACCCCTAAATTCAGTGAGAATAAAATTAATATACCTTCAAATTGGTCTGTATTGTTAATATCAGTAGATGTCTTCAGGAGAGTCCATGCCTCTGCTGAGATCCTAGCAGAGAGAAAAGGTCACTTCCATAGTGAGAATCTCGCCCCCCGCCCCCCTGTTTCCACACCAAAAGGAAGCCTTCCATGGTGCCAGAGAGTCTGAAAGCAGTGTAAGCAATTAGCAAGAAGAGCTTGAAAATTCCATTGCAAGAAGCAGGACTGCTCAGGAGTGGAGACACTTGGGATTTTTCAGCCTGATTAGCTGCAGTGACAGTGAGGTGATGTGTGCTAATTACAGCTCCTTAACCTCCTTAGATGCAGTTGCATAAAAGCCCAGAACAGCTCCATGATGAAACGTAAGGCACTGCAGCATTTCCTGGCTCCTCTGCCTTGGTAGTCTCAGACCATCTGCACAAACCATTGACCTGCCTGGATGAGGCACAGACAGGTGTGTCTGTGAGCCAACCTGCCAGTGGTTGTGGTGCAGAAATGGGAAAGTTTCTCATTAGGATGTATGGCTGAGTAATAGAATCTCTGATATTATCTCTGTGGGTCAGTCAGCCTTTGAGAGTGGATCATGAAAGCTGTGGTCAGTGTTCAGGCAGTGCCTTGTAGTGCAGGTCTGACCCAAGTATGAGGAATAGAAAAAAGATTTTTGTGTAAAATGCCATTTCAGTTTTACCAGATGTATCTTCTGTTCTGGTTTTTGTGCTGCCTTCATTATAACAAGAAATAACAGCATTATAACAGGCAGCATAATGAATTCTGATCATTCAGTGCTCCTTGGAGAGGGGAGATCAGCATGATATTTAAATTAACTCTTTGTAAATATGAAAGTCTCATTATAGATAATGAGTGTCACATTTTTCCAGAAATTATAATGAAAGGATGTTTTCAACTATTTTTCAATACGTTTTTTTCCAGGTAGTTCATGAAACAGATTGTTTAAGGTTTAAAATAGAAAAGTAGTCATTAGACAAAAATTTGTTTTAAGATACTGTCTTTAAACAACCAAAGTCTTGAACAAAAGAGCTAACTTGAAATAATGTTTTCTGTCCTGCTCTTTTTCTGGACATCTCTATTTAAATTGATGATACTGTTGTAATCCAAAAACATAACGTCCCTTATTAAATGATTGAATAAACAATAATTGAATAATAAGGGATGTTTCATATATGGAACACTAGAATTTAATCTGGAAACCCTTGCATATTGCATGGACTAAAGCTTAGGAGACAGTACAGGAAATATGTGCCACAGCAAGCATTTCACAGCATCATAAGATATGTCAAGATTTTATGCTGGTCAACACTGAAGTAAATGTCATCCTTACTCTACAGTGATCCTCCAAAAGTTCCACATATGTGTGGCTTAATATTTGGTTTCACCATTATTTCAGGTAAAAATTAATATTTAAGTTAAACCTGGTGACTTAAACATGGCAAAGAAATGTTAACACTTTTTTTTTTTTTTTGAGAAATTGCATCTTCCATCTGGTTAGTCATTGTGTGTGTGCATTCTTTTGTAACCACTGACGATGTCATTTCCCCAGATCCTGTTGTAACTCTTGACATTGACAGTCTTTTTTACTTCTCAGTTACCTTTTCTTCAAAAGTAGAACTGGAAGCTGATTGCTCTTCCTCCAGAATCTAGCAAAGTACAGTATTCTGCTGAGATTTCAGAGTAAATGTAGAAACGGCTTTCTTTTCTTGGATGAGATACATGAATTTTACATTCAGATGTAAGTATTTTAGGCACACATCAAAAGGAAATACCAAAGTATTTGAAAAGCTGTTAGAAGTGTTAGGAGTTACATGCATTAAGTTTGAGTGTACTATCAAGTAATTCAAAGTCTGTCCAGAAACACTGAAGAATGCAAAATACATGAGCTAAGCATGTACCCACATCTACTGTAGGACTTGACCCAGCACCATTATTCTTTACACTTGCATTTATGGTCTTTTATAGTTACCATTAATGCCAGTCTAAGCAGGAATTTTCCCTCTTTCCTGAAGTTTTTCAAATCCCATGTGTATGTTATGTGCTGTGTATACATCCACCTCTGTAGCTGTGTCTGCCACTTACTCCTGCTGAGTGTTGTGCCAATCCCCCAAGCCTGGGGATTCGCTTCCTTCCAGTGCCCGTACCTCACTTCCCTGCTTTACAGCCCTGTGGGCTTTCCTCTTCTGGTCAATGGCTGATAAATGTGTTCTAAAGTTTTGCTCTCACAGTGATAGTGCCTTCTACCTAGATCCCAGCTTGACATCTTTGTAGAAGATCCTTTCCTTGAGAAACAGCCTGGAACCCTCTCTACACATTCAGTCTTGTTTGACCTTGCTGAGGACCTGGATATCCAGTGCCCCTGTGTCCCCAGGTCCTGGGAGGGTCATGCCTCAGCCTGGAATTACACTGAGAAATCCCTGATGACAAGTCCTGTAACTGTACTCCTAAATCCTGCCTGCTGTTGAAGTAGGGACAGTAGGAATTGTGCTCCAGGTGATTTCTGCTAATTCTGCTGGTAATCCAGCAAGAGCAAGGCTCTTCTGTACGAAGCCCACAGTAAAAGCTGTTTGATGTGCAGTCTAGTTTGTGTAATAGTAAATGAATCTTAACTGGTTTGATAGTGTGTTGTGACTGTATGTGTTTAGGAAAAAATACCCCATAATTTTTAGGATCAAAATACGTGCTTTAAAAGTTAGGAAAGTAAAACACACAAAAAAAGCCTTTGCTGCTTTTTTATTCCTTTTGTATTCTTTGTTTACTTTGCGAACTAATTTTCAAGGAAATAGATTTTGCATTAATTTTCTTGCTCACCACTACTTGTGATTTTTTTAACTTGTTTTGATTAATCTGTATTCTGATGAGTATTAGCATGACAAGGCTGCCCAGCACAAGGCACATAGTGTACTAGCACTAGTTCCTTTTGTTCCTCAAGGCCTTAGACATGCTTAGTTTCCCTTAATTTTAATTTCCTTAATTTTCATTATTTTCTATTGCTGTCTTTATTTTTCTGCTGTCAGTTTTACTCAGCTATTTTTCATCCTTCATCAGTATTTTTCTTTTAGGATGCTACAAATGCAGGCACACAACTGTGTCAGCTATGCATTTCCCCCAGATTTTGTCTTAAGCACAGCAAGTCTGCAGCTGTCAGTACCTATTGTAAAGCTGTGGTTATCTGCAGGGTAATGGTTTCAGTCATGTTTTGCAGCCACTCAGGGTATCCACCCATAACGTGAACAAGTAGTGTGACTTTCTTTTTAAGAGCTGGCTTATCCATACAGAATTTTGCAATACTGAGGCCGCAAGTTCAGTGAGCTGTTTTTCCTGTCCTAGCAGAAACTGAAAATTACTTACATTTCCAGAAAGAATGGAGCATGTAATTGTGGCAAACACTGCATTTACAGAAAATTTGCAGAACGTGGAAAGTACTATTTTTGCATTTTATATTCAGTAGGTATGTTGCAATGTGTTAACTGTTTCTGCTAAACTTGAATTCCATGACTATTTACTGCATAGTCCCTGCTCACAACATAGAGTGATTTATTTATCAGAATGAATTGAAAACAAAATCCCAAGTTCTTCACTTCAGAATTGAAGGTGAAAAACTAATCTAGATGCATTAAATAATTTTTGACTCTACATATTTAGAAGGTTTGAAGGTGAATTGTATATGGTCATTTTATTTCAGCAGTTTAAAATGGCAATTGCTACAGTAGGTGAAAGCTGCCCTTGATGAAAACAGGTCATGTATTCTGATTTCCTGTCCCAAGAGAGACAGACATACTGTTTTAGAAGAAAGGATAGAAACTCAAGCAGGGATCATTATTTCTAAGGAAGAAAAATACTATTGACTTCCTCATTTAGAGAGGTTCATTATACCCTAAAAAAATAAGTTTTTAGTTCTTCTAAATCACTCCCTTGGTGTTCATACTTATAATAAAGGCATCTTCGTTTCTCTGCAGATGATCTCAGTGTGTTCTAAGAAGTAAAAAGCAACTGTTCAATGCCAAGAAATTGAGGTTTTACCTTTTTAACTAAGTGTAACTGGAAATAGCAGTTCCCAGCTCACTGTAAATGAGAAGTAAAACCAGTCAGCTTAAACCCCCATGAAGGTGACTTGTAAAGAATGTTCTTACTGTGTGAGCAAAACCTTAAAAAAACAAGCAGAATATACCTTTGTGGTGATTTAGCCCTTTCTGTCTGTGACCTGTTACCTCACTAGGTCCTTGACACTTGGGCATCTCCTGGACATCTTTATTTAATTTGTCTTATGACACCTTCTAGGCACAAGAGAAGTTTCAAGACAGAGGAAAAGGTCTCCTCTGTGTCTCTCCAAAACTGCTCTGCTGCACTGCATAGAAAGAACTCTAATCTAATTATGGGTGGGCAGATGGCACATTGGGATTGTTCTTCCTCACTGCCTGCAAATCCTGTGCATCCTATTATTTGTTACCCTGTCCTTGCCTCCATCCCCAGACCAACCCACTTGTTTATCTCCTCTGCCTGGTTTGTCCTGCCCTTTAGGTTGATTGCTTTGGAGCAAAGTTTGTCATTTTACATAACACAGGGGTTTTTGACCAGGCTGGCATTCAGGTGGTACTGCAATATAGATATTATATTATATTATGGTAGTAGTTCTGCAGTGGTGGAGCAAGTGTTATATATAAAAAGAGCCTAATTCCTTTCCAAGGTGCACCACATGCTAATATTTTGTGTGTTTAACTATGAGCAGAAGCTTATATACATCTAAATAGAGCTACATTGGCAGACTTCCTGTGACAAGAGCCAGCATTCTATGAATGTAGTTTAATCAATGAACTGTATGTAAACCACTGAAATTTATTCAGTCTAAACAAATCCAGAGTCTTTCATGACAAACATTTAATCCTTCAGGATTGCATAACTGGGGGATTTAGTGATTAGTTAGCTTTGAAAATAGGTCAGAGAAAACATCTACATTTGGTTAAAAGCTAATCAGGCAAGGAAATAAGTAAAATAGTGAAAAAGCTTTAGAAGAAGTCTTTTGAAAAGTAAATTTTCTGGAATGGTACAAGGAATGTTTTCTATTTATCAAAGAGATGCAGGGCCTTGTCCCCCTTTTCATTTACACTCATAAAATTCAAGGGAAGCTCCATTAAACAAGTGATGCAAGTGTTTGCAGAGTGAGGAGTTGTGTATTTTGTTTCTCTGTGTTTAATGCTTTGGAATGACTTCACAAAATTTTATGGAAACTTCAAAATAACCATAAAGAGATATGATTTGTAAGTATGAACACTATTAAAAGTTGCAGTCAAAATAGGGTTGTAATCCTAGAAGTGAGGTTATGAAAGAAAAGTTTAGAAATCACTCCAGAGAGGCTGTTGACCTAAATCTAATAATCTCAGCCACTGAAGTCTGAATTCCTTCTTTCAGCTACTATTCAACTTTCCTTCCTGACTTCACCTCTTTTGCCCACTGAATGGGCTTTCTGCATCCTAGGGCCGTCTGGCAGCATGGTATAGCTTGTATTGGCAGAGCTTATCCAGTCCTGTCACCTGGGTTCATAAGGATTTTTTTCTGTCACGTTACTGGAGAAACAAGCTTCAGTATCACCTACAGGCTGGTGCTCAGAGTTTAATCAGGGTCTGTGTGATGCATGGAGAAAGAGATGCTGTCTCTGAGATGCACTGCATAACTTTGTGCACTTAAGTGTTCTAAGAAGCAAAAAACATCAAAATATTTAAAGAACTGCATCACAGCTCACAGCACAAAATGTGTTCCTGTGCCCAGGGAATGCAGACTGGATTTTTTGACCTCGTGAAGTTTCTGTGTAATACACTGCATACTTCGCAGTTTAATACCAGCAAAGCAAAAATCCATCGCAGCACGAGATCTGCACAGTCTTGTAGTCAAATGAACAAGTTGAACAATATTAAAAGAAAACCCAAAAGGTTTTATTGGCTACAGGAAGTGTGTCCATCTCCAGTATACCCTGGACTAAAACAACGAATGTTCTCAATCACTATATAGAATTGATGTAAAATTAGTTGGTCCTGTAATTCCTATGAATACAATTCTTGCAATACAATTCTTCCTTTCTCTTAACAAATTACATTTGCCAAAAGTAAGGACTGTGAGGATTTATTTAGACTACTAGCAGCATGTATTGTAGGTTATTTGTTCAAGGCTTTTTAGCTTTTAAAAATTTCATTGTTACAAGGTGATATGAATATAATTAACCCAGTTGTCTCTTTTAAAACAGTTATCCTTACAACAGGTAGTGTTTTATTTTCTATCTGACAAATAGTTTTAGTAAATGACAGTGCAGGCAGTCATGTCCAGATGGTGGTTTTGTTACAGAAACACTGAAAAGCATGCTGAAGGTTAGTTTAAGTTGAGCATTCAAACTTAGGTAAATTAATAATGAAGCTTCTTACTGGGCTGGAAAAATTAGAAAGGAGGAAAAAATCCAGGAATGCATGAGTCATTAACATGTGATCCAAAATTCAGCATTTAGAGTCCCTTTTAGACTATTGCAAGTATTCTTTACTATAGTACTGTAGAATTGATTTCCTTTTTGTTCTTTGCTGTTTTCAAATCTTATTTTATAAGTGATTATTTTCTATGCTGGGTCTTTTCACTAACCTGATTCCTATGTTAACCATCTGATTACATGCTTTTTATGCATCTTGTTTCTTGTCTTAATACAATACATTAGATTCTGATGCAGCTGGGAAGGAGGAAGATAAACAGCACAGAGTTTTGAGTCGCAGTTCTAGGCTCAGATCCGAGCTGCACAGGTGCCATGAGACTTTTGGAGGGCAATAGATCAGCAAAAATCAGTGAAATGTGAAGATGGCCTGTGCCAGTCATCCCCTCTGTGAGCTGTGCTGCTTCCTCAGGGAGCAGTGGTGGTGTTTTGACGCGCAAAGCTTAAAGAACATTGTGGAATCTGCAGAGATCTAAACTTGATAGAAACCAGTGCAACTTTTTGTAGGGTTTATTATAGAAATGAGGTTTCTTTGGATTGTAAATTCCACCTCTCTTTTGTGCTTGTGCTTGACAGATATGGTGAAAACAGCCAAAAATATTATTTTTGTTTGCTGAACTGATTAAAATAGAAGATTTCTTATGTATGGAAAATTGGGAAAATACTTGCTGGGGAAAAATGGACAAGCTGTTGCTCTGAAATGCAACACAGTCTCCCAGTATTGACTTGAAGTGTGATGTTCTTGTTCTTTTTTCATAAGGTAAACATTATGAAACTATCAGAAATTGCACTTTTAGCTTCAGGAACCCTAAGACTGCTCTAACACAACATCTCCTTGTGAGACCTGCTTCCTGCCTCTCTGGGCTGCCATACTCCCAGTCTTGGAACACCTAGTTTGTTGTTGGGACAGTCAGAGAAAGTATAAAGGCAACAGAGCCTCTCCCATGTAACACAGCTTTGAATCTTGTGGACCTTGCAGCAGCCAGATTTCCTGCCTCTGGAGCTGACAGTTTGGAGTACTTTGTACAATGAGATTGTTCTGTGTTTGAGAAGTTCCTTTCCCCTCCAGGAACTCATCACAAAACCAGAAACATACTAGTGACATGAAACAAAGGTGTATGAATACACTAGGTGTTTTTATTAAACATATGAAATCGGTCAGCATTATGTTTTTCATTTTAGAATTTGTGGCTAGCTTTAGGTGATAATCAATTACTCATGAATTTAAGACAGAAACCTATTTAAAGCCACATCTGATTTGTGGGACTATCTGCAGCATCCTGTGTAAGATGGCAGGAGTTACATGAAGTTTCAGAGTATCAGAGAAGCAGAGAAATGCCATTTAATACAAATGTCTAAAAGACATTAATTTTCTTATATTAGGGATTTCATTTCAATGTCTATGCTGAAATGTTGAATTTGGAAAATTCCAAATAGAAAGCCATCCTGTGGTATCCCTACTTGGCTTTATTATCCGGGGTTTGCCAGTCAAAACTAGTATTTTCTCAAAACCTTTTAAACTGGGATTAATTTCAGGCATTAGATTTAGTCATGAATCCATGGGTGTAACTGTGGACATAAAAATGTGGACAACATAGAATATTTATTAGTTCAGGACACTCTTTGCAGAAGCCAGTTGTGGAATCTATAGCATAATACAGACTGAGCTCCCTTACAGGAGCATTCAGTCAGAGCAGAGGAGTTTGTTTCAATCAGCAGTAATTTATGCTTTTGATGTTGGCTTTCATGTTCACTTGTTTGTGACCCAAATTTTGGTTTCAGCTTTCAGTTACTGTAGAGTTCACTGCATCACCTAATGCAAACTAACATAAAAGTACAACACACTAATGGGGGGAAAAGAGAGAACAACCCAGCCTTCTTGATACTTTATAGTCTAAAGACAAACAAATCAACACAAATGTGTTTGATACAGAAAAGAAAATGTCTATGCTAAAAATCAGCAACATGAACTGCAGTCCAGAAGCCAAGCTACAGCTGTAATTGTTTCCCTGTTAACTTGAGCAAATACCTGTCTTTTGTTATCCTCTGACAAACATGGGAACACAAGTACAATGACAGATCACTCATACCTAAATGCTGTTCAAAACATAATAGTCATTTTACAGTCAACTTTTTATATTTGTTGCGTCACAAAGATTTATTGAAGAGATAAAAGTGATTATGGAAAACACTGTCCAGTAACTATGGCAACAGTTATTTGTTCTCACAATAATTAGCTTAGCATTTGGTTGCACAATAGTTTCACAATACCTCCTTGGTTAGTTCATTAAATAAAATTAGCTTTTGTTTGAACTTTCATCATTTGTTATTTTAAGATTAGTCTAAGTTCAAAAGAATTGAAAAATACATTTTCAAGCTGCTATTGTACAGGAATAATTTTTGCTACAAGTGAATTTGTTAACGTCATTATGTAGTAGCACTGAATATGTTAGTTCTGGATGTGTTTTATTGGTTAAACTGAAAATTGCTTAATATATATATACAGGTGTGCACACAGTGTCAATGTGGAAGATTCATGAGTGCCTGAATGAACGTCAGTATAAGCACACACATCACGTGGAGTTAAAAGGCAGTTATTGGAGTTAAAAGGCAATTAAGAAAGCTGCAATCTTAAAAAGTGTCTGAATTCAATTATTGTTTTATCCATTCCTACTTCTCCCTCACATAAGCAATCAGATAGCCTTTAAGTTACAATCACAGTTTGCTTTTTCCTCTCAGTTCTGGTGCAGTATTTCGTATTGTCTTCGTTCTTGGCTATATGGTCAGTCCCTTTTACTTACTGCTCTTACAGGTACTGCTTAGTCTGTGAGTTCTTAAATACCAAGATTTTATTTTGCTAAGATATAAACATAGAGAACAAAAGTCCCCCTTGTTGTTTACTACAGACTAATTAAACTCTGTTCCTAATGCAGAGTTAGTATTTCTGTTGTGCTTTTGTATGATCCTCATTATTACAGTATCTGCAAGCATTAATGAATTTGTTTTTACATTATCCATATGAGAGGATTATTATTATTCTTACTTGACAGATGGGAAACTGAAATTCAGAGAGATTAACATAAATGTTTTGGGTAGCTTTTGAGAAACCTAGGATATCCTATCAGAGCTGTTACGAGGCACACAGTTCCCACTGACTTCAAGGTTTATGCAAAGCAGACTGCTGTCTTGCATCAAGTTACACAGGTCATCTCAAATCACTCCTTTTCTAAATTTGGAATAAGGAAACTCCCTTCCTAACTTCCCTTTTCCTTTCCTTACTAGTCTTCTATTCATTCCATCCCCCTCAGGCTGCTTTTCCCAATCTTCCCCTTTCCTCCTCAAGGCTTCCATCTTATCCTGCTTTGATCAGAAAGTTTCTTCACGTAGTCCGCTGAGGTTAGGTAGGGGAATGATGATATTCCTTTTTTCTCTCTGGACTCATGCTGAGTCTAGATTACATCTCAATATTACTAAGCCCAGAAGCAAGTGTGTTGGCTTTTCAGAAAGTTAATGTTGAGTAAAATGGACAGACCTTATAGGGAAGACAAAAATTTATTCCCTATACTTGGGCTCAACTTCAGGTCACTGGTTCAGCACAAATGAGTAATGGCACTGTCCAAAGAACAAGTTGTCAGAATTATGAGGTAAAATTGCATCATTTTCCTTGGCTCTGTGATTTTGGTGTCTGGATGTACTTTTTTTGACTGAAATTCAATCAGTTTCAGTCCAAGTTGATACCATTTAGGAAAACTGTAAGCCCTATTTTACTGTATTACTGAAAATGTTATTTCTGATGAAACTGCTGAATGTGATCTGTTTGTGCATATGTTTGAGAACAGAGTCCCATCAATTTAATTTTTTTGATACTAGCCTTGTCAGATGGCTTTACATGGGGACATGAAAGAAATTTTTATATTTTCTTTAGTAATTAATATTTTTATTGAAGTGCTACTCTTTTGTTGCATTCTATACAGTAGAGTGTTTTAGGTTTTTCCTTACAGGTGCAACAGAAAAGAGGCAATAAAACCTCAGTATCTGCAGGCAAAGTTTGGGGCTGGTACAGCATCCAGTTGTGATGATCAGTGATGATCCTCTTGTAGCACTTTGGAAAGATTAGAGCTCAGAGTTTATCCATATTTTAACAGTAGAGAATGTTACAGTTAGTCCATTTCCAGAGAATAGTGATCTCCTTTCAGTTCTTGAAGCAGAAAAAGGCACAGGTAGTGGCATTTCTTTTTGACAAGCAGAAGTCTACGCCCACCCTATAAGACAGCCTGACAAACTAGTAAATCCAATAGACAGTGTGGACTAAATAATGAAGAGTGTTAAGGGATATCCAGGATACTTGGCATCTTTTAAACAGCTTCTCTTTTTTTGGGAGGGGTGGTCCCTAGATCTTCATCCTGCTGATGTGGTGTGATTTATCTTTTGCTAATGTAGTAGTTAACAATTTCAAATGCAGGCTTCACACACTATAGCTGTTGGCCCTTCAAGAACAAGTCTAAGCCTCACAAGGATAAGTTTGCTTCAACCCTGCAGTGTCAGAGATCACAGACTGAAAACCACTGGCATACAGCCTGTTGATGAATGGAGTCTTGTCTTGGAAATCCTTGAAGAAAGATATGTTAGTTTTAAATATTTTTTTAAATAGCATGGATGCACAAAGCACTGCAGTAGTGAATAGCACTTCAGGACTGGTGTTATAAATGGTACTAAACTACAAATGTAACTTTCAGAATTGAAAAATTCACAAGTGTTTTACACAGTCTGATCATATATATCTACATAAAAAGCCTTTATATTTAATTGTCCACATTAGTACTTTGAGATTTTTAAAGGAACATTACATTGTGTACTTGCTAATTGCCTACATTTTGACTGTGAACTTCCCAGGTGTGCAGACACCTATTGTTCAAAATACTTGCCTTTGCAATAGCTCTCTATTTGCTGTAGCAAAATACACTCAAAGCTTGCTCTTGAAAAAATGCTTTTGTTCATGATAGTTTTGTATTCATAATGCTATATATTCATAGGAATAAAGAGTATTCAGCTCCTTCAGGGAGTGTTTGGGTTTGAATCTTAAATGCTGCAGTTCTGGCAAACAAGTGGTTTCAGGGGAGAGATAATGCTGGAATGGGTTGAGAAGGAGTGGATTGGAAGGGTAAAGGGAATGTGGTCAAAGCTGCAGATGTGGGAGCCCTTGCTTATCATAAATTAGAAGTCTGATTTGCTGCAACTACATCTGTGCAGAAGCTCTAAATTTCTAGGAGAGGCTGATTTCAAAAGATAAGCAATCATGGATGTACCTCTACATCAAAGAATTTTGCATTTGGTCCATGCTATTTTATCCTCTTAACAATCTCAGAAGAAAATATCTGGGCAAAGGCGTATTGTAGTTGGAACATTTCAATTGATGTTCTGCTCTGAGTATGGAAGTAACTTGTGAAAACTATTAAACAACAGCAACTAATTTTGATTTATAAACTCACATAATGTCAGATTTTGAAAAATATGTATGGCCAGTCTGGTTCTTCTTATTTATTTTTTTTCCCCAATTGCATTTCAATTTTTTGCCCTTTTGGATTGGCTTCCTTTGAGTTGTATTAAAAGAGTGTCAGTGTGTATTAAAAGCGTGGTCAGCAGAATAGGAGGAGCAATAAGGGCGTAATGTGTTCATGGTTTTGATTATTTGTTCTCAAAAATCACTTTTAAAGTTATGAATTTGGGCACCTGGAAGATTTTAATTTCCTCTTCTTGAGTTTTAAGGAAGTTTGTAATTTTGTTGTCTTCTCTTTCAAAGAAGAAATATATATAGTGCAAAGTTCACCAAAATGTGGCGTTCCAGTAATTATTGTTTCTGTAGACCCAACCAAGTGTTTGATTTAACAAAAGCTTCTTCTCTAGGAGATGTTTTTATCCCTTAATGACTGTAGAAATTGTGAATGTTGGCTATAGCTCAGGATGTGTCCTGAACGTATGATCCTGAATGTTCTTCCAGGTACTAGGCAGGTGGTGTAGCTGAAAGAGACTGGAGATTTTTAGATGTGAACACCTTTTTGAAAATTAAACCCAAACCCCCAAAACTGCTTTCCTGTAATTTAACGTAAATCACAATTTTTTAAAAAATCACTAAAACAAACCCTGAGTAATCAGTTATATTATTTAAAATGAGATTTTGCTTTCTGTTCCTTAGCCTCTAATTCATAGCAGAGCTGTAAAATCAAATCTGTTCTTCTGAACTTTGAAAAGAAATAAAAGTCTTAAATGTGGTCCCTAATGTATGTGGTTCTTATAGATTAATTAACAGTGTCAGGTCTCTGCTCCAAGCAGCTTACAGTACAAATGCTTTGTGGAATGTGATGTGCAAGAGAAAATGCACATTGTTTGTTAATTCTGGAATTTTCACTTTAGTGCATTTATGTAGGATTAGCTATGGATTCTTTATCCACACAATACAGTGTGCATTTTCAGTCTCTCCTTACAGTACTGTGAATAAGTCTCTTATTTGAAGTAAAAGTGCTTAACTGAATTGTATATAAGCTGAATCTTTCTTCTATTGTGTTTCGTTTGATTAGGAATTCCTCTGGGAGAACATGAGCAAAACTTTCAGGTAAAACACTATACACAGCTGGGTGCTACCTGAATACAGATAAACCTGGAAAGTAACAAATAATAAGCTCACTTATTCTCTTCCAGCTACAAAAAGTGATCCAGAAATATTTCATCTTACTAGACATGCTTGTGAGAAATGTTACCTGCCTGTAATCAAACTTGCTCTGCAGTATAGACTCTGGATGGCAAGATAAGAGAGTATTCAACCTCAAAATCTCTGTTCTCTACACTTTGGCTTGTGAGTCTCATAATTGTTAACACAACAGAAACTGGAGCATAAGCAAACTCCTGATGTATACAGCAAAACTGAATGTCCACCTATTGTGTAATCAAGGAAATATTTTTATTGCCCTATAAAAGAGGAGTTTGATAGGTAAAACAAGGCACTAAATGTGCACAGCTTGATGTGCCACTGACCTAGGCTGTTGGTAGCCTTACGTCAGTCCCTGTCCTGTTCTGTTAAGTCTCCTCTTTCCTCTGTGTTTGGTGCCTCGTGAAGGGGAGTGTGGACTTACAGAGCTAAAGTGAACTGAGGTATGTGCAGAGTTCTGGAAGGGCATTATGAACACCAAAACACAGTTCAGCAGTGCTGTTACTTACTCTTGATTTCATCATCATTTTTTTCCTAAGCCTGCTGTTTTTCTGTGGTGGTGTTACATATTTATTCCAGCTATTGCCAGCTGAAAATGGCTTCACATTATGCCAAGTGCATCTGTGAAATAATCTCCTGACAGCTGCCGTGTCTGTTCCTAGAATCATGCTTCTTGAGCAGAAAGTGGCAGAACACTCAAAACGATCCAAAGCAGCTTCTCACTTACTAGCAGCTGCAGAAACATGAAGGAAACACAAAGAGCTCAGACTGAAAAAAGGCCATCAAGATAGGGGAAGTAGAAAGTTTATTATTCGGTTATTAAAAATGTAAATAAATGTAGCAACATAGAAGCTGCTGCAATGTTTAACTACCAAGAGGAAAACTAAACAGAAATGCTGGGATCCTGCTACGGAGTTGATGAATGTTCCAAGTATTACCCAAGAGGAAAAATGCTTTAAAGGCAGTTAATTTCCTGCAGATGAATTACAGGCTCTGTTAAATGGAGAGTATTGCTTTTGACTTCAGCAATACTAAGATTTCTTCCATTTGGAAAAAAAGAGTAAAGAATAGTTTGAATTTGCCTGTCAAGGACATTTGGGAAGGCTGCAGGCCAAGTTTGGCTTTGCTGTGTATTTTGTACTAGGTGCTTTGTCTGCTTTAATTTCTTCGCTCTCAGATCTAGGTTGCCTCATCATCGCGTTTCTGCTGAATGGCAAAAAGAACGTTTGATTGTGGTTTATTGCTTTGGTGACTGAGGGACATTGCTGATAGGTTGGAGGCTATTCTTCTTGCTCTTCATGCACTTTTGAGAAAGGCTTAGCAGGTGCTGGCAGACAACTCTATGTCATCATCAACTGTTTTGAAATGTAGCAGTCCTTAAGGCCATATTCTGTCTCACAGGTAGTTTATTATGATGCTTTGTAGAGCCATCACTTCAGAATTTAGAAAGCAGGCTCATCAGTATGCTGGTGAAATACAGACGTGTCTCTCTTTACACAGAAGAACCTGTAAGTTCAGCATCTCCCATGGAGTAATACTTGGGTGATATTGCCAACTAGCTGTGTTAAAGCTGCCTTTTTTTCAACCCTGGAAAAACTAAAGTGCTGCTGCTGAGTGAAGGTCATTGATAGAGGGAAGCTTACTCTTTCTTTCTCCCTGTTTATTTAATAACTATGTGTTCACAGGTAACAAAGCCAAACTAAAAATCCCAGAAGTTCTTAGGACCTTGCCCTGTTGACAGAAAATCTTCTGTTGGATTGCCAGGTTGTATATTTTCTCACTACCCAATTTGTACTCTGTGGTTTATTTTGCTGCTAATAGAATAGCATCATATACCTCATGCATCAGAGCTCTGATGGACAGATGGATGTTCCTGTTGCCTGTAATTCATTGATTGACCAACACAGCTGCTCTCCAGTTTCTGTGCACCTTTATGGATGTGACTTGGGTTTGGATTCCTTATACCAACTCTTACCAGAGGAACAGTTTAACCGTAGGGTTGCACCATCTCTTAATAATGAAGTGGATTCTGGCAGCCAGTTTCCTTGGAGTTCTTCACGCTGGTATCCATTTCCCTCACATCAGGGTATCTAATACATGAAACCTTCATTAGCTCCATCTGAAGGCACATGTTCTTGTGGTACCTGACCTCCAGCAGTCTGTTGCCATGTCTCCTTAAATCATTGTCTCTCGTTACAATTTTAGTGTATTGAGACAGTTAGCTTGAAAAGATGCAGTTGACAATTTTATCGTGAAACAAGAGGCTTAAGTCTTGAAAAGCCTTAAAATAAGGGGTTTTGGTGCTGTCAACAAGCTTGCTGTATTAATGTTTCTTGAAAATGTTTGGGTGCTCTTTAATTTGCAGTCTTGCAGCCTTAAATCTCCATCTGTTCAGCAGATTGTTGAACACCATACATGGTGATTTGTTCCATTTTATGTTACTGAACTTTTTAACAAGCACATTTTATTTTTGAGCAGAACATGAAAGTTCCAAACTCTGGGAACTTCAGGGAGCTTCTCAAAAACTTTTGCTGTCATCAAACCTAAGACCTGTTTTACACTGTTTGTTAGAATAGATTGTAAATAAATTGAGCAAATGACAACTGCTCTTACCAATGTGAGAGTTCATAAAGAGAAAACTTTTTTCATACCTAATGAGGTAACTTGATGCTGAAAAAAATGACTCTTAGCTTCACATCTCTTTGACATGCTAGGATTCAACTGCACTGTAGATTCTTAGTGAGGCAATGTGAAATAGCTGCTAAAAATAAATAAAACGTGACTCAATTCTGCCTTGAGCTTCAGATCTTGTAGTGAAGTGTTGATCCAACTGAATTTGATTAGTATTTTCCAAATAATTGCATGTGTATGACTTTATTTTTCTCTTAAAGTTTTTATCAGTAATTATTTCCTATAAATAGCCATGACAAGCAAACTGTTGGAACACAGTATGTTTTTGATTACATGCCTGCTGGAAAGGAGAGTTTAAATAGGAGCAGCAGGAAGCAGCAGTAAATCAAATGCATAAAACTTAATGACAGCAATATTTTGGCAGAAAATCTTTGACTCTGTTTCAAATGTAGAAGTGTTTCTTCTTTCTATTAATTTTTTTAAAGGAAGGCTAGGTTTCTATACCCTTACTGGTAGTCTTTTTTCCATCCTAATAGAGTCACTA
The DNA here is from genome assembly GCF_027477595.1 of Haemorhous mexicanus. Taxonomy (NCBI): domain Eukaryota; kingdom Metazoa; phylum Chordata; class Aves; order Passeriformes; family Fringillidae; genus Haemorhous; species Haemorhous mexicanus. The sequence goes on from NC_082341.1 coordinate 147,038,546, forward strand.
AGGTTTTTGTTCTTCTGGAATCTTCCTAGTGCAGCAGTGTGTGTCAGAGAAACTGTGACTGCTGAGACACTGGGACTGTTTATTTTAAAGACAAGTACAGCTTTGGGATTGAAATGTATTTCTATAGGTTTCTTTTCCTCCTCTCTGTTTGAGTTACCACACACAGGCAGTAAGGTCTAGGATTTCTACACTGTGGATATTAATTGGAACATGTGAGCTGCTTCAGAAGGAATGTTGTTTTATAGTAATGCCTGTTTTGTGGATGGATACTGGAGACCCCGAAAAAGAAGATTTACTTTCAAAAAAACCCAAACCAACTGGGGGGCCTTAACTGTCAGGAGTTTCATGGGGAGTTAGGCATATCATTCTCTTTGTGGATGTAAATTGCAGTGATTTGTGCCATAGCTTCCAGAAAGTGTGTCTGAACAGAGTCAGAATCCTCTTCTCCTCTGTCACAGGCGAATACCTTTTCTTTCAAATCATCCTTTTTTTAACCATAGTGTTTCTTTATTTCCCGTTACACAGTCTTTTTACACACCTTAAAGCAGAACTTAAACCTGGAGAGTACTTGCTGCACAGTAACTTTGGCCTGAAGGAGCCCCAGTAAAATGCCTGCTGACCAGGAGTAAAGTTGTGCAAGTGAAACTTCGCCCTAATGAACAGAGACAATTTTCAGAATTAGGGTGCCAGAACCCATAAAGCTTTCAGAAAGCCTTAGAAGTATTTCTGTTCAGGTGGTAAACAGGTTAACATTGTTGAACTTTTTAAGCATGAGAATAATTTCAATAGAGTACTATTGAAATATGGAATTAGTCTGGTCTCCTGACCCACACCACAAAATCTGAAATCGTTGTGGTTAATGAAGTCTTTATCAGATTTGGAAAAATTAAGCTCCTTTTTATGCCACACTAGAAGCATTTTATTTCAAAAAGCAATTCAACATGTACCAGGAGAGGATAAATTAAGCAGAAAAAAGTAACACATTCTGTCATGAGAGAGTCAATTTGAGGTGACTTGGAGGTCCATTCTGAAAAAAAAGATTTAACACAATAGCTTATTGAGTAAATGAAAAAAAATAAAGATATACTTGGTCTAGACTAGAAAAACTGTGAGCTGTAGTAAGCATACCATAGATCAGTTCAAGCTGGCACAGATAAGTTTAGGGGTAATGCCTACAGAAAAGAGAACTTCAAGTCTGCAGAGGTGTGATTAAACTCAAAGCCTCCTGTCTGCCTACAGGACATCTGGGAAGTGTCAGCTGGGTCCCACAGCCTGGCACAAGCACAAGGAGTGCAATAAGGGCTTTCTCCTTGGCAGCCAGCAGTCTCTTCTTCCAAAGGATGTGGTACAGAAAATCAAGGCATTGCAGAAGGAGAAATTAAGTTCTTTTCTGCCAGAAATTTTCCTACTTAAGTCAGTATAAAATACACTTCAAAACAGAGTCATCTCATAAGGTCAAGTAGATGTTACAGTCAGATGGTTTTGTTGTTCTGCACTTGCATTCTTCAGAATAACTCTGTGGAGGAGAGCTCTGACCCTCCCAAGAACTGATCCCAGCAATACACTAAGGTCCTTGGATAAAGCTGTCTCCATTGCAGGCTCATTCTACCAAGCTCCTTAGAAGCAGAAATAATTTCAGCCTAAACCTCTCTGGCAAGATGTTTTGTTACTAACAAAGGGACAAGAAAGGCCCAAAATAATGAGCGCTTTCTTTTCTGGATCCGCCAAATCAGGCTCATCATGGTACAGCAAGAGGAAAAGGATCTTATTAAAAATGAATAGAGAAAGCTGAGAGATCATATACAAATTATGAATCCTCATCATGAATGCTGTATTCCTCTGTAGAGATTTTATCTTCAAAGAGAAGGCAGTTAGAGTTCAGAGACAGGCAGGAAAAACTATTAAAAGCACAAAAATACTTTCCCATATGAAGAAATCTAGACTGGAAATGAAAAGACCGAAGAAAGGCTTGTGAAGTGATAAATCATTCCAAGAAAACAAATTAGAGAGTACAATCTTCTTGTTTTGGATAGAGATATGCTCTACAGTATTCAAGTAGACTGAGTTTAAACCTGCAGAGTGACGCACTCTCTTTTTCCTAAATGCAGAAACTTAGGGTAATACAATATTGAATCCAAAAATTGAAGTATGTCTTTTGAATGCCTCCTCAAATAAACCCCAAAAAACTTTATAAGTACCTTCCCGAAATAGTTACATTAGGAAACAAAAGATGTTCTGAAAACCCAGAAACAAAACCTTTTTAGAAATTCACAGACCAGCTAGGAGGAAGTCATGTGAGAAAGGTTGATTTAAGAGCGAAATGGTTTTAGTCCTAGGTCTGTGATGCTAAATAGCCAGGCATTCAGACTGAAGGGGTTCATCATAAGCATCTGAAAAGGAGAATCTTACAAATATTTCTAATAAGTACTCAAAAAGTAACATCTGAATCATTCCAGGCTGCTTTTGAAAGGATATCTACGTTTTTAAAAGTTGATCTCATTCAGAAAGAATTATTGCAGGACAGTGATGCAAGGGAATCCCTCAGGAGTGTAGTGAACATCAGAACTATTTTGAGAAAAGAGAGCATTCTGCTGTAGTGATCAGAGAAAGAGTAGCTGCATTTCTAGTGCCTAAAGAAGGCCAATGGCTCCAGCAGAGAGTGTGCGTGCGCTCTCACATGCAGGGCTCAGTTTAGTCACAGGGTAATGATCAGCCCAGGCTCAACGATGACTTTTGCATTGCTCACAGAAAAAGGAGGTGGAAAGTGTGCAGCTGGAGCATGGTTGCAAAAGTGTTCAATGTCCTCTCAGTACACAGAGTAACAGGTTCAGATGACATGCTGAGTCACGAGTTTTACAGGAAATCAGCAAGGAAATAAATGAACCTTTAACTGACATTTGTAGATGTTTGCTGCAATAAGAGAACAGGAGGGTTATGGAGAGAAAAACAGTGCTGTACTTTTTAAAAGTTGGATGCAACATACATTAAATTAAGGGAAAAGAATTCAATATCTTTACTTCTCAGAAATCGATGAATGCTGCATGTATTTGTGCCACAGCAGTGCTGTGACCAATGTCAGTAGCACTGAGTTCTGCACTGAGTTCTGCACTGTTCATGTGCCTATTTGTATTTCCAGTTGTAGAAACTAAGGCCCCCTACCTGTATTTTTCCGTCAGCATAGTTAGGCAAATTAGTATTGTTTGGAGGGATTTCTTGAGTGATTGCTTTGTTGTTCTTACTGCATACATTTTCAAGTTCCTCCCCACCCACCAATCTGTTCCCATTGCTGTGCTATTCATATTTATGTATGCATTCACAGTTTTCACAGGAATAAATTCTACCCATCTTAATTAAGATGCTTATCCCATCAGACTGGGTGCTGCACAAATGTTTTGTAAGAAATCATCCCCACTCAGAATAAACTAATTCTAGATACAGAACTGTGGGAAATTCAGTTATTTTCCTAATATCTGTAAAGCACAAACCCAAATGTTACACTTGATGCCCAGATCTTCTAAGTCCCAACCTATTCCTTTGCAAGAAGATTGATGCTTGTTTCAAGACACTTCTTGGGAGTAATATTGACAGCCTCTACTAATTTATGTTTGGGTTGGTTTTATTTTCTTTTGGTTTTTTTCATTATTATTACCTTGCAGTGGTTGAAGGAGGAGAGTGTGGTATAAAGGGGCTTTTTTTTTGGTTTTGTAAGTAATTTTTATTACACACTTGGAGTCTTATTTTGAAGTCATATTCTTAAAAGAAGGTGCAAAATAGTGAATGGGAGGTCCAAATCTAAATTAAATAAGCAAAGGTATACTGTAAGAAATTGTAAGGCAGAACACTATGCATCACAGAAATGATTTCTCAATTGAAGTCAGCTTTTTAGATTGGAGAGTTTATATTAAAATAGAGAAGCAAAGCATAATCATGTGCTATTTACTCATTTTTAGCAGAAGTTTCTTTAAGCATGCTTTATTTCATAAGTACTTGGAAGTGAGGTTTCACATCCTTTCTGAGTCTTTTGTAATACCAGCTCTCTTTGATATGCTTAAATATCCAGCAGTCCCTTTTTGTAGCAGCAATTTTGTCATTTTATGATTCAGAAAGTATTAGCACTACAGAATATATCTTCATGCAAAAAGATCATCTTCTGTGAGGGTGTAGTGGGTGGCAACAGTGCGGGCTCCTGCTCCTCTATTCCCTCTTGCACTTTAGTCCATCACTGTTGCCACTGTGAGTCCACACACAGCTGGGCTTTTTTGGATGAAAACCAGCAATAAGCCCCAGTACTTGGTTATTTTCTTTCACTGCTGCTGTTTGTATTTTTGTCTTTAGATTGTACATACAACTACATTAAATATGTTGAGAATATTTCTGAGTTTCTTTAGAAGCTGGAAGCAGGAAAAAAATGGTAGAAAAATTAGTTCCTTATCAGCAGGTTCACTGAGAACACAAAGTGAAGGATGAATGAGCATTCAGGAGTCCATTGCTTTTAGTGTTCCTCTTTACCTCATGTTGAATTTCCTCACTCTAATCTGGTATTTGTCAGCATGTGTACAGAAGATAACTTCTTTGGTAGTCAAGTAATACCAAAGCCAGTAGTCACTGTCATGGGTCGTGTGCCCAGACTGGTGAGTGTGCTGGTGGCTCTTTGGGCACCAAATGTACAAGATAACTGGCTTTTACTTAATTACTACTGCATATATACCCTGTTTTAAATCACTAGGTCTTCATGTGTTTTACCAACAAAGGCATCTCAAATGATGAAATTCAGACACTGGAAGGGAAAATTATTCTCTGAAGGTCACCCCACCAGTCAGTGCAGCATCTGGAAGAGCCTAGGAGGAAATGGGTCTTTGTGTAATTCTGGTTTTGGTGTCTCTAGTGAATGAGACACTGAACCACACACTGAGTGAGTCACAATGATAGAATGAAATGTTAGACTAATCTATTTATTGCTCTGCAGCCTTCTTGTGCTGCCTATAACACAGGCTATGTTGTATTTTTTTTAGAGTATGAAACTGTATAATTAAAGGACTGTTTCATAATGCATGTGACAGGTTATCTTCAGGAGAGGGTGATGTTATTCATGTACTCCACTGTAGTCATTCAGAATATGCAAGTAAATAAATTCAAGATTGGTAAAACCAATATAAAAATGTAATTTAGTTTCAAGTATAAAAGTCAAATGCACTTGGTTTTTAAAAGCAAAACCATAAACTATGTATATTAGAAACTCACTAGCTTTCCTTCTTTTCATAACTTCCTGGAGAATTTATGGATAAGCACTAATCTCCCAAATTTAGATTCTGCGAAAAAAGTGCAGAAATCAGTGAGTTTCTTTTTTATAGTGTTAATGTAGTATAATGTAACGGTGTTTTATTTTTTTAAAATGTCCGTGCAGGAAATAGACAAAAAATGCAACATAATTACACAAGAACAGCACAAATATATTTTTCTGAAAAGATAAATAAGATATGTAAAATAAGAGGAATAAGCTAAAATAAGTCAGAAAATAAGCCTAGAAGTTAAATTATTTCCTTAATAAAAAAAGAAAAACCAAGCTTCCATAGAAGCTTTTAATATGAAAAAAGCCAAAGCAAAACAAAACCTGAGAGGGTAGTTGGGAAAAAGCTGATGCAGGAAGTTATGTCTAAGGCATCTAGAACGGCAAAACTATTAAATAGCTCTTAAGCCATCCTCCTTGGAGATGATAGCCTTGTCAAAGTTAGATAGCTCTTCCCATTCATCTGTTCAAAATGATTGTGAAATATTTGGATGGTAATGGGATTGGAGGACTGGAGGACTCTCATGTAGTGAATACAGTGTAGCTATTATTAAAATTTATTTGATATTTTACATTACTGAATTTTAGATGAGTAATCGTTTAAATCTTAGGAAGAAGTAGTTAATTGAGTTTGTATACAGTTCTCTTTGCAGCAACTGGATAGATTTCTCTTGCTGCCCGAGAGTTTTATGATGTGTGTAAAAACTGTTAAGAAAGAAATTATGTACTTTATAAAGTTATCCTGTTAAAAAATATTTTTGATATGACATGTCCTACTCTCTTCTTTAGGCTTCAGGACTTACAAAAATTTAACACAAAAAAACCCCAGTATAATGAATCATAATTCAGGAAAATACAGAAAATAGTTTATGTTGCTTACTTGGGTAGATGATGTCTTTCTAAGTGAACGCACTGGGGCACTTAGGACTGGCAGCAAATTTTGATGAATACGTTTTTAATTGCATGTTTTTAATACAAAGGAAATCATACAAGTGGTGTCAAGGAGTATTCTAGCAAGATGTTTCAGAAGAGTATTGCATAATTCAAGCACTTCAAGGTGGAAGTATTTAATCCCACTTGCTGTTATGAAATATTTTGTTATTCAAGGCAAAACTATAGATATGAATAAGTATGAATGGGATTATATGTAGATATGGATAATCAACTTAGAAGATTTTTAGTTTAATAATACCTTGAAGAAGGACTTTTATTTACTTAGACATGGGGTCAAAAGGGTACGTTCTAGGTTCTTGAGAAACCAAATATATTTACATAGTTCAACATTTTTAATGTTCATGGTTCTTTTATTTTGCTTTCAGTAAAATGTTCAGCCATTTATGTTATAGGAAAGTGTTATTTTCTACTTGGATATATTTTTTTGTTAAAAAGTATGTAAGCAGCTCATAGAATTCTATTTGTCACAGTTTTAATCTAATTTCTGGTTTTCTCATGAGAGAAAAAAGTGATCGATTCTGTAATGCTTTGCCTGGTGTTTTGTATTTTATACTTACAAGTGTTACTTCTCTTTTTCAATGCCCATTTCTTCTCATACAAATGATAGGAATAATAAACTTACCTGTCTGTGTAAAGTGGCTGAAAAGAGTTTATTGCCTCCTGACACCAGCTACATGCTCAGGATGCAACCTGATGAAGTCTTGCCTTTGCAGTTCATATGATCATCAGAAATCAAAATAAAAACACATCCTTATGTCATAACGTTTTACCTTGTAATTGGTACATCTTGTGCAATTCCTTCAGAGGGGATTTCCTTTCAGTCCTGTAAGCTGAAGGTTTTGTAAGCAGTGTTTAGACACATTCTTTTGTAAAACCGATCTTATCAGGATTATGCAGAGCTTCCCATTTTTCTACAGGGGTTAAGGAGTGCTCACCACAAATGGTATGAGTGTTTCAACTGAAAAATGAGATATTTTCAAAATGAGGGGAATTTTTTGGTCTTAATGTTTTAATTTTTTAAAATTGAACAAAAGCTATTGTATTTTCATGAAGACTGTATACTAAATTGCATATGTGGACTTAGACAACTCTCTCTTAGGGATGTAAGGAATCCCATGTTGGTTTATTATCCATTATTGCAATGGCTAATAAACAGGCTTGAGTATTTTGTAAGTTTTACTGGTGTTAGAAAATGATTCATTGAAATGTCACAGAAATAGCCTTATAAAACTTAAGAAATATGTCTCATTGTTATGCCTTACTCCTCCCTTCTTTTCCACCTACCAACCTTCTGCTAGCCCACTACCCCACTTCATCTGTATTGTCGAGCCAGAACAAGACAAAACTTGTGTGCAAGACTTGAAAGAGGAAAATTTTAGAACTTAAACTTAAGAAACAGAAGAACTGGTATTGCTTTTAATTTGGTGGTTGTTGTGTTGTTTTGTTGGGTTTTGTGGGGTTTTTATTGATTTTGATCTCAGATATATTAAGATTAGAATTGGTTAAGAAAAAAATAATCCATCATTTCACTCTGACTCAGAATGAAAACTAGCAAACTTGTCTTATTTTCATGCAGGAGGGGGGCGTGAGGGTGGTATGTGTGTGTGAAAAGAAATGCCAGAAATGTTTGATTAGTTGTATTCCATTCCAAGCAATAAAGCAGCATGGTGCAGGTGGGTCTTCCCCTCTTGAGAACATACCTGCAAACCCACTGGAGGAGTGGGGTCAAGAACTGTCAAAGAAATTTCTTTTCAATATGTTACTACAAGCAATTTAATTCACGTGGAACTATCCAGAAAAGATTGAAAGGATGAATAGTATAGAGCCTGCATGTTATCAGCTGATGTGAAACATTTGGGTATAAGATATTCCCTGCAATTAAGACTAAGAAATAACAGGAAAACAAGAGCCATTAATGAGAGATTTTCCCAGTGCTGAGGTTCTGGAGTTTCAAGTTTCATTTCAGACTTAGGGAAAACATAATGTATTTGTAGAAACTTCTCTTGCAGCCTTGGGTATTTCATCCTGCTACCCTTTCCAGATTTTCCTGGCATTCTCCTGCCCAGCCTATGCTTGTGCCTGTCACTCCCACCTATTCTGCAACCCAACTGCTACAGTATTTTTCATCTTACCATCCTAATTCTTGCCCAATTCATCTGCCATGTGCCACTTGACTTATTACTCAAATCTGCTTCCCTTCCCCTTTCTGCTCCTATGCCTGGTTCTCTGTTTTTATTCACTCACAGTCTCTGCAGACTCAGTTCTAAGCTACAGGTTTCAGCATTTTTAGTCTCTCCACATAAAGCACTTACCCCCTCTCCTTCACTGTTTTAGTGGCCTTTTTCTGTACCTTTTGTAACTCCACTTTGTCTTTGAGTTGCAAGAACCAGAAATGCACATAGTACCCTAACTAGGGGACACCAGTGATTGATGTCCAGGCAGGAAGGTCCCAGTGCCATGTCCCTAATGCCACTGCCAGAGATGCACATCAGCTTCTTGGCTTCCTAGTCCTGTGCATTGAGCTGCCTCAGGACTGGCAACTCCAGGATCTCTTTTCTAGTTTGTAACTATGAGGTCTGAGTTCAGCACTGTGCAGATGGTTTAGATTATTTTTCACTAGATTAATCACTGTACCTTTGTCTGTATTGAAGCTCTTCTGCCACCTCTTTGACCACTTACTTTTGTGAAGTTTTAATGTAGTTCCTCATTATCAGAACAGCACTTGGCTCCCTGAGTTTAATGGAATCTTCACACTTGGATATGTCACCACCTTCACATTTCTGTTTCATTACTGAAAATATTGACTAAAATTGGTTCCAACAAAGATCCCCAGAAGGGATCATGGACCCTGCGGCTGATTCTCTTCCAGTTTTCAGTACATTAGAGCATCTTTCCCTAATCCTGCAGAAATAATTTTTTTTAAAATAATCTTTGAAGTGGAACCTCCTACACCTCAGTTCCCGCTTGTGAGGAAATTATTGGAAATATTAACTTCCTAATTAATAATAATTTAGTAAGATATGAGTAAATTTTTTTTATTATTCTTGCTAAGCATTTATCTTGTCCAGTTTTGAGTGGAAATGCTGAGTGTCAAACCCATGACATGATGGTGTCCCTTTCATTGCCAAGTATCTGATATTGGATAGTTTTAAAGTCATTATTTAACACAATTTTGCTAACTTTGTAATTCTTACCATGTGTCCTTGCATAATTCAATCTCAGAATAGAATTGTATCATGTTTGCTGGATTTGGTATCAAAACATACATACTACTCAGGCAGCTGGCTCAGAAAATTCCTGTCTGGATCCCTACAATTTCACAGTATTGTATTTTCTGAAAATTACTCTAATAGAGTCCATGATTTCTTTTGGTAAGTTCACACTACGAATCTGCTGGGAATAAAGGATTAACAGTATAACATTTTGGAATGGTAATTTGGGAAGAAAGGGAGCTAATTCAGATTGTTAGTGTGAAGTTTAATTAATTCTGATGAAGCATCATTCTTGAAAATTATTCTGGTCTAAGGGAGGTCTAGGAATCCTGACAAAGTCATATGTTACTTCTATAGTCTTAGAAGGACAGAGAATTTAGAGGGGCAGAGAATATTAGAGGGTCTTGGTATCTGCTGGAACTGCAGAAAAGTGGCCTTTCACCACTGAGCAGGACAAATGAATTCACTTTTCTTGTCCTGCATTTAAAATTCTTCATGTATCTACCAGGTAAAATACATAGTGATTTTTTCCCCCCTCCTATTTTCTCACTCTGCCCACCCCAGAACACAATTCTGTGATATGATTTATGGTGGTAACTAACCAAAGGATCTAATCACAGCTGTACGGAAACTCAGACTTACTTAAATCAGGTCTTAACTTCTGTTTGGCCTCTTCTGGCAGGCCTCCACAAATGGCAGAGGGGTTGTTCCATGGCCTTACTGAGCTTTGCCAGGAACCATTGGCAGGATGCAGAGAGCAAATCCTCTGAGAGAAAATCATTAAGAGCAAACAATGCTAATTTGTGTTGTGAACAAAAATATTTAAAAGCTAGGAAGAAGTTCAAACATTTTAACTGTGCTTTTAGAAATATGGCAGGAATACTTAACTTTCTTTGTAATTTTCCCTTGGACTTCAGGAATGATCTTGAGCCATCTGAGATCAGTAATTTGTGTTTATATGATCTTGCATGCCAAAAATACTTAGGTAACTGTAACTGTTTACTTTTAAAGATTTTGTTGTCATTAACACAAGTCTGCAGAAGGAGGCTGTGCAAATAATTGCATTAATATGTAGAATTTGTTGGAACATTTTGTGTGAAGACAGGAAAATAACGTATGGCTAGATACTTTTGAGCTTGTGGATAACTAATGTTCTAATCTGAGTGCCAGCCTTACCATAAGGTTTCATTCAATGCATGAGGTAACCAGCAATACCATTTCTTAGAAGAGATGCTGATTGACTCTTATGGCATTTACTGGCACAAACTGACCCCGTGTTTAGACACAGGAGGAGGTGTCCTGATTTCTTAACACAGAGGCACAAGTGAAAGAAATTCTGCATAAGAGCACCCTGTGAATGAGAACATTTTTGTTCAGGTGCCTAAAAGTCAGATTGCAAGTGATGTGTTAGACAAGTTTCAAGCTGCTGCTCTCTTTTTCTATAGGTTTTCTGTTTATACACTTTGTCTTCTGACTCTCATGATTACATTCAAGAGTTGCTTGTTGAATAGCAATGTAAAAGAGGTATTCCCTCACTAAACTCGCAGTTCAACAAAGCAAAACAAATGATTCTGTGACTTCCTTAGAAGGGTCGTAATTATAAAGGCATCCTTGATTTATTAGCATCACCAGGTTTCAGAATAGCCCTTCAGGATCAGGCAAACAATGTGATTTCTCAAATTCATTTTTGATGTTGAATTCTAGAGAGCTTAAATATTTTTCTTTCTTATTCCTCATTTTGTAGGCTATTTTGCAAATCTGAGTTGTACATTCTGGCCTAAAAATTGTATTTCAGCCCTTTCTATGTCCTTCTCACTGTTGAGATATATGAAAGGGAGAGAATCATACAATCATAGAATGCTTTGGGTTGGAAGGGACCTTAAAGACCATCCAGTTTCAACTCCACTTCCATGGGCAGGGACACCTTCCACTAGACCAGGTGCTCAAAGCCACATCCAACTTGAAAAGGAGCATCCACAACTTCTCTGGGCAACCTGTTTCAGTGACTCATCACCCTCATGTTAAGAATTTCTTCATAACATCTGATCTAAACCTACCTTCCTGCATTTTAAAGCCTTTATGCCTTGTTCTGTCACTCCATGCCCTGGTAAAAATTCCCTCTCCAGCCCTTTTGTAGCCCCTTTAGTACTGGAAGGTGCTGTAAAGTCACCCTTGACCCTTCTCTTCTCCAGGCCGATCAACCTTAAGTCTCTCAGTTTGTCTTCATGAGAGAGTTGTTCCAGCCTTCTGAGCATCTTTGTGACCCCCTCTGGACTTGCTGCAGCACTTCCATGTCCTTCCTGTCTTAGGGCCCCCAGAGCTGGCACAGCACTCCCAGTGGGGTCCCACAAGGGCAGAGCAGAGGGGGAGAATCACCTCCCTTCACCTGATGCCCACGAGGTTTTTGTTACAGCCCAGAACATGTTTGGCTTTCTGGGCTGCAAGTGCACATTGCAGGGTCATGTTGAGCTTCACATCAACCAACACCCCCAAGTACTTTCCATCAGGGCTGCTCTTAACCCACTCTCCACCCAGCCTGTATATATTGAGATACATGACCAGGTGAAAAGAGGGAGGTTAGAAAAGCAAAGAGACATGTATAAACTGCAAATACTAGTTGAAGCTGAGACTGGTTGAAGTCACTCATTGACAAAAGTCTAGTGATGGAATAAAATATGTGTATTGTGTCTATGACACAAAAATGTTAAATCAGCAGAATTCTGTAAATATAGTCTGTGAAAAGTTTTATGTTGTTTTTTTCTTTTCAGACTGCCTCTAAAGAAACTAACATTGCTTGCATACAAATGAAATATCCTAAAATGAGATGGTGATTCAAGTTTTACCTAAATGACATATATTTTGAATATATAAAACACTGACAAACTGAAAACCAAAAAAATCTTTTTTAATAAGTATGTTCCAGCATTTATAGCTGCAGAAAGGAGAAAAGGTTGCCTGAATGAACTGGTCAACATGGTATAGTTCAGCTGTACTTTTTCCACAGTTAGTTTCTAAGCAAGTGTAGTTTTTGTAGCTCTTCTCTTATTTTTTCCCCTTGTTATAATTTTTTTTTTCATTGTAACGAACACACAAGTCTACACTTCAAGTGGATTGGCATAGAATACACAAATCTGTGCTAAAAGATTAGTGGTTGTGGTCTGCAGCCAGGTATTGGCACTGGTACTACTTTCAAGGTACTGAGGAACTGCATCTTACATTAGACAGCATGTGACTAGAAAAAACCCAGGAAGCAAAGGAAAAAGCTTAAAACTTTATCCCTCCCAGCTGAATGCCCTGCTCTTGAAGCTTCAAAGTCATTCTCAAGGTTTTTGGCTCTTGTTTTCAATCCATTGCTTCAGCTGCACAGTGATCCTGCTTCAGCAGATGTCAGCGTGTCTCCTTCCTTAGTAGGGCTGTGAACTATCCAAGAGTAGCTGAACTTTTTTCCTACTTCTTAGTTACTAAGAAAGGGAAAGACTGCTGCTATTGCTTTCTCTTCCTGGCATATTTTGAAAGAAACAATATTGTCTCTTGGTATTTTGAAAGAAAGAGTTTGGGACTCTAAAAAAGCCTTAGAACTTTAAAGCTCTGATGGTAGGAGGTTTTCCAGAAAAAAGCACCAAACTCCCAAATATGAGAGATCAAAAGTGCTGTTATCAACATGTGCTCTTTGAATCTTTAGCAGTTACAAGGTCCCTACAAACAGCTGTAGATCCCTTTGCTTAGGTGACTTTCCTGAGGCACTGTGTAAGACTTTCCAGCACCTGACTTGGTGCTCTCTTCTCTGCCAACACAGTGGCTGGGCACCCTTGCTGGAATCACCCACAGAAGAATCTCTCAGTTTTACATAGCAGGTACTCAAGCAAGGCAATAATAAAAATGTGTATAAAATACCAAAACAGATAAAAACATGCCATAATGTGAGTTAGTTTATGTATCCTTGTAGTACCAGTTCTGAGGCAGAGCTAACTTTGGCCACAGGATTTGGTTATCTCGCTCCATACTGATGATTGCTGTACATTTTCAATTAGCAAGTTGGACTGCTATAATAATATAATAGGTTCTAATATAAGAACCTTCCTGACCATCCTATACTAAAATTTCTTTATCAGCTCTCCCAGCTCTCATTTGCATTCTGGGAAAGGGAATCACATTGTAATTTGTGTCCTAAAAGAGAAAACCTCAGGAAACCCTCAGAAAACTACCTAATCCTTGTAAACTGGACTGCGTGGCTGACTGGTGTGCCACTGCAACAAATAGTAATTAGAGGCATGCTCGAAGCAAGGCTTTCATAAAACTGAATGAAAAGTGTGATTCATTTCCCACCTGACCCACCCATTCAGCCATTGACATGTCTGTTGTCCTCTTTTGCTTCTTCTTTTTCTTAAGTTTCAAAGGGAAATAACATGTCTGAAATAGAAGACCTGCCTGAACATATTCCTCTTCTATATTTAAATCAATTTGTAAAATAATGTTTTGATTATAAGGGTACCTGATTTCTCAAGTGTTAATAACTCTATGCATTTTCACCCATCTACTTGTGTACTAATGACAAGTAGTGCTCAGTGGATTAAATCTTCTCTTGGCCTCTGATAAGAAAGTTTCCATCATTTCCAATCATACTGAATATATGTTTCTAATATTGTTAACTACTCTATTTCAAAATATTTACATATAACATTAAAAAGCTGTGTATTATCTCACACATAATGTACTTTCGTAAAGAAGTTTGTAATGTTGTGCTGCTAACTTAAGATTTCAGTTAGCGACTTGCTTTTACAGTAGTATAATCCTTAACCCACTTTAAACATTCAAACATCCAATAACTAAATCTTTATGATGTTGCATATTAGAAAAGATGCCTGTGGCTACCTATGCCAGACATGTTTGCAGGATTAAAGTGAGAGTGTAGTAGGGTGGTGCTGATGCTACTGCTTTATACCAGTTTTTTATCCTTTTTTCAGGGTTTTAGATCAGTGTGAGCAGGGTTCTAATTAAATTCTTTCTATAAAATTTCCCCTGCATCTTCAAAAGCATTGTATTCTTTGTCTAAGTGTTACTTGAATTCTAAATTTTATATAATCAACAGACTAGAAAATTTTTTCTCAAGATTTTGGCCATGACAGCAGTATATGTAAAGAGGGATTTCCATCCTTCAGTGAGTTTAGGGACCACGAGGTGTCTGTGAAACACAATTAGCAAGACTGCTGGTACTGCCCTCCTGGAGCTCACTTCATAGTCAGGATTGTAATATAGAGTCAAATTCCCTAGTTCAAAACTAAACCAAAATGAAAAGAACCCTCTCCATTTGTAATTTTCTTGGAGGAGGAGAAAGTATTTCATAAGACCCTTGGAAATTCATGCGTGTCAAAAGTAAAAAGAGATAAAAGACATGTACATTCTTGGATTTGTTGCTGGGTCAGTATGCAGACAGCAGAATGCATAACTTATATGGCAGCATATAACAGTGTATATGGTCAACCCCAATATCTGAAATGCAGCCTCAGTTTACCAAATCCAGCCAGTCAAAACAAACAAATAGTCAAAGATGTATTCCTGTTTCCAGAGTGAACTTTAGTCTTGTGGAGACCTGATTAGTGTGCTTTGGAGACCTGTAATGAGGGAGAGCTTAATTATTCAGATTTATCAGCTTGCAAAGGTTTTGGATGATCCCACATAAGCCTGTTCAATCAGCATTCCAGAATGTGCAGCCTGCATGTTCAGCAGTGGTCGTGGTTTGTTTAAGCATGCAATTTAACCCTAAATGCCAAGATTTTCAGTAATATTTTCCCTTGCCTGAAGAGATCCCCTCTTCCAGACAATTGAGCTTATTTGAAAAGTTTCACTTTATATACTGCATGAGTTATTATTAATTCTGTATATAGTGGCATAACAGCACTGCCTGTTTACTATATAAAGATGTGTTCCCTCCCCCAGAATCTTGCGATCCAAGATAAGTGAGAGGAGACAATGAGAAAGCCATACTAGAAGAGGAGGGTGTGGAGTAAAACAAGAGACAGATAAGATGGCAGAACAGAACCTGACAGATAGGCAGGAGCAGGCTCTGGGAGCACTTTGCCTGTGAGGACCTCCCGACTGCAGCCACACCTGGCTGTGCTGGTGCTCCACGGCATCACTCACTTCCCCACTTCCCCTCTGCTGGGGCACCGTGGCCAGCCTTGGTTCTCAGCCTCACTTGTTTACTCCAAAATGTCCCTTTGCTTTCTCTCATGCCACCCCTTCATGAGACACTCTCCAGCAGAAAGGGAGCTCTATAAAATTAATTTGCCTTCCCTCAAACTCCCCCTTCAAAGACTTGTGTTGTAGAAACATAGTCCCTGAACCAGCACTAAGCTAACCCTAATAATATCTTTTTGCTGATTAAAAGAAACTAAAAATGCTCCATAAGTAAAAGCTGTATGCTTAGCTAATCTGTAGAAACAAACATACTGCTTGTACACAATCACTCTCACTCCACCATCTGTTTGCTTCCCATAACTATTGCTTTGTCTTTAGTGAAGTGTTTCTTGGCTTCTCTAGATAAAGTTGGTTTTAAACTTGCACAACTTTGCAGCTGGACACATAAAGTGAAAATTACGAAGAAGAAAAGTAGAAGGTGCTTTTGACAGAGAAGTAAGGTTCTGTTCTAAACCTGAGTGAAACATATCCCAAAGGATACAGCAGAAGAGGTAGCACTGAAGAGGTAGAAGAAGAATAAAGGTTGGAAAGAAGAAAGACATTTTTTTTCTTTTGACAGAAATCTGGGAATAATGTACCCAGCAGTTCTTCCTTTATGAAATCTCCAGCCATCAGCATGAGCCATAGTTTCCATTTCTATGCACCAAGTAGCTTTCTGCCTCAAGAAAACTGAGCAAAATTCATTGGCTTTTATCAGTGAGATTCCCAGGAAATGCAGAGTCGCCTGTGATCACAGAGAGCATATTAAGGTTAGAGAGTTAAAGAAATGTCCTGCTCCTCTTTTTGAAGAGCTCTTCTGGCAGATCAACCTCTATAGTCTTTTACAGAAAAGTAGGGTGAAGCTTTCAATGGAAAAAATAAGAATAGAAATACTAAGCTGTTATTCTGTCTTTGACAAAATAATTCCACATCGAGGATTTAGCTTAAAGGAGTTGAGCTAAAAGGAGCTGTTACAAACTTGACTTGTTTTCTACCTTTGCAATAATTTTATATATTTCATTGTTCTTGAGATGGCTACAGTAGTTGTCCAACAAAGTCTTCTCAGGGAAGATGCTTAGACAGCTACGGATGATGCCAAAGCCAGGGAAAATATGGACAATCTAGATGTTCCAGAAAGCACTTGTGGACTGCTGCTGTGCATCTTAGGTGTTCCACAGGAACAGCAGGAGAGGTACTGAAGCAACCACATATACATGCAAAGTAAATAGTTTGCTCTGCCACTGCATTAGCAAGGAAACCACTTCAAACAACTCTCTCTACCTAGGGAAAAATGTAGTAATAATAAGCAATAGCAGAAGTCTCCACTCCTTGCCCCAGAGGTTGTCTACTAATCCTTAGGAGCCTTTGCACTCTGCAGGCTTCCTTTTTCTATCCTCATTTGTCACTGCAAAAATATTTGTATGGGTCACAGGCATACTGCAATTAAAAAAAAAAATATTAGAGAAAAAATGTTCACCAATGAATCCCTTTATATATGTAAAGTAAGCAACAAACAATGCATGTTCTCTGAGGAAAACAGAAACTTGTTAAAGAATCTAGAAATCCTTCCTGCTTGTGAATTGCTGGAAGCCCATTGTGCTGATGCTTCTCAAAGGGAACTGAATGCACTTGTGAGGGTTTTCTTTTCTTTCATTTCAAAAGCATTCTCTGGTTTGAGATCTCCCCATAGCTAATTAAAACAAGAACACAGGGCGACATTAGTTATGCACCAGAGTGGGAGTCAGAAGATGTGAGTTCGGTTCCCAGCCCTGCCACTGACTTCCTGGGTGACCTTGGGTGAGCCTCTTGATGTTGATTTTCAAAAGACCTCTAGGGCCAAATTTTCATATTGAAGTTTGGTTTTCAAAGGAGCTCAGTATCTAGTGATTTCCATGATGTTGATTATGGCGAGAATTTCAAGCAAGCTCAGCAAAAAATAGGCTGAGCTCATTTGAAAATCAGGCTCTTAATCTTTTTCTGCCTCAGTTTCCCATCTCTGACAGTGCTGGTGAAATATTTCCCTTGCTTGTCCTGATTGTTTAGACTGTAGCTCTGCAATGCCAGAATTGTCTTTTCATGAATGTGTATAGTGTCTTGTACAATCTTGTTTAATCTCTGTTATGGTTTTTAGGCATTGCTGTAATGATTGTTACACCAGTGTTCTGTTTTAGCAAAGAAAGAAACTGTAATCAGAAGAAAGCCTAATTATTGTGTTGCTTCTTGGATTTGGGTGAAGATCTATACTGATTTCTTTATTATTCTTGGGAGGCTGTCATGTGGAAAACCCCAAAAGCTGTATTTAAGATCAGGATATGTAGGTGAGCTGACTTCTCTCGTCCAGCAGGGACAGTTCATCTATCAGAGCAGCCGGTCAGGTCGGTTTGGCATGATTTGATTTGTCAATAAACTTATTGACTGTCTTCTACTACCTTGTTGTCCTTTAGCTGCTTACAGTCCAATTGTTCAATAATTTGCTGAAGAAAATTTTCAGGCACTGAGTGGTGTGAATTTCCATACACCTTCCTGCCTCTCTGGTTAATAATGTGATTCTGTTTGTAGTTCCTACTGCACCAGCTCTGTTTGCACTTTTCCCACACTGCTTTCATGCTCTTGCAACATCTCAGAGCAACATAACATTCTCTGTTGGCAAAGGCATAGAGTGCTTCTTCACTTCATAAGTGCTGTTTGCTTCCTGGGACCCACTACAACCCATTCCTGAAATTCCAGATCAGCATTGTCAGTGATAATCGAGCTCCTGGTTTCAAGCTCTGTGCTGTACAAGCCAGAGGCCAAATGTAGTAACCCAGGAATGTGTGATTGCAAAGACTGTCACTTCCCAAGGAACTCTGCTTACTGCTAAATGACTGCCCTTTCCACATACCTGTGGGTGTCACTAATACGGTGACTCTTCCCTGCTAAGTTTGTCATATATGGGTGGCCAGCACCTCAAGCAGCTGAAAGTTTGGAAGTGATCATTTCCTATGTTTACAAAACCAGCATGCACTTGCTGCTGTTTTCCAGATTGCCCTGTACTCCCAGGCTAGAAATAGTTATTATTCAAGTATGTGCCCTCTGAAGAGTCCTTTTGATACTTTATATTTTCCTTTGCATGAAATGGGATGCTGTACCTTGATTAGCTCTGCAATGAAAAATCTAGCAGGACGCCTCTAGGAAGTGTATGATCTTGGCTATTTTTCAGTTAAAGCCAAGTGTGTTTTGTCATGGGGAGAGCTTAACTGTGCCATTTGTCTGTGACTAGAATTTTCTATTGTTCCATTTTTTAAAGGAGGGACTCCCTTTTTGGTCTTTACTAAAAGTGCCTTTCATTTTCTTGATCTAACAAATAATGTTCTAAACTGTGTTACATGTTGTAGTGTTGGCATGCATGCCATGCCAAGGTGGTATTTGATTTCAAAGAACTGTTATCTGCCAGAACTGGTATCTGTAAATAAAACCTTGGAATCAGGGAAATACTATACATGGTTTGGGTTTAAGAGACCTTTAGAGATTGTCTAGTTCCAACCCCTCTCCCATGGACAATTTCTGCAAAATCAGGCTGCTCAAAGACCTGTCCAACACTTTCAGGCATGGGGCGTTCACAGCTTCTTCTGTTCCAGTGTGTCACCACACTCACAGTAAGAATGTTTTCCTCACACCCAGTCTAATCTGTCCTCTTGCAGTTTAAAAGCTCTGCTCCTTGTCCTCTTGCTGCAGGCCCTGGTAAAAGTCTCTCTCCAACTTTCTACTGATCCCCCTTAATATATTGATTTAGTCCTTAACAGTTTTCCATTCCTTCCAGTTACTGAAGCTCCCCCATATTTTTACTAGCTCTATCCAAATGTATAGAAAAGGAGGAATCTTAAACTACATTTACAAACCTGAAAGTCCCAGAAAACTGAGCTAACCTAAATTCTGGGTTGTAAGGCTACAATCTGCTTGATTTCTGCTGTGAAAGAAGCACTGACAAAAAGGTAATTCCTTGGAGTAGCTCTTTTGTATTCAGTTTTGGTTTCCTTCTGTAATTAATGCAGTTTGATTGTTTCACTTATATTAAACTGTTTATTTTGAGATATAAACCCTCAGTCTTCCTCAGCATCATGTAAGGATCGTATGTGTTTCTACAAAGGATGAAGTGCCAACCAAATAGTGCAAGAAAAGTTAATAGCTCTTAAGAGGTAAACTATAATGTTATTCCATTCTGGTAATAAGATAAAATAACAAGTGTAACGTTAACTCCTTTGCTAGAAAGATGAAGACTGTGCAGGATGCCCTGTGATTTAGCTGTGTGCTCGTTATCCCTATTACAAAGCACCAGTGACACTGCAACTGCTGTCCCATCAGTTCCACATTAGATTCCCTTGTTCTGCTTGTCCTGCTCTGCCATTCTGCTTTCTGCTGCTGTGTGCATCTCTTCTGAGGCTGTTCAAGTCCTTTCTCTGTCCCAGTTCGCTCCCCTATTAAAGCTGATCTGGAGGAGAAAGTGTAGGCATAAAGGGACCTTGAGGGTTTAAAAGACTCTGCCTAGTGTTGGACCTTAGTTAAGCCCCTCACAGTCATCCCAGCATGTTTGATATAAAGCACAGTCATTTCCAGATTGTCTGTTATCTGCACCACGCAGAATGTCAAGGTGAAGTCAGAAGTGCACGTTTTGTGATATAAATGACAGCCATAGAATGATAAGAGTTTTCTGATGCATGTAGCATTAAAGAAGATGCACTCTGCCAGTTGCACTCTTGGCACATGAGAATCTGCAGAAAGGGATTTAAAATAAATATCAATCAGACTTAAAATTAACTCCTAATTACCATCAGAAGCTACAAGGCTTCTGCAGTTATAATCCATGAGTATTTATAGCTCAGGGCTCTAGCATTTTTTCTACTGACTGCCACTCAAGAAGCCTAATCTTACATCACAGGACAGGTTGAGAAAAATCATCTCAAACCAATGACAACATTATGTTTGGCTACACAAGACCACCATGACATTGTTTTGGAGGATGCTCTATATACTGGGATTGGGAACATTTTTTGTTTCTTTTAGAGAACATTTTACTGAGGGTTATTACAGTGAAGATCTGCTAATGCAGAATGTCTTCGTACACACACAGGCAATATGTCACCCTGCTTTATTCTAAATGGAAACCATGCAGTTTTATGATTGAGCAATGGCTGACTGCTGTAAGTCCCTCTTAAAACCCCCCTAAACAACAACTCAGTTTTATTTCTTATTTTGTTTTGATATGAATTATTATTTCTTCTTTTTTTTTTTCATGTAGCTCAGCAAAGATGTATTATTTTATAAATATGACTTACTAGAAAATTACCATGTGTTCTCCAGTATAAGTGTTGGTGTTCTTAGAATAAACAACCAGATATTGTGCAATTGCTAGAACATACTGGGTTTTTTCTGTGTTGTATTTTTTGCTTTTAGTGTGGAACTGATGCATTCACTGAGAATGTATTTGGAAATCGTTTGTAGCCTTAGTTACTCAGGGGTAAGACAGTGTGGTCTAATGGGAAAGACAATGGGTGCTGGTGGTTCTGGATGTATTCCTGCCCTGTGCCTCAGTTTTCCACCAGTGAAATGGTCACAGTTGTATAATTGACCTCTTTCTGGAGTGCTTTGTGTTGAAGAGAAGCAGCAGGGTGTTAGTACTTCTACAAATGATTTGTTGTTTAAGAAAAATTCCTCTTCTAAGGAGATTGTCAGGACTGTGGGCTGGTAACCAAGGCAGGAGCAGAGCAGGAGATGCAGCCCCAAGCAAGTACCCAGCCAGTGTCTGAAGCAGTGACAGGCAATTCCAGAGGTGCTCCAGGCAGTGCAAAGCTGAAGAATTCAGAACAACTAGAATGGTGAAGTTTATATGGAAAACACAGAAAAAAATATTTCTAATAAAAAACTTGGGAAATTAATGCAACTTCTCTTTTTATACATCCTAATAATAAAGCTCAAAAGGTTTTGTGCATATATATAGTGCTTCAGTGCACATTGAATTATATTCATTTGATGTTAAATTTTGAAATTAAGTAAACTCATTCTGAATGTAGGTAAGAATTTTACAAAGCATTGTAAAGTATTGAAATGCATCACTAAGAAGAAAATTACAAACGCTGTCTTCATTAAGACTAATTTTAAAATAAAATACAGCACCTAAAAATTTCTTTCAAGTGCTTCAACATTTATGGGGTGGAAAAAAGGGTATTTTGTTCCCACCATTTTATTTTCACATTTTCTTATTTGTATTCATGTCTTTATTCAAGAACAATATTTTACATCAGTCTTCTGATAAAGGGAAGCACATCTGTTCTCCCCTCCTTTCTTTGGGTAAAAGGGGTAGTGGAGCTCGTTTTCTCTATTATAAATCTGCCCATTCTCAAAGGTGACAGATTGCTCATTCCTGTGCTTTCTCTGCAGTTTCAGAACTGCTGAGCCTGTGTCATTCTTGCCTATCACAAAATCAACAGGTTAGTCTTCAGGGATTACAGCTTCATCCCTTTCATGGTATAGTTTATAAATATTCCTACCTGTGCCCCCATCACGTGACAAACTCCATGTGTCTGTATTCACAGCTCTCCTGGCACCAGGGCACATTACTCTAAGGTGTTTTCAGAGAGCTGTTTAGAATAGGAAAACAGAGAAGTCTTTGTCAAAAAGTCTTGTGAGGAGAGTGTGAAGAGACAGATTGGAATGGCAGTCTGATTGATAATTTTCTAGGGGTCTGATAATTGGGTGTAGCTGGGGGGTTTTCTGCTCCCTGGTTCCATAGCAGCCTGTTGGATGGACTGCTAGGGACCACTGCTACCTGGTCTGCTTGCCCCATCACTGCTCTGTGCATTTTCTATCTGTTATCCTGGAACAGTTCTGTTCAGGAGCATATTCTAGCAGAAGCTTGTTCCACCTGAAAAGCCCTCAGCAGTTCACCTTTTTAGAAGTGAATGTCTACAAGAATGCACACATGACATACTGAAATAGGCAAAGTGACTCCCAGCCACAGGACTTACAAGATACATGATGTTACCTTTTGTTGACAAATGTCATAGACATGATTTCTGCTTGTAGAGAATACTTGCAATGGACTGTTCTGAAAAAATATGAGTTAAATTTACAGAGTAGACCATCCAGGGACTGCTAGGGACTTCTGCAAAAATGGATGGGCCTCCCCTCTGCTGTTGATACCAACAGTGTCCTCTCACTACTCCAGCCCAGGATTAACAGTGCCTTCCTCAAGTCCAGTGTGGAAGTGGATTAGGCTAAACAGCCAAAAGGCACTCCTAGTGCAGAACAGGAGTGTCCACACACTGAGTTAGTGCCAAGTAGTTAATGCATTCTGTATTCACACCCTCGCTTATTTTGCAACAACTTCCCTGTGTAGGCAAGCCCTACATGTTCTTGTCATTTGATGGTTAGCATTGCATCAGTGACATTCCAGATTCTGACCACAATGTTAGTAATGGAAAGTGGTTCATCTTCTAATGAAATGCTAGGCTTTTTTTTTTCCTGGTTGCATCTTTTGCAACTTTTTCTTTCATGTGCCTGGAGTGAATTTCTTCATTTTTTAAATGTGTGTGATATTCTTCTCATCTCTGATACATGAAATTATGCTCTCTAAGCATGGCAATTGCCTTTATAAATTATACTTCATGAAACAGTGATTGCTCAGCCTTTTTTCTTCTGAAGAGCAGGAGAAAGCCCAAGTAATAGAAATGTTCTTTACATAAATTTACAATTTAGTTATTTGTGTCTGATATATCTTTTCCTCATAAGATATTCCAGTTTTCATGATTTGCTCATACTGTGGCATCCTTCATACTTGCACTCCATTGTCACATGCCTGGCCTGCATTCATGTAGACCTAGAGTTTCCTGGTTATTTAAGCAGTGTTTCTCAGTTTGGTTTATTTTCAGGAAGTCTCTGATACTTAACCTGCTTCCTAAGTTTACATGCCATCGTGGGGTGATGGTGGTTAAGATGGAAAAATATGACCACATTAGGTTTTCCAGAAACAGTAGCTCCTCTGAGCTTACTGATGAGCCTTCATGACATCTTTTTAGGTAATCTTCATCTCCCCCAGCAGCTTCTTCAGGTTGAGTCCAAGCAGCAGCAATGAGGAAACTGCAGTTTAAAATGTCACCCGAGGACTGTGAAGTGTGGATTTCTCATGTTTTTTGCAATAACTGAAGGAGCAAGAAAGCTGCCTCTCTGTTTGCCTACCAAATTGAGTTGTGTGGTTTATAATCAAAGATATCCTTTCTCTTCTACAGACACAGTTCCCACTGAATTTCAGTGGGAACAGTCTGAATTTCCCAAAATCTAGAGGCAAAGTTGGTCTCTTCTCACTTTGATTAGTGTGTGACTTGGAGATTTCGCAGGGTTTTCTGGAGCTCTTGTTGGTTTTCCTTTCCCTAGGATTTGTAGTCACATTTTATTAATATATTAAACAGAAAATTGTATCTAGCTGCAAGTGTCTTTCAATGTCCTTCACTTACATTATTTCTGTAGGAGTTGTCCAATAACATTTCCATCAAATCACAGCTTCTCTTTATTTAAAGGCCATTCTGAAAAACTGGCATCAAGGACCTCTACCCAGTAGTGAATGGGTAAAATGGGAACAGTATTTCCATTTAGAATAGAGTATTTTAAAAGACCTGTAGCTTAGTGGGACAAAATACTGAAAAAAAAAAAAAAAAGTGCTCTGAATTTGATGGCATTAAAGGAGGTTTTAGAGGATTGATGTTTAGTGCAAGACATGATCCTTTCCTTCTTCACTATTATGTAAAGGAACTAAAAATTTGCTAATACATTAATCTAATTTGTATTTCATACTCCAGGAAAATAAGAATGGCTTATATTTACAGGATTGTCATTTTATTTTGGATTGACCAAATGCACCTCTGTGTGCTTTTTACACAAGTATCTGTCAAACAGGGCACATACAAAGCACTTGGCAGTAAATTACCAGCAAGTTGCTTGGCCTGGGCAGGAGCAAGTAAATTTGCAATTGCAATCTGGAGCAACATGTTAGAGGCCACCTTCCTTAGATCAACTTTGTATTGCAACACCAGCAAGTAATCAAATTGTAAGGTACTTCAATGCAAAGCCTAGTTTGGCTTGGTTGGCAAATTAAACTATCATATGCCTCTGGCAAAAAGCACAAAGCCTTTGAACTGTTTGACTGCAGCTGTAGCTTGCACACCTTATTTTCCCTCTTAAAAATCAAATTAAACTCTAACCTGCAGCCTCTGCAGTAATTTTCAAGGAAAATTAAACTGTTGCTAACCTTTCTAGCAAAGATAACTGTCTCTAATCAAGCTGAAAGGTCCGGCATGAAATTCCCCTCTCCAAGTTTAGACAAATTAATTGAAGGAAAACTCCAGGGCTTATTAAGTATGAAGATACTACCTCTGACTCAGGAAGTCCTTGGCCACAAATTGCTAGAGACTGGAGAGTTTGCCAGGAAGGTATTGCTCTCTTCTTCCCTTCTTCTTTCACTCCTACAGCATTTAATGCAGATCCATCCCTAGGGAAGGACACTGGACAGTTCTGCTCTTCTTCTCTGGACTGAAGGCTAACCCAAATTCAGAGCAGTGATGGGCATGCTGACCCACTTTCAAGCATTACCTGCTGTTCTCAGCAGTGTCAGTCCTTCCTTTAGACTTGGCCCTGGCCTTTCCTCACCCCAGATGTCTTCTGACTCTTAGAGCACAACTCTTGGATGTGACAATGTCCTTCACCTCCCCCACCTTTCATTATTTTCTGTGCCCTGCTGACAGGAACACTTGGCATCTGATTTGTCCTCATAACATTCATGTTTTTCTTGGAGCTCTCAGAGATAGGATTTTTCCCAGCCTGGATGAGTTGCTGTTATTTCTATGGAGTCAGCAGTACAATAGACCCTCTTGGGAGCCAAGACCTTGTCTGTCTGGTGGCTCAGGCTTACAAAGACTCAATCCCACATGCTTAACGTTACCCTTTGATTCTCAGGATTAGTGTCTGACTGTGGCAGGTGAGAAGGCAGAACAGCCCAGCATAAAAGGAAAGAAATCAATTGAGTTTACATTGCAACATGTACTCAGTGAGAACCAGGTTAGAGAAACAGAAATTGGGGAGAGGGCATTGCTGACACTGGGAGCAGTGAGCAGACAGCAGTCTCTTGGTCACAGAAATAACAATGACAGTGGTGAGGATTTTTCCTCCCATGTTTTTTTAACATGTATATTATCTATGCTTAGTATAATTCACAATCTAGCAGTTAATATCTCTGCACTATGATTTTCCTATTTCTTAAAAGTTGGCTTAAAAGTTCTGAGTCTCTCTCAGCAGAGTAAGTAAAAACTGAGCAAAGGCATGTTAGTCACAATATTATCAAGAGATGAAAGTGATAGAGATATAAATTAATACCAGCTTTTAATTAAAATTGAATTAGTAAAAAAATTTTTGGCAGTTGCAAAATTCATTATGACGTGTTACCAAAAATAGATACCTTTATAAGAATGCAGTTTTATTACAACAGCTGTAAACATCATTGCTGAGATAGTGAGATAGAAAATGTGTTACTAATACTCATAACATGTTTCAGTTGGCTGGAATGGAAAACTAGAAACTGTTAAGGCACTTAATATGTGATCTCTCCGACTACCAAAATAGATGTATGCACTTCTGTTACTTAAGGCAACATCTGAATTTTGGGAACAATAACTTAGTGTTTTCTGCGTCTGGTTTTAATTTGCAAGGAAAACTCAATTTTATAAAAATATAACCTGACTTAGCTAAAGTATATATGATCCAGTGGTTTTACTTCTTTCTGTAGAATAGTCAGACTTGTAATTTAGATCCTCCAAATTTTCATACATTTCATTTGGTAAAAAAAAATCTCTTTGACCTTAATGAAAACATCTTCCAATATGAGGCTACAGATATAGACCTACAGTTTAGAGCATCTTTCTGACCAGCTTAGGATGTGTGTGTGTGTCTTGTGTAATGTCTGCAAAATTTACTGTCACTGAAAAAAGTGATTTTCCTTTCTTCTCCTGTAATGTAGAGCATCAAGCAATAACAGCAAATCTGTGGGTGGTTTATCTGATTTATGGTAATTTACTATTGACATGCTTGAGGTATTACTTGCATCATCCCAGTCTTGCATATTTGTTTTTAAAAATATTAGCTGCTTATGAAAAGGAAATATTTTAAATAATTATTCATTTGGGCTGTGATCACCTCTTGAAGCCAGGGCCCCACTCTGATAGGCTGTATACAAAATCTTTGCAAATGAAGTGCAACCTGAAGTGTTTAAGATTGCAGCAAGAGGACAGTTTGAATCCAAGAAGATTAATATACCCCACCTACAAGGATTAGGTCTCAACTCATAAAATTTTAACCATTAAACATGAGGCATCTGAATCACCTCCAAAGCCAGTATGGGGAAAAGTTACCCCAGCCTGGGATAATTTGCTCTTTCCAAAGCTGCCACCTGCCAATAACTCCAATATTGCTTAGCCTTGCTGTCTTAGTGGGATTTCACCCATTGCTTGATATTTCAAAAGCTTTATTTTAAAATCCCCTTTTTCCCAAAGTTGTGCAAAAGTTGTGCTTTCTTCAAATACTATGTGCTTATGATAGAATAAGCCATATATATGAGCAATTTAAGAATAATGTGTCACAGAGTTTTTTTCTGAAAATGGGTGACTAACACAAGTGCATTTGTGGTGTCCATACCATTGCAGCTTTGGTATTTATAGTTAAATTGTGCCCACTTTTCCCTTCTGATTTGAAAGTGTTTGTCTTTGTTAGGTGGTCAGTATCTGATGAAGGTATGTTAATATTCTTGGAGATTAAAGCCTTGAAATTATGATTGACATTGGACATTTGAGCTCCTTTTCCCCTAGAATCCAACCCTGTTGATTGAATGAGACCTTAGTAGCAGGCACAGAAATATCCTTAATGAATGCCTGAGTATTCCTGTGGTATTCACAGGAGTAGAATCATAAGATGGTTTGGGTTGGAAGGGACCTTAAAGGTTATCTAGTTCCAACTCCAATACCTGGGGTAAGAGCACCTGGGTCAGAAACATTCCTAAATACTTGGAATATTGAAATGGAAAGAAAGGCAAGCTCTGTTAAGGAGGAACGTCTGGAAATAGGCCTGGCATACAAAGAGGTGCTGTGGTGGAGCAATGGCTGCAACATCAATGCCAGGAGTCCCCCAGCCAGAGCTGTGCTGGCTCCCAGGGCAGCGAGCTCAGCCTAGGCTGGGTGTGAGAGGTTTTAGTTGTTCCATGGGTGATGTCTGCTGCTATCATCCGGAAGGTGATGGTATCACACAGGCATGCAGGACTGACCATAAGTTAGGAAACCCTGGTCCCTAATAGATGTGGAGCACTGAATACCAGGGAGGCAAAGATTGGCTGATAGTGTGCAACAGCAGCACAGGGAACCCAGGCTCAGGCACTGCAGAAGGCAAATCATGAAGTAATTCTGTACTCTCTCTGTTCACTGGTGTTTCTGACTCCTTCCTCCCTTGGGGTGCAGCTTGTGCAGCTAGAAAGAACAACGTTCTCTTTGCTTGGGACACCTTGAGGACTGCACCCCAGGGCCCTTCTCTGCCTCTGCAAAGGCATTGCAGAACTACCCCAAAGGAATGGAAAGCTATGGCAGGTGTTAAGTTTGCTGTTATTACCAGATAAGATTCAAAGATAAGCAAATGCATTCAACTAAAAGCCTAGATTTACAATAACAGAGGAGAGCTAGAAGATAAAACAACATGTATGTAATTCATTAAG
Source organism: Haemorhous mexicanus (assembly GCF_027477595.1). Classification (NCBI taxonomy): domain Eukaryota; kingdom Metazoa; phylum Chordata; class Aves; order Passeriformes; family Fringillidae; genus Haemorhous; species Haemorhous mexicanus. The sequence goes on from NC_082341.1 coordinate 147,066,951, forward strand.
GCTATACTTAGCTCTCTCTCTAAATATATATAAATATATGTGTGTGTGTATATATATATATATGTGTGTGTGTGTGTGTGTGTGTGTGTGTGTATATATATATATATATATATATATATATATATACACACACACACACATATTTGTCTCTTCCTTAGCTGCTCCTGTGTCTCAGCTTTTGACTTTGGCTAATTAACTTCTGCATGGAACACTAGTTGGTGTGCCCCTGGGTGCACAGATTTGCTTATATCTTGCTCTCTTCTTCTGGCAGAGGTGGAGACCTGCAGCTCCTCCAGCTCTAGATGGATTTATACTCATTTGTCTGCCCTTTATTCCCTGGCATTGGGCCACTGGGTGTTTTCTGGGAATTGTCAGAAATTTTGTTCTGCCCCTCCTCTTTAAGATTACTTCAAGAACATTTCTGTTGACTGTGACACTTTTTGGCTTTTGTTTTTCACTAATTATAGTCTTATCAAAATACAACATCATCACTTTATAAATGATGCATTATGATAAACAGTAGAGGTTCCTTTTAAAGTGTGTACAGTATGTACAGGCTATACAGCAAGCCCATTTATGACACTCAAATACAAACTGATATTGAGGGTAGGACTGCCAGATCTGCTCCACCTCATCTTTTGTTAGGTTCTGGGGTCTCATCTGTGTGCAACTGGGTTTTGGTGAACTTGAATAGTGAATACCAAAGGTTTTGCATATCTTCAGGCCAGCCTGCTCTCCTTCCCAGCCTTTCTCTCTGGCATTGCCTGTAAATAGTCATACACACACACACACACACACACACACACACACACACATATTCACACATTCACACAAAGTGGTTACAATATAAAAATCCACAATTTCTGAAAGACATTCTAGTACAGTATTTTTTGCAGTGTCTTGTTCATGGAGTGGTGCAGAAACATGCTGTGGTGTTTTAGATATCACTGTGAGATAGTGCTTGGCAAATATTGGATTTTATTAGCTTATTTTAAGTATTGGCAATCTACATTAAATAAGAAACATTTTTTTTTTTCTTTTTTTCCCATTCTACTTTCTCATAAATCAGATCATGGTAATGACACCATTGAACAAATCGATGAAGATATAGCTGTGACTCGGAGTCAGATGAACTTTATTTGTCCCATTACACAGGTATGTATCACTGCTACAGTAATTGACAGGGAAGTAGTTATTTCATATTCTTCACTGGTTTGTTTCTTACAACATTATATATAACTACAATATTATAAATTTTAAGCATTTTCAGAAAAGAGCAGTACTGCTTGGGAAGAAAACCCATGTAAGTGGGAATGTAGTTACCAAGCAGGACCTCATCCTGTAATTTGACTGGAAAGCCATGTATGAGTGGCAAACACACTTCCTGCTGTTTCACATAAAATCTCAGAAGAAGCATTTTCATGGGCATTTTCAGTTCCTTTAAATCAATCCTTACTGGTTACAGGTGACAATGAAGAGGCCAGTGAGGAACAAGGTCTGTGGACATATTTATGAAGAAGATGCCATTCTAGAAATGATCCAGACTCGAAAGCAGAAAAAGAAAAACGTCCGGTAAGCTAAAAAGAATGTGTGGAAAGGCTATTTGCTTTGCTGTGTAAGTGGAATTTTACTCCACTTGTTCTAGGAAATGTATTTGGATTGGAAAGGCTGCAGGAAGTAAAACTTCAACATCTGCCTGAGTCACAGCCTCCTCATTAGTACCAGACATGTGAAGGTGCTTTTCTTTTTAATGAAAACAGTGTGTAAGAAATATTCAGGAATTATGTGGGGAAGTTAGAGCTACTTGTACCTGCACAACAGAAGTAAAGAGATTTCATACAGCCATGACCAACAAAGAGTTTCCTAAAATTTACTTGCTGATTTGTTCCCACTGCTTATGTAGCAAGCCTTGAAGTAAATGAAAAAAAAAAATTCCTCCATGCACCTTCTTTTGCAGTTATATTCCAATACTCAGAAATATTAAAACAACTGAGTGTTAAAGTGAGAAATATTAAACCACTGCATTTTAGGTAGAACAGAATTTAAGAATGAGATCAGATAGTGCAGTGCAGTTCCGACCATGATGCAGTTAAATAATTCTTTCCTTATATCACCAAAATAGTCTGTCACTTTTCCACATGGGACATATGTTTTTGATTGAAAAGATGGAACAGATGAATTTTTAAACCTCAAATTCTCCACAGTAAATTTGAAAATTATAATGATTTTAAGAAAAAAACAGAAAAAAGTAGAAAAAGAAGAGGCTTGAACATTAATGCTTTTTGAAGCAAGTTGAGAGGACATATCATCTCATCATTGATTTCACCTTTGTTTTTGCACCATTCATGCTAGACCCTCCTGCTTTGGGGCTGATGACTTCATGGAAACTTACCAGTTGTGGACTTCTTAATAAATGTGCAGTTTGCTTAGGAAGGTCTGTTAGGGACCAGCAACCTGATTTCCTTGAAGATAATGCCACAGGCAGCTTATTTCCTCCATCTGTTGCTCTGGCATTTCTGTTAGGCTCTACACAGTCCTCCATGAGGGTTACAAAGGTGGAGCTGGAGTTTTTATTCCATGCTCCTTCCCTGCTACAGGAAAGCTATAAAACCAAGCATCAGTTGGGAAGCCCAGCCACTATCTCAGTGTCAAGACAGCTTGAAGAACTAGATGGAAGTACCTTGCTTTTGTTACAAAACGTGGGGAAAAATCTGGAATGGATGCAATATACTGGGAATAACAACAAAACCAGCAACATGGATGGACAGAGACTTGGCTGGAAAAATGAACAGGAATTGGGTAATAGCTCTCAAGTTGGAGGAACGTGAGTGTTCTGGAGGATAGGGAGAGGCTAAAAAGCATGTGCTCAACAGGACAAGAATACTTTCTCTGATACTGAATTTAGGATGTTCATATCTAAATATTTCTCTGTGTTGTTAAATCCATCAGAACAATGTCAATTTAGGAGAAATTGTTGTGGTGGATCAAAAGTTTCAGCTCTGCTGCAAAACAAATAGGGTCACATGACTGAATTTATGACTGAATTTTATTTTAACTTTTAAGAAATGGAAGACTAGAGAAAATCTGGAGTTAAAAAATCATAACAGCTGTACAACATCCAGCTTTAAAAGCTCCCTTAGCCCCAAACCAAAATTATTTGTGTAGTCTGAACACTGGCAGTTCTTAATATTGAGCTTTTAGCTGGCAGCCTTACCCTTTTTTCAGCACTTATTCCAGTGAAATAGAAAAGCACACACACAGCAATGCCACAGCTTCACTGTAACTAAATTAAGAAGGACTCCTTGGTTTTCTCTGCCCAGTCTGACCGACCTACTGTAATTTCAAACTTTCTCATGAGAATGCAGTTACTTTGAAAACCCACCATCTTCTGTGGTGGGAAGACAGGCCAGCAATTGCAGCAAGTTCCCTATTCAGTATCCCAGTCTGATGGCGTGGCTGCTGGGCTGTGCTCCTGCCAGGGATATTCCTGTGGGAGCAGGTGTCCTGGCAGAGCAGGGCAGGATCCTCGCTAGCCTGACTCTGGAATCAGGGCTGTTGCTCACTCTGCAGACACAGAGTGGCTGTTTCCTCACAAGTACTTCCCAGTTGGAATCCTCAGGATGCCTTCAGTGCCCTTGGCAATGCAGTGCCTGCCTGCCAGCCCTTCAGCTGACGTACACACAGCCCGTGCTGACAGACTTGTCACACACTCCTTGAGGCAACTCTTACGTCTCTTGGTTTGCTCACTAGTTTCCACTGCCTGGAAGGACATACTAATACTTTATGCTTACAGGAAATGTGGGAACCTTTCTGAGCCCTTGTTATTCATTAATCTGGCAAGCTATTGCTGCATTAAGGTGATAAATGGGAAAACTGAGGCACAGAGCAATTAAATGACTGATCTATGACAAACACAGTAACCTGTGGACGAATCTGGAGTAAAAGTTATGAGTACTGAATGTAAATAAGTTCAGCACCTCAGACAAACGTTACTCTAAGAGAGGAAAAATTTCAGGAAAAGTGCTACTTCTTACTATAGATACCATCTGTGTATGTTTGGGCTGCCACCAAAGGAAAATGACCTTTGGTCCCTGAATATCTTTTAGCCTGCTGTCTTTATCTGGCTGTTTCAAGTAGCTGTAAGACATTTTGTATTTGATTTTCATCTAGAGGCTGTTAATTTGGCCCCATTTCTCCTTTCTGAGCTTTCACAGCTCATAAAAAGTCAGGTTGATTTTTACACCAACTAGATAGCCTGCTGATTCACCAGTCAGTCATGGCAAGACTCACTCCCTTTTGTTTCCCTAAAAAATAATTTCCCTACTTATCTGCCAGTGAAGATTATACTTCTCCACTGCAGTTTAGTAAGGTAAGCAGTATCTACCTGCAGTTTTTAGAGGACTGCAGAGAGAGAAAGCAGCACAGAAGGGTGTCCATGCAGGGCTGAAATCATTGCTGCTGAAGGCAGCTTGTGTGCTTGCAGCAAGAGAGTAATCTACAGGTGAAAGACTCCATCTCTCAATGTGCACCTTCTTTCCTTCCTTCAGCTGATGATTCCCACCAGTTGAGATAGATTTATCTTTTTCCCACACAGAGCTGGTGAAGAGGACAAGAGGTAACAAGGAACTGAGAGAAAGAGTGGGAAAAAAAAAAGAAAAGCTAGCAGATGTTATGCAAAAGCCTATATCTGACAAATACAATTCTTCCAATTTAATGAAGTCTCTCTTTTCTTTTTAACAGATGCCCTAAAATGGGCTGTAGCCATGTTGATGTAAAAGGATCAGATCTTGTACGAGATGAAATACTTAAAAGACTGATTGACAGTCAGAAAAAACAAAGCTGGTCAACACTGGACACGTGAGCTGGATAGGCTACTGCCACAAAGAAAATTTGTTATTAGAGGTCTTGTCAGATAAGTTGCTAATTCTAAATGGGCTGTATAACTGATTGTTATTTGTTAAATGTTTCATTTATAGGTAAATCATTGTTAAATGTTTAATTTATAGCCAAAGTTGAGGTCTCTGCTGTAACTGAAAGCATTTTTTGAACTCAGGAATATAAGGAATTCCAGTTAAACTTGTTTGAGTTTTTTCTACCTTCCTGAATTTTTAAAAGCTTGCTTTTGGTAAATAAAGTATATTTTGCAGCATTTAAACTTCCTTTTCAGTGTGTTAGTTTCTTCAGCATATTAGAGATGCAGATCCTGCCAGCATGTAATAATGAGTGCTTTGCTCTGTATTGCAGATAGTTCTGTTACTGTCTCTGTAAGTCCTGGGCATGGCTGGAGTAGGGCACTGTGACCAAGGATTTTCAGGGCTTGGGACCATACCCATGTTTTAACACAAACCTTGGAGATGAATTTGCAGAAAGTGTTGCACACTTATACCTTATTTGTGGCCACAGAGAACAACCACTCAGCTTTGTTTTTTTTATAATTTTGAACTCTCTGCCCTGACTTAGGCTTTTCTTTTGAAATTCAGAAGCATTTAATACAGGCTCTTTTCATTTGGGAATCCCAGAAGGCTTTACCTTTATATTGTAGGCTAGAAGACTCCAATTATTTACAGAGGTATTCCAATAACTGAATTTCAGATAGTACAAATGTATTGTAACCATATGCCTTGGGTTGAAAAACAGTTAATCTTTTTATATAAGCTTCAGATATCTATGCTTTTTGGCACAGATCCAGAAAAGAACTTAAACTTTGTCACACTATTGCCTAAATCGATCTGAACACATCAGGCAGATAAGGCATATATATACATGAGTTAGAAATAGCCTTGGCAGTCAGATGACAATTATCTCTTGGGATATGTAAGCAGAAAACACAGGTTTCTTTGAGCTTTGGGATCCTTAGTGAGCTAGATGGTGTTTTCCTATGTAATTTTTCTGAATTTACAATCTGACATTTAATATAAAATGTAGCTGAGGTACCCATGTGCTAAGGTTTTCACTCTGGGTTAGTTTGCTAACAGCTCTCCTTTCATAGGCCATTATTAACCCCAATTGCACTTAAGAGCACAAACCACTTCAAGCTGAAAATTGTTATTTTGTAATTGAAGAATATTAATCTGCAAGCTGATTTCATTGCTGAAAAAGAGAACGGAACCATTACTACTTGCACTGGGCTTTTGTGTTCAAAACACTTCATGGGAATTGGCTGGCTAATTTTCATCATGTGGTCTAACCCCCGAGGTCCATCCTTTCCCAACTCTGCAGTGAGCGTGGGTGCTTCTGCCATGGAAGCCCAGCTGAAGTAGCTGAAAGGAACTGGGGGGTGGTTGGGCAGTATGTACTTGTTTGTATTTTTATGTGTAAAATCAGGTCCCTTTTAAAATTCCTCAGGGCTCAAACCTGTAGTTTTTAAGGTGGGTCACCGTTTTTCAGTTAAATACCACAAGGGAGGATGTTAACAATAGCATTTTTCAAGAAAAAAACAGGGAGGGGGAGGGAATGTCCTTTTTGTTTCATCTCTAAGTTTGTGGTTAAATTTATTCTTGAACCATTTCTAAGCAGAATAGTCAGAAACAGGAACTTGCATTGGTTAAACAAGCTCTGCAGTTTCTGGCAGAGGTGCATTAAGATTGCCCTCTTGGATCTAATTCAATCCCTAGTAATAACCAGCCTCCCAAGTTTTCAGATGCAAAGATGTACATACATTTTCCATGGCCACAAGTGCTGCACCTCAAATCTAGTTTGTGTTGCTGTCTGAGTCTGCCTTCCAATAACACATAACATTATAAATGGTAAATTATACCCAGATTCCTACCAACAAACTGGTGGCAGCAGGTTTGGTTTGCTACCTGTGGCATTTGTACCAGTGTAGCCTTGGATTGCTGCAGTTCCTGATATGGTTCGTTGCCCTCATGTTCCAGTGAGTAATGCTGTGAGGGAGATTGCTGTCTTGGTTACACCTTGTTGTCCTACGTGAAAAAGAGGCTTGACCCATCACAGTGCTGCACTCAGCCTCTGTTAGCTAATCCACAGGTAATAAGGTGGACTGCCTGCTTAAGTTGATGCAGCTGGGAGAAAAAAAAAAACAAATCTGAAGCAACACTTTAAATGAAAAGAACAAATAGTCAAACAGTCACTTATGGCCACTCTAAGAGGATAGGTATTTTTGGATGTTTATATTCCTGCTTCAAACTACATCATCTTCCTTCTCTCCTTTGCTAGCCTGAGCCAGGCAGTGTCAGTGAATCAGAGAACCTGAAGATGAAGTGAAGTTCTGAAATCCTTCTTGGTTTCACCTGAAAGAAATGGACTGATTTGTGGCAGCACTGGCCTGCCTAGCTTTAATAACAATCACATCTGAGGTGAATAGGCATGTGTATTATAATAGAGGTAGGTTTCTTTTATCAGCAGAGATGCCTCTTTTAAAATATGGCCTTGTTAGCCAGAAAAAGACAGATACTTGTGCCAGTGTTGCTATTGAAAGTACTTGAGTCCCATTAGAATCAGTGATGCACCACTCAGATTCAAGGGCTAGAATAAAGTGCCTGTATTTACTGACATCAATGAAGTTTTCACCAAAACGTTTGGCATTTCTGAATTTAAACTGTAACATAGCATCCTACTATGATGAATGGTATTTTTTTTAATTTGAACCTGGAACTTGAGCCATCCTGTTGATTTTGTCATGGCCAGTTTCTCTCCTGTTGGTTTTTACAAGTAATTTTCCTCCTTACATTGAAAGATCCCAGGGCTAGCCATCAGCATCCATTGCAGCTGGCTCTTAACTAGGTGGAAAGACAAACTGTGGCAACTGGGGAAGGCTTCTGTGCCTGTCAGCTCACCTGGTCCAAGATACAAACTACTACTGATTCACTGGGGTGGCTGCAGTTAATGGCAGCTCTTTGCTCTTTCATTTGCAAAGTTTGGGGTTTGCTGTGCAGTTGTGATCTCTCTGTTCCCACGTGTCCCACGTTCCCCCTCAACTCCACTCTGGGAAGAAGTAGCTTGAAAGAGTTAAAGAATAAAAATAAGTGCCTGTGATGAATAAGCTGTATGATCTGTATGATTCACATAGTGGAAACTCAACAGCAGTTAAACCTTCAAATCTTAATCTGCTTTGGCTATAAGATATCATATGTAAACAGGCATATGTTAACAGTTCACAGGGTAATTTGTGTCTCATTGTCTGACGTCAGAAATTTTGCAATGATATTTTTAAAAAGAAATTCAGAGGTCAGGTGGTTGGTTTTTTATTTTCTTTTTCCCGTAAGGTGTGCTTTACAAATGCAGCAAACCTCAGGGTAGCTGAGAAGGATCTGTCACTGAAAACTGGTGAGAATCTGTCTCTGCTAGAGAAGTTCCACGTAGTATTTGAAGGTTTAAAGAAATGTCTAAGCAAATAGTGAATTAAAGGCAAGAGAGATCCACATACAACAGCTTTCAGTGCTACCCTGAGGCACAAGCCATTACCACTTGCTCACTTAAGCTTGCCCTTTCACTTGAACAGATTCTTCCTGTGAATTCTCCATTTTACAACTAGAGAGTCTGAAGTTTTCAAATCAGTGAAGCCATGATGAATAAAGATAAAAACTAATCAGGCAGGCATCTCATGGAAGATTTAGCACACTTGTGCTAAAAGGAGTGCACATTCCTCTGAATCAAGGACATATTCATCATTACTGCTCTGGAGCTGTGATCTTATTCATTTTAGAAGAATCAAAAAGACTAAGTCAGTGCTCCCTTGAGAAATACCCGGAGCAAAAGCAGGGGCTGCAGGAAGTGATACTGATGACTCAACAGCCAAGGCCAACACACTGCCTTATTTTAGACAATGTCCTCTTGGATACTCATGTTTCCTCATGAGTGGCTGATGACAAAGGTCTTACCTACCTGTGGTCACACGTACCTCATGACATTTTTCTCAAGAATAGCTCTAGTATTGTGGCCAGAACTAGCTTAGAATTCACTGTGCAACTTTATTAAGTTTCACTGCCATTCCAAGTGAATCTTAATCTACATGTATGGATCCTGCTGTGTCCATTAACTAAACATTTGCCTAATGGATCGTGCTTTATTATACAGTGAAGAAAATGAATTTAGAAAAGAGCTTCCTGGAATGGAAAATGTAAGACTATCCCAAGGACAGGTCTTTCTTTCTGTTAGTACAGCCAAAGCCTTAAGCTGATGGCTCCTCACTACAGGTACAGACTAGTACTGATGGCAAATTCCACGTCTTCCATAAATAATAATTTATTTGCTGGTCATAAAGTACTTATTGTTAGTACATAATATTTCAAACACCTGGTCACAGACGTGGTCACAGAATGCTCAGAGGAGAATCCTGTGTGTAGGTGCCAGCAGATTCTAGGCTCCCAGCCAGTAGCTATAAAGAGCAAAAACATTAGGTTGATTGTTAAGCAAGTAAAATTCTGGAATGGGTGTACATCATCCAGTAGATACCCATGTATGTGCTTAGCCTCTTGATGCATGAATAATTGCCGTGACTTGACAGGACTGCAGCAGTGTGCAGAAAACACAGTGTGTTTCATCATTTCAAAGCACTGCAGAAAAGGCTGTGGTGGGCTGAGAAAAGAGCCTGCCTCTTGCTTGTTCTGATGTTAGTCCAGACCCAAAGACAGAGCCTGAAAGCACGCACATGAATTGAATTGCATGGGAAGCTTACCAAAGGAAGTGTTTGCTTGTAAACTCAGTATGAATAGGATCTTCTCTGACCGCAAGGGAAACGGAGACACTCATTCACTGTCCGCTTGTGCAATCGACTTCTGAAGTAAAAACAGGATTTGAGGTCTAAAACCTGAACCTTCACACGTCTTTCAGGCAACAGAAGAAGCCTTCATGCTCTCCAGTTAGCAAAGGAACAAAGTCAGGAGGTGCTGCTCATAAGACTCCTTGGATTTGATAATAACAGGCTTATCAAAAGGGAATCATTGAGAGTTCTGAGCTACAGCAGCCCTGAGAGCAGCTTTTGTGTGGGCTTGAGGGGAGACATCTGAACACCATAACACTGCACTCCTTTTGATGTCACTACGTGCTCGTCATGTGTTTTATATCTCAGCGGTGAATCTGCCGCCAAGTTCCACAGTGTCTGAGGATGGCTGTGGGTTATCACAGATGCTGTTCTGCTATAAAAACCATTACTTTTAGCTCTTTATCACCTGGCCATACGACTACTCTTTGAGCCCCATCTGTGCAGGGTAATTCTGTACACCATTAGATTATAGATGACGTGCTGGTTTTAAATTGTTGGCTTTCAATCTGGCAGTAGTTTAATTTTCATTACATGCTTTGAGATAACTTTTAAATAAAGATACTGATTTTTCATCGTTTACCAATAGTTTAATATCAGCCAAAATATTTGTGTTCCTTGCCTCTCTCATCTGGTAACTAAAATAAAGACCTTTTCATTTTTTTCTGTAGCAAGCAGCCAGTTTATTTATAAGTGCCCTAATCTAAGAGAGATTTATTCTGTGTGTCCCATGAGACATACTGTCAAAGTTACCAGACCTGTCCCAAGCACTTGGGAAGTGGGGAGATGGTTACACAATTCTCATTGCCTCTGGCTGCTCTAGTTCTAGAGATAAAGGGTCAGAGAACTGGAGCAACAGTGATAATTCTGTGAGCATCTAAGGAAAAGCAGCTGCTCAGGTGAGTTTAAGCACTGGCTGAGGGTAAGGCAGGTAGATGCTTGAAAACCACGTAACAAAAATTCCCTTGAATAAAATAAGAGGAATGAGAGGATCAATGTCTGAGCACCAGGAATTCTGGATTTTTCAGCTTTCATCTCACAGATGCACTAAGCTGCTTGTCTGTTTCAAAAAAGAGAAAAAATATATGAAGAGCAATATTCACCTTGCCACAGTTCTGGTAAATCTGTGCTGGGTAAGACCCTTTCCTCTGCTAGGACGTGCCCATTCTGTGATACACATCCCACAGGCTCTTTTTTCTGCTGCAGTCCCAGATCCCAGCCTAGCAGCTGGGACTCCAGGAAGTGAAGAGACAGCCAGCAGTCCTGCTTGCTTTGACTGGCCTTTTCCAAGGCAGGATCTACTTTTTGTGACAATTTTGTAATGCCCTTTGAGAGCTCCTCAGACTTTGGTAGTATTGGGAAGGTGCCTGTTGCACCCTGTTATCCTTTGCCAAGCATGAAGCTACTGAACTCTTCTTCCAAAGGTCATCCCTGCCCATCTCACAGGTACCAAGTCCCTTTGGAATATCTGAGTGTTGGTTCCTTGTATTCTGCTGGCTCATAGCAGTTAATTTTTTCTGCCACTTGGATAGCAGGACTCATCCACAGAGTCAATGCTTTATCCCAGCATTAGGTCTGTAATTGTGCACTGATCTGTGCTCCACAATGATTTTCAGTGCTGTCCACTGGAGATGTGTAACATTGCCCTGGTTCATTTTGAAGGGCTGTAAAGCCATTCAGGCTCAAATTCACCACAGGCACAACTGGGAATTACCATGACAGCATTCATCACACATGCTAAGCAGGTAGAGCCTGAAAAGTCTTTTTTTGGGAAGGGGGAATGGAATGATGAAGGCTTATGCAGGGAATAGAAGGAAGACCCCAAAAGACAGCTTTTGATTTCAGGAGGAGACTAGTGAAGGAGATGCTTAAAAGCCTGTGGTGTGATGGCCACAATCACAAGGCTGCTGTGTCAAGTGTGGTAGCTCATTTGCTGCAAAAATCTTACAATACTGAAATGTTGCAACAGTTTTTCACAAATCTCTTCCTGGAATTCCTCCTGTTCTCAGCACTGGTTCCTAACCACACCAGGGCTGCATGCAAGCACTGGCAGAGATGGGCAAGGAGGACAAGTTTCAGCCCTTTGAAAAAGAGCAAAAGAACATGCCATGCAGGTCATCAGACAACATCCTTTGGCATCCCTTCTTCTTTTTTCTTTTTTTTTTTTTTTTCATTTTGGGGATTGGCCAAAATTAGAAAAAACAGAAAAGCCAAAGTGGGAATCACTTCTCTACTCTGCATCTTGAAATGAATTTTCATTTCAGGTGGGGATGGAGGGGAGTCTGGATGTGGACCTTTTCTGTACCCAAAACATAATACTAACTTGAGTAATAATTGCTACTATATGTTTAGCCATGGCATTAAGGCTTTGAGTACCTGAAAGCATACCAGGCATTTTAAAGAAGCAACAAAGGTTTCCTTCTGTCAAGAACTTCACCCATTTTTCAAAGACCTGGTAGATTTAAGCTTTGGCTTGTCTCAGTCACACAGAGAGAGTCAACTGTAGTTCAGTATTTACAGTCCAACTAGAAGAGGGCACCCACCAGTGCTTCTGCGATGAATGCCCCGGGGGTAATCTTTTCCTGGCCTTTGGGGACTGCACACCCAGTTTTAGGGCTCCAGTTAGCAGGGACAGACATACAGAGCATGAAATTGCTGGAATCCCTGTGAGGAAAGGCTGCCCAGGCACCAGGAGAATGTGGCAGGACTGTGAGGTACAATGTTGCATGTACCTCTGCTCTCCTCACATGCCAGCTGGTCTTGGGATGACAAGAGGTGCTTTTTTCCCTTCCTCGGGACCAGTGGGTGCCATCCCCCGTTTGGCTGCCAGAAGCTTGAACCAAGCACTGTGCTCAGGTGCCACTGTGTGTCCCCATGGTGTGGACCTAGCGGTTTTAAATGGATGGGAGGCTGGGCAGATGAAGATCACAGCTTCCAACAATGTATGCAACAGATCCTCAGAACGGCCCTTCTGCTCAGCAGGGACAGTGATCTGACACAGGAGCTGAGAGAGATCCCATCTTTGGGAGGGTGGGAACACTTGACACCTTAATTCCTGCTCACACTGCATCTCAGTTCTGAGAGAGCTACACGAGACACTGGTACACACTATGAATGCCCATGAGAACCTTTATGGAGGTTCACTGCTGTTTCGTCTGCACCCTTCCCCTGTCCCTAAAGGTACTGATACCCTTTCCCCCCACCCTGCACCTTGTGCTGTCTCAGATGTAGGAAGCAGCCCACACATGTGGCATCCTACCAGCTAAATTCACCCAGCAGCAGCATTCCAATCATTAAACTTCCAGGAAGGGAAAAGTAAAACAAAAGGTCTGACAGATACTTGCATGTGTTTTACCTACAAGAGGAACCAAATAAAATAGCGTGTTTTGAAAGTTGTGGTGAATCACTCAGAAACAATCTGCAGGCATTAACGGAATTTTATTTCTGGGGGAAAAAAAGAAAGAAAGAAATGCAGGCCCTGGGATATCCCTTTATGGCATATGCGTTTTATGTTTAAATGCATTAATGGGACTGCTATGCTATGAGTCATCCCGCACAAGAGTTTCATGTGTTTCTTAAAATACACTAGAAGTAGCTGAAGGCATGCATGGGTTTGCTGTGCAGTTATCTATCAGGAATCTGAGCAAATACCTGCACACGTGGCACCACAGAGCTGGGGGGCCCATCCTTGGCCCTCTCTGCCTCTTGTACAGACCCGGATTGGGAAAACCAAAACAGAATACTGAATAACAAAACACAGGGTCCCTGTCTTAATATTAGGGAAGCTTCAGCGCTAAATTACAGAAAATTTGCATATATGTATATATATATATATAAACAGAAAACTGGAGAGTTTTCTTCTGAAGCATTCTTGTCAAAACTACAGCTGTCTGCTTTTTTTTTTTTCCCCAGGGATGATTTGTTGTCTGCTTATGTCTCTCTTTTTTTTTTTTTTTCCTTTTTTTTTTTCTCTTTCTTTTCCATTTATTACCAGTCCCGGCTGTAAGTCTATTTTACTACTCCTTTAAGCCATGCTATTGAGCTGTGTGGAGCTCCTCTCAGTCTGCTCCTCGCAGGTCACTGCAGCTGCTGGCTGCTGCCTGGCTCTCCGAGCTATTCCTTTTTCGGACAGCAGATATAGTTTTAACATGGGAAACACCCAGTGCCAAGTATTTCTGATGGTGCACGTTACGTCTACGCTTATGAGTAAACGCTTATGCTCACACAACAGCGCTGTGATGCAAACCTTGGGGTGAGGGATGGTTATTTAGTGATTTGTGAAAAGTAAGAACTGGGGCTGGGAACCTGCAATTGGATGGACGAGAAGATCCTGGAAAGGAAGGTGACCTCCCTTCCTCGACATAATTATTTAAGGTCGAAGGGGGTCCCCGCCGCCCCGCCTGGCCCCTTCAAGTCCCGCGGCGACTCCCCCGCCGCCCCGCCCGGCTGCGCGACGGGGCCGAGGCGCGGAGAGCAGCGGGCGGAGCGGAGCAGGCGTGTCTAGCCTCCCTCCTCCCATTTCCCCGTGCGTCAGGGCCGGGAGGAGGAGGAGAATCACCTTTTTTTTTTTTTTTTTTTTTTTTTTTTTTTTTTTTTTTTTAAAAGCCTCCAACTACTTTAGCGCGGACTCGGCAGCAGATGGTGGACACGGCTCGAGGTTTCGGCGGGGAGAGCGAAGGGATGCGCCCAGCGCGCAGCGCCCGCCTGTAGCTCCGCGCCCGCTCCGCTCCCCCCATGAGCCGCCCCGCGTCCCTGCTGCCGGCCGCCCGCTGCCGCAGCGCCCCGGCCAAGCGCCTCCAGCCCCTGCACGACGGCCCCGCCGAGGAAGCGCCGGCCGCCAAGTGCCCTCGGCTCGCCGAATGCGGCCCCCCGGACTGCCTGAGCGCTCCCGGGTCGCCGTGTGCCCCCGCTTCTCCCGCCGGCGGCGGCGGCGCGGCGGGTCCCAGCCTGATCGCCTCGTACCTGCTGCTGCCGCTGGCCGAGCGGGAGCAGGTGTCCAGGGCGCTGAGCGTCAGCTCGGGCCGGGAGCTGCGCTGCAAGGTGAGCGGGAGCTGCGCGGGTGGGGAGCGGGTCCTGCCGGCGCGCCCAGCGCCCGGCCCGGGGACAGCCCTGCCGAACATCCTCCCGCTGCTGCACGGCTGGGAGCGGCCGGCCAGCCCCCGGCGGCGTTCGCACGCCTGCGAATGAGCCGGGACTCCGGCTTACCTCGGAGCGCCTTCCCCCCAGAGGCTGTGGGAATGGTGGTTTGGTTTAGTTTACCCCCCAGCCTTTCAATATACAACGAACAGGAAGGGTCTCGGTAGCCGCTTCTGCCGGTCCTGCCGAGCCCTGGCTGCCCTCCAGGTCTCTCGTCATTGTTTGGGGAGAGTTGCTACGCGAGCTGCAGCTTTCAACGCCCTTGAGAATGAATTTGGGTTTAATTTCCTCTATACAGGTGTTCCCCCTCAAACACTACCAGGACAAGATCCGACCTTACATTCAGCTGCCGTCACACAGAAACATCACCGGGGTTGTCGAAGTCATTCTCGGGGACACCAAGGCCTATGTGTTCTTTGAAAAGGACTTTGGGGACATGCACTCCTACGTGAGGAGCTGCAAGAGGTTGAGGGAAGAGGAGGCTGCCCGGCTGTTCAAGCAGATTGTCTCCGCTGTAGCTCACTGCCACCAGTCAGCCATCGTACTTGGTGACCTCAAGCTCAGGAAATTTGTCTTCTCTAATGAAGAAAGGTAAGTAGCTGTCAGCAGCCAGCCCTAGGGTGAGTGGGGAGGGAGGAATGCCACATCCAGAGACACAAAAAGCGTCCCAGGGAGTGGAAACAGCCCCGTCAGCCGGGCATCACCTGCGAGCAATCCGAGTAGGTCCTCATCACGTGTGTGTAGTAGGTCACGGATCTAACCGGGGCGCACTCCCGCTTAGATCTTGACTGATGAAAGGGAGGAAACTCGCCGGGAGCTTCCTCTCATTCAGCAGAAGTTCAGTGAAACCTGCTGGCAGACAAAGAGATGATAGTTCAGATGCTCGTTAGCGCCAGAAGATGTCATGTGTGCCACTCATTCAGTGTGAAATGAATAAAAGGCAGAGAGGGAGAGGGGGGAGGCTGAGGTGTTGTGCCGGCGGGAGGAAGCAGCCCAGCTGGAGGAGCAGGAGATGTGAGGAGCTGGAGCTCTGGTCCCTCCTCGGGAGAGTTGCCTTGTGACCCACAGTGGAGCCCCAGCACTTGGGTACGGTCTCCTTGCTGAACCACTCTGCTGATGAGAGTGATGCTGCTGAACCCTTCGAGGGTTTTATGCCCCCTCCACTGCCGTGCTTCCCGTGCCCCCCATGCCCGTGGATTGTGGGCACACACAGGAGGGAAGGTGGGACATGGTTAAATAATGCTTTGGGAATCCTGCATCAAAGAAAATCACTTTAGTAAAACTTAGCCTAAAGCCTAGGTTCATAGAGGAGATCATAGAATCTAGTTGTTAAATTTAGATTAGGGAAATAATTCAGTATTCCCCTGGAGTGTTTGCTGCTCTTGCATTGCTTCACCACACGTGGCAGAGTCAGAAATACAGCAAAACTGACTCTTGACTAGCTGCTTATCCCAAAGAATGTTAAAAAACTAAGTAAAAGCTTTAATGGAGTTGTGCTTAATATCATAAAAATGTAAGGTGATACTACTGATGCAAAAGAAAAGGGATTTTGTTTGTTTTGTTAAACTGGGCTAATGATTCTTCAGGATACCTTTTATGAATGTGATAAGAAAATTAACCAGCACTGCCCCTCTGAAACAGACATATGTTGACACGTAAAGAAAGCTATTCCTTTGAAGGAAACTATTGCAGCTTTTCCCTCCCATAAGAAGATGAAACATTTGTTGAAATGTTACGTTGCACACAGTCTCGCTCATTTGGAAATAATGTGTTGCACAGGCGATGTCATGTGCATCACATTTGGCAAGAAGAGGGTTAAGCAATGGCAGGCGACGCGGGCTCTCGCACAGGTGCAGTTTCAGGGCTCCCGCAGCCAATCCCGGGCCCACGGTTCTCGTTGAGTCATATTTTCCGTTTGCAGAACCAATGGGTATTTGCCGAGGTCAGGCTGAGGACAGGCTGAAGCCAACATATCTACACCCCAGCAGGCTGCCAGGCAGTGCAGAGCCCTTCCAGGGCTGGCTGGTGGCTTCCCTGCCGACGGGAGCTCCCCTCACCCTCCAAAATAGGAGGTTGGGGTGGACCCATCTCCACCTGAAGATGGTGTGGTGATATGCTCCAAAAGGCAAAAAGAATAAATTACGAACTAAAATGAAAAAAAAAAAAAAAAAAAAAGCTTAGGGAAGGCAATGATCCTCACCAGTGCAGAGGGGAGCTGGGCTTTGTGGTTTGTGGAATCTCCCAGCTGGATGCTGTTTGCTCAAAGCCTGAACGGCACACAGTGGCTGTAAAGTGCCGTGTCACCAATTAACCCCCTGCGGCGGCACTGCAACCTGCGTGGGTAGAGGAGACTTGGTGCTCCTCAAGAGTCCTCTGTGTTGTTAAAATCTCCAGTTAATAAAAAAACATGAGCGTCACTGAATGCTGGCCCGATGCACACAGCAGCACTTCCATTACACATTCCCGGGTGTCTGGGCAACTTCTCTGCTGCAAGTTGAGGTGTTTCCTTTTCCTTTCTCAGTGCCAATGTGAGAGAGAATGGGGCCATGGCAGGGGCTTGCTGTGCCTGCTCACGACTACTGTTGCTATTTCTCACCTGTGGCTTCCTCTCCTGCCCTCCCTAGGACTCAGCTGCGTCTAGAGAGCCTGGAAGACACGCACATCATCAAAGGTGAAGATGATGCGCTCTCAGACAAGCACGGCTGCCCGGCATACGTCAGTCCTGAGATCCTAAACACGACGGGGACTTACTCTGGAAAATCGGCCGACGTGTGGAGTTTGGGAGTGATGCTTTATACCCTGCTGGTGGGACGCTATCCCTTCCATGACTCGGACCCTAGCACTCTATTTTCCAAAATCCGTCGTGGACAGTTCTGTATTCCTGACCACGTCTCCCCCAAAGCCCGCTGCCTCATCCGCAGCCTCCTGCGGCGGGAGCCTTCCGAAAGACTCACTGCTCCAGAGATCTTGCTTCACCCTTGGTTTGAGGCAGTCTTGGAGCCTGGATATACAGACCAGGAGATGGGAACTTCGGATCAGATTGTCCCAGAATATCATGGAGACAGTGATGATATTAGTTCCTTCTTCTGCTAACCCCGAAATCTCAAAAACCTCGTCGGTTCTTACCTCCGGCATCTTTGTAGGGTTTCATTTTTCCACTTCTGCAAACTCAACAGCATCTTAAAGTGCCAGTATGGTCAGAAAAGTGACCTTGTCTAAATTAACGCCGCCCTGGAGGTCTCCACTCCCTAAGTGTACTCAGAGTTCCATCCTCTTGCTCTGCTGGTCAGTCCCACCAGCCCCGGAGGACTTGTGCAGCCTTGTGAGAACTGTCTGGCTCTTCTGCCTCCCGCATTCTCCTCCGCTGTAACTGGTCACATCTTGGCTGCAGAGTCTTACGTCTGGCAAGGTGTGGGATGGAAAGGCAGCCCCTTTCGCTTTCCTGCAGCGGCTGCAGCAGCGCGGAGCCCTGGCCACAATGTGTTGGGGCAGAGGGGCACATGGCGCACCTCTGCGTGATCAAATCTGACAGAAATGGTTAAAAGGGGAATCGACTCAGCGTGCCCCAGCAGCCAGCTCACAAAGCAGCTCTCTGACTGTAAGCACACATTAATGAGGAAAGGAGGTCTTCACCCACCACGGCCAGCTCTCTGCTCGCTGCTGCTCCTCTAGCTGATCCCGCTTTCAGAGGCGTGAAGCTCCTAGATCCATCCGTAAGACAAATCACTTCTGTGGTTCTTTCTGGAGCAGAAACCAGTGGATCTCTCAGCTGGATCCCTTCTGAATCCATTCGCTGTCCAGGAAAGCATTTTAAATAGACTTAAGCCTCGTGTTACCACAGTGTAGCCTATATAACTTTATGCCCTCAGCGAGCTTGTCAAGTAGCAGGTCTCGTTAGCTCCGAGTGCCAAAATGTATCCGTTTACCAAACCGTAACACTATCGGCTGGGGCACCTTCCCCTGGGAAAGGATAAGGGGTGTCTTGTACAGTACCTGTAAACATGGCCATGTTTTTCAACCGGCTTAACTCTTAAAAATACCACATCACCTCCTCTTTACCTCTCCACCCTCACAAAAAGTTAGTCTTAAGAGTAAAATCTTCGTACACCCTTAGTTGATTATTCAGGTATGCTGTTTGCCTCCAGCCTCCCTCGCCTTTTTGTTTTTTCCTTTTTTTTTTTTTTTTTTAATTTGTTTTGTTTTTATTTTGCATGATTATTCATAGTCTTTCCAATATGTGTGAATAATGGATATATCTGAATCATTAGCTTCCTGGGTTGGGGGTAAGTAAAACTTAGTCCTGCCTAAAATTTCTGCTTAGTTTCACATGTGTCCAGTGGTTTATGCAGAGATGTCCATTCACGTTAGGCAAGAGTGCGGCTTCTAAAATGGCCATGAGGTGGGTGATGCACGTTCCCAACACCACCTAGTTCGAGTGAAGTCATTTTAAGGGTTAACCCTGGCAAGCTGCAGTCCCACCATGCATTGCAAGAATACCATGTATACCTCATGGACTGTGTACTTTGTACATACCTTACTGTTTGGGGTTTTGTTTTCTTGTTTTGTTGTACTTTGTCTTAATAAGAGATGTCGAAGAGCAGTTTAATGTGAATTATTGTTGGCAATACTAACTTGACAGAATCATGAGCATTAAGAACAGAGCGCTCCAGCTCTCCGTTGCACTAAACCTCTCATGATTGCTTGACATTTGTATCTGTGATACAGTTTAACCCTTCTATGAAAAACAGTACATTTGTATATATTGGTAGAAAATTCTGCCAGAAAAGCTAAAAACACTATGTCCAATTTGTACATATGTATATGTCTGTGGAAACCTGGATGATAAAGTCTGACTTGTAGAAAGTTTTAATAAACTTGGTTTCATAATGTTTGTCCCCAGTTCTTGTAGTGTCTCAAGAGGAATGCAGCTCAGTGTGTCTGGTTTAATCTGAAAAAATGGGGTTTGGCCTCAGAGACTATCAGCTCCTCTATGGTCTATATACGCATTCCATCATGCCTTAGCCTGAACTCCCTCAACTCAGCCTGGGATTGAACCCCAGGGAGAATGGGGACAGGGGATGGATCCTGCCTCTTGTGAGGTGGAAAGGGCTTGGGATGTCTCCAGGGTTATGTGAAATGGGATATCCTACTCTGATAAACAAGGGAGAGAGGAGTTTTAGAGCTCTGCCTCTGAATTTTAGAAACCCTCTTGCCTTTCAGCCCATGCATTTGTTTCCCTCTGTGCCCTGTGAGCAGAAGATGCTGTGGCACAGCAGGGCTGTCATCCTGCACCTGTGTGCCTGGCAATGTGATGCTTCAGCCAGTGGAAAATCCGATCTCAGATGTCTAAAAGTGAGCAGCCAGAAGGAGAGGCAGTGAGCAAGAGCATTGGTGTTACAGGGAGCTAGAGCTTGTGGGCTTGACCCTGCTGCTGGGAGGCAGCACGGTGCTCTCATTAAAATGAAGGGAAAGATTATTAGAGCTGCTTTTCTTTGTGGTGAGAGGAGAGAAGTATAAATAGCTGCAGTATCAAGGTTAGAGAATGTGCTTTCCTGAAAGAGATCAAGCCACCCTTGCAATGCACCCGGAGCGGTGAGATCATTGCTCACAAGTGGAAAGGAGGAGGAAGAGAGTCTTGATTTTTATTTATACTTTGCCTCATGTTTAACTTTGTCCTTTTGCTTGAAATCTGTTTAGTGGAGCAACTGCTTCTAGGCAGCTCCTTGAGCAGGAGCAACTTTAGAAACAGTTTTAGAAGGGGAGTGGAAAGTGAAAAGGAGGGAATAGGGACCTGGTCAGTAATAAAGCAAAGTGCACTGACTTTCATGAGTTACCTTGACTCCCACTCTGCGAAGCCAG
Source organism: Haemorhous mexicanus (assembly GCF_027477595.1). Taxonomy (NCBI): domain Eukaryota; kingdom Metazoa; phylum Chordata; class Aves; order Passeriformes; family Fringillidae; genus Haemorhous; species Haemorhous mexicanus. Next base: position 147,087,667 of record NC_082341.1, read on the forward strand.
TGATCTGTGCAGTAAGCATATTTTCTTAGCACTTGCTGAGTGAATGTCAGACACCAAAATATCTCAAGTTACTTTACTGATGTCATTCTTGTAAGACTTGTAAAAATATGTGCACTGCATAGCCTGGCTGATTAAATTACCCCCTGCCCTACCATGCTTTCAGGCTTGGACAGAAGCCCTGATGCATCCTTTCAAAACAGCTGCAGGAGGCTCGTATTTAAGTGAAACCTCAAAAACTTTCAAAACACTTTTTTCTCCCTCTTGCAGTTAAGTCACCCTCAGTAGGTGAACGTGTATGTCATCCCGTGACTTTGTTTCACATGAGCTGTGCTGCAGAGCAATTAAAATAAACGCCAAATTGTAGTAACATCTGCAAACAGCCTCTGTATTGCTTTAGGGATTATAATGCAACATCCGTTTGTACAGCAGAATAAATTGCTATTGCTTCGTTACCCCATCGTTTGTATTATTGTATACAAAGTTTCAGAACGTGTTGAAAGAACCAGTATATTAAGTGATTAAACTTTGATGGTGGGTGTGAGAACTTTGATTTATGCAATGCACACATTTCTTTTTGAGAGAGTCATAGTTTGTCTATTTTTAAATGGTCCTTTTGGCTGAGGACCACATAAATCTCTTAGGTATTTTGCAGACCTGGTCACCATTTTCACCTTGAAATTGCCCTCTCTGAGAAGTGCTGTGAGACTTCAGTCCTCTGTTGTTGCTAAAAACACAGGAAAAGTTGAGGTTTTTCACAACATCCTGGTCTCCGTCCTAAGCCAGCATTGAACCACCTCCCAGTCAGGATAGATATAACATCCTAAGTATGTATTTTTATCAACTCTCAATACTTCAGCTGCATTTTAGGCACCACTTCAATAATTTTTCTTTTGAAGTAGCACAGCAGAATTTGTAAACCAGCTTCCTCTGAAAGTGCCAGGTAAAACAGCCAGCTCAGCAAGCTCAGGTTTAAGGTCAACATCTCTGCCAAGGAGGTGATACTGCTGAGGTTATTTGCAGTCAAAAAGGACTGGTAGAGGTTCAGCTCTACCTATGCTAAACAGTGCCCTCATTTTAGTAGAACACCTTCAAGTTAGGCAAAGGCACTTCTGCATCAATGTAGAATTTATGAAAGCAAAGGGGTGAAAGAACAGGGTTATTTTATAGATGTACAAGAGGAAAATCCATTGCCCTTGGCTGGATCGCAGCGCCAGTGCAATACTCTCCTCTAGCTCTCCTTTAACGCACTGAGGGCAGGCCTGACAGATAACTTGAGAAACACTTCTTATTCCAGCAGTGCTGAGTGCACTCTGTCAAGCAATTCTCAACAGATTATCTCTTGATAGAAAACCAAAATTTTTTCCCTACTTTTTTCATGCTGTTGCATTCTGTCAGGAAAAAAAGCCTAACATTCAGCCTTATGGCAGTGCACAGATTTAGCAGCACAAATACTTCTTACAAAGATGTTTTTCTAGTGAGCATTGAGAAGAATAACTTGACATATAACCACAGTCTGAACTAATGCCTTGCAAAAAATGTCTTTGTTAAATGCAATGTCACAGAAGTATTGTTGATAAAAATACCGTGAAATTTGCAACAGTTCTTGCCATGATTCCTCCATAACTTGCAAAATCCTTTTCTCCAAGTGAAATCCAGTGTTCAGATTTCAGACAGGATCAACTTCTGTTGCAGCTAAATGAGAAATCCTTCAGGATATGAGTTCACAGCAGCATCTTTTTCTTCTTTTTGTGAAGCCAGCTATTTAGAAAATGCCTTAAAGAAAACTCATTAGTTTTCATTGCCCTGCATGTATTTATTTACAGTATTTAACCAGCTAAACAAGCTAATGTGCAGCACTTCATTTCCTAATTTGGCTTTGAAACTGGAGCAGCCGAAGTATCAATTACATTCTGTCAAATGCAAACATTAACATAACTGTATGAAGCAATCATGTTTCTAACAACAGCAAGCACTGCCCAGAGGACCAAAATAAATAAAATTCATAGAGCAAGAGGTAAGGCTTTTCTTTAAGGCAGGATTAGGGCTGGCGAGCGCCCGGGCGCTTCCCTCTGCGGGGCGTTTGTCTCGCAGGGCTGTGCAGGAGCTCCAGCTGAGGTGCAGCTGATTAATAAGGCACTTGCTCACCGAGGGCACGGTCTCATCACGGCGGGTGTGGATTTCTGCCTGCAACTCCCACTGTTATTAATGGTTAATTAATGTGTAATTTGCACAAAGAGATGAAACTGGGGCCTCGGCGGTGTGTTGTGAGCACACACACACAGGCTTATCGTTCGAAGAAATATCAGGGTGACACAAAGGGTGGATGACAGAAAATAAGTGTGGCGTGAATCAGCTGCCCTGTGTTTATGATACGGCGCTGTTGTGGGAAAACATTCACCTCCATCAGCTGCCGTCTCCTGCCAACAACAAAAGTTGAGTTTGATAAATTATTAGTGGAGATGTTCTCAGTGGCTTTGCTTAGATTTTACTCCTCTTGCGCAAATTGCAGATTAGGAAAGGATTAAGTAACAACAGTGTGGCTAAAGTATTACACATCGTGCTGGCAATTAGCCAAAGAATGTAGCATGCAAAAGCTGACATTGCCTAAGAAATCAAATATAGCTCTGGTCACCACAGAAAATGACTCTTCCCCACCACCCAAGATAGTTGCTCAGTTTCTTTCCTGTCTCAGAGCCTTGCACCAGCAAATTGTTCATTACAGAAATTTGTTTTCCTTTCCATGATTTTTAAAAAGAATTTTCCTTAACTTCCTGGTAGTGAAAAAGCCATAAACATTTAGATGAATTGAAGAAACCATAAATGTAATTGAGTGTAAAGCCATTGTTGGGCCCTGTGATAACATCCCTGTCAAGTCTCAACTTGTCAGAATTATAACCTCACTGAGGCTCACATACCACCAGTTTACTTTGCTGCACTAACAACTGGAGACAAAATACCCACATAATTTGGGGCAAGACTTGCACACACAGTGAGAATGACTTTGCAGATAGGCAGTGAGATACATGGTCTGAGCTTTTCCCCCAGTGACTAATGGCAGCAGAGTTAGGCTCACAAAGTTCAGCCAGCAGCCTCTGTTGCTAAGTGGAGGGGGGCAACAACCCTCAAACATCAGGTGAAAGTGCAAAACCCACCTGGTGCATTTATGAAGTTGCTGGCTGACAAGTATGGTGGGGAGCCCTGCTCCTCCTCACCCTCCTGCCTGTGCCCAAGCTGCCTGGATCTGGGAGAAGGCAGGATGCTGTCAGGTCCATCTGGCCCCAGGAGAAGCACGTGCCCTTGCCTGATGCCTTCAGATGTGCATGGGAGCGTGGCTGGTGCCCAGCAGGCACCTCCTGTGGTGTTTCCCTGCAGCACAGGGACACAGTACCTGAAGGGGACCTAAGGAAAGATGGAGAGGGACTTGTTATCAGGGACTGTAGTGATAGGACAAGCGGTAACTGTTTTAAACTGAGAGAGGCTTGGTTTAGGTTGGGAATTCTTCACTGTGAGTGTATTAAGACACTGGAACAGGCTGTCCAGAGAAGCTGAGGATGCCCCAACCCTGGCAATGTTCAAGGCCAGGCTGGATTAGGCTTTGAGCCCCATGGTCTAGTGGAAGGTGTGCCTGCCCACAGTGAGGGGTTTGGAACTAGGTGGTCTTTAAGGTCCCTTCCAACCCAAAGCATTGCATGATTCTATGACACTGTGGCCCACTGATACCCACCTTGGTATTTAAGCATCCTCCAAGGACCTTCCAATCAATGGAAGCCTTGCTTGGCCTTTGCTTTGACTCTATCAGTACCTTGAGGTCTCAAAATCCTGCAGCAATGAATTCCACAGCAGATCTTGGCACTGCTTCAATAAATTATCTTGCTTGGAAGAGAAATATGTTTCAAACACCAGCAATATAACAGGAATGCCTAAAGAGGAGCAGCTGGCCCAGTTTTGGAGGATCTTTTTTCTTCCCTCACTCCTCATAGGGACTGGAGGTGACACTGGGCTCTGTGCAGGTCAAGAGCCTTCTGAGGCAGCCATAGCCCCCAGAGTGGTGAGGACTTGAGCCCAGGACTGCCCTTTGAGATAGAAAGGCTTAATCAGCCAACTCATGGGATTTTTTATCATGGGTCTTGTGATCCTTGATATGTAAGGGCTCTGTCTGCTGAAGGCAGTGATCTCCAGGAGATTTTGGATTTTCAGGTGAGCAAGAACAAGCAAATGTCGAGTTTCTCTGTTCAAAGAGAGATTTGAAAGGATGTGTTCCATGAACCCTTTGGACTATTCCCTGCTCGTTACTAGTGTCCCAACCAGATGCTTCATGCTGCAAAGACATGCTTGACTGGCTGCCTCATTACAGCAGGCAGTTTTGTCCTTTCATCTGAGCAGCTGGCAAAACAATACATTAAAAAATAAGGCAAAGTCAGCAAATAGTTTTCTTTCCCCATGTGCAAGGTTAGAGGAACTGCTGCCCCTCCTCCAGAATGATTTCCTGACTTAGTAACGTTTTTCACAATCTCCTCTTCTTCTTTCTTTCTGGGCACATGGGGAAAAGCAGGATTTGTGTTTTGAGTGGAGAGGGAGCACCTTTACATGCTGTGCTGTGTCCAAGGCTCTTCATGTGTGTGTGCCAACTGCAGCCAAAGCCCTGAGCAATCTCCAGCAAGGAGCAGGGGTGGCTTTGCAGGGAGAATGCTTTGGTTGTGCCAGGATGGGGCCTGGACCCCAGCTAGGAGGTACCCTCCTGCCTGCAGGCTCCTCGGGCAAGCCTTGCTGCTTGCAGACACAGCATGGCCAGTATTAGCCACTGGCAGGAGATGGTCCATCCTGGGATGTCCAGGTGTGCTGGAGAGAAGATGCTGCAGTGGCACGCAGCTTGTCCCCAGCCCTGGGCATGGCTCTGGATCCTGGCAGGGCTGCTCTGCAGGGCGCCGTGGGCTGAGCTGCTGACCTGGGGCTGGCCCGTGATGCACATCCTGCTCACGCATGTGGGCATGAGTCAGAGCCTGAGAGGAAAAGGCCTCACCCAGTGACAGGCAGAGCGGTGCAGGGAGCTCAGGCTGTGTGCTGATGGAAGAGATTGCTTATTACAGCTGACATCCTCCCTCGGCAAAATCCCTGCACCTGTGACACACGGGAAGGGGTTTGATGCTAACCAGGCCTCCCACCTCATGGCCAGAGGTTCAATGGAACCTCCACAGCCTGGGTTTGTCCAGGTGGCTCAGTGCCTGCCTTCAGCATCTGCAACCTCAGAGCTGAAGGAGCTGCTGGGGGCTCCCAGCACACACATCCCAAGCTGCTGACAGTCTCTCCACAGCAAGAAGGCAGAGCAAGATTGATCAGAGCCACATGCATTCCCCTCTGCCCTTGTGAGACCCCACCTGAAATACCATATTCAGCTTTGGGGCCCCCAACATAAAAAGGGCATGGACCTGCTGAGAAATTCCAGAGATGGTCCTGAAAATGACCAGAGGGCTGGAGCACTTCTCCAGGCTGAGAGAGCTGGGGTTGTTCAGCCTGCAGAAGAGAGGGTTCTGGAGAAACCTTGCAGCATCTTCCTCTACCTAAAGGGGCCTTACAGGGAGTATTGAGAAGGGACTCTGTCATGGAGTGTAGTGATAGGAGAGGGGGGAATGGTTCTAAACTGAAGAAGGGTAGATTTAGATTAGATACTAGGGAGAAAACCTTTACTTTACCTTTGCTCAGAGAAACTGTGGATGCCCTATCCCTGGCAGTGTTCAAGGCCAGGTTGGATGAGGCTTTGAGCAACCTGGTCTAATGGAAGGTTTCCCTGCCCATGTCAGGGAGGTTGGAACAAGATGACACTTAAGGTCCCTACCAACACAAATCATTGCATTATTCTGGGCTGGGTAGAGGCCTCTAGAGAAGCAATACAATCTTTATGTCTCTTTTCCCCATCACTTTGACCTCAGTCTTGCTGTCTTCATCACCTACCACCTGCCTTTTACCCAGGTGCTAATCTTCCTTGGGCCCTGGGACAGCTGAGTGATGGTCCAGCTGCCTCCTCCCTCCTCACTGCTTTTCCAGGAAACAGGCGTCCAGATCTTTTGACCCTTGCAAATGATTGCATTTAATTATTTCTAGAAAATTTCCACTATGGTTTTAAAATGTTTCTTCCAGAAATCTGGTTCATCTTTGCTAGGAAGCCATTGTATGTCTCAAGCAAAGGTCAGGATGAATCATTTTGGAAAGCATGCCAGCTGCAATGGACTCCCAGCACCAGAGGAGTGGAAGTGTGTCCATGGTTTGCCACTTGAACACAAAGCCCTGAACACCCCCAGCTCCGCTTGGAGTCAATGGGATGACTTGCATAGAGTGACAGATGCTGCATATGACTGTAGGCAGTTCAAAAGCCAGAGGTGGATGGATCACACAGTAGATGGTTCAGAGCTGTGGCTTTAAAAGGGTTATTGATTCATTTGGAAACAACTAGCATGAGTGACTTTGTAACAGACAGGATTATTTAGTCTCACCACATGCCAAACATAGAAAATGTACAGTTCAGCACAGCAAATTCTTCCAGTGATCATCACATAAAACACCCAACAGGATAAGCTACCAATGGACTGGATAATGCATTTTTCTTACATATGTTTGCAGCTACCAAGGGATGTGGGTTGTCCTCAAAAACAATGGGAGAAATTCTTCAGTTAAAGATCTAACAGGAAGGAGTTAAACTGAGAAGCAATCAACAAAATTTAAAAAAAAATGTATGTGGATAGTGATAAAGCCTTGATCCAGACTGCTGCAGCTGTTCAAAAGAAGGAGAAATAAGTCACTCTGAGTGTGTATAGAAAATGCATGCTCAAAAATCACACAAAAATACCTTTTCATCTCATATCTGCTTCTATGCTGGGCAGCCTGAGGGAGCTGGGTCTTTCCTTTATGGGCCAGCTGAGGATGCTCCTGGTGACAAGGACACACAGCATGGTACCAATGGAACCATCTCCAAATCCCAGTTTCTCCTCCTTTGCTAGCAAAATGTTAAAAAATGCCGAGGAGTTATGGAAGCAAAGACAGCCAGGGATAGGAGTGACCAGCAGGGCACTGAGCTCTTTGCTGTGAGCCCGTGTGGGTCCCCGTTGGTGGGAGTTCAAGAGGCTTCACTCAAACCAGATGCCTCTGAGCAAGCAGAGAGCTGCAACTAAACCCTGGCAGCTCCACCAAGCCTTCTGCAGGGATGATCCAGTTTCCATGCTTGGGGTATCTAGTTCCACAGATCCCACATGCAGAAAATCCCCACCCAGCTCGTAAGGGTGTATCTAGAAATTTTGCTCTGACATAAGGCAGCTACATTCAGTGTATACTCAGGAGTTTTGCTCTGGCATAAATTATAACACAACCACTGTAATCTGAAGCAAATCAGGCTTGGCCTGCACTCTGTGATGCCATTCTACAGGGTCAAACCTAGAGATTCAAAGTCAGCATTCGTCCAGCAGAGCCCTCGGAGCAAACCAGGGAGAAATTCTCCAGTGCATGCAACATTCCTGTATAAATCAGTGGGAACTGTAGAGTCTGGCCTGAAGTCAAGATTTCAGGATTTGACCCAATTTAACCTTGGCATAGTTGCCTAACTCCAATTTTTTACTTTTTTTGTGAGGCTCAACAATTAACTTTCAAAACAATTAAAAAAAAAAAAAAGAAAAAAAAAGAAAAGGCAGCAGGGGTTCAGAAGGGCTGTGCTAGCAGCAGGGTTTTGTTAAAGCTACTTCCACTACTATGGTATTTGTTGGCATCAGCATTTTGTGCAAAGTAAAGCACTGCTCTGGGCTCTCTGTCCAGGGCAGAGCCATATGAGCTGAAGGCAGTGGTTGTGACTCTTCCCATACTTGACACACAGATGGGAAGTTCCTTTTACCAAATTCAACTGCTGGGGACTTTTTTCTACTCACTGGAGTAAAATTCAGCCACGTGCAAAATGCAAGAATTGCTCATCTCAGATCCAATGAATCCAGTGTGACAGGGTTATTGGGGAGGCTTTGGGGGAACCAGGGCATGAGATAAGAAGAAGGAGCAGGACAGGATTACAGCCTTGCAGAGGACTGAACTTTCTGTCCTTTCTGTCCCTTCTTGTTTCTATGCTGGGAAAGGGTGCTGTTTCCTAGGCTGTTTTTAGGAATCTCTTTTGAAGAGCTGATACAAAGATCTCTTTTTCTGTTCACCTTGTGGGTGGACAATAAAAGGCATAACCTCAATCTTAAAGATTTTATTGTTTTAATTACTCCACTGCATCTTGGAATTTACTGTGCTACTACTTGTTAATATATTCAGTAGAGCACAGGAGATGCCAACACTGCTGGAGTTTGATGATATTTTGTTTTAAGTTTCAGACCCTGACTTGTAAACCTGCCCTGTGCAGTCCCATGGCTCCCTGTCCAACCTGGGCAGTGGGGATGGGTGTCTGGCTGTGGCTGCTGTGATGAGAAGGACAAGCTCAGCACTGAGAAATCACTGCAGCCCTGTTGTGCCCACGGAAGTACTGGAAGAGATCACTCACCAAATACCATCCCAGGCAAAACAGACTCAAATTAGAGGTATTAACTGAATTTACTACTAACAAAATCAGAGCAAGATAATGAGAAGTAAAATAAATCTTAGAAACACCTTATCCCCACCCGTACCTCCATCCCAAGTTCTACCTCCTCCCCCTCAGGGGCATAGGGAGATGGGGATGGGTGTTATGGTCATTTCATCACAGGTTGTTTCTGTCACTACTCAGGGATAGTCATTCCCCTGCTCCAGCATGGGGCATCCCACAGGAGTCAGTCCTCCACAAACTTCTCCAGTGTGAATATTCCCATGGGCTGCAGCTCTTCACAAACTGCTGCAATGTGGGTCACTCTTCTACTGGGTGCAGTCCTTCAGGGAAAAGCTGCTTCAGCACGGGTCCCCCACCTGGTCACAAGCTGTACCAGGAAACCTGCTCCAGGGTGACTCTTCTCCCCATGGCTCCATAGGTCTCTGCCCACAGGTCACAGGTTTCCCACAGGGTCACAGCTCTTTTTCAGGCATCCCCCTGTTTCAGCCTAGGTTTCCTGCATGGGCTGCAGGTGGAACTCTGCATCTCTGTGGTCCTCCATGACTGCAGAGGCACAGCTGCCTCACCATGGGCTGTACCACGGGCTGCAGTAGAATCTCAGCTCTGGTGCCTGGAGCACCTCCTGCCCCTCCTTCTGCACTGACCTGGCTGTCTGCAGAGCTGTTTCTCTCACGTGTTCTCACCTTGCTCATCTCTGGCTGCAATTACATCTGCACAGTAATTTTTTTTCCTTCTTAAATATGTTATCACAGAGGTGTTACTTTCATTTCTGAATGGCTCAGCTTTGGCCAGCAGCGAGTCCATCCTGGAGCCATCTGGCATTGGCTCTGCTGGACATTGGAAAAATTTCTGGTAGCTTCTTACAGCTTCTTGAAGCCTCCCACTACCAAAATCTGGTCACAGCCCATCAGGAAAATCCAGGCATATTTTCAGGGAGAACTGGTTTTATTTCCCCAGGGCACAAACATGAATAATTTCTTTTGGGTTTAGAATAAAATCAGCAGGATGGCCAGTGGCAGGGTGTTAAGTAGGAGTGGGTTTTAATCCTTTTAAGAGCTTTGATTAGTTTTGGTTCAAACTCCCTTCACTGCAGATCAATCTGTATGGCTCCTTAGTACTTCAAAACAGCTTCTGAGATTTAGACTCAGGGTTTGAATCTCTTTTTGCTTCCAAAAACATCTTCAAAGCTTACTTCCAGCAATGAGACATCCTCTGGGCTCTTCAGCTGCAGCTTCACTTGCAAATGACTGAAAATAAGAGAAGCATGGCCATTTCTGAAGGTAAAGCCAGCCCATGGAGGTTTAAGAGGCATGGGAACACCCATATTCAGCACCATGAGATGCTCTGGCACTGGAAATGTTGCACTGTGTTAGGGTGTGTGTTGGCACAAGATGTGCTCGAGAACCCACCCGTGCTTTGGCAGGGGGAGGAAGAGTGGAATTTTGGAGGGGAGACCTGGGCCTCAGAGCAACAGAGGATGGGAATTTTCCAGGTGACCCAGGAGTGCCTGGAATGCTGGTTGTATTTTACAGTTGTGTGGGTGATGCCAGGCCATTGGCCACTTTGCTCCTGCTTCCCCTTGTTTCAATAAGTGCCTGCAGCTCAGCCTCCTGATCATTCAGTTTGGGGAAGGGAGGAAAAGGGGTAGCAAGGCATGTGCTTGCATGACTCTGAGGATGCACCCAGTCTAATGAAAGCAAAGAAGCACTCTAGGACTCATTAATTGGGCTTTCAAGTATGAGCAGACAATGGGAGGGCTTCAGTATTAGTGAAAATCTTGGATTTGTGTAGGAACCTTTTACTTTTAGCCTTTTACTCCCCTTCCTACCCCCCTGGCCTGTGACACAACAGCACTGCACGTGACAGGGTAACCTCAGGCACACAATCATCCTCCAGGTATTATGACTGTCAGGCAAACAGATTGCTCACACCATCCTGTGCTGGGCTGAAGGATTACAATATAGATTGGGATCAGGATTGCCGTCTGAATGTTCTCAGCCTCAAAACAGGTGTAAGGGAAAAAGACATGAGGGAAATTGTTTGCCAGTGGAGAATCTCTCCAGGAGGAATTGTTGGATAAATACTGACTGAAGATTGGGATCAGGCAGCTGCTGTGTTGGGCTTTTCCCACTCAGATGTAACCTGAGAGCAGCATTACAGGCTGCAGGCACAAGCAAAGCAAAAATGCTGTTGGATGCATGCATGAAGGACCTGTGCACCTGACTCACTGAGTCCTGAGAGGGTCTGGTAAAAGGGTAATAAAATAATAGAATCATAGAACCACAGAATGGTTTGGGTTGTAAGGGACCTTAAAATATCATCTGGTTCCAACATGGGCAGGGACACCTCCCACTAGGCCAGGCAGCTCAAAGCTCCATCCAGTCTGGCCTTGAACACTGCCAGGGATGGGACATTCATAACATTTCTGGGCAACGTGTTCCACTGTCTCACCACCCTTACAGTAAATAATTTCTTTCTTCTGTCCAGTCTAAACATACCCTCTTTCAGTTTAACACCATTCTCCCTTATCCTATCACTACGTGCCATTGCAAGAAGTTCCTCTCCAGCTCTCTTGTAGCTCCTGTAGGTACTGGTAGGTGCTGCAAGGTCTTCAGAGAGTATTCTTTTCTCCAGGCTGAACAGCCCCAACTCTCTCAACCAGTTAGCCTGGAAGGAGAACTGAGCACACTCCTTTGCCAGTGCAGGGGACAATGTGTGATAACCCACTGTTGGAGGTGAGTTAAAAAGGGAGTGAAAAACGTGGCTGCAGAGCAAGATCCTAAGGATTCACCCATAAGGATTGCACCCATGTATCACATATACCCTTCTTCAGGTAGTCCTGCATGTGTTGAGATGGTCTGAGAACTGCAGATGTAAAGAAAGAGGCACAGGCCCAAAGTCAATATGTATTGCTAGAAGCCTGGTATCCTTGTTACAGAGTAGCAACTGCAGCCTGCATGTGTGGTATATCAATTTAGAATATTTCCTGTAAATACATCTGTGCTGGAAAGCTCAGGTCGGACTCTGAATGTATTTCTTGCCTGCTTTTTTCAGCTGGAGAGAACTTGAGCAAACAGATCATGTGACTTGCCAAAACCACCCAGTGAGTCACTGGCTCAGCCCAGATTAGATCTCAGGAGTTTCTAGCTTTGATCTAGCCACAAGACCACATGGCCTCCTTCTATAGTCTTTGATGAAAGGCTACATAAACACACATAAGGGAGCTCACTAAATTTTTTTTGGAAGTTCTGAAAAATGTTTTGCCCCTGCGGCAAGCAAAATTGAAAGGAGCTATAAAAGGGTGCCATGCACGTATCTGCTGGAGTAAAAAATATTAACAGTGACAAAGTATATGTCCAAACACCTGAAAAAAAACCCTGTGCAAATGACAACAGGATGCTCTGCATAACAGTGCTGTGGATGCTGTACCTGCCATATGGATCCTTCCACAAGAACTAGTTACCTTATAAAGAGACATTCTTGCGTCATCCTTCAGAAAGTATAAACACATTAAGCAATGTTATTCTCTAAAACATCAACACATGAGCTACTTACAATGGACTAAAAAGTCATTGTTGCTTTGAGGATGTATTTGTCCCAAGTGATTCATAACAATCCATGGCACTGCGGCTATGAAGACTTCTAAAGGATGCCTCCACTTCCAGGCAAGTATCCACGGAAACAAGCCCACAAGTTTGCTTTGTTTGCCTCCTTTTACCTAGGATAACCTTTTAAGCTGCTTTGTGGACAGCTAGGCTTCCCAGCTGAAGCAGATGTTTATCCCTTCTCGATGCTGGGCTTTCCTTTCTGTACCTGCTGTGCTGCTGCCCACTGTGGTCTCTCCTGGAGGAAGGGCAGTGGTTCCCTTTGACGGAGCCAGATGAAGATGAGGACATCTCAGTGGCAGTAACTCCTATAGTACAGTACTGTGGTTCCAGAGGCAGCTGCCAAGAATTGCTTCCCATGCCTGCCTGCGCCAGGAGATGTGTGGAATGATGAAACCGAAGCTAGCGGAGTGCAGGGCCCATGTCACCATGAGCAGGGATTTGGAGCAGGACCCGAGGGAGCTCAGATACCCTCATGCTCTCAGGATGGGCAGCTCAGCAAGGCAAAGACCATTCTCTGGCAAGAGAAAGCCACATCAGGACCGTCAATGCCAGAAGACTGTTTAGGCCTGTAAATCACCATTTTTACTTTCTTTCTTCCCACCCCTGCTTTAGCCTCTCTGTTCCTTTGAAATCAGCTCTGAGTTGTAGGGAGACATCCTAGAGTGTTTTGGATCCTGTATAGCCCCCATGGCCACCTGGAATTTAGCTCTCAGTTTTGTGAGAGACTCACGTCATTAGGGAAAGCCAGCGTGTGTGTGTCTGTGTCAGCACATAACAAAACACATTGTAAGCACCCTGAGCTCAGGAACTAATACGTGCTCTGGCAGGAACACAGCCGTGCCAGCAGGAGCACAGGGTCATAAGCAAAGGCAATATTGTCTCCTGTGGGACTAATAAAGACAAAAGACAAAGCAACTGTTTACTGTTCTATTGAGGAGACTGTTTGGGACACTGAGGGGGGAATGCAGCAGATACTGATACATAGTTGTTAAGTACAGGTAAATCTTCAACCTGAAAAGCACACAGAAACTCAACCCCAGACTGCACATATGTGTTCTGGGCACTGAGGCAAGTGCCCAGCAGAGGCATGTTGGAGCAGTTGGTCTGCTGTTCTCCTCTCATGCTGCTGTTAGCTCGTCCTACCTTCCTGATTTGAATCAATGGAATAGCATCCGATGGACTCATGCAGTCTACTCAGGTCAGTCGTAAAGGGGCAGTCAAAAGCATTTTGATGCTCTCAGAAACCCAAGACCTCTGTCCTCCTGCACCAAGATGAGCTCTGTACAGCTGCCAAGCTCTAAAAGCCTGCACAGCATTTGTGCCCAGTACCAGCAGGAAATGTCTTCCTTCTGGTACTGCAAGAAATAAGATGTGATTTATGGAGTGAAGTTCCACTTAATAAAACTGGAAATGACATACTGATGGGTGGCTGAAAAGACCACCACACTGCACAAGAGAAAGGGGCGTTCAGTCCTCCAGTCACCTCTTCACAGCTCAGAGAAGGAAACCACACTAGGATTTTAATTCACTGTTAGTTGGATCATTTCATACAGCAAACATCAGTTCCCCAGAGTTTAAAAAAGTAGGGGTTCATTGCCATTGCCTAAACTTCAAAGAGCACTAGCTAGCTCAAAAGAAAGCCTCCTTCTGACAGAAATGGAAGGACTAATCACTTAATCTAAAAATTAGAAGTTGTTTTTGCACCGCAGACCATAATCAAATTACATTTATCTCATTCAAGTAGATTAGAGCACTAATTATCAGCCTATGTATGCAGTGTGTGCAGACATATCTGTGAACATAAACACCCATATGTTTCTATATTCAGAAATACAAACAAAGTTGAACCCAAAACCCAATGGGATGTTATTGCTGCCCTGTGTGGGGAGGAGGATCTCCGCATCTATAATGCTTGACAATCTTCACTTCATCAATAGCTTTTAATGCTCCAGACATCTGGGCTTGTCCATGAAGATGATATCTTGGAGGTGGAGGATTTGGCAAAGCTTGTGGTGGAACAACAGTTAAGCCATAGACAAGAGTATGGCCTAGTAAGACTGGAAGAGATTGCACTGAAGATTGGGTTTCTGCCAATGAAACTTTAGTAGCCATAGGGCATGTTAAGCCCTTGTAACCTCGTGGTCAAATCTCTAGCTGTAGCTTCTTCAGGAGAAAATCTAAGTGATTCTGGTGCCCTTGGTGAAGTCAGCAGACCTGAAGAATGTGTGTCATGGTCAGAAGCCCAAGCACATGCTGACAGACTGTAACTTCTAAGAGACATGGGCTGGTCCGTCACATTACTTCATCGAGACCTCTGTGGAGCAGCAGAGACCACCATCCAGGAGACAGATTACAAAATTTTTTTAGTAATGACATGACTGAAGGCCTGTTCACCATATTGAGGGTGGGTTAAATGCAGTCTCTCACTTCAATGTCATTACAGCACATTGCCAAGTCTGTCCTTTGGCGTTCCCACTTCACACAAATTATTGCTAACATGACCTTTTTTTTGGTCTTCTTATGTCTGAGTGGTCAAGGTTGTGCTGTGTTTATGTGTTCATGCATGTGTGTGTTTGCATGTATTTAAAACTGTTGCTGGCATAGTTGACTGGGAACATAAACATAAAATGTGAAGTGTTAATGAAAACTGGAAAATATCCAAGGCTATTCTGCTGGTTGTTCAACAAACCATGATATCATGGAGATGGAAAAAAGATATGTGGGGTAAGAAATAGCCTGCTTTAAAAGAGATGCAGAAAGAGCAATATAACATGAAGAAATGATGTATAAATCAGGCAAAACCCACAGGAAATACAACAACGATGATGATAAATTACAAGTTAAAACAATGTAAGTGATTAATAAAAGGAAACCAAAGGATTAATAGACTATCAACAGCCAAGAGAGGGAAAGAAATGCAGAAAACATTGACATAATCATGTCAGAAACAATGCTGCCTCTTCTCCCAAACTCATCCCCATGGCTGTATAGATCAATTGCCAAATGCAGATGGTAAAATCACAAACTGTGTTAAAAAAAAAAAGTCTATTTCTATTCTGCATTTGGGAAGAAGATGGATGTTCATGCCTTATGATATTGCAGATGGAATGAGTACATCATTTACCATCTGGAACAATGGAGATGTGAGGCAGCATCTGCTAAAATTAAACATTTTTTACATCATCTGTCCTGGCTATCTCTGTGTCTTAAAGGAGAAGATTAAAATGTTTGGTCAAGTTTTATATTTACAAATTCGCGGGAGTTCTAAAGACATGGGAGACTGATAGAGTAGCTCTGGAACTAAATACATGTTAAAGGGGTACTCCAGGGAGCAATAGGCTGGTGAGTAGGACAGTATTCCTCAATACAATCACCAAAAGCTCATTCAGGCCTCCAAGAGCAAGCCATTAGAGGTTAAAAATAGGAACAATGCTAATCAGCAGGGTTTTGGGGAAGGTAAGTGGTGTCAAAGAAAGCTGTTGCCTTTTCCTTTGGACAAGATTAGAGATCTGGTTCACACAGTATTCTTGGCTTTCTCCACCACACGACAAGTTGATTAATGAGCTCACATTACACAGGATGAATAGGGTACAAGCTAAGAGTTGGCCAAGTGACAGATGTAAAAAAGTAGTTATTAATGGGGGATTAATGGGGAAGCAACAGCCCAGGGATGCTTGAGGGGGTGAAGTCAGCCACATGGAGGGAGTTCAGTGTTTCTGTAGCTTCAGTCTGTGTGACTCAAACATCTCCATCCTACAGCAATGGGTTAGAGATCCTGATGTTACACATTTGTCTTGGCAAGATCTTTCTGTTTGCACACCACTAGGATACATTGGAGAAATTGTCTCCATTATCCAGGTAGGATAGCAAGGACACAAGAGAGATAAGCTGCTATTTTAGGAAGCTGTGAGAAGCAGTGGATGCCAAGAAACCAGCTGCTTTCTGAAGGGGCAGTTTGAGAGTGCAATAACAAATTTCTGGCCTGACAAACCCACAAAGGCCATCAAGCAAATCAGTAGCAGAGCTTGGAAAAGAGCTCAGCAGTTGCTGGCTGTGGGCCTGACCTGGGATGACTCACTTATCTAACACATGTTGCATCTTTTCCATGCAGGGAGCAGGCATTGACATCAGCAGGGCCGAAAAGATCTACTCCCGCTGGCCAGCACTGAGTGTTTGCTCTCCTCCCAGCACATGCATCAACTTCCACCAGCAAATAACTGGAAGAGCACTTCATTTAACACCCCCCCCACCACACACCCTGTTACTAAATGTTTGATAGAAGATTAAAGAAACAAGTTCTTGTATGCTAATGTGCTCATCAAGTATTTGTTCCTAATTTATCACTTCACTTACTTTGTTGTCTTTTCTGACAACTTGACTATTCACAGGAAATGTCACCTTGCAGGATATCATGATGTGACTGTTTTACACAGTCCTAGGGAAAAGCTTGATAAGGTAAAATTCATTATATGTATTCATGTTTTGATTCTGCAGTTGGCAGAGGAAACCTTGTGTCTCAAAGTTTCCCAGTACCCTGTCAGCAGCAGCTGATTCCTGGTTTAATGCTGTGGGCTGTCTGTGAGGCTGCAAGTAGGACCCTGTGTTGTTCTGGGAAGGCTGGAGAGGAAATGAAAAATCTCAGGGATGCAGTGCTTATGGCAAAGCTGCTCTGCACTCTCTTTCCAAGTGCTGCTCTCTGCCAGGCTGGTGCACAGCAGGGAGAGAAGCAATAGCTGTTCTGGAGGTGATGGTGAAGTAGTCTTTATAAAAAAAAAAGAACTGGGAAAAGAGGTAAAATAATTGGCTTGCAAATATTTAATTATCTGTTGGAAAGCAGCAAGATTAATTTTATTTCCTCTGCAGTGCCTGTGCTTGACATAGGAGAGCTGCCAGCTATGACATCTCCCCTAGGATCAGCAACCCAGAGAACAGGAATAGCTGACAGCTGGACCTGGTTGGGCCTTTCATTAAAAAAAACCCAAAACCATGAAAACTTGTGATTCATAACCAAAACAGAGGGCAGAAAGTGTCATGCTGGGGATGCTCTGGGAAGACAGGGTTTAGAGCTGGGCTCCTGTGCCCACCCCACTGATGAACAGGTCATTTCCCACCCCTGAGGAAGGCCTCTGAGGCAGGGGCTGTCACTGCTGCAATTGGGGATGAGGGCAGGAGCAGAGGCAGTGAAGATGTGGATAGAAATTCCCCCTGGGTGCAGGGGTCCTCAAGAGCTGAGGAGCTGAAACTCAGCGCTTGCCCCCACGGAGGCTGAGGTGATGATCTCGGGTGGCAGTCGGGAGGCCCTTCCTGCCTGCAGCCCTGAGACAATACGTGCTGGCATTCAGGAACTCTCTGTGCTGTGATTACAGCCAATCACCTGGGAAAACCAGCAGAAACTGGAACCCCTCCAGCCGTAGGACTGCAGCAAAGCCCAGGTACGCAGCTGGCACTGTGACATCCCAGCACAGGGCCCAGCCTGGACAGTGGCAATGGTCAGCATTCCTGGAGGTCCTGGCACCTGAGCGTGGTTACAGCCAAAGGAGATGTGGCAGGGCTGGGAGAGCCCTGGGGACCCTGGGCTGGAGTGCTGCTGCAGCACAGAGTCTCTTCCCCTGGTCATTGGAGACAGCCCTGTGGTGGCAGGGTGACTGGGCAAGGAGGCTTTGCTGGCACTGTGCAGGGGACCAGGGCACTTGCTGAGGTGTCTCAAAACCCTCTTTGTTCACTCACCCCACCCTTGGGTGAGGAAAGCCTTATTGTTTCCTATTATCTCAAAATCACCCCCAACTGGAGCCCCAGACAGTGTGGCAAGAGATGCAGAAAAAACCCACAGATGTATAGTGGGAAAAAACAGCCAGGACTCATTTCTAAAAGGTGGAGATGGAGACCACCCTTGCTTATGTTAGGATGAAGCTGCAGAATTTGTCCTGGACATCACAACCATGTACTGCTTCTTCTGATGTGGAGGAGGAGGGGCTGCCATTCTTCTTAGTCTCTGAGACCCCTAGATATCCATCCCAGTAGATCCAGATAGTTTCAAAGCTTGCCTGCCCCTGGACACCCTCTAAGAGAGTGTAGCAATATTTACCCATTTTCCCAGAAATTACCTGATTCCTTCTTTTTCAGGGCATGGTCTGATGGTTCTTGGTTGAATAAAGCCCTCCTTTACCTGCTTGGGGCTCATCTCTGTCCCTGTCTGATGAACACTCACATACTGTCCTTCACATGTGGATGGCCAATTTCCCTCCCTCCTCTCAAGTACGTGTTAGAGTGGGAATCACCCTTTCTGAAGGCAGTACACCACAGCCCCTGGCACGGTACTGAACCTGAAACTGAATTTAAACAAAATAATTTATATCTCAGTACTTGCTCCTGATGGGGATCATTCACTGTGAGAGTGGGTGGGGGTTCTGACTAATAATTTTCCTCTAGGCAGAGTTTAACACAAATTTCAAGAGCACAGATTGATGGGAGAGTCTTGGAGCAGCAGCTTTTTTCTGTCTCCATCTTGTGCACTCCAGCATGGTAAAACATCTCCTGCCATATCTGTAAACAATACTAATTACTCCAAGCTCCTTCAGAAGCACTAGAATTAGAGGGAATAAGGAACCAACTCTATAGTTGCCCTTCTGAGATACTGTAAGCCTGGGTTCATCACACAGTGGTACTGAGCCCAGAAACTCAGCAGCTGCAGCAGTGCTACAAAACCCTGAACACAAAATGCAGCCATGCCACCAGGGCAGAGCTGGCAGCTCTCACCTGAGCTCAGACCTCCCTAAAGCTCGTCTGCAGTAGAGGAGGACAACAAAATGCCCAGTTCTGAACTCAGCTGAGGAGTTAAGATTAAAAGGCTTTTTCTAGTGAAGAAGCAGTGGGAAGCAGAGACTCTTGGGGAGGCTGAAGAATGAGCAGCCCTGGAGCCCAGAGCAGCTCCCCACATTGCAGCCATAGGAAGGGGCTCACATGGGTGTACAGTGGCTCCACAGCTGAGCTACAAGATCAGGAGTTTTTCAGGAGCAATAGCTCAGTGAAGGCCATGAATTGATATGGAGAATGTAATCAGTGCCTTGGGAGGCTCTGAACAGGCCAGCAGCAGCCAAGGCTGTGATGCTGAACGCGGGAAGTTCTATTGCTGCTGCTACTGAATTGTGTCATTTTTACAGATTGCTTGCTGCTGTTTTTTTTGTTTATCATAGAGAGAGAAAAAATAAGTAATTTTGAAAGGGCATGACAAAGAGCACATACCTTCCCTTTTTTCTTTTATAAAATATGTAATTTTCAATAATAAAACCAATGACTATGGGAAGATATCATTCTCATTCATGCATGGGTCAGGCACAAATCTATCTCATTTATTCCCAAGTACTAAAACTAATTTAGGTTTGTGCAGCCACAAACTTGTCACTCTGCCTCAGCCACATGCACTAGCCACGGGCTCTCCCCAACACTGACATGTCCTCGTGCCCTGTGGTGCTGCCCATAGAACAGAAACAGCTGGGGGAAATCCACAGGTGAGTCTGGCAGCCTGCCCCCAGCTCTGGCTGAAGGCAGGTGGTTGCACACTGACCCAGTTGCTCTGATGTGGACACGTCCAGCCCACAGTGGCCGGGAGCTGCAGCAGGAGATCGATGCGGGGCAGGAGCACATCTGTGCCATGTCACAGGGGTCTGCCAGGGGTAGCTGAGACCCAGCTGGCACAGCCACAGGGCACAGCCAGGGTCTGTCTAGCTGCAGGCTGCAGAAGCCAGGCTGTATTTACAGAGCACTGCCTACGAGCTCCCAAGCCCCGGCTCTTGGCAGCTACAGCCTGATTTGTCTAGACTACATCTGGACTTGAGCTGGCTCCAGGCCAGCTCAAATGAATCTTTCAACACCGTGCTTCCCACGTGTCCAACCCTGGGATTAGCAGGGGCAGTGAGAGCTGCCATCTATCTGCATCAGCATCTGCATCAGCCAAGGCAGTCTGTCCCATACATGTTGATAATATATCTTGAATTTGAAACCTTTGAAGTAGACACTTCTTGTTTTTCATTTGCAGCTCATGTAAGGGTCCTTGCCCCTGACTGGTATTCCTTGGAAAAATCTGCAACATAAATGCTAAAAATACAAACTACAAATATATATGTTTTATAGCATCCAAGCTAAAATTGAATGAAGTCCATAGAGAGGCATAGACAGTCTTCATTGGTTTTACAGAGGAACATTTATTTTTGTTCTGAAAAAAAAAATTGTCGTCTAACATAAGACGTTCAGGTCATAGTTGATTCTCAGGCTGTGTCCATATTAGTGTATTAAGCAGCACACATTCCTGGCCTCTGATACACAATCATCCATGGTATTGAATAGTTAAAATGTTCCATTGTGCAATGCTGGATGGTGTTAACCAGCAGGCTTCCAAACAATTCCAAAGCACTGGGAGTCCATACAGGCTATTCAGCTCTCAATGAAAAGGTTGGATATGGCTGCTCTGTCTTGATGGATAAGGGAATTTAATTGTTCAGACATGCCAGTTGGCCTTAGGGCCAGAAATAGTCCCAGGAACATTTATTTTACCAGTGTAGACCTGGCCTTTAGTGGTGACCACTTATTTAAGTGTGTGTAAACAGGTAATTAGGATTGCACAATAGCTGCTTGGTCTAATTGCATATGCCAGGTCTTTACAAGAGGGTGGGTGCTCAGCACCCAATATGGACCTGTTTTTTTTTAAAAAAAGCAGCAGTAAATGGGCATGATAAACACTTGAAAACCTGGCTTCAGGAGTCTGTTTAAAGCAGCATTATTCAACAGGAGTAGTTGAATTTGCTATTTCCATGGTGGTTTTGATTTTTTTTTTTGTTTGTTTTATATTTATTGCAGTTTCTGAAATTTGTGGCTTATTGTGGCTGGCCAGATAGATGTGAGAGTAAAGAAAATTGGCTACTCAACCTTTTTTCAGAGAAAATTGCCAAGCTAGAAAGTTACATCCTTGAGAGTCCAGCAAGGAAAAAGAACAGGAATGATTAAAAATGCAGGACTGGGGCTGGGACTATTGACCTCTGGTTCACAGCACTAAAAACACAGCATCAGGTGAATTAAACTCATTATCTGAATAGTGCTAATTAGCACTATAACAAAAACCTTATTTTTTCCCACTGAGTATCATAATAAGTTTTTTTTTCTTTTAGAAATATATGCCTTTTTCATATTTTTCAGCTTATTACATCCCCTACTGCCCTTAAATTCATGTCATATTAAGAACAAGGAAGATTTCAAATGTAGCTTGATTTATTATAGCATGTTCCCTCTTGATCAGCGCGATTACTTAGGGACAACATTCTTCAAACTCTTGCCTGCTGTGCTGGTCATTCAGCACAATCCCAGGACCAGGATATATCCTGAATTGCAGTGAATTTCTGTCAGATTCACTTGTAATTGCAGACACTCAAGTTGGGGTTTTGAGCCCTTTAATTGGGCATCATGATATTAGTGTCAAATTTTTGAAAGAGTTCTTCAGTTCCAGTTGGCTCTAGTTTAGGTATGCATTTAAGTTTGAAGGTTTTCTGATTCAGTTTATCTGTTTGCAAAATGAATATAATGCTTATTAATTAATCATGATGAAAATCTTATTCTGTGTAAATATCCTTTTTTTTTACCTCCTTGTAGGATTTCAGAACCTCTTGAAAATGTTGCAAATAGTTCACAGAGGTCACTTTATCTCCTGCTGAAGTACTGCCAGCTTTGGAGTGATCTGTGGCAAATATTTAACATTCCAGAGCAACAATTCAGGCTAGGAAGTGGAAAGGAAAGCCTTATTCAATTGAAACTAGAGGGAGATTTCAGATAGGCGGGATGTTAGTACCTCGACTGTGCTTTGATTAATTACAGCTTCCTTCCCCGCCTTGTCATAAACTTGGTCACCTTTTATAAACAGTCATAAGAGGAAAGAAACTCTAGAAAGGGAATTTCAGAATCATCCTTTGCAAACAGGAATGAGTTAAACACTATCTGATAAGGAGGCAGTATTTTGGGTTTTATTTTCAAAACATCCCATGTGTAAATGAGTAATGCAACTGTTCAACCTCTTGAGCAAGTGGCCGTGTACATAACGAGCTGTTTACTCAAGATACTTCCATCAAACACAATCAGGTTGCCTAACTAAGTTTGCAAGACCCCCTGTTGCAACAGGTACCGACTGCAAAGGCCTGGAACAAAAATCTAAGGAAGGATGTGACTTGGATAGATAGTGAACATTGACGTACAGAAACGTTATCTCTGGGAAAACAGGGACAGTGACAGTTGGGCTGCTGGAAAACAAAACCTGACTGGGAGCCATCAAGTGTAAAAATGGAGAGAAAACCTGCCAGTCAGGGGAAAGGTGAGGGAGGGGAAAAGTTTAGTGGGAGATTTTGCCCTTTTCTGTAACTGATTAGATCCAGTGCAAAGCCTGGAGCAGCTTGATTTGGTTTGACTGCTTAAGTGCACATGTTTAGCAAAGGCATGCATAATTTACTTTTAAGACTATATCTGATAAATGAGACCTCTAATAAAATGTACCAGTTCATCTCAAGAAAGCCATAAAGCAGAGCAATAATAAGGAAAAGATTACTAATAAAATGCCAGGACATGGATATATTATTTTTAAACCAATTACTCTCTAGTACTAAGTGTAAGATGCCTGCATATTAAAATTCTTGATCTTTCCAGGTTTTGGCACAGGAGCTATCAGTTTCTTCTAGTTAGACATCATTCTTTAAGGACTGACATTTAGAAGTGGTAATTTTGAAAGTCCTATTCAAGTTTACTCATGCATAAGTAGGTCAATGTCCTCTGTCTTATGCCAGACAAGAAAGCCAACTCATGGATCAGAGACCTGGAGCTGGAATAAGAGTCTCACAGACCTGGCCAGTCCTGAGGTTCCAGCTTGAAGTTCTGACACGAATTCCTGAATACTTTCCTCTGGGCTCTTCCATAAAGTAGGTATTCTTGAGCAATATTGACTGGTTATTTCTTTAAAATGGGGAACAGAGGAGAAGAGAAGGAAGAGGCGGACTGATGTCCATTTTCCAGACCCAGGAAAACTCTGGAAAAAGTATTAAACAAATTGTATGTAAGCCCAAGATGAGCAGCAGTCAACATGGATTTATCAAAAGCAAGTCATGTAAAGCAGATTTTTCCTATTATAGTAGGGCAAATGGTTTAGGGGATGGGAGAAGGGAATGATCTTCCATCTTGATTTTTGTTGTGATGTAGTCTGACATGACAGAATAAGTCACTATGTAATAGTGACTGTTAGCTTGTGCTTGTGCACTACACTATTAGTTTAACTATAAACTAATCACCATCTATCTAGAAAACTGTAGCTGGTGGAATTCTGCAAGGGCCTGTGCTGGTTCACCCTCTTCTATAACCAGCTGGTGTTGACAAAGCTGAGTGTATGTTAGAAGCCATGGTCAGAATTCAAAATCTTTGTGAGAAGTTGCAGAAATAGGTTGAAAAAGGAAGGGCTCAGTGGTGCAGGTGCAAGATGCTATGTTCAAGCAGAAATAGAGCAACTGGACCAATTTGGGACATGGAACAATTGTTTAGCTGGCAGTTCTCTTTAGAGAAGACTCTAGGGTTATAGTAGATCACATGCTGAACATGAATCAGCTGTGTCATGGGATTGCAAAAAAGGCAGACATTGTATCGGGTTCTGGTAAGAGGAACGCAGCTTGCGAGACAGATGAAGTCATCCTTCTGCTCCAATTATCATTGGGGAGGCCTTGGCTTCAGGATTATGTTGAGTCTGGGGCACTCCAGTAAAGATTTGGGTCAGATGGGGAGAGGCCAGAAGGGGGAAATAGGAACGATCAGAGATCTGGAAAGAATTGTATTGTCATGCTGAGACTGAAAAAAATGTACTCAATTTAGAGAAGACTGAAAGGGAGAACAAGAGCATTACCTAAATACAGAAAGTGACTTAATCTTTCTTAAATTAATAGTGAGTGCACTATAAGAGGGGCTTAAATTTCATTAGAAAAGATTCAGGCTACTCATTGGAGAAAAAAACCTAAGCAACTTAATGAATAAAGATAATGAAACACTAGAATCGATAGCAGAGCTTGAAGGACAAGCTAGGAAAGCAGGACAGGAATGACACAGGTACCATTTACTGTTTTTAGAGGGCCTTGTCATCAAACAAGAAGAATCAGTTTTAGAGATCCTTCTGCTTTGCTTTACTTGGGGTGTATGGGACAGCATATTTAAGGTAATCCAGTATCACATCATGGCTGAGGCTGGAATGAGCCTCTAGAGATGGCTTAGCCCAACCCTCTGCTCAAAGTGGGGACAACCAGAAACAGTGGCTCTGAGCAATATTCAGTCAGGTTTTGAGTATCTCCAGATATTTATAAATATGATACCTCTTTTTTAGTTACAATGCCTCTGCACAACTTTCTCCAATGTTTGTCCACACTTTTTTATTTTCAGTTATTGGAATTTATTGCATTGCTCGTTGTGCTGTCCTTGGATGCCACTGAGAAGAGTTTGGTTCCATCTTCTTAACAACTCTCCATCAGGAATTCATTCTCATGGATAAGATGCTTCTGAGTCTTCTCCACGCTGAACAACCCCAGTTTTCTCAGCTTCTTCTCATACAGCACACACTCCAATCCCTTAATCAACCTCATGACTTTTCTCTGGATTGACTTCAGTGTGTACCCATGACTGGACACAACACTCCAAGTGTATCCCACCAGAGTTGAGTAGATGGATAGGAACAACTCCTGATGATGCTTCATCATCCAGGTCATCAATGAATATCTTGGAGTTTTGGCTGCAGTATCAACTCCTGGGGCATAGCACTAGTGATTGGCCTCCAGCTGGGTTTGTGACAGTAATCACAACTTATTAAATCTGGCAATTTAGGAAACTGTCAGTCTATATCACTATCCAGTTGTTTGATCTGTACTTCATCAGTTCATCTATGAGGACTTCATAGGAAACTATATCAAGAGTCTTGCCAAAGTGAAAATAAACTGCATCAATTACTGTCCCTTCATCCACCAAGGCAGGTATCTCATCACAGAAGTCTATTTGGTTTAAGCTCTATTTGCCCTTCATAAATCCATGCTGAATAAGCCTAGTTATCTTCTTGTTCTTCATGTTTGGCAATGATTTCCAGGAATACTTGTTTTATCACCACCCCAGTGACAGAAATGAGACTTGTAGTTCCCCAGCTCTTCCTCCTTTCTCTTGTTGGAGATAGTAGTGACATTTATTTTTTTCCAGCCCACATAAACAAGCCAGTTTGCCCTGACCTTTCAAAGATAACTGAAAGTGGCCTCACAATGACAGCACCCTTAGTATTTGGGCATCAGGTTTTATGGACTTGTGCATATTTGCTTTAAATTCCCTAACTTGGTCCTCACCCACCAATGGTAAGAATTTCATGGTCCAGACTTTCCCTCTAGTCTCAGGGCCCTGCAATTTCTAATGGCAGATATCATCAGTAAAAAGTGAGGTGAAATGGGCACCAAGTACCTTGGCATTTTCCATGCCCTTTTCATCAGGCCTCCTGCCCCATTCAGCACCAGGTGTACCTTTCCCTTGGTTTTCCTTTTGCTGCTCATTTAACTGCAGAAACCCTGAAGTCCACATTGTAATCCTGTACTCCACCATTTTATGTTCACTGTAGTGAAGACTGCCCCTGATCTTCATATCCCAGATCAGTCTTTCCTTGTTTGCAAGCATGAAGCCCAAAGCTACATAAAGGTGTGTCAGTGTGTGGGGAAGGGTGGGCATTGCAATGTGGAAAAATTCAGCAGTCAGAATAACTTCCTGACAGTGGTCTGAAAAAAAATAGAGAATTAGGGTATGGATCTCCTTATTTTCAGCCCATCTGTCCATTCCACACATCTGCCACTGCATTTGCACAGTAGTTAGCTCTGAATTAATTTTTCTACCTGGCAGGAAAGCCAGCAGCATGGGGCAGGTGTTGCACTGAAGTTTTGAGTTCAGCCAAGTTGACTGACCTGTCCCAAAATCCTCCATCTCAACTTGGCAAGGGGAATCATCAGAAACTCCTGCTGGGGTTGTGAGGGGAGGTAACATGTCTGGTTAAATGGTGAGGATGGGGATTGAAAAGGACATGAAAAAGGGAAAACAGGCAAAAAGAAGGTAAAAAGAATAAAAAAAGAAAAAAAAGCATGACAAGAGAACTTTTTTGTGTGTAGAACAAGGGTATCCAGAAGGCTGATTCAAGTCATACCTCCACTACTGACTTACAATAAACCTTTAATTAAGTTCTGTTGTTTCTTTGGGCTGTTTGACTACCTCCCTTCAGTTGCAGAAGTGCTGAGGGCAGGAGAGGGAAGAGGAAGGGTTTTGCTGAGGAAGATCCATCTCTGCTTCCACTCTGCCAAGCCTGCACACAGCAAGCATGTGCCTTCCACCGTGAGGTCAGCAGTTGTGTGGCTGTGTAGCTTTCCTCCCTCCCTGCCTCAACCTGATGCTAAAGCTTGTCAGCTGCAGGAGCTTTTCCTCATTCTTTCAATAAGGCTGTGACCACCAGCTCCAACAATCTTCTGGCTGAGCCCTGGATTGAGGATGCTGGCTTTTGATCCATCTTCTCCATGCCTGGGAACGGCCTGAGTTCAGTGCTGTTTCTGGCCTTTCTTTTCCCAGCTTAGCAGAGAGGGAGGATGTTTGGGAGGCTGGAAATGAGTGGGGTGAGTTGGAGGATATAGAAGTGACTTTGTCAGGGAAATACAATAGGTTGGTCTATTCTGTTTCTGGGGAAATATTTTCTTTTCTGCCAGGGCAGATAGGAGAGGTTATTCCTCTGCATTGATAACTGTACTTTATATAAACTTGTCCAGTGCCTGGCATGGTTACTCTGAGATGTAGCCACAGGATTAAAAACAAAAAAGAAGTCAGAATTCCCTTGCTCTGCAAATAAGACATGAAAAATAAAACCTGAACAAGATATAAGGGAGAGGAGGATGGGCAAAATTGTCACCCTCCAGTGTCAAATGGCACAGCCCCAAGAAAGGATATGGCTTACACTTGCACAAACAGGCGTTACCTTTTGCCCTTGCTGGAAGTGACTCAGCTGCAAATATCCTCCACAATTGATTGTTACCTTGGAAAAACAAATGATTGGAACTTTGTAGAATGGCTTGCGCAAGGCACCACAGACCAACAACAGGACACAAGAGACATCAGCACTCTTCTTGCAAAAAAACTCTTTCTAAGGACCACAATAGCCTTTGAAGCCCACTGTAAGGCACAGAGAAGCACTACAGGCAGGCAAATGAAACCTGGCTCTCCCCAAAGTTAATGAAAGTATTGCCACTGGCTAACTTCAGGGAGAACAAGCTGGGAATTGTACTGAAGCCTCTAGCCTGGGATTTTATGCTCTGCAGCAGTACTAACTGGCCTTGGCATGTGAATAAACAGCAGGAATGAGCTTCTATGCAATAAGCAATGTAGAAATATTTACCTCCCTGAAAAGTCAATATTTTAGCACAAACATGATTGGGAGAGTTTAAGAAGGCATTTTGTTTGTAAGCACACTTCAAAGCTTTTTATGGGTTAGTTTTTTAGCTGCTATTATTTACATTTTTTAACAGCAAAACAGTTCCCAGAAGACTGAATGGGATGAGTTTACGGCTTCAGCAAACTGAGGGAGTGACACACAGTACTTCAGTGGAGGCTGTGCAGTGGGAGTGAGCATGTCAGGATGCTGGGTGAAGCTGCTTCCCAAGGAGATATTCAAAGTGATGTCCTCAGCCTGAGTTTCTGGATCCTGCTAAGTGACATGATGTGCAAATACCCTGCAAATTAAAGTGAGCTTTCCAGAGCTTTCTGAATACTGTGTGTATTGATTCAAAGTTTAGTTTACTCTTTTTTTTTTTAATCCTGTCCAATTAAGTCTTCCAGTCTATTCCTCTAAGAAAATACCTTTTGGTATCTTGAGAACTATTTTTGGGTTCCTAATTCTTCTGTCAAACAAAGGGAGGTACTTGAGAGGGGTGACCTTGGACAAAGGAGTGAAGCCGGGCCATCCAGCCTTAGTAATGAGCATTCCTATAGTTGATAGACATATTACCCAGAGTTCTCCATAGGTCTGCCTCTGAGTTTAGTTGTAACTTGGCATTGTTACCTTTTTCCATTCACAGTACAGAGGTCTGAGATAACCATTTCCCCAGCCAAGCAAAGTACCAAAAGCTGGGTGATGATATGGCTAACCTGACATTACTTGACGAGCCTAAAACTTCAGCCTAATTCCCCAGCTTAATTCATTCCTTACTGTGCAGAATCCCTGCTTAGCTCTGTAACATTGCTTAGAGAAAAACATAGTGTCTCTTTCTCTAACTTCCTTACCAAGACATCTCACTTTAATCTCGAAATGCTTTAAGAAAAGGGATACAAGTGTATGCTTCAGATAAAATCCTATGGCTCTAAATAAATAGTTTAAATAAAAGATGAGGTGCAAAACTGAAAGGTCACAGAAGGATCATTAACCACATGCAACTGCAGAATTTGCAGTTTTTCTTCTATCTCACAAATTATTCATTTCCTGCTTTGACTGCCTTAAGTGTAAATGTGATACTAGTGTGGCCTTACTGAGAATATCTGTCCCATAGATTTCAGAGAAGAAATATGCTGTGATTTGCATCACTTTGCTGCACGTGAAAAGAAGATCTGTTTCTCACATATAGTACTTCAGAACTGCACCACTAAATTGTCCTGATAACTCTGGGGATATTCCAGCTGTACAGCTGTAGCTGTAGCTGTTGCTATATCCTGTGCTGTAGATAGCTAACATGACAAAGAAGCCAGGGTTTCCTGGAGTAGCTCAGTGGTTAGGATGCTGGCAGATGACTCAGACACAGAGGGGTTTAATTTTGTTTCTATTCAGTGACCTTGCATAAATCATTTCCCACCCTCTGAAAGCACTTTGAAAATGATGGCTGACAAGTGGTATATAAGAGCTTGGTGTTTTAGCAGGGCCTGGCAGTCATTTCAACACAGCCATTTTGTAATCAGAGAGACAATGGTTTATACTGGTGCCAATGTGTTTCATTAGGGCTCTCCAGTACTGTGTGGTTCCCAGTGGTACTGCTCACTGCTGTGCCATGAACACCTCAGCTCTCTTTCCTTCTGCCCTGGGCTCCCTGTGCTTGTGCTGCTTGGTGGGAGTGATAACTGCAGCTTTAAAGGAAAGCTAATGTGATTAGTGGGCAAACACAGTTTTTTGGTTCCTCTGACCAAGGGAAAATATGCAGCATGGGAGGATTACAGACAGTTAGAGAAAGGGTATATGAAGATGGATTTCAGGAGAAAGCTTTCTGACAATGAGATTTGAAGCAAGAAGCTCATGCAATGAGGACCAAAACCACATGGAAATTCCATGTTTGCTTCTGAGTGTTGAATCAGTGGGAGCTCCCTTCTTGGGAGCAGACTGGAAAGGAAGTACTTGGCATTTAGAGGAGTCCCTACATGTGGGGTAGTGGATGCTTCGGTGAATGCTCCTTAACTAAACTTACCTGTGTGCAGAGAAAATCCAGTATCCCATACTTTCTTCTGTTACTTCAGGTTTTGATTGTTTCTGGATACTTTTTGCCTTTTGATTGGTGTCTATGATTGTACTCTGGACAAGAGAGAGCTCAGTCAGGTTCTCTGTTACACAGAGAATCAGTGGAGCACGAATGAGATTTACCCTTTTTTTTTACTTTGTCTCACATGTGGGAATATTTTCACAGTAAACTGTCCAGATGTTTCTTAATCTGTATCGTTCCCAGTCATCCTTCCTGTTCTTCTTCATGGTCTTCTCTTTTTCTTCTGCAGTCCTGAGCCTTTTTTTAATGAGGGGCCTTGCTTGTAGAAGTCCAGTTGTGGGACAGAAAAACATGATCTCTGAATGGTTGTGCCACATCTGAATGGTGTGTGCAGCACCACTGTGTTGAGTGCTGGCTGGCTCCATAGCACCAATCATTAATTACCAATGGAAGGCTGCTCTCTGCTCTACAAAAATGAGCAATTTTCCAGTAGAAAGCTGTCTATATGCAAATCACCACTGCTGTTTACATTAGAGACCTGATGAAATGGGTACGGAGGACGTCTCTCTGAAGGACATTTTTTTGTCTCAATATCAGGAGAGAGATGAGTAACAAGAACATTGACCTGCTACATCTTGTCTTTTTGGAGAGCATTTTGGAAATAAGCATTTTGGAGCTAGATTAGACAATGTCTTTAAATAGCATCACATGCTAGAAAGGATAGGAAACACTAAAGAGCTTTTTTTTCCATGTCCTATCTACCTCTTTCACATCTCTGCTGTTGCTCATTGTTTGAGCAGGTATGCTTTTTACACTGCTGTCTGATCAAGCATTCTGAGAGGCTGTGATCTAATCTTGTAAATTTTTTGAAACACTGCTCAGATAAAAGGTACCCAGCCTGATGTGATGGTCCTTAGAATCTTTCAGGGTTTACATTTCAAGTCAGGGCTCTGTCCGGACTGTGTCTCTCTGTTTAAATGCTCCTTTTCATACCACCTGCAGGTCTAACAGTTTGGAGACTAAGGGGAGAGCTAAAGGATCTTTCAGTGCCATGTGTATATGTGCTAGATTGCTATGTTCTTATTTTCCTAAAAACTCCACAGGTTTCTTTGCATCCTCTACCATGTAGTGCTGAAGAGTAAACTTTTGGCTCAGTGTGGTAAAAGTTTTATTTAATCTATTAGGAAGCTGACACTGCTTTTGCTTGTATTGGGCACCTTGAGTTCTGAAATCCCATTTCCATGCCACGGTGAAGAATCAGGAGGAATCCCAGAGTGTGAAGGTGAAGAAATTATCTGGAAGCCTCAGTGGTACTAGAGTGACACTCGAGCAGACATTAGATTACTGTGACAAGGGACCCAAATTTAGCTTGTGCACCACATTTTATTGTATGAATTGGCCCAGGTACCTCTGCTTCTTTTTCAATTCCATTCTGCACACCTGCTTTGCTGTGACTGTGGAGTTGAGGAGTGCCCCCTGAGATTTGATTTCCATAAAGCAGTTTGTCTTTTGGGTTTCCTTCACTGTCCATGACAAACTTTCTGGCAGGAACTTTCTGAAGGCCTTGATCTAGGCCTCCTTCACACACAAATGATATTCTACCCCAGAGTCAGCCAATGGGCATTTTGAGAGAGTGTAGTCCAAAAGCCTTGTTTTCCAATGGGCCAAATGCACAGAGCTCTATAATTTCCAGCTGGATTTCAGATGTATTGTAAAAGAAACCAGGAACAAATCCAGTCCAGTCTGCAGTGCTGGGGCTGAACTTTCACACCAGTGCAATTCTGTGCATATGTAACAGCACAGGCCTCAGTTAATGTGGGAGTGAACAGGAATTCAGAGTTCTTGTGCCAAAGGTGCCCTTGTCCTGATGGCCTGGGCCTGTGGGCTACCCTGAGTGCTCTTCACAATAGGGAGCTGCTCCTGCACCAATACCCACATGTTTCAAGGATCTATCAGAAGTTGTAGTTATTTTGCCAGTATAGGAAAGGTGCTCAGGTGCCAGTATGGGAGCGGTTCTACTTTGAAAGATTTTTAAGAGTAGCTGTGAACACTGTAAGGAGCCCTTCTCTCTCTCTGTTTGTGCTTTTATGGTGAACACATAAGGTCTGGGCTGGGAAAATCTCCAAGGTGTGGGGAACAAGGGCCTCAGATGTGAACCAGGCTCAGGGGATGAGGCCTGGCGGGTTCCTTATGTGTGACTGGGCTAAACCTAATGTGCTTATGCGTGATCTGAGCCATCCTTCAAGTGATCCACACCAGGGTATGGAGCTGAGGTGGCACACCCTAGGTTGTGAATACAGCAAAAATTGCAGAGCTGGGCCCAGGTGGAAGGGGAGAAGGGATTGGACAGCACTAATAGGTGCTGAGTGGAAAAAAATGGATGGAAAAGCACAGGTTCCTTTATACCTCCTAGCCTTGCCTCAGCTGCTCAGCTTAAAAGTAAAGAAAAACAGCAGCTTGGCAAAAAAAAAAAAAAAAAAAAAAAAAAAAAAAAAAAAAAAGGAAAAACACTCTATACAGATTTGTCTCCCTTTTTTTTCGTTGAGTTTGCACATTTCACTTCTACAGGGGAATAACAGCTGCAATCTTTCCTCATCACAATTGCAAAGAAATGATCATCCCCTTTTGCTGCATTTCCTAACTCCCCCAGTTCCTCTTTCAGGTTTATGCCTTTTCTGCATGAAGTTCTCTTGGTGGCATGGAAATTAATTGAAATGAGTGTGACTAAGAGGGGAAGACCCAATAATGTCAGGATTTCAGTAGTAGCTCCTGAGTTGCGTAAGTACTATTTTTACAGCGATTGCAGACAATCTCATGAATCATTGCAAATGTACACAGCTAAACACAGGCTGTTTCTTCCCAAAGGCTGGGCCTGAGTGGTTAAAGCTTGTACATCCACGGTGCATGGATGCTAATAATAACCACTGCCTTTAGACAGTGCCGTGAGCTGGTGTCACTCACAAACATGATGGGGCCTGATTCTACAGAGGTGTAATGAAACCACAGCATTCACTGAAGCAAAGCTCCTGCAAGCAATTACCAATTCCTGTAGCCTCCTTGGACTTCCTGCAAAAACCTCACCCCCACAGACCATTAAAAATATCCCTGCCAGGAATCTAGAGGCAAACACCTGTTCAAATCCCTTCATGCTGTATTGCTCCCTTCCTTCCTCATCTGCACATTATTTAAGCGCCTTCCACTTGCCTTCAAGGTTAGCTAAAACCCTTGGAGGTCCCTATTTGAGGCAAGTTCTGTACACCATGTATTTTTTGTCCAATTTTCCTGTGGAGGTTTTTGAACTTTCTTCCATGTGCATGCCTTGCCAACTGTAATGGGTACTTCTTCCTGAACTGAGAGTGGCTCACTGTTCAGTGCCCATCTGCAGAATTATCAGCCAAGGTTGTTTCTTTAGAAAGAATTAAAAAAGGAAAAGGGAGAGAAAAAGCTACCATCTTTACTATATGACAGGCAGTAATCCTTATTAAGTTCCTCTATAATCTTCATTGCTATTACCACTTGCTTTCCTCTGCTCTGCACTCCTTTTTTCCTTCTTTCAATATGAGCAAGCCGGGAGTTTCAGCCTCATGCACTTCTTCATTCATGTGCTGACCTTGAGATGGCATATTTCATTTTGGGAGAGGCAGCATTAATCAGTGTGCCTGCATGAGTATCTCTAATGCCTCATGGAGAAGGCTTCCTGTGCTTCCAGTCCCGGCTCCTCTTGTGCCTCTTGGCCCCGTGGCCGCATTACATTGCCCTTACTTAGTGTGCTGCAGTCTCCGCGCTGTCTGCGCTGACAGGATGCATCACAGCAATTTGATGACTGCAGTGCATTACGGAGACGGACTCCAGCCAGGGAGTCTCGCTCATGCAGCAAGAAGCAGTCATGAGGCTAGTAAATGATGGGGACTGGGAAGCAGAAATGACATTAGCTGGGACACACAGGTACAGGGATGGATGAGAGTCTCACTGTCATGCCAAGGCTATGCTTGGTCCCTTCTCTATTACCATAAGGGTTGTGCAGGCATTAATGGGGTCAGGGAACCATAAAACACAGGGTCAGAAGAGACTGTGTCTCCATTCCCCGGCTAAGATGTGGGAATCAGTGACTCAGTGGCAAGAGACAAAGGAATGTCATTCTTGAGCCATTTTTATGACTGCCAGACCATAGTTTGGAAGATGAGATTGCTTGCAGTCGGTTTTATAGCTTTGCTGTCCTCCTCCAGGCATTTGTGAAGCATAAGGGTGTATGCTCAGAACACTGCAGATTGAGAACCTGTTTCCAATGAGATGCATATTTACAGCTTGCTGCTTCTCTTAGACTGAATTTGCTTCCTGTTTTCATCTGGCACTTCTGGATTTGAATGGCCAAGTGTGCCGCTCCTCTTTCACTATCCATTTGCCCTTGTGCTGAAGAGCAGCAGAAGGACACACTTTGAAGATCCTTAAATCTAAAAGTTAAAGTAGGTTGCAAATTGCTTCTCCTAACCGTACCATAAGGATTAACAGAGAAGGTTACCCATGATCATGACAAATTGTTTTTATATTTTCACAGAGGATGCATAGCTGTAGTTAGAGTTTAGGAGGTTGTGAAGTCGCTGCAAGCATGCTTTTTCAGCCAGAAGCAAAAGATGCTTGAATGTAAATTGGAATAGGGTATTCTATTACTAATAATGCTTCTATTTGTAGAAACACCGTATAGCAATGTAGTAAAATATTCTGCTTTTAAGAAGACCAAGCATACCCCCAGGGAGCACAAAATATTTTAAATCTATGTATGAGATAGAAATATGATAACAATAATGTAAAAGAAGTGCACATGTCTGTTTACTATAATATGTAACTGTACTAGTCTCAAAGCAGTGGACATGCAGTGAGGAAAACATGGGCTTGTGGGTTAGAAGGCTGGAAATCTGGGGCTCTCTGAGCATTGATATGTATTGATGCAGTGTCTTATATGATCTGACACTACATCATATTTTATCTGATTCAATAAAATTTCTCCAGCTGTGAGACTTCTGCTCCCCTCCAATCATCTGCATATTTTCTTGAACCATTTTAATTTCTGTAATTTTGAAGAAACCCCAGGATTTTTAGTTTTATGGAAAATGAAGGTTGTAAACTTTCTCTTCAATCCTTTCCTCTATGTCTTGCTGCCTCTGAATGCTGGGCAATTGGTATATAATGGCTGCTGAGAAATAGGATGGAAAAACATGAATGTTGTTTCAATGCTTTTACAGATGGGCATCTCAAATGCCCAGTGAACAAGTTTGATGCAATTGTTGCTCTAATGAATCCTCAAAATACTAAAGATGGTGAAGGTGTGAGAAATTATAGACCTTAACAGTCGCATGCCTCAACATTCAGGGTGCATTCCTTCTTGGATCCCTAACAAATTAGCTAGGCATCTATCCTTTATCTTATCTTACCTAATACTAATTATAGCAGCATGGACCCTGTGGGAACTGGGGATTTGCACTAGGAGTTGCACATAGACAAAAATGTGGAAAACGAAACTTTGCAGTATAATTAAAAGCAATATGCTCCCATTTCATTCACCAAAACTGTGCAATGGAAACCACAGTCTGGGGAGTAATGTAGGGCTGAAAGGGGCTGCATGAAGCCTGGCACTTCTGGGGCAGGTGGGAGTCTGTGGCACTGAGAAGTTTCTGTAACAGCTGAGAGGGTTTTTTGCTGGATCTGAGAGGGTTTACTGGCACTAAAACCTTAAAAATGTTGTCATGGCATTCCTGTGGAGTGGAGCCCAGTGGTGCCCACGGCTGAGTGAGTGGGTGCTGCTGCAGCACAGGGCAGGCACTGCCGGGGAGGGAGAGGAGTCTGGCACAGCCTGAGTCACCTGCACTCGCCCTTTGTTGTCCCGCCTGGGCGCTGGCCAAGGCACTCAGCCATTTTCTCTGAGGTGATCCCACGAGATCCTCCACGCCTCCTGCCAGCAGCTGAGATATTGTTTTCTGCAGATGCTGGTCCCAGTTCTGCTCCTGAGGGCAGATGGCTGTTTGGCTGCAGTGGCTGTGTCAGTATCCCACACGTGCCACCGGCACAGGGCCCTGTCAAGTCCGTGAGCCAGGTGTTAGCCCCCATCCCAGCCTTGCCTCTCGTCTGTGGCCATGGTGGTAGCAGCATCTGCCCCATATTGCAGCCTCAAAGCAAAGAAGAGTGTTGCCTGTAGAGTCCCTCTACCACTGTCAGGCCTTTGGCCCAGCAGCAATGTCAGTCTTGCTCCCACCAAGCCTCAGCTCACAGCACCCCTCCCCTTCATAACCTGCCCATGGCTGCAGCATTCTGGGGCACTTGAAGGTGTCTGGTGATAGAGCGGGGGCTGTGGTCATGCCCATTTGTCCCTGGAAACATTAACATTGTCTATCTCCCCGCACATATGTGAACAGTAACCCATGCTGCAATCCAGTCTGCTTCTCTCACTGAGAGAGCTGCCCATCCCAGCTCTTACTAATCCCAGAGCCCACAGCTGCTCGCTTCAGTGACTGCTGCACACCCGGGGGTGAGCTGCTCTTGTCCCCATGCCACTCGCACTGAGGTCACGCTGGGCTGCTCCTGCACGCAGTGAAATTTCTGCCTTGATGCACTGAAGGACTCTCAGCACCTGATGAAAGGACCCAGGGATTTGTTGGCTTTGCATGGCCCCTGTGTGCTGCTGCAGGCAGAGACCCAGGCACGTTGCCAGGAGCTCTGTCATGGTCACACTGCACGGTCTGCTGCGGAAATTCAGCAAGGGAGCAGAGGAATGAGGCCCTGCCAGTCAGAGCTCAGGGCATTGCTGTGCAGGCTGGGTGGGAGAATGTGACCTGTGTCTTGTTCTCTCTGGTTTTTCACCCTAAACTATAAACATTGAAATATGTGAATATTCTGTTCTTCTGCAATGAGTGGGTTACAGATGCTCTCACCTGTGCACTATGATGCTTTTACCAGAGGGGCCTGTATATAACATTGAACAGAGTGATCTTTTCTTCCCAATATCTCATGTTGACCAAAAAAAACTGTTTTGGAGGGTGTTGAGAAGAGAAATAATTTGACTCTTTACCTGCATGGTTCACAGTTAAATTCTGTTCACTGAGAAGGAAAATTTTCTTGCTGGGTGAAATCTCTCCTTATGTTAAGGTGCAAGGGAATGTTTCACCATTTGGCTCAGCTGGCACCTAGAGGTGAAAGACCTGCTTGGTGAATATAAAAAGAACCTTATTGAGCTGTGGGACAGAATTTATTTCTCCCAATTTAAAGGTGAGCCTGTGGTGTTGAAGATGTCGGGAACAATGATACATATTTACTAGTTTACAAATGAGAAAGAGCATGAGAGACAGTAATTTAGTTTAATGTGCTTAATTTGAGGTATGACAATGTATTTTGTCATCCACATAGGTTGGAAATCCCCCAGGGACAAGATAAATCAGGAGAGTGCTTGTTTAAATGTCATCTGTGGGGACATCCACAAAATGAGGCAACTGGCAATTTCTGTGGAATGTAGCAAAAAGGAAAGGGTAAAATTCACAGGTTCTGAGTAGTCACTTGGTTTCACTTCCCCACTGATTCCACTTCTGTGAAGAAGGCAAGGTGTGAAGAGGTTTAAGTGGAGCAAACTTTAGTGGAAGACAGTATTTAAAGGCCTTGAGTCAGCGTTAAAAAGTTCATTTGTCCTCCCTGATGAGCACTGCCAGGACTGCTATGGTGTGCTCTATTATACCACCTCCTACTTGAATATGAAATAGTAGGTTTCAACAGGCAGCCTCTTTCTTCATGGGACGTTACTCCATTTCAACGGCATTATATTGCTATGTACTGTGGAATTTCTGAAATGTTCTGGGGGACAAGTGATGACTGCTTGGAGCTGATTGTGGATGGGCAGGAGGACAGCAGCTCTTTATGTTTGACTTCCTGTCTGGTACACTTCAGAATGCAGGGAAGTAGCAGGATTGCCTTTTTCCTGAAGCACCCTTACAAGCAGCAAGCAGCAGGCTGCCTTCCCATGACACATGCTAAGGCAAGTTACAACAGGGTTTGTTGGTTATGTCACACAGTGTGATCTGGTGTGGTAACAACGTGACAGCAAGACGAAATGCAAGACCCTGTGTAAAAGAGTCTGCTTTCAAAACTTAGCCTGCTCCTTACCATCCCACAGTGCAAGAAACTTTTCACCCAGATGTCACATGCTCTCTAGTTGGTCTGCCCTTCTGTTGAGATTTTATCTCTAGGAGCAGAGGAAAAATCAAAAAGGGATTATGACAATGTAGTTTTACTACTCCTCCCTCCTCTCCTCTACCCATTATGAAGAACAGAAGTGTATTAAGAGCTCTGAATATATTGTTGAGCATTTCAGAACTCTCTGTTTATCCCAGTGTTGCTCCAAATTCTCTGCATTTTGACAGGAAGCACAGATCAAAATCGAATGCTTTTGAAAAAATGCCTTTAAAGCCCCCAAAGGAGTATAGCACAAAGTATTCTCCCTGTATTTACCTGTGTGCAAGATTGCGATGTTAATTATAAGGCCCCAGGAAACAGGGTAATTGTGTAATATGCTAGGGAATAGTACCCCTCAACCCAGTAACCACTTTCCATTTCATCTAGTTACCTTTTCCAGGCAGGATCCAGAGTTATATTTGTGTCTAAAGTGTAGGATACAATGATGCCTTGAACCTAATTGTCCTGCCTGACTACATGCATTTATATACACACATTTAATGGATATAATATCTTATTTACCAGTTTTTAATGAGCTCATTTCTACTCAGCTCCAGTCCTTGAAAGGGTGATGTATGGAGACAACAGAATCAGTATTTCTTCTACTAAAGAAACACAGGTAGTGTGGAAAGGTGCTGAGCTACTGTAGGTAGAAGTACATTGAAGATTCTCATGATCTAGAAGCATGGAGATAAGCTTGAAAGGCACATTCAAATGACTAATTGTCAAGTTAAGCTCTCAAAACATCTCTCTCATTTTTTGTATCTGAGGAGTGCCATTTCTTCCAGGAATGTCTCTGTTGCTTCATTACTTCTATGTTTGCATTTCTGGATTACTCTGTGGAGAAACCAGGCCATGGTGTGCTTCTTCATTAATGAGATTCACAAGGTAGGTGTACTTCTACCTGTTTGTCTGTGGTGGTCCAGTCTGATTCAGAAACAGCATATGAAAAAAATCCACTGATGTCTGAGAGGATGAGAATGCTGGGAAGCACTTATGGCATGTGGGAAGGGCTCAGATCTGCTTTTGGGTGGTGGTGGAGCACTGGGATATGTATGCAACTCCATGTCAGCTGGGACTTTGGGAATCATTATAAATGCCTCTGGATGGTGGGCTTCTGTTTCACATTAAAAAAACCCAGCACAACTATTTGGAGCAGGGACTGGAACGTGACTCTCCCAGATGCTGGTATGGTGCTCTGAGTATCATTTAATTATAGTCAAGATGAATTCACGGTACAGCTTCAGCATTGAAATCTCAGCCCTTGAGAAGAGCAAGCCCAGACATTAAACAAACTAATCTACTACAAATTAGGAGGTATATAAAGCTAGCAGACACCAGGTTTTTACCAACAAAGTTCTGGGAATCCCTGACAACTCTGCTTCTAGGCATGTCTGCTTTGTTTCTGTTTCTGCTTCTGCTTTGCTTTGACTAGAGGAGTGCCTACACCCCTCCATGATCCACAATTCTCCCCGCTCCTATTTATCACTTAGGACCTGAGTCAGAAGACATCACAGAACACACATATGAAATCAGAACTTCCCTCTAAAAGTTTCACCCAGATGTTCCTGTGGTGTGGGACATACAACTTCCATCTCTTTACCAGAGGAAGTCTGAGCCACATCTCCCATATGACTGTCACAGTCAGTGGGCTGCGAGCTGTCTCAGGGTGGGACATTCTTCACCCTGCATGTGGTCTCTGAAGGATGGGGAGGGTGCTGGTCATGCCAGGGAGGAGCCTCCGCAAGCAGCGGTCAGGGCTCTGACTGGAAGGAGGCTGAGGTTTGAGAACCGTCCCGGTTTGGGGTGGGCACTGCCGGCAGGGTGTGAGCGCGGAGCGGGGTCCGACACGGGGTGGCAGCGCGGAGCTGGCGCCGCAGCGGGGCCCCGGCGGGGCAGGGGATGGTCCGGTCCCCGCTGCTCTCTCAGGGCTGGAGGAGCTCATCTGGGCAGGACGGACTCTCAGCGAAGGCAGCGTAAGAGTGCAAGTGCCCTGACGACAGCCAAGCTTCCTCAAGCCAACCCTTTAGTGGAAAAGACTGGAATAAGAGGGTGGACAAAATTCCTGATGCTCAGATTAAATTTACTTTCTTTGTAAACATGAAGAGGACTATTAGATGTCTTGTTCTTTTTCCATCAAATAGAAAAGTACATGCGACTCCACATTCCTAAAAGCCTCCTGAGAGATGGCAAAGGTACCTAGGGAGGTTAGTTTTCTCTCCTAGAGCCATGAATGGGTAGGAGCTACGCTGTAGTTTTGTTTTATTATCCACAAGGACCTCCCAATTGGCTGAGCAAAGGCATCAGAAGTCCTAAAGAGGGAATTTCTTTGGGGAATGCACTGTGAAAATTCTTCTGTGATGTGGGCAATAAATAACCCTTTGGAGATCAAGTGACATTGTGCTTTCTAGTATGGGGTTTTGCCCTTTTCATGCTCATGGGACTTGGGAGCCTCAGTTGCCCGAGGGAAGCATGAACATTTCCCTGCTGCTATACTTTCTGGGAAGATGTAGTTAGGACTATCTAAGTGCTATCATGCTCTCTTTTGTCTGACAAAAAGAAGTAAGTAATATGATATATTTGCTGAAGAAGCAATTTCAGAATGTCTTGATATAATGTTGGGTAGAGTGGTAGGGTGGCCTAATTCTCAGGTCAGATTTTGGTTAGGGATGTTAGGAGGGAGCCACTTGCAAATGCTTGCATAGAAGAAGGCTTCTTTAGGAATAGTTGTCTTGGTGGCATGGAGGAATAGGAACTGCAGTTTTGTCTTTACACCAGAGAGGACTGAAAACATTAAAAATTACATATATTCAAATTATTGTTCTTTGCTGATTGAGTGGAAAGAACTCATATTTCAGTAAAATCAACAGGTTCTTTAAGAACAAGTAAACCCGAGAATACAACAGATTAGCAAAATAACAGAAGGTGTGTTGCTTTTTAAAAATTTCTGCCTGTCATGTAGGAAAATCCAAACAAAAATAGAAAGCATCTGTGTCAGTGTTCCTGAGATTAGATGTTATGGTATAAATTCTGTAAAATGGGGAAATATGAGTATGTTAAATACAGATTTAAACCAGAATGCATTAATCTCAGTAGTGTCTATTATAGGGGAATTAATCATACTCTGACCTTTTAAAATCCTGTGCAGCAATGATCTTCTAAGAAAGATGTTCCCAGATGTTCCCACCAACTTGTTTCACAGCGGCCTCTGACCACTTACTAGGTATCTCCTTGTGGAAGCAGGGGTTTATGCTGGATTAAATCTGGCAGACTAAAGCTCCATTCCTCCAAATCCTCCTAATTTACAATATGAACGGGAAAAAGAGAGATCTATGAAAACCAAGAGAAAGTCATCAACCATATATTTTAGAAACTTTGGCAGGGTGTTTAACCAACTGCTGCCCTATCTGGTTATTAGTTTTATAGTGGCTTGAATTAGTTTTTTAGTGGCTTGAATTTGACCTTCATGCAGAGAATTACCTTCAAGCAGGCACCACTTGACTGAGCAAATCTAAGTCAGTATAATTTTATTATTCCTCTGACTATCACAATCAAGGACATTAGTATACAGGGCACACTTTGAAGAGGTTATTACTGAGCACTCATCGTTTGCTTAAATCCTCAGATCTTTTTCATGTAGTTATAGAGAGAGCACTTTCATGAGCTTCAGGACTTTTTCTTCTGGCTGCATTTACATTTCCAAGGAAACAAATAAGAAGGACTTTGAAGAGATGATTAGCCTATGAGCTAATTTATGGATTTTTCATAGTCTAGTTCCTTTAAGCTTCTTGCATGGAACTGATTTTCATTTGGAGTAAGACTGTAGGTTTTAGTCAATACAGACAGGATGTTTTAAAATAGCTTAGCACTGGTTGCAGTGTTCTCCTCAAGTTTAATGGGAGCATTTGCTTCTAATTTTAATGAAAAACAACAGTGAGGGCTCCTGAAAATCCGATTTTTCCTGCTTGTTGTACCCTGAGTATTCACATAGGAGATTTATTTAAAGCTCTTTTTATGAAAGAACAGACCCTATTTCATCAAAAGTGAGTTGGCACTAAGATATTTGATGGCAAAATCTAGGCCAGAATATTCAGGGAAAGTGCTTTGCACTGAGTGTGGGGGAGAGGGAAGAGTTATGCCGAGGCCATCATGAGAATTCTTGATACCTCAGTTTCCACAGGCGAACATAGGCAGAAGTGTCCAAGGGCTGACATATGGGGTAAGTCACAGCCTCTGCTCATGTTGGCACTTCACAGGACTCTCAGATTTGCA
Organism: Haemorhous mexicanus; assembly: GCF_027477595.1. Classification (NCBI taxonomy): domain Eukaryota; kingdom Metazoa; phylum Chordata; class Aves; order Passeriformes; family Fringillidae; genus Haemorhous; species Haemorhous mexicanus. The sequence continues at coordinate 147,129,831 of NC_082341.1, forward strand.
TTTCTGGGGTATATTTGGCAACACAGCATCTTAAGAAGAGAGCAAGGACTGTGCCTCCTATAACAAGCATTTGGAGAAATCTTGCTGGTGCTGTCTAGGAGGTGGCTAGTGAATATTGCACATACATTGGTGCAGCATTTTTTCTTTGTCACAAAGGAGCTCTAAATTCAAGGCCATTCCATCCCCCTGACACAAAAGTTTCAGAAATCTGAACCCAAGACCTATAGCTGTATGATTAAGTTTTTTCTTTAAATTATTGTTTTAATAAGGAAAGGCTGGTTTGCGAGCTTCACTTCAGGAACAACTCAAGACTGACAATCCTGGGAGCACAGAGGTGTATTCTTCTGATGCAGACTGAGACAGAAGTGTCTCACTTCAGACATCTCTCATTCAGTTAATTTCTGCTGAACATAGAGCTTCATCCATTAAAACCTTGCCTGGGTCCCTGGCAGACTGCCCTGCCTTTGAGAACTTATTGCCTCTCTGTTCAGTGTACATGGGGCTGTCCAACAAAACTCTTTTCCCACACAAATATTTGCAAGAATCTGAAATGGGAGATTTTAAATTGCTCCTTTACCCTCTTGTTCCTTTCTTATGAATACTAGCAAAGAAGGCAGTCAAGAACCCATTAGAGCAGAAAATCTGAACTCTTCTTTGTTCTTGATGTCTCAAGCCTTATCATTTAACTTTGAATGCTGAATGTAGAATTTGGTATTCTAGAAAACTGTGTGCAGATCAGAGGCTGTGAGAAAACTAGTCCTGGCCCAACAACTGATTCACTGGATGGCCTTAAGTAATTTGGTCCCCATGTTCTCATCTGCAAAACAGGAAAACTACAGGGACCCTCTCCATTGTGCTCTACTCAGATAAAGCTCTCTGGTCTGCCTGGCAGCTTGCTGCCTCATTGTAGCCCTGGGGTATTTTTACCCTCTTTTTTTCCTCCTGCAAGTGGACAACTCTGAGTCTCTGACACAGCAACAGTTGCTGCCCCTTATTCTGGTAGCAGAGCTTTGTCCTGCTAGCAGTGATATTAGCTTTTTCCTTTGTTTTGTCTTACTGGCCCAGGAGGGGGAATTTGTGCTTGTTTGCTGGGCTAAAGGTAACACAATGGATGTGAAGCCTGTAAGTACTGAGGACTTCAGAAAATAAGAGAAAAAGGGGAAAAATAAAACTCATAATTTTTAAGATTACCAAAATGTGGTGCAAAGAAAACATCCTTCATGGTTTTTGGTTTCCTTAAGTATCCCGGTACATTGGAACCACAAACTATAATATGGTAAGTGAAGCAAAGTCAGCCAAACAGATAAATTGAAGTTCTGAATCTGGGACAGGATATGTCTGATTATCCTTTGCAACTTAACTGATGGAGTTTGCTCTATTTATGGCTAAGCCATTCTGTGATCTTACAGGAAATTGCTTTCTGTACACACCATTCTTAATAGATTTTTAAATTCATGCCTGCTCTAGGAAAGTGGATTATACTACAAGAGATTATGCATTTTTCCCCAGCTTTTAAGGAGCAACCGTAATGATGGTTATTGTTGATGAGGGCATTACAGAGCATTTGTGTAGCAAGCACCTTGAATAGCTTAGTGTTGAAAGCTTTAATTTTCCATTTAATAATAGTGAAACTTGTTAATACTAATTTATACAATCACTTCCTAAGCTTCTTAGAAAGCATGCAGTCGTGGATTTAGTCTGTGCCACGGGGGAATGCCATACATCATGAGGCTCAAAAACCCCCAGAGTTATTAGAGCTATGTGCAATATTTTACATCCCATCTTGGATCCAGTTTGTAAGTCCTTTGATTCATGGGCAATGATGACTTACCCGGGGATGGCTGCCGTGATTCCTGCCGCCGGCTGTCTGCCCCACCTCTCTCTTGGAAGTGTTCATTCATGCTGTGAAGGTGGCTCAGCTCTTTGGGAAGCAGCTGTTGAACCAGCACAGTTTTCAGACCAGTAATATTAACAGAAAAACTGGCACTGGCTTTGGTTCTACTTAATACACCAGGCTGTAATTTACAGTGGTTCAATTACTGCCACACCAGCAGCTGAGCTGTCTCGAAGCAGGGGCAGGGCTCAGAGGTGAAGATGGGAACCCCTGCAGCCATCTGCCGCCTGCCCTATTCATCAGCCAGATACCCAGACCTAGACTGGGGTTTGTAAACATGCATGGCAGTTACTTGCTGTTTCCAACCAGCTCTTTTCTCCGATTCAGCTTGAGACTCCTCTGGGGGTTTTTGGTATCACTGCATCCATGGGGATTTCTATGGGATCAAGGCAGTTTTGACTTTGGGACAAGGACCCCTGTGGAGTTCTGGGGCCTTGAGAAGGATGAAATACACTTTCTCGCACAGGGCTGGTACAGGACTAAAGCCCTGTGTGTTTCACTGAAACCTGCTTTTGAGGTTTCTGTGGTAATTTCTTCAAAAGCAAGTGTCAGAGGGTAATATTGGGCTGGGATTTCACAATTCACTCTTACCTAAGATGCCCAGCCACGGGGCAGAGTCAATACTGTGTTATTTAACCAGCTTAGAAGGACATACCAGCCTGCTACTGGTTCACGGGAAAGCCTCCCCTCCTGTGGCCAATAGTCCACACCCGCGACTGCTGAAAATCAGTCACATTTCTTCACTGTAAGTCACTCATGGGTTGATGATCTTTTGTGAGCAGCTTTCCGCCTTTGGTCTGAACAGCATGACAGAACATCGCATTTGCCATCCAGTCAGACAATAACTCAGCTGCTTTTAGAAAAAAGGGGGGAAAAGGGGGCAATGAAGCTGGTTTTGAGGGTTTCAACAGCTCTTGCTTTTCATTGGATATGTTCTTTTCATCCATTTTCAGGTGCCATTGAGGGAGAATTTTTGAGAAGTGTGGCCCATGTTCTAGTTGTGTCTTTCAGAGCAAAGATTGAAAATTGTTTATGTGGGAAGAGCAGGTCAGGGACATGGTGAGTTGTGGTAACTGGCCCTGTCAGCCCAATTACTGCTCTCCCCAGGGCAAAGTCTGTCGGAGGGCATCATCTGCCTCCTATGGACATGCTGCCTGTTTGAGCTGTCCACTGTCTTTGAGCAAGGGCAGATCTGAGGAGGGTAAGAGGTGGGGTCGGGGTGGGATGTCTATGCCACTGGGATGGGCTGAGAGATTTGCGAGAAGAAAGGCGAGTCTGGCAAAATAAGAGTGAATAAGGGCTTTTCTGGGGCTGGTTGCTGAGAGCAGTAGGAGCTGCTTTGGTGTCCAGGCTGGCAGGGAGGGGCTGTAGGGAAGGAGAAGGGACTGTGAGGTAACAACCACAACAGAGAAACAGGACAAGCAGGGGGCTTGGAGAGTAAGGCACCCTGTCTGAGACTGTATTTAAATTTTCTGTGGAGCACTCCTGCTTCTTCCTACAGCCTCAGCTCTTCTTGGCTTTGAAGCAGGACACACACAAAAGCCTACCAACAAGTTCCCATCCTTTTTGTTTTTGCTGTAGGAAGCAGAGCAGTCCTAGTTGCATATTCAGTAGTAATTTACATGGTTTTGGTTAGTTACGCAAGATATGTGGAGTTTCTCTTCCCCTAACTTGAATGTCTTGCACAACTAGTCAGCATAGTGTGAATTGTTAGTGTGAATTGTCAGCCCTACAATCAGGACTACCAACTGCAGTTTGCCCTGACAAAGGAGACAGCAGAAACACAGGGGGGTTGAGAACAGGCAACAAAAATAATTAAGCATGGACAGACTTCCCTCAGGAAGAAACTGAAAAGAATAGGACTACTTTGTTAGGGAGTAGATGACTAAGAGTTATACAAATAAATGAATGGGAGAGAGAAAGTCGAAGGGGGGGGTGGTGGTGTTCCTATTTAACCTCTCAAGCTATAAAACAACAAGGCAACATTCAATTAAAGGGAAAGAAAAAATACCAGGTGACAAAACCTACTTTGCTTAGGATGGGATTGAGTTGTCTTTGAGAAGTCTTGTCTCACTGCAGAGCATAGATGGAGCCTCAAGGACTGCCCAGCCTCTAGTCTAGTCACTTAAGCTAATGAATCTGACAGTGTTGGTTTTTAAAGAAAATACTTGTCTACATGGAAAATGAGGGTCAAAATAGGAGATGGTATGTGTTTGAAAGTGTTAAAATTTCTTTTTCTAAGTGTTGGTTTCATGAATGCAAAGTAAAAATTTCCATTCTGGACAAATGTATGATTTTTGATCATCTTTCTATGCTGCAACAGAGTGCATATACTTGGTTCCAGCAGTCCTCTTCTGGACTATCTAACAGTTATATGGTCATTTAAGATGACATTTTCCTTTGTGCTAATTTTCTGCTATTAGTCTCTTTGCATGAGACATCTGATTATTGGCTCCTTTGGTTAGTTAATTTGTTATATTGTGCTTAGAACCATAGGTTGAAACTGGAGCTATGCAAGATATTTCAGACATATGGGAATGCTCTATCCCAGCGGTATAAAATTGTACCTAAAACTCATCTGCAGTGTTGGGTCACAGCAACCAATTAATCTTAAATGCAGCAGATTATATATGTCAATGCTCTCTACTGCCCCAATCAACTAGGACTGGAGTTGTAACTGGAGTTATAACTTTGAGTTATTCTACTGTCTTGCACGAACATGATCTGATGCCTAAAGGCTCCAATTAGGAAAGGGAATACCAAATGAGCTGCTCACCTTATTGGGATGATGTTCAGCTACCAGAGTAAATATGGGTGAGGTGGAAACAAACTGATTACTAACTACTTGGGAAGATAAAGGACTTGGCAGAACTGGACTAGTGCCCAGACCAGCCTCAGTAATGAGAGAGGGGAGGTTTGCCTTGCTTGTGTAGTGGTCACACACTGGCATATAATCACCACAGAAACTCGGTGTGTGCTCACAGGTCTTTAGGACAGTTCTTCTGAGACTAGAGGTCATGCCCCAAGTGGGTTACAAGTGGCGTCCTGACTCAACAGATACTAAACTGTTTGGATGAATATTTAGAGTCATGAGAATGTCAGAAACTGAATTATAACAGGGAAGCATTTGAAAACTGCTGTGTGAAGAGCTTTGCCCTGTATGATGTTGCATACCTGGCATACCTGTCCTAGCAAAGTCAATGAAGATATACCTGTGCACTGACTTGAGCAGGTGCTTAAGTGCTTTGCAGGTCATTGCAAGCACACATAGCTGAGAGCTGGGTCTTGATCAGTTTCTGGTGCTTCCTCCCCTGCCATGGTTTAACCTCAGCAGGCAGCTGAGCACCACACAGCTACTCACTGCCCCTGCAGAGGGATAGGGGACAGAATTGAAAGAGTGAAAGTGAGAAAACTTGTGGATTGGAGATACAGACGGTTTAATAGACAAAGCAAAAGCTGCACATGCAAGCAAAATACAACAAATCAAAATGAGATAAATTCACTGCTTCTCACGGGCAGGCAGGTGTTCAGCCATCCCCAGTACAGCAGAGCTCCATCATATGTGATGGTGACTTAGAAAGGCAAACAATTCACTTCAAAAGTCCTTCCCCCTTCCTTGTTTTTCTCTCAGCTTTATGCACTGAGCATGATGTCATATTGTATCCCCTGGGATATACCTCTGGTCAGATGAGGTCAATTGCCCTGGCTGTGTCCCCTCCCAACTCCTTGTGTACCCCAAGCCTCTGCGCTGGTGGAGAGCAAACTGAGCAAGGGTTGTAAGAAACAACTGCAATGGGACTAGAAAGTTCAGTTGGAGTAGAAGAGTACAAGGAGCATTTTTTCAGTCAATATTTGATGAGAAGGCTACTTTATGGGGGAAGGACAGAGGCTTGGTGAATTATATATTTATTTTCTCATGTTTGTAGATAAATCATGCTGCTTACCTAATCCTTCAAAATATGAGTCCTTTTCTGTTTGTTAGCATGCCCATGTTCAACTGAGCAGCAATCCTGTTTCTTGATCTGACTACTATTGCTTCTAAGTGTTGCTCCTGCGTGTCTTATTGATTCAAAATTATTTTCCTTTTCTAGAACTTCATGTCCCAAAAAGTTTTTAATGGATCTTCTACTTGGATCAGAAGCCTTGTCATCAAACTGTAAGTAGAGTTTACTGTGTTGACCAAAGGAGAAAAAAAATCCTACCGGATTATGAGATTTATTGCTCCTGGCTGCAAAATTAGTGTCTCTTTGATGATTTTTGTTATCTCATGTACTGGGCACATGGCTCAGAAATCCAACACAGGAAAGACTTTAAGATGTACCTGGATTTAGATGCCAGCCCAAATTTTGTCAGTACAAACAATGATGTCAAGCAGATGTATATCCTAGGATTTTCTGGGATATATTTTTTGAGTGTTTGAAATTCACAGCATGTTTCAATCTTCTGCCTAATGCTTAAAAATCAAGACTTACTAGTAAAAAAGGATGATGATATTTTATTAGCAAAATGTGTTGCAGGTTCCATCATTCCATCAAAAAGACTTCTGTCATTACTGAAGAGCACGTTCAAAGTTGACTCTTCAGATGCACCTTGTCTTCTTACCTAACCACTTTGCCACCTTGTTACCTTGCTCACCCTCTGCCTTGGTACTGCCCTGCCTAAAGGTAATTGAAAATCAAGGATCTGACAAAAAAAATTATTATTTTTCTCCAGCTGTGGTCATTGAATTGCAGTACAGCTGCTCAAGAAGGAATCAAATGAAGGTAGCTGTTTTTTTTTTCTTTCCTTGGTTAGGGTTTTTGTTTGTTTGCTTGGTTTGGTTTGTTTTTTGGTGTGTAGAGGCTTTAGGTTTATTGGTGTCATTTAAAGCTTTATCCATTAGTATTATGAATCTCCCATTCAAAGTTAACTCTTGAAAGCATCAATCACTCTCTATGAAGGCAGGTGTGATGGTCTGCATCTCAGTTTATATACCTGTGTCTCAGACTATAAACCATCTGTGAAAGCATTTGAATAGGGCAGTGTGAACACAAGAAAGGGGAAAGAATCATGATGGCCTTGATTCCAGCTTCAAGGTTTAGTGCTGGTTTAGCCATCTCTGAGTCTAGAATACAGGGTACATAAATGTGTACCTGAAACTTTTCTTCCCTTTGACTTAGTGAAAAAGGTAAAAGACAATTTTTTATCTTTTGCACTAAGTCAAAGGGAAGAAAAAATTGGGGTGAAATTGCTTGTGAATTCTTTCACTGTTTGTGAAATAGTGAGCCCATGGTGATTAGAGCAGTTCTTGGAGTTTGACTTTTGGAGAGTGAAGAAATCCCACCCACGGGGACCAGTTGCCTGCCATGCAAACCTGACTCACAGATGTAGCAGGGTCAGCATTGTAACATTTCCTGAAAGCAATCACACTGTATTACATTCTGAAGATTTTGCTTATCTGGAATGTTTCTCAGTGCTGTAGCAACTTATTGCAGGCCCACAGTAACAAACTGCTGTTTTCTGAGGAAATCTGAGCTTGTGCAATTCACTTCTAACAGACAGTGCATTCAAGGTTGAGACAGTGCAGACTTCACATGCACCCAGGAAGCCTCTCCTGCAGCCCGCTGAGTGTTAAAAGATGCTTATTAACTTCTTTTCTTTTCTTTTCTTTTCTTTTCTTTTCTGGGCATCACTTGTAAATGGAATGATAAGGGTTGCACAAAATCATTTCTCTTGGCAGTATACAGGCCTCCTCCTTGAAATCCAGCTACTGCTGGCTGCATTTGTATCAGAACTGGAAATTCAAGACATACAAATGAAATATTGGGAATTATTTCCAGGCTCTTGATATTGCTCCAAAGCTTAAAGATGTTCCAGCCTGAGGATCATCTTTGAATGTATCATTAGTAGTTGGCTTCTTCAAATTCCCCTAGGTGGGCAGTTACATCATTTAAGCATTAGAACTCTTGGGTTTATGTCAGGCTTCTACTAATGTTAATGAGAAGCAGTCTTTCTCTAGGAGAATTTAGTCTAACAAGAGCAAGGGATGGCAGAGCTGACAGAGGGAAATGGATTCCCATGGAGATGAAGGTCAGGCAGTCCAGGACCAGAACGAAGTTCCTGTGTACTGGGTCAGGCTGCACTTCACTTCTGCTGTCAGCTGGAGGGGTGGAAAGAGGAGTTGGAAAGAGGCTGTTAAATGCAGAAAAGGGCACTCATATGCTTCACTGATTTTACCAATAGAGGTTCTTGGGAGAGGGCTTTCTCTAACAAGCAATGTGGTTTTATTAAAAATAGTGGAAAGAGAAAAATGAATCATTTACAGAACATTCAGCCTGGTGTTTAAGATGTTACAGTTTCAAAGAACATGAAAGTACAAAGCACATGTTGCCAACACTTCTGTTCACCAGCAAGTTTTTTGCAAAATCAGCTGACTTTGCAGGTTCTGGTGTCAAGTGTTGCAATGGTCAGAGTCTGTTTCATTTCTCTATGAAATACTACTGAGGCCCTTTGGGCCAGCTCCTTATGGGCTCATGGACATTGCATCCTGCTGTCTCACGGTGCCCTGACTCTGGGCTGTTCACCACTCAGACTTCCTTACCATGCAGAGATGGGGGAAAAGAGCTCAACAGCTGGGTCCCTTGAATGGGGTTCCTTCCTCCAGGACAGTCCTGGTATAGACTGTGTGGGATTTTGCTGTTAGAATTCTTGCCCACTGAAGAGAAGGAAATGTCTTCTCACTGGTACCAAGGTATTCAGAGCTAGGTCTACCATTTAGGAGACAAGACACCTGCTTTTCTGTTCTTCCACCTCCTTAGTTGTTGCAAAAGGGAATAAATGTAGATATCCCCCATTCTAAAAGTAATTACCTAGGATTGGCTTAAAATGGTATTGTGATAAATATAAAATCACCTTCTCACCAGTGGTATTCTATACAAGGCCTGGCCATGAATTGGGTCCATGTACAGAACATACCTAGAATATATTTATTGGTTTGGAACCTTGGAGACCAGTGGGAGAATATGTAGGTTCAATCCTGCCCAGACAGGATTCAAGCATTAGTTAAGATACTATCAAAAAAGCTTGATAGTGTCAGAAGGAAGAGGCTGCTTCTGGCATGAACTTGGTTGCCTGTGGCTCTAGATGTCAGCTGAACAGCATTTTTGAAGATCTTAGTGATAGTAAGATGTCTTCTGAAGTTCTTTGGAAAGCAGGCCTTTATAAAGTCATGCCGTCCTTGTCCAGTCTTGCCACAAATTTAGTGTACCTCACAAATAATAAATGCAAGTTTTGTTTGCTATTAGCAAACTCCAAAGTACAAAATGTTAGTCTTTATCTGAACAGAAATAATTTATTCACTACAGTTTAAAAGGCTGTAGATTTTTTTTTTCTATGAAATTATCTAAAAGCTAAAACTGTATTTCAAATCCTGACCAGCTAATTCTAATTATAGAATACTGCTCTTTTGATGGATAAAAGCAGTTCTGCAGAAGGCAGAACAACCATCTCCTCTACACTGAGATCTATTTCTTTTCACAAAATGGGAAAATGCTAGATGAGAGAGAATAATCCTTTACTTTCTGTTAATTCAGAAGTTTAATGTAGGTTTATGAGCAAAACCTTCTGACTGCAAAAATTTCGAGGGATCAGGAACATGCATGAGCATTGTTTTCTTTGGTTTTGGGCAAGAAAGTTGATTTGCGTGTTCAGAATTCAGCGTGTTCTGTTGTCCTTTAAGGGAATAGGCAACTGTCTGTCCATTGCCCCAAGGACTTTGCACAGTCCTGTACAGCAGCACACAAAGGGGGAACCAACACTTACTTGTGACAGCACCACACCCTACCTCCATGGTGCACAGCTGTAAATGGCAGCACCTTGTCCAGGACAATGGCAGGCTGGACAGTCCAAGAGTGAGCTGAAGCTGAAGAAATGAACCTTTACTCCATAAAGTGATGCTAATAAAAAGTAGGGTTCACTTGGAAGGGAGCTGGTAGAGGAATGCAGTCTTTGAAGAATTTAATGACCCACCTACCCTACAGGTGAACAGATCTGAAAAGTGTAGTGATGTGCCAGCCAAGGTGCTGCCTCTTATCTCTGCTCTTGTAGAATAGCAGAATTGTCTATGATCCCCTAGAAGCTGAAAGCTGAGTGTGAATTCCAGTGTTGGAAACTGGACAGGGCCTCTAATGTTTCAATAAACAGAAGAAATGTCAAATTGCTGAGATACATATGAGGCTGGCAACTCTAGTGTAGCCTGTCCTTGTGGGCGAGGTACCCATTCTAGTTGGTGTCATGTTAGTCAAAGTGGAGGAAGAAAAGCACAGCTTCTCTGACAAAATATTCAGGAACATGGCTAATTTAGGTTATAATTTAGGACTATTCACTAACTAGGATTTTCAGTATCCAGTAGTGGTACTCCTGAGTGCTGCGACATCTGTTCCAGCCAGGCCCACTGAGGCTTGGGTCATAAAGGTGTGGGAAATATTTTCCCTACAAAGAGTTAGTCCATCCCATTTTTCAACAGAAAGAGTAAGACCTATTCAACTTCTGTTTCATTATGCAATCCTTTCAACCGATGGAAGCACTAGGATATTCTAGGGAGGTTGTTGGTCACCATTTCCTATATAGTTTCTTGCCCAATTAATACACCTTGTCATTAACAACACAAACAAAACTCTGCGCTTGTGGGAATAAATATGCAAAGGAAACCTGTCCATAAGAAAACTCTAATTTCATTTCCTCCTTTATTTTCAAAAAAATGGAAGAAAGAAAATTTCTTCTTACAATTCCAGCTCTGTAATGTTCAGCTGATTTGAAGCAGATACCCTGATTTTAATCCATATAAATGAGTAAAGAATCAGGCCCTGGCTGAGAGGTACATGTTTCTATAGCACCACATCACAAGAGCTCTTAATTCTCTGACCCTAACCCTGGAATGCGAGGAAGAGTCAAAGTTTGGCAAAGGTTGTAGCCAGATGCAGTGTGCTTCTATGTTCACACCCTCCCTAATGACTGCTCTTTAAAAAATAATAATAAAATGCAAATAACTTACACCTGGTATAGCTGGAAACTCAAAGAAAAGAAGTAAAGAACATGGAGGTTGTGGGAGTGCTGTTATTATTGTTATTATTATTACTATTATTATTAATCAGACGAATGCACACCTGTCTGAAAGTTCCTCAGACATTGTCTGCTGTTGCTTTGGTAGGCCCTGTGAATACACTGAGGTAATGTCCTTTAGTTGGCTTACTTAATTGAACAGATGATGGGGGATGGAGGAAGCTAGGCAGGGAAACATGCTAGAGATAGAAGAGAAGAATTCCCACCCACGCAGTAGGCATGCACTGTAATAATGGAATAATTATGTGCAGTTTGTTTATAGCTGTCTTCCCCTAGCATCGACGCCTTGGGCTAGAAGTGAAGCAGGACGGGTCCTGCAATCAGTTTTCACAATCATGTTTTCGCTGTGATTTGTCTTTTATTCCCCATTAGAAAGCAGAGCATGTCTAGAGCAAATGCAGTGGCTTCAGCCCTTCAGGATACTGCAAATTTGCTCAGATTTGGGGAGGGATGGGTGTTCATGAGTTACGAGTTTGGATTTATACCAAGATCCATGGATCCCAACATCTGTAATGATGGTTCTCACTCCACAATCCCAATCTGTCCAGAGTTGCTCAGAGCCGGATAACTTTTGGCCTGAGACATTTTCCAGCCTTTCAAATAATGAATGTTGGGTTGTGGACAAAAACCAAAGCCAGATGGCTTTGTGTGGTGAGACAGCTAAGTAACTGTTACTGCAACGGGCTGTACAGTGGATATTTGTTCCTGGTGGTTTTGAAGCAGGTTAGAAATTTTCTTGTGGATTCTTCCAGCTGCTTGTTAATAAAGTTGATCATGCCCTGTTTTACGTTTCAGCATGAACTCAGTGTGCTGATGGTAAAATGCTGATGAGTTGCTTTCTGCTGCCCCTCTAAATGTATTAGAAGATATTGTAATCTTCATGCAGCTGCCATTTTGTGTTCAGTTCAACTGCAGTCTGCCCTGAATGTGTACACAGCATTTCAATTCCAGTGGCACTTAGGAAAATGTTTCCAGGCAAGTGGAATATCCACATGATGAACTTTATCTTTCTCTTGCAGCAGGCTGCCTGCCATGTCTGTGTTGTTAAGAAGAGAAATGGGAAGTATTCACAGATTAACTGCAGGGAGGTCAATAAACAGACATTGGACCAGGAAACAACTGGAGAACGTGATAGTCACACCTGCTGCATTGGATCCATCGCACAGGTTGTGAATGGCTTATTTCATATGCATTTGTGCAGCACATCTCATCATGAGGGGCTTGATCTGGGGTTTAGTGGATATAACTGTGTCTTGGAAACTCAGAGCAGCCTGCAGATATCAGCTAATGAAATGCCTCCACAGCATTTATATGCAGAGTTGTTAACAATGTGTTCACCACACACTGGCTTTGGAAATGCCTTGGAAACTGAATAGAGCTTTATTTAAGGGGTAAGAGAAGTAATAATCATGAGCTGACAATGAACAACATACAAGGCAGGTGTTACCACCACCTTACACGTGTAGCAGACATCCCTTTCCTCAGGATGTTGCAAGTTGGAGTGCTATTTTAATCAGCTAAAACTGTTGTGTGGAATGTAGAAAAGCCTGATTTTGTTATCAAAACTGTTCTGAACAAGTTGGAGTGAAAAATCAGCTTTAAAAAAAATTATCATAAATCTTATTTAAAAACCAGTTTTGGATTACATGATTTTTAATTGTTTCAACAGTTCTGGTCAATGCCTTAGCTTTGTAGGGAGACATGAGGCAATGGAAAGCCTTCTGGGTTGCAGGCAGATGCCAGCCACTGCAGTGGACATTCCTGTTCCCTTAAGTGGTGCTCAAGTCGAGTAGGAAGAATGAACCAAGCAATGCCTCTGTCAGCCACTTTGACTCCAACAGGGAATTTCAATGGAATGAGTGCACTTCTATGCAATATTGATCTCACTTAAGCAGCCCTTTCTGATGGGCATCCTTTCTGCTGAAATGTGCTTGCAATGTCCCATAGTTCTCTTCCTTGGACCCTGCCATGGCTAAGGCTGTATGGTCATTGCAGTGGATATCTTATTCCAACAGCATATATAGGAAGTTACCTGAAGCAAATAGATGAATAAAGAAAAAATAGCAAGGTGTGGTGGGCTAACAGAGATTTAGGAACTAACATTTCTCTGTTCAACTTACTATCAATGATTTAACATGGGGCTTGGGTAAGTCACTTCATATTTCTATGACTCAGTTTCTGCTTTTGAAACAACTGTCTGCTGATCTCACTGGGGCAGTTTTAAAGCTTAATTTACTTATATTTTATAGCACTTTGAAGATTTGAACTGCACCATATTATGGGAATCGTTGAGAGTCATAAAAGAAAGAGTCGGTGTTGCAAGAGGAGGTATGATAATGAAGCCTAAAGTCAGAGACTTAATGCCTCAGTTCTTTGCTGAATCAAAGCCTAAGACTGTGAGTTCTTTGAAACAGACTCTCCTCAATTAGAGGCCTGCACAGAACATAATAGGGCTATGACATAGCTGGGGCCTCTGAGTCCCTCTGTAACAAATGGTTACGTACATAAGCTTGAAGATGGCACCAGCTGCAGGAATGCTACAGGTCCCTAGGATCTATCTCCTTCTCTCACGGCTCTTAGGTTTTTTATTATCTTCAAATCTCTGTACCTTGCTGCTTGTTCCATTCCTCAGGTCCTTAAAGCATTCTTCAAGATATAAATAAAGAATATAAAATTACAGGGTACTTATATGTACCCTAGCTAGGAAGCTGAATGGGCATGAAAGGGCTTCCTGGTTTCCTTCCAATTCAAAATGTTATTGAGTTACTATGTAATCAGATAAATGAGTTGTTAATCAAAGTGATGTCAGCTTGGGACATACTATAGAAAGATGATTCCGTTGTAATCACAACTGTATAATTAAGGAATGAGGCATGACAGGGCTTGAATTATAGCACGATAATTTTCACCTCAGTGCTGCTGATGGCTGTCTGCCATCCAAGTACCCGATTATGTCTTGCTGTACAACAACCCCAGTGCTGAACATCTGAGACAAACAAGAGTAAAAAAATATTCTTTCATCTCACCACCCCCCGCCCTGCTCCAGGGTGAAGCATTTCTGTGATCAGCTGGGTCAGGCTGAGCCCTGTGTATCTGGAAGCAAGTTTGACTATGTCTCTGCTGTTAGAATATTTATAACATGAATGCATTGTATTTGACATGAGTCTAATGTGACAGCAAAGTATGGGATCCTCTAGAGGGCCAATGATTTCATCCACAGGAACTATTAGTTAAATTTCAGCCAAATGCTTATTATTACAGAAGAAGCACAAAAAATGGTCTCTACCTAGCAATACTTAGCATTTCCTAGATTTAAACCCCATTTTCCTCTGAGAAGTTTAAATGGGGAATTAGCTTTCACATTCACAGGTCTCTAATTTTTTTTGCCCACCACCCTTGGGATAGAGGAAAATTTGCATTGACCTAAAGAAGAGCTTTGAGGAGACATTGGAATAACATGGACTATGGCATGAACAGTGGCATAGAGGTGAGTTAAAATGACTTCATATAGAATAGTGACCAAATCCTGCAGTCATAGCTTGGGTGAAACTCCCACTGAAAGCACTGGGCTTTTGTCTGAGTCAGCAGCTGAAAATTTGTCCCACAGGCTCAGTTTGGAGGTGAAAATGCCAGGGCTGAAAAGTTTCCTTTTCTCATGGGGGGGAAAAAATGTCACCTAAGAAACATAAAATTGTGCCACCTCATTTTTCCTCATGAAGTGCTGACTTTGCTGAGGAGGTGGGAAATGTTATGCAATTTACCCTTTCCCACTACAAGCTGTCTCCTGTCATGTCACCATCAGCCTTGCTGTGCATGGGCATTGCTCATACTTCTGCTTTGGGAGTGTGATTGTCTGGTGAGCTGATGCACCGCACCAGCGATTGCCTGGGAAGCATTTTGTTTGCTTGTAGCTTGGGGTCCCTGGGACTGAGAAAAACCCCAGTAGATACAAATAAAGCACTTTTGCACCTTCTCTAGCATCTCTTCCAAGGTGTTGCATGTGATGGCAGTGCATGCAGTTCTGCAGGCACCTTTCTCTCCTTGGAGGTGGAGCTGGGCAGCTTGCCCCAGTGCTGGCAGGCACGAGCAGCCCAATGCAGCTGCCTCTGCCTCAGGGCAGAGAAGGGCAGTGCTGGAATCATGTGGCCACTCAGAACACCTGTGCTGGACACTTTGGCTCAGGCCCTTTGTGACGGCTGCAAAAGCATTTATGGACTCCAGTCAAGACCAGTGAAGCACATAATTTTCCCAGTGTTGCCTCTGCTGCAAAAATGATGTGCCCTTGGCAATACTGTCAGGAAACTCCATTCCTGAGGCTAAGTGCATGCAAAGTAAAGCTTCCCTTCTGACAAAAAAAAAAAAAAAAATCCTGATCTTGGCTGCAATAGCAAAAATGCTCCTGGCCTAATAAAATTATGTCACTGAAAGAAGTGTCTCTGTGTCTGCTGGTGTACCTGTAAATCAGTTCCAGAGAATTGTCCTTTGAAACTCATTTCAGCTGATATATATGCTCTTGAGGATGAATGAACTTTTGAGCTGCCAATGCTGCCATCCCTCATAAGTCAAATCTCTTCTCCAGATACTTGAATCCCATGATGACAGTAAAAACTATGGGTTTACAAGATACATCAGCATCAATTTTTTGAGAGCTTTCACCTTGGAAGACAAGAAGTGTCCTTGGGTTGAGTGCCTGTCAAATGAGTACAGATCAACAGAAATAAAAGAGGAATATTTTTCGTTCTCATCTTTCAGTGCTGGCATAAGAAGCTGAGAGATCCTCCATTAACAGAAGAAGAGGTACAAAGTGGGCAGTCATGACACAAGCTTGCCTCTGCTTATGATTATACTCATGTTTCCTTGAATATGGCCAGCAGAGAAGCTATAATTTTGGTATGCTCAGATTACTGCCTTCCTTTCCCATCATAAGGAAAGCAGCCAGTGTGTGGGGAAACTGGAAGCTTCACTCCACTGATAGCCTGGATAGCAACAAGGCTTTCTGTGTAGGATGTTCCAAAGGCATGTGTCCCTGCTAGTTACTGTTCCTTGCATCTGGTGACAAAAGGGATCAAGGAGACTGACGGTGACAGATCCATAACTGGTGCAAGAGAGGAATGTTTTTGTAACATACTTTCTTGAACACTTGGAAATTCCTGCCACATGATGCTCCTCAAACATCCTCCTCAAACTTTTGCAGGACTCTGGAAGCTTGTGATTTTGCCTACACTATTCAGAGGGAAAAGTATTGACCTTCAGAGAACATATTCAGAAGTTTTGTATCAGATGTTAAGTGTTAGCAGGACAAACTACACATATTGCTGATATTTTCATACATGCTTGGATTTGTCTGGGACTGCGCTTCTAGTGTCAGCCCATTGTTAAGTAGCCAGCTGACAACTTGGCTTTTGCATAAGGAGATGTTTTGATGAGTGGTTCTTGTATCATCATCTTGTATGCTGTGTGCAGATGCACTGAAGTTCTGTGGCCTAGAGATTTGAGATGGGATACCAGGGGTGATGAGGGGTGAACAGTCCTTGGGGTGGATTATCCTCTACCCTCCAGATGTCTCTGTTTTCCCACTGCCACTTTGATTTTTCCATCCTTGACTGACTGTTTTAGTTTGCTGCAAATATCTGTATTTGTCAGTAGAGTTGGAGAAGAAGAAACAGCTCTTCTGCCAGATAAGAAGCAACATAGCACTTGTGGTAATCTTACAGCACTGTTTGTGAGACACTGGAATTGCTAGCAGGAGCCAACACTAGGCAGCATGGCTAATTTAACCCAGGCTGTGAACTGAAAGAGAAGCACAAGTTTTTATACTGGAGGCAAGAAACGTCTCTGACACACCTGACTATTACACAGTAGGGTAGGGAGGTAGGGAGATCCTGTGATTGTCCTCTTGAGAGGAAATTAGATCCAGAATTGTCCATCTGCTCTGAGTTTCTAACAGGAAAGTATTTGGCTGATGACACGAGTACAAGTCTTGACCTTTCATTTCTCTTTCCCCTGGACTTTCACTGGATGAAAGATCAGACACAGGCTCTTTTGTGCCTCTGTGAGGCATGCTGCTGGGACAGGGAAATGGTGCCCGTGGTTTGGGTTTTCCACTCAGATAAGATTACTAAACGATTGAGAACTTTAAAGTCACAAAATTGACTTTTGTTAAAAAATTTAGCAGTGCCACCTGCAGGAAAGCGCCGGGAAACCCAATGCCTGTCCGGGGAGCCCAGGACCGACTGTCCTCTGCCTCCCCTGCAAGAGAAGATGTGGGTGTCAGTGTAGAGCTCCCCTGATGAGCTGGTTTCTCATCGACATCAAAGAAAGATCTGCATCTGCAGATAATGCAGAATACCTGAGAACAAAACTTTGTCCAGTAACCACTGTCTTTGATAGCTATTACCTTTTGATTTTAAAAGCCTCTTTTTTTCCCCCCAAAGAGCTTTCCCAAACATGATGCATTGCATATATAAACTCTGATCCAACTCCCAGTGGAAAGGATGGCAGCTTTCCATTGAGTGTGATCCAGACTTTAATGCCTTTCATGTATGCCAATGAAAACTCTTTACATTGCATACTAGTGCTCTTTAAAGGCATTCAAGTAGATAGACAGATTAGATTATTTAGCACTATACAATGCAGCATAAGTGGTGCTGGTGAGTCATGAAATGGCATTCTTCCCACTGACTCAGTGCAGAGTCAATGCCCGAGCATGTTGCTATGTGGCTCTGTGTTGTTGGAGGTGTCTTTTTCAGACAAGAAGTAAAAAAAAAAAGTTCTGACCCACTATTCTTGCTACAGACCCCAATTGCCTGTGAGCGCCTTAGCTGAACTTCGCAGAATTTCTCACCATAGCACAAGTTATCCTCAGCTTCCAATAGAAAACTATTGTTCTCCTTGCCAGGAGGGAGCAGGGTTTCGAGCTATCTGGAACAAAATGTTTTAAAAACAAGGCTGGGTTATTGCAAATACACTGTGGGGTTTAAATCCTTAATATTGAAGGAAAACCTACACCATCACTTACTGCACATTCATATTTAGCATTCTGGTTTTGTTTACCACTTCAATGACTGTTTTCAATTACTGTTCTCTGCATGAAACCACTTTACTCAGGCCTGCTGTATATGCAGAACTGACTTAGAAGATGACTACTCTGTTTCAGAGTGATTTTCAAGGTGTCAGACTGCTTTTTTGTTCCTTATCTATGAGGTACTTGGTGCCTGGATTGTGAGAGTCTCATGTTTAAGACCCATCCTTCTTCCTGGTCAGAAGATTTCATTGCAGCTCTTCCTCCACTGTGCAGGGAAAGGAGTTTCACCCAGCTCTTTCATCTGCCCCATCTCCTAACCAACAGGATGTAAATGATATTACTTTCGCAAAAAAACTTTCTCAAAACCTGATGTCTTGACAAGAATACTTCAATTTTCAAATTTTACTTTGTAGAAAATGTACTGATCAGCTCTGGTATGCAGAGAGGTTTGCCTAACAAATTACATAAGTAGCCCTGAGATGTTGTCACGAGACTCCTTCCAAGGACAAGAGCTACCCAGGCTAAATTCAAGTGCACCTCAGGGCACCTGTATTCTCTTGGTAATAAGCAGTAATTGAGATTACAAGGAGTTATTATATTTTGGATGTTGCAAGTGATCAGATCCATTCCTCTTTGAAATGGACTCCTGAGATGGAGAGGGCTTCTTAGAGGCACAGTGGCACAGGTGAGGTGGAAAGCAGGGGATGAGGCCAGGGGCAGCAACAGGAGCAGTTCTTTGCTTGAACATGCTAGTTTCTCAGTATGGGACTGACTGCCTTTGCCCCTTGTAACATTTGTGGCAGTGTGATAAACCACTTGTTTTGTCTTATTTTATCAGTATTCAGTTCTTCATGTTGCAAATTTTTATTTGTTATATCCCTTCAAATGTGAAAATAATGCTTTACCTGGAACAGGCATCTTAATCATATTCCTGTGCCATGGCTATTTTTTACAACTCCAGTTTGTGTCTGTTAATGATTTGAAAATAATCCAGAGCATTCAAAACCCCAAATTTTTTATTAAGAATCATTTAAGTAAAGCAGATTAAAGAAATGATGGCAAAATGCTCAGTCCCAGAGATTAACTTGGAGAAAATGTTTTCAGGGGGAGAAGCTGTATTTGGGACTGTGCTCACTGATAATTTTATGTAAAATTCACAGCAGCTGGAGGAGAGATTTCCTCATTCCTTTGGACTAGAAGCTCAGCTGTGTAGATGCTTTCTCAGAACCTTATTGTTTTCATATGAACTCAGGGGGGGACACAGAGCTATTGAAATTATTGCAATTGCCCAGGGAAGCATTCAGAAGTTCCAATGGAGAGTTTTGTTACAAGGCCACATAGCCAATAATACTTACATCCTAAAAGTCTTCTTGCTTAAAAAGCCTGTAGAGAAGGATGATTAATGCCAAGCAGAGCAAGGAAATGGGTAGTGTTCAATGCCAGAGTTGTGCCATGCAGGGATTAAGTTTCATTTATTGTATAACAGAGCACTTAACACAGGGCATTTCTCCACCTAGTCAGAGATTTTAAACTTCTACTAAGGGCCTGTCCTTGTAATGAAGAATTGATAAATGAGAGGAGCTGTGAGAAAAATGATAAACTATGCTTGCAAGAGGCAGAACTGATTTGGGATTGAGGAAATTAGAGAACAGAGCCTGTGACAGAGCCGGGTGCCCAAAGGAGTTTCCAGCCTCAAGGTTAACTGCAGAGCTGCTTGGACACCAAGCAGCACATCAGCCTTTTCAGCACTGACATGTGCATTGCAGCTGCTAAATCAGAAACACAGCTGAAGGAATTTAGTACTGGGGAGACTGGTGTGCTGAGCTGAGCTCCTCAGGATTTATACCATGTTAGATGAGAACAGAGTTTTGCCTTGAAGTCTGTGGTTTATATGATATATGGTGTATACCGCCAGTAATGACAAAAAATCCTCTAGTGCCTTCCTTTGACTTATTTCTGATTTACACCCAAAGACATTAAATTTTCTCTATATTTATATCCTGGTAAATTAAAACACTCTGAGATATGTGATCAAGAAGGAAAGTCCATAATTTCTGTTCCACAAGATCAGGCCTAAAATTCTTCAGTATTTTGGTCCAAATTTTCTCCCTCTGTAAGTTGTCTGTGAAGTATTCAGAGAAGAAAACTAAAGATGTTGCAGAGCAGATATGTGGTTACTAGACTGAAGTTTTCTCACTGTTCAGAAGGGGAGAAAAGTGAGTGAGTGTGAGATGACTCACATACATATCTCCAACAGATCAGGCTTAACTGCTCTGAAAAGCAAACTGCAAATGATTCTTCCCCATGTGCAAATTCCACCCTCTGTCTGCAAACACCTGCTGGTGACTTCAGTGAGAGCCACATATTGGGAGGCAAGATTTATATCTCCAGACTTTATCAGGAAGAGAGTTTGTTGCAGAGGCAGAAAAAGAATTGCCTCCTGCAAGAGAGCCCACACATCAATTCCTATAATAGCTAGGCTTCATTTTGGCTCAGTCTTTTTAATTTGTACTCTTCCACATAGATGAAGACACTGCTTAGGGACAAAAATGCTATCAGATGAATGAGAGTTATTAATGTAGGAAAAATAAAAATACAGGAGGGAGAGCATGTGCAGGAAGCACAGGGTCTATTGAGTCCATTGCTGGAGAGGGGAGGTCACGGGTGCATAGGTGAGCATATCCTGAGAAAATGCTGGTGATAAAAACACTGCTGATGGTGCTGTGCCACTGTTCATGCTTTTCCCTTAGGGAATATTTGTAGGCATAAGAGCAATGCAGTCAAGGACCATGATGGCTGCTCTGCCCTGAAACATCCCGGGGCTGAAAGCCTACAGTCCTTTCACCAGCAGCTGAAGAGCCAATCTGTCACTCTCTAGCTGCTGCAGGCTTGCCTCTGTGCACTCCATACCTGCACATCTGCTATGCTGTGCAGTTCCTTGATGATTTAGGGAGCCAGGCACTCTCTGCTGGCTGGTCACTCAGGCTGTTTCTCAGATTTAGCATTAGAAAACAGGTACAAATCTGTGAATAAAGCCTAATCTTCCAGGCCAAGGGGACAAAAGGGTTTTATGTGAAGGAAAGTTTGTTGCTTTGAAAAAGAGGCAATTGCATTGCCCTAGCAGAAATGAAAAAGAGTTCTCACAGTTTTTTTCCACAATTGTTATGAGTAATGTTTTCAGTCGCTTGGTTTGTGTTGTGCATAATGAAATATAAATACTGCGTGGAATGCTTTGTCATAAAAAATATTTATTAATAGCAGATTTGCAGCCATCATCTTGTCTTTGATTTGAGCAGGTTTTTTCTTTTCATAAGGTTCTTTCAGGCTGCTGAGCTGTGACTGATGTGTGTTTATTTCGGTTGAGTCATCAGTATCATTAATCCTATCTTATTTACCAATGTTTGTCATTTTATAGCATTTAACTGGTAGGGTGATTCACCTCAGAGAGAAATGAGAACATGAATACAACAGGCTTTTTTCCTTCTTCCCCTTTGGCTTGGGATAGGAATAGAGAATGACCTTTAAGGCACATCCTGAGTCATGAAGTTATCATATTTACCTCTACTGCTGTGAGATTAATGGCAATCATCCCTACATACAAGGAAAAGAAGCCTGAGCTTTTGTCCACACTTTTGCTTGTCTCTTCTTGGCTTATGTGGAGGGAGACATTTTCAGCAGTCCACCAGGAAAAGGAAGCTCTTGGTGCCTCCCTCTCTTGCACAGGAGCAGCAAGGAAGAAACTGAGGAGGAGCTGAGGAGGAAGGCTCTTCAGAAGAGCCATTCTGCTGGCCTGGCTTGAACTTTGTGAAATTTGCTCAGGGCACTATGAAACATTTGCATTTGCTTTACAGCTCAAGTGTGGGAACTGTCTTAGCAGAACCTCCGCCAAACCTGCTTCTTCACAACTAGAAACAACCTTTCCTCTTTGTATCTGCCTGACATTAATTACTGCAGCTCCCTGCATGCATCTCAGCAACCTGCAGAGAAAGTGAGGCCCTTTAGCAACAGTGCTGCAGAAACAGCTATGAGTGCCATGAGTCAGTCCCACCTCTCTGTAACTGCTCTTGAGAGGGGGATTACAAGAAGACACCCAGAAAAGGGCTTCAACATCTAAAAGTCAAGTGATGAGAGATTAGAGCAGAATCCAAAGCTGTCACTGTTTTTAATGTATCGGAAGGGTTG
Organism: Haemorhous mexicanus; assembly: GCF_027477595.1. Classification (NCBI taxonomy): domain Eukaryota; kingdom Metazoa; phylum Chordata; class Aves; order Passeriformes; family Fringillidae; genus Haemorhous; species Haemorhous mexicanus. The sequence goes on from NC_082341.1 coordinate 147,152,030, forward strand.
AAAAAAGGGACTTGGAATCTCCCTAGAATCTCCTTCCACTTTCCATGTACACAAGTACCCTCATGGCTATGCAGTCTTTCTAGAAGAGGACTGAGGCACAGAAAAGCTGATGACCCCAAAGAGGTGGAACATCAAGCAGGGAATCACCCAGAGTCAATGTATGCAGCGTGCAGCTGCCTACGGCTGATTAGTCAGGGTGGCTGAGAACAGAGGTGGGTGGTAAATCCCAAGCCCCAAAAGCCTTAATTCAAGCACCTCCCTGTAACCCTGTGCCTACTTAGAAACACTTGCTCCAAAATGGAGGGGGGGGGTAGCAGGGACAAAAGAGTAAAGCTGGGAAATAAACACACCTTCTAATTTTTGACTCTGAGTCTCATTTTTTTTATCAGAAAAGGACTGTGAGGATATCACCTACCGACTCCAACAGCTATGGAGAAGCTGTTCTCTCCTGAACCTCCAGTCTTTCAAATGTGCAAATAGTAATTCCTTGAAAAATGCCCTGAATATCACAACCCAGACTGCTATATGGGCATAGCATCTGTATGTATTTTATTTTAAAATCTTATCACTGTGCAGAAAATAATCTTATTCTTGCTGGCTCAGAAAATACATGAAGTGGCAATGGTTTTGTTTAGAACTGTCCCCAACCTGTTCTTTGCAGGCAAACTCCCAAACTATCAGTGTAGAAGTGCACCTGTATTTCTGTTTCAGAGTGTTTGTGTTTTAATGTGTAACTTAGTAGAAGTGCACCTGTATCTCTGTTTCAGAGTGTTTGTGTTTTAATGTGTAACTTAGTAGAAGAGAAACAGGGCTTCTTGTTTCTGATAGTAGAAGAAATAGTTCAGCTTTCAGCTTCCCACTTACTGGCTGAGAGTGTAAATCATTAGACTTTCGCTCTGCAAGAAGAGCATCAGGTGCTACAGTTTTCCCTGAGGAACCTGTCTGTGAAAGAGCTGTGACTGAACACCTGGTTTCTGGGTTTAGGTTTGAAAAAGGTTTGATGTTGCTCAACCTCACAAAACTTGGAATTTTGTCAAAAGATGTGGGGTCATGACCTGAGATGCTTATGTGGCAGCTGAACAGGGGCGTTCATGTTCACAACTTTGAACTGAGCTTACAATTATTTCTAATGTGGGTGCTGGATCCAGAATAAAAGTAGTATTTGATGACGTGCCCAAAACCATGCAGGCTGGAGACACAATCGTCTTCCTGTGCCTTAGCTGAGTGTTCTGACCCCACAGACCTTTACTTAAGAGCTCTTTTCTAAGACTAGGCTATTGCAGTTATTTTTCACTACAAACCTTTGTCCCATAGATTACTGCAACGTGTAAGTTCAGTGACTTAGTCCTGGGTCCTGAGTTCATCTTATCAAGCAGCCACACCTCATTGCTATACTTTTCAGAGAAAGCTCTTGGATAAGAGGTTCTTTTTCATCAGTGCCTACCTGCTTCCTGTTAAATCTGTGTATTTATAGGACTGGCATCTTAAAAGCATTTGTCTCTAATGTGCTTGTCAAGGGACCGATAACCTGGCATATTTAAGTAATCATAATCCTAATGTTGCCAAATGGAACTTCCTAATTCTAGAACAAAACCTTTTTATTTTTTATTTTCACAGGAGACAGGGTTGTAATTTCCCTCTTTCCTAATTTTGCCATAGAGTTTTACCCAAGGGTTTGATAAGCCAGAACTTCAATGAACCATAATTCTGCCCAGTTATGACTAACATTTGCAGGTTTCTAAATATCTTCAGATGTGTTGAGGATACATAAGAAGAAGAAAGGATGGGTGAAATTATTTGTTTTAATCTAATTACTTAGGGTGTTTTTCAAAATGTAGCTGTCTCTTGAAAATGTTCCCTGTTACTCAGAGTTGCCTCACACAGGGACAGCAATTTTCTTTGAACATTTTATCAAAGTTCACTTAAAGCAACATGATAAACTGACTCATCCATAACCACAAGGAGAAGTTTTTTGAAACTGGTTTAAAACTGGATGTATTTCAGAGCTGGGTTAGGTTATTAAATAAAACCTTTGCTATGCTGATGTGATGAGCCGACTAGCTGAGTGTTACTACCCTTTTATTATCATGTGGGAAATAAAATGGCATGCCTGGATTCAGAGGGCATGAGTCAGAGCACAGAGCTGGCTCTGTTCTGGGGTGTTTGCTAAAGACCTTCTGGCTGGGTGGCTGCAAGCACTCAGTGCAATGGGCCACAGGGGCAGGTATTTTTGCCTGACTCAAAGCCTCACTGAAAGCTCTCAAGGCAAAGACAGCTGAGGAGGGCTCAGTGTTTCCCTTGTTCTTGCGCTGTCTGTGTGGCAGGTTGGTGCAAAGGGCAGAGCACTTCCATCACTGCACCCCTCAGGCTGCTGCCTCAGCAAGTGGGAGAGACAAGCACATTAGGTGAGATGCTGAGGGCTCATACCTCAGCATCTTATGTCTAAGCTTTTGGTCTTTCCTTTGCAACCAAAGAATGATGCATCTATGCTGTTTTTTTTTTATGATTAATCGACTGAGCTTAGCTCAAGACTAATATTTCTCAGGATTAATCTGGGTGTCTGTTTTTCTAGCCCTGTCCAGCCCCTGCAAATACCCACTCTCTCCTTCATTGCCTTTCACCTGGTATATTCCACAAAAGCCCCAGTAATCAATCATAGGGCCTAATTATCCTAATCTGCTCTCTTTTCTGACTTATTAAAGCCTAATTAGTTTATAACAACATGGAGGCTGGAGGTAATTTGGGAACTTGGAGGAGAAAAGCCAGCAATAATTGAACTTCAGTAATGAGGTTTCAGCAGAACCCAAGTCCACAGCTGTGTTTATGCTGCCAGTTTTCAGGAAACCTGGATGCAACTGCCCAAAGGGTGTAAGCAGAGGATAGTGGTGTTGCTCTGGGGCAGGTTAAGCAACTTTGCATTAGAGGATGCTATGGCTTTTCCTGGTGCTTCTGTGTGCTGCCAACGTGCCATGTGGTGTAGCCACCTTTATTGGCCTGTTCAAGGTGTGTGAGAGTGCTGCAACGTGGCCGAAGTTCTCAGGTCTTGGTTAAGCACCTGTACTGCTTGCAGAGGTTGGTAGGTGGAAAAAATGGTAAAGGGAGCCTATTAGGTATGAGTTGGGATGTGGTAAGAGAAAACTACTGGGTGCTGTTTGCCATTGTGCTGGAGGAAGAAATAGGGCTGGAAAGAGGTTCTTTGGCTGATGGTTAACTAAGGGATTTTGATAGCTGTTAACACAGTGCTAAAATGATTTCAGAAATACTTGTTGGAGCTGAAGAGATGGTAGTGGCGTATAAGGCAGCAGTTAGAACACAGAAGCAGGGTGGTAGGAATAAACATCTTCCTATTCCACAGCAGTTTGTCACCTGGATAACAGTGGGACAAAGAAATACACCTTAGAAACCTGTCCTGAAGAGGCAGTTCTCTAGGACCAGGGGTGACTGCTGTGTACTACTCTCAGTGACAGTAGTACAGACTTGTCAAACATGGCTCCTGAGTGGTACAGCTTTCATTTAGCTTTTTGGTATTAACAGGCTTGTCCTGAATGGTGCATATTGTGTACATGGCTGATTATAGAGATGTGGAAATCTTTACATCTCTAAATTATTTAGATTTCTGTTGATGCACATAGTAGTTGGATGAAGATTGAGCAAGCCTTCCACTTGAAGTTTGTGATCTGGCAGTTGTTTTGGGCTCTCACAATTCATTTCAATATGAGGATTGCAGAATCAGCTGTACAGATAGTTTTGCTAAACTTTGCTTTCAGCAGGGCATTGACCTTGTTTTTGTAATAGATCTCAGTTTTTGCAATCCCAGTGCTGTAAAATAAATAAAAATGAAAAATGGAGAAACTCAAAGTAATATGGGAAACATAAACACAGCAAGCAGTAGCAACATGTGGCTGACTCATCCCCTCTGTTATCATCCAGATGCTGTTAGAGATTTCAATTTCTCTTACAGAATATCTCTGTTGCAGCTGTCAAAGTTTAGGAGATGGAGTTTTTTTCCTTAGTGCCATTAACTTCCTTTTCTTCAGAAACCAGTGCTGATATTCCAGGAATGCAGTTGCTGCAGTGAGATATTGAAAATACTGATGATGCCAAGCTCTTGCTTTAGTAGCCCTCATTGCTTTGGATATCTCTGCTGTTCATACCTGGCTTCTTTTGTGCCATGTATACTTGGAAGCTGGGGAATTCTGCCCCCAAAAAGTAGTATGTGACCTTTCTGTTTACAGCACAAAGATGTATCTAATCTACTGAAACTTTCTAGGAATGACAATGGCTGTGCTGATGTAAATACTTTCTGCATCAAGAGCACAGCAGGATTTTTGTGAAGAACCTTCTGATTGCTGCTCTTTGGAAAAGAACCCAAATGTAGAAAAAACCATACCGAATCCCCCTTAAAAGTGCCATTCATCCCTGTACCATGGTAGAGGGACAAATCTAAGTGCAGAATACTGCTTTAAATTTTGTCTTTCTTACTGTTGTAGAAATAGGTATTGAGTTGCAAACTGTAAACTGTTTCTCCTTTTGTATTCCTGCCCAACTTTTCTGATTGTTAAATTACTTGAAAAAAAGCCAGACTTAGTTTGCTCTTTAACATGTGTTAGGCAAAACCACAAATATCAACTATGCCAAAACTTGCCTGGAACAAGTTCATTAACACAGCCTAATGAGACTTGACATACAACCAGAAAAACAGGAAAATATTTTAGCAGTTGGGAATCCTTATTAGAAGAACTTGCCTTTCTTTTTATTTTTTCTTTTTTTTAACCAAACTTTTAAATTTTAATTTTTTTTTCTTCCCCCCTTGGGCTTAACATCAGTAAAAGACATTATTTTTCAAAAGCACCAAATGAGATGGGGAGTTCCAGGGCTGGGGCTGAAGGCACTGGTGCATCACAGCTGGCTCAGGATCTGCCATGTGCTCCCTGTCTGGGCTGCACAAGGGGCTCTTCCAGAGGGTGATTCAGAGCATCTAATTTAGCCTTCCCTGGAGAGCAGTTCAGAGGTGTCTGCCTCTTTGATGAGAGAATTAAAAGTCTGAGGGCAATGAGTGGTTAATCTAAGGGGAATTCATACCACACACCGAGGTGCCAGAGGCATTTTAATAATGGGACTTGAAACCCTTGGCTCATGATAACCGGACTCTTGGTTCTCTCAGGGTGAGCATCCCCAAACCCTTGATTCCCTGGTGTAAACTTGCTCCCTGTTGACTTAGGGCTGTCCTGGCAGGGGCACTGGGCTTTTTTTCGGAGATCCTCCGATCAGAATATCTTGACACATATAAAGTACATCTTTCCATGGCCAGACTACCTCTTTGCATAAAGGATGTAGTAATTTCAGCGTCACGCAGCCTCAGCTTTGGGAATGTTGCTGGGAATATTGCCTGCTATAAAAGGGCTGGATCCTCTTCTGGCCACAGATTAGAGGATGGTTTAAGGTCAACACCTTTTTGGGCTAGTGTAAATGTTCTCCTCTTCTGACTCATACATCAAATTGTTGTTTTTAGGCAAAGCTATCTTCTCTCCTTCTGAACGTAATATTTTCCGTATTCAGTGGTGTGGCTGTAAGAACGGGCCTTTACTGATGCTTAGCTACTTATTTCTTTCCATGAGGCAGCCCGAGCCAAAGACCAAATAGCGTGATCCCCAGAGCCTGCTCTTGGCCAGAGAAACGCCGGAGGAGGAATCCAGCTAGCTCAGCCATACGTCGCTTTTATTTTTGCAAACAGCAGGGGGAGCTCAGATCCTGCCTGAATCTAAATGAAGCCGAGAAAGAACAGTTGAAATTTTTATTTTAACCAGGGGTAAAACCCCAACCGCTTGTGAGGTTCTTCTAACAAAATTGCATGTTTTCTCCAGTATGCCATAGGGAGACAATTAGAGCATGTAAAACCGGAGCATTACTGGAATGGTTCTTGTGACCTTCTGAAAGTGTGTATTTAATCTTTCAACTTTTATGGAAGAAAGTCAAAAGCAATTTTATTACTTATTTCATGGAATCAGTCCCCATCAGGTTTGGAACTTGGGAAAAGCTGAAATAATTCTTATTTAGAGGAAAAGTAATACCTGGGAATGATAGACCAAATTCATCCTTGAACCCAGCTGTTCAGAGGTGATTTTGGCTTGAAGGTATTTAGAAGCATAAGACTACTTTGTTCTCTGAGTTCTGCATGAGTACTAATTAATCCACTCTGAATCCCCACACTTCTGTAGGTAAATGAGCACAGCCAGGCTTTGTTTGGTGCCTGAGAAATCTGAACACACAGATGGCAGTGACTGATGCAAGATCACACTGTCAGGACAGGATTGGAGATTAGGATCTGGCTTCTCTGTGTTTCCCAGAAAGGCTGCAGCAGTTGTTGTCAAGCTCTTTCATCCAGAATCCAAAATTCATTTGTAATTGCTTCCCCACAACCCCCTGAGATTCCGCAGCCTGTCAGATCTCTGCACAGGCAGGTGGGGAGGCTTGCTGGGGGCTGGCAGAGGATGACAGGGGCATTGAAGAGGTTTGGGATGGGTGCACTTTTGGGGAAGATGGAAGTGTGTTAATCCAACTCTCTGGATCTGCTCTGGTGGGGAACCCTCTGGGAAAGTGATGATTTTGCTGTCTTTACATCCTGACACTGGTTGTGACTTTGAGGATACTCTCGTGTATCCCTAGTGCTTGCCTTCTGATTTGGAAATTTTCAAGTGAACTGAGCAGTCCCCAGGTCTGTAGAATTATGGCTGTTCAGGGCTGTGTGGGCAAGGCAAGTTTGTGGTGAGGTTTGTAGGAAGGAAACATATAATCCACAGAACCAAGAAAAGGAGAGAATAGTCCTAGATGTCAAGCCCTAGTCATAGTCTTCTCATTATTTGCAATATTTCCCTGTGAGATATCTTTGTGATATTTTTTCAGTGACTTTGGTAACACACTGTGCAGGCTGACTACAGTATCCAATGCAAACAATGCCAATGCATTCTCCAAGGGGAAAAAATAAAATCCTGACTAACCAGGAAATGCAATAATAAAGCTAAACCCTTTTCTTTTTCTATTTAATGGGTGGACAAAGAAACAGTAGTAGAAGCACAGAAAAGATAAGGAATGTCGATGATGAATGCAGTATTCCTTGTAAAACTCAGAGCTACTGACTGTGCTGTCAGATATTGGGGATGCATAAAATATAACTAGAACAAGGACTTCAGCCTTTCAAGTGGGTAGGAGATGAAAGCTGGAAGAAGCAAACTTCGGTAGAAGAAGCTGAACTGAGAAGGCCAAAGCTGGATGACAATCCACCTTCCTGCATGATGAACTCAGCAACTTTGGAATGCCTCGGAAAGAAGAAAGGATAAAGAAGGATGAGCAGTTGTCTCCCCAGAGCAGGAGAGAGGTGGAACCAGCTGGCCTGCTTCTGTGAAAAGTAGTTTATATGGCATGTGAGTGTGAAGAGTGCACTTTTACTGCTCTCTGGAGGAAATGTGTCCTTACATGCATTTGCTGCCTGTAGCCTCCCTATCAAATGCAGTGAACACCAGACTGCTGTCTGTGAATAGGTAATGGTGCTTCCCCACCACTTCAAAGTCTGAATTTCGCTTCTTTTTTTTTCTCCATGATGTTGAAAGAGATGATTTTTCTCCTTTAAAAACCACAGCTGCTGAGAAATTAATAAAGGGTGCTGTTTTTGAAACTCCCAAGGGGGTGATCCTGCCTCTCCAAGCTTTGCTGTGACTTTTGCCTGGGAACCAAGCACTGGAGTGGATCCTCACTGCTGATTAAGACTCATAAATGCAAGCACAAGTGTCTGAGACAGCATGATGGAAGAGTCAGCACCCGATGTTTTGATGGGACAAGAAGACAGCAGTCTGGTTATAGGTTTGTGTGCTTCGTTGCCCGGTGGTGGATGGCACCAGACCTGAGACAAATTCATTCTTGGATTGCTTCTTGCTCATGGGCCACCCCAACTGGCAAACCCTATATTTGGGTCACATCTTGCTCACTTGCATAACGCCGCTGACGTTATCTGGGTCTTTTCTGTGCCAAAGCAGTGAGACAGCAAAGTCTCACTGTCTTAGAGGAGGCACACGGAGACTGCTGAGGAGAATGTGGGGGAGTGGGAACCAGCTGAGAAAAGAGCCATGCTAGGCTGTCTTTTTGCTTTTCATTTAATGGTGAGGGAACTTTAGGCCTGTGGAATCTTAAGTATATTATTAAGTAATTTGTAAGTATATGAAAGAGAAACTGAATAACAGCATGAGGCAAGGAAGAGTGGTCATTGACAAGGGGTCAGGAAAGGAAGCTGGGCAGAAGAAAGGCATCTTGGGCATGGTGGGAAAGGACTGCAAAGGGTTCTTGGCCTCAGGGAGGTGACATGCCCCACCAGCCCTTCAGAGAGTGGCACAGGGCTGTCACCTGTTCCTGGTTTGGGAGGTTGCTGACACCTCTTGTACCTCGTGCTGGTTTCTCCAGGGTGCTGGCTGCCAAACCGGTGTTGCTGGGAGGAGGAGAAGCCCCGGGGCCACAGGGAACTTGCTGCCTCCCTTGTCTGTGTGTGGTCTCCCCTAAATAAGCCTGGCCCTGAAGGCTTTTGTGGAAAAGGGCAATCCCTGCTAGGACACGTTTCTGCTTCTTTATCAGTTGCTGTGGCTGTTGCTGGTTGCTTTGTTGTGAGCAGCCGCCGTTTGCTCAGCTTATTGACTGGAAATTGCACACAGCTGCAGCAGGGAAAAGTGAGCCTGAATTATCTTACCTGCAAAGGCTATTTAAATGAAAACTTCAAACTCCCCTTCATCCTCCCAGAACACTATTTAAATTAAAACTGGGTCTGAGATTCAGGAAGCTTTTGAAACATGCTAATAGATAGTGGTGAATTAAGATTTGGACAAAACTGATCTTTCCTTAGTGTTGCTTTGCAGTTACATGGCACAGCTATGCCAGGCAATATGGGATTATGGAGCAACTGATGCTATGGAGGCAGCTGCTGTAAAATACATAATGTACTGCTTTTCATGAACTTCATCAAACAAGTCAGGTTTATTAACCTCCCCTCCTCACCTTAAGTCATATCACTATCACTGAAATACCACACTGAAAATGTGTGACTGCAGAAAATGGTTCACCACTAATTTAGGGAAAAGCTACTGTCACAGTCTGAACCTGGTTGACAACTTTTTAAATAAACCCTAATAAATTTTGGAGTTGAGATATTCAAGCAGAAGAGAATTGAACCTATCCAGAACATAGTTTCTCAAACTGTGTTAGAAGACCTGGTTTATTGTCTGGTTAAGGTAACTTTTCTCATTAAAATCTTTAACTCAGACTGTCATTACCACATCAGCTCTATAACTGCAACTGTGGTTTCTCTTCTTAATTTTTCTTTTCTTTTCTTTTCTTTTCTTTTCTTTTCTTTTCTTTTCTTTTCTTTTCTTTTCTTTTCTTTTCTTTTCTTTTCTTTTCTTTTCTTTTCTTTTCTTTTCTTTTCTTTTCTTTTCTTTTCTTTTCTTTTCTTTTCTTTTCTTTTCTTTTCTTTTCTTTTCTTTTCTTTTCTAGAAAAGAAGAGTTTGATTTTGTGGAAGCAGTGGAGAAGACAGTACCTACCTTTCCATAACTAAGTCAACGGTCTCTAAGACAAGAGGCTTAGGCAATCAGTGGAGAGCAATACATTTCTCCAGTGGGGAGTTTATGCCTAAGTGTTTAGGTGTCTTCTCTGGAAGCACAAGGGCTCACCCAGGGGATGAGCAGGGAGTGAGCAGCCTCCTGCACTGGGGATCTGGAGTTAGTCTGTAATCCTCTGTCTGCCATTTCTGTAAATAGGCTTAAAGAAAATTTTGGAACCTAAAATTTTACATCTTGATTTTTATTGTATAGCCTTCACTCAAAGTGAAGCAATGTACTGGCAGTCTTTGGTTTTAATGAGCCAGTTGCAGTTTAAGCTCAGCATCTCCTGCAAAGCAGAAGCAACAGTTATCTTAAGGCCAGGCAACTAATAGAAGACATTTCACTAAAACTGGACTTTCCTGGGCATTTGCAGTAATAATTTCTGTCAGGTAACATTCATGTTGAAGCACTCATTCACAGCTGTGTAATCATGGCAAATTCTGCTTGTCCAGTGGAAAAGCTGGAATCAGAACTTTAAAAGGTTGAATCACTTTACCAAGAAAATTAAAATCTACTCTGTTACAAAATCAGTTCTCAGCTCACATTTGTATTCCAGACAACAGGTTTATACATCACTGAAATGTCAAAGGACACAATGCTTCTAGTACTGACAAGAAGAGAATTACCAGTACTACTATTAAGTGGGAAACCTTTCTGTTTAAGCTTAGATGCATATAGCAATGGCCTTAAGGGATCTGACAAACAAAAAATTGCAGGACAATATTAGCACAAAGGCTTATGCAAAGAAGTTAGGGAAAGTATTAACTTCTTCTTCTTCCCTAGAGTAGACACAGACATTTCAAAGGAATTCTGACCTGAAGTTGGTAAACAGATAAAGCCTTTTCATTTTACTGTTTATGAGAAAGAGAAGAAGGCTTGTTGGAGTATCCTGGCAAAATTACAAGGATTCAGATTCTTGGCCAGTGTCCACTATGGGACTCCCTTTCTCCTCACTGAGTACAGCAGACTGATGGACTGCATGCATTGAAGCAGCCCCAGAAGGAGCTGTAGTAATGCTCTGCTCAAAATAGCTCATGGAAAATACTGAGATGGTTCATTGCTGAAAATTTCACTAATGTGCTTGTGCAGACTACTGTGCAAATATATTTAATACATGAATCTGTTTCCTTAGAAGTTAATTCTGCCTTACAGGGTATGCTGGATTGTGGCCTACTGCAAGTGTTTCAAAGAGTTGCACAGACCTTGACAAAAATAAGTGTAATTATAGCATATGTAGAGTTCTTACTTTTCAAATGTCATGCATTTTGGAGATGTATCTAGACCAGCATAGAGGAGAGGATTTACAAAAGGTCACAATATGAAGCTACAGGAGTTTTTTTAGGATGAGAAAATCTCAGCCTTTACTTACACCACAGCAACTTTACTAGCATCACTTACAATTTTGTGCCTGCAACAGTAACCAAAAGCCCTGTGAATAACTACAAGGGCTGGCTGCAATGAAGAGCAAAACTTGGTGATTAAAAATTTCCTTTCCAAGTAACTGTACAATAAATGCAAGGGAAGAATCATGGTGTTTTAAACTTTTTGTCCAGTGGACTATAAAATGCAGCATCATAAAACTAGAGAAATTCAGACTGCTGTTTTGGAGACAGTGAAGAAAATCAGTTCTAAATTGTAGAATTGTAGGGGAGAAAATGAGTACTGGGGTTCCCTTGGGGAGATGAATTGCTGCAATTTCTGAGGGAGATGTTGAGGTGAGGTTTTTGGTAGGAGAACAGGCACCATCAAACATTCTCCTTGTGGAAGTGGTAATGCCTTTTGGATCAAAGGCCTGATGATCCTTCATCAGCACTGCATCCTCTGTGCCTCCTTTTGCCTGTTCCCTCCCCAAGCTCCATCCAGGACAGCACTGGACCAGAAGTGGACCTGTGAAGGCAAAGATGTTGCAGTCTGCTTTTTTGAAGAAAAACCAGGGCTTTTGGATAAGGCACATTCTGAATATTGGGACTCTGCAAAGGCAGGTCTAGTTCAATGGTCTCCAGGATGAAGATGAGCATCTATTGCATTCCCTGCTCTCTTACCAGTGCAAGTATTTCAAGCACTGTCCCTCTAGTTTGTAATGTTCTCTACCACATAATGAAATTCTAGACATTTAGAAAGGTGATCAGGAATATCAGATAATTTCAGCCAGACAGAAAACCAGAAATTACTGGGAACATTTTTAGAGTATCTGTGATCACTGGATTTCCAGGCGGTTTTCTGTTTCAGTGCAATTCATGCATTACAACAGGAGACTAGAGCAAGGAGAATTCTAGTTTGCTGAACTGGGGGGAAAGAAATTTTTGTGTGTTTTATCCTACAGCATCCCAGATAAAAGCTGCTGGGTCCTTGAGCTGTGTATGAATTGTGCATGGAAGAACTCAATGCACCTCTTCCCAAGTGGAAGGGGAGTCACTCATAGAGCAAAAGGAGTGAGGCCCTCATCCCTTACAGGCTGTATCATATTTTCTTGCATTTCAGTAGGTAATGAGCCATGAATCTTGAGGCCAAAGGTTCACAGCATTGGTTGAGGGTAGTTATCTCCCCAAACCAATGGTTCTCTGGAGTTGTGATTCCACTTTCAGTTGCCAAAACATTCTAGGGGGAAAAAAGGCAATTAAAAAAGGTTTTGTGTTTGTTTTAAACAACCATCAAGCCATTAGGGAGGTTTTAGGAAAAGATTGTGAAGGCTGAACAATAGTAACATTTAAGAAATGGGAAGTAGGCAGGCTACTTTTTCAACTTAAATAAGACAAATTCAGCTTTAAGCAGTGTAAGGTACATAGGAGCTCAACATCAAGAGCAGAAGAATACACAGGTATTATGTAAAAATTTTCTGCATCTTTAGTAGAAAAGGTAAGACAGAAGTATGTTTGTTTTTCAGCATTGTGATCAGTACATTCATCTCTTCAGAAGCTACTGTGCAGCTCAAATCCTTGTGCTCTCATCTTCCTTAGATCTGATAACTGCAGTCATTGCACCACATATTTTAAATCCCTCACCTTTAGATTTTTATTTTTAGGCTAACTGCATGAAGAAATGATCGTGCTCTGAACTGGTTTCCATTTAAGAAACTCATCTGCAAAGAGTGGATGGGTGTTGGAAGATTGCATGGCAGGTGGAGGAAGACATGCATTTCTATTTCCATGCAACTATAGATATAAGGAACATGTTACTAAAGCAATTCACTGGAGAATGGGATTGGAGAAGAACGGTCCAGTGGATCTTCATTCAGTATCAGGAAAGAGGCATCACTTGGATAGGAGAGTGTCTGGAGGTTGGGAGGGCCATCTCTCTGCTCCTTTGGTGACAGGAAGGCACAGCACATCTGGATATGTACATTCACAATGTGGGCTCCCTTCTAATAGAGCAAAACGCCCCAACAAGAACAGCAGAGCTGAACAACTGCCTTTTTTCCATGCAAGGCCCATGTGGTTTGCAGTTGTCCTTGGCAAGAGTCCTTGACTTCAACTCTCCTAATCTGTGCTGCAAAGTTCTGTCATGGGCTGGGTAGCACAGCCTTGAACCAATTCAGAGTTTCTGTCAGCAGCAGCAGCAGCCTGCACTATCAGCCCTGGGCAGGGAGCTGGCAAGAGGCCAGGGCTGCAGTTCTTGGAGCTCTGCTCCCAATTGCAATGTCTGGAGAGTTCAAAGTTGGGCAAAACGTCTTTGCATCTGTGAATATGAGATTTTTGCCTTTTTTTTCTATAGCCAAGATGTGGTTCTACATAGAAGATACTGCAAGTTTGGTCCACAGTCCTATCTGTTGATATAATCAATTATTGTCATTGTGCAAAGACCCAGGTAGTTTTATAAGGAACCATCCCCAAACTCTGGCTTGATCTGTGCTTGACATTTACATAGGAGGTATTCACAGGGGAGCAGAAGTCAAGTACTATTTCCTTGAATGGGCCCAGCTAAACATTTGTTCCCATTGCTGTCACCAAAACTGGAGACTCTCAGCACCTGCAAGGGCATGTCCTAGAATAGACCCCAGTTTTTGGTGTGAAATATTTTTATGTTTCTCAATAAGGATGATGCTATTACTTGGATCTGATCTTGTGAAACAGAGGAAGACATCAACCTGTCAGGGTGATCATCTGATTCCCATTCAGATTCTAGCACTCGCAGTGTATTTGTATTTTGGGAAATTAAAGGCTAAATCGCCTTTCTGCTCTGTATTGAAAGGAATAAGATCTTTGTGTTTTTCCCTAAAAGTCCAAATGGTTTTCCTTTCAGAACACTGTCTGAAAACCTAATGGAATGATCTTACAGTCCTCTCTGACCTAGGTTTGTCATTATCCCTGCTTATACAAAAGGCAGTGGTGGTTTTTTTTTTTTTTTGGTTTTTTTTTTTTTTTTTTCCCAGCAGCTATATAATAAGCACTGAGATTTTGCAAATGGATGTTTGTGGAAATCCCCTAATGCAATGCCTATGTATTATCTGGCATTGTTTTATGTTGAAGAGCTGTGAATTTTCCCTCTTCCATGAATTCTGCTTCTGTATCTTGCACAAGTGATGTCAGCCTTCAAGGTCTGTCTTTTAAGCAGGTTACTTAATTAAAATTCTGTTAGAGACATCATTGGAACAAGAGGAAATTATCAATGCTCTCTGGTAAACTACTGCCAGGACCTCGCCATTGATTTTTCCAGCTGGGGTGATGATTTGAGTATTTTCTTTTGTCCCATGACAGTTAAAAATCCAGATATCTCTGCTCAAGAATGAACTTCCCAATTTAGTGCTGTTTTTCAGAAGAAACTGTCAGGTTTCTAATTTGGTCCTACAAAGTTGCATATGAACTTGAAAACAGATTAGAAATAAACAGAAATATGAAAATAACATAAAGAAATTGGGATCTCCTAGAATCTATTGACAGAGGAATTGTTTTGAACTATAAGTCTTCCTAGCATTTGGATTTCTTTCTCTGCAAGGTCCTTTAATTCATGAATGAAATATGAAAAAACCCCAAGATTTTCTTTTATATTAATGCCTAGTCAAAACCTTCCTTAATGTAAATCTCAGAATGAATTCTGTGCTATGCTTTGACTCAATGACTCTGTGTTAATCTGGAGAATGTGATAGTGATCTACATTTTGTAAAACTGTACAGTAAATAGCTCTCAGAAGACCTCTGCTTACAGCCTGATATGTAGTGCTTTTCCTTGGTTTTATCTCTTGAGCTGATGTCTTTTTCCTTATAACCTTAATCTGTTGCTCCGGTGGCTTTTCTTTTATACTGAATTAAATTTGTGAGAGTGTTGAGCACAGGGTGGATGGAGATCTCATGGTGAATTCCAGCAAGTGCTGCAGAGACCTGGAACTCCACAGATGGCAAGATGTGAATCTGGCACTCCCTGAGGGACCAAGCCTGTTTGCTTTGTGCTGGATTCCCACTGCTGTCCAGAGGATGGTGCTACTTGTCTTGTTAAGAATTTCTCTGAGTAAGAACTGCAGAAAATCTCTCCAGTATTGTGGCATTTTCTTCTCAGCATTGTCTGTTTGTCAAAACCAGCCAGGACCCTCATTCCCAGAAACGAGAAGTGAATCACAGCAATTATTGTCATCTGTTCTGATTGCTTAAAGATGAGTTTCACTGATTTTGGTGGGAAGTCTGCATTAGGAATAAAATTCTGACGGGAATCTGACATTGTAGAGGAAACTTTAATTCAATATAATTTTGGATTTGTTTCTCACAGGCCAGAATTCTTATAAGGATGTGTTTACTATAATGTGCTGTAGCAAGGGACAGCACTGTCTCAGGGTAGCTTGGTCCAGATGCATCTTCTCATGGCCTCAATGTGGTCTTGAAGCCTGCACTTATAGAGTAGAATGGGGTGATATGAAATTAGCTAATATGTTGTAGAAGGTTTGGGGGAAATATTTTCTTTTGATGGGAATATATTTTTTTCACAAAACCTGGTTTTGGTAAACACTGAAATTGTAAAAGCTTTGGTAAATTGTTAAGATTCCACTTCACCTTGCCCGGAGCACCTGTGTCTGAGGGACTGTTTGGCCCATGGACACGTCTGAGCGTGTTTCCCAGGGTGGTGAGCTGAAGTAGGGGAGTAGGATCATGGGGTGCCAGTGGCTCCCAGCTCCCTCCTGCCAGACTGGGAAGCCTGGTGCTTCACCAGGGTAACTTTGGACTTCGTAGCAGTCCTTAAGTTCCTTCGACATTAGTGTTTCTCAGCTGAAAACCCAATGACTGCATTTTGGATCCCTTTCTTTCACTCAATATTATTTTTCTGAAAATCCTTAGGAACAAACAAGCCATCCTGGAGCTGCAGTGAGATAGAGGTGAACACAGTCATTGTGTACCCCAGCATCTCCTCCATCCTTGCTCATTCCTTGCATGCGGTTTTCTCTTTTCCTCCAGTTTCAGGAACATATGTAAATAATTAACTTACAAATTATACAAGCTTATCACACTGTATCCCAACAGATGGAGAAATGCATTAAGCTGATTTGTTCAGGCAGCCACATGCTAGACTCAGACCCAGAAAAAAACAAGGAAATGAGGAATTACCACTCTTAATGGCATGTAACTGATCTCATGGCTGCTATTGCTGCCTGTGACATTACAGCCCATTTACTGAAATCTTAACTCTGTCCCACCCAGCCCTTTCACCACACTCCTTCCCCTATCAAATAGCAGTTCTGAAAGTTTATTTCTAGTGCAGCAGGGTGTTGTGGTTGCAGTATGTATCCAAATCATGTGTAACCCAGCTGGGTCACATCACCCTGACAATTGTGCTGAGGTGTGGGCATCAGTTCAGCCTTGCACTCAGTAGCTGTTTCAGGAGCACTGAATCAAGGGCAGTGCATTGTGCATGGGTAGAGATTGTGGCTGGTCTGCTTGACTTCTTGGCTTGGTGAACTCATACAAAAACCTGATAATAGTGGTAGATGTGAGACAAAGGTGTTTCAATGCTGGGGAATGCTCTAGCACTGTGGCGTGCAGAGAAAGGGTTCTATAAAAAGTGGGTGTCATTTGGGTTAGCAAGAGCTGCCAACTAGGACAGAAAAAAAATGGGTTTAATGTTTTTCAAACCAGCTTGCACAGAGTAGCTCTTGCTAGAGCAAACAGATTTATTGAAGCTGTGACTTTAATGAAAGTAAGCCCATTTGCTGTTCTGTGTGACACAGCCAATGGCCAGATGAGAAGGGTATGCTGTACCAGGTACAGTTCTTGTACAGCATTAACATTTCTGTTAGTTTCATTTGCCTAAGGAAATCAGAGGATCACTCAGGTAATCTGATCAGTCACAGGTTTGTATATTTGAAACCTCTCTCTCTTGCTGGATGGTGAAAAGAAAAATAATGTAACACTGGGAAACTGAGAAATTAGTTCTTTTTAACAAAAGGATGCTATGTTGCTGGGCATCCACTACTCTTCTGTGGAAATTTTGCCAGGGCACTTCAGCAGTCTTGTGCAGATACTCAGCAGCTTCTCACTTGCTGGCTTTTGGATCAGCTGCAGAATCATCACAGCAGATCACAGCTCAGGTGAGTTTTCCATGCCTCTTACTGTGGGCTGCATAAGCTGCTGCAACTCTGCTGCAGTGCTAAGATGATATAGACCCCTCTTGGGTACCCAGATACCCAGAACATAAGTGCTGAGGGGAATGTGGCCCTTGAGCCAGAGCTGAGGATCTCATACCTGACCAGCACCACTGCTCTGTACTTCCATTGAGCGCTGGGAGGTTTGCTTTGTGTTGAGAGCTTTGTGTCTGTGTTGGGGGCAAAGCTGAATTTGTGAATACCTGTATTACAGAGGAAACTTCCTTTTCTTAAATGCCCTTCTATGGAATTAGCTTTTCTGCTCTCTTTTCCCTGCTGGAGTGGTCCATGTGGAAACATTTCCCTCACAAGAGAGCCATGTCCTGGCAGGAGAGATGATGGGACTCCGGAACTTCTTGCTGTAGGAGCATGTGTGCAGGCTGTTTTCTGACATAGGAAAACTGCTTATCAAAGTCTTCTCTCAGCTCTACGTGTCTGCTTGTAGCTTCTGGGTCTCTTTGGGTCATTCCAGAGTTGTATTCCTAAGGGTTTTCACCCTGACCACCTGTGAGAAATACTTGTGCAGCATCTACTTCTCGTCTTTCTCACTTTACTTTGAGGGCTATATAAATCTTAGACAAGTATTGCCAGATGACTATCTGATCTCTTGATGCTAATTCACCCAGAAATTTGCTGTTTCCAGCTCCACACCTTTTGTACTCATTTGACATACTTACCTCTCTTCCACACCTCCTTTCTGATAGGAAAGCTTTCCTACAATGATTTCACTGCTGAAACTCTACCTTGACATCCAAGGGCCATCTGGAAGGACACTGAACTGTTCTTTAGCCCATCCTCTGGGGCTGCCATCTCCCAGCTGTCCTGTTTTCACACCTCCATCCCAGCATGCAGCACTTCAGGTGCATCCCTGAAACCTTGCAAAATTATCTCCCCTCTCCACCAAGCTCCACCTTTGGAAATGGAAGTCTGGGGTTTCTGGCTTGCCATTTCTCTGAGTCCAACAGTACAAGTATGAGCCCACTGAGCAGCCAGGAGGTTTTGCAGCAGCCCCTTGGAGCCAGCCATGCCTGCACCCTGCCTTGCCTGTGGGGGTAAAAGCCCTGCTGATGCCCATGCACATGTGCTATGTGGAGTGCAAGAGTCTAGGCTGAGCTTTACAGGGCAGGGCTGTGTTATTTCATGGAATCAGAGAACCACAGAATGGTTTGGGTTGGAAGGGTTTAAAAGTCACCTAGTCCACCCCCCCAACACGGACAGGGATATCTTCCACTAGACCAGGTTGCTTGAACTCCATCCAAACTGGCCTTGAATGTTTCCAGGAATGGGTCATCTACCATTCTCTGGGCAACCTCTTCCACTGTTTTTCCACCTTCATTATAAAAAACTTCTAGACCTCTCTCTTATATCTATTCTAACTAAATCTTTCTTCAGTTTAAAACCACTGCCCCTTGTTCTGTTGGAACAGGATATTGGTATTTGCTGTAATTAGTACTCTAAGTGCTGGGCTGAAATGTCACTGAAATACCAGCTGTTCCTGGGCATTTCTGCACTGCTGCTGTCTGTCAGGGTTCTAGTGAGGTGATTCACTGTGTTATCCCACACTGGACCATGCTCAGCCTTCCCCTCAGTGACACCCACCTTTGTGGCTCACCTGTGCACTGCCTGGGTTTTGCTGTTACTATTTATGTTCCTCTGTCGTTACTCTCTGCAACTGGGACATTGGCTTTATTGAGATATATTTCAGGCAATATTTTGAATATAAATATTTATGGGTAGAATTTTCAAATATTATCTAGGAGCACAAATCCTGCTGAATGTCAGTGTGATTCATATTCCTGCAAGAACATTGGGAAATGCAGCACCACACATAAATAATGACAAAAAATTGTCTGTTGCTGTGGTTAGAGAATATGGCAGACTAATAGGAGCTCCTGTAGCAACACCTTAACCTCAGCTAGGGCTAAATGCAGGGCTTTATTTAGCTGGCAATAAAGTAGATTTTTGAATTCAAAATTCTGAAGTTGCAAAGTGGCATTTAGAAAAGAAAGGAAAAGAAAGTATTATTATTCCTAGCTTTTATTCAGTATAAAACCCTACTTCTTTAGAGATTTTTTCCAAAGCTTTCTTTTTAGTGCAAAATGCTGCAACTTTTTTAAGCCTTTAAGCCCTCTTTTCAAATGATCTCATGATTGCTATTCCCATAGGAAGAGAAACATTTGCAAATAAAAAAAAGTATGAGTGACAGTTGCTCACAAAGTCTGCATCCACAGAGGAAGAAAGAAAGAAAGAAAGAAAGAAAGAAAGAAAGAAAGAAAGAAAGAAAGAAAGAAAGTATTTTTCCTGACTCACTGTTGAAATGATAAAATGTCCATTAATAGGCTCATATTGTAGAATTATAATTCTAACCTTTTCAAAGGATTTCTATCATTGCAGATCTTGCAGCTGGTCCAATTACAGTATGGCATAAACATTTGCTGTGGAGTTTGATTTAATTATAGGAAGACCTTCTGTAAGGTCAGTGTGTGGTACAGAACTTATGTTCAGGCATTCATTTTAACTGCAGTTTTGGTTTTTCTGCTGGGCCTGAGTGTTCTTCATATGTTTTGTGGATGCTGTCCTGTGCTATACTAGTGTTAGACCACTCACTTAGAGATACTGGGTCTGGGATCTAGTGTTATCTCTGGGACAGCTCCATGCTCACATTTTTGGTGTGTTTTTGTTCCCCCAGTGGGTGAGACCTCCTCTATCTGGTCATAAAATGAGCTGGAGGTGAGAGTAGTGTGTTGTACAGGTTTCATGTGTGTTGTAAGACCCAACTACATGTAATATTCCAGGTGCTCCTCCCTCCTGCACTGAGATTGTGTGCCCAGTGCAGATGCCTGGTGGATCTGAGTCACTGGCAGAGTCTCTTGTGATGGGGCCATTCGTGCATGAGGTGAGAATATGTCAGGAGTGATGCCTGGTGGATGAGATTTTGGCAGAACTGTGCTTTGATTCTTCCCCGTGTCCTGTAACTCATTTGCAAAACTACCCACTCCCCTGCTAATATTGATGTTGATAAGCCCCTTCTAGACCCTAATGAACACTTTCTGTCAGCTTGACTCCACAGCACTGCCTACAAGATTTTATCTCTTTTCATTTGTCTTTCTCTTTGTTGGGGCTTCCCACAACAGCACTTGTTATTTGGCCCAATCCAGAATAATTATTTCCAAAAAGCATTAGAAGTGCACCAAAAATGCAGGAAGTGGAATACAAATTGTGGTAGACAAGCTAATTTTTTTTTCCTCTTTTCTTTCCCCTATAATTACAAAATTTGATTGTGTCAGGAGCAGAAAAGTCAGTATTGCTAATGTGTCAATATAGCACAGGTACTCTAGAGACAAATGAAGGGGGGAAAAAGGGATCCAGAGGACATGAATGCTGCTAAGGGGAGGGAAGGGACATGCTGGAGTGCACTGTCTTTGTGTCATGTCTCCTCAGTCCTCTGCACTGGCAGTGCTAATAGGGGGATACACACATCTCCCTTTGCATCTCAGCTGCTCTCCCCCTCCCTGGCAGAAAATCCCTGTGGAAGCCATATCATCCTGCAATCACCAAGCACTTTCTGTACTTTTAGGTGTAACATTACTTCTCAGCCAGTTAAGGACTGTTCTCTACAGTGTTTTCCCCCCTTGTTCCTGAAAAACATGATACCTTGTTTTAACTGTTTCACTCAATTTGCCTTGTAGGACTTTCCTCAGGAGACTATTCCAGTCTTTCTGTAAAGAAAACAGAATTAGAATTTCTTCTTCACTAGTCAGCACAATATTTCCTTCACCAAGCTATGGAGCAGTGCTGTAGGAGTGGGCCTGTATTGGCTTGGGAAATGAAGGGGAGATAAAGACATGAGACATAAAAACAGCATCAAGAAAGAGATGCTGGTAACTGGCTGGACATCTAAGACTCTGCTGGAGCATTTAACTGTTTTTTCTTGCATCCTTTACTTTTCATAGCAGCAGGAAGGGGGGATTTGTTTTTCAATTATAAAAAGAGAATTCAAAATCTACTGATGTTCTTTTCTAGTGCTGAACAACTCTGAAGTATGAGGGTAAAATGGGAAATGGGTTAATATTCAGGGCTGGCAGTTTTGAAGGTACCTAAAGAACTGTGCTGCTGAGCTTTCCTTAAAGCTGCAGAGGAGTGGAGTGACAAAATATATAAGCTCTTATTCAAAATTCTCTGTTTAAAGAGCATACTAAAGCAGAGGTCAAAAGCAGAAGACAGAAAGAGTGGTACAGATATCCATGTAGTGATTAGTTCTAAGGTTGGCAGAAGTAATAACCAATTATTTGTTCTGCAGCTTTGTCTCTGACCTGCATGTTTATGCCAGGCCCCCACTGGGCAAACACACAGGAAAAATAAAGTCTCAAGGATCTTGCTTAAATGTTTTATTCATTGCATTAATTTTTGCCTGAAGAGCTGTTTTCCTTTGGGGATGAAGGCCTTAAGATATGGTTCAAAGGAGTGTGTGTAACTTAGCCAAGAAGCTGTCCCAGAAATTAATGAGAGTTGGACTAAACCCTTTGTACCATTTGGGCATCAGTTACTGACACTCAGATAGGTTTGCCCCACAGTAAAACCCTTTTCCTTCCTAGTGATTGAATTGTTCTTTTGGGTTTACCCTACAGGGTAAACATACCCCACAGTGCTATTCAGTACAGCATGTATACAACAGGCAGGAGAAAGAACCCAGCAGCTTCAAGAACTGTGAAAAACGATGGCCTTTGATATAAAATGAATCTGTGAGCAGAGCTTGGGTCCTAGATGCTGGTCCAGTCCTTTGAGATTGAATACACCAGCTCACAGGCTAAAATTTCAGAGCAGTGCTGTGAGTTAGTTTCTGCTCAGGACTGGGAACTGCTGCTGTTTTCTATTCAGGCAGCAGGGAAATCTTCAGAAATGTTTAAAAGATCAACAAGGAAAATGGTTGCTGGAAAACTATGTCTGATTTAAACTCCCAGTAATGCTGTTGCTTCACTCTGGTTTTGCTGGCATACCCACAGCAGCTGTATTTGATAGCTCCCCATAGGCAGAATGGCTTTGAAAGTCAAGTAGTTGGTTTTGTAGTGTCAGCTTTCATGGCATGTCTTGAGGCTGTGGTTGCTTTGGATGGGGTTGTGAGGGTGCTTGGGAATTATAGAGATGGACAGGAGAGGGGAAGGAGAATGCAGAAGTGCTTTTGGATGTGTGGCACTGATTTGGTGGATATTTCTCATAAGAAAACTGCTGGCTAGTGAAAGGGGAGTGGGGGCAGTGAGGATTAGCACATCACTTGGGGATGCCTTGTGTGAGGATGACGGAGAAGGCAGGCAGGTAGGGGCTATGGCTCCACAGTCTGGCAGTTATGGGTCCTTCATGTGGGCATTTGCCAGGGGTGGGACTGTCAGGGCAGTCAGGGCACTGAGAGGAGCCCATGCTTGGCCATGACCCAAAGCATGAGACTTTTGTCACTGTACTTGTGCTGGGGAATAGGAATGGAACTAGGGCTGGAGCAGGGCAATTGTGGGTGGCAGGATCCTCACTAAGGTCAAACATGCAGACCTCACTCCTTCTACTTGATCTCACAGTCCAGACAGCATTATTCAGTAGAGAACATGAGGAACTGGTGGGCTATATGCTGTAATTTGGGCCAAAGAGCAAGAGCAAGGCTCGCTCGAGGCTCTACAAATACCTGAGAAAAAGAACACAGACTGGAAAGAGGGATGAGCCTGGAGGCTGCTGTGAACCTAAGCTGTTAATAAATACACCTTGTACAACCTAGCTAAGCTCTGGGCTCTGTTGTAGATGCCTTCCTCTCTCCTGAGGTCTGACTTCCTGCACAGTCTAAAATCTACCTACCTTCACCAGACTTGCAGTGGACCAGTACAGCCATATTTTCCCATCTGAGAGTCCCTGAAGCAAAGAGATCCTGAGATACAGCCTTCCTTTCCCTATTCTTGTCCTTTCATTCTCCCTACACTTGCTCCCTGCCCTAAAGACAAAAGAAGGGAACCAGGACCACTTCTTTGATTCTTGCCTCTTTATGTGCTTGAGAGCCAGACCTCTGGCTTAAATCTTCAGGGCTGAGACTCTGTGTGCTCTGGAGGAAAATCCTAAAGGATTTCTGGGCTGGCTGCTCTTGCATGAGCTGAGAGGATTCCTGCAATCTCTGTCTATCCTAGCATTGCTGATGTGGACCCAAAGCCAGGCTGGGAAGAAATCTAAGAGGGGGAAATAGGACTTTTTAATTTGGATTGCATTTTGTAGAGCAGTCCAGAAAGCCTGAAAACTGATTTCAAACAGAAAGAGGCTAAAGGCTTCTGACAAAGGAAGGATGAAAATCTGCATGAAGCAAGAAAGCAGGACAGTGTCTCAGGCCCCTCCCTGTAGTTGTAAGCTACAGGGGTGGAAGTGGGAAGAGGAGCAATGACAAAGAAGGACCCTGGAAGTATTTGAACCCACTTCTTGTCCTCTCTTTAGGACAAAGGGAGACATGGAGCTTTCAGAGACTGCCTCCACCACCCTCCCTGCTTCTCTTATGAACAGGGATCCAGGGGCCTGGTCAGAGTTGTGAGAGACAGGTTTCACCTCTGTCTAGTACTTGAGGCAGAGAAGGGAGATGGTGGGTAAACCCTCCCCTTTCCTCCATCAGGTGCTGGAATGGGGGGTGATGCTGGAACCTTCCTGCCCCTTTGTCCCAAAGGAAGGCTGCTCTTGTGTGGGCACAAGTGGGGGCAGCAGGACTGTCTGATACCTATGGGGCTTCTAGCCTGGCATGAGGGGCAGTGATGGTCAGCCTTGGACTGATCTTCTCTGCCTGGGCTCCTCACCTGGGGCATTTTCAGTGGGCCACTTCTCCTTCCCCACTGCGACCAAACTGACTGTTAGTTGAAGGACAAAAGTATTCCTCCCTAAGTGGTGAGGTCACCTGGTCCCTTCTCCCACCTTTTTACAAAGCCAGTGCCACAAAACCCCCAATCTGTTAATTAGAAAACAAAGCTAGGAGGGCCACACCCTGGAGATCTTAATATTCCTCTTTTTTTTTAATGTGGCATTTTCAAGAATTCTGATGCCACTTTGCCCTTGTACTAGGCAAAATATGTTGCCATCTACTACAGAAATGATATACTCCTGTTTTTTCTCCAAAGAACTGTCTCTACAATCTCTTTTTCTAGCTAGATGTGAGGGCATAGGATGAGCTTTCCCTTTTGTATTGCTAGACCCCTGCTGTATACCTCTCTCCTGTTAAAGTGCCACAGGTGTTGGGATCTCTTAAGAGCCATTTCATGGAATGTGGGGATGAGACAAGTGGTCATGATCAGCTCAGGTCTGCTTGGCTCTGACAACCTGAATGAGGCTGGTGTGCAGTGACCTGGAAGGCTGCCAGACCAAATCCTCTAGCAGCTCTTGAGTCATGGGGCTAGTCTTAGAATATCCTTTGCCACTAATACTTGCCTTTTTGCTTGTCTTGTTTGTCCCCTGATTCTTGATGGTCTCACCCTTGCATGGGTATTTGGGAACTCTCATTGAGTCCTATTGATTGAAGTATTTTCTAATCCAGTGCAAGTTTCCCATGGTATCCTGGTGAGTCAGAATTCTTTCAGGATAGAGCTGTGCTTGCAAAGTTTCACTAATTGTTCCATCCAGTGGGACAGAACCTCCCTCTGGATGTCATGCTTCAGTGTTTTACGGCAGTGTATCACTCTGCAGAGAACACAGATGGCTGAGTCACTGTATTAAAAATGTCTGGTTTTTGTGATCAGGCAGACCAAGTGCCACCTTCAGAAGCAGAGCAGGGACAAAGCATAGGGCCCAGTGTTTATTTTCTGCAGTGATTGGCTCCATTCTCTTTGCATTCCAGACAAACAGCATCCCTGCTGTTTTCTGACTCAAAGCAATATATTCCTTAGCATGTGGCATGCCAAAATTAACCCCTGGGCAACAAAGCAACAGGAAACAAAGGGTTTGTTAAATAAAAATCTATTTATGCAGGATCAGACATCCAGACATAGCAAAATAATTTCCTTTATAGATCAGTGACTATGAAATCCTACTTCAAAGCTACAACAAAGAACATGTTAACATGAATGCAGTTTTGGGTTCCAAAATGTTGATCTGTTTTTGAGAAGAGTGATTTTGCAACCAGGACAACATAGGTGGATGTTCATCAGAGGAAAGTCAATGTAATTCCCTTCAAAAATTCTGGTTGTGTCTGTACCCTCTGTGAATCTAGCTCACAACTCTTTCAACTTTAAGCACTTTCTCAATTGGAAGAAAGTGATTCTTTAAGACAAAGCCTGACTTTCCTAATTTTCTTTATGTTGGAAATTATGTGGGAAGCTTTAATATATTTTGAAGTTGCCTCATATATGGACTTTCAAGCTGCAAGGGATTATCTTCATAGTTTTCCCCTGTTTGAATGCTGGCACAGCACCAGTGAGCAGTAGGACCTGCAGAATTAGCCCTCCTTCCCTTCCTGGTTGCCTCAAGGTGAAAAATCCTGGTGTGTTACATTTTATGCACTGCTCAGGAAGACCTTGGAGCATACTTGCTAAGCAAACTTATGACAGTTTCTGTCTCCTCTTGTTTTTTATTTTCCTGTGCCTTATTCTGCTCATGAAGTCAGCTTTTAAAAATCCGACTACTGTTCTAATTTGCAGAAATTTACATTTTTTTGGGGAAAGAATACATCTTTCTGAATCAGCCGGTTGGCATGTAATTTCTCATGCCCATTGAACTGGTCTGGGTGTCCTTGGAATATTCAGAGCTCCTTAAGGATTACATTGATTCAATTGTAAGTGTGAACAAAGAAACTTTTTCATTTAAGTTTCTCTCTTGCCTACTTTTACTGAGCACAGAGTCTGTGGGGTGCGGTGGTTTCAGCTGGGGTAGAGTTAATTTGCTTCATAGTGGCACAGGTGATCCAAACTGACCAAAGGGATATTCCAAACCATTTGATATCATGCTCAGGAAGGAAGAAGGAAGAAGTGGGGGACATTTGGAGTAATGTTGTTTGTTTTCCCAAGTCACCATCATGTGTGATGGGACCCTGCTCTCCTGGAGATGGCTGAACACCTGGCTGCCCATGGGAAATAGGGAATTAATTCCTTGCTTGGCTTAGCTTGTGTGCACAGCTTTTGCTTTCCCTCGTAAACTGTCTTTATCTCAACCCTTGAGTTTTCAGGCTTTTACCCTTTTGAATCTCTCCCTGATCTCACCGGTGGGGGAGTGAGCAAGTGGCTGCCTGGGGCTTGGTTGCCAGCTGGGGTTAAACCACATCAGGGGGAAAAAGGGAAAAAGGCTGTTCAAGCCTGTCCTGCATGTCAGTATTGTCCCCTCTCCACTCTCACTAATTGAACTTGAAATGTGTGGTGAGAAAAGGCTGAAGATATTAGATTAGGGAGTCTCACACTTCAATGAGCTTCCTTGATCTGAGAGGGAGTGAAAAGCCAGAGAATCTTGTGTTGAGAGATGATGAACCTGATATGGAAGTATCGTTGGTGTTTTGCAGGTCACACCACAGAAAAATCAAAAAAATGAGTTGAACAAATGGATGAGTTTTCTTCATTGTGAAAGAACCTCTAAGCAGGAGTTTCTGAGAAGTGTGTTGAGGGCCCCAGGGAAATGCTCAGTAAGTTAAATATTGACAGTTCTATTCATTATTTGGCTTTCACTGTGTAGTGCTTAGTGATGCACAAAGTTAGGACCTGCTGTGTTTAGTGCTGTATAGAGCAAGAAAAATTTAAAAGTGCCCTTGTAAAGACCTTGGAATCATAACATATAAGGAGCAAATGTGACCATAATTTTTCAGCCAAGGAACTTTGCTGTGAGGGAATAAATGAGATGCAAGAACAGCTTTAACTCATTAAAAGGAGTCGATGAGCTAGGACAATGGGGTGAATGGTGAGATTTCATTTCAAAAACCAGAAGATAGAGTGAGACACAGCTTTTGAAAGCTGTAAAAACTCAGCAGGGTTCAGTCTCTACTGCTAATTTGACACTTGTGGCAAGCAGCTTCTGGCTCTAGAAATTAAGCATCTTCTCTTGTTCCAGAGGTGGGGGGATTATTTTGAAGGTGGAGATTGGAGGGAGATGTACAGATAACACTGCACTTAGTGGCGTATCTGACATTTATGAGCTTTTCACACTGGAGGAAGCAGTTGTTCAGTGATGTTTGCTGGGATTTTCAGCACTTGGGGTTGCTGCAGAGCTTAAAGCAGCTTGTTAAAGATAATTGCACAGTGTGAAGGGAAGAAAGAAGTTCTGAGCAGGTGGAGAGACCAAAGTACACATTTCCTGCACAATGGGAAGGAAAGATATTTTACCAGAAATGAAAGGTGATGTGTGGGAAATCTTTGTAGTTAGCTTTTGAAAATGGGAAGAGGAAGACCATGACCAGGGAGAGAAGTCAAGCTGTGACAAGGCCTCTGAATGTGGCATGGCAAGAAAAGGCTACAAAGATGAAAAGACAATAGTCACTAACAATATTAGAGAGACCAGGGTGCTGAGAACTCACAGCATAGATCTCTCCACAGACATTTTGGCCTGAAGAGGAGCAATGGGTATCTTTGGAAGATAACAGGTTGATGGAAGAAAGAAATTGCTATGCACAATCTCTGAATGTGGAAGAACCATTGCTCAGGAGGATGTGAACTGGAAAGGCAGATAATTTGACTTTCACAGCTGGTGGTGCTATGTCCTTGGCATGAGTCTGGAGACTCTGGAACACAGGTTATCTGTGGCTTGAGGAAATTATAAAAGGGTGACATTTGAAGTAGTTAGTGACTGGTATGTGATCTCTCAGTCTCCTTACTGTGATTAACAAGAAGTTAATGTGCTCACAGATCTGTTTTTGAGAAGTTGCTATACTTTCTTCCAGTGTAAGTAATTTTGTCCCTCTATTATCTCTGTGGGCTTTGCCTAGCCACTTAGCTTTGTTATCTTCCTTTAGGCTTCAGGACTGTTGAATGTATCATGTTCTGTCAGCAGCTGATTTTGCTGCTAAGCAGATCCCAAAATTGAAAGCCATAACCCTGTTTGGGAAGGGTCAGGAGTGGTGAGTCAGATGCAGTATGTGCATTTTCAGGCTGTGGTAGTATGTGACAAAATTTTCTGACTAAGTTACATCAGAAGAAGCCAAGGTGGGAGGCTAGAACTGGCATTTCTCCCAAGCCAAGAGAGCTAATGAGTCGCAGGTGGTCACAGCAGGAACATGAGAAGAGCATGATTATGATGGGTTGTGGTGATAGCTTATGTGCACTTGCTCGTTTCACCTGCTTGCTTTTCCCAGCAGTTCTTAAATTATTTTACATAGCTTGCCTTTTTTTTTGGGTAGAGTACAAATTGGGAATTACCAGAGTGCAAAGTCCATTTTGATTGCTTGACTGGGCTTTACCTTCTTACTTTTCTTTCTGTTCTTTTGCTTTTGGCTTGGTCTAATACTCCTAAGAGGCTGCTGGCCTTGCTGCAGCCACACAGATATACAGAAGCATGAAATGGAGGAAAGAAATTTTGTCTTGAATGCAAATAGATCCTCAAGGTCTGAATAGAGCAGAAGCCTCAAAATACTTGTTCTGCCAAGGAAAGTGCAACTACATGCTCAGAATCCCTGTACAAAGTCTCCTGTTTGTTTACATGGAATGAGAAGCAACCTGTATCCTGTAATCTTGCTCCTAACACTGACCAAGTTTTGTTTCAAAATGTCACGTTTGGTGTTACTGGGGGGGGGAAGGAGGACATTGCTGCTGTCACTCCTATTAGCTCTGTGCTTCTGAAGAGAAGGCATCTCCAGACTGCTGTGAAGATGGAAGTGTGTTAAATTGCAGAGAACCCTGAGGGGGAGAGAGAGTTGGACCACAGAGCCCAGTTTGGAGGGCAGGTTCCTCATCCAGATGTGGTGAACAGATGGGAGGAGGGAGAGGGTTTTAAGTGCAGCACCAACATTCTGCTTTGGCTGGCAGTTGCCAATGCCCTGGACCCAAGCAGTGGATTGTCAGTGCCCCAATGGAAGAGTTTGCTTGGATCTGGTAGGGGCCACTCAGCTGAGGTGCATCACTTCAGCATCTAGAAAAACTGTTTATCTGACTTGGCTGCCAACACATCACCAGGACCAATAAACAAATCCCTTTGGATCCAGATCAGGTCTCTGCATTGTATTTCTAGAACACAAGTGTGGCCAGGGCCACGGCATTTAACACTGATTTTAGCTGGGTTTTACATCACTAGCTGAGCGCCATCTGAGGTGATTTTTCCTAGAAGCTGTGTCTCTGCAGCTGCTCCCCAGCACATGGCTTGGAGAGCCTCTTGGATGCTATGTGTGGCTACTCAAGGCAAGGAGTGATTTTTTTGGGCTGGTCTGCACCATGGCACACCCAGCTGAGCATGGGTTTGTGCTGTGGAGAAGCTCTAACCTCTCAAACACAACCCCAGGACTGAGTGATGAAGCCTTGCAAAACTGAAACAGTGTGGAGAAGTTACTAAATTCCTTAAATTATTTTAGAATACCAAATAGATTTCTTACTATGCAGGCTTGTCCAGCCCACCCCTGGACCAAAAATTACAAAATGATGTTCTACAGCTTTGAATTGCAACAGTACCTTAGTCAGGGTACCAAAAGAGATCCAACTGACCTCTGCAAAATTAACTAAGATTTGAAGCATTCACAGTTTTCACTGCTTGGGTTTGTGGCTGAGCTGTGCTTCTGAAAGTGGGGCTAGTGTGAGCTAAAAAAGAAAAGCAACCAAACCTTCATCAGCTTTTAAAAATCTTCATGTTAATCTCTTTGCACTCAATTTCTTCAAAAGCTTATGAGATTAATATCCTGGAGAAGTGTTGTGATAATTCACAGGAGCAGCGTTCTGAGATCCTTACAAGGGCTACACTAGAGAAACAGCCACTTGTGTAATTTTTCTGGAAGAGGGAAAGAGAGAGGAAAATTGCAGCATAACTGTGCCTGGACAAGGGTGGGAAATAATCATTCAGTGTGTAGTGATTGAGCTGTCTGCAAGAGACAGTGTAAAAATGCTTATTAGCAGCACATTTCAAAAGACCTCTCATCTGAATTGCTTTGCAATATAAAGAACTTGATAAGTTGGTAAAGAAATAAAGAATATTCTGCACAGGCTTTTCTAATTAAGCCTAACTCTAAGTTTTAACTGAGCAAGGAGCTCCATCTGCTTCAACAATGAGATTTATGATACAATAGCCTGGCATCCTCTGAGTGCCTCAGAACAGTGAAAAGCAGTAGCATATGTAAATACTTCCTAATTATGCACAGCAATGGGAATTCACAGATGTGTAACACCACCATCTACCGAAGACCTGTTACCTGTAAATCCTCCTTGCAGCAGCCTTGTATTACAATGGATTCTGGCAGTTTTTTGGGTGGATTGTTAAGATTCCACTATCTAATATGAGTTTCAGGCACTGGTGGGCTTGACTTTGCTTTTATAGGAGGATGTATAGCAGACAGTGGCATGAAGTACTGAGCTGCACTGCAGAATAGGGCTGCTACCCTCTTACAGCAAAAGCAGTGTTGGCTTTGTGAGAAAGGGAATGGGAATTCACACAGGTGCTGAGTGCTGTGCTTGGACAAAGGAGCCAGTTCAATGGGCCCATTTCTTTTTCTTGAAAGAGGATGAAATGCCAAAGAGTTTTACACTCAGTTGGCTGTCAGATATTCTGGAGATAATTAGGGGTGAGTTCAGAAGTTGGGTTAATATCAGTGAGTCTTGGCAGCCAGTCCAACCAGCAGTGAATAGGAAATAATGGAACTGGAACTCAGAAGGTAAACCCATCTGAGTTAGCCTTCTCAGCAACCTCAGTTTCAGAGACCATTATCATTTAGTCTCACTACATCTCTCATTGGAGTAATTTTTCTGTAAAAGTGTAGCTGAATGTAAAGTATTTAATTTGTTAAAAATATAAAAATATGAAAAGATTTGGAAAATCCTGGGCTTGAGAAAAGTTCATGAAAAGTCAGCATTATTTTCCAGGATCAATAGAGCAGTGACTATGTGTACTGAGCAGCTTGTAGTAACAAAGAGGTTGTTTTTTAGAGATAGCCCTCTTGATTAAGTAAAGAGGAGGCAAACTCCATTATTCTGCACTGCCATCCTCTTCTCTGCCCCTGCTCCCCTCAGCTCTTTATCTTTTGAAAAATAATAAGGGCATGAGTTTAGGACTTCAATAATCTAGTAATATTGAAAAAATTGTTTAATAAACATAGCAAAAATAACCACCAATGGAGATTTTTACATTCTTAAGTGCAATAAGCAAGTTTTGCAACGTGATACAATATAACTGCACTTGAGGTGGGTTTTCCAGAGGGTGTGTGGTCATCTAGGAGTATTTTAGGAATAGGTCTGCATAATCAGACCCTTGATCCACTGGGTGAGGGAAATGTGTCTCCAAAACTGCCTTGCAATCCCCTTGGTGTCTGTACTAAGTACAATTTGTTCTCATTCTTGTGGTTCTCTTAGTTTGTCTTGGTCACATCCCTGAGGATGTGACCAAGACACACTACGAGAACCACAGGCACAATAACTCAGGTACAAGTCCTGCCTTCTCTCCTGGTCATTGGTTGGTAACAAATGCTTACAGCAAGTATTTAAGTAAAACAACAGTGTTCAAGGAGGTCCTACATCTGGGCCATTTGTGTTTGGTGGATTCTCTGGATTCATCCCTATTTGAACTTGATTATAAACCATTGTATCCTGTGGTGACAAGCTGCGTCATTTAATTATTGTTTTGTGTGTATTTCTTGGGGGTAGGCAACTTCTTTTTACTTATTTTCATCTTATTGCCTGGTAACTTCATTAGTTGATTCAAAATTTTGTATAGTAAGAAACAGTTGGTAGTCACTCCTTGTTCCTCCCCTCACACCTACTGTGACAGTACAGATGTGTATACTACTTTCTTTCCAGCTGATCATTTTCTTAAGCTGAGGAATCTGAGTTGAATTGATTTTTGCATGGGGATACACACTGAGAGTAAATCAGATTCAGTGGCTGCTGAGTGGAAACCATCAGACCATTGACTTCATTTGGCCCCTCAAAATGGGGAGAAAATTCAGTGGTGTCAACTACTGCTACCCCATGTGGAACTCAGGTTGTTTCAAAATGTGTTGTGTTTCCACAGCTTTTTAATTAGGGCAGCTTGCATTTTCAGTAATTAAATACCAGTGCAGTGCCCTGACTCTCAGCAAGGACAAATTGCTGGCCCAGCCTGGCACGGGGGCTGCACCAACTTGTTTCCAAAATGTCCACTAGTAATAGGAGCTATTACAATACAAATAGGATGGTCTATGCAGCCCTAATATGTCATTCCCAGAGGTTGCTAGATTGCTCCCATAGGCTTTAAGAGATTCATTACAGTGCCCACATTTTAGTGTCTTGAAAGCTACCATTAAAAGTAAATAAACCAAAGATAAATGTTGCATCTCAACACCAGTGAGCAAATCAATAGCACAAGAAGGAGAAGGTATATATTTTAGCTAATGTCTTTGGTTCAGGGGTATCTACTTCTTCTTCTCAAATCTTTATTTTCCTGAACCAAAAAGTGATCATTTTAGTACTGTGTTGTTGAATAAACATGATCTTTGATTCACAACACTGGCACAATGAGACCAGGTAGAAAGAAGCACCTGGATCTAAAGTCACCTCTGTGAACCAGGACAGGATAAAGGCAACCCTTTCAGTATTGCTTTGTTTGGGTTTTTTTTTCTTTTCAGTTGATAGCCTCAGGTATTTCTTCCCACCTGTATTTCTTGGATATTAATAAACACAGATACTCAAACTCTCTATGGATATCAGATTTTGTTTAAGCTGATTTGCCTGTGGCCATTTAACAGAAGACTTTCACTTGGCATTCCTCCTTTTTCCTCTGTCTTATCTGCTAGAGGTGACATTCTAAAGTAGAAGTTGCTTGTTGAAGTTTTATTATGAAACGCAAAGTGTTTGATTTAAGTTAATATATGATCAAAGATTACTTTGAAATGTTCTGAGGAATTAATCTGTGATGGGAGGCACCTGAAGTTAACCTGTCTTAGGAGTCTCATGGCCCTGAATTGTCTTCTACTGCAGCTGAATTTCAACAATTCATTTGAATCACCTACTGGAGGGATCTGTCTCTGCATTGACTAGATAAGGAACCTAGGAAAGCTTGTGACCTCTCCCTAAATATCCAAACAACCCTTGTCCTTTGTTGACTCCAGGAATGGATAGGTTTTTTCCCTGAGCAGGCTGGTTATGAACACAAAATTGGTCAGAGAAGGATATTGTAGCCTTCTCAGGCTCCTCTACAGTTCCTTCAGTTCAGTTCTATTGATACTAATGTGAGAAATTTTGTGAAATATAGAGGGAGACCAACAGCCAGATGTCATGGAGAGCTGAACAAGTTTGTCTGAATGGCCGAGTACGTGTGTGTGTGAAGTCAAACTTCTACCTCACTTGTCCCTTTTATGCAATAATATATATCATATTGGGTCTGGGTTTTGGCACTTATGGGCTGTGTCCATGCCAATAGGTGCCTTTGGTGTCCAAAATAGAGTAGCCACACCCAAAAAGTCGTGGATCTGTGTCAGCTCTTGAGCTGTGTCTGGGAATTGTTTGGAAGCTTAACTGTTTCTGGCCAGAACCATCCAAATGATTATTTAACACTACTATGATTGAATTCTGCTTCCAGGATTATTCCCAGGTACTGCTCAGCTCATTTGTGTGATCATACCCAAAAGCTCTGGTCCAAGCCTGGGTTATTGTCATCCACTGGAGCTGCATTTCTATACTCAGCTCTTGGTATGAATTAAAAAAGGAATAATAACTGATAAGGCTTTTGATCTAAAAGCCTTATGCTGTCAGTTCTCTGGTGCTTCCACATCATATTTTGACTATAGCAGATGCCCTTTTAGCTGCAGAAAAAAGTATGAAGTAGTTGAATGTGTCTCTGATAATTTTACAGCCTAAATGATGAATGTACAGTTCAGGCATCAATCATGAAACTTGGTAAAACAGAGCAATCATGGTTAGAAATTTGGCAGTTCACTAAAACAAAATGTTGGTTGCAAGTCTGGGAATGAACATTTCCTCCGAGGTTTTTTCAGCTTTTTCTCTGACATTTATTATAGAGTTATGGTACAGCAGTGGGAATAATGAGAAAATTTTGGGGTTCTTTCCTCCTTGTTTCCTTTTCTTCCTATTCCTGTTTCCGTGAGCCCTCACTGTGGTCCATGGAGATGCTGCTATTTTGTAAAGTCATTGGCAGAACTTTGCTGCTTTCTCACTGTTGGGAATGGCGCTACCTTAACATAAATGTAACCCCACACATGTGATTACAGCAGTGGTAGGAGGTGAGTGATCAAACATTTACATGGCTCTACCTCTTGGTTACATAAAAGAAAATGAGTTTAATTTTCACCTACATACTTTTATCATTTTATAAGTGAAACTGCTTATAAGCCAAATAAGCCAGAAGGCAAACTGTAACATATTAAGGTGAGAGAGAAAAGAAAAAACAACCTCAATATTTTCAGAGTTATGTGTTAAATTTGAATACATTTAAAACTTAGTGATACATATAATTAATGCTGGTTTCCATGGTTACAGAGTCAAAGATACAGAAGTTGCAGCTTCATTTCTTATCACTGAAAAATCTTCTTAAATCAGAAATGGAGTGGATCCAGGAGACAAATATTCATATTCTGGAACTGGCATCACCCATCTTGTGTTCAATCTGTTAGTCACGTAAATTAAAATTAGTCAAGATCTCTGCTTTCTAATTAATTTATTTGGTAAACAAGAACGTAACCACCACTGAAGAGGAAAGGGGATCCATTTTATGTCTATGAAATGACCCCCATAAAGCAGATCCTCATGTTTAGCTCCAGTACATTTGGCTATATCATTCTCAAAGAATTTGAAATGACAAGGTTTGAAATGAATTTGAAATGAAAGAGTTGTAGAGACGGGACCTTTTGGGCCTGTGGCTTACTTAGGGTAAGGCTGTGTCATGCTGAGGGATGCCTATTCCAGTTATTATTTGGCTGTTGCTAATCTCTTCATGCTTCAGCTTGGGAGTAAATATCTTCTCATTGCTGTCACTGTCCTAGCAAATATAGCCAGTATTGGGTAAATATGACCAGCTATATACTGGTCTGTGTGCTCCACTGATCCACCCATGCCATTCAATTGTTTGTGTGCTCCCTGGATGCCTTGGATGCCAACACTGAACACAATGACAGCACCTATAAAATAATGTACTCATTTTGACATTCCAGCCATGTTCATCAGTTGTGTGAACAGGGGTGTGTGTGTATGATTTATGTCAAGTAAGAGATTGTAGATCAGAGCAAAAATAGGAATTCCTGTATTGTGGGAAAGGGTTTCAAAACTTGTTACAAAGTGATGTAAAACTAGCAAATCTGAAATTTTGAGTGGAGTGGAAATTTTATACATATTTAATACTGGATTTCTTGAGGAATTGTGTTTCAACAAAATAAATATCTTTTAATTCTTACTCAAATGTTGGTAGTAGATGTATTTTACAAAGATCTCAAGGAAAAAATATCTATTAAATATAGGTATTGAGTTAAATATAAGTATTGCAATTTGAAGTTTCACTGGTTTATTTTACTTTCTTACAACAAAGTTTTTATAGAAATCAGACTTTCCACACTGAAGGTTCAGGACTATAAAAAATGGTATATTTCAGTACAAGACTGTCCTCTGGGGAAAACTTTAACCTGCTGTGTTAGGTTGTAACTCCGACTTTTCTCTCCAGCATGTCTCATGCAGATTTGCTGCTCTGTTTGTGGGGTAAAACAGGAGCATATTAACACCACCAAAAGAAAGGATGACAGCAATGAACTGTCTCAGAAAGGCAGAGTTTGTTCCACCCCCTGCTATTCCCTCCCAGCCATGAATACATTTACCTTATTCATCCATGTGGTTTTTATTTCAGCTTGGCTTGAGAATGAGTTGCACCAAACCCCAAAAATTTATATCTGGTCAGAAAATTTCCTGAGCTGCAGTTTTGCAGTGAGCTTTGACCAGTGAGCTTTGTGCAGAGGACCTTTGACCAGCCAGAGGACCTCTGAGGTCCCTGGTTGCTCTGCAGGTCTGGTGAATGGATCTGCTCTTGGCCAAAACATCCCTACTCCAGCCAATCACACAGAGAGCTTGTCAAAGAGAAAATGGTTCAAACTAAACAGTTTTTTTTTTGGTACAACTTAAAAAAGCAGAAACCTTTCTATCCCATCCCAATCTGTTTCAGTGTGGGACAGATCGCCTGCCACTCAGGATTTGGCTCCTCAGCTTATGATGGAGAGCAGATCCTTGAAGTACTCAACTAAAGGGTGAAAAAACCTCAACAACAAAACAATGAGAGAAAGGAATAACCAGTTGCAACTGGGCACCAAGAAAAGGCAAGTACCCAACTTATTGCAGGAGTACGGGCTGTTTATTTATAACATCTGTTCATGTTTGGTATTTTAATGTTAGCATGAAAAAGTGAACCTACAGTCTTCAGAGAATATGAAAAAATGCACAAAGACAAGTGGTTTTCTTACTTTACATACTGGACAAAAGTTAAAAAGAAATAGCTTTGAACTTGCATAATTTCAGGGCTTTTTGCATAATTATTAAATAATTTAGTGCACAAATAACACTCATAAAAATACTGGGCTGGGGTTGAAATTAAAAGTAGACCCTGGTATTCAGAATATTTAATTTTGTGATGAATGACCTGTTATTCCAGTGGCTTATTTTTGTCCTGTTTTCTCTTTACAGCTATTTTGAAAAAATAACATTTTATTGTTGGAATTGATAACCATATAGATTAGTAAAGGTATATAAAGTAAAATCATTGAAGTCTCTCCAGGCTCAATATGTTTTCCTTTGCAAAACAATTTTGATAAATGTACAGATAAATCTTTAAAAATCCGAAATGTGTTTGTATTCAGGTCAATTCCTGATACTTAAAATGTTATTTTAGCTTACTGATACTTTATTAACCTCTTTTAAGAATTCTGATCTCTTTGCAAGGGCCACCATCTCATTGGGTCGAGGCTGCTGGATGAATGTTTTGGGGTCATGTCATTGTTGGGACTTACAGATGTTTGAATTTCAGGAACAGGTTGATTGATGGTGCAAAGGAGTATTCTTTGAAGGAGTCACTCAGAGGTTTTTTTTCACAAAGAATGAAAACTCAGTGTAAAGTACAACAAAAGGACAGCATGTAAGTAAAAGGTCTATTTGTACTGTTTGT
Source organism: Haemorhous mexicanus (assembly GCF_027477595.1). Classification (NCBI taxonomy): domain Eukaryota; kingdom Metazoa; phylum Chordata; class Aves; order Passeriformes; family Fringillidae; genus Haemorhous; species Haemorhous mexicanus. The sequence goes on from NC_082341.1 coordinate 147,189,467, forward strand.
ATTGTTAGAGCGGTCAAAAGTTGGAGAAGTGGATGTTGAAATGTTGCACAGCGAATATTTACTGCTCAGTCCAGGTGCTTCAAAGATACACTCTTACTAAAAGATACCCTCTTACTAAAAAATAGTCCTCTCCTGTTTTCTTGAATTGCTGGTCAAAAATTTCTTAGTGCTTGATGCTTTTGCAGAAATTAGTCTGTGCATTGCTTTAGTGCCCATCACCATGAAAACTAAATTTCAGCTCAAGATGGAGCAAGGGATCAGTAAGAGATGATCCTAAATATGTTCCTTGTTGGTTGCTCATGGCATAGGAAAAGGGCTAAGTTCAGTAAGGGATCATTAAACAGAAAATCTGCTTTTTGAAGCAGTGAGTTTGTGCCTTGCTGTATTTCTCTGAGCCTGGACCTTGCTGTTGAGAGGGCCCTGCCATCAGCATATATTTAGATAATGATGTTTTAGACTGGCACTCGACTCCAGAAGATTACACCAATATTGAAAGGCATGGCCAGATAGGATTATTTATCATATCTTTATTGCATTTCCTTGTGAAAAATACTTGTAAATATGCTGGGAATAACACTTAGGGAGATATTTTCAAATAGTCTAAATGGAAAACCTGAAAAATAATAGTGGATGCCTTAGATATCTATTGTGTAAGCTTAAACATTTATTTGAAATATGATCTCTCTATTTCTACTGGAATGAATTGTGTTGTTTGCTATTTTTTTTTCTACAGCTATTATATTCAAACCGTTTTAAATTTATTCAGTCCTACTTATTGAAATATAAATGTTTAGGCTATGCAGCAAAATATATCATAAAAATACAAGAGGTAAATCCAGTGCAGGAGATATTTTGAAACTAGTTACTAATCAAAATTATTAGCCACATTTTTACTTCTCCTGCTATAAAACAAGCTTTTTATGTCTGCAAAATCATGTACTTTTTTTAGCTTGTAAGTTTTAGTTCAAAGCAGAGCTCTTTTTTCACTGATGAATTTTAAAAATTAAGTTTATAATAGAAACCCTGTCATTTGCTTAACTGCAGAGGTTCAGAAACCACTATAATTAGCCCAATGACAGCAGCAGATAAGATGAGTTTGGCATTTCAGCATTTAGCTAGGGATTTTGCATCAATTATTTTTTAGCAATGAACTAAAAGGCATCTTTTGCATCTGGGTGCTAAGTTTCTATTTTAATATGTTGTTCACTTTCTTATAAACACTTGTTCCTGGTTTTTTCACCCTGGCATCCTAAGCTACATAGTTCAGATTCCTCCAGGGATTCAGACTTAACCCATTAAGTGCAATGGTGGTGAAGTGGAGGATAATGACCTCTGGAAAACCAACTGGCCCCACACTCACTCAAAAACCACAAGAGTCTTCCTTTGTGTTGCTATCCTGGGACAGCTGCTTTGAGGATGGTTTTCTGCTCCAACTCCTTCGCCCAATTCTCTTTCACTCGTAGTGGAAAAATTTAAGGATCATTTAAGCTATTCCTATATAAAGGTTCCTTAAAAGATAAACACATTGAAATATGGAAATATTTTTTCTTTTTCCTCAGTGGAAATTCCTCGGAACCAGGGAAAAGGTTTTCAGGAATGAAGAATACAACTGAAATATTGAATTCTTTGATGAAGGAGCTCAAGACTTATGTCCCAGATACAACTGCAGCTTTGCCTCTCTGCAAAAATCCTTGTGAGCAGAAGTAGACCCTCTAGCCTAAATGGCCATAGTGAAACAGAAGTGTGTCTGGAGTGATGCGGGGTCCACAGGCAAGAAGAGACAGAACTGGGAGGGCCTAGGTCACAGATGTTAACAATCAACACTTAATAAAATGCAAAGATGCCTTCTTATTTCTGTTTCGAGTTCCACTCATGCAACATTGTGTTTATTGAAACAGGCTTTCTAAAATATTACTTTCTCACAAAGTTGCACTTGCCTCCACTGGATTTTCCAGCATTTGTGTGAGCAAGAAAAAAGTGCTATTCGTACCAGAGAATGTCTGCTACCAGGATGAGCATATTTCATTTTTCTGGTAGCCCAGATAACTTGGTGGTGACTTTCGGTTCCTTAATGACTGCAAACACTGAACTCAGCATCTTGCACTTTTTCAGATAAGATATGTGGAAAGTGATTATGGAAAACTTGAAAAATGAAGAAAATCCCTCAACAGACTACCTAAAATGCTCTTGCATACCTTGATATTTTAGAAATATATCTCTAACAATAAACTGGGTGATGTTTTCATAGAAGGCTATGTAGTCTCAAGATGCATTGGGGTTGGGTTCAAAAGAGAACTGAACATTTCTAGAATTATCTTCTAAAGTTCTGTCAAGGTTGTCACTGACAATATGTTTTCAGACCATCCCTTGCAGCATATGTTCATGCAGGGCTGCATGGGAGCTCCCATAGGCCAAACCCACAATTTTGCACATACTTGGAGAAATGGGACTGACACTAATGTCGAATATAAAGAGAACTTGAAATGAATTTGTGTAGTCTGGGATTTATGCAAGCAAAGAGGAAATGGGAATAGGCTCCCCCAGTATGGAATTTGGCTTTTGGTGAAAGAACCTGTAGATAAGTCAGAAATTTCAGACTTCACAGGAAAGGTGGATTGTGGTTTCCTTACCTGTAATTTGATAATTTTCAGCAACACAAAGATACTTTTTAAAAAAGAAACTGACTTGACTCCTGTGTGAAGGCCTGCAGTGGATTAGCCCAGTGCCTGCAGTGCTGGGACCATGAGACAGCCAACCTGGGCTGGCAATTAAGTCTCTTCACAGTGGGAATTCAGCATCACATGGACTGCTAAGGACTATGGGGTATAAGTTAACCAGTTATTGTCCTTAAACCCAGCTAGTTCTTGTAGCTTGAGGTTGGAAACAGGGAGAGCAGAGGAAATTATCTCTAAACAGATTGACAAGGTGACTTAGAAGAAAAACATCACTGCCCATAGCAGTAAAAGTGCCCTAAAGGGAAGATGTACTCCCTACTTTGTTTTAGAAAGAAAGGAAAGTTGGTTTGGTTTTGAGGAGCAAGGTGAGATGTATTGCCTTCTTAGCTCTCTTTTTTTCTGTGCTGATACTGAAGGCAGAGGAGATGCTAGCTGCCTTGCTATAGATTAATAAAGACGAGGAAATAAAACAGAAATAGAACATCAAATCATTGTCTCTAAATCAGGACAGCTAGTTTTTTGGGTTTCTTTTTTGCTGTTTAGTCTGAAGGAGTGTGGACTACAGCATTTGTCTCCCAACAGCAGAATGAACTAGGGAAAATACATGTTGTTTTCTTTTTTTAATTTTGGAGTGAATTGAAAATTGTAATAGATATATCACTGTAACAGTCCCAAGAATGCCTAGGGAACTGCAGTTTGTCAACTGAGTGACCAGTGAGTTATATTTTGCCAGGACTATAGTAAAGCCAAAATACTCCACCCTAATGAAAGTTACTTCCTCCCCCCAATAGCTTTTGGTCTCCCTCCTAATTATTTTTAAATTGTGGTTTACATGTCTCTACAGTAAACCTGAAGGATTTATGCTTTGAAGTTCTATTTAGAGCAATTTTACTGTCCACAATATTGAGACAAATCGCAATATTATCAAACAATTAATTAGACCTGCACCTGATGCCCTTTCCTCTGGAGGCTGGAGCCATCAGAATATGCAGCTGATATGACTTTTATCCACACAAGGAGAGGAGCTGAGATAGAGTATTTTAAAAGATTTTTCTCTGCAGAGGGTGAAATCAGAAGTCAGGTGCTAATTCCACACCTGTGGGAGAGAGGAAGAGAGGAAAGGAGAGTGGAAGCTTCATGGCAGCTTTGTACACAGATTTAACAATTTTTGGCTAAGCTTCTGCTTGAAGAGAGAGAAGCAGAGTTTGGATGTTCTGACATACAGATCTATGTCCCTGTCCCCTAACATTTGACTCTAGGCTGCTTCTTGCCACTGGTAACTGAACTATCAGAGTTTAGTCCAGTTAGTAAAAATGTTCTTTACCTGCTATAAAAATTCTCTCTCTTAAAATACTTCTACAATGGTTTCCATTAACATTTTACAATCAAAAGTAGGTTTAGGTATAGTCCAGTAAGTCACCTGAATAAGCATTCTGAATTTGTGGGGTGGTTTTCTTTTGGACTGAATTTGTAGTGTCAGATTTTTGGTCCATTCATTCTAACAGGTTGCTGGTTGGGAAATAAGGGACAGAGGTCTGGAAGGTGCAGGAACTGCAGGATTTCAGCAAAAATTTTTTGGGTTTGATTAATAAATGTTGTTTGAATCTTAAAAGCCACTTTGAGTACCTAAATTGAATGCTTTGGCATGGTTGAAAGTCTCAAAGCCTCTTCAGCTACAAATTGGGCACTAACATCCCAAGACATCCACAGTCACATTGGGGGTATCCAAAGTCACCCAGCTATGGCCCCTTTGGGCTTTCTGATCATCTGACCCCTTTGTTTCTCTCCTTTCTGGACTGATTTAGTTGTTGTTGGATTGATTTACAGCTGACGTTATCAGGAACAAACCCAAGACCTTTGGAGGATGAACTGTTAACTGTTTGGCTATACAAGCCTGAACGGTTTTCAGAGACTCAGGTTTGAGACTGTGCTCAGAAACTCAACACTGGATCTTGCTGCTCTTGGAGGAGAAATGACAAATTTAGCTTGTGAAGCTGTTTTACTTCTTGTAAAGAATTCATTACCCCTTAGAGCATGGTCTTGAATCATCCTTTCTCAACCATTTAGTTTTCCTTCCTCTCTGGCTCAGAGAGTAATTTTCTGGTGAAGTTTAACAGCTTCAGCAGAGCTTTAGAAATCCTTAACTGGGAATGCTTAATCGACTGGTGAAAAGAGACCCCTTTGGGTCCAATGTTTTGCTCCAACTGGGGCATAGCAAAGACTTATTTATGTGTGTCTCCTTGCTATAGTTCAGGGCTCTAAGCTACCAGGGAAAATGGAGTAGGCTTTCTGTGCTGCATGTTGGCAAAGGTGGGTCTACTCTAAAGGTGACTGGGAGCCTGGGCCTGTAGGGAAGTGAGGGAAGGCTGTTGTCTGGAGTGTGATCTTGAGTTAAATCTCTGAAAATATCATCAAAATTTTGGTGATTTAGTCCATGGGTTCATGAGGGGCATGAGGGTAACCTGATGAGTAGGTCTGAAGATCTCAGTGGCTGTGCTCTGTCAGAGTCCAGGGTGAAGGACACATCTCCAACAGGGTGATTCAGCTTCCTAAAATGCTCTGGGTGCTGTGCTTATAAGCCAAAGGAACAAGGGTCCTTTTCTAACTGCTATATCCCTCAAATCATGGAGACAAAAGTCCCTTGCTACTTCAGCTTATTCCTCTTGTGTTTTCTGATGTCAAAATGACAGAGGTAAATATAACAAATGAAATGGAAGGACTCCTGATGGCCACAGACTAATCCCATCCCCCTGAGTTCTCAACTGCTTTGGTGCAGTTACTCCTGATTTATGACTATATAAATAAAAAGTAGACCAGACCTGCTGCAGGTCTTTTGACTTTCCCTGCAGAAAATCTCGGGAGTGGAATTTTTTAAAAAATGTGCATAGAAATGTAAAAATCCCAGGACTTTAGGTGGCACCCTTGGATTTGCTGCTAGATAGAGCAAACAGCGTGTGTGTGTGGCAGTGTCAAAGTTGTTATTTGTTGGAGAGAGCTAGAGAGAGATTTGTGGTAGTAAACCCTCCTCAAACACCAGACATCAGGTTCTGCTCCTGCACACCAGTGTTGCTTTTTAAAAAAACCTATAGAATTGTTTCTACTTGAATTTTTGCAGAATTGAGACCTTGGGATATGAGCCCTCTGGGGCAAGAATTCCTTCCTAATTTGACTTCTAATTGTTATTATTTGGTGCCAATGTAATAAAAGTAACTACTAAGATGGCATTCTTTGGGTTCTTTGCCTGACCCTTGCAGTTCATTGTCTTTTGGATAAGATAAGGAGGTCAGGCAGACTCATTGCTATAAGTTCGTTACCTTGCTGTTTATCATGATAGAAAGAGTATATTGCATTAGCAAGGCAAAACTTTCTTAAATTTCTTTTAAAAGTGCTGCAAGGGGTAGTTCATCCTGTGCAAACGTAAAGTTTAGATAAGTTTCAATATTGTTGCTATCCACACACTTGGCTTCCTTATGGGTAGTCACATTTTCCTTCATTCTGTTGCTGGATTTTTTTATGCACAGGGCATTTTGCAGTTTTCATTATGTTTCCTTTAATGTATGCCAAGCCAAGAATTTGTGGTTTTGTTAGGTCCTGCAATCAGTATAAAATAAATTAAATTGTCTAAGAAAGCCATTACCATTGGTTTCTTATCGAAGTATACCAAACATTTTGCACAACATGAGTACAGTTTTGTATACTAAATTCTTAATACAAAATAGCTTTACTAGACAGCAACGAAGCTTTCATTTTATTGCTTCATTTTGATTTGCTTCTGTGCTCCGCAGGAAAAGCATCTATTCCCATTTTAACTCCGAATTTAACCAAGAATTCTGGGTATATGGTTATAGTGTTCAGGGTAAATATGAATCTATGACTAAGAGTGGAAAGCTTTGGCTATTAAAGAGTTGGCTGAGCCCCGCCTGATCCTTGCATTGCAAGCAGACACACCATATTCAGATACTATAGAATTAGGCTTTGATCTTTCTTTTTAAAATCGGGTTTTCATCTTGGATACTGCCACTCAAAAGTAGGGATAGTGGTGAGAATTTTCAGAATTCTGAAACCAGGCTGATTTTAGTCAAATAGTTTAGGTGTCAAAAAGAACCAGCGCTGAAAATCTAAGTTTTCCTCAGATCACCTACATGCAGAACATGTCTAAGACTCCTGCTTTTCTGCATCCCTTTTCAAGTTTAAGGACTGCTTATTTGAATGGTGCATTTGGATTCTATTACTAGAATTGGAAAAGAAGAACGAAAAGATTTCTTCTTAATCAGACATAAAAACATGGCTTGTGATATTTCTGGGAGGTGCCTGCAAGTCTGAACACTTTTCAGTTTCTTTCAGTCACTGCTATTTGCAGCTTCAGAGAGCACCCCTAGGAAAAGGCAACTATAAAATTTTTCAGAATGGTGCCATAAGATACATGGATCGTCCTTCAGGCTGGCTTTCCACTGATCTGGGATACATGGTTTGAAATACAGAGTATTTATTGCAAGATACAGATGGATGAAGTAACTCATAATCTCGTGCTCTTCACTAAGTTTAGAGAAGAAGAATGTCTTGGTGGTGTGACTCTGGATGGCTAATTTGATTTCAGTTCTCCTTTTCAGTATGGAGTTCATTTGTTCCCTAGGGGCATTTTTTGCACAGCAGTGGGGATCACACAGCCTTGGCGTTCACCAGAATGCTCAGTCTGAGCCTCATATGCTGTGCTTGCAGACTTTAAACTTCTGTTAACATATATCATCCAGGATACAGGACTTGAATTTCCTTTTGTCACCTTCTTTCTCATGTTGTTTCATCACTTCTCTTAATTCCTCCCTTTTTTTTTTTTAAAGCCTGAATCTGCCAGCCTGGACCATCACTCTGAGTCTGGACAAGCAACACTTTGTCAAGCCTGATACAACAACAATTCTGCAACGTCTTAGATTGGCCTGTAAAACTGAGTGCTGTGCTCAAATTAAGGAGAAAAAAAAAAAAAAGAGCTACAAGAAAGAGCTGTTATCTGACACAGATGCTGCATCAATCTTTTTTTCTTGCTTTTATGTAGTTTGTCTTATCTTCAAGGAAACGGAATCAGATTTTAACAAAAGAAACAACAGCTGCAGACCTTTACTCTGCCCTGAAAAAAGGGCACTGGTTACCATAATTAGTGTCATTTGAGAGCTTCCAGGAGTGGTCTTACTTTACAACGTTCCCTTTCAGCCAAAGAAAAATAAGAGTTATCTGTGAATACTTTACATTCCAAGTGTTTTAACAAACTCTTTAATAAATGTTGGTAAGGATTTCTAGTAATGGCTGTTGCTTTAAAATGCCTGCACTCAAAATATTGGACCATGTGTAATTTTTTAATTCTCCAAAGTAACAGGGCCACATCAATATTTTTCAATCCCTGAGAATTTATCATCCATTTAAAATAGTACAATATTGTTCAAGCTTGGAATACCACATGAGCATCTCATGGGAGGCTGGATCACTTTGTACTTGCACTATATCAATGGGGCTATTCATGTCAGTGAAACAAGGAACGTTTGGCCTCTGGTAATGGAATGAACATCAATTATATATGTGAAACTTGGCTCAGTAGAATTATCTTCCTGCTTTATTTCTTTTATTATTAATTCCTCATCATATTTAGTAGCTTGAAGCATTTGAAAAATAAACGGTAATATACTGGCCATAAAGGATAAATGGGTAATGCTTTAATTATCTGGTGTCATAAAGCCAAGTCTTCAATAACCATGTATGAAAACCTTTGGCTTACTTCTTACAGCTGTGAACATTTTCCAGTAATCATATATTCTGATTACTTGTCAAGTTTATCAGCATATTCCATGACCTGATAGGCCTTGTGGCTAATCTAAGAGCAATGTTATCATAAATTAATACATTCCCATGCTAGGGTCTCCTTTTTGATTATATAGCATGACCTCTTGCATTTCAGAGGCCATACATTGTCAACCACTCTCATCTGTTTCAAGCCCACCTTTTGTGGCAGTCACTAAGCCTCCCCTTGCTCAGTGTTTTGCTGAAGAGCACAGGATGAGTTACCTAAACCTCATGGCTGGATCATAGTTCCATTGCAGTTACTTTCACTTCACACTTGTCTCTGATTTAATCAAGAATTTGATTACACTGGTAAGTAACATTTTTTTTTTCATATTCTCCAGTTCATAAGGATTTCAATCTACTTGTGAACTGGTGCAAAGCAACTGTTGCCAATGTTTCACAGAACAGAATGGCTTCACTTACAGATAGGAAAAAAGAATAGAATTTAGTTAAGAAAGATTTTTCTGCTGATGGCTTCCTTTTTTTCCCTGCCCCAATTGCGTTTAATGCAAACACATAAAATTCAATTTAGAACAAGTGCTAAGTGGAACCTGAAGATAGATTTAGCTACCATCTTTGAATGTTTATTTGTACTGCTTCTGAAAGAGCATCGCAGACAAGAAAAGCATTTATTTAGAAATTTGAAAGCTCTCACTGAGCATCTGCTCAATCTGCTGCTGTGTCTGTTCACAGGGGAGTGGGTATTTTCAGGGATGCAGAGCAAGTGTGAGCCAGAGCTGGTTCTGGTTGGGTTTACTCACATAGGCTACTGCCATAGTGGGGGCACTGGCATGGCCCACCCTTGGCAAAACAGCCCAGAAAACAGGATGCACTGAGACGACCCAGTCAACTTTTGATAAAGCAAATAGCAGTTTAAACAGCTGTAGGCTTTTTTTTTTTTTTTTTTTTTGTTTTGGTTTGGTTTTTCTGTGGGGGGAAGCTGGTTAGGAAGAGGAACTGCATATGTAAGAGTAAGGAATAGCCATTTTCTGTTTGGCTCAATGTTTTATTTTACAGTTTATCTGACACTGGAGATTCTGATTTTACAGCACCTCTTAATCCCTTTCAGAGAAAGCCTCAGAAAGCCAGTGGGAGGGGTTTCAAATGGCCACAATGGGGGTGAGAGCAGATTTTTTTTACTCTCTACTGCTTGCATCTCTTGCTCACAGATGTGGGCTGACACTCTCTGTGTGATCACAGCCAGCTACACCTGAGAAAAGGTGTCTAGTGGGGTCATCTTCCCTCCCCCGGAGGCCCAGCAGCCTGTGAGCTATATTTATCATCAGAGAGTAATTTTGCCCAGGAAGTTGGATCCAACTAGGCTCCAAGAATCTAAAAGCCGTGGGAGCAAAGGCAGTGCTTGGCTGAATAGTCCCAGACTGGCTTATAGTAAGTTGCCAGAAGAATTACTCTGTACTCTTGATACTGCTATACATGAGTTTTTTAGCAGGCAAACATCAGCAGAAAGAGGAGGCACAAGCTGTGAAACAGAATCACTCAGACTCCAGAGACAAGCCACCATTTAGTATTCAGGATGAAATTCCAAGGTAGGTTTGCCACCCTCAGAATGATATGGGGTAACACACAGTATGCTGTTTTTGTCACTCAGGTGACAGTTCATGCTGCAGAAACCATTCCAAGGAGCATCTTTTGTGTGGTGGAGCTTGCTCCAAAGAAATCTGATCTGGTGCTCAGGATGAGCTGTCATAAAAACTCACAACGTTTTTCTTGTCCTGCCCTTACTCAAAAGTTCCAGCTTTGCTGCAGAGATGGGCCCAGCTGGTGCAGCTGTATCTGCCATGTGCTTTTTTGTTTTAGGCAGCTGAACAGTGATAGAGGCAGGTGTCTCTCACTTCTTGCAAGTTTTAACACTCCTTGCTCTGGCTGTTCATTCCTTTTTGTACGCAAATGTCAGGACTTGCAGGGTGTTTCTGTCTCTGCACCTGGGCCAAGCTGATAGGCTTTTTCCCCACAGGAATTTTCTAACAATTTATTAGTCCCTGCATCCCCCATTCACATCCATCTCTGTGGAAAAATGTAGTTATTCTTCAACTCTTTGGTTTAATAATTTCCTCCCCTCACAATAAGCTCACCAGGGATATTTGCAAAAACCTACCAAGAAAAATACCAACAAACTTCTCCCTTGAAATGCAGAAAATTGCAGCATCAAGCAGGTTGCAATCTTCTTTCAAGAACAAAGATGCCCATTCTCCAAACTCAGTGAATTTCCATGTAACCTTCATCAGACACTGCAAAAGTTGTGGGTCTGTCCTGTATTACTTGAACAGCTGATTCTACATGGCAGAACACATACCTGACCTTGTTTCCTTCCCTTCCTTCCCTACCAAGAATAACAATAATTTCCTCTCAGTCAATAAAGTAATTATTTAGATTTTTGGCTAATTACTGCTCTTCCTGGTCTTTATCCACAAAATATTTTTTAATTGTTCCTATTTGTCTCCCATCATTATGGGAAAACTGATAATTGATTTAAGCCTTTGGTTGGTTCACTAAGCCAATCAGTTCAGGTATTGACTTGGAAGTGCTCAGTCCTTCTAACCATGTATTTAATTCCTCTTGGTCTGACCAGGACTAGCCAGTAAATGCGGGCAGACAGTGTTTTCTGGGGGAGCCCATTATTGCAATAAGGGCAGCATGCTTTTGAGGCTGGGACAATGTTGTCCTCACATTTTTGGCCTTCATGTTTCCTGCATGACACTCCCAGGACTACTAATTCCCCTGGAATAAGCTGTTATGGTGAGAAGCCTTTTCTCTGATTTAGTTCACAAAATACTTTACTGTTTCTAGAAGGAAAAAAGACAAGACAGACACCCCTACTCCTCTGGGAATATTCACCCCCTCTGGTTTCCATATTTCCAGTTTGTGAGGGATGCCAGATGCTAAGTGCACCTTTGCCTCCTTGTTTGCCTTTGTCATTTCTCATCTGCAGGTGCACTGACGGAGGCAGTGTGAGTTTTATGGGGCAGGGCAAGGAGAGATCTGCAGAGCCTTCATAGTTAAACAGGACACCATGAAAGACACTGCAGTCCTGCCATGTGTCCTAGAGTTTGGAAAAATGTTTTTCACTGTTAGTAATACATTTGGGTTTAGAATTGGCTTTAGCAGCTAAGCTTGCATTGTGGGATATTTGTTTTATTATCTGAGTTTTCACCTCTGAGGTCTAACAAAATGTTCTCAGCACAGCCAGATGCTACTGTTATACAGTAGACTACTGAGCACTGAATAAATGAAGCAGAAGAATATCACATTGTTAGTCAGATCTCTATCTAATGTAATTGTAAATATTTGAACACATGCTCTTTAAAGTTACCTTTGTCTTGCTTCATTTGTTGACAACTGAATGGCACAGTAAGCAAGTTTTTTGAGCAACAGGTTATATTAAAAAAGCCCAACATGTCTTATGGCTAGAACACAGCAAGAACAGTGGTGCTGCAAGTAAGTTTTGATGTCATCTGAAGCAGCTCAACTTCCCATGTCAGAGGAGGTGTTTCATGTGTTTTATCACTCTTATGAGACCTGCATGCAGAGAGAGCTCAAATGCAATCTCATTTTCTGCAGCAGCAGAGATCTCAGCCTTCTTTTCAGTACTCCTTAGATGGCTCTGCACAGTTTGAGGCAAATATGGACATATTGTAAAAGACTGGGGCTGAGAGCTTTGTAACTTCCTCCCCACCTCTGTGAGGAGATTTTCCTCTTGACCAGGCAGACCAGGGAATAGGAGTTTGCTGTGTGCTTTTGTTCTACTGTCCTGTCTCCGTGGCTTGCATGCTGGTTTTTAGAGGAATGGAGTACTTCCAGTCCTTCATGAGTGCATTCTTATGAGCTTTCCCTACATATAAGGTAAGTCCAATTGCATAAGCCTCAGATGTAGGTCCCTGGAAATAGAGGAAGCTGACTTGCCCCATTGAAGAGGCAGAAGAGGAGACTGTGGCTGGGTTTGGGGCTCCATTCTCCCCTCTGTGTCCATGTGATGTGACTGATTTAAGAGGTGCAGTTAATGCAGCTGTAGGGAGGAGAATGGAGGCCAAGTTTGGTCTTGGGGCTTGGGTGGAATCATATCTGGGTTTGTGAGCATCCACACTGACATAATCATTATTGGTCTGGGTTGGTTTTTTGTTTGGTGTTTTGTTTGGTCTATTGGATCTTTGGTTGGTTTCTTCCCCCCAGAACCCCACTGAAGTAACATTTCCTTCAACTAAAGGAAGGATATTTCCTTCAACTTGATATTTCCTACAACTAAATTCATCTGAAAATGTGTCTTTCCTGGAATAGATGATGCCCCTGTAGGTTTGGAGCTTTCAGCCTCTCTGTAACATCCTCTGTTACATGACTTTATAGCATTACTTTTTTGTTTCTTTTATTCTATTTGAAAGCATAGCTCATACTAAATCTCTGCTTGCAGAACATGATTTACTTGAGAGCACTGTTGCTTTGATCCTGATAATCAATTCTATTCCTTCCAATACAATGCCATGCCAAGACAATTTGTGATTTCTACATACTCTAAGTTAATCTCACCTTTTATGCTTTGTAGGAGACTCAAAAGAAAAAAGCAGCATAAACAAAAAGGTTTGTTTTCACTGTCTTGCTTTCATCTGTTCTTAGAACTGGAGAGGGATCGGATGTCAGGAATTCTGGGAAAGCAGGAAATTTTGCTGTTGCAGTGATTTGGCTATGTGGCTTTTCCCTGTCTTACAAGTCTTATATTTTTGAGAATTCAAAAACCATCTAGTGAAAGTGCCTGCATTGATCTTCAGGATAGAAAAGCTCTGCTCTGGATCATCTTGCATGTTGGTTAATATTGTGGCTTTTTTAATGTCAGTTTTTTAATCTTTCCATTGCAAACCATTGATAACAAGGATTACTAACAGAAATATTTCCTAAATTTCAACCTTCTGAAGGAAGGTCTGTTTTGAAGTAATACTGGCTTGTAATTCAGGATTTGTGAGCCATCACCATTGGTAATATCCTAAAAGTATTTGCACGATGGGTCACATGCAAGTAAACTGACATAGTTAGCTAAGAAACAGATTTGTTTCTAGTTAATTGTAGCAGTGAGCAGATGTACATTGGGAGAAGGAGGCAGAGGGAAGGTGGTTCTGTATAATGCTGGAAATGTGCTTGGCTGATTGTGCAGCCACCTGTGGTTGTGCAGATGGCAATATCTGTGCCACAGCTCCAATGTTCACCAAAGCCCTGCTATCCTGGCAGAAGCAGCTGTAGCCTTTGCAGAGGGGAGAAAGGGAACGGCTCAAGCTGGTCTCACTTCTGGATTCCAAATTACCATTTGCTGTCGTCATAAACTATGTCTAATGTTTCACACTGTGCTCCAAGGCTTGCAGTGTTTCTGTAGGTGTAACAGGCAAGAGCAAAGGAACTGCTGAAATATTTAAACCAGAAGTTGCTGAACTCTAATGAAAAGAACTGAGACAGGATTCTGTAGTGTAGTCAGCATCTGCTGTGACATGGAATATTTTGAGTTCTTTATTTCTTCTTCTATTTTATGTACTTAAGTGAGTGTGGAAGTTTGTTACATTTAATTACAGAGGTGAGAAAATTTGTATGCTTTTAGTTTGAACATTCCCTTTTTTGTACTTCTAAAACCTTTGAATTTTTGTCTTCTGCCAAAAGGCAGTGGCATCTCTAGCCATGTGATCACTGGAGCTGACTGCTTCTGAAGAGGTAGGTATTTTGGATTACTTGGTTTGATCTAAAAATTTGATTTTTTTGTTTCTCTTGAATTCAGCACTGAAGTTTCTACTTTCAAGGGTAATTAGGACCTTAACTGAAGAATGCTTAAAATGTGGATCTCCTCCAAGTCCCATATGCTTTTCTCCTTGGCTCTGCTCTCTGCTCAAAGACATCAGCTGGAATTCCATGCTTGCTCTTTATTTTTCAGGACAAAACAAGTGATCAGGACTGTGCCACACAATGCATTCTCCCTTCTTGCAATGAAGCATAATGCTGAAATGCTGGATTTTGAGGAAAGACTCTTGGATACTGGGAATAGGAGTTACAAGACATTGCTTGAAAGGATGGGACATGCAGCAGGCCTATCCCTCTTTTATGCATGAGAAATATCTGACTGGTGTAAAAGTGCAGTAAGAGTTTCTCCTCTTGGCAGCCTGTGAAAGAAGTTTGGCCATCGTGTACTTGTTGTTCTTGATGCCTTATAATAAAATAGCAGAAGAGGTGTCCTCAAGATGGTTAGGAGTTGGAGCACATACCATATGTGGAGAAGCTGAGGGATCTGGTCTTCTTCACTTGGAGGAAATGAAGGCTTTGACAGACCTGAAAGGGGTCTCCTAGTACCTATGGGAAGGTTACAGAGAAGATGGGGCCAGGCTCTTCATGGCAATGCATGGTGTGAAAATGAGAGTCAAGAGGTGTAAACTGGAACAGAATAAGTTTATGCTGTTTAAAAGGGAGAAACTTTCTCCCCATGAGGTCATTCAAGCAGTGAAGCAAGTTATCCAAAGATGTTCTACAGCTTCTCTGCTTGCGGGTTTTCAAGACCCAAATGGATAAAACCCCAACAATATAGTTTGATCTTAAAGCTAAGCCTGATGTGGGCTAAAAGTTGGACCCCTTCCAGTCTCCACTTTCTTATGATAATGGGATTTGGTGTATATTTGCCCACCAAAATTTTTGCATGAAGTATGAACTTTAAGGTAGAACGCTTTTTGGGTCATAGCACCAGCATGAGGAAAATGGTAAGTCACAGAAGAGCCACTGTGACTTCCTATCTTTCTTCAGCAGTTTACAGAGCCTGGACAACACAGGCTTTTGATGGATCCCCAGCCACAGTACAAAAGACACAGATATTACTGACGGAGGATTCATGAGAACACAGGACAGGAAGGGAGCGCAGGAGACTCTGACCTTTCACCTCTGTTATTGCATGCAGCCATGACATATCTACCCTTTTTAGAAAAATAAACCTCTTATTTTAAAATCATATAGTGTTTTATTACTGTTTTTCCCATGGCAAGACTGTTTCAGAATCTCTACTCTCCATTTGCCATTTGTTAGAAAACTCCTAATTTCTAGTTTGAATTTATTCATGAGCTGTTTAAATCCTTTTGTTCTGCTGCCATTTTTTTCTTCTTCTTTTTTTTTTTTTTTCCCTTTCCTATGGTTTAAATAGCTCTTCTGGTACTTATTTCCTCAAAATGTCTGTAGAGAGCAAACCAATCCATCTCAGCTTTCCTTTGGGAAGTTAAACAAACCAAGGTCTCCCAGGCTTCTCTTGGAAGACAAGCTTCTCATGCCCCTCACCAACCTGCTTCGGTCTGAACTAATTGACCTGAGACTGGATTACCAATACAGTACATATTAGTCCTAATGAGATCCTTCTAAAATCCCCTACAATGTGGTAATATTTGCACAGATCCATTGGAAATAATTTGGTTAATGCTTCCTATGACTGCTTTTCCTTTCTTTTGGTTTTTGGCAGCACCTGCTTTTACAACTGTTTTACAACAGTTTATAACTAATTGCTATTGTGTCTTTCTGCATCTTTTATGATCATTTAATCTTTGCCTTGCTGACAGTCTCCTCTACTTTTGTGCTGTTGACAACTCCTCCTTTCATCCTTTATAGCTGGTGGCATGGATTTATTCTTGAAGAACTCTGCTTTTGTGGGAGGCCTTTCTCCAGCTTCATACTCCTCCTTTTCATTACCATTGTTCCAACTTTTCTAGGTCCTTACCTTCAAGGGTGGTCTCCTGTGATGATCTCTATCTTCCAAATTTAGTTTGTAATTCTTTACAGGAGTTGAGATGGGTGAAAGCTGTCTGCACTTTTTCTAAGAAATGCAGCCTGATGGTGGTGGCAGCCCTGTCCATGTCTTAGAACCAGATGATCTCGAAACTCTCTTCCTACTCAACCCATTCTATGAATAAGTTATTGGAAATCTTAGCTTTCACTGACAACACATGCTCTTCCTTTTTCTCTTCTGAAACCCTGATGTTGCTGGAGCCAAGCCCAGCTGCTGCTGAATTATACACAGCACAAGAACAAAGAGCAGAAAGACAAGAACAAAACGTCCTATGACCCATTGAAACCATGGGAGAGAATTCACCAGGTACCTTGCCCTGACCTGATGTGGGCTATGTCCAAGGTGCACTGTCAGTGCTCCCTCTCTTCCCCTTGTCATTAACAACCAATAAAGGCCTCTCAAGTTTCATTCACTGGTTTCACAGTCAGCATGGAGGTGCCAGCCAAAGCACTGACTGATGGACACTGATTTGACATTGACTGATGGATAACTTCTAGGTCTTTCTGATAGTCAAGCTTGGTGAATGACATTCCTGCTTAATAACAAGAATAACAGCTCACAGAATTCACAGGCAAGTGATACATGTGCAGAAGAAATTTTGTTTGCTAAGCCTTCCTTCTGAGGCATCTTTTCATAGTGCAGCAGGTATGTAATATTAGCACTCATATTATTTACATTGCAAGTAATCCTCACATAGCACTTCCAGTGAAGACACAGAACTAGGCACCATTTAAGCACCATGGGTTGTAGGAAAATAATGATTCAGGACAGGAGGTACTAGAACTTTGTGTTCTATCAATTTTTCTAAAGGATACCAAACAAAATCAGGCTTCCAACAAAATAAATAACTACTTCCAAAGGCAATGGTGCTATGCTGTGTGGTACTTGCTCCTGTTGTAGCTTCACATTACTCTCTGCCAAGTAGTCCTGAAGTTGGCTTTAGTGGTCAGAGCTGGTGGAAAAGCTGGTCAGCTGTACAAAGCAACAGTTCCAGGGGCTGAATGAGAAAAGCTTCCATAGAGCCTGAAACCTCACTTAATCCTTAGACAGTGTACAAACTGACAAGATAATATTGAGCTTATCTGGCTCCTGTGGTTAAGATCCTGTTAGGCCCTAGATCTGTGATGTCTGAGAAGAGTTAGTGAAGCAAAGCATTAGGGATTTCTTTAGCTCTGCCAGCTCCCTTGATGTTTCATTTGCTTTTTGATTGAATATTTCCCTCATCTGCTACAAATGTCTGCAGGTAGGCTGGATTCTCCTTTTAATGGAAAAAATTATATATCCTCCTGGAATAAGCTATAAACTGGGCCAGTTTGAGTCTGCATATGTTTTTTCCCAGCAAAATCCTATGCCACTGATAAAAAAAGTACACCTTCCCCTGCTTTTGTTGTAGTTGACAACAGAGAACTTTGGGCATTTTGTCTTTCATAAAAAAGAGTGGGTTTTAATAAAATCCTGCATGCATAAGTGTAAAAAGGGTATATTTTAATTTAAAAACCAGTAAAAATTCAACCAAAAGTGCAGTAGCAAATCTGCATCCACTTTGTTCTCTAACAACTATCAGTTCTGTGTTGATGCAGATCATGAAGAAGGAAGAAGAAGGCTGGGTGAAGACTTGTCACTTTGGCTCTCTCCATGAACTGCGATGTGCAGGATGTGTGGTGGAGCTGTGTCTGTATTGCAAATCCTACTGTGCCTGGAACATTTGATACCTCCTACCAGAGCATGGAGGAGGCAGGGATGCTGCACTGCCTGTCTCCTGTGTGTGATCAGTTGTAAGTCCCCAAGGTCTGGCCAGTGAAGATGTGCTGGGTTCAGGACTTAACACTGCTGATTTCAGGGAGTTACAGCGACATGGCAACCGAGGCAGAACAGTTGTGTGTGCTGTATATAGCAGCAATAGAACTGAAAACTGTGATGCTTTAAAATTTTGCTGGTTTTTTTTCCCTTTAACTAGAGTGCAATGAGCTCCCAGCCATAGGCATGAGTAGGAGTAGAACACTCACACAGCCCAGTGCACCATTTAGCTCGAACGAGGTGACAACAAGGGCACTTTTTATCAAGATTTTCAAGAAAACATTACAGATATCTTCCCTTTGAGATTCTCAGATGAAAGAATAAAATTGTGATTAGAAAAAAATCTGAGTCTGTGAAATCAAAACAGGGTTTGGTGTCCCTTAATTTTCTAGCCAGATAATGGATTTTAGACTTGTTAATATCAAAATAGTGGTCTTGGCGGGTTGTTAACAAAATGATTCTTTACTTGAAGTGGCAGAAAGAAAATCCTCATTAGGAAGGAGTTTCTGTTTCATGTAGCTAGATTGTGTTTGTATCAGAACAGCAGTGCTGCCATTACGGTTTTCATCTCAACCTGGTGTTAAAAAAAGACCAAAAAAAAGAGTTCTCTTTGCTCATTTATGAAGGATAAAATACACCAATTTTATTATTACAAAAACATTTTTATAAATGAAATATCAGATATGAAAATGGTGTATATGGTGTCGCGAGCTATTTAAAATCTGAAGTAGAACATGTAGCCAACAACAGTAATGACTCCTTAAATGTCACTCCGCATAAATATTTGAATTTGTTTATGTGAACATGCACGTGTTTGTGGGTGTGTGACAAACAGCACTTTCTAAAATCAAAACTTTTGAATTTGAGTCTTCTTATATGTAAGCAGTAAGTGTAAAACTCAGTTCTAGGGAGAGAGACAGAACTCGCTAGGTGCACAAGTCATTTCCCATTTATATACAGTTCAATGGCATATACATGATAAATATTCATTTTCAGGCCCTCATTTACAGAGATGTTTCATCTTAGGTCCCAGTCTTGCAGTCACAGGAGTTGTACTTACATTTTCAAGCAGTATGGTGCCAGAGGAGCAGATCTGTAGAACGAAACACTGAATGTCAAAGACCTGCTTTTCACCCTCCATATTCCTCAGGGTGCACAGGCTATTTTGGATTAGCTCCCACACGTTTCCATGGATTGAATGTCCATTGGAGGTTGGAGTGCATTAGGTATGTGCCCTCTTAAAGCCCAGCATCGGCTTTAGTTTCATCAGGAACCCAGTCTGTATGCTCTGTAACAACCCTAGATTGGAGAGAAAGCAGAGAAATGAGACTGATCTGGGGAATCAATGCATGAACTGCCTTTTGATTTAAATTAAAATGTTTACAAAACTCACACTTTGATATGTCTGTTCAGGTTCATGCAAGCCCCATGGAAGGTCATGCCTAAGTCCTTGAAGGATGGAGCATCCTCAAAAGCAGCGTCAGTCCTTTTGAATGCCAAGTTTCTACTGACAGTCACTAAACTGTTTCTCACTCAGTAAATACGATGACTCTATACTGTTTTAGTTAAAGTGACCCATATAAAATGCTTCTGATTAGTTTAAAGTCAAGGCCCCATTTCACTCAGGTAAAACATGAATGTAAATATCCAATTAAGCCACTGAACTTGTTTACAATGAGACAAAAATAAAAATTTGTAAACAATAATTTGTGAGTAGCAGATTAATGGAGCCTGATTTTGTAATAGATTTGATAATGAGTGACCTAGTAAATGACTCATACTAGCATCTGTTTGTAGTCTATGCATCTATCTTCACCTTTTAATCTCATTTCCAATGACCATGGTTTCTAGGACTGTTTTGTTGTGGATGCACAGCAGATTGCCTTTGATCACAAAAACTGGCCGAGGAGCTTAAGAGTTACTGGTGTGAATCTGTGAAGATTCCACCTATTTCTATTGAGGTGTCTTGCTTTGTAAACCTTGTAGGAATGTAAATACCAGTGAGGAGTCCATAACTCACCCAAGCATGGTGGAATTTGAACAGCAGGTTTCTTAATTCTCCATGCTATAGGAAAGCTGGCACAGTGTGCCTGGTTCTCCTCCTGGCTATGATTTATGATTAAACCATGGTGCTCATCTTCATTCATCTACTTGTTCTGCTGTGACTTTGACACCAAGGCTGTTCTACTTTACTTATATGGAGGGTCATGTCTGACATGGATGGTAATGTTACCACTGATTTTAGCGTCACCAGGATCAGAATATGGCTGTTTGCTAAATGAAAGCTGAGCAGGTCTGAAGGCTTTCTCTTTCAGATGACAGTCAAACCATCTGGTTAAGCACTCTGTTGTTCATTAAAGAGAAATAACTCAGTCCAAATAATATTTTGTATTCAAACACTGGAAGTGGTTCACAGCTTTCAAAACTGATTATGTTATGACTCACACAACTACAGAGCAGTTGAGGTTGGAAGGGACCTAACCCCTCATCTGGCCTCACCCTTCCTGCTCAAGCAGGACCTCACAGAGCTGGTTGCCCAAGGCTATATCCAGGTGGATTTTGAATATCTCCAAGCAGGGACACTGTTCTCCCTCTGTGGGGAACATTTTAGTGTGCTTGGTCACCCTGACAGTATGAAAGTGTTTGCTGGTGTGCAGAGGGGAGCTCTCTCTTCCTGCAAAAGACTGGGGTTTTTTCCCCATAATCATGCCTTGCAGGCTCTTCCTTGCTTACATGCAAATGTTTCAGGTGTCTACTTAAGTCTTGTTCACTGATATTTTTCTCTTTTGTTCATATAATCCCAAATCCTTTATTTTTCAACTGTATCCATCACTCCCCCACAGGAAACACTGTCTTTCCCCTCTCATTCCTGCATGTCCTGCAGCCTGAGACTTCCAGGGCGATGTCCATAGCCTGAAGCTCTGTCTGGGTTGACACCTCCACCATGGCAAGGACAGATGCTCCTATAAGTTGTGGAGACTCCATGCCTGGAAGTGTTCAAGGCCAGGCTGGATCGGGCTTTGAGCAACTGGTGCAGGAAAAGGTGCTCCTGCCCATGGCAGGGGGGTGGAACATGATGGTCTTTCAGGTCCCTTCAACCCAAGCCATTCTATGATTCCCAGCTCCGTCTTGCTGTGGGAGGCCAGTGTCCTTAGTCCTTGGAAACCCTTTCACACAGAAATGCTGCTTGTTCTTTGCTTGAACAGTACCAGTAAGACTAAAGGAAAGTAGAAGGTAGTAAGACTAAAGGAAAGACTTTAGTTGTCCTTTGAACTTTGTTACACTTTACCACTAAGATTCCAAGTGGGGTGAACCATCTATTTCTCAGCATGATTGTAGTGTGTCATGCTTACAGCATAAAAAGGAAATTTCACAACTCATGCTGACTAAAGCTTTTGGCCAAAGTCCATCCTCTCTTGACCTCACTCTTCCAGAAACAAAAGAAAAATTCTCTCTGTGGAACTGACAACCTCACTGACATAAACTAAAGCCCCAGTTGAAATTTTGGATTCCTGCTTATGTGTGCAGGTGAGGGCAATGACTAACTACTGTTCTACCCTCCATTCCTCTTACTGCATCATCTGTAGCCTGAGGACTAGAAATTGTCCAGCTAGGGATAAAATTTCTCTCTTGCTTTTATTAGAGCACATAAGAGACCTAAAAGTTGAAATCTAGCCGAGACTGTTTTTAGAGTTGCCCTTACAACTGTGGGTTTGGAATAAATGAATCTTAGAAGGAAAAAATCTCCAGAGGGCAACTCTGGCAAGTTCATAGAAACATTGAATCATAGGATAATTTGGATTGGAAGGGACTCTAAAAGTCATCTAGTTCTAGGAAATTAGGAATTATCCATTAATAGTGCATTTAGGAAAATGGTGCTTGATCCTTGCTGGAAACTGTCAGTGCTCACCAGGACATGAGCAATGACTCTTTTCTACAGTTATAAACCCGTTATGATAGAAACAGTCTGAGCTGGAAGTGACCTTAAAGATCATCTAGTTCTAATGTCTCTGACATGGGCAGGGACACTGGCAACAGACTGCAGCTTTTCATTTCAGTGTCAGTCATACCACAGCTTCAGATCAGGATGACCTTTCAGTGAATATCTCTGTTCTTTCCCTATCTGGGATAATTCACTGATCCAGGACATCTTTGGCAGAGCTGTTGTTTTCCTCCACTTATCAAAAATTACAGTGAAAATACAATAGCTAAAGTGAAATAAAGAAAAATAATGATAGCAGAATCAGTGAGTCTCCTTTCACTTCACTACACCTCAGCAATAATGATCATGCTTACAGTTAAACAAGAAAATGAATATGGTGAGAAAGTATCTTCTGACTGCTTTTCCCTCTTCTCTAGGGAATTTTACTTGAGAAGATTGTTTTAGCAAAATTGTCTAAACTCTGGACTGAAGGCAACAACTTGACAATCAGGAAATAGATCTCCAGTTCTGCTGTGGTAATTTTCATTTGTATTTGTTAATTCTTAGTCTCGTCATTCCTTGGACTGGGACTAGCCCAGTGTTTCCTGCTTTTGACATGGTGTTTGTCTTTCATCTGGTGTCCTTATAAACAACCATGGGTTGTTTATATTTCCCCCTTTGCCTCTGGGAAATCTGACTGGTTCTCCTTGCTGTGTTCCCCTAGTGTTTGTGACTTCCTGGAGGTAGGAAGTAGGTTGTCTGATACAAAGAGCTTGTTGTATAATCACAGAGTCATTGAGGTTGGAAAAGACCTCAAAGATCATTGTGTCCAACCATTAAGCCAACACTGACAAGTCTACCAGTGAGCCGTGACCCCAAGTGCCTCATGTACACATCCTTAAATACCTCCAGGGATTACCCCACCATGTCCCTGGGCAGCCTGGTCCAATGCTTGACAACCCTTTCCATGAAGAAATTTTTCCTAATACCTTTCTCTAAACCTCTCCTGGCACAACCTGAGGCCATTTTCTCTTGTCCTGTTGCTTATTACTCAGCAGAAGGGACCAACCCTCACCTGGCTACAATCTCCTTTCAGAGAGTTGTAGAGAGCAATATGGTCCCCTCTGACCCTCCTTTCCTCCAGGCTAAACACCCCCAGCTTGCTCAGCCTTTGAATGTCTACAAAGTGCAAAACACATTTTCACTAGGCTGCCAGGGCAGCTTTCTTATTTTCCCCTAACCCATAATTTAGGCCAGGGAACATTCCAAAATTCTAAGAAGTACACAAAAGTTATGCTATGGTACAGATAATTTATGCTTTTTCTAATATTATTATGTGTCACTCTTAATGAACTCTAGGTTCTATTCCAGTGCTTCACCTGTACCTGCTATTCCATGAGGAGTTGTGAGCAAAGTAAAAGATGA
This sequence comes from Haemorhous mexicanus, assembly GCF_027477595.1. Classification (NCBI taxonomy): domain Eukaryota; kingdom Metazoa; phylum Chordata; class Aves; order Passeriformes; family Fringillidae; genus Haemorhous; species Haemorhous mexicanus. Next base: position 147,212,916 of record NC_082341.1, read on the forward strand.
AATTGTCTTGAATTTGGTTATTGATATAGATTTTTTTCATTGAGGCTGTCCATCCACTATTTGACCTTAGAAAGAAAAAAGCCAACATATTGGCTGGAGGATATTTGCTTCTTGACAAATACTGTTTGGAGCTACTTAGTATAGAGTTATAATCAATCTTACCCATACATTAGGTAATTTCCATGCAAGACAGAATCAGGGGCCCTGAATAAATGTATTTTCTGAAGTAACACTCTAAGTGTGTAGCGGGGTGAAACACTGAAACAGGTTGCCCAGAGCTGGGGTAGGTGCCCCATCCCTGTGAACATTCAGGTCAGGTTGGCCTAGATCAGCAGAATTACCTAGTTGAAGATGTCCTTGCTAATTGCAGAGAAATTGGACTAAATGATCTTTAGAAGTTCTTTCCAACCCAAAATATTCTGTAACTGAATGATAATTGTCCACATGAACATACATGCACACATGCACACACACACACACATATGCTGCAAAAGAAGCTCATTGCATTAAGAAATGAATTACTATTTCTAATTGCTTCTTTCAGGTAATTACTTCTAATTATTACACTGAGTAATAAATTGCTACTTCTAATTACCTGTGGGTACAGTCATAGTAGTTAGAAATGCAATTTTCATGGTTGTTTACATCACAAGCATGTTTAAGTAATTGTGCTCCCTTAATTAAATGGAGAGGTCGATGTTAAATAACATACCACGTTTTGCAGCTTCATGTTCAGTGTCATTTGTTACCATTTATGGTGGTTCTGTTTCAGAGAATTGGGAAATAGATGTTGTGTGTGACTGGGGAATAACTATCTTTATTTGAAGCCTACAAGCCCTGTTGACTCTCTGTGGCTTGACAGGCATTTCTAGAAATGTGCACTGTGTTGTTGAGCTTAAATTACAACACTACCTTTTCAGTCTGAGGAAACCTGAACCACTTGCAGACAATGGCCAAATCCTGTTGTCCCTTATCAGTCTCATTTTCCACTGCCCAGGCTCTCTGACACCAGATGTCAGTGTGAAGGTCTTCACTTGCCCTGATGCTGCAGCGGGTACTCTCAGTTCGGTCTTTCACTCAAGCTCACATGAGCATCTATATATGATGTCTGTCCAGAAAGAAACACATTAGGACCTTGCTGCAGAGAAGATTGCAGTCAGGAATTTACAGCAAAAGCTGTTTTAACCTTCCTGATAATCTCTGTGGGTTTGTTGTGTTACTCTGCTTCCCAGGACCTTCCCCACTTGGATGTTACATGCTGCAATCTGGGGAGGTTTGTAACTCCTCCACTTAGGAGGTCACAGACCAGAGCAGACTGACTGTCCTTTTGGAGGAAGAAAATGTACACTTTCTATACAAGGCATAACCAGGGCTTGAGCTCTTTCTAAGGCCTTCCTCTTATGTGTAAATTCACAGGAGTTTACTGGGACTTAGGAGTTGCAGAACTTTGCCTTTCCCTATGTTGTGCATGCTTATTTTCTCATATTCCCCAGTTTCCATCTCAACTTATAATAATATTCAATGATATTAGAATTGATTGTAGTAGGGATTAAATGTGTCCCTGGAGAGGTAGACAGCCTGCCATCAAGCAAGAGACAAAGAGGCAGGGAAAAAATAAACTAGAGAAACTCAAAAAATATTGCTTGTCATTCATATCTCCTTGGAGAGGGAAAGAACTCAGGAAATTTTGGACACAAAGAATACATTGTTGTTAAACATAATTTTTCAAGTTTTATGAGAGACATCAGTGGGATGTAAAGTTAAGGAGCTGGAAAGTTCAGTATGCACAAGAGATTTGGAAGAGTGGGTTTTGATATTAGAGGAATATTCTTGGTGCTGGTAGAAACAGTCTACAGCTGATGCCAGGGGTTTGTTGTTTTGAGTAGGTTATCTTTGTGTATAATAATATGAAAAGATTTTTGTCGTAAAGCATTGTGTCTGCTTTTGTAGGGAGGGAGATTCAAAGCAGAAAGCAGTGCTGGAAGTGGGGTTTCCTAGAAAAGGGAAGTGATATGAATCATATCACTGTATGTGATATGAAAACTGCCATATGGAGAGGCCTGTGAGAGGGCTGGCACTGTCAAAACTCATACTTGATAAATTTGAGAAGTGAAATTGAAACCTTAATCTTAGAGGACACACCTTGGCAGTGTGTGTCTGCTAAGCAAAAAAACATCAAAAGCAAGTTTAAAGATTTGCTGTCCTTTCTTGCCTCTGAGAGGAGCTGATTCTGGCTCACTTAGTGTTGGCAGGGATTCAGAGCTTGATTTTCACTGGAAGTGGTTATTGTCTTAGAGCCAGACTCTGCAAATGCTGCCACAGAGCCTGCAGGACTGGGGTCTGTGGGCCCTGGGCTAGGTACAGAACACTGTGTCTGTAAGAAGGAGAAGGGACTCAAATGATGTTAACAGTCTGCCTTGCTGAATTACTGTTTTATTCTGCTTTTTATACCCATTAGACTCCAATTCTAATCAAGGTGTTGGACTCTGTTTCTCAGGAAGCCAAGATGGAAAGTAAAGATGGTGGTTATAAAATTGTGGCTATTGTACTCCCTAGTGCAAAATAGAGAGCTGTTATTCTGCTAATTATCATAACTAATTAGCTGCATTCACAAGTGAAGAATCAGATGGGCTAGATCACCACCACCAACTGTTAAAAATGGGTTATTGAATTGCAGTACATGAGACCAGAGGGACTGCTGTTACCACCAGTGATGAGCCTGGGATGTGTTCCCTGCACCAAAATATAATTCAGCCCTGGGTTTTCAGAGTGCTTTCAGAAGGAAAAAGTACATTGCCAGGAATGCAAACAGATCACCTTCAATAGCATGAACTCAGTCATCAAACTGAGTCCCCCAAAAAGAGTACAAGCACTGATGTGTGGAAAGAGATGATGGGGACCCCCTAGGACACGAACTCTCTTGGTCCAGGGGATTCAGATAAGCCATGAGGCTGGTGTTGTCTTCTCCATCCTCTTGGAAGTGAGGAAGTGTTTCTGCAGGGCAGGGCTGGTCTGTGCTATGAACTAGCAGTGCACAAACTGGAAGTGACCTTGGTGTAAAGCTAGGTCTGAGTTAATTAGCCCGGCTGATGAGCTTGATTGTATCACTGCCCTGCTATCACACCTGGTGTATGAACTGGCTGTTGCACAAAGCCTCACAGAATATGCCCTCTGGGCCAAATTCCTAGAGTCAGTTTAAGTACCTCATGTTTTTGACCTGCATGAGGTGGATGTCTAAAAAGGGGAATTCAGGAGATTCAAAAGCCAGCAGGACATTGTCCCATCCATGTACTCCCAGAAATCTTCAGGTAGAAAGGCATGCAGGCTGTGTTTTGATAGAATAACCAAACCACTTGGAATCAAGTGGCAATCTGAACTGAAACAATGCCATTTTGGCTTGAATAATTTCAGCATGCCTCCCCTTGAGATAAACAAAGATGTTATTATCCCAGCTATGACCATTAATATGGTAAATTCAGCAGAAATTCCAGTGCAAGAGTTCAGCAGAAATTCCAGTGCAACTGCTTTTAATAAAATAAAAATATTTTAATAATATTCACACAGCACAGCTGGAATTGATGGTATAAAGGATCTAGGGATAGAAACTCCTGACTGGAGCATCAAAATCTGTCTGGGTTATTGGCAGGACCTCCAGAATGATATTATCATTACAAATGGAATTTGTAGGGCACTGGAAAACTTCTTAAGTATTACAGATTTCACAGTTCAGATGTAGCTTAACAAACTATGTACTCCTCTCTGTTTAATTGTCCTGGGGCAAGAGCTTTCTGCTACCACAGGGACACACTTCAATGGGAGCACACAGAAACTGGCAACAGATCTCAACCCTCTGGAAACCTTTCTGACAGAACTTGGCCATAAGTCTGTCACACTGTATTGCACTCATATATATCTTTGATCTGTTGTGGTGATGTGAGTCTGTGTAGAGATGGAGCTGTGGATGTCGAGAGTTGAATTGTGTATACAATCCCCTCTGAGCTCTACAGACCAATGAAATTCACACTCTTGTCCCTTAGTGCTGCCAGGCTGTGGTCTCTACACTGATGAAAGAAAGAAATGCCATGCATCACCAAGGCACCTCTGCTGGGTTGTGTGAAGGTGGCTACTAGCTCCTTCCATTGCCTGCATAATCTGCCGTCCTCAGCAGCACCTTCATCTTTAGAGCCAAAGCAGTAAGGACAGATACATTGGTGTCCTCTACAAACATAGTAGTGTCCAACTGAGTTGCAGAATAAGAACTTTACGGTTTAAATTGCAAAGCAGGGATGTTTTATTCCAGCTGGGACACATGGGGGATATTTCCACCATACATGTGCACCTGGTGAGACAGGTTTCAGGTTTAGATGCATAGTGATCCCCCAAGCCCACAGCTCCCTGCTAGCCCATTCCCCACCCATTCCCTGCCTCCTGCACTTCCTATTACAGTTAGCCTTCTGCAGTGCCACCCTTTCTGGTGGTTGAGGGCAGGGGTCTCCTTGGTGAAGTAAGAGGTTTTCCTCAGGTGTTCTCCTCTTGACCTCGAATCTGGGCAAGCACAGTGGAGGTTTGGCTGACTCCCAGGTCAGTTTGTCCTGGCCAAAACCAGGAGCCTGGTTTTTGCTGGCTCCAAAGCAAAAGGTTCTGCTTTATTGGGTTTCCACAATGGTTGAGTCTTGCTTTACCGAGTTTTCTTATCTGTATGGCCTTAATTTAGCAACTATATTCTCATGTTTTCTGTTACAAGTTGTTTCTACCTAACAAGTTACATTCCTATGTGTTCTGTTACAAATTGTTTTTTCTACTTTTACAAACTTGCTAAATAAGCTATCTATATTTTTGTTTCTGTCCCCCTGCCTAAGTAGATTACATGCTTCCAAAATTCTACATTTTCAAAAACATACATGTTTCCCATATCACAACAGAGGTCGTTCAAGGGGGTCTTTTAGAATATGTCTATTCCCACATGCAATGTGAAACAAGCTGAGAGTGATGATCCTTCTTTGTTCCTGCACTTCAGCCTTTGAAGGCTGAAGGAGTATGGTGGTGGCTGGTCCTTGTAAAAAAAAAACACATTGCAGGCTTTCACAGCTGGTCTCTGGAAGATGCTGAGGGTGAGAAATGACCAGGCTGAACATAAAAGATGTAGGAAAACTTGTGAGGAGTTATTGCAAGGAGTTATTATCAGAAATTCTCCTGGTCTATATCCAGAGGCAGCATGGGAAGGCTCTGGCACTACCTCTGGTGCCTGCAGGACTCTTCTGACAGCCTCAAGTCTATTTGACCTTGAAACAGAAACTCTACCTGTGCTAGAGCACAGGTACAGTTCCAGGGACTGAGAAACCAGGGTGATGCCTATGGGAGAGGGGGGAGAGTAACAGTGAAGTGTCAGAGATTTGAGAATACCACTGCTAAAACACAAAAGAAAAGGCTGCTGCATGAACATGAAAACAAAATCAGCTGGAGATTAGGAGAAAGTTGGCAAAGTTGTGCCTTGGCTTGTGATGTTTGTACTAGCCCTAGGTAACCATCTGCTGAGCTGTCAGGCCAGGCTAGGCTTCTTATTTGTTTTATATTATTTATATTGTTTATATTATGTTTTATATTATTTGTTTTTCTGTTCTTTTAAAATTAATTTTACAAAAGGAAATAAAATAATTTTGTTGCTTCAAAAAGCAACAAAAAAAATCTGAAAGATGATTTAGGCTGCACATGGTGAGGATCCTTTTAGGAGTCCTGTCTGCCTGGTACAAATGCAGCTGCAGCACAGCCCCTTGGCCTCCCTCCTTCTCTGCCACTGTCTGCCAAGCACAAATTGAAGGATCCACTGACCAACAAGCTGGGCCTATTTTACTATTTCCCCAGCTCCTCATAAATTGATTTCGTGTTGGGAGAGACCTTAAAGATCCTCTGCTTCCAACGCCTCTGCCATGGACTGGGCTACCTTCCACTGGACCAGGTTGCACGAAGCCCCATCCTTGAAAACTTTCAGTGATCCATGACTTTGACTTTTGGATCTCCTCTTTACAGACTGGCCAGCCTTTGTACTGCTCTTACTTCATTCCTTCTGCACTGGACTGTGATTGTTTCTTCTTAATGGCATTTCAACTCTGATGTTGCATGAGAATTTACTGAGAATTCACCCATTCATTCATTGTGAATCATTCTCTCTTCTGGTTTATGCCAACAAATCACCACATCACAATCAAGGAAACTCAGCAGTGACTTCATTAGTCAGTTTTGAACCTAAAATGCTGCATCTGATAAAAGTAATAAGGCAGAGGCAAAAAAAGTTGGCCTGGTAAAAATCCAGAAAACAGGTCAAATAATACAGATTGCCCAGAGGAATCCAGGACTCTCCTGGGCTGAGGGAGCTGCCAGGTTCCCCAAGATGGAGAAGCATCAAATGCTGCCTCATTTCAGTCAGAGAACACAACCTGTTTCTGAGCAATTCCTCTCTGGATGCAGTTAACAAGGCTAAAGTGCTTTTGCTATTTTTATTAGCTCAATCTGATTTTTTCAAGTATCTCTGCCAGTCACCATTCTCTGCCTTGGAAATTCAGCTATATTTCAATTGCTGTGGTGCTTTACAGGCCAGCACCTGGGTGTTAATCACACGCCAGGAGTAATATGGCAAAATAGAGTCGCTTCTGTCCAACATGAAAACAAATCATACAGGATTAAATAGCTTATTTTGAAAGCACAGCCCACACATTCCCTATTTGAGCTGTTAATAACAGTTCAAATGACTGAAACTGGAGTAACTATTAAAATGCAATTAGTTTATAATGTTGGCAGAATGTGTTTTGGCACATCTCTCTACTTGAGGCACTTTCAATGCACCCATCACACAGAGGCCTGATTTGACATTAAGACATGGAGCTGATATTCTGGGAACCTGAGCTTGATTCCTGGGTGTCTGATAAAATTCCTGGGTAACTTTTCTTGGTCTTACCACTTCTCTGTGTCTCAGTTCCTTGTCAGTAGAATAGATATGAGATGGAAAACATCCTTTGCCTGACTGCTTGCTCTATTTAAACTAAAAGCTCTTTAGGTATGGGATTGTTTCTTAATGTGTTTATACAGTGTCAGATAATGAGGATTTGATCATGTTTGAACAACAAAATGTAGACTAGTAGACCACTGTGTTGCTGTATGAATCCACAGAGAATGTTTTCATGCTGTTCTCTGCATAATAGAGGAAAAATTTTAAAATATTTTTTAACACTGATAGCATGATGTTCAATATTACCTAAAAAACAGGCAATAAAAGGGTAGGAGGAAGCTTTTGGATGCCTAGCAGATAGTTTCTTAATGATCATTGTGAGGAAATAGTGGCCTGGAATAAAATTTCAAAAAGACCTATTGTTTTCCCACTGCATTGCACATATACAAAGTCACACATTAGATCCAGAAATAGTGGAAAGTAGCTTACAACATCTTCCCTGAAGATGGTGGTGGATGGGTGTGACCATTTTGACACAGATCTGCCTGCAGTTCCTCTGTCCTGTTTTGGGCTCTGTGAACAGGCAGTGCAAATGCTGCTCACCTGTGGGAATCACCTGGCAGCCTTGGCTCTGGGAAATGGCTTACAGCACATGCTTCAGTGCCAGGGATTTCAGCAGGGCTTGGAGCACATGCCCATGGTTAGCAATGTGATCCTTCCTGAATACAGGCAGTTTCCCTGTCCTGGACTCTATATAATGTTTGGATTCCACTTTGATGAGATGCACAGCAGTGTTCTTCTTGACCAGCCTGATCCCCACACCTGCACTGCCAGCTCCAATCCTGGCAGCACTCAGTATTAGTTAAGAAAACAGGGCTGGAGTGCCACTTTGAGCACAGACTCTGCAAATCCCAGTTTGCTGAATAACCAACACCCTGCCACCATCACTCTGACTTGTAATGGCTGCTGGTTCCAGACAATATTTATGCCCAGTCTGGAGAATAGTCCACGCCAGTAGGAATCCCAAAAGACAGCTGGGACAAGGTGGCAGAAAGTTTGGCCCCCATTCTGCTGTACAGTCTTCTAGTTTCATCCTACCAGGCTTTGCATCCTCCAGACACTTCCGTATGCCCTAACACACTGGCCTGACCTCAGCTGCATGACAAGGAAGTGGTGCCCTGCTGGGTGGCAGCTCAGCCTTCCTGACATTTCACACACAGAAAAGAAAAGGAAAGATCACAAGGGTTGTGATCTCTTAAGGCTTTTTTTTTCTAGAAACAGTACCTATGCAAGCAACACAAAGCAATGCTTCCTGATATTCATGGTGTGTTTTTATGTGCAGACTGCATGACCACATAAAGTGCATCTCTCCAATACAGTGGGTTTCCAGTCCTCTAGTTCTGCCTCAGTTCTGGTGCTGAAGTTGCATGAGATCTGGTGCAAGTTTATAGTTACCTGATACTTTTATTGCAAAAGGAGTAAAGAAAAATATATTTAAAAAAAAAATGGAGGTTCTTGCATGAGAAATCTCTTTTTTTTTTTTTTTCTGTATTATTTTGACAAAGGACAAATGTAAACTCTTTGTTTAATTACAATTTCATCCTCTTGGAAGGCAGTTAATTTTAAGACATGGAATTTAACTTATTTCCAGAAAATTATAGTCATACATTTTGAAACAAAAATGTTTTATGTGAAATTTTCTGTGAAATTTGAATAGGATTTTGTTTGCCTCTTCTGCTAAGCATTCCTCAGATTGTTTTACTTTTATGGATATTTACTCAGCTCTGTGCATATAAAACTACTTAAAGTTATCACCTGCTTGTTTTTTAATAGCTGAAACAAAAATTTATAATTCTTGCATCACTGAGAAACTCTAATGATTAAACAGCAGTGAAGAAATAATGATATAATAGTAGTGGTAATTTGCAAATAATTCAGTCTTTAACTTAGCCATGAAAAAATATATTTCTGTTAAAGAACTTAGTGGTGATTTGTTTCCATCAAGGACAGAAAATATCTTTGCTGCTCAAAATACTCATCTAACATCAGCAGCTGCAAAATGTCTTGAATTTGCAGAGCTACATTTTATTGCAAGCCAGGATGCTAAGACTCAAAGAGGGGTTACCAATATACCCTCCTCAGTATATAATTCAGGAGAGGGGACATTCGTGGTCTTCATCACTGGAGAAGATCCACTAAGCCGAATATTGTGAAGGGGAAATAGAGGGGTGTCCTTCCTCTTATCATTTCCATTATCTGGTTGAGGTCTCTCCTTACCTGCATCCCTGCCAGTCTCCATGCCAGGTCCCTGCATTCCCATGCTGTAGGAATTCCCCGTGTCCTAACTCAGGGCTGTCCAGAAGAGGCCCTGTGTCAGAGGTGTTGGTGCTGGGAGGCACTGAGCCCTTTACACTGCTGGACTGCAGTAATGGATGTGCACCTTCCACATTCTGGCTTGAAATGCCCCTTGGGAACAACATACCCACTCTTCCTCCCAAAGAGGGACATCTGCGAGCTTCAACTGTGTCCCAGCAGTTGGGACCTGGGAATTCGGCAGAGCTCAGCAGAGAAGCCAAAGCACCAGGAAAATGGAAGTGGAGCAAGTGGTGAATTTCCATCTGCTTTGCTGCAAAGATGAATGAGCTGTTTAGACCCCATGATGCAGTGTCATCTACATCTTGATAGCAGAGAGACTATTAGGGCTAATTGAATTTACCCTGTTGTTACTGAAATGCTGTATAATAGTTTTATCTACCTAAACTTACACCTTGCATATAGATGGCCTAGTTTTTAGTGCAGTGCAGAGTTTCTAATTAATAAAAATCTGCATGCTGGCATGATCTATAAATAAGAGGTACAGTCCAGAAGCAGAACCCTGAAATAGCTAATATTTCTGGAGAGCAAACAGTTTCCTGAATGCTAGCATAAAACTGAATGCTTTTTAGAACATAAAATTTAGTGATGAATCCAAAGCACAAAATTCATTTTCCACCTCCAAGGTTTAAAAGGGTTTTTATTAGGATGTGGGATTTTGGCCTGGCAGAACATAAAAGGAAAAAAAAACCAACCCAGTTTGAAAAGATTGGTTCAGCTCCACATATGGGTAACCCTTTGACTTTGGAGACAAATTTGCAGTACTTCATTAAGACCATCATCCTCATAATCATGCTTGGTTTTTTCCAGAGAGCAAAATAGCATTCTAGCAGTGGATTAGCGGAAAGGACAAGAGTGGGAATCTTGGCCTGACAAGTGGCTGCAAGATAATCTCAGGGTTCAAGTGAACACGGGGACCTCTGTCTACTGAGCCTTTTCTCATTTTCAGTTCTGTGTTAAAGCTATGCCTTGAGGTGATCCATGAAATACACAAAAGGACACCGAGGAGAAAAAACACAAATCAAACTGAGGATAGTATTTTATTAGGCCATTGGTGGTTGCACTCCACCTTTGGTTCTATTTTCGCCTCATACAATATCATCTCCCCAATGTTTTAACTCAAGCAGGAGAAAAGAGTCCCATTTTCCTTCTGGAGTCCTTTTAGATGGAAGTTAAACTGTCTAATTAGAGCTTTCTTCAAAAACTAGGTTTCTTGAATTATTCATTGACCTGGTGGTATGGGGCAAGGTTAACACAGCCTCAGGTATTCTTTAACTTTTGTTGGAGAAGTTCTTCTAAAAAACTGCAAAAAATAACTGTTCTACCCTGAAAACATTAAGTAGGGTAATAGGAGAAGCTTTCCTTCATTCAGATTTATGTAACATATCTAAGTTCAGGATGCTCTAAATGAAACTATTGCAGGGGAATCAGAGGTGGCTGCATTGCTCTTTTAGATAGCACTGAGAAAAAATATATCTACCTAGACTTGTTGAGAGTAGTGAGGGACTCTCTCTGCTGCCTGTTTACAGAAGTTCTTCTTTCTGCAGTTTGTTGCAGGAAATCCTTGCAATATTCATCCAAGGCTGCCCAAGGGACATATAGAAAGTAAAGTGTTAATTGTGAAGATCCTTTTTCTTCCCACAATTTTCTTAAAGTTCCATGGAGAACAGAGAGGAAATATTGAGAATCTTTTGCACTACCAATGCAATTTTGTGATGCTTATGGGCCCTTTAAAATGAAATGACAGATATCAGCTTTCGATCAGGCACTACGGTGTTGTGAGCTGCTGGATATTCTTACAGTGATCAGGTATTTTTGACAAATAAAAAATTCTCTGACATATTTTGCACCTATTGCAAAGTTTTGATCCAAGTTCTGAGAGAGCAGATGCTGTCTGTCTTCACCTATGCTGAGCCAGAGTATAAGAAGAAATGAACAAGACCATATTTGCAGTTTGCTGTGAACCATTTCTACATGAATATTAGGTTGTTTTCCTAAATTTTGGTTTTATGTGCAACTGACCACTGCTGTCCTTGTAGAAAAATTGTATCTTTATGGAAAGATAATCTAAAAGTACTTTTAATATTCCCTGACCAGGGACTCAGTATCACACACGTGGAAGTTATGAATATATGCAAAAAGAAGTACCTGGAGAGGAACTTACAATAATTCACTCAAAATTTGTGAATTTCTGTCATGAGCTGTGGGATATGAAAGGGAAAAGCTTAATCATATACTGAAGAACCACTGTCTCTTGAATGGTCCTGTGGGGAAATGGAGAAATTGAGGCAAAGGGCTTCAGGAGGTGACATTTTAGATAATAGTTTTTTAATTCCTAGGTACTTTGACATGTCCCACAAAAAAAAATACTTGTGTTCCCTTTTGTGAGCTGGCCCAGGCACAGAAAAATGCATTACAGAACATTAATGACTTGAGGAGAGAAGTGAGATCCTTCAGCCTTTGTTCCCCAGGGAGGGGTTGTTCACAACCACTGTAGGGAGGAGACACCTACAAAATCCAGAGGGGAAAATAGAAACCAGGGAGGTGGCTGAGCTAAGGAGTGAGAAGCCTCTCTCTGTGACCTTGCAGACCTGTCTCTGTTGTAGACCTTTAGATGTGATCTCTCTTCTGGCATGAGGGCCCTGGACTTTTCTGGCCCATGGGAAAACCCAAGCCCCCTTATCTTATACTGCACTGTAAAACATCTGAGAGTTCTTTATATCCTGATCTTTGCTCTGCCTGCTTTGAAGCAGAAAAGCTCTAAAGGTGGAAATTGGATCCAGATAAGACACCTGTACTGAGATACCCACCTGTAGGTGCCTAAGGTGCCGGCATACCCAACGGGGACTGACCCTACTGCCCACAGAAGATAGGAAGTGATTTATCTTCAAGCTGCAGGGTATCGGGTAATGGGTGCACATGGAAACACAGATCAATCTTTTTTCTCTAATTTCTGCCTTAAATCCTCGTGAAATAAGTTGTGCCCTGTTACAGGCACCAGCTCTGGGTTAGCCTGGATGACAATAACCTGGTTTACCTGGAGGAGCAGAGGGGTAGAGGCAGAACTTGTCACCTGTAGTCAATAAAGTGCAGTGTTCAAGATAATTTTATTGTATGAATTATTCTAGTAAAAGTGATGACTGTTTGTAAATTAGTGCATTACTTTATGCTACTGTCAGAATCTAGCAGTGCAATAGTTTAAAACATATGGAGTCATTGTTCTAAAGCCCAATTTAAAAATAATTAGAGAAGGATTAGTTTCATTTAACATGTGATACAAAAAAATCCAGCCATGGCAAACATGTTTAGCAGTTCAGTGAGTGAAGGAAAATGTGAAAGAAGTGCTTGCATTCCACTCTTCAACAAACAATCATATCAGTATAGCACATACTCTGAGGGTGGATTTTCCAGGAACAGGAGGACTTTTCTTCTTCCATTAAATGATTAGGAGAGGAGACAGGCTGCCTCAAGGGTCTGTAATTTTTATGAAGTAACATTTTGTTGTAATGCTGCATAATGAATAAAACTGGATTTATCTTGAGGAGTATAAATGGAAATACATAATTGCTTATTCCATGAGGCTAAATGATCACATATGATGGTTCTCTACTTTCACCACTTCTCAGTTTCATTATGGTTCTTCTGTGTTACAGCATTTGGTTTTCAACAGTGGGCAAACTATGATTTGTTCTTGCTACAGTCTTCTGTATCTCTGCCTTTTTTTTTAGCTGAGAGGCTCATCAGCAGTGAGCTCATCCTCAAAGCCATCAGTGCCCTTATGGCTTTGAGCTGAAACAGGTGAGATCTATTCTAAGTGATTGAGAGAAAATTTTATTTATCAAAATCAGGTTTGGGTTCTTCCATTGCTCCAACATTGTGGTGGTGGTGTAGCAGGCCTGGCTTGCTTAATCAGCCTGCTGTTCTCTCACAGGAACCATGGTGGTGCTGGGTTACCAGCTGGACTGGATCTAGGATGCCTTTTCCAACCTGAATGATTCCATGAGGACTGCAACACATACTGTGCTTTGTGCCCTGTGACTTCTATACACATCTCATCACTGACTTCACAGTACTTCAAATGTTTTTGAACAAAGAAATCCCATGTCCTACCTAGTTCTAAATAATGTAGACAAAAGCAGGTCCACCCCTCTTGACATCAGGATCACTCTCTGACTCATTTTTGTTTAGCAGGATGGGACTATTGGACCATAATAATCTTAGGCGGAGAAAAAGGCAAGACAGATACACAGGAAAAACAGCAATTCAATGTGGTAATGTGCATAGGGGATGGCCAGAAGAGCTGAGAATACACAGTGGGCTGCATTCAGCAATGGCTCTCAGTCCTCTTGGATGAGCATAGCAGCACCCAAAGTAGCCTCAGCAGCGGGAGGCTGGTGGTGAAAGCTGCTGGTGAAGCAGCTGATAGCTCCAGTGTGCACACAAAGCCCAAACAGTAGGCAGTGGATGCTAAAAGTGAATGATGCATTGACAATGAGTCCAAGGCAATGAAAAATGGGCTTGGTGGGATCCATCAAAGCCCAGTGGGTGGAGAAGCACAGCCTGGAGCATCAGAGGCTGCACTGGGTGTGAACACATGCCTGGCTGACATCAGGACAGCCCTGGTCCCAGCACAGCTGGTACTGCTCCTCTCTGGCAGAGGGAAAGGTGGCATCAGAGTCACTCTTAGCTCTTAAACTGAGCTTGTAGAAAGGAGAAGTGAAATGAGGTGCTGGGGTTTGACACCAAGCAGACCAGTGGTTTAGCTTAGTGAGTGAAATTCAGGCACAAGCTCATTTGCCCACCTCCAGACCATGGATGCAGCCACTAGCTCTGGTCCCATTACATTGTCACTCTGTCACCTTACAAGTCTGGCACCTGTAGGGAGATCCTCAGCCATGGCCACTCTCATTTTTGTGACCTTTGCTTTTCATGTACCTTTAAACTTCTACCACAATCCTAGCATTTAACTTCATTCTCCCTTAGTCTGTCAGTCTATTAAAATAAAAAGTATTAATTATTTTGGCTACAAGTATCTTGTATACTCTTTATGACTGTAAAATCCTAACAGCAATCAACAGGGAAAGGAATATATTTCAGATACTTCTTCAAGTTTGTTGATGTTCCTTTAATAGTTCTATATCTTTAATTTCCCACTGATCTCCAAAGCATTTACCAGTGCATGTCGATAAAGCTGGATTTAGTTTGCCCTTAGGTAAAACATAACCTTTCTCTCACTGCATTAGCAGCCATGCGTGCTCGTTGGGAACCAGTAATATCTTTGTAAGATCCAGTAACTCAGCAGACCTGTTACACAGATTAGTTAGCAAAAAGGAATGAAAGCAGATTGTATTTGTCAAATGATTTATTGTCTACATGCAGTCTGGCCTGTCAGCTCTGCTTGCTTTGCTGTCAGGTCATTTTCTTACAACAGATGGTTACACTGAATGATATAATTAAATTATGATTAATATTTCTTTAGTTTTCTGAGAATCTTCATATAGTATGATATAAAAATGCACACACAATTTTCATTTCCTTCCCTCACACATAATGTTTAAATTGAACAATAAGAGAAATTATAAGGTGAATATTTTTGCACAGAATAGTGAGCTGTTGAAATTGGTTCTACTTCAGCCAGTTAAAAATTTGAGTAAGTAATGAAAAGATAAATGTGAATAAACTTTGTATTGTCCCAAGCATGCTCAAGTTTGAAATCAAAATTCCACTAAGAAAATTCCCTAAACTATAAGAATACTTGTGTCCTAGTCTGGCTTCTCAGTTCTCTGTCTGTCCCCCATCTCTGGTAATAAAAATGCTATTATCTCTTGTATAAATGGCTAAAACTAACTTGTAATGTTTTCTCTTGGTGGTGTGATGGTTATTCCCAAGTCCTGCAGGCTTTCCGCTGATGCCTGCCAGCACATTTTAATGTATTGAACATGACAGCAGGAGAACATGTTGCATGATTTGATTGCTGTCTTTCTGTCAAGAGAACTGCAGGCTTATTCATGCCTTGCATATACACCAGGGTTAACAAAATAGGTGCCTTTCTGTAAAAGATAATAATTGATTCACTTTCTTGTTGTTATTTTTAGAATAGCACTTTCTATTCCATGTTTTTCCATTGATTAATTTCCCTTCTAATATATAGACATAGGACTATGTTTCTGCCAGTGTGGAAAACACAGCCCCAGCTTTCATTAATAGAATTATTGGCTTCACTTTGCTCACTTGAAAGCAGTGAAATTGCACCTGAGCATTCCCACTGAACACTAATGACACTGCATAGCTGAAATGTGGTTAAGTGCTGCTATTGAAAACCCGGCCACTGCTCTGATGAGTCTTTTGAAATGTTATTTAAGATCAAATTAAGCTCTTGGCTATGCTTTTGTATATATGAGGTAACTCAACAGAAATCCATTATGTTTATAGCCAACCTGAGCTCCAGTCATGTGGTGAACTGATATTTAACATCCAATTCTCCTCTTGACTCAAGACTATTTAAGGATAATTTAAGAGTAACTGTGCTAATCTAGCTGGTACTTCAATGGTTAAAGACCAGGGAATGAGTAGAGAAAATGCCATGGTTTGTTTTAATGTCTTTCATTCTTCTAAATGTACTAGGACATGATCTTGTAAGACAGATGAAAAACTGCAGCAGACCACAGGCACTTAGAGCAGTACCCTCACTTATGTTGAAAATGACAGCCACAGGTCAAATAATTTGTGACATTATTATAGATAGTAATGTCTATGAAGACTCAGAGGTCGTTATGAGGCATCAAGACTTTATGATCCTGGTCAAAGAGCAGAAAAATAGTCCCCTCAGTGCAGGAATTTGCTGTCACACCTGCTCACTAGGATGTACATACTCTATACTGTGAATAGTTTGACTCTAGTAGAGAAAGAGAGATCAAGACTGGATGTCTTGGTTTTGCAATACAGGTACAATGGAAAAGACAAACCATCATGTTCAATGTGGGAGGCAGCAGAGAGAACAGACTGGTGTCCTCATGTCTGGCTGGGCTGCTTTAGGAGCAGCCTGGCTGCAGAGCCATTCACAAGATGAACACACTAAAGCTTTGCAAATTTTACAAGGAGCTCCTCTCTGGATGATGGGAAGTCAGGGAGGAAGGCAGTGATGCTGTAGCATAAATTGGATTAATGGGCAGTGAAGGCTGGCCTTTTGGCATTGCAGAGACAGGAGTTGACAGCTTGAGAGCAAAAGAATTAGATTAGACAAGTTTAAATTAAATAACTGTTCAAAGCAGCAGAGGAGCTTGCTGACTCACAGATGCCAGTGGATATGCTGACCCTCTATCTTGCTCCCAGATTTTCTGAGGTGTTCAGTATGGCCATAGCAAGCATACTGCAATAAATAGTTTTTAAAGAATACACTAGATACCTGACCATAGGTATAACCTGCCAGTTCCAAGGAATGCTGGGCATGGTAGATAGAAAGGTAGTGCTTCTGTGCTCTCTGCCAATTTGTCCAGCTCCAGATGATAGGATTTTTATGTTACCACCACTGGTTCTTTACCAAAATAGTCACATATCTACAGAACTTCCCACCCTTACCTCTCTGCTTATGTTAATCCTTTGTAACCATCTGCCAAGGAATAACTGTAATTGAGAGTTCAGACATTTCCTTGTTCCATATGATTTCACAACAGTGCTCCGTGGTGATTTGGCCTGTCAATCAGACAATATATGCTTCCTTAAAGCATATATTCCAGAGGTTTCTGCCACACAAGAGGGAAACCAGGAAATGTCAAAGTTTTGAGAAGGCTCTTGCAACCATTTGGGAGCTACACCCCAGTTACCCCATTCTAGCATCTGCCTGCCACCCATCCTGTACTTGTCACTGCAGGGCCTTGGCATCTGTGAGGTGTGTCAGCTCCCCTTCACCACACAGCACAGCACAGGTGGGGACCCCAGGCACAGGCTGACAGTGCACAGTGACTCAGGAAGATCTGCAGAACAAGCTGTGCCCTGCTTGCCAAGTGCAGAACTAGTGACCACTCTTGATTCTCTGTCTCTCCAAAGTGCATCCCAGGTGCACTGCCACAGCTCCTGTCTGTACTTGTGAATATGTGCTGACTTATTCCCAGCCCTGCTCAGGGTGGCCACTTTCAAACTCCAGACAATCCTGCACATTAAGTAATCAAAAGTATGCCTGGAATACATGTAGACACACTTGCACTAACTGCCAGCAGCAGGAGGGGGCCTGCGGCAGCATAGTCTGGACAAGTCACCACCTGGGAACACACTGACAGGCTTGGCCCAAGCTGAGCTGAGCCTGAGTATGCCTGCACATCCTGACCTGTTCTCTCTGATTTTCACGTTAGCCAGAGCCACCTGTGCTACCAAAGTAAAGCAATGGGGGCTGTCAGGGCTGTCTGGAAGAGCTGGTTCACTTTATATTCTTCAGGGAGAACCACTGTGATTGGCTGCAGACTGAGTAGATGACTAAAATTGGTGTGTTTCAACACAACCATAAAGTTCACCCTACAAGAGACTTGCTGCTCAGTGTGTGAGTGGTGGCAGCTGCTGTTGAGCCAGGCTTCACTTGATCTGCCTCAAGCAGAGGTTAATAGGCAGGATAGACAGGATTAGTCACACATACAGCATGAATGTTAGAATTCTTAATTTGCCATGGCTCTTCTTTCAGCCCTGGAGCTAGATCCATATAGCATGGAGAATTTGAGAGACAGTCCCAAACTTAAGAAAGTTGCCCTACAGTACCTGTATAGGTTTCCCACCAAAAATGGTTTATGGTGTTTTGTGTGATCATGGGCAGAGTGGACAGGACCATAGAATCATAGAATCATAGAATAGCTGAGTGGGAAGGGACCCATCAGAATCATGGAGTCCAACTCCTGGCCCTGGGCCGGACACCCCAAGAATCACACCATGTGCCTGAGAGCATTGTCCAAACATAAGAGTTCATAGAAAGGTGCCAGGCAGGTTAAAGAGGCACCCGTGAACAATTTGGTTGTCATTGTTCTCTCTCTATATTGTACATCAGACTTTAAATGGTTAATATCAGGGCTGCTGGAATAAAAATATTTACAGCAAAAAAACCCCATGCTCTATCTAATCAGCCTCAATGAAAATGCTTTCAGCAATGACCCTCTTTCCAAACAATGAAATTGCTCAGAGACCTTGTTATTTTCAAATGAACTCCTGCTTGTTTATTTTAATGCAAACAATCCAAGTTTCTAGGGATAGTGTTGATAGCAGCATGAAGTGTTTTCATAAATAAAAGCAAAATTTGTGAAGTGCTTCCATAAATACACAAATACAAGTGCTAATTAATGTAAAAATGTTATTCTTCTAAAAGATTTGAAAGAAAAGATGTACACCACAAAAAGGCTCATGGAAAAAACATTATTGCAGCTGTGCCCCATCACCTTTCTCTGGGCGAGACACTTGTCACCAGAAGGAAAATTTTAATCTCTGGCTCAGCTCATGAAAAATAATGGGCATGTGCACAAATCACTTTGGGATAGCATTATGTGTGTGTAAATGGCTGTGGAACAAAAAGGGGCATATCCTTTCTATCTGTGTGCATTTCCACCTCTAAGTGACCTAGTCCTGCGACAGCCAGGAAAATAAATATGTAAATTTAGGGAAAAATTCATCTTACATAGTCTGGAGGTCTACTTTAGGATAAGAAAAGCTGAGCAAGCAAGCCATGGTTGACCACCAAACCCAGGTAAAAGATGCTTACATTTGATCAGATGAATCTCATCCATTATATCAGCCACTCAGCTCCTGTCCTCAACTTTTCACATGGTCCTCTTTAATAAGAAAAAGTCAGCTGAGCCCTGTTTACTGTAGGGGCTAAATTTCCTTAGATTATCCTGTGTTTACTGTAGGGTGCTGCTGAGGATGAACACATAGTGGGAGGAATATTGCCAGCAACTAATTTACAGGTACCTTTGAGCCTAAAGTAACTTGCTTGTGAATCATAACCCCAAATCTTTTGGGTCACACAGGGTAGGTTTGTGCCTTCTGGATTCAGCTGACTTTTGGGACAGGGTTTAAGCATTGCTCTGAATCTGTTAGAAGGGTACTGTGAATATGAATAATTTCCTGCATATGAATAATTTTCTAGATACATCTTTCAACCCTGTTTGGTGACTTGGGTGGAGGGCACATGTAGTGTGTGTGTGGGGAAAATTTATTTGAGATCTTATGCAGTGAGCATTGCAGGTGCACAGCCCAGCAGGCCAGGCTGGACTCCCCTTCCCAGTGGATGAACAGCCATCAGGGATTGCCAGTGCAATCTAGGCAATGATCCCTGCCTGTCTTTGGTCAAAAAAATCACTGACTGCATTGATGATATTCCTATTGAGCCTGACAGGAGCTGGATAGCTCAGTCATTGACATCTGCATCTGAGACACAGATGTGAGGAACTGCATCCTAGCACCTCTGTTAAGAAGTGAAAGCACAGTGAAATTATTCTGGTCAAGAATGGGAATTTGGGATGAATAATATGAACATCATTTACCACCCGCCTCCCACCATATCTTCCCACATATAGCTACTTCATGTGTTCTCTGTGGTTTGTAGAGGAAAGGTATTCCACCTGCTAGAAGAAAAAGTGGGCACAATTCAAATCCAAATGAATCCATTATTACTGTGTAGTTTAAAAATAACTAGTCTCTTTTAAAAAAGAAAAGTCTCTGATTATCAACTAAACACAGACATAGCCCTGGTATACACAGAGAAGATGAAGTTGCTAATGCTGGAGCATTATTTCCAGAAAACAACCAGTCCAAAATTAATAGGGTCCTGAGAAACCATCCAGCAACACGATGAAGAGATCTCCCATATTAACAGAAAACCAATCCTAATGTCAAGGAAGTGTCCTATAAACTGATGCAAATAGCAAAGAGAATTTAGAAATGCATTAGGCACAGTGTCTTCAGCCTGTGAAAGGAGGGGATTGTCCCAGTCTGCTGTGGGGCAGCCTCATCTCACACCCTGTGTGCACTTCTGGGCCCCAAAATATAAAAAAGACATTAAACTTTTAGAGAGCTGGCAATGGAGAGCTGTTGGGATGGTGAAGGGTTTGGAGGGGAAGCTGTATGAGGAGCAGCTGGCATCACTTGGTCTGTTTGGTCCTGGAGAAGAGGAGACTGAGGGAAGACCTCATTCCAGGATATAACTCCCCTGTGAGGGGAAGCAGAGGGGCAGGTACAGATCTCTTCACTCGAACAACCAGTGACAGAACCTGAGCATGAAGCTGAGTCAGGGAAGGTGTAAGTTGGGTATCAGGAAAGTGTTTTTCATCCAGAGGCTGGCTGAGCTCTGGAACAGACTTCTCAGGGGTGTGGTCATAGCACCAAGTCTGACAGGGCTCAAAAAGCTTTTGGACAAAGCTCTCAGGCACATGGTGTGATTCTTGGGGTGTCCTGCACAGGGTGAGAACTCAATGGTCCTGGTGGATACCTTCCAACTCAGCATATTCTGGGTCTATTCTATGATAAATATTGAGAGTTTTATCAGTGATGCAAAATGAAAAAAAGGGAATTTTGGTGGCTTCAGGAGTGAGGTTCTGGGTGTGTCAGCAGATAAAACATAATCATTTTCCATACCACACTAAGATTTACTACATGGAAATATTCTTTCTCTTTTTATTTTTAATTTTTGCAAAAGGAACAGAAAAAGGTTTGTCTGACCTTCTGAAAGTCATAGATCCTCTACAATATTCTTACATTCTGACAGTTTCCCTGAGGGCATGAATGTAACATGAGGACTCCTTTGAACTGTTCCAGGGACCGTCAGAGATGAAGAGTTATTTTCTTGTATTGGAGTAGTTTAAAATACAGCTGATGAGGCAAAACAGATCTCCTGTTTAATATTGTCCCAGAACTTATATTTCAGTGTTAACTATGACTAAGTGGTGTTGTCAATAGATCATAAAAACTATTTAATTGAAAATGAGAATGCTGATTAAAGTAACTGCACAGATCCAGCTAATGAGTGAACAGCACAAGTGAGATTTTTTTTAATAAAAAGAGAAGTAGTTTCAAAAGTGATGTTTCTAAAGACTTGTCCAAATAAGTGCTTCTGTGAAGCAGAGTAGCTATAATGTCTAGCACTCAGCTATATGCTGCTGGAAATAAGGAAGACCCTGAAAACCATTTACTGAGAGTGCACCATGCACAATTTTTAAAACAGAGGGTACCAGACTTGGTATTTTTAACTCTTTCCCCAGTGTTGAAAATCAGGTTACTCATCTGATTTTTTTTTTCATGAGCTTTTGCAACTCCTTGGAGACTGTTAAGCTTGAAATCAGAAAGAACTCACTGGGGGGCATTGGTAAAAGTGTGAGAAATATGTGGAGTTATTGACCTGCTCTCAATGCAAGAGATAAGACTTACCCTTGACAGGCAGAACTGACTTTGCCAGATTAAGAGGAAGCTGTAATAGAAGTCCTCTAGGATCTGCATATTGACTGGATCAATATCTTATGAATATGAGAAAAGTTTTTGGACACAATAAATCATGGTTTCCTAGAACAAATGGTCTCTGTGCACTTAAGATAGGTTGCCATTCTGAATTTGATTTTGAAGGATGAAAACTAAGGCATAGGAAGGGAAAATCAGTCTGTAAGAGTGAGCACAATAGGTTTAGATACACCACAGAAGAGAGGAAAGTCAAATACAGCAGCTATGGAACTATATAAAAATGAGACAATCAGCATAAAAATAATAATACAAACAAAATCTACCAATCAATAAGCCTCCAAGCAACAGGCGGCATCCTCTGATGTCTCCTCAAAAATAATTTTGAAGCAGAGATAAATTCTCTGCTACAAATTTGAAAACAAAGCAATCTCATGAAAGTGCTGAACAGCTTCATAGTAAACAAATCACCACAAATGAACTAATCAGTGACCAGTCTGGAGGCTGTCTAGACTTCAGTGATCACACACTGGTGGAGTTTGCATTCCTCTGGGTTATGGTTTAGGCAAAAAGTAAAGTCAGGACCTTGAATTTAGATAAGAAATTGGCTGGGTGGCTGCATCCAGTGAGAAGAAAGCAATGTCTCAGTGACCAGATGGAGAAGAGTGATGAGTGGCGTCTTCATCACAGGCACAGACAGTGAGATCAAATGAATCCTCAAGTTTTCTGATGATTCTCAACCCTAGAAACATTCAAGGTCTGGCTGAATGGGGTTTTGAGCAACCTTATCTAGCTGAAGATGTTACTGTTCATTGCAGAGGGTTGGACTACATTGTCTTTATACATCCCTTCCAACCCAAATCATTCTATGGTTCCATGATTCAATGAAATACAAGGATACTGTCCCATGGAAAAGGATGGTATTTAAAAATGGTAAGTAAACTGAATGAAAAGTCAGGACAAGTCAAAAGAAAGCAGGAAAACAAGAGAGCTAAAAAATTCTGAAGAGCTTCTTGCAAATTATGCTTCATCTGAGATCAAATTTTTATTTAAATAAAGGAAACAAGCGAGAAAATTGGTGGGCTTGCTCACTATAACATCAGAGGGTCACTGAGAAGAAATAAGGCAGAGGAGTTCAATAAATTCTTTATCATGAAAGATGCTGTGGAAGTTCCTGTACTTAATATATTCATAGCAGACCAGTCAGAGGAGCTACACTTATTTTAGGAAAATATACATGAAGTATTAGACCTAAAAGCTATGTCAAGATTTCCAACATGAGTCTTATTTACAGAGGGGACTTCTCTTACCAGTAAGCCCTGAGAGCTGGAAGGAAAGAAGATTATGGAGCACACAGACTGCTGGGATTAGGTTAGCAATGCCCTTGGAATGGGGAATCTTGTCCCACCATTCTGCTGCTGCTCCATCATGGTTTCAGCAGGTGTATAACTGGAGACACAGTGAACCTGAGAAATGTGGGGTTTAAAAATACCTTTGACAAGTTTCTGCAACAAAATTTAATTAAGGTTATGAAGTTGTTGTAGGAATTTAAAGTTGGTTAAAGGTCAAGAAGATCAGAGTAGGGGGCTTAGTGGTTTTCAGGCTGGTTAAACTCAGCAGTGGCTCCTACTCTGAATAAGTGTTGAGAGCAGTTTTATTCATTGTTTTGTCAATGACTGAAAAGGGAAACGTGATACCTTGAAATGTGAGGATGGCATTAGCGTCTTTTGGGTAACCAGAAGCTGCATCAGTGACAAGGGATTACATCAGGTGTTCAAAAAGTGGTCAAAAAGGTAACAGATGAGTGTTGGTGTCGACCAAGTCAGTGTATACTAAGAAAAAGAATCTAAACAAAGCTTGCTTGCATAGCGCTGAACCCTAAAAAAAAAATCACACAGGCGAAGGAAAATTTAGAACTGCTTCTCGCCAAATCCTGCAACACTAGAACCAGACAGTGCTTACTGAAACTTCCAGGAGATTAACTTAAAAATGTTTTTAAAAAGTATTTCTGTGACTTGCTGCTACAGGAGGCATTGGAGACAAACCATACCAGAATACTTAAAAGAATGCAAATTCATGGACTTCACATACAAAACAAATACTACATGAAGAAGATGAAGATAAACCCCTACCCTAACATGCCAGCAGACCCATTTTAAATGCTGAAAGAACCTATGGAGGGAGGCCAGGTTTTTGTCCTCTCCTGAAACAGTGCCTCTATCTGCAGTGTTTTAGACAGAGCTGTTATTGACCTAAACACGTATCATTGACATTTCTTATATTCTAAATTCTTGTAATCCAGTGTTTTAAGGATTTACTAACCACAAGAACAGTTCAAAAGGTAGGCATGGGGATAAGGGAAATGAGAAGCTAAGTGCTCCTTAGGCAGCAGGGGGGGTACCTTGAACTCTGAAAATGTAAAATGCTACAGAGTGCATTAAAGATACCTGTTTAATTACACATTGTCTCTAGAATTTATATACTAAGGCTGTACCTGAAGGATAGAAAATTTGCTCTGTGATGTCTCTTCATGTTCTTTCTCTGTCTTTTATCTTGATGCTAAGTTATGTAATTACTGACCACTTCAAAAGCTAAACTTTCTGAATAATTCATACAACACAGCAACATGAGACAGGGTTAGGGGAGCCTGTGGGTATCTCTACATATCAAAAACAGGTATAGACTTCTGAAAAATAAAGAGATGGTATTAAATCTCAAAAACTATCAGAGGAAGATAAAATAAACAGCTGCAAAAAGGAAGAAAACACAAACAACTGTCATTGCCCAGAAATCACTATTCTCTCAAGGATTTGGAACCACAGTAACGGGTAAAAAAATTAATAAGTATTTTCAACTCACATAATTTTTTTTTTTTTGACATGGCTAAATCCTTGTCAGAATAATGAATCAAAGCCAAAAGCAATCTTTATCTGCCAGGATGATTGCACACCCTTAACAGAAAATTGATTCCATTGCCACAGTTTTAGAAATACATCCGAAATTGTCCTCAGAATAAAAGCTTCAGGTTTGGGGTTTTTTTGCCCTTCTCATTTCAAAATTTAAAGCAGTGCTAAATGCCAGGTGTATTAACTGTTGTAGGTCTGGTGTTCTTACTATCTAAATAGAGAGTGCATAGCAGTGACTGAATATTCTGGACACAGGGCTGGGAGACTGGAAACTCATTCGACTTTTTGCTTCCATATCAAATCATTCTGGTCTTAAAAGTTATACAGAGCCCTGGACTTCTGGTGCAACCAATAGCTCCACCTCAAAATTGCATAAAATATAGATCTTCACAGCTTTGCATCTTTAGTGTAGAAATAGAAAAGATATCATCACAAATTAATCAACAAGAAGAATCAGCAAATTCTTGGTCAGAACTTTTGTGCTTAATATTAAGAAAACAAAATCAAAATATTGATGACATCATTAAGGTGATGATACTTTCATTTTAATTTTATATTGCCACTTGAGAAGTACACTATTAGTAGGCAGCGAGTTGCTGAAGGAAAAATTAAGGGAACTGTACTGTTCTCTTAATAGCACACAGGCAATACTGGGTTGTTTTGCGTTTAATTTGTTGCAACATTCACAAACCCAGCAGTCTGATTTTCTCACAAAATAGATGAGTGAATTTCCTATCATGCATAAATGGGCTGAGGGAGATTTTCAGATTTATCCACAAGATGTGTGTGCTTATGACACCCAGTACTGAGTACTAGAGGCAGGACTGGAGCTTCACGAGTCTGTTTATGTTAAATCCCCTTCACTGGCAAGGAAATCTCTAAGCTGATTTTGTAGGGACATAGACTTGGAGTCTCTGCAAGTTGGTTGCTGTTTCTTGGAGATGGACAAGGCTGCCTACAGTTGAGAAAGTAAAAAAGAGCCAATCTGTTGCTGTTGAAGAACTTATAATGTACAAAGCTACGTGGAAAACTAAGTTCTCTTATATGCTTCTCAATCTCAAAGATCTTCAGAGACATTGCAGGAGAACAGTGCTAATACCTCTGTTTTAAAAGTTTTCCATGATGCTTAGAAACCTTGTACATGGAGAACTGGGTAAAAATACTCAAACTGACTTTTCTTTCTTTTTTTTTTTTGTTTTGTTTTGTACCATTTTTGTGGTAAAACAGGAATTCGACTCTAGTGAACACTAGTATGATAACTATCAGTGATGTCACCTAAGAATTCTGTATTTGACCAAAGTTTGATGTTTTAAAGAAAGAGAAATAAAGAAGTACCAGCCAGACACATGATCTCAAACCATAGATTTGGATGCTGGATCTTTCACAAATTGAGAAATTCCTGACAGAAATATTAGCTGTGAAGAAGCAGGTGAACAGATCCCATGTCAGATTCTGTCTCTTCTTCCTTTGTGCCTCTTTAAAGGTACTGTTTAGGGCTTTTTCTGGGAAAAGACAATAGTGTTTTTAAGCTAAAACCTTCTGGATGAAAGTCAAGCTGCTGGGTCTCAGAGCCATTCCATTAGAAAGCTTATCACAGAGTTTAACAGTGATGTTAGCCTAAAACTACTTTCCTTCTTTTCACTAAAGAGCAAAGGATTAATCCCATGGCAGATTTAGAGTTGAAGAAAATGTTAACTATGCCAGTATTCCTACAGGGTTGACAGATAAACTTTGGTCAGGTATAGTGTAAATACCCTGAAGTAAAGGTTGTTCACAGGCTACTGTAAGATATCTGCAAAGATAAATGGAAAAACAAAGCACTGTTATTGGGAGTTTTGTCTCATTTTTCATGCTCTGATAAAACATGGACCTCCAGCTACAAGTCTTTATTGATTTTAATTAGGTTTTACAGGTAACAGTCAGCTAAGCAGTTGCATCTGTGCTCCATGTCTGAGTAGTACATAACATTGCCTTTGGAGCTCAGATTTATCAGTGTGCAAAGTATCTATGTGCAAAGTACCAGCCTGGGGCAACCAAGTGAGACTGAAGTGTGGAACATACAAAGAAAATAAAAGCTCTCTTCTGTCATAACTTTAACCTGTCACTCATAGGAAAATGTCAGACTTCCCTCAGCTTCAAGTTTTTACAGTGAATCTTCATCTGAATCTTTGGCAGGCTCTTTCAGAAACGAAATAAGTGATAAAGCAGCTGCTGCTGAAGTCCTTTCTGGCAGAATTCATATTTTCAGTGGTTGTTTGAAGGTTCTTTCCCCCACCTGATTCCTTTGGTTCTTCATTTGATATTACCTTTTTCATCTCCTTTTTTTCCCTCTTCCTATATTGAACATCAAGAATGGCTTTGTTTTCCTTTCCTGCTCTTCTCTTTCCTGTTTTGTTTGAACTGAAGCATAGCTTTCCTTGCAAAAGCAGAGTGGGGCAGTGTCTTGGTTTGAAAAACAGGGGTCTGCTAGGGAAGGCAGGAGCCTCCCTTGGAATGGAGAATATAAACCCCCTCCCTCCAAATTATTATAATTTTGAAATTAAGGGGCTCTTAGGCAAAAATATATGAGAATAGGAATAACAGTTCTTTACTAGTATGTATAACAAGACAAACAAAACAGCAACAACCACAGCATCAACAACAAACAGAACGCAAAGCCCAGTCCCAGCCTTTCGGCTGCAGCGCTTTCCCCGTTGGTGCAATTCTGGTTACAGACAGTGATTTATTAAAAAAATATGGATATTGATCTAGTACTGATATCCAAATGTGACAGACAAAAACTCTCTAACAGTTTAGAGTTAGAAAGTGCATGTTTATTGCGACGCTGGGCAGTGTGCGGGATAGCTCCCAAATACACCCTGCAATTTACAGGTGATTACAGAGTCCTCTTATCTATACAAGTACTGAATACCCAAAATACAAATGCATATTCGTAACTTTGGTAAATCCCATTTCCCGCTTTGCATGGTAATTAGTTCAAAAACTATTAAGCATGCGTAGTTTGTTCCTTGAAAGGGATCGGTGGTCCCTTTCATGGGGAGGGGTCCAAAAATGAAGAAGTAAATTAAGTCTTCTTCATTCTGACCTTTCTACCTTTTCAATGCAAATATGACAAATGAACCCTTGGTAGAACTCCTGTTCCTCGTCTTCAATTGGTTTCAGAAGAGAGGAGGCCTACAACTGTCTTATATTCCTAAAAGCTATTTATCAATTTCTATATTCTTCATTATAAACCCAGCTAACCAAACATTGTGTTGACAAGCAATCAATTATTAGTTAACTACTAACTCTTAACTTCACCAAGGTCTATCCATTTATTTTAATTAACTCCAATAAAGCTTATCTCTAAAATCTTAACTCCTCTAAAATCTCTAAATTCCTTTAATTTTTTGTCTCACCAGCAGGGGCGCTGCTGGCTCCCGGCGGGCAGGGCGGGTGCGGTGATTCCCCCGCGGCTGCAGGGGGCGCTGTGGTGTGGGCTTGGGGGGCACGCGGCAATGGAGGCTGGGCCCGGAAGGGAAGGGGCGGAAGAAAGGCTTCGCTTCACAAAACCCCCTGGGGAAGTCGATCCCCGTGCCCCAGCAGGACCCTGGCAGCAGCAGGCTGGAACGGCAGGGATGTGCAGAAATCCTGGGGCAGTGGACGAGATGTGTCAGAAACTCCGCAGCCATAGCTGGAGCTGTGGGACGTCGCAGCAGGGCAGGGGGAGCGGGGCCCAGCAGCAGAGAAAAGGCAGCTCCCAGAGGGGTTATAGCAGTGGTAGTGAAATTCCTTTCCCCAAGCAGCAGCTTAGCTGTCCTCCGCTGAAAGTGAGTGAGAGCCTCCAGCTGCCCCAGCCCCCCTTTTGCCCGCCTCTTTTCCTGTGGTATCTCTGTCTCTCCAAGAGAAACTCCCAAAAACCAGAGGAGTGCCACCAGACACCCTCTTTCCCTGAGGCCGGGCCCCCTCCCCCTGTCTCAAGCACCCAGACATTAAGACAATCTTAGCAACTCAATGGGAAAAAATTCCATAGTGAAGAGGAAAGAAACCCAATCCCCATCAGGCAGGACCACTGAGCCTGGTCAGTCCAAGTGGAAGTGACCCAGTGCAGCGATTAGCAGCTGGTAGGAAGAGGCTAAAAGATGCGTTTGTGTTTCTGTAATTCCCTTTGCCAAAATCTTCTCTTGACTGCACAAGCCTTGCTGCTCTAAATGCTCTTCGAATATTCTCTGTCTCCACATATTCTCTTCTAGTTTTCCCTGTTTTGGGATGATACCAGAGATATACCACATATTGCGTATCAAACTGGTTGCTGCAGTACCCAAGGACATTCAGGCAGTGCTCAGGTGTGACCATCCCTCACATCCCCAAATGGTTTCCCAGTCTCCCAGACTTTCTTAAGCTGTCAGCAGATTCCTTATCTGCTCTGATATCTTCTCCTCCCAAGAAAAGGGCAGCTCTTATTTGCAGACTCATCACTACTGTGTCTGAATCCATGAAGAAATTGCCCTGAAGACTTTGTTGGGGTAGAGCAGGTTGGGTGATGATAACACAACCTGTAGAGCCATGAGTGGGATTTCTTCTGTGAAAAATTCTACAAACTGTTATTAGGACTATTCGCTCCTTCTAGCACATATAATGAGCTGTTTTGTAGTTCTACAGACTATATTTAACAGCAGCACCAGTTTACCAGGATTGTTTTTTCTGTTTTTCTCCCAGTCCTCATGATTTCATTATGTTCAGATGTTTCTCTACCTGTAATAGAGAACATTAATGGGTTGAGTTTTACTCACATAAGGCTTCAACTAGGCACTCAGAGCAATAAGCATCTATGAAATCCCATCTGCTAGAGAGGTAGGGCTTGTACAGAAGTTTTGGTCTAATCTGTCTTGGGCCATGTGCCAGAGAGGCCCTTTCCAGAGGTTATGGTAGCACTCTGTTCAAATATTGGGGACTAACTGCCTGTCCCTGTTTCCATATCCCTCTTCTGCCAATATATTCACCTTCCATAAACTCTGGGTTTGTCTGGGCGTGGTACACATCTCCATAAGCTCAGAGAATCACAGCATAGTCTGAGTTGGAAGGGACCCAGAAGGAACATCAAGTCCAGCTCTTAAGTGAATGGCCCATATGGGGGTCCAACTTGCCACCTTGGTGTTATTAGCACCATGCTTTAGCTTTGTGGATGAAACTGAAAGGCACTGTCTTCCCACAGACCCTTTAAAAAAGAGTTTATCTGAAATAAATTATGCTAATCTGATTAGTTTTACTCATAACAGCTACTAATTCTGTAGAGCACTAGGGGTGCTTCTCTGAACCTCTGTAATTTTCAGGGCAGGTTTATGCCTGATAATTACTCAAAAGATAAAAAAAATCTATTGTGTGCACATGACAAGGGTGTTCATGGCACGTAATCCTTACACAGCACCTTCTGCTCAAATCCTTAGCTGACTGCTCTGACTAAGGCTTTGGAGTAAGGCTGGGCAGCCCCATCATTTAGGTTCTTATGCAAGGAAATATTGTTGCTCAAGTCTCAAAAAATTGTCTATATTGACAGAAATATCACTGTATTAGCTAGAGTAATTGTACTTCTCCATATCAGTCTAGTGGAAAAAGCAGATCTTGGGATCAATTTGTAGAAACCAGTGTTTCCAAATTTACATGCTCATAATTCAGGAAGGAATTTACCTTATCCTAAAAAAATCCCACCTTCTTTTTTAAGCAGATGAGTTGCACCCCAAGATCTAGGAACTATTATAGGAACCCAGAAAACTCAAGTAACATCTGCAGAGCAGCTACATAAACTTGGGTGAACTGAATCTAATCCCTAATTTCATATAATGTTTTCTTCCATGGAACAGCACCATTCTCCTGGGAAGATTTATTTTTGTGAAGGTGTCAAGACCAATGCACTTGGTGACTTTTTTCTAACTCTTACTTCCAGTACTCACTCCAGGTATAAGTCTTTTCCCCACTGTGATCCCTGGGTTCAATGTAACAAACAAATGAGGCTGAAATGTAGGTTGAACCCTTATGCCTTGTTATCCCATCAATAGACAGCCATGAGAGGCATTTCAGTGCACCCTGCAGAGAAATCACAGGGCAGCAAGGTGTTCAGGATGCTCAAGGGCGAGGCCAACAAGAAAGTTCTTTCTTGATGGAATTACTTTTGGCAAATTAATAATTTCTATTTCTTGGAGCACTTGACACCAGTGTTGTCAAGACTTCTTGAGGTCAATGTGTCCTGCATGTATTTAAATCTTATACCATGAAATCAGTGAAAATAATATCTCAGTGGTGAACTTCCTATAAAACAGTACCACTCAATAGTACAAAACACTTGCCTTTATGACCCAAAAGTTCAGTGAATTGGATCAGCAAATCCTATCACATCTGACCTTTGGTTTGTCTTCTTTAAATATTAATTTTAAATACTAATATTAATTTTAAATAAATTAATCTTTATTCTTCAGCCAGGCATTCTTAAGAATGGTCATACCAAGGGACTTTTTATATTTAATTTGGATCAAAATCTAGAAGAAACTTGTTCTTTTCTTCCACTTGACTGACAGCAAGTTTGAGTCAGTTTTTAGCCATCAGAGACATTTGTCCACCTTCACTTTATATTGTGCATGTTCATAATATTGCTTTAATGCATTCAAATGTATTGTAATCCCTAGCTGATCTTTCTCCTCTCATGTACAAAGGCATTCAAGCCTTCATGACAATGACTGCTCCTACTACCTTCATTTTCCACAGTGGAATTGCATTGATGATGCTTCTTTTTCACTGTTCTATGTTTTTATTTTCCCAATGACTCATACTTCAGACTGCACATAAAATATCTTCCCACACTGCATATATGGCCTGTCAAAAGCTATCATTCGTGTCTCTATTGGAACTTGCACTATACCTTTTGATGGCCTTTCATTTTAAAGGTCTGTGTGAAGTTTTCTGACAACTGAAATATAAACAAAGGTTTAATGTTGTTTTTTTTGGTTGGTTAAACCTTGCTTCTGTAACCTGATAGACCTTTCAGCTGGTCATGAGACAGCAGGCTGTCTCTGGAGAGGAAATAATAGACTAAATTACAGTTCACTCCCAGATAAATTAACTGCATTTTATTTTGAACAGCAAAGCTACATCAGTTATTAATCATCATTGTCTAAAATCAGGTATATTTTTGAAAGAGATGAATGACTTCCAATTCCTTTGTATATTTGCCTTCTCTCTCTCTTAAACACTTCCCTTAAAACTTTGCTGAGATGGGATCCTTAGAAGGAGAAAGCAGTCATCATGGAAAAAAAATATATCCTACATTTGAATGACCACATAATGCAATGTTTTTTCAAGTAAACATAAATTCTGTGACAGCAATTTCTGCAATTCCTTACCTGGAGCTTGGTAACAGTGCCATATTTATGTTTATTGTCCTTGGCCTAAGAATCAAACCCAGGTATCTTGTACTGTGGCAGGAAACATCAAAATGTTCCCAAAAGAATAAGTAGTGATGGACATCTTCCAAGTCTCGAGTCATCCGTGGGAGCTGTAGTGGATAATAGGATGCTCAGGCCCCACCTGCTCCCCAGAGTTTCTGTGCCCCTGTCTCCCCACTGGCTGCCAGACCCATTGGCCATGCCAACCTTACATAGTCCCAGAGAAGGCACTGTGGCCTTTTCAAGTTCTTCACAATCATCCTCCTGATAGTGGCACTTCTTTTTGAGCTAATCAAAGCCTTAGAGGTTATTTCTAGCTCTGCCTAATTGGGACTGAATGACTTCAACTGTGGAAAAAACAATGGGAGAAAATTTATTTTATGATCACCTCTCTTTTCATCATTTCTTCACAAACCTAAATGGAGATAAAATGATTCTTTACAGGAACAGCCACGTGGGGTCTAGAATTATACCAGTGGGCTAAGAAGGGGATCTGAAAAATAATTGTGTTTCAACAGATGGCTTCTGGTGTGTGATTATCAATATATGTAATGTGTGGTTTTGCAAGGACTGTTTATCTGGCTCATCCTAGCTGTTTGTGTGTATCAAGCATATCCCAGGTGTCTGCAACTACTATGACTCAAAGGGCAGAGAGCAATAAAAATGTCTTTTTAAGAGCACAGCCACTCCAGACACTAATGGGCCGATGAGAGCCTTTGGCAGGCACATCTATCCAGCACTGAGAGCACCAAAAACGAGCATGGATGACAAGAGTGGATTTAGCTGCCAGCTACATTTTACAAGGCCATTCATTCTTGCAAACACCTAAGACTTATAACATGGTTCCCAGCTGTGCAAAATAATTAATTATAACAAAACACAAATAATAATCCGTTGCTCCTCACTCACGGTAATTTTCACTTTCTAAAACCTGTGTGCACCCAGTTTGTGTGGTTACTGCAAATGGTGTTTATTATCCAACAATCAGATTTAGATGAAAAAACAAAGCAAACACACAAGCAGTTTAATTGAAGGGGTGGTAGATGCTGATGTGTCATGCAGAGTAAGAATTCCAGAACAGCCCATACCAAGCCTGCTATTGCAAATATTGGAGTGTCTCTGCACAGGCTGCTTTGAGGCATGGTCAAGACAAGGAGGCTAGCCAGGCAGTGAGTGCTCTGTGGTGTTTCAGGGAGCAACTTCAGAAGTTATTAATACCTTGGTTTCTTCAAGGAAGACTCCTCCTCTGAGTCCTGGTGCAGTGGGTGAGTAGTTTTCGAGGTGCTCTCTAGTACCTGGTGCTGGCACAATACCAGAGTTGACTGGAAACAAAAGGAAAGTTCCTTTGCAGGGGCAGGGGGTCATCAGAACATGACTACCTCACCTCTGCTGGCAACAGATGTTGGCTCTTCGAAATGATCTGTCTGGTTTCTTTGTAGCAGCAGGAGGATAAAGAAACCCACAAATCACCACAGTGCCCAGAAGGGAAAAAACCCCAAGACAAATCTCAACTCCTTCCAAATCTGCAGGAGGTGTTTGAGAAAGTGAAGTTTACGTGACACAGAAGACAACTCAAAGCTGAGAAAGGACAACTAAATGCAAGATTCATGACTGTACTGAGAGAGGTCATATAGTTACAAGCCTCAGGCATTATGGTTCTGTGTAAAGAATATGGATCGGTCCAAGGAATAACATGGAAGCACAACAAAACAAAGTAAAAGAAAATAAACAAGCACCAAATTGATCATCAAATATTACAGTCTGGATCTGTGCTCATTTTCACATGGCTGAGCAACTCACCATCTCACAGCAGGTTTATTGCCATGTTTCTTTCATCAGGGAGCTGCAGAAAATCTGATCTCCAAAATGTATTTTTGCACTGTTTTGTTTTAACAAACAGAAGAAGATTATATGTTTCACTGAGTCAGGATGCAGACTTTACCTTTGTGATGAGGTCCCTACTGCTTCAGCTCTTCATTTCACACAGTTATCTTATCCAAGGGTTTCTGGGAGTCCTGCTGTGAAACTACAAGACCTTCTCTTTTAGCTCTTCCCTGTGTAATTTTTGATAATATAAGAAAAACTGAACTCAAATACCTTTTCCCTCAGCTAGTGGTGCATCTCCCTTGAATGCTCCCATGCTGTTGCATAAAGTGTAGTCCTCAAGGATTCCACCAAACTTTGGAGCGCAATTGAATTCTGAGTGGTTAGGAGCTGATCCAGGGAGACATCAAGGTCACATGCATGAAATAATCTATAGGAAAATGACAGTATAATAGTTATCAGCCAAACTTTTGAGAAAGTTTGATTTAAAACTCAGTACTGCTATTTGCTTTTCCCTCTAAGCAGACCTTTGTACTGAGACTTTGCAAATATACTTTATAAATACACATTTTAACTCCTGATATAGGCTGATACCTTTGCTGAAAGTTTCCCCAGGTAACTCCACATATAGTTTTATTACAAAGATTTCTTCCTATTCACCAACATTTAAGGTGATAGTCCATTGCACAAAACCTCAATAATACTTTGAAATATGGCTTTTTCTTGTCTGAGGCAACAGAACCTTACGGAGACCCAAATTATTGCTCAGCTAAGTAAAATTACATAGTTCTCCTTTGCAGTTCAACCAATTGTTTATAGTAAAATACAGCCTCAGCTATTATGTAAACATCAATACTCAGCCAGATTGTGATGATATCTGTTTCTCAGCAGTGATGGAGAAGAGTGTTTTCCTCTGTTCCAACATCAATCCAACCTGGCCGACACCTGGAGATTTGGCATGAGTATCTTAAAAAATCTTTTCATTAAGCACAGCAATATGGAAAGAAGGTATTTATCTATGTGTTATTATTAGCCTGGATCATATTTTTGTGAATTATGAAGGAAAATAGAAACACAGCTGGCTAAGCATTGCCCTTTAAATGTCAGGACAGTGTGTGTGCATGTGTGTGTGTGTGTATATATTTATCAAGATTTAAATTTTAATTCTGTGTTGTTTTCTTCCCACTATGGATTTCAGATGAGTTTATTTTCAATATGCCCAACACACTGTTCGTTTTCAGGAGCTATTTTATTCCAGGATAATTAGCTGGGCACTTCATTGTTTCAGGTTATGTGAAGAATTTTTCTGGGATTTGCTCTTTGCCTCCCCCACATGTAAAGTCAGCTAAATATTTTTTATTGGGAACTTAAGTCTCTGAAACATCTGCTTTGTATTTATCACTGCACTCTGTGTGTTGATAAAATACTCCTGGGAGCTTGAGTACTTGATCTGAGCTTTTTGCCAGCTTCCCTATTCCTTCAAAAATATTAGCTTTTTAGGTTTAGGATAGGATGGGCGAGCATTTACGTTAGAGCTTTCATAAACTTGTTGGAGACACAGTGCTCGTGGAAGGGCTGCTGAGGTTCTCTTGCACAACAGGATTCCCAGGTCTGCAATATGAATTAAGAGCAAGTGCTTCAGATGGACATACTCTGCAATCCCAGCCACCAGATCAAGGATTTTAGAGCCTCTGCATTACAAGCTGGCCAGACTGTCAGACCAGAAGCTGGCCTTTTCCACAGTTTTCCATGGAGGAAAACTCCAACATTGTGTGCCAAAGAAAATTCTTTTCCATAAGGCTGAGTACTTGATTTCATTATAGGAAAAATATCTCCTCAGTCCTTAATCTGATACCTTAGCAGTTTTATACTTTTATTTGGCACTTTTCTCAGATCAAGAGAAAATAGTCAGGTTGGTATTTTATGATGAAATTGTGTGTTTGCTCCCACATGACAAAAAAGAAATGTTTGCTTCAGCTGTAAAAGAAAATCACATACTTGTTCAGGTTGAAAGGAACATCCAGAAGTCTTTTACTGGCCCAACCCACCAGCTCAGGCAGCATGAGCTAGAGCAGGTTGCTCAGGACCATGTCCAGATGGGTTTTGAATAGCAGGTTTCTTCAGATGGAAACCACAATAAATAAAGAATTAAAGCTAGAACTTGTTCAATTAGATCAAAATCTAGCTCCTTCCTCTTCTGTCAGACCTTCTACACTATCACAGAAGAAAGAAGGAAATAGGTTTTCATCTGTGGATTCATTTAGATTAAATAACTTTCTTTGCTTTCTGGCTTGTATACTGCTGTTAATGAAAATTATCTGTTTCAGCAGTAGAAGAGGTTTTCTGCATATAAATTGGTGTAGATGTTTAAATTTGTCAAGAGTTTCTGACTCCTTTGGGATGAAAGTGATTATATAAATGTAAAAAACTTTGTTATTTTATATTATTTCTTTACCCGTGACATGTGCATCTGGGATGTTTTGGTTGTTGTAGAGGTTGTGGTAGTGGTTTATGACCTGGCATTGCATCTCCCCACAGCACACAAAGATTTATTTCAGAAGAAATTAAATTAGCACCCCCTTCAATTTTCCATTCACACAGCATTTTACATTAGATATCTCTAACTAGTTTCTTTCTCATCCTTATTTTGTGTGGCAAGTGGAGCTAACATTCTCAGAGAAACCATTTTGTCTTCTGTGTTTTCCCTCAGTTTTGCTGAGTGTCCTGCTGAATAGGCTGACAATTCCAAATATTAGACTTTTGCTGCATTTGGCTTCAGGATACACACTGATGCCCTAGTTTCTTTCAAAGAGAGAGAATTGAAGGAACCACAGACATATTTGCCTGTGAAGAAGTAAACATATTGTATCGTCTGTGTTTTCTCATCCCTGATGCACATTAAGCAGTCAGTGTCCATGCCTGGCACACATGCTACAAAGGAAACCTTGCTCATACTTGTTTGCATTGTCATCCCACCTGGAGAACACTGATATTCTTCTCATTTTCTGTAAAAGCAGAGAAAGGTCTTGCCTATCAGCTGAGTAAAGCAGTTGATGGAACAAATTACCAACTACTTATCTTTTTTTTCTCTGCTGAAATTTTGTGCCAGCATCTGTAAAAAACAATGAGGTTCTTGGCTTAGTCATCCCAATCCTGGATCAGAGAAGAAGAGGAATAAGAAGTCCAAGATATTTTAGGATGGTCATAAATGAGTTGCAAAGGTTAATATTTTGGTTGAAAACTACAGTTTGGATCATTTTTAGAACTACTCACAAAAGCTATCTTCTAATATGTCTGTCTCCAATGAGGTTTACAGTTCTGCTTATTTTAAAAGCACTAAAAAAAGTGCATAGTGCATTTTCTTCCAGATCTTTCTCCTGCAATTTTCAAAGATATCAGATGAGATAGAAAATTGGTTCTCTTCCAAGAAGTTGGAGAAGTTCAGTTTTAGCAGTAATATAAATACCAGGATATAATAAGTTTTATATCTGGTGGTCTGGGTGGTCTGGTGAGATTAATTAAAATTAAGAAGGGATTGATGGAGAATTGTTACTTTTTCACCGTGTGTACATGGGGGCTGTGGTTGGCTTTTCATTTCATTTTCAAGCACTACTGCTATTCTAGTTTGGAGATTAATTGTGAGGTTTGGGAAGGTTCACATGAGCTGTTCTCCATCTATAAGTGTATCAGAGCTAGTGACGTAGAAAGAAACAAAATCAGTATTAGAGACTAATCTTTGTAAGCACCTCTAGCAAAATTTACAAAATAGGTAATTTTTTGCCAGATTCCTTTATGCTGGATTCCTTTTAATAGGCTGCAGTTTGTGTAACTTGTCAGATTTTTTTGCAGAAATTTCTTTGACGAAAATCAGAAAATGCTCTTTTGCTGAATTCAAAACATTCTGTGATGACTTGCTTTTTACTAGATTCGATTTTGATTATATTAATATTACCATGCAAGCATTAAACAACTTCATTTGTTTAGACCTTTTTCAGACAGCTCACATTTCCAATAAAACAGGAAATATCATTCATATCCAGGTCAGGAGAATCCTAACTGTTTTTTCCTTTAAGAGTTGCTTCTAAGGAAGAAAAACATTTTTATCCATCAGACATGACATTTAATTTGACAATATTAAATGCACCAATCTTACATAAAAATTAAATGCAAAAATATCACTTTTTAACACTACATTTTTGATCATTCAGTAGTATTATCCATCTGTTGTGGAGCTCTTTAAGATACTTCAGAAGAAGTTTTGCCATCAGATGAAGGGTAGTAATGCCAAATTGCCTCAGTGTTAGTACAGTCTTCAGGAGAATTTAGGTTCCAAAATCCAATTTTCAGTACCTGAACTCTGATCAACTGAAATTTCCTGAATCTGCATTTTTCAAGACAAAGAAAACACCTTTATTTCCTCTTGTGAGGAATATTCCAGGAGCAACACCTCAACTGAGGTGAATATTGGTCACCCACCAGTGTCATTGTGGCAGGAGGTTCGACAGCTATGAGTTACATAAATATCTGATGATTACAGTTCTCCTGAAGAAAAAAAAAAAAAGCATGGAAATGAGGGCTGAAATTTGGAAAATGTGTAATGGTGTGTGGGTGGGTTGTAGTAATTCTTGAATATGCTGTTCCCTAGGTCTTTATACAGATCAGAATTGCCTGTGACACACTATTATCAAATACACTCCAGAGGAGCTGGTCTGCACACACTGATGGAAAGAATAAATGGAGATGTGTGACTGGTAAAAGGTGTTTGTTGACCTGCAGAATTTACTCCTTATAGAGAAGTTAAGGGAAAAAGAAAAATGCTAAATGCCATCCAGGAGGGGTCTTCCCTGGGAGATGTGAACCATGGTATCATCAGAGCTACAGGCCAGAATAGGCAAGTCAAGTGCTCTTTGAAGGACTCACTAGAAGTTCTGGAAGTCATTGAGCACAGGAGTTAGTGAGGATATGGGTCAGGTTCTATGTTCCAAATTCTTTCTAAAAATATTGTCCAGGGCAGTGCAATTTATGTCACATACATTATACAAAATAAGTAGGTGTGTCCAGGGTTTCTTTGAGATCTCAAAAGAACATGAAAGTCATAGTGGAAAATACATATTATCAAAAGAGTACTTGCTGCTATTAATTCACTAAAATTATACTTTTGACAGGCCCTTTTCTTGTCAATCTCTTTATACAGATTGGCACAGATTATAAAACTTTGAATGGAGACATAACAGCTTTAGGGCTAGAGCTGTTTGTGAATACTGGGGGGAATGCATTTGGTTTTGGTTAATTTTACCTAAAAAAGAGGAAAAGGAGTGCAGTGCTCTGTAGCACCAGATCAGTCTATCACAGGCCAATCTGAGCTTGCATTTAGGGGGAATCCTCCAACACTGGATGTAAACAATGTCTGCCACCTTGCTATCATTACTGCTCAGAAAACCAAGCCATTTTCTCTGTGACTCCTTGAGGCTAATTAAGGCTTATTAATGTGTTTATGTTGGTTGTTGATGTCCTTCTCATTTGCCCTCTGCAAAAATTAGTCCAAGACCTATGAAGTCTGATCTCTTTGAGGGATGGTCACAACAGAACAACAATTCACCTACTCATGTGAAAAGCTTGAAAAATGTGGTGATCTGGATTTGCTTATGTAAGGTATTTGCTTATGTAAGGTATTTGCTTATATAAACTATATGTATACTAAATAAACTGATGTCTTGTGGGTAAAACTTATTTTGCCACTCTGCATCAGCTTCATGCTTTATAAAAGAATTTGAGAATGAGTAAAAGCAGGAAAACTGTATAGCCTTTTTTATCTTTATTAAATAACCCACTCTCAAATTGAAACTCTGTTTCTTGATCCTCACTCTGAACCATCTTTTTATTCTGCTTTTAAAATTTCATACTCCTTTTAATAGTGAAAAACAATTGTTTTGAAAACATGTAAGGAAATTCTCTTTAAAATTAAAATCTGTCTGGAATCACTGCTGAACAGACACTCTTCTTATAAGGGCTTGACTGTACAAACATTTCAAATAAATTAGCATTTCAGACATGCTATGTCTGTGGAGAACAGCTACATAAGTTTTCTTAAAACCTAAATAGCTAATAACAATACTTATGAAAAATATACTTTTGGTCCTGTCAGTAGAATAGAAACTAATGATAAATAGCTCAATAGGTGTCAGCACGGTAAGAAATCCCAAAAATTTCTTAATGATGAACTTAATAGCTAGGCTGGATCCAAACATCAATGCAGGGGAGGAGTCTGGTACACTGAAGTGCTGCAAAATCATTTAAAATGGGAAAATCCAACCTTCTGCAATTTTTTGGCAGCATTTCTGCAGTCATCACCTGCATGATGGTGCCTGTCCCTGGATTGTCTCTGAGCAGTGATAGCACATTCTGAAATCTGTTCCAGCTTCAGACCATGGCACCTAGGACCTTTCACAAGGAGTCAAGTAGGCTATGCTATGTCTGCAGCATTTTCTCTTGCTTACCTGGATTGGACCATTCAGTCTACATGATGATACCCTAAAGTGCTCTCTCTTGATGAGGTGATAATTTGACTGTCTTCTTGTTGTTTAAAGACCTCAGCCTAGAGGACCGTGAACTTTAAAGCTGAATGCTGCTTGACTGTTTTGCCCTGTGAAATTACTATTAGGATCTACTTATTTTCTTCACTGTCATCTTCAATGAGATCCACTTTGTTCTGGGTGTAAAAGCCCAAATTATAAATCTCAGTGGCCCAAAATTATAAATCTCTCTAAGTCGGTAAACTCTAATAGAACAAATGCCAATAGCAGGACTGAAAAACAGAACAGAGTTGTTAAACTGCTTCAGGTGTACCATTTGCCTCTGTGAATGTGATAATGTTGAAAAAGTATGCTATAATCATTGATTCTTGTTTGTTTTTCTGACACTCACAAAGTAGATGGTTTTATTCATAGCATATTTATCAGTGAGGGCTTGAAACCTTGTGCAACCTACCTGATTGGCTGTTCGCCTTTGGTCTAAAAAATCATCCTGCCACTTATTCTATGAAATCACAACTTATCATCATTCTGACACAAAATTTGAGCTGATCACTCCCATTTAGACTGCTCTAATCTCCAAACTGCAGGAGCACATGCAGTCAGAATGGATTTGGGGCATCACACAGAGGTCTCATCTCAGGCGAAGAAGGGCGAAGGCAGTGAGGCAGGACAGCAAAAGTACTGACTGGTGCAGCTGAGGTCTCAATCAGGCAAAGAAACAAAGTTGATGAAATCTCTTGGGATTCTGATTGCTCTTTTTCTGAAACTCAGTTATGAAGTATTTGGTGCAGGAAAACTTGCTACATTTCCCTACCATGCTTTCTGTAATAGATGTTCATGATTGTATAAAACGACAGATCAGTGCAAGGATGTAATAATGTATGTGGAGATTAGGGTCATCACATTGCTGATACTAGAGACTGAGGAAGGACAGGAAATCTGCTATCTCCTTTTTCTTAATGAAATTACTTTTGATAATTATGCTTATAGCCTTACTGGGCTTCCCTGGAATATCAAAAGACTACAGAAGAGCATAAAAATGGTTTCTTACACTTGCTACACTGTGCTCAGATACTCCAAGATTACAAGAGTCTGGAGTTTTTATTTTTAGCAGCAGATATCTGGGGTAGCAGATTAATAGACCCAGCATTAATAGACCCAGCTTCCTCCCCACATTGCTTACAACTTCTACAGATAATGAAAAGGATGCACTATTACTCTAATTTTGTGTATGGGTACACGAGGCAGTTTGCAATTATATAGTCTTCCAAAGTAGTTCTGTGTCAGAGATAGGAAAGTTAAAAATCCCAGTCACAAGAATTTTATTAGTAGGATAATAATACAAATGTACAAATACACCCCAAAATCCCTTCATTGGTTCATAATTTGACTTAGGACTTTCTGAATTTCAAGAATATTTATTGCAAGAGCCACTGAAAAATAACCATGTTTTTAAGAAAAAAAACTGGTACTCAGGAACCCTTGGATTTCAAATTCCAGCCCTGGTTTGCAACTCCTACTACTTTCTTCTCTTCTAGATTTTCACTTACACTTTGTGTTTGCTTCACAGCAATTTCAAGGATGGGAGGAGGGGGAAATATCATAGAAGTTATTCATGCTAATAAACTTTCTGCCATATGTTTAAGAAAAATCTCCTATGCAGTGTTCTCTGTGGAACATTATTACTGAATATTTTGCAGTGGATTTTTAAAATACAGATATGGTGCTAAAGTCAGTCTAATCCTGCCAGAAAGTCTGGGGAAATAGATAGTTTCTTCCTACAGGAATTAATTTACAATCTTGAAAGTTGTACACTAATGACACACCTCAGTGCTGAGACCATGGAAACTTTTATTCTATGTTCATGACTAGAGGCCTGCCATGCAAGCAAGGGTGACAAAGATTCCATTTATGAGTGAATTAAACCTTCTTCCTTGATGTCCCCTCTGCTAAACATGATGTCAGAATTTCTAAGCATTTTGCAATGGTTCCAAAGTAAATCACTTCAAGCTTTCAAGCACAGCAGCATTCAAGAGCTTGTCCAGTCACAGAATTTTTTTGAGCGTATCTACCTACGCTGGATTAGTTTGGAACACTAATCAGTTTCCAAAACTGACAGTCTTTGTAATAATACTTTATAGATATACTTTTAATTAGCCTCTTCCCAGGAAATGCAGAATAAATCCTGAGAACCTGTCAGCTTTACCAATACTCCTGACTGAATCATGACATTAATATTTGTGTCTCTTGACACTCAAAAAGTTCCAGCCCCTTTTACAGTGAGTGTTAAACACAACCCTCCCCCCCCCATCCATAGTTCATTCCAGTCAAAGGAAAGGGAGTAAAGGGAGTAACAAAAAAAAGGTGGGAATGGGAAGATAGCTTGGATTTCTTCATCGTAATTCCTTTAATACTTTTAGATGTATTTGGTATATATGACAGTTTCTATGCAATGCGTCATGGTTGATACTATTTATCTCTCTTACTCTTTTCCAGTTTTATGTGATATAGTCATGCGCCCCCATTTGATGTCTTAAATATGGGGTTTCTGGGTACATGGACACATGAGTTAATTTGTCTGCCCTTAAGCCATTTTCCTAAAATCTACTGAGCCTTGGCTGTTGACTGCTGTCTGAAGGTATCCAGTTAAAATTTGAAGGAGTGTTCCATAAAGGTTTATTTTTTTCCCTAATATTCAGTCCTTCTTCCTTTCCAAACTACAGTCTCTAACCCCAAGACTATCATATGACATTCCACAATAACCAATCTGTTCTAAAATCATTTGAAGTCATCCCAACCTCTGCATCCTCTCCTCTTCTCCTTTTTTTTACAACTGGTCCATGGTCAAAGCAACAGGTGACATATATCTCAACTCTCTCCAGACGCTCCTCCTTGCTTCCTATACCCTGCATTCTCAGCACACCATTTTGGAGTTTATAAAATAATAAAAAATTTTAGACACAGTCTAATAACAAACCTTTAAGGATGTAGCAAATGCTGATATTCCTAAGAATCAACTATCTTCAAGTTTTTGTCTCCTGAGGTCCATAGGTTTTATTTTCTCAAAGTGAGAGGTCCTGTCTTTTAAGGTCCTGTTCTGAGCTGTTTTTGACAGCTGTGCATGGCAACCATCCATTATAGTGGATTAGGACTTGTACGAATGGATGAATTCAAAGTTTGGTAGAGTTTTCTGATTGTAGGATTCTGGGGCATCCATCTGTGCAGTGCTTGGAATAAGTTATTCTGTTAGCATCATGTTCCT
Organism: Haemorhous mexicanus; assembly: GCF_027477595.1. Taxonomy (NCBI): domain Eukaryota; kingdom Metazoa; phylum Chordata; class Aves; order Passeriformes; family Fringillidae; genus Haemorhous; species Haemorhous mexicanus. Next base: position 147,256,592 of record NC_082341.1, read on the forward strand.
CCAGGATTCTCTGAGCCTCATCGGCTCGCCGTTGGCCTCATCTCGGTCATCTCGTTCTGCATTCTCTTCATCCTTGCGGGCATTCTTCTCTCTGAGAGTTTTCTCGGGAGGGGTTTTTGAGTCAGCTTTGGAGACAAAATGAGTACTGGGGGCATCTGGAGCTAATTGCCTATTTCCCTTTCACAGTCTCTGGTGGTCCTTGATGCTTCAAAACTTGTGAATTTAGGATTAGAAGAGAGAAGGGACATATTTGCCATTATGTTTTGTGCAGCAAACCTGCTGATGTTGGTTGTGATGGGATCATGCAAGGTTCTGAGGAAAGTTTCCAAACAGAGAGGATAGCAGTAGTTTAAAGAGAGAAAGAAAGATCAGGATCTATTGTTGGGCCAAAAGTAGACCCTCACTATAAACTGATTGATGACATAGAGTAATGCCCAAGCATTTCTATTCCCTTCAGGAACAGGCTTTTAGTGCAGTCTGGAGATCAAAAAATGGAGGAAGATTTGGTTGGAGTCACATTTTGGAAAAGAAAGAGTTTAAACTTATCTGTGGTGGTGGGGAGCGTAGTATAAGCTAGAAAGATGAGTGTTCTGGAAAGAGCACTCATATTCTACGCTGATATTCCTTTATTTTGTTTAATTACTCCATGGTGGCTGTGCAGCTTTTTAAATAACAGAGCTTAAGGATTAATAAGGGGTAAAGTTTCAATATGAATGATTAGTACTGGATTGAAGGAAATGTCAAAAATATTTTGTAGTAATACTACAAGATCAGTACTCCTGAGTATTACCCGGGAGCTAAGTTGAATGCAAGTTGTTAATGAAATGATATAATATAGTTATACATTATATAAGAAAAGTATTATTAATACTTTTGTCTTTTTGAGATAATGGCTTATTTTTGGTTCCTTTAGCTGTGCCTGAGAAGTACAGTAGGATTCAGGTTAGAGTAGTGGGAATGAGAGAGGTAAATACTAAAAGTATGGTTGTATGTTGCAGACGGTGCTTTCAAAAGAGCCAGCTTTTATATTTTTCATTCAGGTTATGTCTCGTGATTGCAAACTAGCCATAGCCAGGTTAGTGTTAACTTAAAAAAAATTGGAGTAGATCATTATTGTACTGATTTCAGACCTTCAATGTAAAACAATTTAAAATTACCTTAGCCAGCTGTATTGGGGTTTTGTGGACAGGTTTTGGTAGGGGGGCGTCTACCAGGGTGGCTCCTGTGAGAAACAGCCAGAAGCTTCCTCCATGTCTGACAGAACCAATCCCTGATGGCTCCAAGGTGGATGTGCTGCTGGTCAAGGCTGGGCAAGTTAGAAATGATGGAAAGACCTCTGTGATAATATATTTTAAAAGAAACTTAAAAAAGTTATTGCACAGCTGTAATTGTGACCAGAGAAGAGCAAAGAGAGGCACCCAGGTCAGTGCGGAAGGAGAGGGAGGACATGCTGCAATCACCAGAGCTGAGTTTCCTCTGCAGGCTGTGGTGAAGGCCATGTTGAAGACCGTGGCAAGGCAGCTGTGCCTCTGCAGCCCATGGAGGTCCATGGTATGGAGAGATCCACCTGCAGCCTATGGAGGAGACCCACAGCAGAGCAGGACCCACCCTAGTGCAGCCTGTCTTTGTAGGACTACATCCCATGGAAGAGTGACCCACATTGCCACAGTCTGGGGAGGACTCTTGCCCATGAGATGGACTCACATTGCAGCAGCTCACAGAGAACTGTTGTTTATGAGATGGACTCTCGTTGGAGAAGTTCATGGAGAGCTGTTTCCCATGGGATGGACCCCATGGCACAGCAGGGGAGGGACTCCTCTCCCTGAGCAGTGGGAGAAAGTATGTGTGATGAACTGACCATAACTCCCATTCCCTGCCTCCTTGTGCTGCTGGGGTAGGCGGTACAGTTGGGAAGGAGGGAAGGGGTGGGGGGGAATGTGTTTTATTTTACTTCTCATTGCCTTGCTCTGATTTTGTTACCAATAAATTAATTCGATTATTATATGTAATTCAAGTCTGTTTTGCCCATGACCATATTTGCTGAGTGATCTCTCCTGGTCCTTATCTCAGCCCATGAACTCTGTTATATTTGTTATATAACTCTTTGTTATATTCTCTCTCCTGTGCAGCTGTAGAGGTTTTGGTGTGTACCTGGCACCCAGCTAGGGGCAAGCTCCCTTACCAGTGAATCATAGTTATCATTTTAATTCTTATCAAATCCAGAGCTAAGGTTAAGTTTAGTATTAGCAATCAGAAAGTGAGGAAGAGATACAACTTTTGTGGTACTGTTTCTAGACTAGAGAAATAAAACAAATATATAAACCAAATGGCTCCAATTTTTACTCCAACTTGATGGTAAGGCTGAAAAGTAAGCAGTGAACAGAGTTAAAATTAGGGCTATAATTAGTATAAAACAAATGAGCAGGAAAATATTTTTGAAATGTATAGAAGAAAATAAAAACAGTTCTGCTTTTACATGAGAGAGAATATTGTTATGACCTTTTATCTTCAGGGCTTGACTGTCAGCTTTTAATTCACCTTTGTCAGTCATCTTTGACTATGCTGTGGGTGGGTTTAAGGTTGAGATAAAAATGGAGATGTAAGAATTCTTACATTTTGTGTAAACCAGTAATGTAAAAGAAAGGTTTGAACTGTACAGGTGAAAGATTTTTCCTTTTGTCTCAGGTCTGGTTTCCTTTTGTCTCATGTCTGGTTTCCATGAGCAGACCTTGGGTTACAGTTAGATTTTCAGTCAGCTTTAGGGGTGGTCTAGCTTTAGAGATTTCATAAATGAACAAATGAAAATGACAGGATTTTAAAGAGGGACCATAGTTACTTCTTTTAGTCTGATGGAACAGGGTTACAGAGAAGAATACGGGAGAGGGAAGAAAACAATTTTTTATTTATAGTATAGAAATGAAAACTGAATTTTAAGATTATTGTACCAATAATTTCTACTTTTATTTTATGCATGACCATCAATTATAGTACTACTGAAACTCATTTTAACCATATGCATAAAAAAATACAGGGCAGAAAAGGTTTATGTTTTATATTATTTTCAAGATATTGCCAGAATAAAATTAACCCTGAGCAGTGGTTATCTTTGTTATTTCTAGAAGAGTTTGACAACCACGATTAGAGCAAGGTTAGACTAAAGGATGTAATTATTATTAAGCACATGAGAGAAAGAAATAATGAGAAACAGCTTCCTCATTTTTTTCTATCCTCTCAGATCAGAAGAGCTGCGATGCTTTTGCACACATCCTTGTGAAGGAATAAGACCTCAAACAAGTTTTTAGGCAAGATTCTTTCTCCCTCCCATACTTATTATGCTTCAATTGAAACTAATTATGTCTTCTAATACCCATCCACAGGCCTCTAAAAATAAGTGACCTTGTAGCTCTTGATTTTTGAACTGAAATTCACAGGACTCTCATGCACTTGAAAAGGTTCTGGAGCAAGCTGAAATTACAACTAATTATTTAACTTATAATTCCTACAAGAAACACTAGGATGCTCACTGAGCTACATTAAAAGACAGCTATGATATAAGCATTGGGAAGATGACAGATACTCACACTGGGAGAAGTGACATTAAGTGTGGGATTCAAGGTACATTAAGAGAGCTATGTTTGGGTATCTGAAGGGTTTAATTTAGTTTTGTGTGCATGCTGTCTGAGCTCTTGCTGTGGTCAGTGGAAGTGTGGGGAGTCTGGTCGGTGGAGTCCCACATATGTTCACACCATCATGTGCTTCATTACAGTGAACTAAATCACACCAGAGGCACCAGTGAATGGAATAACTAATGGCTCAAATCCATTCCCTAACAATAGAAATTACCCATCATTGGAGACGTGTTTAAAAAAGACTGGATGTGGCACTCAGTGCCATAGTATAGTTGATGAGGTGTTAGGTCATAGGTTGGACTTGGTGACCTTAAAGGTCTTTTCCAACCTTGTTCATTCTGTGATTCTGTGTGATTCTGTGATTCTAAGAGATGAAGAAAGGCATTTCATTTGCCAGAAGCCACAAGATATAACACAGAGACTCTGTGTTATATCTGCCCATCTCACCTGTAGGACTTGGCTACTCTTGAGCATTAAAAATGGCATCAGGGATTTGGCATTCAGTTCAGCTCTGAATTTATTAGACATGGAGACTGGATAGTCATATTCAGAAAATTAAGTGTCCTAATGTGGAGCTCAGACCCACACAAAGAGGAGTTTGCACAGACAGAAGTTCTGGAGCACTGTTCAGGAGGGTTTAGTTGCCTGGCCTCCAGCTACTGTACTCCACAGAACGAGTTTCATCTTTCTCAGAAGGAGACAGGCCTCTCAGGTCCCTTATCACATGAGAAAGACCTGCAGATACTTCTGTATTAGGCAACTGAAGTATGACATAAGCATCCAACAATTTTTGATGCTCGTCTTTGAGATAAATCTCTTAGGATTTTGCTGCCTTGGCATAAATATTTCTCTATTCTAAAACAGAGAAATTCTAGAATGATGGTTCTTATTCAGAAAGAAAGCATATTTGGGTAATTTAAAGGGATAAAAAACCATTACATTGTTGAAAAAATTATATCCCCAAAAAACATTGCACAATAGGAAATCTGGAATTGTTAACATTTTAAAGAAACTCAAATGAACATGCTATTAAAATACACAAGTAAGGCATCTACACTATTATGCTTTTGTCTTGCTTTCCGTAACATTTTCAAAGCTTTCAATCAGCTGGCAAAAGGATATGTTTTGTGAGATAGATGCAAGCATCCCTGAAAAATCATAAAATCAGGGAAAAAAATTGATTGTGAGAGACCTCAGTAGCTCATCTACTCCAACCGTGCACTCAAAGAAGGACTGACTTCTAGAAAGAAAGATGGATTTAAAATGTGGCAATTGTGTTCAGGACCATGTCAGAGGACTCAGCAGGGACTGTGAGGTGTTTTCCCAGAACAGAAAAGTGCAGTCCTTTCTCTTGGGTGTGGGTAAGAAGCCAAAGAGATAGCTCAAATAATAGCTGCCCAAGTAGACAGCCCCTGTTTGCAGATACAGAGCCTGTCCCTTTGAAGCATTGGGGATTTTTTTGAATTAATTAGAAAAAGCGTTGACCCTTAAAGAGTGCTCTTTCAGGACTAGGCGTCTTGGGAGATGTTAGGATATTTAAGGTTGTAATTGACAGCTTTGATCTTAAAGATATGTTTTAATATCATAAATCTGATTGTAAATTTTTTTGTATCCCCATGGCCTGAACTACTATAAAAATTGTATGAGAAAATTCTTAGCTGAATTTTTTTTCCTGGGCAGTATTATGGCTTCAAAAGATGGAATAAAACAATTTATTTGGATTTGGTGTTCTGATGGTTTTCAGTATTTTTGAAATGGAAATAACAGATTAATGTAAACATAAACCTTCAAAGACCTTAATGCAGCAAAACACACCCACCCAAAAATGCACACATTAATATTATTTTTAGAGATAATTTTTCTTTTAGTGCAACCATGCTAGAATGTATGCATCTGTGGAGAATTACAAGAATGTGTGGTGATTCTCCTCTGTAATGTCTTTTTCTATGTTCCTCTGGCAGAAAAGGAATAAAAGCAATAGGTAAACCTCTTTGATTTTTTTATTTTCAATATGTCCATGAAGGAGAAACAGAAAACACTTCACAGAAGAGAATAAGACTTTAATTTTCATCTGACTTGTGTATCAGTTTTAAATACTTATCAATCTGGAAATCATTGAAATAGAACATTTGAAAGGCAGTTGCTTGTGCCTTATCCCTCTTTATCAAAATGTTAATTTACTGTTCTAAACTAACATTTTCATTTTAATCTTTCATACAGTTAAGACATCAAAAGTTTTAATACCAGGTGTCGGTCAAAATTAATTTTATATTATCAAATGATTAATCACCAGCACAACCAGAGATTTTTCAGCATTCACATATAAACAAATAAATGCACATAACATCACCCTTATTTTAATGAACCAAAGAAGTCTAGTTTTGGAGTAATATATGATTCTGTTCAAACCGGGGTACTATAGCTTTGGCTCTAATATCTGACAAATAGCTATCATCAGTATTGTTATTTAGCATTAATGAGGTCTTCTGGATCTGCATTTGATATGGATACACTCAGGGCAAAAGAAGACTTGGGGGCTGCAAAAAACCCAGTCAATATGGGCTTGTGTTATCCAAGCAGAGGACCTGTGAGCTTTCAGGTATTTGACAATATTTCTACAAAGTTTTAGCCCAATATAGTCTGTGACTGCAACACCAATTACAAGTCATTAAAACACATTGAATTGCAGTCTTGATGGAGAGAAACCTGAAATTATGACCACCCAAGATCTCTTCAGTACTCAGCTAAAGGTCTCTGTCCATTTTAATGTGGCATAATTCTTTACTGCTGGCACCAGGATGTGATTTTGCTGGTGTTTTCAGTGAAGACTGAAGGCAACAGTAGTTAAGCTTTCCTCCCTGGGTTAGGATAAAGTGCTTTGGTGAAAGCAGTCTGAAAATTTGGACTTTCGCTAGCTAGCCTGGTCTCTGAAGAAAGCAACACTGCACTCCATTGGACTGAGATCTCAAGCTAAGTTTAGACCATCTTCAGATATTTTTCAAAAGATAATTATGGGTTATGCCCAAATGCAGAAAAGTGAGAGATTTTTTTAGCTTTCAGAATTTCTTATCTTCTTTTGTGCTTTCTATTGTTCCTAAAATAAGACTTTTGAAGTAACCGGTATTTGAGAATATTTAATTAATATAGATTACCTCCTGAGTTCTATCACACCAAAGTCTGTAGTACTGTTCCTTAAAAAAATCCTAGAAATCTGCACAGGACACACAGATAAGCCCAGAGTTATATTGGAGACAGCCTTCTGCAGCAGCACCTGAAGGCCAGTGGTATCTAAATTTACACAGAGGCTCTGGACACCTCTGTGTAATTATCTGAACCATGCACCTAATGACTTGCATTCCATCTTCTTCTATTTCTTTTCTAACAAACAAACATTTTGCAATGAAGACTGAAAAGGGATTTTTGAGTTTTTCATGCTGATCAGGTTTTGACCAGCCTTTTATTTCCCATTGCATTGTGCAAAATTGTTATAAACTTGGAGCTTTTCATGATCTTTCAGCTTCAAAGATTTCTAGAAGAACTAGAAGGAAAATAATTTTAAAAATATCTTGTTTTTTGCAGGATCTGGATTTCAACTCACTTGGAGTTCACCTTACTTTGTAAAGAAATAGGATAGCTAGCAATGTTACTCTGATTCAGTATCTTGTCTGAGCTTGAATTATTCTGCAGCTCACACAACAACAGCTGCTGTGGAAATCAAACAGAATCAGGCTTTTTCAGAAGTTAGACGACATTCTTAACTGTCCATGCCATGCAACAATACATTCATCTTGGCTCCAGCCTGCTCAGCCAAAATAACACGGCGCTTTGGAGCATGTCAGTACAGCTGTGCTTCAGTGTATGCTAATAGCTCCTCCTCCCACTCTTCTCCTTCTCCTTCCCTTGGCACAGAGCTGCAGCTGTAGGAGGGTAAGGAGCAGAGGTGAAAAAACTTAAATGAGCCAAAGCTAATGTGCTTCAGAGCTTCTACTTCCCTTCAGATTTGCTGAAGGAAAAAAGTGCCATGGAGAAGAAATGCAAATGAAAACACAATAGCACAGGAGATGAGAGGGGATGATCTCAAGGAATCTGGAATCAGGGAGCTCTAAAAGGGGTATATACCCAGGTTAAAGTATTCTGTAAAGAAAACAAAAAAGACCACTGAATGGTGCAGGAAAGCCATGAACTCCAGCACGGAATTATTGGGTTGATTGGTGTACCTCTCTTGGAATTCTCCTCTTAGCTACCACTTTGTTATTGATCAAGTTTAATATAACTTTACAAGGCAATGCTTCATGGAACCAAAGCATAGGGGACTCAGCCTGTTAAGGCAGGATAGATGGCTGCACAGAGGTACACAGGCCACAAAAAAAAAGTAAAGCCATTAATAGTCATAAAATCCAGTCAAGATAATAGCAATAATTTCTAATCTGGGCTATTCAGTTTAGGGCAAACTCCATCAATGAAGTCATGTTAATTCAGGTACCTAGTAATGCAACTTCTACACAGTACTTCTGCCACATGAAGTCTAAGGTTTTCCTTGTTCTTAAGGTATAAAGCAGAACTGTAGACACAGAGTTAAGAGCACCTAAATGCTGATCACAGAATAACAGTCACAGAGCATGCTGAGTTGGAAGAACCCACAAGGACCACTGAGTAGAACACCTGACCCTGCACAAGACCATCACCAAGACTCATACCATGTGTCTGTGAACACTGTCCAAATTCTTCTTGAACTCTGTCAGGCTTGGTGCTGTGACCACTTCCCTGGGGAACCTGTTCCAGTGCTCAAGCACTCTCTAGGTGAAGAACCATTTTCTAATATTCAACCTAAACATCCCCTGACACAACTTCAGCACATTCCCTCAGGTCCTGTCAGTAGTCACCAGACAGAAGAGATCAGTGTCTGCCCTTACTCTTGCCCTGACGAGGAAGTTGTAAGTGCAATAAGGTCTCCCCTCAGACTACTCCAGCCTGAACAGACCAAGTGACCTCAGGTGCTCCTCACATGGTTTCCCCTCGAGGTCCTTCACTGTTGTTGTTGCCCTCCTTTGGACACTCTCTAACAGTTTAATGTCTTTCTTGCATTTTGTGATCCAAAACTGCACACAGGACTGCAGGTGAGGCTGCCCCAGTGCAGAGCAAAGTGGGAAAATCCCCTCCCTTGCCCAGCTGGCCATGCTGTCCCTGATGTCCCAGGACAGGGTTGGCCCTCTTGGCTGCCAGGGCACTGCTGACTCATGTTCAACTTTCCACTGACCAGGGCCCCCCACCACGTCCCTTTTCATGGCTCTGCTTTCCAGCCCCTCATTCTCCAATCCTTTCATAGACCCAGGGTTGCCCCATCCCTGGTACAGAACCCAGAACTTTCCCTTGTTGAACTTCATATGGCTGGTGATTGCCCAGTCCTCTGATTTGTGAGGTCTCTCTGCAGGGCCTCTGTGCCTTTGAGGGAGTCAACAGCTCCTCCCAGTTTTGTATAATCTGTGAACTTGCTCAGCATCCCTTCCAGCCCCGTGTCCAGGTCATTAATGAAGACATTGAAGAGCACAGGGCCAGGATGGAGCCCTGTGGAACCCCACTGGTAACAGGTCCCCAGTCTGATGTCACCCCATTCACCACAACCCTTCATGTCCAACCCATGAACCAGTTGCTCACACATCCCAGGATGTGTTTATCCAGTTGTGTGCAGGACATTTTGTCCAGAGAATCCTGTGAGAGACAGTATGGAAATCTCAAATGAAATCCATAAAGATTTCACACACCAACTGGCTTCCCTTGATCAGCTGGGTGGATGACCTTGTCATAAAAGGAAATCAGGTTTGATTTTCAGGTTGATATGCAGAAGTCTACATGAACTTCCAGTGCCTGAACTTCCATTACAGGCAGTGGAGCACTAGAGATTCAGCTTTTTAAACTCAGTCACCTCTGTCATTTGCAAAGTTACTGAGAGTCCCACTAAAACGGAGCTGTCCCCACTGTAGAGGAGTGGCAGCTATGGCAGAAGATTTAAGGAAGAGCTGTACATTTTGGGAGAAAGCTGGAAGACAGGTGGGATACCCTGATGGCATTAGGTACTTGTATTTAAGCAACTGAATCAAGCATTCCTCCCAGTGACTGGTGACACCAATGGAGCTCACTTCTCAGCAGGCATCTGCTTTAGAGAGATGTCTCTGTGTTCTCCTGAATAGAAAGCTTTGGGGTTTGAATCACTCGGCCACATATTGATTTCTGATGCCTTTTGTGAGGCCCTAACAATATTTCTCCAGAAGATTAGGGCCATATTTCTGCCTAGACTTTCTTCTGCCCAGATATCTTTCTTTCTGATTATCTGTAACAATTGTCTATGGGTGATACCTGCTGAGGAAAGATAAGCATTATATAGGGTCAAACTGGCAGAGTCGTGATTATATCTGACTCTTTTGATGGTGGCCATGAATAACTTTTAACAGGGGCTCAGCATCTAAGCTGATGCAAAAGGTAACTCTCTTTTGTTTGATTATATTTATGTAGGTATAAATATGTAGAGGAGTTTGATTTTTTCCTAAATCATGAAGTTCAAAGAAAATCCCCTTTAATGTGCTGTAAGATGGGAATATATTTTTCTTACCCTTTTTCAAGAAGAGCAAATTTACAAGTATTCTGATTCAAAGCTTTCACATGTAGATCTGCTTTAGTAATTGGGATGGTTCTGGTTGCCATAAATATTTAGAGATAAATCAGCTGCAGATATTACCCCTTAAGAGAAAAGGATCATTGGCACTAATTCTATTCATTTATCCAAAATAAGCTCAGTGGTGTAGATTCAACAATCTTACCCTCTGCTTTGAAATATCTCCAAGTTATTTTACTTTTCTTCCTTTCCTATGGTTTTGGCTTATATTGACATGGATGTTGCCACCTGTAAAAAGGAGTTCTGTATTCAGAATCCTGTGACAGCTTTCTTTCCCTGTTGGTAATTTCAGTGTAGATATGGGGGGTCTGGAAGGAAAGGATAGAAGAAAATTAAAGGTATGATGCATTTATTTGATGTCATTTCAAGGAAAAATATCAGAGTAGTAGAGAGAGTGAAGACTGTGTGTGCTCAGCAGATCTGTGATCTGCACTCTCTCCCCCATTCTCTATCCCTCTCTTTCCTCACCTTCCCATGAATATGGGTTAGGATGTCTCTTCCCTCTTCCCTTCGCAGCTAGTAGAAAACCTGTTGGTTGGATACACTCACAAGAGCTAGGAGATACGGATTTGAATCACTTCAGGATGAAGATGTGATTCAAAAAGGAAATAATCCAAATAAACGCTTTGGGATACCAATCTAAAAATTTCCTCCCATAATCCTTTCTCTATTCTGGTCACATTTTTCAGTGAAAGTGGCTGAAGTTACTGGATTTCATACTGAGATCAAGAGGGAGGCTAGGAAGCCTCCCATGGATTTTGCAGGGGCTCCTACAGATTGATGAGGTGTGTTAACAGAACTAAAACTTTCTGCTATTGGGATGATGAGCAAGATAGAAGAAGGTACTGATTTTCTGTCTTGGTGAAATATAAATCCCAGGGAAAATCTTTGTTCTTTAGATTTTGATCAAGTTTTCCAGAGATAGATACCTAAACACCATCTAAGTTGGCCTCCATGTGCCCATGGTTTTCTGTTTTGTTTATGTTTCTGGCTGCCTAATTTGAGTGATTTTCAGTTATATTTGGATATTTTTCAAAAGTCACAGAAGTCTTTGGTAACTTTTGACTTAAATTCTTTTATCAATTCTTACTGAATTTTCAAGCAGGGTGAATGTCTAATTTCAGAAATTTTCATTAAATCTCAATAACTTTAAATTCCTAATTAATTCAGATACTTTAAAATATCTTAGTATATCAACCAGTACAGATCTTCTGTAATACTGACTTCTGGTGACTATCAATGACACAATATTTGGAAAAGAAAAAAAATGTCGGTCTCTCTCAACTATCTGTGCTACAGGCTCAATAAACATAGGGTTTGTAAAATAAATCTGGGATGTTAATCAAAGATCTGTACACATCCCCATCTGTTGTGATACTAAAACCCCTGCTGCTAACATTATACAGAGAAATACAATTACTTGTCTTATAACTAGAAACATTAACAAACACTACTGGATGCAAAAAGCAAATAAAAGGACAAGCCAGACACCCACAAATTATTAATCTATGCTGATAACCTTCTGTCTACAATTAAAAATCTGGCATTTGAAGCACTAATGTCACCCAACCTATCAGATTTTGGAACAGCCTCACATTAAAAAATCTATCAGGCTAATCAGATGTCTGTTATCTGACATTACTCAAGAATTTACCAGGTCTTTGGAATCAGAATTGGAAAGACAAACACAATTTATATTCTGATCAAACTGGCTTATATGACATCTCAAAGATAAGATGAAACTTGCCATCTCATGTCTCTTGGCTGAGAAAATCATTGGCATTTGACAAGTCTGTTTTATTTTATTGCTATTTTTGCAGAGGAGGAAAAAGAGGGAAAGAAGGCAGTTGAGCACTTCCAGATGACCAAGCCATAACCTACAGAAAATTATTCAGAAGGTATACTAAAAAAATTGATATTAAATTCTCATGGAAAATCTAGAGAAATAGATGAGTACCACACCGGAGATTGTCAGCTAAGATGCAGCAACACCTAAACCTATAAGAGACAGGGCTGGGATGTGAAAGTTATTAAACATTCCTGGTTCTGAGGTCTGCAAGAACCATATATGAAATTCTACTAAGAAAGAGGTGGATGCTTCATAAATTATCCTGTGATACTAGAAAAAGGAAAGGAGACTGAAAAATGCATAGCTGGCATGATCCTCTGATGGCTTTAAAAGACTAAATTCAATAGTGTCTCTCCTGACAAAGGACAGCCTTATGGGGTGACCAGATTTCTGAAATTGAGCATTCAACCAACCTGAAAATTAATAAGACTTATTAAAAGAATTTACCTTATCTGCTGTGCTACTTTTCAAAGATTGTGCAGAAGATGAAACCTGAATGGACCAAGCTAGACTCGAGGCCAACAGCTCAATTGGTGTCATATGCAGTACAAATGACATGGACCCCTTACTGTGTATGAGAGGAGGAAGAAAAAAAAAATGAAGGAAAAAGGATTCTTGTCAGTTAAGACATTTCCTAAAGTCTAAAACGTTTTAATTTGGAATATCTATTTATTTATTTATTTAATTTGAGTAGTTTAATGTTAATTTAAACACTAAGATTTTGTTGATTTTGTTTTAACTTTCTGATATAATCCCTCATTCAGATCACTTGAGATCCAAGAATTTTGCTTTATATGTGTTTGAAATGACTGTGGAATAAGAAGTATAAATAACAAAAAAGAAAAAAGAATCCAAATGAATAATTTGTTTAGGAAAATTGCCATATTTCTATAGCACTAAACATTTAAAAGTGTCGTATGCACTCCCTAGACTTAACATAAATAAGTTGGGTTTTTTTTTCACAATATATAGAGGTAAGTATTTTCCCTTCAATTTATAGCAGATCCATTGGCTTCAGTATATATCTCTCGGTTTGCACCAAAGTAACAGACCAAAATTTGACCTAGAGTTTTCAACATTTCTTTTAAATCTAAATTTATAATAAAGCACAGAAACTTCTTAATGATGAATTGTTTTGTTGCTAGGCAGTCTGGCCCTGATGGGCTGTTAAAGTTTGATTTACTCTGCTGATCCATGACCTCTTTCTCTGACAACTCATTCTTTATGATTATATATTTATATTATAGAGCCACATAGAGGCTTCTGAGGTGACCAGGGCTTTATTGTGCTGTTAGGCATTATCTACACATACATAAAGAAAAATCTCCTTATTCCAAAGAGTTCATTATTTATGTAGCAGGTGGGTTTTTTCAGGGAGCTGAGTGAAATGGAGGACTAAGCTTTGGCTGCCCTGAATTGCTCTTCCTGGTGTGCTGTGCTCTCTGCTCTGTGTAGGAGGGATGCAGGTGCTCAGCAGCCATCCATCCCCTGGCTACCGCCTGCAGCGGAGAGACACAGTGAGCTGGAGGGGACAGAAAATCAACTTTTCATCTGATCTTGCCAAGAATGACAGGAACTGAGGGAAGGACTCTTCAACGTCCTCATAAGGTACTGTGTGTGCAGCAAAATTACTTAAATTAATTAAACCTGATGAAATTACTTGAAGTAGGCTAAACAATACAAAAGTTATTGGTAGAGAGGGAAAAAACCTGAAAATTTGTTAGCATGGATGTTCAACCCCTGAGTCTGTAACTATTGAGGTTCCTGCCTCGTGCTCCCCCCTTCACAGCTATTTACTGCAGATGGGCTTGTGAGTGCAGAGATCAGGCATGGGTGAAATAAAAAAAAAAAAGAAAAGAAAAAAAAAACCCACAATAAAAAGAAAAAGGAAAACTGTGCAATATTTATTTTGAGAACAGAACAAGCATGCAAGTATGATTTCCCAAAATAGTACAAGACAAAAAGGTCATACTCTCAGTCCTCAAAACCTTGGTGCCTTGCTAAGGCTCTGTGAAGTTATTTCACCTGAGGTGTTTGTGTTTCCTTAGCCAAATGCTGCTGCCTCATATCCCAAAGGGGCCTTGCTACAAAAGGCATATGAAAATCAATTGCTGAGCTTCTGCCTGACTCAAAGGCTCTGCAGGCAGGACTGTGAGTGAAAATGGTTGGTCACCACAGGTGCTACCCCAGTTCACTGCAATATCAGCTTGAGTCACAGACAGGGCAGAAAGGGTGCTCCTCATCCACCCCTGCTAAGCACACATACAACTCTTTCGTGAGGGGGGGAATCTGACTGACTAATTCTGTATAAAATTAGGTACAACAAATCTCATTCTCTTTAGTACTCTGCCTTCTACAAGATGTGTGTTGCTTTTAGACCAGTTTTTGAGGTGTTAAATAAATCTAGGTGGGCAGAATAAAGGCCCATGCATTCAGATTTATCAAGACTTTTCTCTGTATTCTCTTTTCTTGACTTTCTTCACCTTTCATAAGAGACTTGCTCACAACAGAGAATGGCAATCCAAAAAATAGCTCCTGGAAGTGTGAATTTCAGCTATGAGTCTCAGCTTTGTCTTGCCTGATGCTACACTTGAGATATTGAAAAACAAGAGTCTGCTCTTAATCTCATTTTAAGATGTTATAAATCAGGGATTATTCCACTGAGCTCAGTGTAAATTTGTGGTGAAGCTGATCTGAGTAATAAATATCTAGTTCATAGACTTGAGCAAAACAAGTTGGGCTAGTAACTGAATATGTTATCATGAGAGCTTTGAGTTAGATATGATGCAAAATGTTACAGGATGGCTTCCTTCTAAGAAGGATGATTTTCCCTCTTTTGTCCACTTTTTGCAGTGTTGTCTCCTATACCAGTTCATTATTTCTTCTCCTTTCTCCATTCCTACCATTTTCAGGCTGCAGTTTACCTTTCTTATGTGCAGATAATTGATACTTTGGCCTCAAGGTAGAGTTATATAAATATAAATACTTGACCATACCGGACCAGATGATGTAACTGACTTTGCACAGTGTTGACTTATTCCTGCAGAGGAGTCAACCTGGTCTTAAATAGCCACACAAAGGCTTGTTATATCTCTTGCATTTTCCCCCCTTCACTTTGACATTTGATGCTCATCTGCCAGTCAGTATGACTGTTTTTCTCATTCCATGTAAGCCTGTGTTTGCAAGCAAAAGTACCAAATTGAGGCTACATTTTCTGCAAGATTTTATCTGCCAGCTGCATCTGCCTATTTGCTGTGTCTATCCCTCCTGTCTGCCAGCTGCTCTCAGCAACCAGCTTCTTGATAGCCACAGGGTTCAAACTTAACAGCTGCTCCCACTTTTGTGCTGTACCTGCATGTTTGTTTTTTACCCTCACTTTGTACTCAAGCAGGAAAAAAAGATATAAAGGTGTTTCCTCTTTTTCGACTCATGCCATGTGATTCCTGTCGAATGACTGTGATCATGGGGTCAGGATTCTTTTGCATTTTTTACCTTCTAGGTACAACCTGCAATTCCCTTCTCAAGAGGAACATTTCCAGATAACACAGCAAGATGTGGCAAAGACTGCAAGAAAGGATGGTCTCATAAAGATGACATGAAAGGAGATTTTGAGGTGAAGGTAAAGGTAATAAAGGTCAAAGCTATAATTATCTCCATGTAGAGGTATTAAGACTGAGTACTGCATAATCTTACATCTGAAACCTCTTAATATATTCAGACATATTAACATACATTCCTCTGCCTGTGTTCTGAGCCAGCCAGCTCTGTAAGCAGGAAGCAACTGGCACAGGGCATGTTACAGTGAGGCATTACACATTCTAATGGATCCACTTTGAGCCAATCTCACCACCAAGGACCTGTGCAAATACAGCCTGGATGTTTCCTTTCAGCTGCCTGGGCTTGTGTCTTTCCCCCTTATTGCTGAGTCGCCTAAGATAGGAACCGTACATACTTTTACCTCTTCTTCTCAGATGAAATCCACACTTTCTCCATCTCCCTCATGGACATGAAGAGCATTTTCACACCTTCCATGTCATCCCCTGGGATTCTCAAAGACCTGTGTTTGCATTAATTCCCATACTTTTGATTATGAAAACCCTCATGATGCCCATATGATTTTATCTTTCTTTACTATTATGAATATGCCTGATGATCCTAACTCTGAGATTTCTAGTCAGAGACCAGTAGAACTTGTGGACTTAAATAGCTGCATAAGAATATTGAGGATATGAGCCAAGGCTGCATGACAGTGTTCTTCTGTGTCCTAAGCAGAGAAGGGCATTCTATGCAGCTTTTGAAAAAACATGGGGTCAACCTCTCTGTGTATCCCTATTCTGTGCATCACACAATCAATCTCTAGAACTCTATGGAATTTCAACAAAGCTGTAAACATATACATCATTTCACATGATAACTCTGACTGTGTTCTCCAGAGAGGACCCTTGGAAGGTCACTTGCAACAGTATGTGAGGATGTAAACAACACCTGACAGCTACACTTGCATTTACCCATTAATATTGGTATCAAAGGTATGGGAGGTATGGGCCTGTGTATTCTTGGTGTCCCCTAGATTTTTCATTTTTGGAGTCAAGCATAACTTAACTCACTATTGAAGCACTGTGCTCCTCTCCCTGAAAGTGTTGGGGAAACTTTTACCATGTTGGAGGAAGGAAGAGCATGCCTTTTACTTACGGTGACCAAGCATGAAAATGTTCAATGCTGCCACTCATCAGGAGAAAAAGGGCTTTGGAAACATGGGCTTCAGTATAGTCTGAAGGGGCTTAAAACCTTTTTGTTATAATCAAATACTTTATCTTTCCCTATACACTGCCTGAATGTTGAATGGCAGTTTTGTGGTAGATGTTTTTATAACACCTGTATTTCATAAGCTTTGATATCAGTATCCCACTTGGATATCCTTGGCTTCTATGTTAGTAAAAAGAATGATGAGTAGAAAATTTTGACCAAAGCTTTCCTGACACAAAATGTTATAATATTTTAGTCCTTATCTTTGCCAGTTACGGCATGACAAAGACAAAGATTAAACCATTAATCACACACAGGCCTGTAAAAATTCCGTTTTGATCATAAGACAGTACTTGAAGTGATGATGTGCCAGTACTGTTATTTTGACATGATAAAGTAATACTGAGTGTCTGTTTTGTACTTTCATCTCTTGATCTTCTCTTGAAGGGAAAGTGAAGAATGAGAGATTACAAAAATATATAATGTAAACATGACTGTATGACAAACCTCAGAAAGGAAAGAAAGTTAAATGCTGAAAGCCTGCTGATGTTTCTTTTATCTTTTTCTTGCATGAGTCATGCAAACTTCTGTTGTTTCTCTTCCACTTACTGATTTATTGCTTGATAGTACTCCTGAAATTGAAAGCTTTCAACTTTCAATTGAAATTGAAAAATTTCTTGAAATGGAAAACTTCACTTCTTGTCCATTGCAGTTTAATAATTGATTTTCAATTAACAATGAATTATTCATTATTATTTTTAAGCAGGGAGGAAAATAAAAGAACGACTGCTTTGAAGCATCAGCCCTGATGGTGACAAAACCATGATCCCAGTGGTTAGCCAACTGCTAACTCAGTGAGGTCAACTGCAGCAGATTGCTCAAAGCTACAGCAGACATCAGGCAGTCCAAGTCTTGAGGAGGACTGCAAGATTATGAGAGAAATTCTGTCATCTCCCATCAAAATGCGGGATGTAACAGAAGTCTGAAGGGGTAGGGAGTAGCTGCAGCATGGAAGTCCTGTCTATACTGCCACATCTTTATCTGCCACCCAACCAACTGCATGAACCAAATGTGTGATAGACAGGCTTCTCCTTAAACTCACTGGCTGTGGGAGGGGTGAGGCACTGGAACAGACCAGAGGAGTTGTGGCTGCCCCATCCCAGGTGATGTTCAAGGCTAGGATGGAAGAGGCTTTGATCAACCTGGTCTACAATTACAGGCCAAAGAGGAACTAGATGAACTTTAAGGTTCATCACAACCTAAAGTATTCTGTGTCTGAGATTAAATCTACACTACAGACAGCGACAGAAGCTCGCTCAGTTCACCAAGGGCAGTGTGATCACATCACTGCAATATAAAACTCAGGTTAATATATTCTTTAACAGAAAGGGGGATAGGATTTAGATTGGATAGTAGGAAAAATTCCATACTGAAAGCACTGTCAAACTATGGAACAGGCTGCCCAGGGAATTGGTGGAGTCACTATCTCTGGAATTATTTTAAAGATGAATAGATGTAACACTTAAGGACATGGTTTAGTGGTTGACTTGGAGTGCTGAGTGAACCATTGGACTTTATAACATTAAGGATCTTTTCCAGCATAGACAATCCTATAATTCTTAAATTCTAGGATGCATTAGCTGGGGCTTGGCTCCTGCTTGACAGCCAGTGTGGCATGACATGCTGGCTCATGTCTCCTGCTGTGGGCCAGGCCACAGGGCAGGCTCACGCTGGCTTGTAAGGAATCCTGTGGACATATCCCATGCTGCTTCTCTGTTGAGTGGGTGCAGCCACCAGCAGTGCAGTCATTCCTAAGGGATTGGGATTTAAAAGGGTGTAGGCAGTTCTTGGCAGGCTGTAAGTTTGAGGTATTGGTTAATTAAATTCCTTGTAGGTTTTCCCTTCATGATAATGCTAAATCCAGGGATAAGTTGTCCTGGCAACAGCTTTGGCTACCGTTCTTTCCACCCTTGCTTTTAGGATTGTGATTAGAGGTACTTGAGTATGTAAATCACCATCTGAGGCTGGTGGATGTATTTATTTATTTCACAGAAAGTGGTGCCCATATGAATTGAAAATACAGTGCACTTTCACTTGTGTTTGAATAATAAAACAATATACTCACTCTTCAGAGCTCAGTCTTTAGCCAACAACCTATATATTATTCATTGTTTCAAAATGCAATAAAGATACATACTTAATATCTGCTTTCCAATTAAACTTTATGAGTGGGGGCTGACTGTGGTTATATTTTTTGGCTGTGCTTTTTAATTTTCTTCTAATGCCTCCCTGGGAATTCAAGAGGCAGCTTCAAGCATAAACATGTTGAGTGTTAAAATAGTGCAGTGTATTTTATGGCCAAAATTTTATGGCCACACAGATTTGTGGTGCTGTCAAATGTGGTGACTGAAAGTAGGCGTTGAACCTGCTACACTTGATTTCTTCAGTAAGCTTCAGTATTTGCAATTTCAGGTAAAGCCAATGAGACCAGGGGTAAGTGGCCTGGTCTTCTTTCGTTTGACGAATAATGTCAATTATTGAAAACTGTGGATTCTTGGTGGTCCTACAGATCCAATCACTCATTCTCTTATTCTTATTCTTACTCTAATTCTTATTCTTATTCATGTTCACTTAGGAGTCTTCAGAGATAAGTGAGATATGCACCATAGGATTACATACTTTGCTTTAGTTGGTTCTGTTTGTATGTTGGGTCCTTTACAAAAATTATAATTTTAGTCTCAGGCACTTCTGGGAGAGGGGTAACTAATTAAAATGGTTCCTCTTTGTAGACATGTGCAGTTTTTTTTACTGCCTTCATCTTGTTCTTCCCATGATTAAAATCCTGGCAGATAATACTTTGGCACATCTGTGAGCCTGTGTGGCTGAGACATTGGAGACAGAGGTCATTGTCTGTTTTGGGGGGGACAGTGCCCTCCTGCCAACAGGCTGCTGGAGCAATAGCAATAGCAAATGACTAATTGGGATGCTTGTGTAATTTAGAAAATGCTATATGACAGCATTTATACTTTGCTTTAAATGACCCACATATTATTCTGTATACAATGGCTTGAGATGGAACAGTGACTGTGTCTACAAGTGGTTTTGTTTCATTGGTTTATTTTTCCTGCCTGAAGCCAGCAAAGATTTTCTCTATCTGAAATACAAGTCAGTGGCCATACTGGAAAGAAAAACTGGAAGAAAAAATGTAGATATCACATGCTATGACTAAATTACTAAAGAGCTGCTAAAAAGGAAATGGAGGATGCATCAGTTTTGAAATTACAAAACTCCAATAAGGACATTTACACTGGTTAACAGAGGCATGTCAACCAAGCATGCAACATGGCTCAGGGCAGGTGGCAATGGCTGTGACATAGAGATATCCAGACTTCCAGATCTGGCACTTTGTGTAACTGGTGAGTCATAGAGGCACTTTCCTTTGGTCTGTCTAGCCAATGCCATTGGAAAGGGGATGCCTCTAAGAACTGCTCTCTAAGGACTCTTATTTATGTGCCTGAATAGTTTCTTGAAGGGATTTGCTGTTTTCTTATGGCTGAAGAAAATATCTAAGGAAATTTGCATCAAAACTCAGCCAATAAAGTTATGTCATGCAACACTCACCTTTATAGCTCCTTCAATTCAACCTGGCAAAGAGGAAAAGTAATAGGCTGAGGTATTTTTGAGGTAATTTGAGGTAGCCCTGCTATTTTCATGCCTCCAATATGAAAACAGCAGAAGCTGTTGTTGAAGACACAGCTGGCTGTCTGAACTAGACAGTGATGAGGTGACATACCTGTGGCTGGCTGGCAGCCCAGTCTGCAGCACAACTGAGTGTGTCTAAATGGAGATCTCCAGCAGGCTAAAGAGAAAAGATGGCCCTGTTAGCAATTCTGTGCCAAAAAGCACAGGGAAATATTTTCAAGGAACAAGTAAAAGGGCTCTGCACTTTCCAGAATGATGATAGGAAATGGGAATCAAGAGTGAAAAAGTCTTCTGGCTCTGGGAGGCAGCAGGTCTGTCGGTGATGAGGGTATGGACAATGGGGAAGGGGCTAAAACCAAGAGAGCTCAAGAAACTTTTGAAGAAGGGAAACCAAAGTAAAGAGAGAGCATTCTGCAGATGAGCAGATCACTCGGTAAGAGGAGGAGTTCTTTTGCTGTGGAAATCTGATTCTCTTACTAAGGAGACAGGTGAAACAAAGTTTCAGTCTTTGATACCAGAAAAGCAGCAAGATTTCTGGAGAAGGAGGATGCTACCAGAGGAGGTTAAATTAATAACAAAATGAATTAAAATGAGAACTCAGGATAATGTAAAAAGGTCTTGAGAATAAAATGAATCAAAATATCAAGAGACATGAAAAGGAGATCTTTGATTAGCTTTATGCCAATAACTGGATGGAATGAAAAGTAGTAAGGATTTGAAATTATTTCCATGTAAGAATTTATGAATAAGTTTGACATTTATAGAGCCTGATAGAAAGGTCTGTGGGACTGAAATTTTTTTAAAAAAGACCCCCATGGTGATTTTTGAGAGTGGACTATGCAAAAAAATCAGAAATTCTTCTGAAGTTCATGTACAAATTGCCAGACCAATCACAACTTGACAGCATCTGCAGCAGATCACCAAGACAAGACAGACAGCAGGATGACTGACCTCTCATTTTACAGCGAGGAAAAGCTGTACTAACATGTAGTGTGACTGTGTGACATATGTTTGAGTTCTCATGCTGAAAGAAGATAAAAGTTCTTTATTTTTAGCATCTAAGCTTGGGGAACTCTAACTGAAACATCATTTTGAAAGACTGAGAAATAGATCACAAACCTGAAAGATAGGGTTGCTTAGTTACAAATGATTTTTGCTTGATTACATTTGCAAGCAAAATAACAGCACTAAGATCAATGGACTAAAATAGATAGTTGATGTTTTAAAACTTTCTGTTCCACAGAAATGAAAACAATTAAGAAGTAAATCAGCCGTGGAAAAGACTATCAACAAACTGATGAATTATTATCAAGAGAGGATGCAAAATGTTTCACTGCATCCTTGAATGCCACATTCTGACAATGGGAAAAGAAGACTTGGCCACTTTTGAAAACAAAGCAGAAGGGTTAGAAGCTTGAGTCAGGGGTGAAGTGAAAGGTCTCTACAAAAGCACTGACAATCAGTGGGGCCCTTATAGGGAAAAAATTTGACACATATCATGGAAGCAGGTAACGTGTATTTCAGTGCTGCTATGAATATTTCATAATATTTCTGCAGGTTTTACCACAATGGTGAAGCAATAAGTAACCAGCAACAAGGTACAATTTAGCAAGAGCCACGATGAAGATTCTTGCTTATCTCTAAGGCAAAAATTTAAATTTCTTTCTAATAGCAGTTTAGTTCAGATGGGGCTAATCCAACAAAATGTTTTATTTCTTTCATGTAGTTCATCTTTTGCTTATACAAAGAACTGTTCCTGTGCTTGCTTTATTTTCTCAAGAAATTAAAGACATTGGAGGGACTAGTGCAGGATCATGATCTAGTACTAAGGTCATAGTTTGGCACAATGACTCACAAATATCAAGTAAAAGAAGAAGTAGATGGTTTTTTGTAGAGCATTTGGTTCTGTTTTCTGGGATGTGTGCACATACACTGCTTTTGTGGACTTTGCAATGACTCAGCCCTGAGCTATAATCCACTGTGTAAAATATTTGTATTTCAAGGTCTTTGAAGAAGAAATTTGTTTCTGGAAACCTAAAATATATCCAGAGTCTGTGATATCGCAGGAAAATTGAGTTGTTGGAGGCATTGATGAGACAGTGTGAACATAAAAATTATCTCTTCTTGTAAATATACACATATTTTAGCTACTTCCTATGCACCCTGAATCCTATATGCTGCTTTTTTTTTCCTCACAGCAGTTTTTCTTGGCAGGGTTCTTAGCTGAGGTTATTGACAGAGAAGTTTAGTGCAAAAGTCAGTCTCTAATATGTTGCTAAGACTTTACTGGAAAACAAACTGAGGGATGTTACCTCTGCTCCAGGCTGTCAGACAGAAATGAGCATCCTGCAGCTTTGGAACTGCAGCTTCTCTGTTTTTTGTTGCATCTGTATTGCCTAAAGAGATGGTTACAAAGACAGAAGAAACTAACTGGGCTCTACAGGAAACTCTCTGCTTTTTCAGCCTGGACAACCAAGGTTACAAGGAACTTTTTCCAGCTGCAAGCCAGCTGTGCACTGCAAGAACAGGGAAGAAGACATAACAGGGCTTTTATATTTCTATAATTTATTGTCAGCACACCTTCCATGATGTATCCACAGAGGTACACATGCATCTAGGAATGCTGTGTCTCTGCAACATCCCCCACTTTACCTCTTCACCTGGTAGTTAAAATCAGTCCTTCAGGGCTATTGGTTCAACTCAGGACAACTGCCCAGCAAAGTGGCTATCAGTGAACTCTCAGTATCTCAATAAAGATACCTCAGCATTTTATACTGAAAAGTCCATTAGCTGCAATTATGCTGCCTGTGCAACCCTCTTTGTCCTCCCTCTCCTTTAATTTTGAACACTTTCAGTTGGAGAAAAAAGAAATCCTCTATGAGTGTCCTTTGTAGCCCATAAGATAACTTCAGCTGCCCATCCTTGTCTCTTATGCTCTGTTGGAGCTGGCCACTTTCCTGCTGATGTCTGAAGGCATGAGATGCATTGTCCTAATACAGGTGGTGTTTAATCCATGCATATTCCCCAGGATGAAGGTGTCCAAACTTGGGACACCTTCAGCTGAGGCAATTCACCTGGCTGGTAGTTCACTCCCTTCTCCAAAGGCCCTTTGGATATGACCTGCTGGCCACTCAGGGAAGGAGGTGGGTAACTATCAGCAGTGCCCTGACCTGGGTTCCCAGTACCTCTCTGCTCCCAGGAGCCTGGCATGACTCCCATGAGACAGGAATGCTCCATTGTGGAAAACGGTATCTGAGAGCAGACTAGAGGAATTATCCTCTGGTTAATAACAAGAGTTATTTCCCATGGACTGCAGATTGTTCATCCATTAGACATCAGAAGAGATGACTGGAGGGAAATACAGACTTCTGGAGGGAAATATAAACTTCTCAGTTTGTGAAGATAAGGAGATGTCTTAATTACAACTGTTGATATGACAACACCATCTTCTTGTCAATCTAAAAATCAGAGAACAGCAAATTATGTGGTGATATGTTGCCCACCTTTAACTCAGTGGAATGGCCTTCAGCACAGAGGACTGTTATAAATCATTCACAAACCTTGCAAAAACTTCATATCCACAACTACTTTATATCCATGCCTTCGTGATTTCATAGCTGTGATTTCAGACATTCTGTTACTAGTTATATTTATATAGGTGTTCCTGGTCTTCTTTTCTATTTTGCTAAACTTTTTGCATTTGGACATTAAACCTTTAATGACCTTCTTCATGAGGTTTTGGTTCTTGTTCCTTTATTAGTACTCTCAAATCCCAAATTTAATCTCTGAGTTAGTTCATTTCATTTGCAAGCACTGTAATCCCTTTTGTTTTTCTCTTCAGCCACATCCTCAGGCTTTTTACTTTTCTTCCCCTGTGTGTAGTTCTGTTCTCCCACAAGCTATTTCTCTGGAGTTTATTATTTCAATAAAATCACTGTTTGGATGACTTCTGTCCCATCAGGATAGGGTTTTTGTACATCAAAATGACATTTAACATCACAGAAGGAAAATCTTCCTTCTTTTT
This sequence comes from Haemorhous mexicanus, assembly GCF_027477595.1. NCBI lineage: Eukaryota > Metazoa > Chordata > Aves > Passeriformes > Fringillidae > Haemorhous > Haemorhous mexicanus. Next base: position 147,281,212 of record NC_082341.1, read on the forward strand.
TTTCTTTATATAAGCTCTCCAGTCATTCAGTGAAGTCTCTATCTTGTCTTCTCCCTCCTTTGCTCTGAGTGAGTAGTATGTAATACTGCAGGGGTTACTCTTACAAAAGTCACCCTCACCCTTTGTCCTACACCTTATATTAGTTCCTCTAATTTCTTGTCTTTTTGCAGTTTCGTTCTGGTGACCTTGGTGCCTTGAAGTATGCTGATTTTTTTTTTTTTTCATGTTCATTTCTCATATTATAACTTAAGAGATTTTACTGCTGCTTTTGCTTTACTGGACCACACTTTTTTTAACTCTGAAGGCCCTTAGCAAAATGCTATAATTTTATAGGTCAGTACATCCTCCTGACCTGGAGAGAGACCTGTACTTACAGCTGAATCTTCATCTGTGATTTCTCATGGTAAGGTCATTATTCTTGCATAGGCATGCCAGTGAATGTTTTTAACTGTGGAGTCTCCCTCTGTCTGCAACATCATTTAAGATCCCCACTGCAGCTTTGGCTAGTAAAGACCTCCGTGCTTTTCTTCCACTATCCAAAGGCTCTGTATTGTCTTTCCACTACCCTCAGACACATTCCTAATTCCTATTTAATCCAGGAATAGAGTTTGGGAGTGAGTGCAGCAAAACCAGGGTAGGGTTGACAGTTATGGCCCCTATAACAGCCACAGAGGGAATGAGGCATATCTAAGTGACTGATTGTTATACATAAAAAAATCTTCAGCAATCATAGATTATTTGTCTGCAATTCCACTCTCATTTTTCACTAGTTATTGTTAGTGTTATTTGACATTCCATCTTCCAATTTGCTGTGGTAATGGACTCAGGGCTGACAAACAAAGTGATGAAATACTGCTTATCTCAGCTTTATTTCTTCTCTGGACAAAACCATCTTGGATAGAAAACTACTCTCAGTAGTGATGCAATTCACAATCATTCACCATCTCAGCTCTCCTGAGGTGATCCTATAGCCAAAGTTATTTTCTATATTCCAGCAATATAAAATTTGCTAATTGGGTCACTAATTGGTCATATGCCTTGCTTATTGTGTTGAAACAGGGTTTCCTGCTCTCCCAGGTATAGGAGATTGTTAGGTGTGTTCACATCTGAAAACTTGTGAATCACAAAGGTTCCACAGGTGTTTATTGTTTATTCATGCAAGTTTTTTGGTACAGGGAACAGGCTGGGACTTGAGCCAGGATCTTCTGATACTGTGCCCTGTCAGTATTTGCCTGGGTTAAACCAGGATCTTCTCCATGTTACTGGATGAGGATTGCAGACTTATCAAGTTCTGCTGCATAAACTAATGGAGATACTGACCTTTCTGTTGTGTTATTGGGAGAGGGAGAAACTCTAGCTCTGGCTGAACATTTGAGTAGCACAGTCCAAGTAGAACAAGACTTCATAATATTATATTCTCTGGGAAGTTTTCTGAACTGTTATCAGTCAGAAGGTTTCTGCTGAAGAGGGTCCCCTTGTAAAAGAAAATCTGTCAAGGTAGAGTGTGTATTCATTTAGTTGTCTCATAAGCAAACTGTCTTAAGTTACAAATTATAGGCTTTTACTGTATATCTGGAATGTACCTAGCTGACTCCTGCCATAATACATCCATGGTGGCTGAGCACTGAATAATACTGTTCATATAATTTATGTTTGTATGTTTTGAAGTTCACTTTTGCCCCAAATGATTAAGATACAAGAAGCTGAATGCTTACAAACTTACTATAAAATGAGACAACTTAGCAGAAAATATAAGAAATACTCTTACAAACATTTTGATTCTTGTTTCTCATTTCTGTTTTTGAGTGAATTTTTTTAGGTGTTTGAATTTTTGTGAATTCCTGACCAATTTTATATGCCCTGTTTTGTGACTCCTTTGCCATATGTAGATCAATAGAGATCTGTGGATTGTGAGAACACAGCCCCAGTTTTGTTTCAAGAGGAAAAACTGTGCTATGCTGTAATGAAAGGGATTCCCTGAGATGCAGGAAAGGAATAACTTATTCTCCTTTGTCATTTTTGAATCTGTATCTCTCTGAAGTATGTTTTAATTTGTTTTTATGTGGATCAGAAAAATTCAAGAATTATGAAGAGTTCTGTGAAACTGACATGACTTCTGAAAAGTTGGACAAAGTAACTAGAAAAAAAATTTGTCATGAAAGATTGTTTATTCTTAATAGCTGAGGAGATTACCATTTTTCTGTAATTCATTGAATTTATGGCTGATATGCCAGGGATAGAAGTGTAATAGAAACATCTTACTTCCGAGGATGACTGCATATTTTTTACTGCCTGTGTTTGATTGCAAATTTTTTGATGTGTTGAAAGTTAAAAATGGCAGAGTGCTCAGGCAAAAAACCAACTATATCTAGTTCTGAAAGGTTTCTGAAGTGTTTTTAATTTTTTGAGGATTAGCATAGAGCTTGCTCCCAGCATTTACAGGTGCTTTAACTCAATTGTAGTTGACACAATGTGTACATTTACACCAGTCTCTGCAAATCTTAAGAGATTTAAGATGCCTATTTTTATCCAGACAGAAATAGGCAGTGCAATTCTCTCCCCTTGTAATCATGCAGGTGGCACCAACTGATATAAAATTTGCTTTAATGTCAAAATGATTGACATTGCACAGTCTTAAAGTCTATTTTGTTTGTTCATTGTTACTTATAGCCAACTGTTGATTTTGACTACTCATTAAGGTACCTTTTATTTTCATCTGCATTAAACATATTCCAAAACCTCCCAAAATAATCTCCTGCAAGTGTATTTGGATAGCTGTATTTGGGCACCATCAATTAGCAAAAGCTCTGATGAAACTGATGGAAATATTGGCTACTTCAGCGCTGTAAATTCATCTCTTGCCTTTCCAGAAGTGAGAAATGCTCCAAGCTTTTAGACATTAATTAATAAAATATGTCCTTAGGATGGAAATTGAGTCTCTGCAGGCTCCCAGCCTCTTGCCAATACAAAATCTCCACTGTATTTAACAGGAGAATGCCTGCTTGGAGGTTGCTCTCAATGTGACAGCTCAGGAAGGAAGCAGATGAGATACTCAGAGCCTGCCCCAGTGTTTCTGACAAATTCCACAACTGAAGGACTGTGGGCAGGGAGGCAAAGGCTCAGCTGGAGACAAACCCTGCATCTGCACTGGAGCAGCCTCTGATGCAATTGATACTGGCACTTGTTATGGAGAATCTTCCACTTGGGGAATGACACAAGTGGGCTGAGAGGGCTGCATGGGGAGTGGGCAGAAAAGGGTGAAGGAAGGATGCCCAAATTCCAAACTTCCCCAAAAATACAGATGTGCTAAAAAAGGTGTGTGGCGGGGGGAGGGCAAAACTAAATGGGAAGCAAAAAATATAGGCACATTTAAGATTGCAGAGGGCTTTTTTCAGTTTGATGAGTTCCACAGAGGAAGATGAACAACAGTAATAGCAATACTACTACTACTACTACTAATATAGTGATTGCATGGGCAAACATTTGGAAAAAAAGAGAACAAAAGAAGTTTTACTTAGTTACTTACACACCTAGACAGGTGTCAGACACAATCACAGCCCTTTTGTTCTCCCTGAATATAAACAATCCAGTGCTCACAGTACATAATAAAGTGTGCTCTGCAGCCTTACTCTCAACAATAGCTGAGCTATTCTGGCTGTTGGAAGCAAAATGCTGCTAGAGACTGAGGGAAGAGGCATCATCATATCACATCCTTAGCCCCTGGCACAAAACATGTTCTTAAAGGATGATAAAAAACAGTTAATTCTCCACTAACTTTTCAAATCAAGAGCTACAAGCTGAATTTTCCATGGCAAATCCATCTTTACTTTTTAATTTTATCCACACATGGAACAAGTTTGGAGCTCTTTCAGTCACTTGTTTTTATATATGTGGTGTTAAGACCCCAAATCTAAAAAGAAAGCATTAGTTTGGAAGTAAGACTCTAGTCTGTTTTTTCTAAACTTAGGAACTTTTAGCACTTGGTATGTAGCTTTAATTAAGAGCAACTAACCTCCACAAACACTGCTTCACCTTAAAAGGGAAGTTAATTAGCGGTTGGGAAAGAGTGGAAGGGAAAATCTAAAGGTCCAGTTTACCTTTAGTCTGCTGTGGTTTTAAGCCCAGATGGAGATGAAACACCACACAGCCTCCCACTCAACCCCTCACTCTTCCCCCACACCCTGGTGAAATGGAGAGGAGAATTGAAGTAAAACTTTTATACTGAGATAAAACCAGTTAAATAATTGAAAATACAGTACGGTGCAATAATAGGACTGGTAAATAACAGTTATAATAAAAAGAAAAAAAGGCTATGCACAATGCAATTTCTCATCACCCATTGATTGATGCCAGACCCGCTCCCCAAACCCAGACTGAGCCCCTCTGGGTAACTCCTCCCAGTTTGTGTACTGGGCAGGGCATTCCATGGGGTGGAACACCCCTTTGGTCAGTTTGGGTCACCTGTCCCAGCTGGGCTCCCTCCCAGTTTATTTCATGTACCTCCCCACTGGCAGAGCAGGAAACAAGGAAAAAAAAGTCCTTGACTCAGGATAAACACACCATAGCAAATACCCAAAACATCAGTGTGTTATCAACACCATTCTCATTCCAAATCCAAACCACAGCACCGTAATAGCTACTGGGAAGAAGTGAGCACTACCTGAGCTGAAACCAGGACAGAATCACACCTGGTCTTTCTCAGTTATGTATCTAAACTCCCCAGATTGAATAAACTCTGATCCAGACTTTGAGTCTTGTGAAAGGATCATCTCTAATACCCTTAGAAATCAGCGTATTTGTTTTTGCTTTTGGAAGAGAATTCTTGGTTTTCTTGGGCTTTAACTGCAAGGTGATTTATTTTAAGTCTATCTACTCATGTTCAAATTCTCTTTATTTCTCAATCCCTGCAAAATTCCATGAGTTCAAAACTATGAGAAAGGTTCCCACAGACCCTGAGATTCTTAAAATAAAAGGCTTCAATTTTCATCTTGTTTCTGATCCCTTCAATTAAACTGCATTCATTGCAGTTTGGCAAACTTGATTGCACTCTTCAAAAAGAGAAGAAACAAAAATCAGTGTGATGAAGATGAGATTTTTTTTTTTAATTGTATGGCTCAGACCAAAAAAAAAAAAAAAAAAAAAAAGACAGAAAAAAAGAAAGAAAAGAGACCAAAAGAGACCACAAGAAATGGAAAGCCAAGAAGACATAATTTCAGTATTTCAAGTGTAGCTTTATCTTGCTACATTTTGGTGCAAAAATGTGCTAAAAGCAAAAGATTTGAAGGGAAGCTGGTTTTTAATTTAAATTTTATTTTATGATAACAAAACCCCCCCAGATGGCCAGAAATCTGAGGAATGAATGCTTATCTATCCCATTTTAGACTCTCTGTTTTTTCACTTGCAAGAATGCAATTTACCTAATAAAGTTGGAGCCAGTCCAAAACTAAAGAGGTTGCTTCTTGTACTCATATCTAAGACCTCTAATATTTTGGCTGCTCATTCCTAATAAAAATCAGGGGACAGCAATCACATATCTTGCTATTACACATGCATGATCTACCTTAGGAAATATAAGAGTGGGTGGGAGTTATTTTTATCTTCACATGGCAACAAAAGCCCTTGCACCCACGCTGCCAATGCAATTTACAGAGGGTTAAAGGGATTTTGATTCTTTGGGAAGGGAGGGGAGTCGGTGAGGCAGGAATGCTTGAGAGATGACATGATCCTTACTTCTAATCAGAAGTATTTTGACTCTCCAAACCCTATGACAGAACCAGCTAGAGAATTTATTGCTATCTGTGAAGAACATTAGAAGAAGGGCATGAACTTAAAATGTGCACAGAGGAATATTAAGTCTGCCTTTATACTGTGTGGTACTGGGTGTGGCCTGATGATTGCTCTGGAATGGTTGTTACAGCCAACTCTTGCCAGAGTATGAGTTGGTGTGACTGTGTCTTATCTTGACTCCAGCTGCAAGGGGAGGAAGGAAAATTGGTCAGCAAAAGACAGCTCAGATGTATGTGATATGTTCAAAAGGGTGACAGCATCCTTCTGAGAGCATCCTTTTTATTACCTGATATTTTCTGGACTCTTTAATTTAGCTTGGAAGAGATCTCTGCAGATCCTCTAGCTTTACCTCCCACTCAAAGCAGGCTCAATTGCACAGTGGAAATCTAAGAGGTCATCTCCAGTATAAAGGATTTAAAGTGCTGCTGAAAGTTGGAGTTGTTTGGTTGGTTTTCCAGTAATAATGCAACTCTTTGAGATTATTTTATTGGATTATGAGGTGTTGTTAGAAAGAGAGGTGCTTAGCATTTATACATCTTGAGTATGGACATCTAGAAATCCTTTATAGTATTTTAGGGAAGGCTTCTGTTTTGACCCAGCTGACATGGTAATAGAGATGTAAAGGTAAGGGCAACAGCATAACTTTTATTTTTCTGGCAAGACAAGGAGGCACACTCTGGCTGTTTTTCAAAATATCATCTTTTCTCAGGTTCCAAGGTTTCAATCAGGTCAAATGCACAGCATGAACCCTACATTCAAGGACTCTGAATTCAAGTCTGCTAGGAGTTTGCACACACAAGAAAATGAAAAATAAACACACAATGGAATGGAGTCCTCCATTTTAGAACTTTGTTTTCAGTAGGCTTGAATTCCAGTTTTAGACAAGGATGAGAAAGGTGCTTTGTATGCTATTGAGTCAGCTTACCCTGTTTACACCTAAATTCAAAGAAATTACAAAATACAGTGCTTAAAAACATCACTTCAACACTTATTTTACCCATAGATGCCCACAGAATGTCTAACTGTGACCTGACATGGCTGTAAAGGCCTGAGCACATGTGCTTGTGAGGAGGGAGGGGAAGCAACCTGGTCTAGGTGAAGTAAGAGAGATACAAACCTGCAGGCTTTCAGTCCTTACATCTGAATGGACACTGAAATCCAGCACCTGAACCCTGCTTTACCAACACAGGACATCCAAGGTTTGTTACAGCTTGAAGTACTTTGAATCCAAGCAATTGGTACAACCACTGGTGCCTGCTTGACACCCAGCGTTGACCTTTCCCACCCCGCTGTGCTTTATCTGTCTGAGACATCAGTCTTTGTTTAACAGATGCTGCTGACAAATTTTGTGTGTCTTCATGACCAATGTGCAATGCCCTTGTGGCACTGAGCTGCTGGAAGGCACAATTCTCTCCATGGCTGGATTCCCATTTAACAGTTGGGTCTCCAGTAGCAGAGGGGACCTGTCTGGAGGGCAGAGAGGCTGCGTGGACAATGACAGTGTGTCCCAGCTAAGAACAAGTTGAACTCCAGACCTGAATGGTCCATACAAGGAAATACTCTGTGTGAACACACTCCAAAACACAAGCTGATGTAATCCTGCATGTTTGGAATTTTTTTAGATAATAAAAAAGTCATGGACAGAATTACTATGTGACAAAAAACATACAATTCTTTTTCTCTTCCTAAAAGTGCATCATTTAACTTCCTTAGAGGAATCTAGAATTACTTTCCCTGAAACATACTGACTGAAGCGCATCCATTTCATATGGTTTGGTTAACACATTCTGAGAGAAATACAATTAAATTTCATGAATAAGATCCTTCCACTTGCATGCATGCCTTGTTTCAGAAATTCAAAGTCAGCAGCTGTAATAGAAACAGTAGTCTTTATAGGGAGTTGCACAATATATAGTAACTTTCTAACTTGTTTAAAAAAAAGGGTTATATTTTTCATTCCAGTGTCAACCTTGCTTTCTGCATTATAGGTCTAATACACAGGATGAATAATTTTATTCTGCAAATGACTGCATGATGATTAATCCTACAAAGTATCTGCTGTCTCCATAAAGCAGAATTGAATCAAACACGATCCCAAGCCTCCTGTTATTTACCATAAATGTGGCAGTAATTTGTCCTCCATTTGCCCTCAGTGCTGGTTGTAAAGGGTAGCCTGAGCCATGCTACTGCGGTAATAGTCATGAATATATCTGTGAAATGGCTAAAGCTGTGCCACTTGATGGGAAAGGAGAGAGGGCAGATGCCAAGACACCTGTAGGACATTCCTAGTGCTGTGCACAGGCCTGACCCCAAGACACAGCAGGAAGGGTGATGGTCACGTGTGTGGGAAAACTGAAATTTTTGCTAGCGGGAAAATGTTTGCAAATCTGGGAGAACTTGGAAAGGCAGAGGTTTGTGTTTGCTGTAGGCAAATCTGTAGGTCATAGGCATACTGATGTTTTTCAGGCATTCCTCTCCTTTTCCATTTTTCTTTGCATCTCTCTCTTTGCTGTCTTTCTATTTAAACACCTGCATGTGTCAGAGACATCTTAAAGGTTAAAGCAGTCCATGCTGTATTTATTCCACCTGCCCAGTACTACTTGATATGTAAGATTTTCTGCCTCCAGCCCTGAATTTTTCTTCCACCAAATAACCCAGGGAGCAAGTGGACTCGGGATATTGGAGCAGGAAGCTAAACAAAAGTCTTTTACAAAAACACTTTGAAACAATCAAACCTATCTGTGTAACCAAGCACTCCCCTGTAGGCAGGAAAACCACTGTAGCTTCATATAAACTCCAAGTACTATTCACTTATTTTCCTTCCTGTTTGAACCCTGCAACCTTTTTAATGTCTGATTTAATTGCTGGAAAGCAAACATAAGAGAAGTTATTTCACAGCATAAGGTCAGAAATACCAAATTTAGTGCAGAATGTGGTCTTATAAGCATAACAGCAACCCACAATTGGAAGCATTGTGTAGGAATATTAACCCCAAATTTCTGTTTTGAAGAATGTACAGCCAGTTCAATCCCTGTGTGGGCTAGTCGCTTAAGAGTTTGACCCTTGTGAGTCCCTTCCATCTCCCTTCTTGTGACCTGGAAATGTGACAAATATGGTTCTTATTGTAAAACAGCACTGTCAAGCTGGACTCAATCCAGTGTCACTCTGTCCTCAAGGCTCTCAGAGCTTGCAAAACCCTTTTTTTTTGCCATGCAACACTAAATGGCGTAAATAACCCAAAATTGTCAGTGAGACTTCAGTCTTTATTAAAACCAAGGTTAATTACAGTGATGAGTTTTTAATATGTTTCTATTTACCTTCATTTACAATGTCAGGGTCTGGAACTCTACTGGTCAATTAAATTTCATCATCAAATCTGCAGCATCAGATTTTATTGACTCATTAGAGGTTTAGGAGTAGGTGTTTGTTTGTGTAGTTTTTCTTTCTTTTCCAAAATTCAGCAGATCCAAATTCTATGACCAGCAGCTCTTACACAAGAAACTGTTGTTGCTTCATTTGGAGCCGTGACCCTTGGATGTGGTGGGTGGGGAAGAGCAGGGACTCAGCTCTCACAATTGCATGGATCTGTATTTCTAATTATCATATATATATATATATATATATATATATATATATATCTTTCAGTTACTCCACTTTACACTGAAGCAATCAAATGCAGAATGTGATCCATGAAAATCAATATAAGTTTGTCTATAGTTAACTTAAATTTTTATATCTTATATACTCACTGTGTATATGTGTGTGTGTAAGTCACTTGTATGATACATGTTAAATAGACAATTTACATATTGTTTGCCCTGCTTAGGGACCTACCTTGCTCAATTTGCTTTACAAAAAATTTGCATTGCTACCTTTGGTCACAGTGACATTAGACACCTTCAAAGGTCTGCAAGGGGGAGTGTGAATTACTCTCCTCATTATGTCTGAGGGAGTGACTGGGAGGTATTTGCTCTGCATTATACATAATGCCAGATGATCAATGCTACCACTGTCACCCAGCAAAGACACAGCATGGGAGTAAGAATCAAAGTGTCCACCTTTATTCCCAGCTCAAAGCACTTGGGAGCTGTGAATCTGCTCTCCTCACTTTTCCAATAACATCACAAGACTGACCTTTTGTTTATCAGGTTGTTAATCACAGAATTGTTTAGGAACTTGAAGATCTTCAAGTCCTGCCATTAACTCATCACTGCCAAGTCCACCACTAAACCATGTCCCCTGGAACCACATCTATACCTACACATAATTACAGATCTTTAAAATACTTCTTGGAATGGTCCTTAGAGCAGTCTGTTCCAGTGCTTGAAAACCCTTGTGGGGAAGATTCTTTCCCTAATATCCACTGCAAACTGCAGTTCTGCTGACTCCCCTTCTTGCTTCTCCAAGAACTGAAAATTCAATCACTTCATGGTGTCTTTTCTCAAGACAGAGTCTAACCATTGCATCACTCACGCGTCCTTCTGTGTTCACAAACAGCAGGTACAGAGGGGCATATCCACAACTTGCCTCCCTGCCAACTGTGTCAGAGAGTTCTCTTCCACACACTCCAAGAGCCTCCTGGACTGTTTGCTCCCTCCTATCTTATATATCCAGCAGACTCCTGGGAAGCTGAAGTCCCCCATGAGAACAGGGCTAGAGACAGGGAGGCTTCTCCCAGTTGCTTATAGAATATTTCATCTGCCTCTTCATTCTGGTTAGGTGCTCTGTGGTAGAATCCCACTGTGGTATCTGCCTTGTGATCATCACCATCAAGCTCTTGACAGTCAAAACAGTCCCTAACATAGAGGGCTAACCCATAACTCTCCTTCCTTGCCTGCCCAATCTGAAGAGTTCATAGGCATCCATTGCAGCACTCCAGCTGTGTGAGTCATCCCAACATGTTTCCCTGATGGCAGCTATGTCACAGTTTTCCTGCAATGGCTTCCAGCTCCTCCTGTGTGGTGCCTGTGCTGCAGGCATTGGTATAGGTACACTTGGGCTATTGAGCCCGGCACCTTTTTTGGGGGAGAGGCCCTAATTTGTATGTGACTGTTCTCAGTTGCTTTAGTGTTTTCTAACATTGATAACCCCACATCTTAACGCATATTTAAGAGATGAAAGGCTGATCTTGGTTGACTTTGGGGTTTTTGTGAGACTTGCATTTTCTGTCTCTCCTGCCTGCCCCTGAGGTCTAGAAACTTTCTCTTTTTAAAAGAAACAAAATTTCTTATTTAGTCACAGGATCTGGGAGCTGGAGTTTGTGGAAAAATATTGGTACGCCGGTGACATAATCAGAAAACTCAATAGAGCTTCCAGCAGTGTAGAATTTCTCTCAGCTTTCCTCAGCTCGGGGTATGAATAGTCAAGTGCTCTGAGCCTGAAACCACAGGTCTGGGGCTTCAGCTGTCTGCAGCACTAGGGCTGGAGGCCAGGGGTCAGCCTCCCCCTCTAACTTGCTGTTTCAATTAGGGAAAGCATGAGCTGTGGGATGGAACCCACCTGGCGAGAAAGACACCACAGCTGTATCCTTTACACATTCATTTACACAGCTGCTGAAGGTCAGTGACAGTGTGGTCCACTGGTAAGGGGCATTACCCAATGGCAGAAGATTGTATGCTATGAAACAATAAGTTTTTTTGTTACAAACCTTGTTTTTTGTTAACCCTGACAAGCAGCTAAGGACCACAGAGCTGTTCAGTCCCTGCTTCCAAACCAAAGTCCCACCAGGAAGGAGGAGAGAGAAAAGGAAAAGCAAGAAAACTTGTGGGTAAAGATTAAAAAACCCAAACGCCAAACAAACAAGCAAAAATAAAAAAGAATAAATGGAAGAAGAAAGCAAACAAAACAAGAGATGCAAAATGCCAAGAACTCTTCTGAGCAAAACACTGGTAGCTTCCCTAAACCTCATGGAACCTGCCTGGCTATGTCCCCTCCACACATATTGTGCAGCTCCAATCTATTCACCAAGGGTGGGGTGCAGAGTAAGAAAGAGAGAAGGCCCTGTTCAGCAACAGGTAAATCCCTGGTCTGTTACTGGCCTTATTTTGGTCATAAATCTAAATCATAGCACCATACAAGCTCCTATGAAGAAAATTGACTCCAGCCTGGTTAGGACCAATATAATCCCCTGTCTTTGAAAAGAAAAGGTTAATCCAGGGCTGCTGTTGGGAAATGTTAGAAATTATTTCAATAGAATTTAGTACCTGCTCCTTATTCTTTTTCATTTGTACAGATCCTCTGAGCTGCAGGAAAGGATTTGAATAAAAGAAAAGGCAAAGTAAACCCTCATCCTCCTGGGACAAAATGTTCCTGCTGGTTTCCTAAAATGTTACCTGAAAGCAAGAATAGCGGGAACAGCTACAGCACTGAGTATGACGAACCATGGGTGTACTTAATGTTATTCCACAGAAAATGTGTCAGGAGAAAGTAATCCAGGAATATCAGTCACTGTTGTGCTGGGAATGATGAGTCAGACGGGTGTTCAGTGCAATACATCACCCTCTGAACACTTGCAGGGAGGTTGAAGAAGTGCACATGTCACTCCTCACTCTGCTTGCAGCCATTATTAAACATGAGCCGGTACTGTTGTTTTTTGGGGCCATTGGGTCATATTTCCCTGGAAATCCAGAGTCTTTGGCAGTGATGCTTGAATTTGGAGGGACACCTGTGTTTCCCATTACTTGCCAAGGTAAGCATTCACACAGAATCACATAGAATGACTAGGTAGGAAGAGACCTTCATGGTCACCAAGTCCTACCCATGCCCTAAACACCTTAACTAAACCATGGCACCAAGTTCCATATCCAGTCTTTTTCTGAACACATCCAGGGATGGTGACTCCACCACCTCCCCAGGCAGGCCATTTCAATATTTTATCACTCTTTCTGTGAAAAACTTCTTCCTAATATCCAACCTATATTTCCCCTGACACAGCTTGAGACTGTCTACTCGTTCTGACATTTGTTGGCTGGAGAAAGAGACCAACACCACCTGACCACAACCACCATTCAGGAAGTTGTAGAGAGCAATAAGGTCACGTCTGAGTCTCCTTTTCGCCAGGCTAAACAACCCCAGCTCCCTCAGTTGTTCCTCACAGGGCTTGTCGCTCTTCTCTGGACGCGCTCGAGCATCTCAACATCCTTCCCAAACGGAGGGGCCCAGAACTGGACACACTATTCAAGGTGTGGCCTCACCAGTGCAAAGTACAGGGGAAGAATGACCTCCCCGCTCCTGCTGGCCACATTTGATATGCAAATGATACATTTGCATTTGCAGTCTTATCTTGATCTTTACTCAAGACAGGGCTGCCTCATTTGGGAGCAGGTGGGCTCTTTGTAGGTCCTATTTTAGTTACGTACTGTCTTCTTCAGCAAGTCAGTTCCAAGGATCATTTTTTAAGCTGTTACTGAATGGTTTTAAAGGATAGAGGTGGAGGATATAGTGAACAGTGCTTTTGATTTTATAAATGTGTGCTGAGCACATGTATGTGTGTAGGATATGTACTGCATGATGTGAAGGCAATACTCACCATGGACCTTACAAAAAATGATGACCCATGATCACAGAATCACAGAAAATGCCAAGCTGGAAGGGACCCACAAGGACCACTGAGTCCAACTCCTGGCCCAGTACAGGACCACCAAGAGTCACACCCTCTGCCTGAGAGCATTGTCCAAATGCTTCTCGAACTCTCAGGCTTGGTGCTGTCACCACTTCCCTGGGGAGCCTGGGCACCCAACCACCCTATAGGTGAAGAAACTTTTTCTCATATTCAACCCAAACATCCCCTGGCACAACTTCAGGGCATTCCCAGTCACGGGACACACCCCTCCAGGTTTCACTTATGCCAATGATGGCAAATTGCTGGGACTGAGAACAAAACCTCAAGCTCCTCTAGTTTGTTCCTTGCACTGCCTCATTAGTGTAGAAACATTTCAGGAGTGGTACTTTGTAGCCAAGACCTCTTAAAGCAGATTGAGGGATCCCATTAGTGCTCATTTAGTCAAATTCTGGCACACCATCCCAGCACTCATCATGGCAAGCCTGCTATTATCCCTTTCCCTCTTCCAAGCTGGTTTAAAGCTCTGTGAAAGAGCCCTCTTAGCCCTTGTGCTAGACCTTTTTCTCCTCTGAGAAATCCTGGGGAATTCCTGATGAACGCCCATCAGGTGTCAGTAGACCAGGTGTTGAGTAGGTCCTCCTATGGTCAACAACCCCAACATTTTTCCACTGTCACCAGTCTTGGAGCCATGCATTGACTTGATGCCTTACTAGTCTGGAGCATGTTGCAGGATGTCCCTTATTCGTGCCCTGGGAGACAGAACACTTCTCTGTGAGATCCAGTCTATGTATTGGATCCTCTGTTTCCCTTAGAAAGGAGTCTCCTATTACAACTACTTTTCTTTTCCTCTTAACAAAGGAGGATGTGAGGTACAGGTGTGTTGATTTAGGGAGCTCCACTATGCCAGAAGGACCTTCACCCACCTTACCAGGTGTATGGCCTTCTGTTCCAGACTCTCACACCTGCTACAGAGGGTACCAGTCCTACTTGTCAGATTCTGGGAAGGAGGAGGAACCCTCTTCCTGGTACGTGCAGTGACCTGCTTCCAGCCTTTGTCTTTGAGACACCCTGGGCTAACAGCCCTTTGACTAATTGCCCTGCAGGGTTCAGAGTCCATGATGAAGATGCTACAGACATTTTTCTGCATGGCACTTTCTGAATCTCACTTTTTTTGATGACAATAAGCACAGATAAAATAGCAATTATACCAAAGAGAAGCCTGTGTTTAAGAGTGTGTCCTCAAAAGGAGCAAACCTAATTGAGGAGACTGCTCTGACTGCATTTACACAAACCTGTGCTCTGTCCCATTCTTTATAGACTACAAACTCACAGCTAGGGAGACTCACCAGAAACAGTCTCTTCAAGGGTCTTCTTTTCATAACAAAGAGAGAGATTGTATTTATTGCTTTTCTTGGAAGAAAAGCATTTCTCTTACATATATGCTAAGGGATTGCTATACCTTTCTCTCTAAAGAGCATAGATAACTTTTATGGTACTTAAAAGTCCTTCCTTTGGTAAACAGCTCCAGAATTATTAAACCCTTCAAGGGCTCTCATAGCAAGATTTCTCTTACCATGCAGGTAGTACAGGAGGAGCCAGAAGCAGATGTTGTGAAAGTTGCAGAGAAGAATCAGTGTTTAGTACAGAAGGTAGAAAAATACAGTGATGAGAATAAATGAAAATAAATTTGTCTCAACAAACATTTGTCAAGGAGCCTAATTTCTGTGGTACGGCCCAAAATTGCTGCTGACATTTTCTGTAATGAAGTTTCTTCTGATTTGTTCAAAGTCTCCATCTGCACTCTGACTCATCCACTTTATTCCTGGACTGGGCATGTAAGACAGACCTCCACATCCGCAGGACCCTGGCATCCTTCTGCAAAATGCACCACGGAGGAAAGGCTGAGGCAGATGGGTAACATTCAGACCTGGGGCTGTCCATTTGCCACTGTATAAAATAAAGGCCTTCACTGAGAAAAATTAGCTTTGTATCCAGATCCTTCCTTCTGCCTTTTTTCCTTTCCTAATATGAAGTGTTCGTTAAACTTTGTTGTGAATGCTTAAAAGAGTGGTTGTGTTGCATTTTTTTTTTTTTTCTTTTCTGGCTGGATTTATAAGCAATACAGGTTGGCATAGCTCTACTGAAATCAGAGGAACTCTCCCAATTTCCACCAAACGATGCAGATCTGGGGTTTAAAATGCACATTCAGAATGAAAGAGTCATGTAAAGAAAGTAGCTGTGGGTAATGAGGCAAGGATTTCAGCTAGAGATTTCAGAAGTGTATTTATGAGCCTTAGAGTCACATTTCTCATAGCTAGGGAAATAATATCTGTTCTGTTGCTTGCTTAATAAAATTATTCTCTTTTTCAGGAGAATTAGCAAGCCACAGTGCATTTAGAAACTGCTGCCTTGGCATTTTGTAAAGTTGAAAAGGACAACATGTTTGACACATTTAGTGGTCCAACATGTGTGTTGTGTTTGTCTTTGGACACACATTCTGCTACCTGTCCTTCTCTACAGACAATCATTGGCCCGTCAGCATGAATAATTTGTTTTGCTCTGGAAAATTTCAGCCCCTGCTAGGATTGACTAAGAGGAATTGTTGTTTCAGCAATAATCTCTGTTGATATGTTGTGTATTAAGCAATAAGCAGCTGTTGAAATTGATTAATTGTTGAAGTGGAGATGAGATTTTAAGGCAATTTCAAATTCTCTTCATTGCACTCATATTTTTTTATTAACTATCCTTTGTTGTGCTGTTATGTACAAGATGAATAGAACTTTTTTTTTATAAGGCTTCTCAGTGTCATACATTACCTTCTAAATGTTTGGGATGTTTGAAAATCCCAGATATCAGCAGCTCTATTTCCAAGCCTTCATCAAGGAAGGAGAAATGGATAACCTTGTCTTTTAAAACATATTTGTCTGTGGCTTCTTGTGTGACAGCAGACTCTTTTTTCCACTTTGATATATATAGGACAAGGAGAAGCACTAGAGCAGGTCAGACCCAAGGTTGATGAAGGCCAGTCTTCTGCAGCTGGCAGCAGACAGCACCAGCTGCTTGAAAAGAGCAGACAAGAAGTTTCACAGCTAGTGGCAATTTGAAAATTAACCTTTGAGACATTTTCTCCCAGCTTCCATGGGTGGAAAATTCATTTATGCCTGGAGGGAAGACGGTTTGCAGGTCTTCCTTTCTTTTTCTCCCCCATTTTTTTTTTCCTTTTTCTTTAGGGTTTGTTACTATAATTCTATCCATTCTTGATTATTGCAGAAAATCTTGGATCCTTTTGATTGCTGTGAAGCTCTTTGCCATGATGGCATACTGTACCAAAGCCAGGTGAATTGAAATTGGTGTGAAGCACCATGTCATTGTATCAATACAAAATATGTCCCCTTCCAGTCTCAGCAAATCTATTGTGTTACCTGTGCCTGCTAGTTGCAAATTTTAGGCCACAGTGGTTTGTTGTTTACTTACTGTTATCCCTGTCCCCTTTTCAGCTTCTTCTGAAGCAAGTTCTTCAAAGTAGGCTGGTCCTTACACAGCTTTGGTACAGCACTCAGTTCACTGTGAACACCAGCTATTTGCAAAAGAAAGATATCCATCAAAGTCTAGGGGAACTGAACATTAATAACACATTCTGACTCTTATTTGACTAAATGTGACTACGAACACACAAAAAAAACCAAAACAAACCACAAAAAAAAAAAAACCAAAAAAAACCCCAAAAAAACCCCAAGCAAAATTAACACGTCTGCAAATGAAATGTGTTAATGATGTCACTTGCTCACAAGGGATACCAAGGTACAGGGTCTTCGGATCCACCGAAGCCTTGAGGTACCTGGAGGATTTGTGAGGCTGGAGTATTTTGATGGCCGTATGTCTCAGGCCTCTGCTTCCTGCTTTTCTGGGGTTTCTGCTGTGTAATGTGAATGATCATGAAAATGATGGCATATTTAATTCTGTGAGAGTATTGTATGCTGTCAGAGTCCTTCCACTGAGACTCCTGGAGCTGCTCCTGTTTGCACTATGCAAGTTGAGAATGCTGAAGTGCTCTGTTGGCTGGGGAACATGAGCTACTTCCCTGCTGCTCCTTATGGCTGATCTCTGAACTGTCCAAATTTAAAGACACTAAGAACACCAAAACTTGACATCAATTTATGCTTTCACTCGAGCCTTTCTGAAGAATTTGACTTAAAGGGAACAGGTTTCACATTAAGACAAAACTGAATCTATCTTTATTATGTTTTTGTAGGAGATGAGGTAGGTTTGCAGCAGAGACTGTATAGAAAAATGTGTTTGTTTTTCTTTTTTTTTTTTTTTTTTTGTCTTTGTTTAACTCCTGATCAGCAGGAGTGGAGTTGGAAAGGTCTACTGAGAGAGATGGAAAAGTTCCAGCTCAACATTAAGGACTTTACTTTTCTGGTTTGCCACTTCTCTTTGGGAAGAGCTGCATTTTGATTGTTGCATGGTGCTTTCTTCAGAAGGTGTTTTGTGGGAAATCTAGAGTGGATGGAGCAAGCTATGGGTGGCAACCTTTAAACCTGATGGAAGCTTAAATTCATATAGTGTGGCCATTATAAACTCAACGCTCAACCCTTTATGCATCTGAAAAAATATCTGACTGCCTCTACAGTTCAGGAAGGAACCTGGATCTTAAGGCAACTTCTTTTTATGCAGAGACTCCTCAGAGCAACTTTTACAGCACAGATTGTCATTATGTTTAGCTTTGCTACAGTCCTAATTCTTGTGTGACTGTGGCTTGCACAATAAATACATATAATGTCTGTCTGTGTTTGTGGAGGGGAGAGATGTGAGTCTCCTCACACTTGTGAATTTGTGTGTGAGATTATAGAGTCACATAAAGGCAATCATGCTCTAGCTGATCTTTAAAGACAGACCTCAGGGTATATTAAAATTCAAGGTAAATCAATGCTAGCCTTTTCAGTACAAGAAATCCAAGGTTATATGAAGTAGGGGCACAGCCCTGTAGAAATGGAGTATCTGAGATTGTTTCCATCCATTGTTGGCAGCATGGCAGTGAGTTATACCAGCTGAAATCAGACTAGGTGACATACCTTACAGAAACAAGGCATTTCTGGTATCAAAAACTGGTGGAGTTTTTTGTGTTTGTGCCACACTTTTCTGTTTTCTGAGTGCTACTTTGTCAAGCAATAGCCATTTCAGCGCTGGTTTATCAAGTCTTCATGGTTTGTGCTAATCAGTATTTGTCAGAAAGCAACATATTTCTTTTCAGCCCAGGAAATAATTCAATTGGAAAAAAATCATTCTATTGCCATAGTTTATCTGCATGATATATATCATCAGTGCACAGCAGTGGTATCTCAGGAGACCTCAAATGGAGAACCTGTACTAAGAAGAAAATATGAGAGGTAATTTTTCTTGTAAATTACTCTTAGTTTATTTCTTATTTCCATTCTCTGATGAGGGAAGTAGCTTTTCTCTCCACATGCCTGTGAGCTTTATGTGTGCTGGTCTTGGTGGAGGTTCCTGTGCTACAAGCACTTTCTGCTCAGGCAGAGACTTGTGCACATCTTGGGCACCAGTCAGCCCTTCCAGCTCTTCACCAAAATAGGAATTACAGATGGCAGCACAAGGAAGCATAGGTGGGCCAGCACTCACAAAGAGAGAGGGAATATTTTGCTGGATATCATGAACATTTTCAACTTTTTGTATGATGACAGAGCTCTGCCCTCCAAATCTGCCCTTGAACGATTCAAGAAAGAGGTGCAAATTCTGATGAATCAGATGATGGGATTAGAACCATTAAATTTCACAGAAAATATCTGCTTCATATTCCATATTTCTCTAAGCCTGGAGGAACCAAAAAGATGCAAGAAGTGCTTTCAGGAAGAGGAAATGCTGTAGTGGTATTGATTAGGAAAATTTCTATATCCCAGGCCTATTTAATTTCTATTTAGCCTCTCTGTTTTATACTGTTAGGTCCTACACAGTGCTTTATCAGTTTCCTTGGCAGAGCCCTCTCATTTATGGTTATCTGACTCTGCTTCATTTTTATGCCCATATCGTGGGTTTATTGGATTGGAAAGTTGACTACAAGCCATCTAGGGAGGCTGTCAGCAGTAGAATATCACATTACTGAAGTGAACAGAAATTCAGCTCCTGTACATTTCGATGCTATTTGCTGAACTAAACAGAAACATCCTGAGATATTTCCCAGAAGATGACAATTTTTCACTCAGATATGGTCATGCTATCAACAGGCAACTGGCCATGGCTAAAATAATGCCCTTAGCATCATATAAACTCACATAAAACATGAGTTAAGGATGTGTGAAGCAGCTGGAATATGGCATAGCTCAATGTAGTTTATACCCTAGGTCCAAATCTGGCTCTGCTTATGAAAGGGGACATCAGTGCAAACATTATGGACGGATTTTGAGGATCTTGGATTAACCACAGGCTAAAGGTGTAACTAACAACAATTAACCCCAAACTGCCCTCTAAAGTCTAATCCCATTTTCAAATTCTCCATGGGACTTATACTCCAAAACGTCATTGAATCATAACTAAAAACATTTGTGCATAGTCTTGGCTTTTGACTGCACATCTGAGCTGCACAAAGAGCTATATAGCTCAACAAAAGAAGCCCCCCCCCACCCCCCCCCCTTTCAGAATCATTGCTCAATCTGAATATTACACATTGATGCAAAATTTGTTAATTTCATGACTGGAGAAAAAGCTGTCTCTCTTTTTAAAGAGATGGAGCCACCTGCTAACCAGAGAGCAACACAATATATTAAATTGACATTGATTTTGCAGACAGTATTGTGTTCCCATGTTAAAAAAAAAATAGTCACATTTTTGTCATGAGAATAAGCTGGTGCTGTACATGACGTTAAATAACACTTCCTGGATGAAACAGTTAGAGAGGTGGAGAAACTAATAACAATTTAAGTTCTTCAGTGCAGAATCGGTTTATTGTATTGACAGACACATAAAGAAACAGGCTGCAGGGTGGTGAAAAGGTAGGCAGGTTGACTGATATTAGAATATATAACTAGGAATAATGGGATAAGTTAACCAGAGAGACCCTCATAACACGAACATCTTGCACTGCAATTAGTCTCCCCTAGGATAAGAAGAAACAGTTAGCTTATTAAATGAGTCATTTAATATGATTGGGAAAAAAGTTGGAAAATATGCTGCAGGGAACAATCCTGGAGACAGACTACTAGACATTATTCTTCATTGCCTGTGATTATCTGCAGTCTCATTTTTTTCCTTGTATTCAAAATGTGGAAGTGAGGTAAATGGAGGTTGTGCCTTTGAATTGCTCAGTTGCACAAGCTGAAAAAAATGAGGGTTGCTTTCTTAATGGCATTACTTAAGCGAAGAGCACTGACCTTTTCTTTAAAAAGCATAACAAGAGACATACTTATAAACTGAAAAGACAAGGAATTGCCAGCATATGAATTCAAGCTGAGGTAGGAAGATCAAACACTGAATTTCAGTGCAATGACAGGAAGACCCCTCAGACACCTCCAGCAGTAATGCATGCTTAATAATTTTTTTCTTATATAAGCACTTGGAATTTCTGATTAATTTGTGCAATATTTATTAAAATCATGGCTAAGGAGTTTGCTCTGTCATCCTTTTTATTCTCTTCCTATTCTCAAATATTCAGAGAGGCAACTACTTTTTTGGATGGTTTGGGTTTCTGTTAAATGTCACGTATCACTGATGATGAAGAGTCATTTGTGCATGCAAACAGAATAAATTACACTTTTACCCACCTGACAAAGTCTGTTATGCTGCTAGAATGGTCTACATGGTAGAAACATAGTTGATACTTCAAGTTCATAGTGATTTAAATGCACAAGGATGTTTCTGCTCCTGAAATAAATGAAATAGTTATTAACTTCAGTCGGTACAGCTTTATACCCTAAGTTAGGAGAAAGAAACTTAAGAAAACTCTCCTTTCCCCCATCACTTTGTGAGAGACTTCAAATTGCTTTGCTGAAAATTTCCTATTGCTACTGACTCCTATAGATTAAACTCAACAGAAAAAAAAATGGAAGTGAGATATGACCGGAGCAGAAATCCCCTTATTCTCCTGGAAATTAAGACTCTTTTTCTCTCAACAGCTGTCTTACAATCTTTACCCTGTGGTTGCTCAGTACACTGTCACACAGTAACAGGCAAAGTGATCCAAGAGCGCTGTAGGAGCTCTGGTCCAGAGGGCAAAACAGGCCCACAGGACCCCTGAGGAAAGCAAATTCTGCTTAAAAGCTGTTATGAACGAACAAGGCCAGATTTCAAAAAGAGATGAAAAAGGCTCTCATTTATTTAAAAAAAATAAACCAGAAAGAACGGAGGGTCCAGGATAGGCTTGGACCCCCTCACAACAGCTCAAAATGACAACGTGTACAGAACACGCTGGGTTCTCTCCCCCACGAGCAGCTCTCTCTACTCCCAGAACAGAAAACAACCCTGTCCCACTGAAAACCCCTCCTTTATAACACACCTTGGCCCAGGATTGCTGGGATTTGGATCCTTGCCCTGATTGGTGGAATTTTGGGGCCCCGATTGGCCCTTAATGGGGTTAATTCTGGGCCAATCGTTTCCTCAGGGCATCGAAAGATTGGTCGGTGTCTTTGTCCAATCACCCTTCGCCCTGGTTTGCCTGTTTGCCCTCACCAAATCCTGGACCATCCACATCAAACCCATCCACAACAAACACCCTCTTTTCCCAAAACTAACAGAACCAAGTCCATACAGTATCCACTCACTCCTGCTTTGCACTCAGTGAGAAAGAGTGCCTGTCCGTGAATTCAGATTTGGTGACTCAATGACCAGTAACAGCAATAAAGTGTTTCCTCATTGATTTTGGCTTTGGGAACAGATAAGCAGTGTGCCAGACACAGTAGTCAGGTGCTTTTTCTTGCCTGTTAGACATTGAAAGACAAAGATTTAGTGTGTGCATGGATGTCTATGTATGAATGTCCACATATACACAAATACATACCATTACTAGTCAATCTGCTTGCATACCTAAGGCCTATGAAATGGAAGGCAGATGTCAGAGACAGATCAAAGATACTTATCTAGCAAAGCTTTAGCAATGTCCATTATCTCTGGATAAAAAAGATGATTGAGATTTAATGCTCTTCTCTTCCTAAGCCTGTGTGAATGGTGGAGACCAATACTGTTCAAATTACTGAAGAGAGGTCCTGCTCGAGCACAGGTCTAAGTATTTATAAGAGAAATGGGCAGTCAAGTAGGGAATGCTCTAGGGTTGAAGAACCTGTTTTTGTGCCAGCATGCTGCATGACTCTTCTATCCATTAGCTTGCAATGTCTCTGGAGCCAAAGTTAATCCCTCTGGCATATCAGAGACTTCCCATCTAGGAAGCTCACTCAGGGCCTCTCTCTGCTGCCAACAGCAAATGCCATAAACCAAAATGTTACTCAGACATGTTGGGAGATTAAATTCCTCTTACACTGCTAATCCTTGGGGGTTTTAGGCATGGCCAAGTGCTAATGCCTTATCTTGCCACCTATGAAAATGTGCATGTTACTGAGAGGCACCAGATGTGTGAGGAAGCTGGGCAATGTTGGCCTTTTTCCCTCCTTCCTCCCTAGCTCTCAGATAAGGTCCACAACCCTTCCCTCTGCTTCCAAAGCAAACCACTCAGGTCACTATCCCTGCTCCCCAACCAACCCACTCCCAGCTCTGATTGCCACACCCAATTTACTAACCTTTATTTTGCTGGGTGTGCAGATGCAGCCTGGCTGACTCTTACCCTGTATGGTCTGAAACACTTGTGCAGCGAACAAGGCAGCCCGGACATGCAGCCTTGGACATGAAGCAAGCTGCAATCTATAAGTTTCTGCTTTATGAGTATGTATTTCTTTATGGCAATGTTCAGATGGTCTTGCTAAAACACATATAGCCCAAAAGGAATTCAAACACCCAGTTGTGGGCATAATGCTTGTGAAATTGCATAAAGCTGCATGCAATTTCTCTCTTCATATGGTTTGATTTGGTCACCACTGTTAGGTCACAAAGGATCCTGAAGCATTTCAGATGTCATTTATGTCCTCCAAACTTGTTGTTATTATGGTAGTCTCCCTTGCATGTCATAAATCCAACTAAAAATAATCTTTTCTTCCATTTAAGATGTACTTTGTTTCTGCTTTAAAGCAGTATAGAAAAAATGCTTACATGCTGTCAGTAAAAGCTGTATGTAAGAAGCCACACTGCTTTCTTTCTGTTATTTTCATGTTTGATTCAAGGTGAGCTTAATTGTTTTTTATTTATGAACTTTATTTATAAGGAACATCAATTGACCAACGATAGCCCAAGATTTATTCAGAATTTTATCTGGACATTTGTTACATCTGATTATAATTTTGTTTTGTGTCTTAAGAAGTAAGGGACTAATCCTGCCTCAGTTTAAAAAAAATTATAAACACATAACAGTTGCAGTCTTGCATATACCTGTTTGAATACCATTGCAGTTCTGTAAGGGAGACTTGGAAACAGGATAGGTGATCTTTGTGGATAAAGCATTATCATGCTGCAAGTGAAACTGAATATCCAGAGTTCTCAGTTGGTCCTTTCAGTTTGAATGGGCAATAATCAGGCTGTGAGCTCACCTTGGGGATGGATTGCAGGACTGTTTTGAACAGAAAGATCTCTCTGGATTAAGAGAGGCCAGAGATTTGGTCTGGCCACAGACTCTCTCCTGCATCCTAATTTTTAATGGGTCCATTTTTCTACTAGTTTGCTTTGCTCATTCTGAGTGAGTATCAGTGTGAGTTTCTCACCATAGTGAACTAATGGCTTTTCAAGTCCTGATATCCTGGTCCATGGTCAGAGCCCCAAAGGGAGGGGAAACACCCCTTTAACAAACTACCTGTCTTGTCCCAACATGGGCGAGAGCAGCCTCAACACAATCTGCAGCTAAATGGAGACACTCCTGCCTCCCATTCTGCCAGTACAGCTCTGGCACCTGGTACTCAGCAGGAGCAGTGCTGGGAGCTCGAGCACCCTGCAGGGAGTGGAGTCAGGACTGCAGCAGGGCAGAGGGAATGGGGAGCTGCTGGGAAAATCTCCTCATTTTCTCATTCCTTGGCCCCAAAAGTTTGTGTCTGTCTGCATTTGACACTGGAGAGGAGATTGGGGGAAAACTCTCTGATTGCTTCAACTTCTACTTCATGCAGGTACTGTTACCTCAGTATGTGTTGTTTTGTGAAATTATCAGGTTCTTTCCTTAAGCCCATTTGTAGCTTTTGATTTATTTCATCAATAGCTGATAAGAAATGTGATTTCTTGCTGTATTTCAACTCAATATTTGGATGGTTTCGCTTTTGATAAAAGGTTCATTTTTAAACCTAATTATAGTTGATAAAAATTTTAAACTTAATTATTAGTTGTTAAAAAGAAGAAAATCAGCTTAGCTTTTTCCATGAAAAAGCATTTATATCAGGGTAAGGCATGAGCAGAGTGTGTCTGTTTGCTAAAAAGCTGCTTCGCATCTGACCCCAGGTCCATTAGACCAGCACAATGTTAGTGCCCAGGAAGAGCTTGCAAACCTGTTTATTTTTGTATGAAGCTGTTATCTTACATAGCCTAATAAGGAAAACAGCAGCCTTGAAAAGAATTTTGTGCTGGATAAACATGAGAGGGTTCTCTGTCAGCCTCCCACTGAGCATGCACAGAGCAGTAGCTGTGACATGGGGTTTGAGGGATGGTGCCAGATACCTTTCTGAGGCAAACTGCTCTGACTGCTGCCTGGGATATGATGGATGAGGCTACATGGCCCAGCCTGCCCTGTGATGTCCCCTGCTATTCCAGGGCTGCTATCACCCCTCAAGGCTGGCTGCTGTAGCAGTGAGGCAGAGCCTTTCTGAGCTGCTCAGGCAGGCATGTAAAACAAGAATTAAAAAACATGAGCTTTCCTCATTTTAACAAAATGAGAATTCCACAGCTATGGGTATGAATTTCCTTTAACAAAAGGGGTAATGTGTAGAGGTTTGCCTGATAAAACTCTTTGCCTCTTTGCTTTTCCCAAGGCTATTCCTGCAATCACAATAGGGTTTTTCTTCTAGAACCAGTGAGCAAATCTCCCCATACCCTTTTTTCCAGTGCAGAGACAGGGATGAGCTGGTCCTGCAGGATGTGTGGGTTGTGGCTGTTTCACAGCAGTAGCAAGGTGACAATCTTGCTGCACTGCAGCATTGAACCCTCATGCAGGACGTGGCTGAAGGGCCCAAAGAGACTGAGTAGGGACTGATTTGGGGTCCTGCTGTGGCAGCACTGCTGAGGAGGGTGAGGTGGAACCTGGAAATAGGGGCATTTCTGCCCCTCGCTCTCCAGAGGGCTTGGCTGGTCTGGGGAGTTACTTGTGGTCTCTTTTACACATGACACAGGCAGCTTGCTGTGAGATCACCTTCCTACCCAGGGCAAAGCAGCTCACCAAGCCCAAAGGCTGCTCCACCACAGCCCAGACCATCTAATGCCTGCTGATGATTACAGGTGAATCCCCAGCAGTTTCATGGTGTAGGAGATGGTGTCCTCTGCTGCAGAAGGAGTCACAGGGTTCAGTATGTTTCCAGTGAAGGTGCAGTGAGAAGAAATCTGGATGATTTGTTTCCTCTGGAGATGGTCTGTCCATTTGGATAGTGACACAACAGGTTGTGCTGGTGGGGCCTCTATGTGGAAAAATCAAGCTGCAGCCTGCTAAACAGGCATTGCCATCATCCTCGAGGAAAAGGTGATGCATCCTTCTTTAGCAATGCCTAAAATTAGGATGTGGGGCAATTTTCATAATTTTTGTTTGTTGTTTTTTTCCATTTTCTAATTCCATTTTCAACCATGGAATAGCTCATGGTTCCCAGAGACAGAAACTCTGCCACCTTGAATATTTAACTTGAAATATTAAAACAATCATCTGGTTTAGCCCCTTTAGACCTCAGGCAAAAATGGTTTTAATTTGGTGCCCAACTAATTAGCTTGCTGAGAAATGTTAATAATTATGCTAATAATTACTACACCTTTGCAATGGACCTTGAGGTAACTTTAATGCAGGTAATTTAAAGATAAAAAACCCCTATTTCTGGGGTTTTTTATTAGAACAGAATTATTTTTATTAGAACAGAATTATTTTATTTCTTTCCGTATTTCAGATGATGAATATGAACCAAAACACATGAAAGTTCCATAACTATTGACCAGAAGGGAAAAGGAAAAACTGCCATGCTTTAGCATGGCTGACAGAGAAGTTTGGGAAAAAGGACTTTGTTGCCTGATGCAGGTCTTTTTTTGAGTTATACTGCTCTTTCAGTTATTGAGAAAAAAGCACACCCAACTTCCTTCTTTGTCCTCTTCTCTCCCCAAGCAGTGTTTAGCCAAGAGTGGCCAGCATGTCTAGGATGTGCAGAATTGGCAAAATAAATTACAAAAGTGAATTCTGTTCCAAGTACAGAAAAAACCCAAAACTTCAAAACAAAAAAATGAGTGAAAACCAGACTTATAAAAAAAAAAGCTATGTGATTTTGTTCTTCATCATCCCTTTCTGCAGTCAGAGCCACACACACTTTTAATGGACTTCTTTCCAGCAGAAGGTATGGTGCGACCTTGGAACAACCAATTTTTGCAGATGGGGACATAGGGACAGAGTCATTAAATTGCTTCCCTAAACCTTAGCGTGACCCATTCTGTGTGGATGGCAGAGCTGGGCACCAGGTGAACACTGTATCCATGTCTCACCTGTCCCAGCAACTGCAAGCAAAACACAGAAGTAAAAAGCTTTTTTCTGTTTTGGAGCTGAGGGACCTTCTCTTTGATCCCAGCACTCTGAGGTTACTGCACAAATGTGATTTATGCAGCAATTAAATCTGCAGAATATAGTTAGGCACCTAAATGCCTCCTAAAATGGTATTTAAGAGATGAATCCTTGAGGCCCTGCATTCCAAGGCACTGATTTCCCCTGCTCCCCACCGAGGCCGGGGGAGCGCTCGGTGCTTAGGCCGCAGCACGGCCTTGAGCCAGAGCGGAGTGATCCCAGCACGGCCTCCTCAATGCACAGCTCTGTATTTCCCGCTCATTTGAGAGACTTTGAAGCAGGAAGACAGAATGGGACAGTCTATCCCCTTGCTGAATAGCACCCTGGAAATTATTGCATTAGGTAAGCACGGCAAGACTGACAAAGGAATTGTTGTTTGCTGAGGCCTGCCGGTGCCAGCTCCCTGATCACTTGCTGTATTTGATCTGGCATTTGTCTGGTGTGACTCATTCCCTGCAGCCTCAGGAAAATGTGCTCCCTATCAGCATTTCAGAGGCTCTATTGCTCAGTGTTAGGAAACAGAAGGAAATTCCTTCCAAATGTGTTTCACCAAAATGGTGAGCTAAATTTTCATAAGATGTCGAGCCTGTTAGGAAAAGAGGCAAATGGCATACCTGAATGATCACAAAAGAAGAGGAATTTCATAAAGTGACATTTTTCTATATATTCCAGGGAGAAAGGGATTTCATGCTGGCCCTTTAGCACCCTGTCTTGCTCCCCACCTATTTCCTGCAAATAAGTAACTGGAAAATTTGCTCTTGCCTTTAAACTAAAGCTATGTGTGCTATGGTGACACTATTGCCTAATTCTGTTGCTCTATACTATACCCATGCAAGACCTGGCATCCTGAGACAGGAGCTGGGTGGTGTGTGGACAGCTGCTGGATGGTCTGTAAAAAAGGATACACCTACACTGGGGGAGCTGAGCTCCCAAACACCATTTGCACCATGGTCTCTGTGGATCAGGCTTGGACAAGGTAGCAGAGAAAACGTCTGAAAGAGAAACTGGCCTGATGAATTCTCCCTATTATTCGAAAAAAGAGGTGGTCATATTTTAGTGTAAAAAATGTGCATTATTTAAGCTGAACTAGCTTAAATGGCTCTACTTTATATTTGCAATAGAGTGTGAAAAAGTGGATTTATAACTACCTTTTCCCTCTTTAGGCCAGGATGGTGTTGAGTGTTCAGACCTGTTCCACAAAGACTCAGTGTGAACATTATTTTGTCCATGTACCTGGGGAGAAGGGAGGAGATGATGGAGATATTTAGGCCAAATATACTCATTAAGCCCTTTTTTGTTTTCAGGTGTTGCTGATTTGGGTACAAATCAGGACAGGGATGGGACAACTCAGCAGTTTAAACAGCCCATGATGCTGCAGTAGGGCATGCCCAGTATCCCAGTATTTTCTCATGCCATCATAAGCACATTCTGTGCTTATTGTCACCCATTCTTTCCAGTTCCTTCAAGGAATTGCCTTTCCCAGTCAAGCACAGAGAACTAGGCAATGGTTAGATGAAGTGGGCTTGATAGAAGATTTAGCTAATGAGGGATTTAGCCAGGAAGGAGATTTAGCAAGTTTCCTCTCTGTTGACCTCATTCCCAACACAACCAGCTTCTCCTGCTGCTAGTCACCTCCCAGCAGATAATCGGACCTTTTCTTTCTCCAGTACTGATAACATTTAGGAAAAAATGATATACTGGAAAGCAAACAGTTTTTATTGATGGTTTAGAGGTATCCCAAATAAACCCACGGGGCAATTCTGGGGAGCGTGGGCAGCCAAGGGACTGCTGAGGCTAATGCCCACTCCTTCCCAGGATAAGTGGACATGGCTTCCCCAGCACTGTCACTGCAGAGCTGATGGGGGATTTTAGCTCATGCATTCCTCCAGCCAGACAGGCAGAGAGAATTTCAGCTTAGGTCCCCAACACACATGTCAAGCAGAAATAATTTTAGTATTCTGCAGATCAGAGTTCCTTTCTTTCTTCTTTGTGTGTCGTGTTCTGATGAACACTGCTTTATCTTGGCAGGCAATTGCTATTCCTAATTTGTACAATAAAATCTGTTGTCTCCTTGGACAAGAAGTTTTTCTCTGAACTACATAGATGCCAATTGTTATTGAAATGCATGACATTCATTTTGTGTGTTTGTTCTCAGGAAACAAAATGAGCAGATTTTTCATTTTGTTCCTGTGGTTTTGCTAAGCTAGCAGGCCATATTTTATCAACACCAGACCTGTAAGCATCTGCTCTTTTGAAAAATTTAAACAGAATTCCTGCTTTGCTCTGTGTAAATATGGGGGGAAAGGAGCAGGAACTGTGAATCTACTCTTTATAATGTCTCATTATAAACTCTCTATAATGTCTCATACAGTGAGTTGCATCAAAGCAGTCCTGAGAGGGGAGCAGTGAGATTATTCACACTTTTACAGGTGGGAAAACTGAGGCAAAGCTTAGTGATAAAGCTGGAATAGAGCTGAGATGTGACTCCCAAAGCTCTGTGTTGCCATGCCATGCAGCCCCCTTCACAATGCTTGCATTATCAGGGCTGACAACCTCTTCTTCAATGCTGCTGAGTTTATCTCTGTAACACATCCATGAAGTACTGAAGCTTTGCTTGTGTAGGTGGGATATCAAAGCAAATATGTGTGTGTGTACTTTACGAGCAGGGGAAAGAGTTGCATACAGACACACATGCACAGAGAAGGAGGGAGAAACATTGCAAACCCTGATCTACTAGGGAAAAAGAAAACTTTATTAATTTTAAATATTCATCTTCTTCCTCTGCTCTGTGGGGCCCAAAATGTTCCATTCCGAATATGGCTCTTATTGACCTGAGGCCCTGGTGCTCAGTGAAATGTGTGGCTCCTCTTACTGGGACTCCCAGGCTGAGCCCAGCAGCAGGCACTGCCCAAGGCAGAACATGGACTCAGAAACTTGCACCATGTGAAGTTCTACAGACCTGGGTCATTTTTCTTCAGAG
This sequence comes from Haemorhous mexicanus, assembly GCF_027477595.1. Taxonomy (NCBI): domain Eukaryota; kingdom Metazoa; phylum Chordata; class Aves; order Passeriformes; family Fringillidae; genus Haemorhous; species Haemorhous mexicanus. The sequence continues at coordinate 147,311,371 of NC_082341.1, forward strand.
CTGATGGGGCTCCTTGCTATGGAGAGGGGTCCTGCCACATCCTGAATCCTGCTCAGTGAAGTGTCAGCTGTGTAATCCTGGTGGCTTCCCAAAATAGCCTCATTTCATACTTTGGCCAATGGAGAATCTCTTTTTGTGAAGGTCTCCTCCAGAGAGTGGAAATCACAAGAAATCTGCAGTGGACAGGAAGTGTGGGAAAACATTTGCTGGGGAAACATTTATTATCTCCCTGAGGAAAATAGGTTGGAAAACACCAATGAAATACCTCAAGAACACCAAGAAGAAGGGTTTCCTCCTTAAATTTCTTGCTGGAGTAAGGCAAGGGCACATAAAACCATGGATTTATATTTGCAAAGATCCAATAATCTCAGGGTTTTAAAAAGCTGATATGGGAATGTATTTGCTGCATACTGGGGGAGAGAGTGAGCAAGCAGATCTGTAGTCTGGCTTGTGAATTTGTTTCACCCCTGCAAGCATCCCCTCCCCTCATGCAGAACCTGATTTTGAAAGGTTCATATGGCTGCAGTAAATTTCAGCTTATAAATATATTAATTTTTGAGTTGTGCACTTTATGCATCATTGCAGTGCTTCAAATGTTGTCTCAGCATGTTGTTCATTACTGAATCATGAGGAACATACAGTAAGAAGTATGTGGGCTGAGAAACATTTTGTTTTTGTAATGCTTGGCTTGAGTCTGTGCAGCATTTAACTTCCAGTCTACATTTGAAGTGTATAGGTTATAATAATGTTTGACACGGGTGTCACATCTGTTCATCTAGCTAGAATAAATCCTATTCCTCTTCTACATTTGTCTTTATCAGTCCAAAACCATAGGAAGATTTCTGTCAAAAATGAAGGCAAGGAGGTTTCTTTTTCCAGAAAAGGAAAAAATAGAATATCAATGTGTCTATTCTAAGGTCAAAAGTACAAGAATAAATCCAGAGTTATCATAATTTTGACAGCTGTGTTATCTTTCTCATGGCAAAAAAAGAATTTTCAGAGAATTTTCTCTATTGCTTTCACAGAGTATCCTGGAAGTTAGAATACTGGAGGGATTTTTAAAAATATTTGAATTTCTTTTTTATGCCAACATGTCTAACTACTTTGAGAAAAAAAAAAAGAAAATAAAAAGAGAAACAATGAGAAATTAATGTATTAGAATTTGATTTTAAATTTTTTTTGCTAACATTTCTGAAATCTATATGTGCAAGTATATAGGTTACAATCTAGCTCCATATTTATGCTTGGAAATGTGAACAAGAGAATACTATGTGTGAAGTTGGCAGGAAAAAAAGAAGTTGGGAGATAGAAATCTATTGCCCAAAATCTGACCAGGAGTAGTTGTTCAAAATATTATTATAACAAAATATAGGCTTTCTATTTTGTGATTTACACTTTTCAAGCCATCATGGAATGAAAAGAATGCTGTCAAAATATGTAAAATAGAAATTACTTTTTTTAAAATCCATTGTTTAGAGCCCTACCCTAAAATACCAAATAATCAATGCCTATCTAATCTTTAGCATCTTCTTGCATTTATTTGACTTCTAGTTATATTTTTCATATTTTTATTAGGCTCAGCTAACAGACAGGTGAGGCTCACAGGTTCACTGCCTGAACTGCCTGTCTGCAGAGAGTTACCAGAGAGGCTCCAGCCAAGCTCATAGAGGCAGAAAAGGAGAATTTGTCTTGGCTTTAATCTGGACTGAGCTCCCTGGAATGTCAAATTGAAGCTGGCTGCAAAATGGAGACCAATTTTCATTTTAAAATTGGCAAGATAAAAATTGTCACCATTTTCTTGCTCCCTTGCCCTCAAATTTCGGCAGTGGTAATGTGGGCAGAAGAATTGTCAAGCTGAGAAAATGTATTTAGAGACTCACTACAAATGTAGTCCTGGCTGTTTGCTTTTAAAGAGTGGAAAGATGGATTTATACAGAAACTCCAAAAGACCCTGAAACTGCTTCTCCTTCTGTGGATAAGAGCAAATGCCAACAATCAGCTCCAGTACTTAAGTTAATGCTGACCTTGGCCAGCTGCAATTTATAGAATTCTTCCATTAAACTTCCTAATGCTGGGGAGATTATTGCTTTCTTGTGGGAAAAAAAAAAAAAAAGAACTTTTTTCCTCTATTTGAAGTTACACCTTAATGCAAATACAGGACAGGGTTGCACAGGGCTTCAAGCAAACAACCAGGGATGATGAAGTGACACACTTAAAGAAGGGCATCTTTCCTGAGACACAGGTAAGTACCTGGAGGTGCTGTAGCACTGCCCTGACTGCTCACACTGACATTGCCACTGCTTTCAATGGGATTTGTTACACTAAGGATCAGAGATTTTGTGAATCATGTTCTAGAAGCAGAGGCTGTTTCTTCCAGTGCCTGCTTCCCCAAGCCTCTCCCCCTCAGTACCTCATCACTGAGATAAAAGAGATCTCAAGTTGCCCATTAAAGCCAAGCTCTGCCAAGGCCCATGGGCCTGAAAGCAAGAGTAGCATGTGAAATACCAGTGGGGATGGTCCCACTGCAGTGTAAGGCTTAGCAAAAGCAATAGAAGAGTTAAAACACCTGAACTGTGCTTTCCACTTGATTGTGAGATCTAATATGGTCTCTGATAGGATGTTTTGGGTTCCATTCTGGAAACTTTCATGTGAACTCAGCAAAAGCAAGTCCTCACTAGGATAATTAGAATCTTCTGGGACACAGACTATAATTCCTAATTAGTGTTGGTGGAAATGGTACATGAAAAGTGAGGTCATAGGCTATTTCCAAGAGGTTTTTCATATCAAGGAATATTAATTTTTCAGTGCCAAATAGAATGAATGCCAGGCTCTAGTAATCAAAGAGAGATTCTTGACCAAAATGTTAAATATCCAAATACAGCAGATATAACTCAGCTGATTTGAAAGAACCATTTTTTATAGGACTATACTGGGAAATCAGTGACTCCCAAAATCAATTAAGTTCACAAATGTAGCTGGGCAGGATCAGTTGCCCACCTAAACTTATTTTCTGCATTTGAGGCTTTAAATATTGATCCATGAAAAACTCAAAGTGCAGAGTCAGGACTACACTCAGTTCTGACACCTGAATGACAAATTATGAGTTCATTGACACCTGTTTAGCTGTTTTTTCTTCCATAGATAAGCTCAGATGGACCTGGCAGAACATTAATGAGCAAATGAGTAATCAGTGGAGAAGAATGAATACAAACATGGCTCTTAACTTTGAATAAAACTCTCCCACTATAGAACTTCTGGATGAATCACAGTGGAATTTAATGTTGAATTGTTTTCATCTGAGCCTGGTTTGAGAATTCCAGACTCTGCTGCCTTTCTTGGACAAGAAGTCATTGTTCTATTTGTTCTGATATCTGTAAAGGCAGATTTTGGGAAGGGTTTGAAAGAAGTGATACAAAATAAGTCCACTTCCATTTTCAAAAAAATTTCTCTCCCTTGCATTTTAATGTTATCACATAAATCACAGTATATTTTTGGAAGTTCTTTTTTAAACTGAATCTCTGTCTTATGCTTCTTTATGCAATTACAGAGCAAAGGACAAAAGATTGGGGGTTTCCTTTCTGGTTTTCTGCCAACTCCAGGTCAAGGACACTTTCAATGACAGAAGGAGATGGCAAAATCCAAACTGCATAAAGAACTTATTTCTTCATGCAGCTTTTAATTTATACTTGAACTCACAGCTTCACCATGGCATAGAGGCCAGAATGACACAGATTTGTCTCAATAAGGTTAGAAAGCATATAGGGATAGTAAAGTACAGTGATATGAGATTGTAAAAGCTAACATTTTGGGAAACATTTAGCTTTATTTTACCCTCCTGGATTTGAGCCAAATGCTATTCAAGATTAGAAGACACCAGAGGTTGGAGGTGTATTAAAAACCATCTGCCAAGTCTGGGATATCTTTTCCCTTCTGAAACATGGGACACAATCTCCTAATAGGAACTGAACTGATGGACTGGAGCACATGTTTTCCCATACTGATATGAAAAAATAACTGCAGACATTTGTATGTCTGAAAAAATGTATGCATATGGTCCTGGAAAATTTACTTTATTCATTAATTTATGAACCTTAGAATTTGTCTTCAGAGCCCAAGCCCTAAAGTGGACTAAAGATGGACAACTTTCCATAAAGCAGCAAAGGAAGTTAGCATGCTTAATGACACTGCTGGATGTTTAGTTATGCAAAGGAATTATCTTCTCCCCTTCACTGTTTGTAAAAATGAGCTTGCTACATTCAGATTTTAAGTGGCATATCCATAAATTTAAGTTTAATGCTGCTGTACAGAGGCTTTCCCAGATAATTCAAAAGTCTATCTCCTTGAAGTCATAGACACTGTCATTCTGACTAGACAAATTTTATGTTCTGTGTGTAATAGCAAAGATGGATGATATGAGCTGTGCTGAGAGTGCTCCCAAGCTTTGGGAAGATCTGTGTGGATATCTGATTTTGGCTTATGATTCTTCCAATCTCTATACACTGGTACCAGAGGTTTAAGTGCAGCAATGTTACCTAACACCTGCTTCCTGCTCTGTTAAAACTAGTACAGATCAGCATGATTACTTCAACTTCAATAGGGTCAGAGTGGTTTATACTGCCTGGACATTTTGCCCTGCTAAGCTGGAATTCAAGGTAATTCCTGGAAAAACTGAGCTGAGCTTTTTTTATTTGTCTGAAGTTTCATCTTTATCTAATTCAGTTATCCATTAATTCCATAAGGATAACACCTTTTAAAAGTCTGAATTGCTTCACTCAAGATGATCAAAATTTGTCTGCCAGACACAGAAAAGTTGTTGCCCATCTCTTCAGAGTGGGCAGGATTGCATCAGTGAAATGACTCTCTCAGTTCTCTTGGGACCCTTTGAAGTAAATAAATTGGGCACATTATTGGACTTGGAAAGGCATGGGAAAATACATATACTAGTTAGCATGTGGAGGAGGAAAAACTTATTCAAACATAAATATTTGTTTCAGCACCCTCTTGTTAACGTTCACCAGTTAGAGGGGTTTACAGTGCAGAGGGATTTACTTCCTCAACTTCTATTAAACATATATTAAGGGAAGTTTCACAGATAAATCCCTAAGCTTCTCTAGGAACAGCTCTTCTGTATTTATTACTCCTCTTGAATTTCAATGCCCCTCAAAGCTTAAGAAACCTCAGATTTTATTTTACTTCTCTGGTAGTTTCAGTAAGTTGTGATAACATCCTGGGAACATGACCAGTGTGACAAAGACTGTGCTCTTTATTGGACTTATCCCACCACTAGTATATGAAGGGAGAACATTTCTGTTTCTCAGACTTCAGTATGTGCTGATGCAATATTTGTGTCAGCAGCTATCTGCAACCCCCTGAGAAAGGAAGAAACTGTGAGAAAGGGTTCTTGGGTAATTCATTCTTAATGTTGAATTTTTCCAGTATTGGTATGACTTCTCATGTGAAATACAAATTGATTTGTCCAAAAGGATAAAGTAAACTGGGTAATGTCATTAGCTCTGGGACTGTCAAAGGTTAGTGAGATTAATCACTGGTTTCTCCAGATGCTGTCCTTCAAATTCCTATAGAGGTCATCCCACAGTCAGTGGGACCACCCAGGAGTCACTCTGGCAGTCACACACTCACCACCGGAGCATCTCACTGCTGGCATCAAAGCCCCTTTACATGAGACCCCTCTTGGCTTCACATACACCCCACTCAGGCAAAGTCAGACCAGGTTTCCTCACCACTTCTACCCTGGGTTTTCCACAGCTAAGTCTCAGGTGTCACATTCCAGAGAGCAATTTATTCACAGCACAGGAACACAGAAACAGCTCCAGCTGGTGCCTCCAAGGAGGGACCCCTGGGCTTTTATTCCCTCACAGTTTAAGGTTGTTGAAGTCTCACCCTTCATCCTGAGCCATTGGATGCTGGTGTGTCTCTGAGTGTCTGGTCACCTGGCTGGAGCCACTGGTCCCTGCATTCTTTGTTCTGCATAGGGCCAGCAATTCATGTCCTCTTGCCTTGGGCTCCCGTCACATGGAGCTCCATCTTTAGCTCACACTGCAGCTTGTATTCTTCAGCACTAGCAGTGTTATTTCCTTCTGACTGATGACCTTTGAAGGCATAGAGTTATCTGTCAAATACAAGGTTGCTCATAATAGCTGCTAGGTTAGGAATGGATTTTACCTTACTATTGATTAAGGTCATGCTCTTCCTTTCCAGAAGCTGCAGTGAAGTGACATGGTCTGTGAGCTGTCTGACTGCTTTGCTCCTTTATTACTTTAGTACTATGCCAGAGATAAAAGGAATATTTTTGGTCTTCATGTTCTTTATATTCTTTAGCTCTCAAACTTTCAACTGAATTTTCATGTCTGTAAAGAATTTCCCCCATTCATCTCTGCATTCTGGAACTGCTGTGTGAAATATGTGGTCTGAGCTCTGCATGAAGATAATCCAGAAGCTGGAAATGGTCTCTCTAACCTATTCATCTATATACAGTATGTATAAGTTAAGGATGGGTTTTAAAGAGAAGCTGTGCTTTAGACTTGTTTTAGTGTCTCTTCAATTTAAACCTACCAGGGAGAGATTTCACCTGTTAAACCAAAATTGAATGACATTACATGACACTTTCACACTTTTCAGCTTGGTTTACCAGCATTCAAAGGCTCTTTCCCTCTGAGGGCAGGAAATAACATGCCACAGGAACAATCTTTTGGAAGCAAAGCAGTCTTTGTTTGTCAAAAAGGTGTCATACAGAGCACAAAGAGTAAAGTCAGAAAAGATTTGTATGATGATGATTCTTTCATCCAAACTGTAGTTTTTTCTCTCAGACAGTGAACTGTCTCCTTAAAAGCGTGTAATGCTCAGGATCAGGCAAGTGCCTTTAAATTGCTTGGTCCCTCTCTAATCACATCTGCTTGACTTGACTGAATACCCTGTAACCTGAAAATTACACCTACACTGCTAAGTGCATGTTCTCCTGGGAGTAAAACCTGGCTCCCAGGCCAGGTGGTGTGAACTGGCTTTGGCTGCATTGCTGTGAGCAAATGTTGGAGCACATTGACTGCATTCACCCTACATAATCCTTGGCCCCAGACCTCTTCTACATCCCTTGTCACATCTCTGTGATTTTAAAATACAACTATATTTTTAGGTGCAATTTATTAATTTCAGTGTTCAAAAATAAATGCCCAACTGCTGAAATATTAGCAAGCTTTCCTTAAAGACAAACTACTGTAACAGGAAGCTTTTAAGGTGTTAATTCCTTCACATTTTATTGTTGCTAGATTTATTTTTTTCACTTACTTGGCATTTCTCCTGAATTACCCTTTTTTTTTTCTAGACTTTTATTTTATCTCCCTCTCTAAAGCAGAGAGAACCTAGAAACAGCAACACAGTAATTCAGGAATACTGGATAAGTTTGAGGTTTTGGACACCTTTGCGTGACTCAGGACAAACAGAGTTTTCTCAGCTTGTCTCTGGATGCATCTTAACCATGTTGTCATGGTGCTCTGCCTGCCTAATACTGTCTTAGGGCAAAAAGGTATTTCCCCAACCAGCCTGTTGTGTAGAGCTATGTGAAATGACTTACCCCTTAGGAATCCAATTGTTCAAGAATTTCTCTACCATTTTGCCTTTTTCAGGCAAAACTTACAGTTGAGGATGCCATATGTTCTCTTGAATCATTATCATTGCCAAAGATACACAAGAAAGGGAGATCTTAGTGTGAGCTATGAGATTCCAAGTAGAGTTTGCATGGAGAGTTCTACAATATTTATAAAGTCAGGGTGTTTGATCTAGAAATCATGAGAAAAAGCAAACACAGAATTCTGTCACACCATGATTTTTTCAAAACTAAGCCACAGTCCCTAGTGTAAAATATCCTAAAATATATTAAAAATTCTTGTTATTAGTACTAACAAATGAGAAATGTAGCAAAATAGCAGAGTCTGCTTAAATCAGCAGAGATCAAGGGCACACTGAATCTTCCTTTGTAAATAAAGAAGTAGTGTGGGATTTTTATTAAATTCTTGCAAAGAATTTTAATTTTTTAGCTGTGATGTAAATCAGGACTAACTCTCCTTTTATCACCAGTTGTGCCTAGCTATGTCTAAAAAAAATGTTATTATATTTTAATGCTGTAGAGGATCTTAGAAAATGAATGCTCTTGGGAAAAATACCAAGTGTTAAAATCTCCTTGTACAAATCCCAAGTAATAATAAAAATTAACAAAAAGACAGCAAAGTCTTCATGCCTGCTCCATCAGTTCAGAAGCTTGCAGGAAATGGACAGCCTGGAGTGTATTAAAGTGTCGCTGCTACTTTAATAGAGGAAGATAAGTGAGCTTTCAGAAAGTCTTGAATTTACTGACCTTCTCTTCCAATTTGAGCTAATTCATTAGCTTCATAAAAGCCTTTCACCACTCTCTTGATAATTATTTTCTTCCACATAGTTGAGTTCTAAATTAGTATTCAGTCCTCTGAAGAAAAGAGAGTGTTATAAACATTCTTTCTAATGGGTGGATCTGAAAATCGCTTGTCCTGATGACTGAGATAGATCTGTGGGGAATTTTCTGTGAATCCTTTAGGGAATTTTTCTACAAGACCACTCCATGCTTTTATCTTGCCAAGTGTTCAATGAGGCAACATTAGTATAGCACCAGAATAGATGGAGAGTGCTCTAACATAGCTACAGGTTTCCATTTTGCTTTCAAAAGTATAAAGTACATGGAGCTTTTCTTTCCCTGAAGGCAACTTAGTGATACCCTGGGGATCCCCAGCTTGCCCTTATTCATAAAATGGGATCCATAATGATAATATTTCCCCACTTATGGGCTTCTAAGCTTTCTTAAATGACCACTTGTACTGAAAGACAATTTCTGTTTCACTTCTTTAACATTTGGCTGAGATGACATATTTCAGTTGGAGTAGGTGGAGTTTTGCATCTTCCTAATGACAAATGCACCTGTAGTGGTTGGAAGCCAAACTATAGCTATGGTCGTTTGCTAAAAAGCCACCATATATTATGGCTGTGCTATCCAAACTATTTGTTACCAGAATGTCATTAAGGCTGTAAAAGTTCAGTGGAATTTGTTCACTTTAGATATACAAAAACTGTGACCTGAGCTCTATTGCCTGCAGAAGGTTTTTACTGCCTGAGACAGTGCCTGGTAGGAAGATGGTGAAACAGATGCAAGAGCAAGAGATGACTTCCTTACCTGCAGGCTGCTAGGCTGCGAAAAGGTGTTATGAAGTGTTTGTTGCTGAAAAAAGCAAGTTTTTAGGCGCAAATGAAAAGCCTGAGAAAAGATTACTATGTTGGCTAAACTCCATGGATCTGTTCTAGCTTCAGCCTGGTCTGCTCTCTAATGGCTATTCTTTATCCAATTTTAGACACCATTAGATGACAATATCTTGGGATAGGTCTAAAACTCTGTCAAGGATAAAAATAAGCTCATTTTTTCCAAACTTCCATTACTACCTTTTCAAATTATGAATGTTTCCAACACTATTGTAAATCTGGTTTATTCCAGAAGTGTATAATGGTAGTGGTTACAGTATATCCAAAGTAATTCACAAATCCTGCTGGAAATTTCTGTTTCCTTCAGTTTAGAGCAGTATTTCCTCAAAAATAGAGTAAAAGCCTCAGGGTTTGGCCTATGAATCATCACCTTTCCTTGTGTCTTCAGAAAATAGTTTCTTGGATATGCTTCAGGGAAAATTTTTTTTGTGACTATACCTGATTTTTGATCCTACTCTGCAATATCATTTGTGTGTACATGTGTCTATGATTGCTTGCATGATTATAATTCATACAACATTGACTATTAATGTTGCGGCTCAAGTGGGAAAATGGGTCTAACCAACATCCATAGACTTTCCTAGTGACACAATTCCTAAATTGTGCTGTATTTAAAGGAGTGTGTACCTGCATCACAAGACCAAAATTACGCCTACATTCAATTATGGACATATTTGAAGCTGTCATTTTTCAGCCTTCACTGAGGGAGGGTAAGTGAAGGGAGCCATGAGAAGGTTGTTTATGGCAATGATAATAAAAAGTAAGAAAAGTCCCTGCTGCAGGAATGGTGGCACCCAGTGATAGTAAAGCAATAGTGAGAGTGGGAAAGGGGTTCCTGACACTGGGTGTGAATTCAGAGGCTAAGAAAATGTTTGACAAATTGAATGTGTGGGAGAAAGACAGGAGAAAACCAGAAGAAAACTAGAAAAACAGCTGTGAGTGTATCCCTGAGGAAAAACAGCAGGAAGAGATTTTAGGGAATCTAGCGCATTGATAAAGTAGGTTTGGAAATTGTGAATGAAAGATTTGTGTGCTGTCATTTGGTTTTGCCTATTCAGAAGACAGAGTTTTTTTGGTCCCTTGCAAAGAAACAAGGTTACATCAAAAGCTATAACTTGTTTCATAGCAGACTTTCCTTTAAAAGGAAATATTTCCACAAGTTCCTATTTACTTACTGACTGCTTTGGTCAAGGTGCTAACATTTAAACTTTAAGGAAAAGTGCCAAAATGACCGGGGGAGACTCTTTTGATACTGCCCAGCAGCTTCCTCTGTGTATGTATGCTGGTAATTTTACTGCAATTAGCGCTAGCACTACAATTGCTCAGTTGCCAGCTTTTGATAAATGAGGGTTGGGAGCTCATGGGGATGTTTTAAAAGAGCAGTTTCTGCAGGTAACGCTTTTCCATATTTCAAGCTTTTGTGGAATGTCTTAACTTCTTGCCAATGAGCACAAAGGATTTGCAATAAGGCTTACTTTAAATCACTTCTTTTTATATAGATATCACTTTTAAGTAATCACATGCCTCTTATTTAAGTGTGCAGTGATTCTCTAAAAAGAAAACTATGCTATTTGATTTACTCCAGTGGCACTTAAACAATACTGACTGGGTCCTATTCTCCCTGCATAATATATGGACTAAGCAGGACGAAGAAAAGATTTTTATTTTGTCTAATTAGGAACCTTCTCTAACAATATGAAGAGGATAAAAAGGTCAACTTGAATGTGAATGTCACTGAGGATGTAGAAAGTACTTTAAAAACAAGTGATAAAGACAAAACTCATGACAATCTAATCAATACAGTTAACAGAGCATTCAGAGCACTCTTCAGGAAGCAGCAGGAGCTCAGTCCAGTGGGTGAGATAGAAAAAGGTGTCCAAGGGCCAGCTCAAGCCGTATTTTTTAGCCCCTTAGGGCTTCCTCAAATAACCAGAGCTCTGGACACTTGGGTTGGGCAAGTGGGCTGAGTCTAGTTAAATTGCTGCATGTTGTTTTGTGAGGAGGACTTTAATTTTGTTCTCCATCAATAAGTATTTCTTGCAGTTTGAAGTATCCTGCATTGCTCTGCCTGGTCTTCATCTATCACTCTCAAGGAGAGCAGGTCTCCCATAGGTCTCTTGCCACATCTACCAGCCCCATGCAGGTACCTCAGGCAGCCAAACCATAACCTTATAGCTTTATACCTCTGTGCCTGGCCAGCTGAATTGAACATCACTATTGATATCTTAATTTCATCTGCATTTCACCTGATGTTTCTCAGCTGATCAGTCAGTGGCAGATGAGATGCCCAGTGCCATCACTGACAATTGCCTGCCACTGGATTCCTCCTTCCTGCCTTGCACAGGCTTGCTGGGGGTGAAGGATAAGATGGTCAGATATGTTGTGACGTCCCTGAAAGAAAGCACAGCAATGAATGGTATCAGATGAGGGGAGCTAATGATCAAAATAGGCTCTCATTTAATTGTACATTTCTTCTACAAAAATAGTTATGCTCTCTGATTTACTGGGGTGGCATTTAAACAATACTGATTGGGTTTTATTCTCAGCATATGAATTAAGCAGGGAAACATATACTTTTGAATACATGATGGGTTTTTTAATTTATTTAAAAAATTCTTTTAATATTTAAAGCTTAAGTAAGCGCAGATTGTTATCGTGATGAAATGACATATGTTAAGGCATTTCTCACTCCTGTAATGAACATTACTGCTGAAAATGTGGGGCATAATGATATGGGGCCAAGGCCAGGTCTAGATCCCCACTCCAGCAGTGCTGGAAGCTCCCACCTTCAGATAAAACTGTCAGGAAAAGGAAGAGAAATGCACAGTAAGACTGCAGAGCTTCTACCCATGGGTTTTCCTCTTAACTGTGTTGCAAATTTTTTCTGCATTGTTGATTTAAAACAGGCCTGACAAAAGAAATCATGCTTTAAAAATTAAGGCAGTAAATAATGGATGCATTGCTGGAAGAACAACACTATAGAGGGTCAGTGTGCCATTTACTTCCTGCAGCCATTTAAAACAAAAGAAGCACAGTTCTAGAAAAAATAAGGGTAGAGAATGTGATAGAAACCATTGCAATTAGTATCACATCAGTCTGATGGGCACAAAACACATGAATAGGAGGAAAATGTGACATTTCAAACCACACCTAGAAATCTGGCTGAAATGAAAATGACTTTCTGGAGAGATGTTACTGATGTGGAGACACGATTCTTTGAAGCTGATTTTTCCATTTGGCGTATTTATAGTTCAATCAAATATTCCTATTGATCTGAGAATGTGGTATTTTCCTTAGGAAAGGGATAATGAGAGTCTAGGTGTCTAGTAAATCCTCCAGAGATTTGAGCTGCCTGGATACTGATTAAGGCTGACACTGTTGGAACACTGACTGCATTGCTCTGCCTGGCTGCCTACTGTGCCATGCCTTAAAGATCAGGTGTAGACCAATTAGTTAATTTTAATTGTGCTTATATTAATTTCAATTAGCCTATCAGATGTCAGAGAAGCTAAGAGAGCTTTATACTCTCACTCTAAAAATCAGTAGAATCAAAGAATGTCTCAGGGAGAGTTTGTATGTGTTTCAGTGTTTTGGAAAAGATGCAGAGCGGATCTTCCTGATCACAGTCAGAACTGAAATGAGACTTTAATAGAGTGAGACCTCTTAAAAGAAGCCAGTTTTCTTGACTCCTGGTTGATTTATTTTTGTTAATTTGTTATTCCATTGCAAATAAAATAATTGGAATTGTGTATGTGATTTAAGAACTTACATCTCAGAGTCACAGGATCACCTAGGTTGGAAAATACCTTTGAGGTCATTGAGTCCAACTTATGGCCTAACACAACCTTGTCAATGAGATCATGGCACTGAGTGCCACATCCAGTCTTCCTTTAAACACCTCCAGGGACAATGACTTCAGCACCTCCCTGGGCAGCCCATTCCAATGCCCAATCACCCTTTCTGTGAAGAGCTTCTTCCTAATGTCCAACCTAAACCTCCCCTGGTGCAGCTGAAGACTGTCTTCTCATGTCCTGTCACTGTTACCTGGGAGATGAGACCAGCCTGCACCTTGCTACAGCCTCCTTTCAGGGAGCTGTAGACAGGGTTCCCCCGAGCCTCCTTTTGTCCAGGCTAAACACCCCGAGCTCCCTCAGCTGCCCCTCATAGGACTTGTGCTCCAGACTCTTCACCAGCCTTTTCACCAGCCTTGCAGCAGCTGAGGAGACTCCCTAATGCAGAGAGCCACCCCCTCCACCTCTCCTACCTCGCCTGTCTCTTCTGAAGAGCATGAAGCCACCCACTGTGGCACTCCAGTCATGCAAGTCATCCCACCTCATTTCCATGATGACTACTATGTCACAGCTTTCCTGCTGTACCATGGCTCCCAGCTCCTCTTGTTTGCCACCCATGCTGTGTTCATTCATAACTCCACCACTCTATTTCTCTTTCACTCTCCCTAATATTCCCTAGCCTTTCAGTTTCTTCCTTAAGCTTGGCCACTAGACAAAGCAGATCATTCATCTCCTCCCACCACCCACAGCCCTGTCCTGCAGGCTCAGACACTCCCTGCAGCCACTGACCTGGACAGCTGTGTCCTTCTTGGGGGTTCTGTTTGGGCTAGCACACTCTTGCTGCATGCAGCAGCAATGGCTTTTGGCTGTTTGTAAAACATTGCTGGTTTGGTTCAAGCTGTGGGGAAAAAAACCCAAACCAACAGAAAACCCCAATCAAAACACCACACCCACCTAACACCTGGTGCACCACCAGCAGCCAGGGAGTGGCTGTGTCCTTCCTGGTGTGGAAACTGCCCCTGCCATGGCACTGTTTGCCTGCTCATGTTCCTGCACTCACAGAGCTGTTTAAATCTCCTGCCAATGGTCCTGGCACTGCCCCGTGCTTGCCTGATTAACGGGAGTTTTGGCACACTAGGGTGAGCCTGGTCACTGAGACTTTTAGTGAAACTTTGGGTCCATATGAGCCTGTCTTAGACAAAGACAACTCATCTTTGCAAGTCTGAAGTTCAATGTCCCAGAAGGGTATTTTTGAAGATTCCCCTTCTCCCAATGCTTTGAGACTGTATTCAGTAACTTTCAAGTCTGATGAAGTGAGATTTTCATGCATTTGGATTGAAGTTCTCAGCTTCTGAGTAAGTGACTCTTGATGGGTCAGTTAATGCAGTGACATGGATTCAGAAAGTCAGCAGACAAAGTCTGCTTTTCTTTGTGGGAAGATAGGTAGGGATGAAACCAAGTTAACTTTGGTGCTGTAAAAAGACCTCCCTGAATCAAATTTCATTTTCTTTAACGTCTTATCCCACTGGTTACTGCCATATTTTATCCTCTATTTTGCATATGCTGTTTATCATTGGAAATCCCACAATGAATGATGTTGCTGATATCCCAGGCATGGAGAAAATCACAGACATCTGCTGAATACCATACGCCTGTAGGTGAAGGATGTCTAGTTTTCATTCTGTCCTAACTCCATGGAATCCCATGAAGCTAAGCCAGCAAAACTGTCCATGATGTTTTGCTCATTAACAGTGATCAAAGCAATATAGCTTGCTTTGGGATGCTTGGGTTATATTTTATGATAAAATTTTGCAGTTTTCTCTACCCAGACTCTGGAACATAAATCACAGCTTGAACTAAAAAGCAGTCTGGGACATTACAATTTTACAGATATCTCTCTTCCTCTGTGAAGAAAAGAAAATGGATAGCAGTTACAAGGGGGTTTTTTGCATACAAAGCCTCTGTTTATGCTGACAAAAATTATTTTTCTCATTGATAACTAGGTAAATAAATTTAAAAATATAATTTTCTGCCTGGGAAGAAATTCAGTTGCAAAAAGCAGTACATTAATTCACTTAAACAGAGATATTTCATGAATTGTTGTGAAGACTAGACCCGCATGCACAGAGCCACTAGAGGTTGTTTTGATGACTGGTTTGTACCTGAACTTGACTCATAGGTAAGAGATGTTTTAATTTTACCTTCAGGTTACTAGTTCAACCAATAAGCAGAAAGTCTTTTGCTTGAGTACTGATAAATCTCACTAATGATTATTTCAGATGATAATAATAATTTTCAGAAGATTTCTCTTTTGGAATTCAAAATAACTCAGGCCAAATCCATTAAAAAACCCAAGAAGCTACAGTTCAGAAGCATCTCCAAGATCACAGCATCTGGAAAATACAAACTTTCAGGGTTTCACTTGGAGGACTTTGAGGAAGGCTGAAGACAGTGGCCCTAGCCCCAGGCTGCAGCACATAAGCATAGCTCAACTACCGAAAAAGAAAGCTGTATCAAAATCCAGGACTGTTTTTATTTGCATGTGCTTGTCTATAAAACCCAAGTGGAATTGCTGATGTCACACCCCCTTCACAGAAAGCATGTCTGATAGAAATGTAAGAGGGTCATGTTCCAGCTGTATCTCCTGAAAGTCCCATAGTTATGGATGCTCTTCTGAGCCAGCAATACTGCTGTGTAATTTGTTTTGTGTCTGTTGCTGAAATGGGTTTATTTAAATTTTTCATTTATCCACATTTATCTGTTTTAAAGCCTGTGCTAAACCTTTTGTGCTCACAGAACTGCTGTGCCAGTGAGGTGGCTTTGCTGAGTATGGGCAGTGTTTTGCTAAATGGAATTTGTGAGATTCTAAGCAGAGAAGTTTCAGCAGCTTGAAATATAAATGTTTCAGGATGATGGTGATAATAAGGTGTGACATAAGACATGCTCTGATACACTGGGAAATAGTGAGGAACAAGTTTATGACTCCAGAAGGTATTATTGGAGAGGGATCCAGTTCCCATATATCTTCTCATCTATGTGAGGATGGAGCAAAGCCAGTCTGAGCTCCTACCAGCATGAGTTGGCTCTGGATACCTTCGCTCAGAGCAAGGTCAAGCATATTTAGAATAAGGCAGTTCACAGAGAGGCAAGCTGCCATTTGGGCCAACATCCTGGGAAGTGTGCCAAGGACCACAGCTTGGTCAGGAGAGGGCTGTGGGTTACCAGCAAACCAGACCACTGGCAGCACACTGTCATCTGCCTACCCTGGAGATCCTGGGTGGCTGCTCAGCACTGCAGATCATCTGGAGCAAAAAACTTTTTGGGTCTAGTTGCCTGTCTACAGAGCCAAAGCAACCTGGGGAAAAAAAAAAAAAAAAAAAAGTAGGCACAGAGAAGTGTGTGCTTTTCTGAGCCCTGCATGTGATAGCTTTAGGGGTTTAATTCGGATGCCAGCTGTATCTTAGGATTTTAGCAGCTACAATTTTCAAAGAAACAAATTAAAGCTACAGCAAACTGGTCTGAGAGCCTTGTTTTCCCTCAAACCTTCCTGCTGCTTTATTTATTTAGTCTTCTCTCTCTTTCCACCTATCATTTTGTCAGGTTTAATAGGGCCTGAAGATAAGACATCAGAAAACACTAGTGGCAAATCTGATCTATGTGTGATTAGCCCTTGGCTACATTACCTGCAAATTGAAATATATAAACAACATATAGCTGTTACGTGAGTGTTCTGACCATAAATAGCTTCAGGTGCAGTAACGTAAAACAAACTGGAAACCACCATATGGTCACAGACACAGATAGCACTGTTTGAAAAATCCCTGCCTTTTGTACTACCATGCAGTGGGAAAAAAAGACTTGAAGCCACCTTTGGAATATCAATCTGAAGAGCAAATTATACACATTTTACATAGCTTGAATAAAAAATGTTGTCCCTCTAAGCCATTTTTCACATACTAATTTTGCATTCGTTTCACTGTGTAACATTAGTAGAAAAAGAAATCTTGAAGTCTAAAAGTCTATTGATACACAGTTCAGCTAAAAAAGTAATTATTCTCAGAAGTTTTTTCTTTAAAATATACTATTCACTTAGAACAGCTCTTACATTGTTAGCACAAGCATAATGAAATAATGGGCCATTTAGTGGGCTAATGTATTTTTCACTTGCTTTTTATCAACTTTCTTTTAAAAAAAATCACTGCTGAGGGTGAAATAGTATAATAAGGTTAATGAGTAAAGAAATAACACAGAACTGCTTTTATGGTACTTAGCATCTCTAAATCACAAAACGGGTGAAACAGATGCTTTGGAACGCAGCCGAGGAGTTGATCAGTAGAAGCTGATTATCTATTAATGAGGGGTTTTTAGTGCTGTACCCTGGTGTAAAAATCACTAGGCTCCATTCAGGCAGTCATCAGCTGCAAATGCCATGTATATGAATCACTTGATTGATGTACAAAATTCAAAACAGATTTCCCCTGGTGCCCTATGGGTTGTCATGCACTGATGATCCCCTATCTGTTTATGTTAATGAAACAGGGTTTTTCAGTAAGTAAATATGTGTAGTATTTAATTAAACTCACTGCTGAGCTCTGTGTGAAAATGTAGCCCCATTGTTCAGAAGCAGTTTCTGACTGCAGTTCTTTGTTTTCATCCCAGCTTTTCTTCCCAGTTGCTTCCTTCCCCTGTCTGAAGAGCATCTGGGTTAGTCCCATGCCAAGATGTTGTGAGCACCACTGCTCACAAGAAAAAGGTGCCTTTGAATTCAGCAATGGCAGGAACCAACCCTCAGTTCCCATCACCAGCTCCACAGCTGGCAGGATTGGAATCAGGAGTCTTCTGGAGAGTGAAGTCTGCTGGCATTCTGCAAACTGCTCTTCTGCTGATCCCCTCTGAGGGCTAGGCAGTGACTGGGGGGCTGGTTCTGTCATACAGTTTGATGCTGCATTTAGGAGATAAAGATTTTCAAAGTATTTTGAGGCTGAATAGTTAAAACAGTTTTATGAAAATATATATACACTACTAGAGCAGGAGCAAAGCTTCTGATTCCTTCTTCAAGGCCCTACATGTAGTCAGGACAATGCAAAAGAGCTATGGAAAGAATAAAAATTGGACTTAAGGTAGAAGCCTGTAAAAATGTCTCCCTCAGCTGAAACAAAGATCTTATGTCTTTTGCTAATAAGGAAGGAAAAGCAATATTTGTATTATTATTATGTCATCTCAATGACTTTTGCAGCTTTCCTTTTTTCTTTTTCTTTTTCTTTTTTCTTCTTTTTCTTTTCTTTTTCTTTCTTTTTTCTTTTCTTTATCTTTTTCTTCATTGTGATGATTATTTCCTGAACAGAAATAGAGCAGTTTCTGATACCCTCTGCAGCACTCACAGTGAGTCCTGGCATGATTTGTGGCTTTTTTTCTCGAAGAGCTGGTTAATAGTTTACATTTATTAGTGGCTGCTTGCCCTTTGCTGTGGTATGTGTTTGCAATTTAATGTTGCCATGTATCAATAGTATTTGCATGTTTGGTATTTTATTAGGTACCAGCAGTGCTCTTGCATTTTATTTAGGCCATCCTATAACTTTCCTCATTTGCTTGTGGGACTGCACATAAGAAAGGCTCAGTGTATCAGTTCCCTTCTTCACATTTCCAAGAATACAAATGCTGCAAGGGCCAGTCTAGTTCAGATTTCTCCTCCTACCTTGTGAGATATCAGTGATCTTTCCTGGACTAATGGGGTTAGGAAAACATTGCTGAATATGGTCTTTTCTCTTATGGAATCATTCATCTACTGAGAAAGCAATTTAAATGGAATAATGGATTCTGCTTTGACTGTTTTATCTGTTTCTTTTTCCTGAGGTTTGATACAGAGGGGGGCTCAGAATCCTATTGAAGTTATTGTTACTGAAGTTATTGAATGAATATTGTTATAGTCATGAAAAGCTGCTTTCTGCTGTAGTCTCACTAACACATAAATAAGTGTTGCAGAAATCCTACTTGCTCACGGTTATTTAATTATTTAATTTATTTATTTATATTATGAACAAAAAATATTTTCAGCATCATTCCAAATCAGTGAGACACAGCACATGACCAAAGGAAGCAGAGAAGCCACCTCCAGCCATGGCTATGCCTACACCCTGTCAATATGTATGAGAATGATGGCTTTGTTCCTACAGACAGCGGACCTTTCCCCTAAATGAATAAACATGTTACCAAGAGGTCCTTCTCTTGTGCTGCAGAAGTTCTGCTTTCAGAGAACTGAGGAAAACGTCTCCGAAGGATTTATATTCTCTTTCTGGAAGCAGAGTAAAAGCACCAAGTTTAAGATTGGAATCAGTTCCGTTCACTTGTTGAGTTACTGCCTACCATCAGATTTGTGGGAACTTTGTAATCTGCTTAGAGATTGCTGGGCAGAGCTGGAGAAAATGTGTGGAATATTACTTGCAAAATAGTCTTCAAATTAAATTCCCCAAATTGCCTTTTGCTGTGTTTTTTTAATCACCTACTGGTCTTGTTTACAAACCTTCATGCAAATGGCAAATGAAAACATGGTTATTTATGAAGAGAACGAATCATCCAAAACGACAAGTTCTTTCATATAAAATGGAATATTTTTTACATATTGGATGCATTCTCTATTTCCAGGCCCTGAGCTGTCATGAGACTGGTTTACATATCTTAAGGCTGTGGTGATGTTTTGTTTGAAAGATCATAGAGTCTTTAGTGTTCATTTGTCTGGTTTCAGAGCTCTCTTGTATTGGCAGTTCTAAGGTTTACTTCCACCTCTGTGCATTGCAGAAAGAGATACTCTCATGGCACTCTGGCTCCTGAGAGTCAAAACTCTCAAGGTACCAAAACCAGTGTGTGCTTAATGAGGAAATCATGAAATTTGGCAATATCTGAAACCTCACGAGGTTGATAGCAAAATCTCCACTGATTTTTTTTATGCATGTTACTCCATGTGAAATCAAATATTTAGTCAAGTTCTGTAATGCTGTAAAAATATAGCAAAATGAAAACAGCTATGAGTACATCTATAATTGTTTTTGGTACTGGATGGCCACATTCTACATCAAAGTCTGATATCTATTTCTTCAAAATTCTTGAGTAACATCTAAAGCATGAAAGAGCTGAAATCATGCTTTTTTGTTTTTCCTAACTCAGTCCTACATGGATTTACAGTCGAGATGACTTTCCTCTAAGATTCTTGAATATAGGACCTGAACAGGGAGATAATTGTCTCATTTTCTGGTTTAGGCCTTAAACAAAGAATAACAGGAGAAGCACACTAAATAGTCATGCAACCATTAAGGTGTTTAAAAGCTTTGATTTAAATTCAGCCTCCAGACACAGTCTTTCTTTGTAACTCTTATGGCAGCAATTCAGCTGAGTGCCCCAGCCAGGTAAGGTATTCTCAGGTAGCTCTCTTACAGTCTTTCATAGCAAAAGTATTTCCCATCTAACTAGTTAATCATCACTGCCTATGACACAGGAATATGAATCACTGTGGGAAAGGTGATTTTTCTAGTGGAAAGCCCCCCACATGTATGGTGATGTTGGGCAAGTGGGACCAGTCCTTAGCAAACCCATCACCTTGAGAAACAGATTTTTTTTTCTGTTTTTTTTTTTTTTCCTGGGGTTGTTTTTTTGTCTGAACTTTTTGGTTCATATTACACAGAACTAAAATGAATTTACTTTATCTTAAGAGGAACAAAACCTTTTGTTGCAGAAAACAGCCAAACTGTAGCAAATGAATAAGAGTGATTTGTCAATTTCTTCGACAGGATCCTGCTTTTATGACAGTGAAAGTTCTTCAGCACCTTCTTTCATCATTGCATGTAATGGGGATAAGGAAATTTGAGGTAGATATTAAAAATGCTGGATCCTCTATGGGTAAAAGCAGTACCACTGGGAAAAGAGTAATTCAGAACAAACTCCTCAATTTCTTACAAGTTGCCTTAAGTCAATATGGTAACCAAAGGTAATTTTCTGTAAGTGCAAGAGCAGAATCATGAAAAAGACTACTGCATCTTGATGTGTTATATATTATTAGAGCCTGGTTTTCTAACAGGTCAAAGTATGTAGGAAAGTGAAACCAAATTACAGCCCCATAGATGTGTCCTTGTCTGACAGGGTGTTGCCAGTCAGAAGATGGGATGAAATTCTATTGTTGTTCAGTATGTATTTATTGGAATTTTATATACAAGCATAAAAGCATATATGCACTCTGAAAGCCTGTGTGCTTAGGTTGGGTCTTGAGGAATTACTTTGTGTCTCTTTGATTTGGAGTAGCGTGGGTCACACATACAAAAGGATAGGGCAACTTGTGTGCCTTTAATCTCTATGGTCATAATGGTAAGGAAAGGTTAAAGAGTTATTTGCAAAAATTGCAGATGTTGAAAGAGGGAGAGCAAGAGGAGACTGGTTTAGACCAGCAGAGATGTTCCTCTGCAGTGTGGTCTGTGCCTTATTTTGTATTTTAAATAACTGAATAATTAAACCCCCCCACTAGCATTTAAGGTGAGGAACACAGGGATTGACAATTGTCACAGATGTCCTAGACAGCCACAGGATGTGACTTTAGGTCTTTTGAGTGCCTGCCTATCAACTGCACCACAAAAGTGATGAAGAGGAGGACTCCCATGCTTTGACTTGAGGAAGGAGAGGGATAAGCTTACTCAGCTGTTAAGTGCTGCAGGAAACTTGTGAGGCTCCTGATGGCTCACAGGATCATGCCCACAGGCAGGTGGAAAGACAGAGCAAGATTAAACATCAAAGACTTAATTACATTGCTTTTCTTTATCAGGAATATAATTAAATTGCTTTGGATTTTTACATTTTTAAGGCACTTGTGAAGCTTTAGAAAGAGAATCTGAGATGATGGCCTGCTGAAATATTTTATGTTAATTGAAAGAATCATTCTTCTAAATTTACAGTCCTCACTGAATCATTCTAGACTTTCCATTAAAAGTGTATCATAATAATCTTAATTTTTTAATCTTTATTTCTTTGAGTGGTTTTTCATCTGATAGGGAAGCCACAGCTTTTTTAAGAGCATCATGAGAGAAATTATCTCTTTCAGACTGTCTGCATTAGAGGGCAGTCCTGAGGCCCCAAGGAAAAGAGAGATGCTTTAACTGTTACTGGTGGCTAAGGACAACGTGCACCTGTGTTTACAGGGAACAGATCCTTAGGTTTATGAGTCAAAGCAGGGTCTGGAAGTGTGGATGTGTGCACAACTGAGAGCAAGGGACTGGAACGTGCACAGAATGTTTCATATTCTCCACATAACCACCAGCTGCTGAGCATCCTCTTGTGTATTGTAGAAACTATATTAAAAGAAATATTCTCCACCTAGGGCGCTGGTGTACAGGCCTGTTCCCTCTGTGATCCTGCAGCTATTCCTGATCAGGAGAGCAGAAGTGCTGGGAAATCAAATTACCTTTTTTTAACTCAAAATCGACCAAAATTGGCAGAATTGGAGAAATGTTCTGATTAAACAGCTTCTTCTAACCATTCTGTTGAAACTAAAAGTGTTTAGTTGGGAAAGGTCTGAACAATTTTAGAAAAGTTCTCACAGATTTCAATCTTTATTTGTTTTCCTGTATGATGTTCCAATTTGAAGAATGCAAATTCTTTCTTTCAAAAATTAAAATAATTGTAATAATTAGCTACATCAAGAAAGTAGTTAAGGTGAAAGCAAATGTTTGAACTAAACTCAACAAAACATTTTGGAAAAGGTAGTTTAGTTTATCTTAAACTTTGATCTGTGTAGCAATTTGGAGAGATTAGCACCTACAAAAAGAATTTGAAACATAGGAAAAGTGTTTTTTTGTCCAAATGAATGTGTTTCTGAATATTTTTCATTTTCTCCTAAAACCATTCTGATTATAATGCAAATGGTACACAACTGGGATGCATTTCTCACTGTCTTTTTATCTATATTTAGTCTTTGTGACCCTTTTAGCTAATTTGCTAGTATCTTTCTTCAAATTCAGTATGATCACCTCAACCAGGAAATTGCCTGACAGTGTCAGGCTCAGTTTCATTACAGGCTTTGTTTCATGACAGCCAGCTGGAATGTACATGGTGCAAATCCAGATTTCCCCAAACATTGCTCAGCTGCTTTCAAGTCATAGTAAGGTAAATATTGTCTTGACAGTCATGCTATAACAGGAGACTGTAGGAGTTATGGATCCTTTTACTCCATGTACTCTTACTATATCTTGTGAGATGCCAAGAATCAAACCCCAAGGAAATGCCAAGTTAAGATATTTGTACAGAAATACCTTGGCAGGAATATTGGGCTGTAACCTTGATTCCTTTGATTCCCCACACAGAGCTGAGCTCTGTTAGGCCCGGGTTTCATGAACTGGCTCTCATTTTTTAGGAACTTTCCTATAGCCTACTTCCCTCTAAGGCTCAGAGACACAGACAAGGTAAAATCCATTTCAATTAATGTTGGGTGAGAGGTGTAGGTGTTTGTGTTAGAGCTAATCACTGGGTAGCTTTTAAAGTCAATGCAGAGAAATGGGTTCCTCTACTGCATGATCCATCTTATCCCAAGATAAATATGTAGAACAGATAACTGCAGCTTGCAGATGCCCATGTCTTCCCATTGACTGTAGGAAGAGGTTAGATGGCAAGGTGCTCTAAAAATAGAAGAAGTGGGTATTGCTGAACGAGTTTTCCAGCACTGCAGTGGAGTTTTTTCTTCTTATCTGGCTCTGGCAGTTCTCCAGATGTAGATCAATGCCTCACAAGTGATGGAGCAGTGTGCAGGGAAGTTTTCACAAAAATCTTGCAGCAAGAGTTAACACAGCATGGTATTTCCAGGAGAAGTTGTACTACATTTCCCTGACCAGAGTGGAGGTCTCCACTGTGCAGGTGGACCACATTTTCAGCCTAGTCTGAATATTGTACTATTAGTGCTTTGAGTTTTAAATCACTGATATTAATACCTTATTTTGTAAAACTTATTATCAAAAAAGTTGTTGACGAAGTTTAAAGTCCAAGTTGGAGTTAAAAGGTTCCCTTAATGTTATGTTTTCAAAAGACATAAAATGTGAGGGTGAACTCATGTACACATACACACAAATTCAAAAGGAAAAGGGTTTTTCTTAGCCTAGCTACTTCTATAGCTGAACTAGAGCACAATGCCTGAGGAAATCTATAGTTGTGGGTTATATTATCTGAAGATACTTTTCCACTGAAGGCTCATTTATTATAAGACCTAATATAAAATAATGAATATTTGCTTTAAGTCAGGTCAGGACCAGAACTTATCTCCCAGGGAATATGTGTAATTTTTGTGATAACCAGAAAATACTTTCTTTCCCTGGAGTGAACTCCACTGGATTTAGTGCTGCATTAGCAGGCTGAGCATCTGAACTGTGCTTATTGGTAATTTAGCTTCCTTTCAGCAGAGCACTAGGGTGTTTCTTTTCTTAAGCATGCACGTAGTTACAGAGATTGATTTCAATGGAACTACTCAGGAAATGAAGATGAAAATTACTTCTGCTTATTTCACAGATCTAATACTTCTGTTTTTAAAGGAATAGGCTTTTCTTAAAATTGGATTTTAAGACCACCATAATAATTTTTGGTTCTAACCATCAATCTCCAAGCATTACATAAATATTAGTACTAATAGAATTAGTATTAGGAAAATGAAGCTGCCCATCAAAATTAATTTTATGAGAAAAAATATGCCATTTACATTTGGATTAAGCTTGTAAATGTATAGAGGGGCTTTTGTTAACTTAGATGCTGTATACCTAAAATTACTTGCATTGTACTTTTTTCTATACTGTAGCTACAGTATAGAAAAAAACTCAGGTTTCAGTTCTTGCTCTAGTTTGATATTTCACCATAAATGCTCTAACCCTCTAAGCTGGTTTTCTGCAGCTTGAACAAGAGGAATCTCACACTACAGATTTAGTACCTCTCACCTGGAGAAAGCTTGAACTTTTTATGGAGGTCTCTTGGTGAGTCCTTTACTGAGGAAAGCCAGTGGGGGAAGACAACCTCCTTCTTCATCCTTCAGTGCTCCTACTCAGGGCTTGGTCCTGGGGCTGAGATTGTTTAATGTCTACAGTAATGAAGGGGAGGATTGGACAGACAGACAGCAACCAAAGGAGATAATTGATGACAAACTGAGGAGCAGTCTAGATCTGAAATCAGAGCTCCTCTGAATACAGGATGGACCCAGGCACCCTTCAGGGCACCCACCCAACCTGATTCATTCAATGACTCTTATTTTTGCAATGAACTGCAGAAGTGTTGCACTTTGGGAAAAGCTCTGGTGATATTAATCTCAGTTTGACAGCAAAGTTCCTATGACACTGACTTTTATAATTTTCTTCCTCTCTATAGCCCATAAAAACTAGTTAAACAGCTTCATGTCCTTAAGTTGTTTTTGTTTTTTTTTTTTCTTAATGGATCCTAAAGACTTCATAGCACCTTCAACAGGACAGGTCCACCAACTCATTTGCATTTCATTCGACAGCTGATGATTTCAGCACCCCAGGATTTCATTGTCACAGCAGACAAGCATCTATCTGTCTTGTGCTTCTCAAATATCATGCTTAAAATAGGCTGTAGCTTTCTAAAGGTGAGCAGATACTGTTGGAGGTCAGCCATGAGTGTAGCAACAACCACAGGTCTGAGTTAGCCAAATAACACACTTTTATATTCAGCACCTCCACCCCAGAGAATATGGTGATCATTTATACAAGCTTGTGCCTCGCATATGAGACTGACAGAATTTAGTTCCCATATTTCAGGTTCACAAATTTTTTGAAGACTATTATATCACCATAATAACCCCTAGAACAAGAAGTATTCCAATGAAATTGAGTCACCAAACAAAAATACCATTACCTGGTTTTGGAAACACAAGGCCTAAAGATCTTGAGCAGGGTATATAATTTAATGGGCAGATGAGGCAAAAACAGGTAATAATGAGGATATGACAATGAATACAGAACATTTTCATAAAAATCTGTGAAGACCATATCTCAGCAGAGAATGCCTAAAATCTGTATTCTACAGATTGAGAAAATTCACAGTTTGAGCAGATCTCTTGTTCATCTTACAGAAACTCACCTTTAATTATAATGAAGCTGATGACCTTTGTGATGTCCTGATAGTCTCCAAACTGCAAACCTTCCAACAGAGATGCTGAAAGAATAGTGAGTGAGAATGTCTTCTTTTTCTCAGTGCTGATTCTAAAACCCAGGTATCTAATTTTGACATTTAATTTACAATCACAGTGGCAACTGTCCAGTAGTTTTGCATGTTACTGGTAACAGGCTAGTTCTGCTGTTACATAGAGGCTAAAAATGTTTGCAAAAACCTTACCCCAAATATTTTGAATATTCAAAAACAGGTATAAAAAGTGATAAGTGTAGAGATATAGTTTCTTGTGTTAGAGAACCCCTCAGGTTTTGATGTGTCACAGCAATACTAAGAGAATGTATGGAGTAAATTTAAAATCTCTGTTGACAGAAGGGAAAGTGCCAGCAAAACCTCAGCTCTGGCCTCAGGAGAACAGACCTCAGGCTGCTCAGGAAACTAATAGATAAAGTACCCTGGGAAAATATTTTGATAGGTGCTAGAGTTCTTCAGTGCTGGTCACTTTTTAAACATCCCCTCCTAAGGACGCAGGAGCAGCAAACATTGGGAATCAAGCAGGCAAGGCAGAAGACTGGCTGGGCTTTTGCCTTTGGAATAAGACAAAAAAGGAAGGTGTATTCCCAGTGGAAGCAAGGTTAGGTGATGTGGGAAGAGTAAAGAGATGCTGCTTGCCACTGGAGGGACAAAAATCATGTGGCCAAAGCTCAACTGGAGATTAAGCTGCCAGAAATGTTGGGGAATTTTTTCAAATACATTACTGGCCAAAGGCAATGTAGAAATAACATTGACCTGTTACAGGATGAGGATGATCACCTCACAAACAGGGACATGGAGAAGGCAGAGATGTTTAAAGCATTCTTTGCCTCTTTTCTTAAACATGGGTGATGGACCAGGGGGGTCACACAGCCCTGAGCTTGAGGACTATGACTGTGAGACTGATAACTCCCAGTCGATCCTGAACTTTTGTGGGATCTCTTGCTCCAGCTGGATCCCTACATATCTGTGAGGTCTGCTGGGATTCATCCAAGAATCCTCAAAGAGCTGGCTGATGTCATCACAAAGCCTCTCTAAAGGATTTTTGAATGATCTTGGGAATCCTGAGAGGTTCAAGATGACTGGAAACTGGTCAATATTGTCCCTGTTTTCAAGAAGGGTAAAAAGATTAACCCCAGGAACTTTAGGCTTCAGTGGTCTGAAGTCTCACTTCAGGGATTGGTAAAATTGAGGAAAAGAGGACTCTTCTGGGAGGTATTGAAAAGCACCTGAAGGACAAATGCCATCACTGGTCTCAGCCAGCATGGCTTCATGAGGGGAAAGTCCTACTTGTTGAAACTAATTTCCTTTTATGACAAGATAACCCGCCTAGGTGATCAAGGGAATCCAGCTGATCTATCCTTTTTCATTTCTGTAGTGCTTTTGATACTGTCTCTCACAGGATCCTCTGGACAAAATGTCAGACACTTACTGGGATAAACACATCCTGAGATGGGTGAGCTGGGCCGTGGGGTGGGCAGAAAGGGTCGTAGAGAATGGGGTGACATCAGATTGGGAAGTGTGATTAGTGGGGTTCCACAGGGCTCCATCCATGGCCCCGTGGTTCCTCAACATCTTCATAAACCACTCGTTGCAGGCCTTGAAGAAATACAAAGTTTGGTGATAATACTAAATTGGGAGGAGCTGTTGATTCCCTTGAGGGCAGAGAGGACCTGCAGAGAGACCTCGAAAAACTAGAAATGAGCAATCATGTATGAATTTTAACTAGTGCTAGTGCCAGATTGTTCACTTGGGACAGGGTAGCTCTGGTAGTATGTACAGACCAGGGAATGAGGGGCTGGAGAGCAACTTCGTGGAAAGGGCTCCTCAAGGAAGAGCCTGACAGAGTTCAAGAAGCATTTGGACAAAGCTCTCTGACATGGTGTGTGAGTCTTGCTGTGTCTTGTGCAGGGCCATTAGTTGGACTTGATGATCCTGATGGGTGCATTCCAGCTCAGCATATTCTATGGCTCTGTGATTTCAGAGAGGATAGCTACATCCCAAAGGTGTCAATTGGTGAATTCCAGTTGAAACTGAAGATAGCAAGAGCCTGAATATATTTGAAACCTTGGTGGTAAAGACTTGTGTACCAGACACCTGCAAAATAATACAGGTACTCCCACCTGTGTGTCCCAAGAGACACTCAAAAGTAATTGATTTCTCTTTTACTTCTGCTAGTGATAGTAGAAAATAGTAGAAAATTGTGCTTAGTAAGGTCAGTTTTCAAAATGCTTCCTTGACTAAAATTAATTAGATATCACAGCATCCTCAGAATAACTTACAGAATAACTGTTTATTAGCTAGTAAACTGAAAGGAGGGACTGAAATTACTTTGCCGAAGCCACACATCAAGTCAAGATTACAATTTTGTGCTGTAACAGCCTGATTATACTGCCAGCAGTTTATCACCTTGCCAGTGCAGTACTGCTCCCCTAGGTCTCCTTCTTCCTAATAGTGGTTAACTTTCAGACCCTGTTAAATGCTCACTGGAAATGTGGATCAGGGGGATTGGCCAAAGCTGCTACCTTGACTTATTTTTTTTTACAGAGCTTTTAAAGCTAACATAATTTTTTTTATTCTGTGAATGCCTGGAGCTACATTATATGCCCAAATTAGGGTAGACCTGATTTTTTCAGAGTTGTTGGGTACCATAATGCTTAATTGAATCAGTGGGTGTATTTATTGTTGGTGAGCATCCCTGACAACCAAGAAACTTTTATGTAGCTGTCTGAAGGCAGGAACTTAAGTCTAAAACTCAAGACCTGATTTTTAGGTGATAAGATTCATTACCAAGTGAGAAAATAATTTTCTGTACGGTATGTTTCAGAGTAGTGCTGGGAGAATTAATTCTTTTAAAGAAGAAAAGACAGATTTCCAATATGTAGTGTCATGTTCTTAAATCAGTGAACTAAGAATAAATGTGAAGGGGTTTTTTTAGATTAATTTAATTTGTCCCCAGACTTGGTAGGCAATACAGAATGCCTCTTCTTATGAGAACAAGGAATATGTATGAGATATATTCTTTTAGATGCAATGAGGCCATTTGTTAACCTTTTCCCAGAAAAATTCTGTAATCTTTACCAGTTATGAGGACTGGTTTTCACTGTACTAGGCTGACCCACTCCTAGTACAGAAAATATTGTCTGATTTCTGTCCTGTAGTACCTGCTTAGGAAAGCTGAAAGCCAGCAATCCAAAGCTTTAATGCAGAAGCACTTCCAGAATGTTATAAGCAGGTCCTCAGCTCTGATGGACTGAAAAGGAAAGAGTGAGCACTCTTGAAGTCATTAAAGGAAATTATGTTAAAGCTCTCACATACCTGAGGTCTGTGGGATGACATTATTAAATATCATACCTCTGCCTCCTGCCATCAGATGTCCAGTTAAGGACCTGACAGATTGCCTTTCACAAAACAACAGGTTAAGTATGTGTGTTTTACTCCTCTTGAAGTTATTTTTAAGAGGCAGTTACAACAAAGGAGTTTTTTACATGTTTATCTGTCCCAACCACACCAGGCACTACTGCTGGAAAAACCCATGAAATAGTAAAAAATTAGTACAGACATGGTCATGTCCATTGGGAAATTAGTCATGAAAAAAACAGAACCAGCACCAGAAGCAGCTACACCACAACTGCTGGTACAAGTGGCACCAATGGAGAGCTGCCACGGGACTGAGCCCTGATGAGAAGGTGGGTCACCAGGAGCCAACCCAGGGCTCAGATGGCTGCAGTGCAAGAGAGCAAGGGAGTGGGAGAAGGAGAGGCTTGTACCTGCAAATCCGGTGCCAGGCTTTGCAAGAATGGAAAAGAATTTATGCCATGTTGTTCTTTGTTGTGCATTATTCTCCCCTTGTTTACAGGACCATCTGAAGTGTCTGTGCTGTCACGTCTTCCTTCCTCTGGGCTATGTACGGCCAGCTGTGTTTAAGAGAGATTAAAGCAATGGTCAGACCTCTCCACTGTGCCTCAGCTGCAGTGAATTTCCCCACCGGCAGTGCTGGCAGCCCAGTGACACAGCAGCAGCCCCCATCAGCCCATACCCCCGGGACTGCTCTGTGGGTGGGAGCAGCAGGAAGCCTGAACAGCAGCCCTGCTGACTGATCTGAACCCAGGGATAGCAGCTGCCAGGCCAGTTTCACCATGTCAGAATGGGATTTTGTAAAGCCAGGGTGAAGTTGGGACGAAACCTTCTCCATTTCTCTGTGATACCTGACTTAAGCCAGCCAAGCAGAGTACATGGGCTTGCTGCATTTACTGGAGCAGGGAACACTCCACTATCACACCCTTGGCATAGGTGAAGGTAGGGGAGAGCTGAACACCACAATCCAGCTTTTCCTGTTACCCTCTTGCAATTACAAGCAAGCATTACAATATAAACACAGCTATAAGGAGAGCATAAAAAGCAGCCATGTAATTACAGTGACTTAGTGGTCCTTTGCAGTGGGCATATAATTAACTGTTGGCACACAGGAGCACAACCCCACTGCATGCAAAGTGAGGCAGAAGACTGTGACACATGGCAGCAGACTGTGGCTGCCCCAAGGACACTTACTGCTTGTTTGTTGTTTCTCAAAGCTCCTGCCTTCCCAAAATGATGGCTAGTGAGCTCTTTAGGCCCTCCATCATAGAAATTACTTATTTCTCAGCATTACTAAAATAAAGCAAAATCTAATTATCAAACCATTCCTTCCTTTGCTCTGTGTTTTAAATAAACTTGCACATAGGAATTTTATCTGTTTCCCAAACCCTTGTTAAGACAGTCTGATTTAATTTGAAAGCAAAAAATTCAGTGATTAGATATACCAGTATTTTAAATGAAATCGCATCCCTATCTGTGCATCCCTTTCAGGCTTACTTTCCATCATACCTAAATAAACATGCCTGGATATTGCAGACAAATGAACATCCAGATAATGCTTTACAACCAAGATCTTACTCCAAAGGGTCTGCTTATTCAATGAGGCATTTCAATTAGATATTTGACTTGTCATGGCCTATCAAAATGTGTCAGGATAAATTCTGAGCTAGCCTAAATCAGCACAGTTCCATGTTACCTGTGGACCATGGACCAAAGCTGACTTCAACAGGGGAGAATCTGTCTCACTGCTATTTCTGGCCTTGCAATATGTTGCTTATGAAAGAGCTCCTAGCCAAGAATTATTCATAGGAATTGGAAAATAACTTCAAACATAAAATAAATCAGACAGAATAGAAATCTCTCTGCATTCACTCTGTGAACACAACTCGGAATTCATCATTTCTGAGAGAAGTTTGCATTAGGCAGAAGTGTCTGCCAGAGCACCATCTCTGCTGGGCAGCAATGTCATTTCCCCAGCCCAATAACTTCATGGTCAGGGCATTCTTCTAGGTGCTGGGAAATGTGGATTCACTTTCAAATACACTGGGGACCACAGTGACACAATGTCACAGTCTCCCTGTGACACAGCCAACACTGGGACAGGCTCCCATGTGTTCCCTCAGTAATACAGTGGCTCAATTTCAGTGTGCTGTGTTAAAATCTCTAGCTGTGTGATGGCTGACTTACAGCAACAATGGGAACCTATACTCTACTGCTGGGGTGCTGGGGCTTTTCACAAAAAAAATTCAGAATTGTCCTTTTGTTTGCCAGGAGGTTTGGCAACTCTGCTGCTAGCAGCTGCCTCACAGGCTTTGGTCCCAAAAGGACTATCCAGAGATGCCCAAATCCTATTAAATCTAGGACATCCATTACTGCCACTGGCTTCTTCTGTCCAAACTGCCCTTCAAGGCCATTGTAGCATTATTTTCAGGTTATCATAATTAAAAAATCCAAGTCTACTTTTCTTAAAATTGCTATAAATCCTTCAGTTGGTTTAGAATAACTTCACCAAGGACCAGGACTGAAACCATTTGAATAAGCAGGTTTCTCATTTGCAAACTAACTTCTCTTTCCTCTGACTATCACTTCACTGAAGTGAATCAATGGCTTTGCTTTTGACTTCCACCAATACAAAGAATCCATTTTTTAGCCAACCACATTTATTTTGTCTATTTATACACCAAGCACACATTTATCTGAAGCCAATGGCACTTTCTCCTTATTGTGAATTCTAGTGTGCAGAGAAAATGAAAGAGACTGATCTCAAGCTTAGAAAACCCAAACTCTGAGGAAAAAAAAATATTTCATGGAGGGCCATCTGATATCTCAAGAAATAAATTCTGCATCTCTTCATTCTGCTTCTGTGCCCATATCTAGTGTCTAGTCACATGTACAGTGAACTTTCTATACATGACTAGGCTTCTTCTTTATTCCTTTTCTTCTGATGTTTTATTGTGAGGTGCCATTTAAAATTCTCTTAAAAATCAGAAAGTCATACCATGTGTGACCTTTCTTTATTTTTCCTAACAAAGATACCTGCCGTTTGACCTTGTCATCTAGACATTTGTCTCTGTCAGCCTGGGATTCCAGAAAGGTTTTCATTCTCTTTGAAACACTGTCCTTCTCCCTTTGGCAGTGAACCAATTCTTCAGAAGTCAGCATGGGCACTTGATACTTGCACTCACAACAGACCAAAATTGTAAACCTTTTTTTGCAAATCAAATACTGCATCAAATACTGCAGCTGTCTCATCATGTTCAGCCTCCTAGGATAATATCTACTAATCTTTCAAAAAGTAGGGAGCCAAATGGAGTGAATCAAGAGATTAATCAGCTCAGCAAGAGTTGCTATATGGAATTTTCTGGCCTGCATTATGCAGGAAGACAGACTAGGATGGTCTAATAGGTTTTTTCACCTTAAAACTGATGTCTCTGGCAGCCATTTCTTTGGAATCACCTGAAATTGCATCAGTTGGTGTGCTGATCCATTTCTTTCTTTTGTCCTTTTTTTTTTTTTTTCCTGGGGAAGGAATAGTTTCTATGCCTGTAACTCCAATTAGCAACTTTGAATTTTTTCCTTCTTAAAGGAAAGAGAACAGTTCCCCATACTCTGATACACTAAGATTAATTATTCTCCAAAGATCAGTAAGAATTTTGAAAGAGGAAAGGAACAGATAAATGGAAAGGTCACAGATTTGTCCTGTATTGCCTCTCATGAAGCACACAGTGTGCCTAACACCTTCTGGAAACTCTCATTGTGTACTCAGTTGGTATGTTACACACATTTTGTTTCAGCACTCCTTTTGTTCACATTATCGCAGCATTCTGTTCTCACTTACAAAACTGTGATCTTGAAATAGTTTATAATGGGATACTTAGATTTATTTTTAACATGCCTAAATATTTCAAATGCACTAAGAATTCTAAATCAAGCACTAGCTAGACTAGCACAGTTAGTTCACAAGGCATTTGAAAATAAATTCTTCACTCCGTAGACTTCCAGAAATAAACACATGCACACAAATGCATATCTTACATACTGTAAAAATAATGGAATGAAATTGAAGTAATCATTTAAAAATACAATTTAAGATGGGAAAAAATATTAATACTTCTGTCCCCTAAACAAATTGCAAAAATTCTGTAGTCAGAGTTAAATTTAAATGTAGAAGAAATGAAAGGTATGGAAATGTACAGTTAAGACATCCAGACAATCTTCATGTGGGACAGTGTAATAAGAGAAAATATCTGTTAAAATCAATCTATTTGGTGGTATGCCCCAATTTGTATTAATTTGAATTAACAAACTTATTTTTCCTGTTATTTTTCTTCTCATGATGTCACTCAAAGGTAGAACTGAGGTTATTTTACTATCTTATTTGCATGAAGTCTGGTTCAGCATGTTTATTTCTTTTTATTCTAGAGTGAAATAAATCATCAAGCCTAAAGAGCAGATGAGAAGTCACTCAAAGGAGAAAAAATTTATATAGAGCAAAATGCAGAGAATGGGAATGAATACATGATACTATGCACTGATCTACTTTCCCTTGTTTTCTCTTCTTTGATCACAAAATCAAACAACTTTATGGACTATGGCCAGATATCATCTAATTATCTAAAGATATTTGAGTTGGAGTTAATAGCATTAACCCATATTCCCTAAAGAGGGCTTTCTTATAAGAGAGCAGGAGAGAGACTTACAGGGATGTGTACAGACAGGAAAAGGTAATGGCTTCAAACTGAAAGGGAATAAATAGGTTTTAATGAGATATTGACAAGAAATTCTTAACTATGGGGGTAGCAAGGCACTGGAACAGGTTGTCCAGAAAAAATCTGGCTGCCCCATCCCTGGAAGTGTTTTAGGCCAGGATGGGTGGTCTTGTAAGCAACTTGGGCTAGTGGGAGGTGTCCCTGACCATGGCAGAGGGCTGATTTTCATAATCACCAAGGAATGATGAAATTCATTCTTAATATACAAGGTATGTATAAAATGACAATTCAATTAATTTTTAATTAGGTATAGAATAGTGGGCTGTAATTTAGACATTTTGCAATGTCTGAATCAAAATAAATAATTAAATATTACATTACAGCTTCTGGGAAATATTGCCTACATTGTAAGCAGAAAGAGAAAAAAGTGTGAATATAGTAATGAGGAGCTGCAAAGATTTATGCCTTCACTAAAAGAAACTGTAAATATTGCCATGATCAAATAAATCATTTTTATCTAGAAGCATAAAGAATAGCACATATGCATGCATTGTATCTAAATTTTTAATAAATCTTGGCATATTTCACCTTTATGCATGCAAACATCCTGTCATCTTTTTGCTATACTGTGAACTTCAAGATGGGTTTTTTAGCTGGTAGTCACCTGTTGAACACCAACACCAACCATTTATCTGGACTATATTATAAAAAATACTGCAGTTTAACGGGTAAGTTAGAATTATATTAAACAAATCATTTGTGCTTCCCGGGTTGCTTTTGCGTCAATGATTCAACAGCAATTTGCTCTTTTACTAGCTAAACAAAATTTTTGTCACCAGGTGCAATCTTTAATATTTAGACTCATAAATAGTAAGTTTCTGCACTGTAATATATATTATATGTATTTTTCCAGTTAGTGAGCTAATTCTTTTTTTAAAGTAAGTTTTGAAATTCTGTGAGTTTACAGGCTGCTGTTCAGACTTCAGTATTTGGATACATTGGGCTTCATTTTTCTAGGGATAGAACCAAAGCATAAACATCGACAACATAAATCTCAACACTGTAGATGCAAACTTGTTTTGTCCTTAAATCATAAGAATGTGCAGGCTGTCAGATCTTATTCTAATTGTATTTCAGTTCTTTGACTGTGTTGAGTTTTTCAGCCTTGTGAGTTAAGCAACTACACATTCACTTAATTCTCATTAGTGATTTAGTTGCAACAACAGCAACTACCCAAAAAAAGGGAAGCTAAACCGTAGTTATTCTTTTTTTGTTCTTGTTTTTCTTTCATTTCTTCATTCAGTTTCTTGTTTTTTCTTATGAAATACATACCTCCTGGCCTGAAAACCTTTTCTCCATGGTTTTAATATTGCAGGTGCTCTAAAAAAAAATTAGCATAAGGGAAAATAACAAAAAACTCAAAACAACTCCAAAATCACTGATAGCATAGTCAAGCATCTCTTGCTATTTTACATCAGAAGCCCTTTTTAATATTTAATAAGCTTACTGCTGTTCCTGGTCTTTTGGACTACAGTGCCATTAGTAAAGAAAACTGCCATTTGACATTAAAGGAATGTAAAGAATAACCAAACAAAGAGATAAAATTGCCTTTTATGAAAAAAACTGTGAGCTT
This sequence comes from Haemorhous mexicanus, assembly GCF_027477595.1. Classification (NCBI taxonomy): domain Eukaryota; kingdom Metazoa; phylum Chordata; class Aves; order Passeriformes; family Fringillidae; genus Haemorhous; species Haemorhous mexicanus. Next base: position 147,347,325 of record NC_082341.1, read on the forward strand.
TCCAGAATAACACTAGAAAATAATTTGCAAAACCATTTTTCCTGTTTCTTGAAGAACCTAGGTAGGTTCTGAATGTATATAAATAGACATTTTTTGTGTGTAACTCTTCACTTGCACCTTGTCCAAATGATACAATACTAAAATACTATTTAATTCAAGATAGGTGGCACTGAAAGAAAGAATCTCTCTTGTCTCAATTACAACACAAGTGGAAACACCTGTAATGAATAATGACCATGATCTAGGGCTCCTCATGATGTGAATGAATAGTTTTGCTACTAATATTATAATGATTGACTTATGGATTCTTTGCATCCATGATGATCCACTATAACCTCAGTAAACACAAGTTTGCAGTTTCACACATGGTTAATACCAAAATATGGGTGCATAATTCTGCATGTCAGCCAAAAAGACATATATTTAAGAACTCAGAAAAGAGAACATTTATTCTTTCACCTAGTGGTAGTTCCTAGGCATCCCTGTTGTGACCAAGTATTTGACCAAGCGTGTGACCAAGTGATGTGCAAATGGATAAAGACATGTTATTTATAACAAAACTCTTACAATCAAAGGACAGCCCCCCCCCTCCCCAGCCTTAGCCTAATTCCCTGTGGAAGGGAAAAAGTCTCACTTCTGAGACATGTATAGCTTGATATAAAATGTGAATATATTGTCTTCCTCTCTTAATTCTAAGAGATAAAAAAAAAAAAAAAACAAAGAAAACCCCACCAATATTTTATTAATTGTTATCATCATTTAAGTCCAGGCATTGGAAAACCTTTTATCTTGTTGATGTAATTATCTTCCTTATGAATTTCTGATTTATCCAATGCAATCTTGCTTCTGACAACACTGAGGGATTTAAGCTAAAGGATATTTAAATACGAGATATAATTTAGGTTAGGAACTTCAGTTCTGACACAGAAATAACTTTGGAAAGTCACTTACTTATTAAGTTTTCTCACCCATGGTCTGTCTTTAGGGAAGAAGGGTTTTGGTTTCTTAGCAGGTGAGGGTGATATGTGAAACTGGTAGGTAAAATTCCTAGGTCAGTGCAACTTCTCTCTTAGGTAGGATCAAAAATATCCATTATCATTCCACTTACTATCACTGTTACATTCAGTGAAAACCCTCTGTGTCAATAAATACAGAGGCCAGTACTTCCTCAGTAGTCTGGATATTATAGCAACAGCAGCTTTACACCAACCCAGAAGCCAAGCATATCTGGAACTTGGGGGAATCATGAATTTCAAGGGTCATCATCTGCACTTCAGTGTCATTCAATACTAATCATGTTAAATTTCTTACATTGCTTCCCTTTGGTCTGGTAAAAAACCTGCTGCATCTGAAAATGCACAGTATGTGGTACCAAGAACTTGGATCCATCTAATAGATTTGTGAAGGGCTCTGGGTTTTCCAGCCCAAGTGCTGACAGTATTTCACTGGAAGCCTTGAACACGGACATCATTTGTTTGTCACTTATTTGGTCTGTTGTGTGGGTTTGGTACCCACAACAGCCATTTCCTCACTATTGGTATCTTGTGATCTGCAAATGCTGCTTCACTGATGATCACTGACAGCACCTTTCTTTGTCCGCAGAGCCTCTGTGCTCAGATATCAGTTTTTTCTTTTGTTGTTGTTGAAACATACTTTGCTCCCTCCTCCCTCACATAACCTTGTAAAAAGGAACATCTGCTTTTGTTTATTTTGCCATTCATGTCAGCTGTGTTTTGCTGTACATTTTCTTGCCTTGGCTCCATCCCAGCCTTAGTGTTCACAAAGGGGAGTCGAAGGGAACCTGATAGGCCCTGAGCCAATTACAGCCCTGTCTTGGGGACTCAGCTGGCAGCTCAGCTGCAGTATGTGGAGCACGGTATAACCCTGAGAAATGTCACCCATTTCTTCTCCAGGGAAGAAGAAATTGCCGGTACAATGAGAAAATGTCTTAGCAGACACCAGAATATTCTGAAGTAATTTCCTTGACTGACTTTTCCCTGTTCCTGTCACGAAGATTAAAAAGTTAAATTCCTATAAAAATCATTCAAGCTGCTCCAGGTGGCTGTCAGTGGGATCAGCTCAGTGCCTGTCCAAAGCAGGAACATATTAATTTTGCACTGGGGTATTTTAAAGGTCCACAGGAAACAAACATTACTGCTTCATCCCTTGGGGTCATATTTGCTGTTGAACTTGGTCATCACACTGTGGTCTTTCAGTTTTCTCATGATGCAGGTAAAAGGTATCCTACTCCACAACACCTTCAGCTGTCCCTGCTGCTAAACATCATGAGTTTGCAGAATCAAGCCTGGTTTGCACACAAGTGTCTCTCTGCAGAAGAAATGATGGTAATGACTCCCTGCGTGCTGCTTTTGGTGCCCACAGAGTGTGTCATGGTCAAACATGAACTCAGGTGAGAGCAGATATTATCCAGCACAAGGAAGAAGTGCCAGACTCCCTCCCCATTGCACACCTGTGGCACCAGCCTGTGACACCTCCCTGGCATGTGACAGGGCTGGCCATGATGGTAGCACTGCCTGGGTACAGCACCCAAGCCTGGAAACATCACAGGCAAGTCATGTTGCTGTTTTAATGTACTCACCCAAAACCTGCCTATTCCAGGTAAATGGGGATGAGACTTGATTGCTTTATAGAAAAATCTTGTTCCATACACTGGTTTTAGCTGCAGAAAAGGGACAGTGGTACTGGACACCCCACTGACCCTCAAGCAGAGGGGACCAAAGACATTTTCCAGGAACTATCTCATGTAATGCTACCAGGTCAAAGCATGCTTGGTGCTTAAATGGTCTGAATACAGAAATTAAAAATATTAAAACTCGGCTTTCAAACAATGCAAGGAAAATGTCATCTGGTCACTGTTTTTGTTGCAAGTGTATTTTAAATAATTTACTAACTGCTTCATAGGGGTTAGCAGCCTTTTACAGATGTGAACAAGTAAATTTATACCTGGAGGATAAAATATTGAAGGCCTCAGTCTCTGACTAAAGCTGTAACCAGTTGGATCTGTGCAAGTACGAAACCCTTGCATCCTCATTTCACACCAGCAGCTTATAGAAGCCATATATGCATGCATTTGACCATGTGGCAGCCTGTACCTGTCTCTGAAAAGTGGAAATATCTTATAGCCATTGCCCACACCACAGCCAGGGAGGTTTCTGGGTTATCTGTCTGCCTGCAAAACATACATCCAGTTGTGCCAAAAAAGAAAACGTGGAGCTCACACCAGGTATCTGAATAACTAAGATAAGAACTTTATATAAACTCACACTATTTTAGATTTCAGGGAGCTTGAATGTCTTGCATACTTAATATAAAAAGAAAACAAAATCACATTCTAATGATACTTGGTTCACCGTCTTATAAATATCTTCTTACCAGAATTGTTTCAACTTTTTGTTAAAATGTGTTTTTAATAACAAGCGTCCAGATATCAAAGATTTTAACATCAGACAATTCCATGTCACATAACTCTCTACTCATATCACCTTTCTCATATCACCTTATATCTTGTAAGCCACAGAAAGAACTTCATGGGTCTCCCCAAGGTCTCCAGAAACTCAGCAGAGTAGACATGGTAAGGTACAAACAGAAAATATATGCAGACACACTCCAGAGATGCAGTGGCTCAGAGCTGGGTACCAACAATAACCAGCATTAGAAAGTTTCACACAAAGTCCAAGAAGTTCAGCAAAATTGGCTGTAGAGAGGGGAAAAAAGCTTGGATGAATATGATTCTGTTCCAGACAGCAACTGTAAATATAATAATGTATAAGCCTTAGGTAAATGCACAACATCTCCCCAAGTACTTAGAAACAATCCTGGGCCAGGGATTTCTGATTAGAACCAAAAAGTGCAAGTACAAGTAATAAAGAAGATTTTTTTCAGAAGGAATGCTGTTTCCTATCAGGTACTTTCAGCATCTCCACAACATTAATCCCAGACTATTGACAGGGTCCACTCGACATTAAAATCAGCAGCTTGGCAATTAGAAAAAAAATGCTGTGTTGGCTCGCAAAGGAAATGTGATTTGTGAAGCTCTCAAGGTTTCAGTCCAGGAGTTTTGTTCTAAATGTGCTGCCTACAACACTTTGAATACTCAGATGAAAACAAAGTGCTCCTCTAATGTGACATGTCATTTTGCATAGTGGTTTTTTAGGTTCATTGCTCTGATTATTGTCTTTCTAGGAATAATACCAGTGTCTGCTTGAGATCTGGAAGATTAGCATTAACAGGATAGAAAAGAAGAGGGCAGCTGTTTCATGATGGCATTTAGACAGATGATCTGTCTGCTGCCTAATCCACATATCATCTACATATCCAGTCAGCACAATGCAAACTGCTAAAAAAGTTTATGTGAGAAAACACTCCCAATGTAGGTGTGTTTGCTTATCATGCTGCCTCTCCCACAGACAGAGAAAGAGTTCTGTTTTGTAATTTCACTAGCCAGATTGCTCCAGCTCCTTATGTAGGATCATTTGGCTCTAAAAAGACAACATCTCCACGTGTTTATTAAATTCTATGTAATATTAAATTCTCAGGCTTCTGAGGCAGAGGAAAGGCCTTTCTGGTTGAGCTTTCACACTTTGGGGTACTTATTTCTAACGACTCAGAGTTTTGTGAAATTCTCTTGTGATAGGCATAGGCACAATTGTAGTGATACCAAATTTTGATGGCTGTAAAAGGCTCCCCAGGGATCAGGAGCTCAAATAGGATTTAATTTCAGTGAGGTCTGTAAATCTCAGGAACTCTTTGTAATCTCAGTCTACCATGAAGTCTGCTGTCTCTTGCTTACCACTATTGCCAGGTGTGAACATATCCTCCAGATGAAAACCATCTTGTGATTGAGTAAAGCTCACACATTGTTGTGGTTGTTTTGTTTTGTTTTTCTGTTTGTATTAACACAACCATGTCAATAGAAAACTTGACATAACCATAAGGAAAAATGTAACCAGGTAAACAAGATTATTTAGGGCAAGGTAAATGTCAGTAAAAGAATGGAACAATAGGAATTTTCACTCAAGTGGAAAACTCTTAACTATACAGCGTATTTCCAGGAAAGGAGACTGGAAGCTATTATAACTTACCTGCACTCAGTGCTTTGGCTTCTGTACCAGCCAACATTGCTATGCTTTATATCTTTTCAGAATATAGAATTTTGCCTGCTGTGAAAGCGTGTAACCTGGATTGACTAAAGTGTGGAGCTGCACACAGACATCACTCATTCCTTCTTAACTCCTTGCAGCCTTTTTGAGAATTGCTGAGAATTGCTGCACTTCAAAAGCCTGTGTTGTGTACCTCTCTAAAAATCTCCAACCCTCTTCCTTTTTACTGCTTAATCAAGGTGAACGAATACACTAATGAATAAGAATTGTGAGCCTAAGGAGTAAGAATTGTGTTTTCCTTTCTGTAATGATTCGTTTACTTGCAGCTTTATACAAAGGGCTCCTGGCACCAAAAACACCCTGGTAAACAAGGCAGACAAAACCAGGCTTCATGCTGTGAGGAAACCAGGTTGTTTACGTTGGTATCCTTAGTAGATATTTTCTTTAAAGCATACCTTTAGTTTAACAACATTTAAAATTCCATTTATTATGATATTCTTCTCTTGTTCCTTGTGCTTTTGTTAAATTTTAAGAAGTTGCTTAAATAATGCATGATATCATATGAAGCACAGAGTAAATCTGTTAATCGATGAGTATGAAATTAGAGTTGAAAACAAGATAAAAGCACCTTTTCAGTTATGTACTCCATATCCCTGCCAGAAGGTGATTTTTTTCCCCTCTGTAATCATCATCACTTTGTTCCATTTCTTTTTTTAGTTTAGTAAGAACTGGGAATTTCATCACTGCATTTGTGGGAATGAATTCGAATTTAGTCTTTGTCCAAATCCAGCATTTTACCATGCTTTTTGTGCAGTATTTAAATTAGATCTCTTGAATATACCTCCAACAAATGATATTTTGTATGGCTTAATTCTGTAGGAAAGGGTCGATTCTTCCACTGGCATTAAATTTCTTCAAATGCAATCTCAATCTGCTATTTATGGTTCAGAAATCTGTGCGAGTTTTGCGTCTACACAGTGAGAAACTCTAAATAATTAAAACTTAAAATGCTTTTCAGAGAAGCCTTTTGGAATCACATCTGTTACTTTGTGTAGGAATTTTCCCTCGCAGATGTTTCTTTTTTTCCCTATTTCTTTCAGGGTGCTAATGGCATTACAAGCTTGTCCTATACCAGACACCGTTAATAAACTAAATCTTCATGATAAGCTTGTCCAGTCACAGCAGGACAACTATGACAATAGACAGGATGTGACAGATGCTCTGCCCCATCTTCCTCCAGTGGGTACTATCTTTCACCAGGTGTTTTTGTACTGCTCTGGCATAATAGACGGATGACATAATTTAAACACATTATAGAATAATTTGGGTTGGAAAGGACCTTAATATCACCCAGTTCCCAAATCCCCTTCCATGAACTGGGACACCTTCCATTTGACCAAGTTGCTCTGATCTCAGAGTAACCACTAATTGCCTGTTTCCTGTGGATAGGGAATTGCTCATATATAAATTTATATACTTTTATGTGTATTTATATACACAGAGGCAACACCATCTGTGAATATAGAAAATCAGAACAAAATGCTGTCACAGAAGCGTGTGCTGTATGAAGACAATGAGATAAAGCATTCCCAAGAAAGGCCACCCAAACCAGAAAAAAACAGGCAACATGCCTGTGCTTTGAAAACTGTATTTTAAGGAGTTTTGTGCAAGTAGTGGGGAACTCCCCTTGGCACTGCTCTGGCAGAGCATATTGCTGCCTGTAAGGCACTTGTTGGTGCTGGTGCTCTGTCAGTTTCCTTGCCTTAATGTTGATGATCTTACAGAAAGTTCCAGGAGCTCTGGACGAATGACCAAGGAAGGAGAAGGTAGAAGGGTTCTGTGGCATGTCCTTGTCCAGACCTGCCCTAGTCAAAGAAGGGAGAACATGTAGTACAGAAGGAAAAGTGGAAAAGATACGTGAGAGGGGAAAAGAGGCTGCAGAAGCCTGACCAGCGTTTCGACATCACTCACACTCTGTGGCCATTCCCTGGCAAATGTTTCCCTGAGTTCTGTTCTGTGGGGAGCCACACTGCTGAGGCACCACTTCCTCATACAGCCCCTGTCCACCTAGGGCACATTCTGTATCTTCCTAAGCTCACTGTAGTCCTACCTGGCTGCCCCAGGGAGCCCAACAATGACCAAAGTCAGCCCCCTTGCCCAGGCAAAACCCTGATCCCAGGTCCTGACCTTCAGTCTCCACTAGAGAGGCACCAATCTGGGGTGGGCTCCTGTGGGGAAGCAGGATGGACTCAGTGGTTATTTTGGAGCCAGCCTGAGACAAGAAGCTGCAGTTTCAGGCTTTCTGCAGATTTCTTTCATGTCTTCTGAGTGTCCTTCTGGTTCCAATGACATCCTATGGGTTACCTGAGGGGAGCCCTGGTTGGTGTGCTCTTTTTATGGGTGTCTGTTAAGACACCCCTTCCCCCAGCATACACACCACCCGTAAGTATTTGCACTTGGAAAAGCAGGTGTCTCACTCAGGCCTCTGTTACCCCTGGGCTCACTCTTTTGTGAAAGGCCAGTTTACTTGGTGCAAACTGGCTCCTTGCACCTGGCTACAGAACTGTATGGGTCCCTTCTGCCATTGATTTTTTTCCTGTTCTCTCATTTACAGGCCATTCATCTTTCACCCAGCTCTTGGGTACTTGGACAGAGTGGACACTGGAGAGATCACCAGCCTTTGGTGGTGACAATTTCTGGAATTTTTCCCAGATTTCAACATTAAATTCAGTAAAATTAATTGTGCAATACAGCACTAATCCAAAAGGTTTTGTAGGAAGCACAGGGCAGTCACTAAATTACAACCAGTAACACCGTTACTAGTAAGAGCTTCTTGTGGGAATATGTGTTCCAGGGACAAAATCCTTCCTTAACCTCACAGCTAGGGCTGCAGTGCAAGGATTACTGTCAAAAGACTAATGTCCTCTCTGAGTTAGGCAGAAAGGGAACAATTTGATAGTGGCTTATGTTTGAAGCAGAGTGTTTTCATGAAAAGCTCTATTTCAGAAAGAATATACTTAAACATCCTTCTGTATCTCAGATATTTCCATATGCATTCTCTCCTGGAAGTTTTTTTTTCTCTTTAGGAGTTCTCACTACAATCATGTCAAACTATAGAAACCGCCCAGTACAAAACCCTGGGTGGCACATATTCTTTCACCCAGCTATTCTCCTTTTTGACTTGACTATGTCCTTGCAGCAATTTTCACTGTTCTTCTTGCTTCCTTCCCCTTCCCTGAGCTGCCACTGAAACAGTAATCCTCTTCTAACTCTCTCTCCCTACAGAGAAAGGATGCTTTTCTTTACTTTTTCTTTACCAGGTAAAGACAAGCAAATACAACTCAAGAGTTAAGTGTAACAAAGATGTGACAGCTTGTTATCAGTGCCACGTTTCTACCATTACAAGATGCCTTTGGCAACAAGAATGCTCTCATTTGGGCTTATATGAGTCCAAATGACACCTCCATTACCCAGAATGTTCTAGAGAGCTTTTTGAAAGATGTGGGTATGCACACTATGGCAAATGTGGAAAACAGAACGATCCAATGTGTCTTTGGGCTGCTTTCTGCTGATCCCTTTCATGTGAGCTTTTCAGACAACAACAGGGATCAGCTCATGAGCTGGTTAATTTTTTCTTCTAGCCTGCCTCCTCATGTCCTTCTGCCTCCCTGCTGCATGGCCAAGAGCATGTTTGCATGACCAGGGTGTGTAGGAGTTCCCTCTGTGGGATTGTGCATGTCTAACCACAATGACAAATGTTTGCACAGCCCACTGCCCAGGCAGCTGAAATCTACATGTCTGGGAACTCCTGAGGCACCTGAAGCATCAGTGACAGAGAGACATAGGAAATTGCTTTGGTGAAAAACAAAGTGAGCTTTAAAATATTTATGTAAGTTTAATTAATGCTACAGACTGGGGGTTTTTTGTGGGTTTTTGAGGGATTTGATTTTTTTTTTTTTTTTTTTTTTTTTTAATTTTAATTGTGAATATCTACTGTTTAATTGGGAAGGTGAAAATATTACTCAAGGTAATATCTGTAATACCCATTGTGCAGTTATGAGCACATCACTTTCTAAAGCACTTTTCTGTGTCTGCATTAAATTGCAAAGAAGGTACCTCATAGAATTAGGATAGCCCTTAAGTGTTTGTTAAGATAAGCTTCTTGCTAAAAAATTACCTCCTGGTGAATAATAATGCAGCACTAGGAAATAAATTGAGAAGTTATTCAAATTTTTAATCTCCAAGGTGACTATGGCACAAGTTACCAGCTATTTTTGAAGAGCAAGTGGAAGCCTTTTTGACTTGCTGGAATGCACTGAAAATGCTGAAGGAGGTGGTGGGTGAAGGAGAATGAATGAGTATAATAAAATTGAGAACAAAAGACTCTTCTGAAGGTCTTCACAAGAGACTATTAAGAAACTTTGGTGGTCAGAGGTTAGACCCTGCCACGGATTAAAAGTGGTTAAAAGATAGACAATGAAGTCAAAATAAATAACCAATTTTTCAGAAGAAAAGAAGGTTAATAGTGAGTTGCCCCAGAGCTGAGCATTAGGAATTACCAGTCTGTTATGAAATCGGTGTACAAATGACCTGGAGGAAGAATGAATTGCAGCAATTGCACAATTATTTTAGGTAAGGAGAAGAAGATGGGCAAAGTCTGGACATTTTTAAGACATGAAACACTTAGATTGGGAAGTTTCAATAGATAAACCATTAAACTGTGACTCAGGACATGCTGGTCCCAGTGTATAGCCAGAAGAAAATCAGTAAAAGTATTTCAGTTCACATTGCCAGTATGCAGTTATGATTTTTCAAGCTATTTGCACAGATCTGCTTATTCTGAGGAAATTTGTTTGGTAATATAATAAGATGCTTTAGTGTTAGGATTTAATTTCTATTGTAATTCAGTGACTTATGCAGACAAAAAAATAGCCTGGTGATTGAAGAGACTACCTAGTCTGTAGACATTTATTTCCTTATTTGGATTTTGCTTTGTCTTTGTTTCACAAGAAAATGTAAGAGCCATCACATGACTTTTAACTTTTTTTTTTAATTGATATTTTGTGTTGCATGTCTAATGTTGGCTACAATTTTTTTTTCAGTAGGAAAATTTTCACAGTCTTGATTATTGTGAGAACTTGATTTTTGAAAATTTGGAAAATCTCAATGTAGGAAATAGCAAATGTAGCTTTTGATGAGAAATTTCCAGCATTTCTTTTTTGTCTGAGTCCCAGGAGATATCTGAAATCCTTCAGTGATCTTTAGTCACGTACTTTCAAGAAATACTCATTCTTATAGCAAAAGTTTCAGAGATGGGCTTTATCATGAATAACTGGATTAAGTCTCTGCTCTTGCAGACCATAGATTTGAGGTTTACGTTTCACCTGGATCATTCTCCAACCTGATTCATTGAGGCTATATGAATGTATGCACATTCTGAAAAGGGAGGAAGGCTGCTTACCTCTTTTAAAACCTGACATGATTTCTACCTAATTCGAACACAGTTAACACAGAGCCTTAAATCACAAGAACTTGTCTTGACTAGATCAGAAAATAACTATTAAAAGTACTGCTACAGGTAAGAGTTGTCATGAGACCTACAAGTATCTGACTAAATTTAGATGAGTAATTAAAAGACTCTCATTTTTGAAGACCATGGTGGAGATCAGAGAAGAGCAAGAATGTGCTGAGGATGGAATATGGAGGGAGTCTGCAACTTCAGCAGGGACAAATGAGGATGCTTAGAAGATACTGCAGTAGGCAGCCAGCCCTGCCTGAGCCTGGCCTTTCCTGGGAATGCTTTTCTAGGATTGGGTGCAACTTCAGGAAAGGAAGAAAGCCTGGTTGAGGCAGGGCGCAGTGTCAGAGGTGCTGTGTATGAGTGTGTGTGCATATACAATTGTGTGCCTGTGAAATCTGGGTGCTTTCATCTGCATCACCACCACAGCTACGTTTTACTAGTTAGAGAGGAAGTGCTGAAACTTGTATTACATTGACCTTAAGAAGGCATGGAATTCCTCTGCGCTTTGAATTTCTTGGAATCTGGCCATGCCTTCACAAGATGCCTGAGGAAAATCATGCAGATTTTATTTCTGAGTGTTAACAGACTGTGTGCAACCTGGTTTCCACAGACAGTCTTTCCTTGAGCTTATTTTGTGTGGGATGGGATAACCATTCTTCACTGACTTACTCTGCCAGTTCTTGTACGTTTCTGTTTTGGATCAGCAATTTTATGACATTAGGTCTTTACAATGGATCATCTCTTACTACAGGTTTTATTGCTTGCACCAAAATAGGTCAGTAAAAGTTTTGAGATGCCGTGATAATTGAAATGATCAAAGTATGCAAAAGAACTCATTATGTGTACTGGTATGCTTTCAAAGTCAGAAAGCTAAATTAATAAAAAAGGGAGGACATAAAATAGCCATTTAATGTAATTACATCCATTAGTGGTATAAGATGTCCTTCACTTGACACCCATTTGATGTTGGTCCCTGGTCCTACAAAATGGACTAAAAAGCTTGATACAAAAATGCCCAGTAGCTCAGATGAACAATACAGGTCTTTAAAATAAACAAATATGAAAAAAGTTTAACACCTATGGTGTGTGGCCCTTAGTTACTACAGAGATTACAAATATGCTGCATTCTGCTTCTTCTAGGTGATCTCATGTGTTTGAGTATATTTACAAGTAGATCATGGTAAAAAAATATCAGTCAGGGTAGGAAGGGTCTCATTTGTAAGTGGTAGGAGAGCTTCAGACAATTGATGGTGTATGCAAAGATGAGGAAAATTTTTCGTTAAAATGAAGGTTGTACAGATATACACCTATGCTTAGACATTACCCTTTCCCTGTGGACAACTCTACCTGCTGATTCTTCCCATCTCATTCCCACTGTACACTATCAGAGGAGGTTAAAGAGCAATGAATCTCTACTGAGCTTTACCTATATGATGCCTGAAAAATCTTGGAGGGAAAAAGGAAATTAGCATGTCATGAAGCCCTTCCCTTGGCAGGCAGTTAATGCCTTCTTGTACAGAAAACAAAATAATACACTTTATTTATATACTTAAGGAGTATATGGCAGACCAATGTAATGTCAAAATTTTCAAACCCTGCTGAGGACAAAGGTACCCAAGCCCCAGAGGGAGACTGCCTGGAAGGGGGAGCAGTGTCACAGTGTTTGCCCCAGATTGCAAATGTGCTCCTGGGACCCTCCAAAGGCCCTCTGCTCTTCTGTGATTCCTCTTTGCTCTCTGTCCACCCTGTGTGCTTTGTAATAATTCTTTTAGATATCTAAGAGTGCTCCATTCCCTTTTTCATGCTAGTGAAGAGCAGAACTGGAGATGGGGCAGATGTTTGACAAAATCACACTCCCCTCTAGTTTAAAGAGACTTATTCTTTTATGTTGCTGTAATCTTGTGCCAAGTATTCAATGAAGAGAGTAAAATTCATCTTTTACAATGGCCACTGGGAACTTAAGAAAGACATTCCCAGAAACATAAAAAATAAAGAAATCCTCTCTTTCTTTTCCTCCAGAGATTGTTTGCAGTACACCTGAATACTCAAAATATTCAGACACTTCAGTCAAAGACATATCTATCCAGAGGAAGGTTAAAGGGATACTTTTTCTAATATTTACATAGAAACTGTGAAACTTCCTACTACAAGTTAAAAGCTCTGAGACATTTCCTAAGGGTTTGGTCATTTGGGTGCTAATAGTTACCTCCAATTTCAAAGACAACAGCTCATCTCTGGCATATCTTCTAAGAAAAATGATACTACATTGGAATTTCAGTAGATCTGCAGTGTCACTATTCTCAAAAGCTTACTTGGGAGTTAAGCTCAGTATAGGTCAAAAGTAGCTTGGGCCTTTTCAGAGCAGAGGGTCTGCTAGCACGGGTTGTTAATGAACTGAAATTGTACAATAATGGCTCTTTCCTTTGATTTTCAACTGTCCTAGTCTTTCCCTTTCATCTTGATTTTTCTCCTCCTTTTCTCTTCAGCTCCAGCATTTCAGTCTTGCTCTTTTTCTCCTAAGATGCAAAGATTCTGCTCCTGCCCTAAGGTCTGTGCTTGATTTTGTATTGGTTTTGCCCATGTCAAACCTAAATAGCTGAAGACACTTGCCTTACCTTCCTCTAGTATGAAATCACCTCTGTAGGCACAGCTGTCAAAACACAGGCTCCCTACCAAACTGGCTTCTCAGAAGGCTTTTTCCTTAATATAATTATTGCAAAGGAGATATGCATGCATGCAAAAAATTGCTGTCTATGGTGGTGATTGGACAACCTACAGGAAAGGAGGAATGGCCTCTGTCTGAGTACAACTTGTCCAGAGCTTGAGCTCTCATTATGGACACATCTCCTCCTCTAGGCTGGTCACCTTTGCTTCTGGCCCTGCCTCACAAAGTGATCAGCAGGCCTTCAGAGAGTTCTAGGTTAAAATGAGGTGATAACATCTTTTCACTCAGAAAAAGAGATGCTCTCCTTTTTATTAGCTTGATTTGTTAGCACAATAAAAATCTGGTTTTGGATAACTAAGAATAGAAGAGAAGCTTAAAAAGAAATATGAGCTTTGAATTTCCTTACAGGCAAAACTGTACAGGCAAAACTGGACACCAAGAAGGACTGTAGAATTTGAGTGTGTCAACAGAGTGAAGGAATTATTCTGGGAAACAGAAGTCTGTGTAAACAATCCTTTCAGTGTGTTTATGGCCAATATTTTTATGCAGTAAAGCAGTTTCACATCACTGCTGCCTAGCCATTTTTCTTTGGGAATGTATGAATCAGAGTGACTTTTGCTGAACCTTTTAAATGAGTGATGGTAACGGAGTATTACTAGGGGTCTGAACTGTGGTGGGGTAGTGTGAGCTTTATGGTATGTTGTGGTATGCAATGATAGTATATGGGCCTTTCCCTCCAGCTGAGATGCTTTTAATGAAAATAATTAAAATACAGGTGATGCAGTTGAAGTTATATCCTACTTAGCACATGTAAAAGCCTTGTACTAGCACTGAGATATTGGTAACTGATGACTTAAATGAATTGTACTAGAATAGCATACCAATAGGCTTGTTTTTCATTTGTTTTGTGTGGGACAACTAGTAACTTAGCCAATCCATTACTTCTTACATTGATTGAGCATTTTGATATGATATTTTCTTTTATCAGTCTTGAGCTGATAAAAAGGCTTGTTTGCAATAAAGAAAGGATTCCTGCTTTATTGTCGTGACTAAGTGTCTGCCTTTGGAGTTGTCAGGAACTTCTTCATGCTAGTAAATTAAATAGAAAGAAAATTCTAGAGCATCCTACAGCACTTCTACAACTGGCCACATTAAAGGTTCTGCTTCCAAAAGATGAGTTTTCATCTCATTCCATAGAAATCTTGTACATGGCAGGCTTTGGTGTCTTTTCAAAAGATAATAAAAAAGATACAGTGATGTAAAATATCTTGTTCTGAGAGTTATTTTTATGGGTAATACCTGGACTATGCCCCAGGCTTCTAAGTCCAGAGCCAATCAACTTATTTTTTGACCTCTGTGCTTCTGACTCTCTTTCATTGCATCTTCATTTGCTCCACAAAGCTGTTGCAGGTGGGCAGGTGGTAAAGCAACAGGTATTGGCCTCTATTTTCCTTGCCCTATGATTTTTTCACTGCTTTCAATCTCAGTAAATATCCCTCCCTTTCACTGTAAACCTGTACATAAGTCATCAGCTTATGAATGATGAATTTGTTGCCATGTTCCTCATTTCAGTCCAACCCTGGGTCATCTCTCCCAGGTCTGTGAAGAATTTTGTCATCTTTGTTCATACAGAGGTACCTTGTAACAGCAGTTCCTCCTTTCCAGTAGGAAGCTGTGAGCTCCTACCTGGAACAAAATTGTTCACTGATTAAGATAAGAAGACACCAATCCCTGCCCTATGGAATGCACAGTCTGAGTTAATGCCAGGACTGAGACTGGCAGTGATTAATGTTCAAATAGCATGGGGACTAGCACACAGGTCTGTATCTGCCCATCTCTTGTCATCTGGAAATATCCCTTACTAGAGTTATAGAATAAATGGGAATTGATGGAGGGTGTAGGATGTAGGATTTGGGACTCATTGAGCTAGGGGAGATGTGTGTTTAGGGACAGTTTAAGGAAGCTTGGGAATGCTTGGGTGGCATCACTGTAGAAATTTTGTAGATTACAGGTCTGATTCAGTCTGTGTTTATTTTAATTATAAGTGAAAGTGAAACTCTGGATAACCATCTTCTTAACACATACATCTGATATAATGGGCTGGTATTCAAATAAGGTGATTGTGTATTGTGGGTGAAATATTTCTCTATCCTAAGGGCAGGCATAGAGCCTGTGAACTACTGGAAGTCTCAGGAAAGCTCTCAGGGTAGGGAGAGACAGCTAAAGCAGAGCCTAGGCCTTCTGCTGACTTTCTGCATGGGGTAAATTTCAACATATGCAAAAAATTGAAGTCTTTGATCCACTTTAATTTTGTTGCCTTTCTGTTTGTCTGCACATCTCCTCTTTTATTTTAGTTTGTTTTGGTGGTGTGGGGTGGGTTTTTTTTGTTTGTTTTAATACTTAAATTGATATTTTTTCTCTTTTGGCATGCATAATATTTGTTTTTTTCTAAACCTAGAAGTCCTAACCTTTCCCTTAGGCCTTGGAAACGTTTCTCTATGTTTATTTCTAAAAGACTTATTTTTTTCTTGCATCTTTTGCCAAGGTAGAAAGAATGGTTCTGAGTACATTTTGCCTAGGAGGGCTGTAACAGACAGATACTGCAACACTCCTCTGAAACACTTGCTGCTGGCCACCAGGAGATGCTGAGTTACTCAGGTAGGATCGAATATGACAACTGCCTGTGTTCCTATAGAGTTTTCAGACTTACAGGATTTGTAGCCTATCCTTGTAGGCTTCAGGGATATAATTCTAATTACAGTTGAGCAAATATATACATATAAATTAGTTGACCTTTCCTTTCTCCTCTTAATGGACCACTTTTGATTTTAGCTCATATAAAGATTTATGGAATATCCCAGAGAGTCACACAGGTTGATAGTAGGTATCAAACTTTGTGTCTTCAAAAATTTTTCATGAGCTCCTTGTTTTGCCATCTGCAAATGCTGCCTGAATCACAGTACCTTTTATATAATTTTTCATTCAATATCTACCAAGGGATTAACACAAATAAAAGGTGGGAAAATAATTATTAAATGTGGAAAATATAAACATGAAAATTCTTTACTAGTGCAATTATCTGTGAATATTCAAGGGTTGTAGGCAGTATGGGATGCATTTATTAGCTGTCTGAATTTGAATAAAGATTTGCAAGCAACTAATTTTCCTAGTGAATAGCTAGCTCAGCCCTTTAACCTTTCAGGGAAAGAGGTGAGGCAGAACAAAGGGCCTCTTGAAGCAAAGTTGTGTTACAGCTTTAGCTGACTTTAGGAAGCTTTTGAGCAGCACATGGCATTATGCAGCAAGAGGACACCAAACATATGTGCTTTGGAATATGTGTTTCTTATCTGAAGAGAGTTGCTCCACATGGTAAATCATATCCTGGCAGAAATTAGAATGAAGGCAATTCCAGAAGGAAAAGAATAGTGCTTCACAAGTTAAACTTGTGCATTACTTATTTGGTAGCCAAATTTAAAACTATTTATTGAGTGATGACTCAGGTTTTTACCTGTGATATGACTTGAAAACGCTGGAATCTTATTGAAGTAATTTCTTTAATGGAAGAAAGATGGTGCTATTATAAAATGTGACAGCAACATCTTTGGGTGGGAGTGAGAGAAAGAGTCTGCAACAAAATTACTTGACTTTGCATAAGAAATTGCTGGCTCACATTATGAATTCATAAATATAAACTTGCAGGGGGGCTACCTCATTAAATCAAATAAAAGCAGTGGGGGGGAAAAAAGAAAAGCACTGAGAATCAGTTTCCGTACTCCAGGCCCACGGGAAAAGCCAAACCATGTGAGGTGGAACATATTCTGCATTCAAGTTTTTGCTTCCTTTATGTGTGTGTTAATAATTTAAATAATTTTGAATGCATAAAGCCAAAATTTCAGTATTAGACAAAGCTGGCAAATAATTTATCAACTGCAGAACAAATAATTGCCTTTAATTGAAAGGAATCTTTCTGCATTCTGCAACAATAACCTAATGACTGGGGCTGATAATAAAATTACCCAATTTCTTTTAAGCCAGATCTCTAGAATAATGTAATATTCTAAGATTTACATGACTAATTTATTTATTCTTAACATTCATTTTTTATATAATTAACTGAAAGCTACATAGCTACTTCTTCTCCCTCCTTCTGAACTGTTGCATTGATCTGCACCTCTGTATGTGTACAAAGGCAAGGACACATGGCTGTATTCCCATTTCAGGACACCTCTTTCTTCCCTGGTATGAATTGTGTTGTTTTATTACACTGGATTGGAAGCTCCTGACTGTGGACTTGACTATGTGACCCTAACTAACAGTGCCAAATGGAACTCAGTGAGACTGCCTGAGTGCACTGAGACTGCTCACCCACTTGCTAACACTAGGTATGTGCAAAATCATCACGAGATTTAGCAAAATCGACAACAAAAAGTAAACACAAGAAAGAAAAAGAAGAGAGAGGAAAAATAGTGATAGATATTTAAACATCAGTCATACATCTGCATAAATGGAAGAAGCAGCTGATCATTGCTCATGGGTATAGCTGTTGAAATTTGCAACAATTTGAAATTATTTCCTAAGAGTAAAAATAGGATTTTTTTTTTTGTTACTTTGTTTTTATTTCTGCACTGGATTTCATTCTGCTGGTGGCAGGCTGCTTTTGGAAGGACAGGTTAAACTTTGCAGGAGACTGAAGACCTCTCCACTACTGAGTCCTGCAGCAGTCCAGGCAGCAGCAGTCCAAGCTTCATGATTGTCTCTGGTTAACCCTGAATGGGACAGTTAAGGTCTTAGAACATGCATCCCAGTCTGTGAGCAGTTCTATGCCTTATCTCTGTGGTGAGATTGTAAGAAGTGCTAAGATGCTCATTCTACTGATTTTTACTCTGCCACTGCTTGTTATATGTGAAAGATGGAACGATAAATACCTGCAAATAGGAGCTTACAGCCACTGGCATCTGGGTTGAGGCCACCAAATCTGACCATTATGACATGTCACTGATTTGCTCCTTCATCACTCCTGTGGAGCTAAATCTTTCATTTTCCTCTAAGGCAAGAGTGAGTGGCAGTTCAGGTTGGTTTTTTGCATGTGAAAAGCAGGAGATGTAAATGACAGAAAGGTTAATGATAGGATAGATGATCTTTTAAAGCTTTCAGCTATTAGCATTCTTTGAAACTTTCTATCATGCTTCAGATAAATGATTCAGGGTTTTTTTAGCTGCGGTCACAAGAACAGGACAGCTTTTGTGATGCTTGCTGACTCCTGTGTAAAAACTCCAGGCATTGCTAGGGACATGTATTCCTCTTGTGTTTGTTCTCTCTAGAATGATGTTTTTCCAACTGAGCAATAGAGGATATCAAAGGGAGCTTAGGCCCAATGTTGTGTCAGGCTGGCAGCCAGTACTGTGATGCCAGTATTTCAGTGCCTGTGAGTTGGATGGCAGATTGCTGACCCTCTGCTGAAATGGCACTGGCAATAACATGGACCAGGCACGGCTACATGTCTCTTTTACCAAAGCAGCAAAGCCTAAGGTGGATGGAGCCCAAAGACACTCTGAGCCAGCTTGTTTTGCCATGAGGTTGGACGTCTTCCAGAGGGAGCTTCTTTCCAGACTAAGGCTGCAGAAAACTGTGGTAGAGAAAAAGAACAAAGCACAGGAAGGCAAGGCTGGAGTAGTGGCAGAATCTCAGCCAATTATTAGGTAGTGTTTAATTCTTCAAGAAATGCTCTAAAAGATATGTAGATGTGTGCCTTTACTTCCTCATAAGGAGGTCCTGCTGTGGCAGTGGGGGATGGTGGAAGTTAACAGCAATTACAAAAGCAATGTGTGAAATCCAGACTGTAGCTGTATGTTTCTGCAGGTGTGTGGGTGCTGCTGCTGGTGATGCTGTGGAAGTGAGATACAATGCAGAAACTGGTCAGCAGACACAAGAGAGACACATGGACACCACCAAAGTCAACATGCAAAGCTGGCATCATAATATTGATCCAAATGTTTCCTTCTGTTGCCCTCTTTCTCAGAATGCATTTCTTTTCTAGACACATTTCACTCTGCAGACTTTCCCAAAATTTATATTCCTCCAAAACATTCCTTCTTTCTAAATGACACTATATTTCTGTCTTGGGCCAAAAGGTTGCTTGCTAGCTTACTGCTTGCAATGTGAACTGTGTATTATGTGGATTCATTTGTAGTCTGGACATTGGAAACATAACTATAAAGGTTAACATAGCAAAACAGGAGAGTAATCTACAGCAGATATCTGTGATACAAAATCAGAGCCCAAATTTTTGCTCAAAAATACATAATGTAGTTAATTACTGTTCATCTTCTGTTAGTAGTTATCTAGTGGTTAATGTATCAACAGTTGTAGGGCAAATACAGTGTGGTTACAATATATAGTTTCTCTCCCTCATTTAAAATTATTTTTATTTAAATAAGGAGGTTCCAACTTGAGCATGATGGTTGACGCATACTTAAAATTTCAATACAAATAAAATAAATACAAAATAAAATAAACACAAATAAAAACATCTGAGGGAATAATTCCAAATGAAACTGCATAATGCCACCTGAATCTTGGCCAGAGGGATGTCTTATATCCTTCAGAAATAATCACACTACCTGTGGAATTGACTGATGAGGGTTTGGATAGTGTTTCTAAACAGTGGGATAAAGTAGCCTCTAGGGCTCAGAGAAGTTTCCAAGCTGTTGAATATTCATAAGGAACTTTATTGTTCTGATGAACAGATGTAGTGGTGTAGCTATGTAAAAGCCACTGGCTTTGGAATCTATGCTGCACAATGGCGTTCATATTTTTGTGATAGTCTAAACACACATGATTCCTTAAGGCTGTGACATCTGAGTGCAGATTTTGCAGAGATTTAGAAAAGGAATTCTGACTGGAGTGTTTTGGATTTTTTCCATCAGAAATTTAAAAACTTGTCAGAGCCATGCAGTGAAAAATACATCTATTGTGAAGATGGCACAAAGAGCCCTGGGGAAAAAAACTGCATTAAGATTGGAGTGTTGCAGGACATGTGAACTTCACTGAGAAACACAAATAACTAAGAGACCATGCATGTAAAATAAAATTTTTAATGATAATTCACACATCTAAACCTTCATTATTTAAAATGATGGTAAGATATATAGTGAAACATGATTTTGTATTTGCCAACCTGCATGAAAAGGAAGAGACGTTTGTCCAAACCAAGACCTCCTCTAAACAAACCTGTTTCATTTCATCAGAGACAGAGATTACTGGTGTATTCTAATGGAGATGTCATTTCTTCATAACTGAGAATAAACTACAAGGTTTATAGAATAGCATGTCTAGAGCAATATGTTAATAATACTCTGCTAAATTCTTTGTTTGCACAGAACACCTTTGAGTACAGTAAGATGCAATTGAATATGAATAAATATTGAAAGAGCTGCTCTTCAAAACTGTTAATTTGGCAACTGTTCTAGATCAACCTGAATCATATGCAATTAGATGAAGTTATCCTCTCTTCACAAAAGGAGCAGATGTGTTCAGTCCTGAACTAAGACCTAACTCCAACCTCCTAAAATGCCAGGAGCTTTCATGTGTATTCTACTGCTCTGACTTTTCAACTGATACAGCATATCACTAAAGCACAGAACCTTAAGATGAGACAGACATTCTAAATGTTTGGTGACATAACATTAAAGCAGAGAATCATAGAATCATTAAGGTTCAAAAAAACCTTCAGGATCCTCAAGTCCAACTGTCAATCTAACATCAGCATCATGTTCACCACTAAACCATGTCTCTATGTGCCATATCCACACATTTTTTTAACACTTTCAGGATGGTGACTCTAGTCGCCAGACTTCCCTGGGCAGCCTGTTCCAATGTTGACAACTCCTTCCATGAAGAAATTTTTCCTAATACCAATCTGAGCCTCCCCTGGCAGAAGGCTAAGATTAGGCATTATTAAATAGATTCATGTTACAGGTTCAACAGCCCAGCAGAAGCGCATCAACACCAATGCACACAGCATAGGCAACGAACAGGAGGGGCTGGAAGGCATTGTGCAGCAGGAAACTGTGGCACCGTGACATGACTTCATCATGGAAACATGGTGGCATGACTCACACAACTGGAATGCTGCAAAGGATGGCTATAAACTCTTCAGCAGACAGGCAAGGGAGAGGTGGTGGGGTAGCCCTGTTTGTAAGTGAGTATTTTAACTATCTAGATGGTGATGAAAGGGTGAAGAGTTCATGGATAAGATTCAGGAGGAAGGCCAACACACAGGTGTCATGGTGGGAGTGTGTTACAGACCACCCAGGCAGGATGAAGAAGCAGACAAAATACTCTATAAGCATTTGGGAGAATCATAGAACCATAAAAAATGTTGAATTGAAAGGGACCCATCAGGACCATTGAGCCCAACTGCTGGCCCTGCACAGGAAACCCTAAGACTCACACCATGTGCTTGAGTCTGTTGTCTAAATACTTCTTGAACTCTGACAGGCTTGGTGCTGTGCATACTTTCCTCAAGAGCATGTTCCAGTGAAGACCTTTTCCTGATATCCAACCTAAAAGTTTCCTGACTCAGCTTCACGCCATTTCCTTGGGTCCTGTCACTGGTTACAAAAGTGAAGAGATCAGTGCCTGCCCCTTCACTCCCCCTAAGGACGTGGAAGACCACAGGAGGTCTCCCCTCAGCCTCCTCTTCTCCAGGCTCAGCAGAACAAGTGACCTCAGCCACCCTTCATACAGCTTCGCCATCCTCATGCAGTCCTTTGGATGCTCTCTAGTTACTTAACATCTTTTCCCTTGTTTTTGTGTTCTTGTCTTTTCCCTTGTTCCCTTGATGTTACCAGATGTCTGCTGCAAATACAAGACAGTGGAGAGGAAAGAAATCTGGAAATTCTTGTAGTATGTGGAAGAGAACTTCCTGAGAAAACTGGTGAGGGGTTCATCTTGGGAACCAACTGGATCTGCTATCTGTGAACAGAGAAGGACTTTTGGATGCCGAAGGCCATCTTCAGCAAAGTGATCATGAAACGGTAGAGCTCTCAGTTCTTTAGAAGATTCTCAGTTCTCAAAGAACTTCAGATTTCTGGATGGCAGACTTTGTACTGTTTAGAAGATTGGTTGACAGAATCCCCTGGGAGGCAGTCCCGAAGTACAAAGGAGTCCAGGAAGGCAGAACATTCTTCAAGAAGGAAATCCTAAAGGTGCAGGAGCAGTCTGTCCTCATGTGCCAAAAGATGAGATGGGTGGGGAAGAAGACCAGCCTGACTGAACAGAGAGCTTTGGCTGGAACTAAGAAAGGAAAAGAGAGTTTTGACCTTTGGAAGAAAGGGTGTGGAACTCAGGTGCACTACAAGGATGTTGTGAATTTAATGCAGTGAGAAAATTAGAAGGGCTTTGGCCACAGAATTTAATCTTCCTACTGCTGTGAAATACAGTAAAAATGTTTATATAAATACATTAGCAACAAAAGGAGAGCTAAGGAGAACCTTCATCATTTATTGGATTCCTTGGAGACATAATAACAAAAAGTATTAAAAGGCTGAGATTCATGGCATCCTGCTATGATCAGCAATAGTGTGGCCAGCAGGACCAGGGCAGTCACTGTCACCCTGTGCTTGGCACTCCTGAGGCCACGCCTCAAATCCTGAATCCAAGTTTGGGCCCTTCACTACAAGAAAGACATTGAGGGTCTGGAGTGTCCAGAGGAGGGCAATGGAGCTGGGGAAGGGTCTGGAGCACAAGTCCTGTGAGGAGCAGCTGAGGAAGCTGGGGCTGCTCAGCCTGGAGGAAAAGAGGCTCAGGGAAGACTTTATCCATCTCTACAGCGGCCGGACAGGAGGGTGTGGCCAGGCAAGGGTCAGCCTCTTCTCCCAGGGAGCAAACAGAGGAAATGGCCTCTAGTTTCACCAGGGGAGGTTTAGATTGGATATTAGGAAAACTTTCTTCACCAATAGTGTTATCTAGCATTGGAACAGGCTGCCCAGGGAAGAGGTGGAGTCGCTGTTCCTAGAGGTGTTTGAAAGATGTGTAGATGTCGAATTTAGGTTTAGTGTTGAACTTGGCAGTGTTGTATGAAACTTGTTGAACAGTGTTGTATGGACTTGCTGATCCTCAAGGTCTTCTCCAAACTAAATGATTCTATGAGTGTGTGGTTCCATGGCTAATTATAAGATGTTTGAGAAGTGATTTTTATTTTTCTTTGAGAATGTGCTTCAACATTGAAAAAGCAACAGGAGACTAGAAAACACTAATTATATTTACGTCACATATGGGAAGAGTCTGGGAAAGATGATGAAAATTAAGTTCATTAAATCCAACAACAGTATTAAGATATTTTTGAGATAATGTTCACAGAGAGTTTAA
The DNA here is from genome assembly GCF_027477595.1 of Haemorhous mexicanus. Lineage (NCBI taxonomy): Eukaryota > Metazoa > Chordata > Aves > Passeriformes > Fringillidae > Haemorhous > Haemorhous mexicanus. Next base: position 147,371,002 of record NC_082341.1, read on the forward strand.
AGCTGCATTTGGAGAATGAAAATGTAATAAGAATGAATCAGCCTGGGTTTGGGAAGAAGAAATTATGACAAACAATTCTGATTACATTTTTAAATGGAATAATAATTGGCTTACATAGAAAGAAGCCTGGTAGACATTTTACAGATGGATTTTCAGGGAAGCTCTCAACAAGGTTTCACATGATGGATTACTGCATAAAGCCTTCTAAATATGGATTAGGGGATGAATGCTTAAGATGTCTAAGGAATTGCTTAGAAGATAAAAATGGAGGAATTAAAAGTGCATTTTTGTTCACCCAAGCTGGGATCGTTCATGAGAGTCCTTTTGGTGTCTTCAGCAGGACTTATAACAGGACTGTCATGTGAAGCAGAGGCCCACAGGGCCCTTGATGGATGGCTGTGTGCCCTCATATTGATAATTTAGATGGTGCTGTAATGCAGGAGAGTGACATTTCAAGTAGCTGACATGGGCTGTTTTAATACCATGTGGTGGAATATAATTCAAGAGGCTCTAAAGAAGTTCTGGACACACTGGTACTTCTATGTTTTTAGCACAGGAGCTAGCAGGGCTCATAGTTTGAGCGTTTGAAGGCATAAGCCAGGCTTGCCAGTGATAAGCAATGAGATGGCACACCAAAACTTGAGGACCTGAATGCTAGTAGGATCCCACAACCTGCTTTATGAAATGTTGTCTATGATGAAACACACTTGAAATGCTTCTGTCCCAATGCATGCAGCATGAGGAACAAACAAGAGGAGTTTGAAGCTTTGGCCTGGTCCCAGAGATTTGACATCACAGGCATAAGGAAATCTGATGGGATGAATCCTGTGAGTGGGGTGCCCCACTGGATGGTTACAGGCTCCTCAGGAGGGACAGGCAGGGCAGGCAAGGAAGGCAGGGGAGTGATGCTGGATATTAGGAAAAGGTTCCACACCCAGAGGGTGGTTGGGCCCTGGAACAGGCTCCCAGGGGAATTGGTCACAGCACCAATCCTTACAGAGTTCAAGAAGTGTTTGAAAGATGGTCTCAGGCACGTGGTGTGACTCTTGGGAATGGTCCTGGGCAGGGCTAATTGTTGGACTCTGTGATGCTTGTGCATTCCTCCCCACACAGCATGTTCTGTGATTCTGTGAAATGAACTAATATGAGAGAACCAGGAATCTGAATCTGTTATAAATATTAAATTCACAGTGGACATGTAGGACTTTATTTTCAGAAATTTGTATTGTTGTCCTTTAAAAGTTTAGGCCAGTAGAATGTATTTCTTCTCCTTCAGTTGGATCCCTCTGGGAAAAGGTGTTCTTGGTCTGGCATGCTGAAGAAAGATGAATACTTTAAAACATGATATCTAAGGCTCATCAGAATAAATCATTACCTTCCAATAGAGCTAAGGGAACTAATTCATAGAAAACTGAAACCATTTGTCCCACAGGTCCACTGCAGAGCTGGGAACAGAGTTAATGTCTTATAAGATGGGATAAAGTGCCCCATTCACTACTCTAACTAGAAAATTTTATCGGTTTAAGGACGATGAATGATACAGTCTTGAAGATGATAAGAGAATATGCACATTTGGCATAGAGCCATTCTGTCTCCAGAATGAAACTGAGCTTTTGAGAACTGGTGTGATTTTAATTTGCAAAAAACTTAATTGATGACACAATATTTTTGAACTACTAAAGAACCAGTACAAATTTTGGAAGTTTCAAAGGAATCAGAAAGAAATTAAATTATCACTCTAATCTTTTCAATTGTTTTTACATAGACATAGGAAGTGACTATATTTTCCCTTCTGAACTTTTTTTTTGAAAAGCTGCAAAATGCAAGCAAGTATGTGAAAATGTCAAAATTCCTTGGGTTTTGCTTATGGAGTTCTGAGTACCTTGGCATACCATGAAACTTGTGCAGGTTTTTGAAAAGGAGTTTATTTTACTAAAAAGCATCTCTTGGTTCTCTCATCTTCTTGTTTGCCTTTTCAGTTGCTTCTTTAAAGGTGTTGTGCAGTTTGGGGATAGTTTTGGTCTAAAAGCATGTTTTGGTCTATTAAAATACTTTACATCTCAAGCAGATGTTTTGGAAAACTGAAATGTAATATTTCCTAAAATATAAAACAAGGATTAGTGAGAGCTGAGATGGATGGAGAATTGGTAGGTAACTATCATAAGTGTTCAGGAAAATTTAAGGATTAATTTGTCCAATGTACATTACCTTAGATCCAAAGTAGTGGAGAATAGGAACAACTAAGAATACTTGCAGAGAAAATAACCTGGGAAATACTGACAGAATAAAGAAGTGTCCCTTTGCTTCCCTCTTGTAACTACAGTGGTCACACTGCATATAGAGATTTTGCTTTGCTGTTGATTTTTTTTTCTTTTGGTGTACATTTTGTTAGATTTAAAGACCAAAGACTTGAGACTGTAAATACAAAGCTCCAGATTTTACATCCTCTTAGAAGACCTGACTGTTTAATATATGGATCCAAACTCTATAAATACCTTCTAAAATAAATCCTGCTTTGACTTAGCCTGTACATATTTTCAAGCATTGCTGATGACAGAAATATGCTGTTTGATTAGAGGAACAATAAAATAAATTCAATGATATTCAAACTGGTCATGAGTTTAGGAACAAAAAAATAACTGTAAGAATGGTGCAGCACTGGATAAGGTGCCCAGAGAGATTGTGTAACCTTCATCCTTAGAGAGGTTCAAAACTAGTCCTGCCATGACCCTAAGCAAGACCCAATCCTGCTTTGATCAAGAGATCTCCTCCAGTATTAATCTTTAAGTGTTTCAGTGACACCTGGAATTATTTTTTTTTTTTTTGGCTTTTCAAGCATATCAATCTATTTGATTCAGTCAAGAATAAAATTATGGTGAAAACATTTGTAGGGTAATGTTGACAGACAAATTTTCCTCAGGCTTTTAAAATTTAAAAATGTTTTGAGATATTTCTTGGGTTTGTGGGACAATAGCCATCATTAAATTGTCTTTTAGTTGGATGTTGAAAGGTTACGAGTTATAATATGATCAGTAAATAGTCAAACCTACCATTCAAAGCTTTGAGCTTATCTAACATTTCCTCTGCAAGACTTTCAGTGGAATGATTGTAATGTTTTTGCCTTGCAGTAGTGAGCTGAGCCACAGATAGTGCTATCCCCAGCAAAAACCTGGTGATGCTGTGAATGTGAGAGCTGAACAATGAGCTGGCAGTGAAAACATAACAGCCCATGGCCAATGGCATATCTCCCACAACATTTTCCTCTGCAATGGGTAAGGCTGTACATATTTCTTCTTTTAAATGTTCATTTTCTCATCTTTCTCCTTCTCAAATGTCTTACCCAGTAAACTCTAAATCAGTTTTGAATAAGTGCATCTATATAAAAAAAATGAAGACTGAGGATCACACAGCAGAAATGAACTTTTTCAAGTCAAATGGCTGTAGAATTGGCTGTAGAATTATCTGTACAATCCCAATGTTTGAATCCCCAGAGACAGGAACTTTGGCAGAATCTCTTGCAAATTGCATTTGTGATAAAAGTTTTAAATGATACTCAATTTTCACCAGCTAGCAATAAATATAGTGCAATGCTGTGTGTTGACCTTGCAAAGGCATCTGATAGAACAGATTGTAGTCAGCTGTAGGGATTTGCTTCCAAACTGTAGCAAACTAGATGTGGAAAAGGCAGTGCTATAACATATACTCCCCTCTCTAGATTTTGAACAGATTGAAAGGGAATACAGTCAGCATTCAAATACTTCTTTGCTGCCATGCATATTAAAAGCCCAGGGTAAAACTTTGCATTTTTATTCCTGACTGTGTACATAGATAGTACTATTCTCCATCCAAATATGCAATATGAAAACTTGTCTGCATCAGTCATTTTGAAATAATTGCTTTAATTTGGGTCTGTGGCTGAAAGTGAACACAAGACTGGTGTCAGCTCCTAGCAGTCACTTTTCCCAACAATTTCCTTTTTTCCAGCTTGACAAATAAAAACCACTTGGTATTAGCTTTAAACTTCAAATTCAGAGCCAACCAGCTGATAAAAGACTTATCAAATATTGGATTTCTCTATATAAATAGGCATATCCAAAGTACAAAGAAGATTCCAATACTTCCATTTGTTACTAGCTTCGTTATCAAATTTCCCACTCATCAAATCTTTCACTTCACTTCTGTCATATCCCTGACACCTTACATATCATATTTATTTATTAGACGCTTCAGTTTATCAAAGTTTTGTTTACAACATATCTCCTGTGGAGGAATGATGCCCTGCATACACAAATGTAGCTGGTATCTAAGATTTTGACTTGCATTCTTGTGAGTTTTAAGCTAAGATTTAAAGGATAAAGGAAAATTGTCATTGTTTGTGAGCATGAGAACAAAATACACAAGGATGGCAGAGACTGTAGTGCATTGTGCCTAGAAATCCCATTTGGTGAGTGGTAGAGAGCTAAGAGGCTAACAAAGGATTTTGATTGCCCACATAGACTAGCTGCTGAGTTTGCAACCAAAAAATGGCACCTGATTTTTTAAATGACTTGGTGTCATTTGTAGGATTTTCTGCATCTTTGGAATATTTTTTTCCTACTTTTGTTTCTCTGAGGTCTCATGTTTTGCTCTTTCACATATCTAGAATGGTTTCCCTTGCTCAGTCTCAAATGTGGCTCACAGGAGAGCATTCCCTATAGTCACTAACAAAGCAAATGGGGTTTTGTGATTTTATGGGTGATGACCCAATAATAGGCCCTTCATAAAAATATTTTTTTGGAAAGAACACAATTAAAAGAAAAGCATTTAAAAGCAAAAATTGCTACACAGGTTTGTCCTACTTTGGTTTATTTCTTTCCTTAATGGAATGTCTCATTTTTCATCAGTTTTCTATACTGGCACTTGCACTTTCAAATGACACTTAGGTTCCTGAAGGTAGAGAAAATAAATGAGAAACAAATGCCTTGTTTCTTTCTCCCCTTTTAAGAAATGCCTGTAAGTTCATTAAAGTAAAAAAAAATGTTTAGAATTAATGGTTTAAATAAAATTCAAGTTTGTAACTATCTTCCATGTTCAAAACTGGAAGTTCTCAACTTAAGAAATGATAATGCAGAAAACTGGAAAATAAGAAGTGTCTGGTAGGACTGACTGTTCTTTTTCAGAGTTGAATGGTTGCTCAGTTTTCTCATCTCTCTTAGGTAAAATCTCCAGTTACAAACACAAAGAGCCTGGCACTTGAACTGGCAGATGTCTCTAATGTCTGCAAACAAGCCCTGCTAACACAGTTTGCCAAGCCTGGGTGTTGAAAGTGCATTTGATTATGAAGATGGCAAGACCTTGTGGAGGAGTTCAGGCAGTTCCTACAAGAGAAGGAAGCAGGGGTGTAACATTGGTAACTTGGGGTTTTAGTTGTGGTGCAGGAAACCAGCAAGGACATATGCACTGCTGGGATAATTAATGCTCATATGCATCCAATTCACATTTTTTAAAGAGAAACTTAGTTTATCTTTAGTAATGCAGCACTCTCAGAAAGATGTTTTGGGATTTGTCCCATTGCAGAGACTTAACTCTTATCCTGCTCACCAAGGGGTACCCAGTCTGAGGAAAGAGCAGAAGCTTTTACTCATGCAATACATTTTTAGTAGAATTTCTGTGGTGATAAATTATTTATGTGATTAAATCTGAAAGCAACAGCAGATGTCTCATTACTTTTATGCAGAGATGGATCTGAGGCAGCATGAAATTTTAGTGATTCTTGATCAGCCCTGACCATAAGCTGAGAAAGAGGATTCTTGTGAACAGGCATTTATGGCTACTTAGAGTCGATTCCTCAGGCAATTTCTAGCAACTGAGACATCGGAAGATCTTAATGTGGGCTGGTATTGAATCTGAAATTCTTATTTTCATATACAGTTTTGTACAACTACAGCTCCTGGAAGACCCATTATATGATCTGGGACTGCAAGTTTTGTATTGTAACATGATGTGGCTGTAGCCTAAAATATGGTTTAATAATTTCAGCTGTGGAAATTGCATTTAAAAATTTACCTCATTTGTTTACACTCTTTCGGTCACTGGTTTCCATGTGTTAATGGTTATTAATGGATTTTAGTAGTTGACTGTATATAGTTTTGATTTTCCAGCACTGAGTTTAAGCTGGTAGCTCTTTAATCCTAAATTTCCCTCAGATCATGAACATGCCTCTTTCAAATTTATTCTCACAGGCAATTTTCAATACATTTTCTTTCTCTGTTAAGATCAGTCTCTAATAATTTTTTTTCATTCTTAAAGGTCTCTCAAATTCATCATGATCTAAGACAAGAGAAATTTTCTTTATTTTTCTATCCTTTCTCTTGTTCAGCATAGCTGCTGATCAAACAGAAATTTGAAGGAGCCCTCCTTTGCAACAAAGTCTTAAGCTTTGTAGTGCTTCTCTTTTGTTTTGCTACTTTATAGCATCCTTTTGTTCTCATTCTAGAGGCTGTAAAACCATAGCAAACAAATTACAGTTTATAATACATTATAATTTCTCTTGCATGATAATTATGTTTTACAAACAAACAAAGTGATAGGTTGATCTGCTGCAAAGGAGAGGCTAGTGAAAATCAGAGTGAGAAGCTCTTGATACTCTTTGATCTAACTTTTATGGTATGTGCATTCACTTAATGGGTCATTGAACTAAGAATCAGGATATTTTCCAAATCAGAAGCCATTTTTTTATCTAGCCATGTATAACTATTCTATAAAACAATAGGGAAAACCTAGGAAGTGCAAAACAGGGGAAGAAACATTACTCAATGAGTAGCTGTCATTTTCTAACTGTAGTTTTCCTAAGAACAGCTACATTGGTACCTTCACAGAGGCCAGTGCTGTTTAATATATTCATAACAGTTCGATTAACAGAATTAAAAACATTAACAGAATTAAAAAATATGCTGCTAAAATTACATAAAATATGGAGCTGATAAAGCAAATTAGGGACCAGATCACAACTGAAAATAATCCTCACAAACTGGAGGAATGGTCTCCAAGACAGGCCCAGAGACTGGTGGTGGATGGTGTTGCCTCCAGTTGGCAGCAGGTCATCAGTGATGTCCCCCAGGGATCAGTGTTGGGCCCAGTCCTGTTTAATGCCTTTACATTTACATTTACATCAGCAAATTTGCAGATGATGCCGTGTTGGGTGCGAGTGTCAATCTGCTGGAGGGTGGGAGAGTGACCTGGACAGGCTGGATAGATGGGCCAAATCCAACGATACGAGGTTTAACAAGACCAAGTGCCAGGTCCTGCACTTTGGCCACAACACCCCCCTGCAGCACGACAGGCTGGGGACAGAGTGGCTGGACAGTGGCCAGGCAGAGAGGAACCTGGGGGTAATGATTGACAGGAGGCTGAACACAAGCCAGGAGTGTGCCCAGGTGGCCAAGAAGGCCAGTGGCATTCTGGCCTGGATTGGGAATAGTGTGGCCAGCAGGCACAGGGAGGTCATTCTTCCCCTGTACTTGGAACCTTGAGTGCTGTGTCCAGTTCAGGTCCGTCAATTTAGGAAGGATGTTGAGATGTCCAGAGAAAGGCAAAAAGGTTGGTGAAGGGTCTGGGACATAAGTCTGTAAGGGAGCTGGGGGTGTTTAGCCTGGAGAAAAGGAGACTCGGGGGGGAACCCTATCACTCTCTACGGCTCCCTGAAAGGAGGCTGTAGCCAGGTGCAGGCTGGTCTCATCTCCCAGGTAACAGTGACAGGACAAGAGAACACAGTCTTCAGCTGCACCAGGGGAGGTTTAGGTTGGACATTAGGAAGAAGCTCTTCACAGAAAGGGTTGTTGGGCATTGGAATGGGCTGCCCAGGGAGGTGGTGGAGTCATCATTCCTGAAGGCATTTCTGAAGAAAAGACTGGATGTGGCACTCAGTGCCATGGTCTCGTTGACAAGGTTGTGTTAGGCCATGGGTTGTGGACCCAATGATCTCAAAGGTCTTTTCCAACCTAGGTGATTCTGTAAAATGCAACAGTTCATGTGAAAGACATTGAACTTACACAGGGAGAACAAACTGAACAAATACAAGTCTCACAGCTTGGCAACAATTCGTCAAATCAGGCCCTTGGAGCAGAATGGGGGTAGAATATGGGTAACAATGTACATATCAATACAAGGAGAATGCACAGAACAAGGTCATGCTAGTGTAAACAAGGTGAGAGCAATGATAAGATGTATAAACAGAAGGGATAACAGCCTGCTGGAACTGTAAAGAGATCTTTTTGCACTTTCCATGTTGATAAGAATATCTGGAGTATATGTCTTCATCTTTGGATGCTGTGGCTCAAGAAAGATACAGACCAGTTCAAAGGAAGCTTGCAGTGGGAACAGGCAGAAGTCTAGAAAGAATGAGCTAAGATACAAGGATGAAACAAATGGAGAAGATTAAGGAGGAGAAAATTAAGGAGCAGAAGACAAGTCTTAGAAAATGCAGGAATATTGCAGAGGGAGAAATTTGTTCATTTTCCATGTCCAGGATGAATGGGCAAGAAGTTCTGGCTTAAACCATAAAACTTGGTAAAATCTTTCCAATAGTAAAATTAGGCAGTCACTGAGACAGGTGGAATGAGAATCTCCATTGCTGGAATCTTTGCAGATGGTTCAGGAGTACATCTGCCACGATATTACAGACAGACTACTCTGCTGGGGAGCACAGGGTGGCCCAGATTGCCTTCCAAGTCCTTCCTTGACACAGCTTCTCATGATCTTGTGGAAAGGCAGGAGCTGACAGAGATATACTGTTGTGAGGAGGAAACGTGAAGTCACTGTGAAATCAAGGACATGATTTACTCAGGTTTGCATTGTGCAGGATTTTATCCTACTTTCATTGTAAATTTCTGGGGTACTAGCCACACAACAACTAGTACACCTCAAGAGCTTACCACTGGAACACTGTGGTGTGAATTATGGACTTAAAGAGAAAACTGTGAGGGGAGCAGTGACTGACTCTAGAGCTGACAGTGCCGTCTGTGGAACGGCAGCAAGGTGCTCTGAATGGTGACTTGGCCTAAAAGGAAACATGGACAGACCTGAGATTGCCAAGCTGATCAGGGAAAAGTGACCACTTTGTGGATGTGGAATCTTTTAGTCAGGGAAAGAGTATTTTTTAAGTTCCTACCAAAACATGCATCACCCTGGATATAGCTTATATATTTATCTTTCCTTGCCAGCTGAGCCTAAATCACTTAGCTTGAGTGGGGGCTTTGGTGCCTGGCTGTGATTGGTTTGTGCTTGCTTTTTGCAGGAAAGGCTCTGAAGTGTTTGCCAGCAGCTCTCTTGTTTTCCCAAACACTGAAGAATCTAGGTGACATGCTTGTTCTGGTCATGCTGGAAAGTCTCAGAAATCAGATGTGAATGAATGTCAAAGGGGAACATGACTCCTGCAGGATAGAAGTGCAAAAGCCTGAAGAAGGCTTGCACTTAAACTAAGGGCTTGAGAACAGTAAAGGCAGAATAACAGTCACCTGTAATATTGTTCCAGTAGCCCTTTCTGTGTTACTTCTTCATCCAACACAGATAACATGGAGTACAAAGGCTCTCATCAAACAAACCTTTCCAGATGATCAGAACCAGAACTGCCCAATCTGTTTCTGGGCTTGATTTGTAACTGCTGGATTAGTTGAGCAATCCAGAGGCAGCTGAAAACATCTCAGATGTAGCTGTGCTTCATTCTCCAGCAAGGTGGTATTTTCCACTGCTGCTGTAAGGGGCATTCTCAAATGCTCAGCCTTTAGGGACTGGACTGGAAAGCAACTTCTGTGGCACTGAATTGATCTGACCAGGGATTTGAGTCCAAGCAGCATGGCAGTGGATCACCTCCATATGCTCAAGCTTGCTTCCTTTATCCTCAAAACATGATGTCCATGTCTAAATTGTCGCCTGGAAGCAATCCTTGGCATCTGGTGTCTCCTGAGCTGTGCCTGGGTGTTGTCTGGACAGTGCTACTTGGCATGAGCCAAAACTGTGCAAGAGGCTGTGCTTGCAGTTAAAACAGAACAGATGATTGTGGACCATTGCCAGTATCTGTGCCTTGGCCCTGCTTTATTTGTATTGAAGTAGCCTCAGAGAAAATCTGCTAATAAAAGGACTGCTCTGTGCAATACAGTAGTTCTGATTGAAGCCATATGGGATATTTCAAGGGGCCAGGGCAGCTGCATGCATATGCCAACATATGTGGCTTCCAGAAGGCAGCTGCTCTGGGAACCAGATTTGAAATTACCAGACACCAGGTAATCAGCCCACTATTCGCTTTTGGTGAGAATAAATTTTGTAGGTAAGTTTTCAGCCAAATCACATCTCTGACTGTGGTGTGTTGACCTTGACTACATGCTAAATGCCCACCAGAGCCATTCTATCACTTCCCAGTCTCAGCTGGACAGGGAGACAGAAAAATACAACAGAAGGCTTGTGGACTGAAATAAAGGCAGAGGAAGATCGCTCACTGAGTACTGTCATGGGCAAAATAGACTCAAGGAAATTAGTTAATTTATTACCAATCAAAGCAGAGCAAGATTGTATGAAATAAATCTAAATCTCAAAACATCTTTGCTCCATCCCTCCCTTCCTGGGATCTACTTCACTCCCAATTTCTCTACCTCCTCTCACTGAGTGGCATGTGGGGACAGGGGAATGGGGTCTGTGGTCAGTTCATCACACATCATCTCTGCTGCTCCTTCCTCCTCAGGGGAAGGACTCCTCACACTCTTGTCCTGCTCCAGTGTGTCCCTTGTAGGGTCACAGGTCCTGCCAGCAAATCTGCTCCAGTGTGGGCTTCGTTTTCCATGGGGCCACTGTTCCTGCCAGGATTCAGCTCCAGCATGGCCTTCCCATGTGGTCACAGCCTCCTTCAGGCATCCACCCGCCTGCTCTGGCATGGGCTCTTCCATGGGCTGCAGGTGGATCTCTGCTCTCCATTGTCATGGGTAGAGTGGAATCTTCAGACAAAATTTATTAGAGAAGCCCTGCCACAGAGCCATGAAGTGCAGAAAAGATCCCCTTGCACTCTTAAATCCTTTTCAGAGAGAAGCCTTGGGGCAGCTGGATCTCAGCCTCAGGCTGTCACTTGTTTAAGTAACTTTATCCCACAGGTTTTACTGATGGCAAATCATATTATTTATATAAAATTAGTTATTTGCTGTGAGAAACTACCAGACGCAATATCTTAATCAGAATTATTTATTGCACATTAAAAGCTAAAGCTTTTAGCTTTAATAGTGTCTAGTGCACTATAGTGCACTCTATTAAAGCAATTATATTAAAGCTAGCAAAAAGAAACAATTATTAAATAGAGATTGATGTAACTCACTAATATCAACACTTGTGGGCAGGTCTCTTTCTCTTAACCTTGAGGAGTATATTTGATGGGTGTCCCTGACATCCAAGGAAGCAGTCTCCACATATTCTAAGGAGGAATATGTTAGAAGAACCTAACAGTATGAAAGTGAACTGGACTTTTATATAAATTGATTGACTGTCCATCAAATATCCCCACTGTCAGCTTTGCATTTTTAGATGAGGATACTTGACCATATCTGCCTCACTGTCAGGGTGAGTCAGACTGGTTTTAGCATAATTCAACACCAAAACCTGCATGACATTTCCTCTCAGTCCACCACCAAATTCTGAGTTGCTTGACCACATTCCAGGCAGAGCATCCTGCTACAGCCATGGGCCTCCATGGGTTTAGGGGCACAGCTGCCTCACCTTGGGCTGCAAAGGAGTCTTTGCTCTGGTGCCTGGAGCACCCCGTTCTCCTTTCTCCTCACTGACCTGGGTGTCTGCAGGGCTGTTTCTCTTGCCTAATCTGACTGCTCTCTCCAGCTGCTGCCACCATCACTCATGGGCTCAGCCTTGGCCTGTGGTGGGTCCATCTTGGAGCTGGCTGGCACGGGCTCCTTTGGAAAAGGGGAGGTTTCTGGCAGCTTCTCACAGAAGCCACACCTGGAACTGTCCACTGCCAAGGCCGTGCCATGCAAACCCAGTGCAGTGCCCAAGCACGTGGTGTATCTGTGAATGTGGTGTATCAGACCAAGCTCTGTGAATCCTTGTACTGTCACAGGGCAGGCCCCTGGACTGCATGACGGGCAAATTTGGGATGACTGCTTCCAGTGGAAACATGGATTTTGATAAATTTTAGGCAACCATGACATGTCAGTTTCAGAAAGCTGTGTATTATCGTCCCTGAAGATCTAATTTTTGCCCAAGAGAGACCAGCCAGCTTGCAAATATTCATTCTTTCAAGTGCCTAAGCATGAAAGCAATGGGACTTGTAGGTTGAATGAAGTTACATATGCATGCCTAATTAATAACACATTTTATTTTGAAAATGTGCTAGTATATATATTTTATCTGTAATTATAAAAATGAGAAGCAGAAATATCAGAACCAATATTCTAACACAAATTATTGCTGTGTCTTGGTTGTGAATTAATTTTTGTATTTCTCATGTAAAGTATCAGTTCCTGAGGTTGCTGAGACCTTATGTTTGTAAGTAGAGGGCTTGGTGAACTTGTGTGTCCACTTCATTAATTTAAGTAATTTTAAAAAGTAATAGGACACTAAAATAAAGGTTAGCCAGCTAATTAATAAGAAGAAAGCTTCAGTTCTTTACTTCCAATCTGTAGTTGGCATACTGGATTTTTTCACTGCTTATTTGCCTGTACTGTACCCTCTGGCTTAGTTAGACAGAGTAGTAGAAACTCCTAAAATCACCATGTGTGTTTTTTTGATTCTTTTGACTGTGTGCATTTCTAAATACTATCAGGTGGTTATTTTGACATGTTACAATTCTGCTTTCTTTTACTGTGCTTTTAAATCAATGCCTGCTCTGAAGCTGATTTAGTCACCAGAATATTATTGTCTTCCAGGGAATTTGGGCTGTGTCCTGAAAAACAGATAAAATATAGTGCAGTTCCTTTAAATAACAAGGAGAAAGAAGTTAGTTTGTGACTTTGCATTTCTGCCAGGTCTGTTAGTGTACTAGTTTCCTTCATCTTTCAAAACTGTAAAACATGTAGTACATGAAGAAGAAAAGGATGAAGGTAGCAAACGTTTGTCAAAATAGTACCAAAAAAAATCTGTTAATAATGCTTATTAATATGCTTTAAATAGAAAAACTAGGCTTGTTTGTTTAGGGATTTTTTGGTCACAAGAAAGAAGCCTAGTGCAGAATTCCATAGGTAATTTCCCTATTAATTTATTAAATATTATTTTGTTTAAACGCAAACATAGAAACACAGAGAAGAAAGAAACCCTCTAGGCTCAAAAGGCCTATCACTAGGCAAACCTAAATAGATTTGTTTTTACTATTGAATTTGGAAAGATTTTCTTGAAACTCAAGCTGTCATGATAAATCCATGGTCCCAGTGGGTCCATCACCATAGCACATAAAATGCCTTCTGTAATTCATGGTGACAACAGGGTGCTCAGTTTTTCTGTAGATGTGTCCCAGTCACAAAACCCCACTGATACAGGTAGGTTGTGGTACAGAGGCATCTGGTAAGCAAGAGGAGGCCAAGGCTGTACAGAGGAACCAGATTCAGCTAAACAAGGGGATGACCCTGGCTCTGAAGCCTTGACTGTCTAATCCAACATAATCAGCCCTAAAATGGCCTTTCAGAATCAGGATGGACATGTCATCAAATAGATACAGAGCTAAAAAATAACCCTGTTTATCTGAGTCATAGCTGAAGCAAGATTTCATTCAGCAATGTATTTTGTCCTTTCCCTGGATGAAAATAGCAGCACTTTGGATTTCATTTTCAGAATTTGTGAATCTAGCAGTTTCCATGAGCCCACAGATATAGTGAGAAGTAGAGGGGCCCTATAACTTATCATCCTGAGATGGTGGGAGTATTGTATGACACAGCCTGACAAGAGACACTAAACAGAAAACCATACATCTGACACTCCATTTTCCTTGGAGATTGGCAACTTGTACACACTCTATCATCACACACTGCTGAAAAAGTTCTTGCTATTGCTGACATATCATTGAAGATGGGGCAAAATACTGTTCTTTAATTTCACTGCTTTTCCCCAATTACAATCATAAGTACTTTCTTTTCAGAAAAAAATTCAGCTTCTTTCATATTGATATTAAGCTGATAAATAACAAAGTAAATGCTACTACTATAAAATGTGAAAACCTGCACTACCTGCTAGATTTTCAGTATTACTCTGGTGGTCCAAGAAAGGAGCATTGGTGGGTGCCATCTGAGATGTGAGTTTAACTACTGATGAGCAAAACTGGCTGTGGCCTCAGCAAACTGAGACCCTACTTGCTGTAAAGAGTTTTGCAAGTAGTGAAGAGAGAAAGTCCTCTGAGATATGCATTGTAAGCTGATAAGTGGTTACCTTAATGATGTACTTGGGAACTGGGGAGGGTAGAGGTGCTGCTGTGGAGGGACAAAAATACAAGTTCATATTCCAAAGCAATAAGCCAATAAAAGCAGTCTTCGTGGTAGCACTCCAAGTTTCTTTGAGATAAGGAAAAATTGCATTCATCAAGACTAGTGAAAAGGGATGGACCAGACCAGAGGTTGTGAGCCTTAAGTGTATCAAAGTTAGATAAGGAGATGTCTTCCTATCAGCTGGGAGAGTGCACCACTGGAAGATTTTCCAGGGAGCTTGTGGGGTCTCTGTCACCCAGAACAGATTAGGAACACATCTGCTAAGAATAAAATAGATATATTTGATCCTGATTAAGGACTGGGTAAAGCAGGGCAGACTACCTGACCTGTTACAGGTTTGATTTGCTGGTTGCAGCATAGGAGGATAAGAAAAATGGAGCTGTTTGGATAGATAAGAAAAGCTGAAATCCAGAGATTTTCTACTCTATGAAATTTAGTTATGACTGACATGTTAATGATACAGGGACTGAAATACACCTTCTGAGTTCTAGCAATGATGAGACAATGGGAGTTTCTGGGTGCTGAAGGGTAGACTTGGGGGAGCCAGGCTGGGGGATTATCAAGGTCCCAATTAGAGAAGGTTTCCAACTGTAGTGAATGGAATCAGAGGGAGAAGATGGCAAGATGCAAAAATAGCTAGAAAGAGAAATGGAGGAATTCTGTGATTATAAATGGCAGAGAGATCAGGAAAAAAATGAAGAGAGCTAATCAGGATGTTCATAAAGGACAAATACCAAGAAATGGGGGAGTGGGCATGGGGGTAAGAAGAAGATATAGAGGAGTGGCTGTATTGAAGTGAAGATAACCAAATTATCAGTCACAAATTATCAGTCCTTAATGGCAGAAGAAGAAAGAGGCAGGGTAAAGAAAGAAGGTTGTATTCCTTCAAGTACAGTTTCTGAAGGCTGCCTTCTCATTTCAGTCTTCACTGGGACTGCTTGGAGAGTCTTACTGAAAAAAGCACATTATCATCTGGCATGTGAAGGGCTCTGTTAGCCTAATGGACTGTGCAGAAAGGCAACTGCAAAAATTATTTATTTCCAAAAGGTGTAACTTGTTGGTTTGTGTTTCAGAAGTTAGGCAGACTTCTGTATAAACGAGACTAAAGCAGCTGCTTTTGATGTCAGCTACGAATGTCAAGCCTGGTTTTCAGACCGTTTTTTTGATACTATTGGAAGAGCTATCAGTCTGTTTTTGTAGAAGCCCTTTTACTCTAAATATGAAGAAAATATATGATAATACTTGTACCTACATGAGGATCTTCCTTCCAGATCTGCCATGGGCTTTTAAGGGCATGTTTGAACCAAGCATGTTCAAGCCCAGCATTTAAACATTGCTATAATTCTCTTGAAAGTATCTCCAAAGGCTTTTGTTTGTTTCTCTTCTCTAGTGAAAAAAGTTTTTCATTTACATGTGCCCCTCACAGTATGTGAAACCAAAGATTACCACCAAATGCTCAGGGAGGAGAGACAGAGATAAACTTGTGAGACTTTTGTACAAGGTAAATGAGGCAGCTGGACACAGAGACACCCACTCCCTGCCCCAGCTCCATGGTCTGACCTGCTTGGGTGGAACCCTCTGTGCAAGTACAGCTGAAGCAAATGAGCTGTGCCAGCACAAGGCTTCTTGAAGGACAAGGTCCTAATACCCAGGAAACTAAAGCAGGTTTTTAAATCCTTCTGGCACAATAAGCAGCTTTTGCAGAGCAGGGTGGGTTTTGCTGGCTATGTGGGATTTTGTTTTTGTTTTGTAAATGGGGGTTGTGAACTCCATAATTCTTGAAGAAAATTATTATTGTGTGGAACTGGTTTCAACTATGCAAGTGCAAAATACCCTTTCTGCCCATGTTTGGAGGAACCCCATGACTTTTCTACCTTTACAAGTCTGGCTGAGGGTTAGATTGAGCAGGGTAATAAACATCTTTCTTCCTGTTTAGATTCCCCAGGTACTCCTAAGAGGCACACATGTTTTGCTGAGTACTCTCCTTATATCTACCCTGTGCAATTCAATGGGAAACACTTCAAAAAATTCTCCTCTGGGAAACTTGGCCTTAACATTTCATTAGGTTCAATAAGGATCTGCAAACCAGGTTGTTCTATACTCTTCAGATAATCACTCATGTTAAAAATATGGGAAACAGAATACCCTGAAAATTGGAAGGAACCTCCTTTATGAAACATTTCATCATGAATTTCACTGTTCAAAGAGCAAAACCATTTATTAGAAAAGAGATGAACTTTGGAGTGGAATTAAGAGAAGAATGCTTAGACAATCCTGGCTAAAGTTTGCCTGGTTCAGAACTCCACTGAGAAGTTGTATCAGTATATTAAAAGTCCAGTGGCACCCTCCAGGGCACAGCCCAGGGCTCATCAACAGCACACTGGCTGTGTGGAAAAGAGTGACTTTGAACACTGAACCCCAGCTACTTCACCTCTTGTCTCAGTTTGGGAACTCTTCCAACATCTCCAAGGCAAAGGCTCCTCCAGGTCTGCACCCCATGGGCTTGGGGTAGCCTGGCTGTCCTGCCTCAGTACACCCATCTGAGGGAGAACTGGTGACCTCCCATCAAGCCATTTGAGACACTTGCAATGAAAAAAGCATCCACTATATTAACTCTCTCTTAGTATGAGAGGGGCACCACAGACTCAGAGGAGATGGAGGGCTGAAGGATCTGCAGTGAGAATCTGCCCTCTCTTTTCAAGAGAGGCTTTTTTTCAATCCTCTTGAAGGAGAGAATATGCTGTCCAGTCCTTTAGGAGTAAGGCTTGGCTGGGGCTGTTAGCTTGGCCACAACATTGCACTGTCAGATTTCAATGCCTTTTACTTTGGAATTGCCTCAGATCTGCCCAGCAGAGAAATTCAAGTCTGTGGGTCTCCCTATGTCTGAGTCATCATAGACAGTACTAGAGTATCACTTAGTGTTTTGTTCCCTAACTTCCTTTTATGAGACTGTTATTTTAATTGTGGATAACATGGCCAGATTTTTTAGGACTGTGTTTTACATGCCAATATCCTGAAGATTTTAGCCAATGTGGTTTCATTGTGTTCATTTTCCAAAATCTGGTGTTATTGTCATTGGAATGATAATGTTCATATTTTATTTGCAAAAGGGAAACTATGGGAGGTGGTGTGTGAGTGTGAAATAGAAAGAGTTGTATTTCTTTTTTGTAAAGCAGTGAAAAAACAATGTTTAGGAGGGAATGGATGTAAATGGAAACTTTCTGGTTGCAAATCATGGAATTTCTGACCATTTCAGATGTTAAATTAAGGTGTTAAATTGTTTCATGTTTATAGAAACAATTATTTATACAAATAATTACATTTTAAATTATTATAATTATGCAGAGAACTGCAACATGATTGCTTGTAATAAGAGACTTGATTTATTAGCCCTTCTATGAGTTTGCATTTTCAAGTCCTTAATTCTGTGTTAGTGTAGTTCACCTTTTTAACTGTACTATTTCATCCATTCTTGGCTCTTGACTAGCATTCCAGTAGTATTCTAGTCCCTAAGACAAAAGGTTTTCTTATTTATTTCCAGTGGTAGATTGGACTGGAAAATTCTATTCTATTCTATTCTTTTCTAGCGATTTCTGTGTAAATAGGGGAGAGAGAACATCGTGTTTGCTTTTACATTTTTCTCCAGTTTTAAATGAAAACCACAACTCTGCATTTCATTGTGTGAACATCAGCAAATACCATGTGTTTTCTTTGCAGCTGGCATTTTGAAAGGATATTAACTTGTTGTGGCACTGCTGCTTGAGAAATAGACTTCCAGCAAAATCATGATGTATGCTATTAAATGAACTTCAAGGAGCTCTGAATTGCAGATCAAAACCTCTCTGAATAAGAAGAAAACCGGTAAAAATTGTCTCAATCAATCTCTTACATTTCCACTAAAGGAAAACAAAAGGATGAAGCTTTCCCCACTCAGTCTCAAAGAGTACCTGTAATGCAGCTCCATGGGACAACTATTTTTATCTATTAGCCACTGGTTTGAATCCAGTTTTGTTTCAGTGTTGAGGAGATTAATTGGAGGAGATCAAAGATGTATTTTAGGGTCAGCTAAATGGTGTTTTTCTTTGCTTGTCCTCTTGGCCATAAGGCTTATCAGTCTTGAGCAAGGCAGATTCCATCACTGGGAGCTCTGTTCCAGGGATGCACTGGTCCTGCTGTATGCTGCACCTTTATGCATTCCAAAGCTGATGCTGATACTGCCACTTCAAAGGCTCCATTTTGCTTCAGGGGATTCTATCTTTAAAGCACTCAGCATCAGTGGGAGGATTTGCACGTCATGTCACATCCCACTTTTGAAGTTTCTTGTTAATAGGGGTCGCCTTTGAAGACTTCCCACTCCTGAGAGGTTCTTCTCCCAATTCTTCTTGTTGCAGGGATGTCTCTCACAAGATCTTTTTAGAATCCCTCCTGAGGATTTTCTATCTTTAGGAACATCCCTTAAGAGCTTCTTAGTGTTTAGGCCTGAGTCTTCAGAAGAGTTTTGATATCCTTTAACAAGTTCCTGCTTGTGAGACGAGCTATGCAGCCTCTCCTCAGTGTGGAGTTCACTGTAACCAACTGACCTAAGAAAGATGAGCACGACCTGGACAAAACTTTTCTTTGAAAGCAGATTTCATCCTTCTCCCATGACTCAATTTTATTTAAAATTTGAATATCTATTATAAAAATGAAGGCATATGGCTTGGGATAATTATGGTTTTAATTAGTGATGGACAATTGTATTTTTATCAAATCGACTAACTCATGCTCAAATCCTTCACCTTTTTGGAATAAAGTCATCTTAATTTTTTTTTCTTATGTTTTCTTTCCTCTTGGTGTTGCACTACCTTGTCCAGACTGGAGAACACCACTCTATTTAGTATTACAGGCCTTAATAAAAACACAAGATACCAGAAAACTTATTTGAAAGTCTTTGAAAGTATGAAATTCTGAAACCCCAGAGGTCTACATAGAAAACTAAACTATTGAGCATGTGCATGAGGCAAGTTTTGAGCTTTTTGAGTTTGTTTCATGCCTTGGTATGAGTGTTGTCAGATGAATTGTTTCAGAATACTGGTGCATGATTTGAGAATCTACTGTAATTTTTGTGGAAAGTTCTGTAAGTGAAAGGAGAAGGCAAAACCATGGATATGAAAATGTTTAAAATTATATGTAAATTGCATACATTTTTTACAAGTTCAGGCATTCCCATCAACCCAATTTTCATTCCAATGAATTGGGAATGTGCTTTTAGAATTGTTCACTGTCAGATGTCTTTCTTGTTGCGTTTATGTTTTATTGTTTTTTTTTTTTAAGTTGACCTTCCTGGCATTGTGACCTTGGAATATGTGAAAAAGATGGAAGAGATGCTCCCTTGGAAAGTCACAAAGAGGAAAGATTTTAGAGCAACATAATGTAAGTCAGCCTACAGAACATGAAAATACTTTTAGAAAGCATTTAATGGAGGAGAAAACAGTTACATGAGCATAGGAATAAAGTCAATCTGGTGTTCACTATGCTTGTACCCTCTGAGTGATTCACATGTTAACCAGGAGAAAGGACAGCAGGTGCACTGTGGAGAGCCTGAGGACCTTGACCAAGACCTGGGTCAGTGCTGGACCTTTCACTCTTGAGGTGATCTAGGGAGAGAACTTACTGGAGCAGGAAAGAATGGGAGGTTGGTTGAGGTGTGTTTTGAACTACTTGAAAGGAGAGAGAAATCAAAGTAGGAGCTCTAGGAGCTGCAAAGCAAAGGTGTGTGGAACTACTTCAGAACAAAGAGCTCAGATGTAGCTAAATGCCAAAAACCTTCCTTCGGAATAATTTAGTCCCTTGAACTGAAAAAAAGAAAAGAGACAACAGGCAAGAGGAAATACTTAAATCAATGAGGAAAGAAGGTTATGTAAATGAGACAGTCTGTGGGCCAATTATCGTCACTCTCAGACAGGAAATATCTTCCTCTGGAAGCTCACAGATGAAAACTTGATGTGAAAGTTTTTTTATTCTAAAATTCTGCATTATTGGCATGCCATAAAGTGGATCGTGTGTAATAATGTCTATTATAAAATTAACAGTGCCTGTTTTGAATAGGTTTTCATTTTAAAATGCATTCTAGTTTTTACAGAGAACAACGTTTGTGCTTATTGAAGAGAGGACAAAGCAAGATACATCTACTGGCATGTCAAGAACATCTTTTTTTTCTTCTTAAGATATTAAAAGTTTTGTAAAGAGCAATTTTAGCAGAAAGTTTCGTGGTGTTTCAAGAAACAGAAGATGCTTTGAAGAAGAAAATAGGAGATGTCTTACTTAGTAGTATAGTATAAGCTTGTTGTAATATCCTGGAAAAATTGTTACTGGCAAAGAATGGCAAAGAGAAAACCCTTATTCTTGTATATCTATTGGATAAAATAAACATAAGTGTATTGATTACTCTATCATGATATAGGTTGAAATCAATACATGCTTAAAGAAAATACTTGTTTTCACAAAACGAAATAGTTTTTCTCTGGAAAATTGTTTCTCCAGGCATTCCAGCATTGTCTAGTCACGTCTAGTTCCCAAAGCAAAAAAAAGCCCTTAGGCTGTTTTCAATAAGATTTTTACTCTGACCAATACTTGTGCTGTCTCAGCCTCTGATAGTCAGGCTTTTGTTGAAGTATGTATTTCCATTATAATCAGTTTTGTTTGATATCTCTCACTTAAATTCTTAAACACAATTTTCTAGTTCTCCTTTTAAAGATACTAATATTTTCATCAGTGATGTCAAGTTCTAAGGAAAAATCAGTAAGATTTTTTTCTGGTCTTTCTTCTGAAATCAAGACTCTTCCAATCTCAAATTACTCACATTCATACTGTGTGCAATAAATTAAGTTTTCTGCTCATAATGAGAGATTATTGTGATAAATATCAAACACGACTTTGAATGAAATGCAGAGCCATACAATCCATACTTAGTGAGAGATACCATCTTGAATAAGGTCAGAATAATTTTTGAAGCTAAGAAAGAAAAGATAATTTGGAGGAGAAATAGCTAGTTAGGAAAAAACCCAAACCCTGGCCAAACAAGAAAAACGTCAAGAATGGCTCCTCTCGGTGTTATCTCAAACAGTAAAATCTGCTTGTTTCAGGACCTATTAATCATGGTGTGAAATGCTGCCCAATTTACATAACTGAGCAACAGAATATAAAATTTGACAGAGGAAAGTGAACATTAATTGGGCAGCTCTGGTAAGTGACAATGAGCTTCTCTGTTCTCCCTGAATTTTTTAAGTACTTACCTGGTAATTTCACACAAAATTTGGAATGTCTTGCAGGAGTTAGCTGGCATTTGTCTTTGTTTCTTATCTCTGATATGCCCTTAATAAAGCATGTTGCAGGGGACACAGTTCATCTCTGCCAGGCCCTGCAGGTGAGCACTGGGAAGCTCTTCTCCATCCCAAGCTGCAGGCTGCAGCTGTCTGAAGCCTGACGTGTGCCTGTGATGATTTAAAGCCCACAGTGCCAGCAGCAAATGGACAGTGCCAGGCCCTCAGAGGCTGGCCCCATTCCCAGGTGCTCTGGTGGGTGTGTGCCCTTCCAGCACACTGCCTGCACCTGGCACAGGGGTGGGAGCACAGTGCACTTTGCTCTCCTGCAGCCTTCTTAGATTGTGTTTGCTGCATTTCATTCCAAACAACATGATAAAAAGTGCCCTGACATTGCCAGGGTTGCTGTACATGCCACAGTCCCTTGGCACCTCAGGGTAACAGCAGAGGGATGACCTTGATCTGTGCCCTCCACAAGGACTCAGTCCCAACCATGGCAGTGACTGGGAGCGCTGTGACACTGGTAAAGGAAATTTGCACAGATATTAGGTCATATTCTCATTATGTTTTGTCTTTAATTAGGGCAATTCATCTTCAGAATTCTCTTAAGTTGCATAGTAACATATTTTATCATTGTATTTCCTTTGAAGACACTGGAATTAGTGTATCCTGTTACCAAAGGGATGAATGGGAGCAGATAAAGGCTCACAGCTCTGCTGGGGCAAACCTGGCTGCACTGTCCGCAGCTCACAGCTCTTCAGAAGGTTATCTTGGCAATCAAAAAGGTGAAAGATTGTTCTCTTCTGCTATGAAATGAAGGGTTTAGATTCTTTGGATCTTGCATTACTGATAATATGGCAGAAAAAGAGTGTTACTTTGTAACAGAAAAAGTAACATGCTGCCAATTTGCTTTAGGTTCTACTACTACCAATATAAATATTAACGCAGGGACTGGAACTTGAGTTTTTCCTGCCAATTTCTGGCTCTTTTAGACTGCTTTTTTAAGATAATTTTAGCTTTCACTATAGTTTTACCACCATCAGTAGGAAACTACTCTAAAACCAGTAATTCTGGGTTACAAATTGCTCAGCTAGAAAGACAGTGTTAATATTTATTCTAAAGATTAATAATTGGAAAGATTTTGTGTGAGAGAAAAGACCCCAAAACCATTTCTCTTCACTGGTAGATGGATTAGATTATTATTTTAGGAAAGTAATATTGAAAATGTTAAAAATAATTATAAGCATTTGCATTCTATATATGGGTTCCATGTCTAATACTTGGATTTTAGCTTTGCATTAAAATACACTGTCTAGATATTGATCCTCTCTGTCAGGAGCAGGTAACATTTTTTTGAGCAACTAATAATTTAAAGTTTTGAATTGATTCTAAAAATGTCAGTAACAGACGTTCTGTCGCCAGAATTACAGTATTTACATCAAGGGCACAATATAGTCCTTGCTTGGGCAGATGCAGTGACATGAGAGATATTTTATTAATCCACTGTTTACTTAAAGGAAACCCTTTCTTACAACCATTTCGTATGACCTTTTGAAAGAAATCTAGAGATCAATATGAATCACAGATTGTTGTGTGACATTGATGGAGAACTTAAAGGCTCCCTAAATCAAAATCCTGTGCAGGCATATGATAAACCTTCAGCATGAAGGTTTCTGGATAAAGCATCTATATCACTTTGAACAACATAAATATTTTGCATAAATATTAATTTACATTTTATTGCTTTTGTATCACCAGTGTAACAGGTGCTTCCAAATGCTTTGGGAGCAAATGATGAAGCAGATATTAAATGGGGTGGGCAGAAATATTCTCAGTGAGTTGTCCCAAGCAGCTAGTAAGGTGAATATGGATTAAAATCCACAATAGCAAGGAGCAGACGCAAACTGCCGGGAATGCAGATGTTTGTACATATCTGGGAAAGGTTTGATTTCTGCCAGAATTCTCTTTACTGCTTAGTCATTGGCCAGAACTGTCTTTTTTGCTGTACCGAGCAAAGAAAACAGATTAAAATCCTGAAAAAATTACAGTATTGTAGTAGAAGAGGGGGGAAAAAAGGTGTGAAAAAAAGAGCCAGCTGGTAGAGGTGTCCCAAAACTGGTTCCATGTTTATGGCACAGAGAATTGTTTATCTGTAGCTGGACTGTAAATCAGTAAAAGATGTCTAAATAAATGCTAGGACAAATTTATCTCCTCCTATCCCCTTCATTTGCTCTCTTTCTGTTGCAATAAACCATAAGATCTAAGTATATATTTCTGATACCTGTAATTAGCACCATAATTTTCCTTAAGAGAGAACCACTACCACTGCCCCAACCTCCCCCAAACTGTTGATTTTTGTATGCAAGTTCTCATGTAGCCCAGAAAAACATCCTTGCAGCTAAATATAATGCAAGTTCACTGTCCTGCCAACTGGCAGTACTTGAGAAATCTGCCATTGGGTGGATAATAACAAATCCTATACCAAAGTCACATCACCCTTGTATGTATCAAAGCTATTCAACACTGAGCATCACTAACACTGACTGCCCCAGGCAGGAAAGTGCACAGTGGGTATTAACCAACAAAGAGAGTGTTTCTCATCTCTTACACAGAGAGACTGCAGGAGCTGGGCCTGTTCAGTTTAGGGGAGAAAACATTGAGAGGGGACCTCATTAATGCATGTAAATTTCTCAAAAGCAGGTGCCAAGAGGATGGTGCTGAATTCTTTCCAGTGGTGCCCAGCAACAGGACAAGGGGCAGTGGCCTTAAACTAAAACACAAGAAGTTTCACCTCTACATGAGGAGGATCTTCTTTATATTGAGGATGGCAGAGCCCCAGAATAGGCTGCCTGGGGAGGTCATGCAGTCTCCCTCTCTGGAGTCATTCCACACCCATCTGGTTGCATTCCAATGTCACCTGCTCTTAGTGACCCTGCCATAGAAGGGGGGTTGGACTGGTTGATGTGCAGAGGTCCATTCCAACCCTAAAAATTCTGTGATTCTGTGATCAGGTGTCTGCTCCCTGCTAGATGAAATACCATAAACATGGACGAGGTGCTGCCTCAGAGGCCTGAGATGTCTCTCTAATAGCCAGGGAACATATCCTGCATACATGATGTTTCTAGACATACAAGCAATGTAGAAAGTAAGATAGTTTTTAGGCCAAGTTATTTTTGTTTGGTTTTGATTTATGAAGGGCATACAGCATTGCAGGCAGAGTCTCTGCAGATCTCTGTTGTTGCTACAGTGTGGAGCTATAAGCTGTGTACTTGACCTATGTAGTTCTTCCTTCACACTGTTTCTGGTTAATAAGTGAAGCATCATTTCCATTTTGCACTGGACAGACCCTGTGCCTCTCCCAGCAGCAGATGTGGAAGCAGTAGGGAGCTGAGGAGGGCAGAGGGGCCATCAGCTGCAGAAACACCTGTCAGTAAAGCAGAACACATCAGCCTTTCTGCTGGGATGCCAGCAGGTTTCATGGCTGGGATGCCTCAGGTTTCAGGACATCCTGAGTCCTCAGGAACCATCCCCAGGGTGAAGCTGTAGGAATCTGTCTGCCAGGTGCCATTCAGCCTCTGCTCAGGTGGACACCCCCTCCAACACACAAGTCACTTCCTGGAAAGCTGGGAAAAGAAAGGGGCCAGAAGGAAAATTTTAAGAGGGCCAGCTTTTGTCTCTGCTGCTCTATAAGAGAAATGATGGAGATGGTTTGTTGGCATATATCAGAAAGGGGACAATAAGACACATTTGAGAGGAGTAAGGAAGAGTTTACACATGTGATACCTCACCAGTTTGGAAGCCTTCCAGGGATGGATATTTCCTCTTGTCCAGCTGCTGATCTTTCCGTTTCCCCCTCCAAATGCCTTCACAGTTTTGACCTCTATAAATCACTGGAACAGCTAAGTTCTTTAGTTGACATTTGAATCATGCTAACATCAGTTAAAATTTGTTGTCAGATACTTTTACCACACCACCAAGATTGAACCTTTCCCACACCATTCATAGTTTTCTACCATTTCCTTTCTACCATTTCATTCTTTCACCACATTTCAGCCAAAATCATCCCTGCTGGTCTTTGGATCTTTGCTGTCTGAAGATGTACAGGGCTGCATGCCATATCCAGGAAAGGCCACATTTCGAATTTATCCAGGGACCCAAGGAAAGAACATTTTCCCTGTGTCTTTCCTAATAATTCTAAATGCTTCATTTGCCTCTTTGACTGCCTCAGGGCATTGAACTGACATTTTTTAAAAAGTCTGTCCTCAACGACTTTAAGATCTCTTTCCTGAGTATATAAAACAAAGTGAGTTTTAACAATAGAGAAAAGAAGACAGAAATAGTTTATTAAAAACACCACAAGTGTGAGTGACCAGTAGAAGTATGCGAAGAAGCTAAACGTGTTCCTGCAGTATTTGCATCTGCAGCTATTTGCAGTTTTGCCACAGAATATCTCCTGATCATTTTTTTTTCTTTTGAATGCCTTTTCCCCCTTTTGTTTTTACCACCATTGGTGGACAGCTTGTTCCCACTGGCTGATGAAACCACTGGAAGAAGTCTGTCACGTGCCTTTTGTCCCATCTGGATGTCCCTTACCTGGGTGAGACCAAGAGCTGTCACCCACCCTGCCCCTGAAATCCCATAATCCCATCTCTCTGTGGGTAATTGAGGATGGCGGAGGGATAGAGGGATGAGGGGAGAGTCAATGCTGTAGGACACTTCCTTCCGCTCCTTCCTTCCTTCCTTCCTTCCTTCCTTCCTTCCTTCCTTCCTTCCTTCCTTCCTTCCTTCCTTCCTTCCTTCCTTCCGCCACTTCCTTCCTTCCGCCACTTCCTTCCTTCCTTCCTTCCTTCCTTCCTTCCTTCCTTCCTTCCTTCCTTCCTTCCTTCCTTCCTTCCTTCCTTCCTTCCTTCCTTCCTTCCTT
The DNA here is from genome assembly GCF_027477595.1 of Haemorhous mexicanus. Lineage (NCBI taxonomy): Eukaryota > Metazoa > Chordata > Aves > Passeriformes > Fringillidae > Haemorhous > Haemorhous mexicanus. The sequence goes on from NC_082341.1 coordinate 147,397,665, forward strand.
CCTTCCTTCCTTCCTTCCTTCCTTCCTTCCTTCCTTCCGCCACTTCCTTCCTTCCTTCCGCCACTTCCTTCCGCCACTTCCTTCCGCCACTTCCTTCCGCCACTTCCTTCCTTCCTTCCGCCACTTCCTTCCTTCTTTCCTTCCGCCACTTCCTTCAGCCACTTCCTTCAGCCACTTCCTTCTGCCACTTCCTTCCGCCAATTCCTTCCTCCCTCTCACCTACCTTTTTTTTATACTCCTTAGACTTCCAGCTCCTGCATGCCATTAGTGTGGAGCAGCTGTGTTCTCTGGTGACATGGCAGTGTCACTTTGTCTGGGTTCCCTCACGTGATGTCACCAGTACCTGCTGTCTTCAGCCTTCTCACGTGCACACAATGTCTGTGTCTCCTGAAAAGCCTGGCTGGCATCGGACCCATGTGCCTATGTAAACTGGTTTTACTCTCCTTCCAGTGCAAAGACTAAAGGTCCTCATTCAGAGGTGTTAGAACAGGAATTAGATCCTACCTTGTACCTTGTCCCTTCTGGCCCAGACTGTCCTGTCTCACTGGAAATAAAGGTGGCGGATGAATAAACCCTAAATTAATTGAATGTGTTTGTGGGTCTAAGCAGGCATCACCCAGCATGCACAAAGCTCCAAGGGCTACTCAGACTGAGGATCTGTCAGATAGCACCTGTGCATTGAAATCAGGTCCGGGGAAACAAGCAGTGAGGAAGAAAAGTCTGGTTCCTTCCCAAGCCTTGCCCCGGTATGAAGATGAGATGTGGGCAGTGTGTATATCCAGGTTGTAAGGTCTCCCCAAACTCCTATCAAGTCTTTTTTCATTGCCTACTAATAGTATATCATGGTTTGATTTCCTTATCTGTGTCATCATCAAGTTGTTAAAAGGATTGTAACTAAAGCAGCCGTGCATCAGCATTCATAGAGCCATCTGTGCAAATGGAGCAGTTCCCACCTGTCCTCTGGTTCCTCAGGCAGCAGAAGTGCTTTCCCCCATGAGCTTCAGCATCAATATGTTGCTGTAAAAGGAACTTAGGAATAATTGCCATAATTAATAATAGTGCTTCAACTGACTTTGCAAACATGCACTAGTTTTGCCCCGCAGCTCTCCAGAGGTGGATGGAGTGAGAGGAACAACACATAAGCTTCTTTGTAATAAATACCTGGGTACCTGTCACAACTATAAGCCCAGGTAGTGTTAGCAGCACTTGGCATTTTTGGGTTTGGATTTTTGTTTTGACACCTGCATTATTAAAAAATGCCTCAACACAGATTGAAGGTGGCTAGTGTAAGAGGCACACAGTTCTAGCCCTCTGGCTATACTCATAATGTGTTTTCCTGTGACATATGTAGACAATCCTCCCCACAAAAGACATCATAGCCTTGATCCCGTCTAAGCAATTCCTGCAAGGTGAGGAACAGATGCTCAATCCTCCTCAAAAATGTGGGTATACAGGAAAGGTGACTTACATTGCATTGCATCCCTGAGAACAGTCTGTCATCAGAAATGCTGGGACTTGCTTTACTGGCACAATGGACTTTGTGCTCTGAAACAAAACAAAGTACTTTGAGTCACGTGACATGCCACAACCTGCTGTTTCTGCTGGCTTGGATGATGCTACTTAGAGCTGAACCACTTGGCTTTCCTTTCTCCTTCTCCCTTCTGCTATGCTACCACTTAAGTGAAGATGCTGCCTGCTGGGTCTGAAGCTGATTTATGCTCTCACAGAAGAGGAAGTGTGCTGCAGGGCACAGAGGAAAAACTCCAAAAAGCAGTCTGAAAATTAAAGGTTGATTTTTGATTAACCATAACAGCTTTGTCCTGAGTGCTATTAGAAACAAACATGTCCATCTTCCTAGCAGGACATGAAACACAGGCATAAGACACTGCTCAAGAACTCAGAAGTCTGGCTTTATTTAGATAAATGCCTCCCACAGAAACCAGTGGGAATAAATTTTATAAATATCACCGAAGATCAGGGCCGTTGAGGTAAGGCAATATTAAGAAATAATCTAGTGAATCTTTAAAACCACTTTCTATTAGATTTAAGCTGTAACTAATGCTCCATTACAATTGCATACTGGAGTCCTTGGAGACTTCTTAAGTACCCACTTCAGGGAAGAGCTGCTTTATTCCAGTATGCAGTGAGTATTTGGGCAGTCCTTGCCTTTGTCCCTGGAATCTCGAGTGAGTCTTATGTCTCTGTTCCCACCTACAAAGTGGGGAAAAGTGCCATGAACTAAGGCACTTGGGAGTGCTCAGACACTGTGATGATTATGACAATGAGGAAGGGACATTTTAAGCATCTGGATAAATCAGAGCTAGATGCTAAAGGAGGGCAAGCGTGACATTTGAGCCAGGTGCTTTTTGCATAGCAGCTCTTTCCATTTACCACTCCTTCAGGGCTGAAACTTTAGTTCAGTAATTTTTGTTGCCTTCTATTGACATTCTTTCCAAGTTTAGTGCCCTGTTTCTGAGGAAATAAATTAGACTGTGGTATAAAAATTTTAACTCAAGGCCACTCAATGTATTGACAGATTTCTTTATGCTGGGTACAAATTAGCACCTCTTTCCAAAACACCTTGTATTTCCAGTTACTGCTGGGATCTCCTGTTCAGTTTATTAATTTCTGAGATTTAAGCTGGGTTGGGGGTAGAGATAGAAAGAGGAAGCATATAGATTTTTAACTGAACTACCTTGTCTTTTAATCTGGGATGTATGCCTACAACATTAGATATTCTGTGCAGAACTGGGGGAAATATTATCCCAGGTCTTATCATACTTGCAGATATATTAGGAATGTTCAGGTTTTACACCCCAGAGCACAACTCACTCAGCTGACTACCACTTCTTCCAGTGCACAAGCTGATGTGTGAGCACCATGCCTTGAGCAGAAAGACCATTTCAAGAATTCAGGACCATGGGCCTGAATTTTGCCACTCTCCCACAGCTCTAACAGATTTCAGCTTGACCATCTCTCCTCGACAATGCCTCTGTCCTCAGTGCTCCTTGCCTGATCTCATACAGTGTCTGCCTGAGGTGTGCAAAACATGGGCACAGCTGAAGGTTTCATGCTGTCTCTGCTTATGCACTGATGTCTTTTCTGAAGTGTGCTCCTGTATAAAAACAGGAATTCAAAACAAGTGTTCCAAGCCATGTTCCAGCCTGCAAGCCTGGGCCTGCTGGTACAGGCTGCTATTTGGCTAGGAGCACTCATCAATCAGGCTTCAGGAGTGGACAGAAAGCATTTACAGCCAGCAGCCTGAGCCACAAAATCTAAAACTCAGCAAGAGCTGCTTATAAATAGTATGAAACAAAGTAGTGAAAATTAATCTTGTGTATCTGCAGGGGTTTTTAAGCTAGATCTTTTTCAAGATGGAAAACAAAGGTCTATTTCTGCATCAGTCATGAGGGTTTTTCACTTTGAATTATCAAAGTTGTTTCAGAGGAAAAATGATGAAAGGTTGCCCAAAAAAAACAACCCCACCCAGCCCCCCCGAAAAAAGAAAAAAACAACCCCCAAAAAAATCACTCCTGCCTTCTCTTCTTTCTCCTTTCTATGGCCTAGGTTCAATCAGCAGCACAAAGTGTTGATGCAACATCTGGCACAACCAAGTTGATGAGGAATCTTAGAGAGTTACAGAATCATACAATGGCTTTTGTAGGAAGGAACACCAAAGATCATTTAGCTCCAGTCCCTGCCATGGGCAGGGACACCTTTCATTAGACCAAGTTTCTGAGAACCACGTCCAACCTGGCCTTGAGCATTGCCAGGGGCAACCTGTTCCAGCATTTCACCACCCTCACAGTAAGGAATTTATTCCTAATATCTAATCTAAACCTATTCTCCTACACCTTGAAACCATTTTTCCTTGTGCTATCCACTCCATGCCCTTGTGAAAAGCCCAGTTCTGTTGGAGTCTATTTAGGTAGTGGAAAATGCTATAAAGCCTCCTGGAGCCTTCTCTTTTCTAGGCTGGACAGCCCCAGCAAGGTTAAATGAGCACTGAGGTGGTAGTAGCTGCACCCTAAAGAAGATCAGTCACTGATTGTGCAAATTCTTCTTCTGATGGTAGCTGATCCAGTTTGGTGCTCCTGCCCATTTCCCCTCCCTTCTCTGAAAAGGAGGTACCCCCACCTCTGTGCTGGATGCCAACAAGCTCTTTGTGTAGCTGCCATCTGATCATGCCAGTGGAAACGTGGATGGAGAGCAGGACCTCCTGATCCAGTGTGGAAAGAGGAGCATCTTAAACCCAGAAAAGTGAGTCACCCCCTTGGTCATTAAAATGTTGAGGGACAGTTTGCTTCCCATGCGGCAGCATTATTTCTTATTACTGGGAGTGAGCAGCTGATGAAACTGGCCTTGCTTGCATGAGCAGGGAGAAATGTCAAGACCTGAGATCCATCCACAGGCGCTTTTTCAGCTTTTCCATAGCACGTTAAAAAGTAGGAAGACAGGGACATCAGCTGTGCAGGAATCTGGCCAGACAGCAGACAGACTGGTGATAACAGTGCTCAGGAAACAGAGCACAGCATGGCAGCATTTGTCTGAGGACTCTCCAGGAAACTCAGCAAGATAGGTCTTTTAGGGAGTGTCAGCAAAAGGAAGATTATGTCCCTCAAAAATAATTGGTGCTTTTCTGGTATCTTCCAAGTGAATTTCAGATGCAGCTCTATGCTATTATTAAATTTGAAATAGGTGCTAATGCAGAGGGAGGAGGATGCAGCTCTATGCACAGGTACTCTGCCAGCATTTTCTAACCTTTTGAAATCTTTTAGGCTCCATGTCTGATGCTGGCAGTGTCCAGGAGAGAAAGGGAAGGAGGGTGCAGAGAAAATAATTGCTGAAATTTGTACATTACTCTAACAAGAAACAGCAACCAAAGAGTAAAGGGGCACATTTGAAATAAAATAGACTTAGCTAGTAGTTCCAACCCCCTTCCTGTCCTTAAAGGATTTTGATTAGGCTTCTGTCTGACAAGCCTGAAGGAAGGACCTCAGTTGCTCATCTTAGCCTTATGGATTTGTGCCAGATTTCTGGTCACATTTATACAGACTTGTCCTCAGCAGAATAGAAAAATGTCCTATTTTTAGCAAACTCAAAGATCTAGCATATGGCCTCCAGTCTATCATCCTGAGCCCTGGATGCCACATTGCATAAAAGGAGCAGGGTTATTTGGGATCTCTGCCTGGATGGGAAGACCTCCAAGGACAATCTCAGTGGTGTCAGTGTTTCAGGAGGTGATATTCCTTCTTCTGAGTCCATGAGTCATCTTCCTTAATGTCACTAAATTCCTTCATGTGAAGCAAAAGTCATGAATCTCACTACTTTTGGCCAAGTTTCCAGTTTTACAGCATCTACAATAATTTTTCTGAAGGGTGATTCTGCCTCCTGAGATAATGGTACGTTATGGCTATCCCTCCTAAAAAGCTGTCTATGCAGTTTATGGATTTCTTTTGAAAATCTGGTATCTTACTTTGTGTTTTGTTGTGAATTCTTTGGCCAGTCTGACTCTGAAGGACATGAGATGTTAAAGGAAAAACAGTGATGCAGACCATAAAATGATCTGTGTTTATAAATGCTTTAGCAAGATCTACCCTGGTATCTTTGTCATTCTCTCTTTTCTTGAATTTGTTACCAAGAAAATAAGGGCACTGAAAATGCATTGGTTATTACCACCATAAAATTTGAACATTATCATGCAGAAACAAGGGGAAAATATATTTTGACCTAATTCCTCTTCTGTGTGGATCTAACAGAGCACATCCATGACATGGATATTAGGTAATGCCTGCCATTGCTGTGGCCTGTTCAAGTCCTAAGTAAAGGGTGATGCAGGGATGGACTGAAGGGTTCAGGTCTGATCTAGATGCCTTCTCTTTCAACCTGAATGTTTTTGTCTGTGCAGACCAAAAAGTCCAAGACTCATCAGCTCACAATAGTTGGATGTGAAACGAGGCCAGTGATTTCACCTAACCCATAATCTATAGATTTTCTGGTTACATCTCTTTTTTCAGGATAATGTCTGTTGTGTAGATGCAGCTGGAATTTTTATTTGAAGCCTCTTTCTTTAGATGTAGGTGAGTTGCTGACTCATCTCGGGTCATCTTGTCCTAAATTCACCTATTCCTGAAACAGCCATTATGTGAATTTTTCTCTGGGAGTAGCCTCTGATTATGAAGATAGTCTGTCATGACTAGCTTGGGTTAAAACATCTTCTAAAAAGGTCTTGATGTTTTTAGTGAAAAGTACAAGATTAGACAAAGTAAGTATAATTTTTTTCCATATAAGTCTTTCAAACTCTGAGGTTGGAGGCATCTTGAGATATCTATGAGCAAAATCTTCCCAAGTATTACCTAATTTAGAGAAACTGATTATGATAAATCAATATTATTAAATGTTTGTTAAGAGTTTCTTCTTTCCTAAAAAGTTGAGTGAAGCAGAGTACGTTTTTTTCTCTTTCCTTTCTTCTAAGGGAAAGCAGCATCCCTGTTTATTCCCAGTAAGTGTCTCAACAAAATTCTTTCAGCTGCATACTATAATATCCCTTAAATACTGGGTGGGGTGAAATCACCTCCATAAAGATAACACAAAATTTCACTTTTTCCACAAGCTGCATAATGGCATTTCTTTTACCTTTTGTTTGGTCTCTCTTACATAGAAACTCTAGGTTTCTAAAAAGGTTTTTTGGTTGGTTTTTTTTTTCTGTTTGTTTTAGTTTATGTTTTCTTTAGAAAGGGTTTTCTCATTTCTTTGAGGGTTCTGGGATGTTTTATGTTTTGCTTCTTCATTTGGTTCACAAACACATGCAAACCCGTTCCATCTACAATTTTCCTGCTCACACAAACTCACACAAACAGTTTGATCAGTTCAGTCCTGACCAGGTTTATTTCCACCCATTCTGAAAGGTTTCTACCTCACCTGTGTCAGTACTCTCACAACTAAAACACCTAGCACTATGTGTCAAAATAACCCTAGTCCAATTTTTACTCTCCTTAAACATGCTGAGTTAGAATCTTATGGTGATGCAGGAGCTGTTATTGAAGCAGCTGTGTCACCCCTGCAACACAGATCAAGGGAAAGTCTGAAAGTAGGAAAATTAGATCTCTTTTATCCTAACTTTTAAGCCAGAGCTCCAGGCTTATGCATTGGTTGTATTTACACTGATAGTGTGTCCTGGTTTAGGGCAAATTTGGGAGAGAATCCCCAAAGGGGGGCCCTGTCAGAAAGAAAACCACACGGCCCCTCCCCCCCACCAGTTCAGGAATAATTCCTTGGAGAGAAGTGGAAAGAACCTGTTTATTTAACAGGCACAGCACCCCCCAGCACACACAATGAACAATACCAGATAACACCACTCTTTCACCGCTCTGAAAAAGATGACAAATTCAGAAAGTCTCTCCTGGGGTGGTCGCTGTTATCAGTCCCTCCAGCGCTGGGGCAGCTGCTGCAGCCACAGGGGGCAAACCCTCGGTGTTTCCCAGGTCCCAGTCTGGAGCAGGTTCGAGTAGATCCAAAAAGGAAAGGAGAAACAGTCCAGGAAGGAATTTGGACTGTTTAGCTAAATTAACTAATGAGAAGAGGCAAAAGCAAAAGCAAGCAGAAGCAAAGCAGAAGCAGAGCAGAAGCAAGAGAAGAGTGAAAAGCAGGGCAAAAAGCAAAAAGCAGCGCTATGTACTGTATTGTCTGTATGTCCCGCCGGCTGTGGAGGAGTGGCTGATAAGAGGCCCAAACCAAAACTTTCCCTCTTCAGAGCCAGTCTTGAAGGCACAGAACATAATATCCAGCATACACAGCACACACGAATGGGGATACAAGCAACCTAACATCACCCTAGGACATAGTGAGACACTGTCCTAAAGCTGCCACCTGTATTTACAGTGGGTACTGTGCACTCTATTTGTGCTACAAACGCACAGCTTCGGTTGACTCCAGGAGCTGTCCAGCCCCATCTGGGAAGTTCTGCTGAGCCCTGTCTGGGCCGATGTTGTGTTCAGAACATCCTTGAACACCATGGGCTGTGGGCAGTTGCCATCAGCAAACACCAACCCTGCCTCTCCTGCTCCTGATTTTCTCCCCTTTTGCACCTGGCATCTTGTCCCTATTGCCCAGTCTTAGAAACAAGCCCAGAAGATACAAGACTTCTGAGAAGGACCTGGCACAACAGAGATTATTAAAATCAAACGTGCTATAAATGAGGGAAGTGTGACTTATCAGTTTGATCTTGGGCAAGGACAATTCTCAAATTTGGTCTAAAACAGGTAGACCAATAGATCAATAGACCTCCCTGTAAGACACTCTCCATCAGCTTTCAAACGTTAACCTCTGTATCAGAGAGGCTTCACTCTCTGCTTAACATCAGGGGTGTATACTGAGACTTTGTAATCAGAAGGATATGGCATTCTTAAAGATAGAGACATTCCTAAACACCTGAGCTAGCCTCAAGTGAGATGTGCCAAAATGCAGAAGGAGTTCCAGTCAAAGCACCTCTCAGTGACCATATCTGCTCTGAGCTTTGTTGTTAAGGCCTCCCTATAACCTGAAGCATTTTTAACCTTCTGCATTGCAAACTCTACCCTCATTCTCAGTTCCCCTAGTGCCCTGATGCTTTCTTTCAGCAAGAGCAAATGTCGTTTTCTTCCTTCTTTTGTCTGGCTTCTCAGCAAACTCTCATTATCCCTCCTTGCTTTTCTGCAAAGCTTGAAAGGCAAATGGGTGGCGAGCAGTTATTGTAGATGGGCTCATGGGGCCCATGGGTTTTGCCAGTATTCCTGCACCCCTTTGATGCTGCTGAAGTCTAATTCCTCATGCAATGAAGGTCCACTCCCAGAGCACATTGTGCATCCCAGAGAGAACAAGCTCTGATTGTGCTGCCAGTCAAAGCACAGCAGAGTGCTGCTGGGGCTGATAATGGAGACACAAAGGTAGCTGAGATCACACACTAAGGAGGGGAGGGAGAGAAAGACAGACAAACTTTATTGGAGTTCAGTGGTTGAGAAGAATAGCCAGGCTCAATTGGAAGACAGTGGAACAGAAAAGGAATTTCCACAGAGGTGGTGGAAAAGAAAAGCTATGGTGTTTTATCAGTTCAGTAAAGAGCTGGGATTTTTCTTTGAGCATTGACAGACCTTCTGTGTTTTGAGCTTGTTCTTTGGCTTCTAGCCCAACATTTATGGTTCAAGGAAAACTACTACTTGCAGTGCTTTTGAGGCAGAGAGAGCATGTTAAAAATACTGGCTTTTTAGAATTACCAGATTATTTCACTATGGGTAAAATCTTAAGAATTTTTCTCTTTCTTTTTCCTTTCTTCCTCCACCTTCCTCCTCCTCCCTTCCTTTTTAAGGTAACAAGTTAAAAATCAAACAACTTTTTTTTTCCCATTTTAGAAAATGTTTCCAGCTGGGGAAAGCCTTTGAACTGAGTCAAGGCCACCAGCCATTATAGGGACAAAGTGGAATAAGGATTATGAAAAGGCTACTGGTGAGTGGAGGGACTTATATTTAGAAATAAAATGGGAAGATAAATTCCTTGGAAACTAGATTTTAAAAAATAAATTTAATAGACCTTTCCTAGCTTTTTGTTGTAGTTTATTCCATGCTGTGTATCCATTACATAATGTATTTTTGTATAATTTTATACCACTAGCCAGGTGTACTGTGAATAGCTGTGCTGACTTTCAGGTCCATTGAATTTATCCAACAATAAGGATGTGACAGAATACATCGTATTGTGCAGTTAATGGAAATCTGAGCTGTAAAACAACATTTCAGATTTAAAGCTCTGCTTTTTGGTGGTGACAGGGTTTGAGATTCTCTTGTTATTAGCATTCAATAGGACTGAAAATGAGACAGTTACAATCAAGCACATATAAAGAGGATGAGAAAAATTGAGTTAGACCCTCTTCAATATAACAAACTTATTTCACTAAAATGATAAAATGAATCAGACTTTAAAAGGAAGATGATAAAGAGCTGGAGGCAACAACAACATGCAGAAAAAAACCCCATTTCTTATTCTCAGTTTTTTCCTTAGCTGTTTTTAGGATGCTCTAGTGATCCCCTGCAAGTCTGAATTCTCTAGGTCCTTGGGATAGCATCCTTTCTCTGTCTTCCTGCCCCCTAGGTCTGAACACAAGCAGGGGAGATATCAATGTCAGTAGGCATCTCTAACGATGATGTACAGTATAGAGTTTAAAAGGATGAATGATCAATTGTATTCCAGTTCTTGGTTTATATTAAATGTTATATCCCTTTCCCTCCCTTCACAGGCTTTTCTTTGTAATATGATGCTGCCCTTGTTCTTAAGACTCACTTCAGCTCAGTGTTTGGAAATCACCTACCACAGTTAAAGGAATGGGGCAATATGAATAATAAATTTTGTAGATATGAAAGGATATGTTGAATAAATGCATTTACATTTTCTCTCTTTGCCATACTTTCTTTACACTAGGTGCTTCAGACTGATCAAATATTGTAACAGAAATAACTGGATAACTTATTCCATGAAAAGAGAACATATTAATATATAGAATATTTTTCCTTTATCATATCAATTCACTTTTTAAACTACATTTGAATCACACTATGAATTTTGGCATTGAATTTCCTAGCATTTTCCAGATGACTAATCAGGTCAAAATCACTTTATTGCAACAAACTTGTGGTGGAATGATCTGTACTACCATGGCAGAAGTGGTTTGTGACATAAATATATTCATCTTCATTTGTATACAACCATTTTAGTTTTGCCATTTGGCACCTCCTTCAATAGAAAGTTAACTACCCTTATTCCTTTAAATATTGGCCTGTGGCCTGTTCAATATTAAATAAATTTGCAGTTAGACTTCTTGAGACCATACCTTCCACAAAATTAAGCAGAATCAATCTTCTTTGAAATAATTCCTTCGGGATCTCTGCCACCTCCTTGTTGCCTTTAAGAGTACTTTTTTATGATCTAGTTGTTATCAGATAGTATGGTTTTAACCAGTGATATATTGGATGAAAAATGGCAGGCCCATTTGAAACAAAAAAAAAACCCAACAAAAGAATGTATGGAAATACATATATATATATAAATGTGTGTATATCTATCTATCTATCTATATATATATATGCATATATATGTGTGTGTGTGTGTGTGTGTGTGTGTGTATATGTATATATACATATATTTATACATATATACATATAAACATGTATACATATACATACATATATATATATATATATATATGTAAGAAAGACACCAATTTTGATAATGCCTTTATCAAAAAAAGTAAAACTTTAAAGTTTTACTGTTGTACTTTCAGTGTAGTGCTTCAATTTGTACCTGAGTGACTGCTCTGACAAGTCAACCCTTATGAGTTATGGTGAACCAAATCTGAGATCAGTAGCCAGTCACTCAATTCCGTGACCAGCAGTAAATATTACCTGTGAGCTACAGATGAATTAGTGACACTATGGAACGAATGTGAGCTTGGATTTCTGAGGGATGTACTGTTGCACAGAACAGCACCACTGTTAAATACATTTTCATATTGTCCTTTTCAGCAGAACACAAGTATTTTAATTCCTTGTGCTTAGCTTGTCGAACAAGTACTTCACCAAGCAGGTCTCCTCATGCTGGGGTATGGCAAAACTTAGGGAAAAAATGTTATTTATAAAAGAGTGACGATATTATGTGGTTGCCTGGTTCTTAGGAGAAATATGATGCAGGTGGTTGCCCCTGATTTTGCCTCCAGCAAGAATGGCAAGCCAAGAAGTCTGTGTGACCCTTTTTCTTCAAGGCTTGATACTGGAAGGGCAAATTCCAGCCTAATACCCTTGGATATTGTTAGGATGGTTATTTGACCCCAACATAAAATGGTAAATAAATTGTGCATTACTGCAACATGGATTCATGCTTTGCTCTAGTTCCAGGAGCTGTTCTTTCTATTCCTTTAACTGGTTGACTGAAAGTCTTTCTCAGATGTAGCTATCTATGTTCATGCATGTGCTGACTTGGGCTGGGGCAGAGTTAATTTTCTTCATAGGGGCTGGTATAGAGTGATATTTTGGATTTGTGTAAATAATTTTGAATTCAAGGATGTTATTGCTGTCAAGCAGGGCTTACACAGAGTCAAGGTATCTCTGTTCCTCACCCCACCAGTGAGGAGGCTGGGGCTGCACAGGGAGTTGGGAAGGGACACAGCCAGGACAGCTGACCCCAAGTGATCCAAGGGACATCCCACACCATGTGGTGTTATGGTCAGAATGAAAAAATGGAAGGAGGGGGACATTTGGAGTGATAATATCTGCCTTCCATATCAGTGTCATGGGTCGTTGCAGCAGGGAGGGACACAATGACATGACATATCACGTTCATGTGCTGTGTGCTGTTCTCCTTACATGGTTTTGGAAGTTCACACAGTTTGTCCTGTCTGGCTGAATTAGTTGCCACCTGGCTAACTGGCCAATGGCTGCCTGTGTCCCCAACAGTCTAGACTGGTTGAGTTATATAATTGAAGTAGTTATAGAATTAGTTATACTTCAGTTATAAAATTATAATTAGGATTATTTATAACTGTGAGGTCTCTAGGCCAGCTGTTAGCCACCACAATGGGTGATGAAGCCTTGCTTTCCTGGGGGTGGCTGAAAAGTGCCTGCCCATGGGAAGTGCTGAAAGTATTCCTTGTTCAGCTTTGCTGTCATGTGTGGCTTTTGCTTTGCCTGTTAAACTGTCTTTATCTCAAGCCACGGGGAGTGAGTGAGTGAGTGAGTGAGTGAGTGAGTGAGTGAGTGAGTGAGTGAGTGAGTGCGTGAGTGAGTAACTGGCCGATGAGTTGCCAGACGAGGTTAAACCACAACAGTACATACAGGATGAGAGATCTCTTCTAATTTTAACCATTTAATCATAAACATAAAAGATCCCACAAAATCTTCTGGGAGCCGGAGACTGCCAGCTGCCATGCCCTAGTCAGGGTCTAATTATATACAACACGACTAATTATATTTCACTTAAACAAAACTCTCCATAAAACTTCTGTTCAAAAGTTTTTCTATTGCTCCTAAAATCTGATTGCATTTGTGAAAGCATAATTTCCACACTACTGCCAAAATGTACTTTGAGGGTGTGTGAATTATCACTCACATACGCAATTGTTACGAAAGCACTTAGAAGACTTATGGGAGGAAAAGCACATTGTGTCACACACACAGAAACAAGGACAATAAACAATTACTTGGTTGTTACAGGCTAAGTCAATACGGTTAATATATCTCTGTACTTTCACTGTACTTGAGCCTTTTTGTGGCAGACAGCATGCAAACATGGTATAAACTCTGCTATGATCCCTGTGTCTGTAGAACCTACAAGAATTCTTTATTTCTTGAGGGACTTGACTTTTTGATTTGGTCTTTACATCAGCTCCTTGATAACAATAATACTTTGTCATTTTTTGTTCCAAGTGTTCATATTCAAAGATGATCCTGTGTGTTGAGAATGGAAGTTATGATCTGTGTCCGTCTTTCCTGTAACAGCAAATGGGAAGCTCTTCCTTCCCCTGGGTGACAGAATTTGTCACACACCTGAGAAAAATCCTGTCCTGACAAAGTCTTGATCCCATGAGGAGGGATTATCCAAACAGCAGGTCTGCTGCTGTCAGCTAGACCATTCAAAAACACCATCTCCAAGGATCAGTCTCAAAAAATCTATCTTCCCACCCATAAAGTGATTTCTGCTGTTTATAGCTTCTGGGCAGAAAATAAGATCAGTTAAAAAAGACTGTTTAAATGAGGGAAGAATATGCTCTGGACTGCTGCATGGCTCCCTTTCCAAGGACAAAATACATTCACGGGAAAAAATTGTCTCCATCTTCTCTTTCTCAAGAGTTTCCAAATTTTTGGTGAATGAAGGCAGAGGAATGAATAATGAGTAATGAATCAAGAACTATTGATGCAGAGACTATGTATATGTGAAACTCTCACACAGGCCTTTCCTTTCTGATCCTTAAAAATTCACCCTATTTTGAGCAGGAAATAGGACTTTTTACAGTGTCACAGCCTGTTTTCATCTGGTCATGCCTCACATCTGAAATGAAAACTTTTATCCTTTTGCCTCACTTTTCTCCCAAATGCTTTTCTCCAAATACTGATTATCTCCTGAAACTTGGTTAATACTTCCAATTTTTATTCCCTAAGACAGTGAGTCACAAACGTCTCCCTTGAGGATCTTTGTAGTTAATGGAGCTCAGGAAATAAAGGTTTTGGTCAAAATGTGTTGGTTTTTGTTTTTGTGGGGTTTTTTTCCTGACAATATTGTTTTTGTTAACAACATCACCTTTGTTTAGTAATGCTATTAGCCTTTTGAAGATGAGTGGCTTTGTTTAGCACTGCCTTGTGATGCCTTTTGACCATGATTCAGGAGTTATTTGAGGACATGCCTAGAGCTCAATGACCTCACGGATTCCATATGACCAGACTCATCAGCAGTGCTTATTCATGTGAATGAAAGAGTGCAGGTCTCTGTGGTTATAATTAGGACTCTGTTGAAGGATACTCTGAATGGGTTCTTCAGACTAATATAACTTGAGAAACATTGACTGACCAGCCTTGGCTATGGCTTTTCATGTGATTTTTTTTTTCTTTCTACTAAAGGTTAAACTTGATATTAATAACTGATTGCAGGAATAAAGAACAATGTAGAACGATGCATCAAATGAACCAGCTGGAAAGATAAACTGGTAAACTTCCAATGAATTGAGTCTTCTTTATCTGAGGTGTAATGCTGACCACAAACATGAAATACTATAGCCTAAAAGGAGTCATTTGAGGAAGAAACATATGCTCAGTTATCATTTGGACATTCAGGCATCTCATTACATTGCAGCAATTTTCCCTTTGTCATAATTCAGCAGAAAATTCTATTTGCAATAGAAAATTAATTTTCCTACTTATGGTCTGCTACAGACATTATCATGATTTGTTGTCAACATAAATTATCAAGAGGCATTACATGGTACAAAATTATTTAACATATAACAATACTTTAGAGGAAATACAGGATCTTCTCATATCCTTTACCTGTGTGTCCCTCTAAGGGAATTTCATTTGGTTGATTTATAATGGCAGAAAAAAGACATTAACTTTTGTTGTTTTACCTTCAGGTTCATTAATTTGTACCAGTTAGCTCCTTGAATGAAATTATAACACTGTTTTTCATTTATTTATCCCTTGCCAGATCATGCCAGATCCTGACCACATTTAGCTCTCACCTATATAAGGATTTAATCTGCTGACAATTTTATCTAGCAATATATTCCATTTGCTTTTCTGCTGGTGGATAACCTGTTAATAAAATATAATCCAAACAGAATTAATAACAACAAAATATAATCCAAATATAATTAACAATTAACGTTGTCATTTGAAAGGCAAAAACATTTGGTCTTAAGAAAGATGACTATGCCAGCAATTCAACCAAGTATTTGAATAGGCATTTAAGTACCATGAGAGACAGCCTAGGAATGTGATGTGATGTGAGTCCCCCTTAGTGAGGGCTTCTAAGGTTGATTGTTGAATAACCATGTGGGAATGATGACATTGAAGGAGCTGATTCAAGCTGAAGGCAGAGAGCTTAACTAGATGACAATTTTGTCCAGCTGACATTCTCTACCATTCAGTTTTCTGTGTGAATAAACTCCAGTGCAGAAAAAACAAGCAGGCAGTGTCTGAAAGAATTTGAATTAAATCTGGCTTAGGAAAGCAAAGTAAAAAAAAGTTTGCTACGCTGTGAATGAGCATTGTTTGGTGGGATGAACCCAGTGCTGAATATGGCCTCAAAAGGAGGTAACACCTGAGACTATTAATCCAGCAAGTGAGATAAAAGGATATTATGAGCACCCTGAATTGTTTATATTAACTAAAAAAAAGGGGGGAGAGGGAAAGTGTGTTTCAATCTTATGAGTAGTGTGTTTATTTGTTCACTAATGTCTGAAAAGTAGCAAGTTCTGAACAAAGGAATGAGTGAAGGGTTCTTGTATAAAAGGTTATAAATCATATGAATTCTAATTTAATAGCAGAATAATAGGAAGCTTTAATAAGGATTGATTCTTGTTTGTTATAGCTGTTAGCCAAACATAAGAGTAAGATACCATCCTCAAGGAGACATCTGGAAAATAGTATGCACCACGATGGAATATTCATGGATCATGATAACATACAGTTCTGTTTGCTAATTTTTTATAGTGAAAGCAGTAAAGCTATTTAAAAAACAAAGTCACAGCTGATGAGTTTCAATCCTTATTTCAGTTTCTTTTAATTAAAAGCTCAATAGACAAAAGCTTCCAATAAGTATATCTTCTAGACTAACAGAGCACAGCCTTTCATTTGTTTGAAGTAACTCAGAGGACTGCAAAATAATAATAATTAAAAAGTTATAAAATGAAACAAATTTTTTTGGAGATGTTTGCATTCAGATCAATCCAAAATGATGAAGTATTTTGTATGTTTTCCATAGACCATGAACCAAATCCCTAATCACTGCTTAAACATAGCATCAATTTTGTTTTTGTAATTTGCAGCTGATTTTGCACTCACTGCTCTGATCATGAAAAGCTGTGTGGCATAAATCTGTATGTCCTCTCTACCACTGAAGAATATCAACCCAAAACTGCACAACTTTACTGAGTGAAAATGTGGGCCAGTGAAGAATTTCCAGTCTCCCAGGCTGAGAACTTTTTTTGTATGTCATTGGTTATTGGTCTCATGCAGAAAGTAAAATCCATGTGACAGAAAAGAGCCACCAATAAAGGACAGGGCTCAAATTTGTTAGTGACTACACAGACTTCAAACACAAAAAGTAATCAAACCTTAACTGAAAATTACTGGATTCAGACAGGACAGGCTGAGGATTGTGAGGAATCTGGGGATTTTCTGATTGAACACTTGTCTAGCTACATATGCTGTATAGCATTTGTTGTCCTCATCACATATCATTTCCTCCCTCCTCATTCTTACTAGTAATACTGGTCTGGAGTTCAATAAACTTAGAACTACTACCAATATACAGGTCTACAGTAATATAAAAATTTTTAAAACATTAATTCTGTCTCTCTTTATCTTTATGCCTCCTTCATGCCCTGAAAATCTGTTATCAAGTGATAGCAGGCTTCAGAAAGGTCGAAGGCCCCACGTGTGACAATTTTTATTATCAAATCAAATGTTCCGAAAGCTTATTTCTAGATTCATGAACAATTTTCATAACATCTTGGTGATTTGTGCTGACATCAGTGTCCATATTAAAAATAAATACAAAAATGTTGCTTTTAGTTAGAGTTTTGGTCACTTTGTAAGCAGATTATATAACTCCCTTTGCAAACAGATTGTATAGCTCTAGAAGGTAGGATTCATGGCATGACACTGTGCCAAGCTGCATCCTCATTGTCTGTGGTAGATTCCCAAATGTTAGGCAACTATTTTTGGATAATTTTATGCCAAAAAATACCCATTTTCAGTGTAATCTAAACAGTTCACAGATAATTTTTGGGGAGGCTAGAATAAAGTGGGGAGGAGATGGAGAAGGGGTGAGAATAGGTAAATTCACACAAATATATATTCAGAGATGGAGAAGTGGAGAGTATAGGTATACTCACACAAACAATTTCCAGGGAACGGCAGTTATCAATAAAAATACCTTTTTTCCCCTCCAGAACAAGAGGAAATTGCACTTATTCATTACTAAAAAAGGAAATTAAGTAAGTCTTAGCTGTGTACTTTTTTTTTTTTTTGCCTTATGGAATACATGAACAAACAAAATTTTACTAATTTTGTAAAGTTAACTGGTAAATTTTGAAGACAATTCATTTTTGATGGGCCAGTCATGAAGACCTCACTGTAAAAATTTTCACCATGAAAATGCTTGCAGCTGGGGCTAAGGAGCAAACCTGTGTTGCATTTCAAATCCTGAATTCATTCTGTTCAGGATCATCTACATCTCTATCACCCAGGGATAATTTAGTATCCTTCAGCAGACCTTTTCCCCGGCTGCCTGTGGAGCCATCACTACTTGCCTTGTTAATTATTTTTCTACCTTTAAACAGGGAAGGGAAGAAAAATGCCCAAATGAGCTGATGCTGGTGAAATCATCTTACCTGCAGCAGACACAGTTGCTGGAATGTTTACTAAGACCCTCCATCCTTTCATGCCTGACAGGCTTAATGAGCCCAGTGGGTACAGCTCTCTGTGTGGCTTGAATGTCTCAGCAGCTTTTCAGGTAATGCTGCCTCCCTCTGAGTTTCAAGACATGAAAATATTAATTACTCATTCACGATATGAACAACCTGTTTTTATTTTATTTGTTGCAAATTTACCACCAAATCATTCTCTTTTTGTTGTCTTTTAATTAGTTGAATTTTATTCTGGCAAAGGAAATAGTGGGTAAGCTGGCAAATTTGAAGATGACTCACAAGAACCAAGGATTGTTTTCAGTTTGTTTTTTTCTCTCCAACATAAATATTTTTACCCTGTTCAAAAATCTGCTTCTTGGAAACACCTCCCCAGTTTCTCAGTCAGTACTGAAGGCAGATACAACACACTCCACATTACAGATAATAGTAATAGAAAGAAGTCTGTGACATTTCATCTACTTATTTTAGTGTCTGTGATGTGAAGCTCGCTGATGACACCAAAGGTGTCTTGCAGAGATAAGGTGATACTGTTTGCTCATATTTTGATGGAAAATTTTGCTGTCTTCCATTTAAATATTTACAGTGAGTGCATTCATCAGGACAGCTGCTTTCAATAGAGAAGCACAGCTGGAACTATGTGCTTGTATGCTGGGTAATTTATTTTACATCTTACAGGCCATAATTTAGGAACTGAATGCTAATTTCAGTCTGAATTTTCTAGGGATTATAGGCTTGCAGGGCATGTGGTGTCCTTGACCAGCATTAGGCAGATAGTGAGCAGATCACTTAGTCAGAAATGCAGTTTTAGGATTTCAAACTAAAAGAAGGAAGATTTTTACCCCTCAGGTTTCCTTGAGAGAAAGTTAACTCAAGGTACCTCAATAACTTATCTTCAAATAGTAAAGGTATATCCCTGTTCCAGAGTATATCTGCCAAAATTAACCAGTCAGACCAGGGAGAAAGATTGGGTTAATCCCTTTCACTTTACTATGAATTAGAAAAATATTTCTGGTATTTAAATGAATATAGCCTCTCCAGCAAACCATAACTCCTCCTCCTGAGCTTGGCTCATCCTGAAGGAAAGGATGTCTTTCCTCTCTTTCTGTTTGCAGACCTGAGCCCCCAAACAGGATCCAATGTTCTGCCTCAGAAGCTCTGTGGTTCTTCTTGCAGATTTTTGGGCTGCTCCAGAAAGGCTGGGATGGCTCTTTAGGCAAATTGTTACATGCTGGGTATCGACTCTGAACTTCTTAGAGAAGCTGTACAGTAACAACAGATGTGCAGGAGTGAAAGATTTGATGTTGATTTCTCCAATCCATCCAGTTCAGTCAAAGACATGGACAAGACACAGATGTGTCCTAGAATTAAATACATGGCCTGCTGGCTGGGTCCTGTCAGCAGGACCTTTGTTTTCTTGACTAAAGGATATGGTGTAAGGGGGAAGAATGCATAAGGAAACTGGGAGTAAGTTCCCTTTGTTACAGACTTAGTGAGAAAAGATATAAATGAGACTGACATTGTTATAGGCCCAAAGTGTGACCCAGATGTTGATAACTAGAAAAAGGTTAAAGGAGGAAGAAAAATAATGAGTCAGTCTGCTGAACAGGCACAAGAGACATGGGGAATAAACAGGAGAATCTGGGAATCTTAATTGTAATATACTGAACTCAGTTGGCAAACCAGAAAGCTGGAGCATGTGAGTGCAAATAACTGAATTATAACATCATCATGTTCGTGATAGTTCATGCCTTTTTCTGTAGTGGAACTGCCATTTCCAGCTGTCCTGGTTCAGGGCAAATTTGGGAGAGAACCCCCAAAGGGCCCCCCTAGGAAATCGGATTCTACCACCCCTCCCCCAACCGGTCTGGGAGAAAATACCTCCTTGGAGAAAAGTGGAAAAAACCTGTTTATTAAACAAGAAAACCTAAACAATATTAAACAATAAAACCTCTTGCTGCTCCAGGGGAGATGACAAACCCAGAAAGGCCCCTCCCCAGATTCTAGTTCAGCTCACTCAGTCCCTTATCAGTCCCTCCGGCGCTGGAAATGCCGTGGCCCAGGCACAGCCCGGCCCACCGATGCGAGCTGCTGGTGCTCTTATGGTTGTTCAGTCCAGAGCAGGTGTGAGCAGGTCCAGAGAAAGGGGAAAAAAGGAAAAAAAAGCACAGTCCAGGGAACTTCTTTGCCTCAGCTAGCTAAACTAACTAAAAGCAAAAAAAAAAAAAAAAAAAAAAAAGCCCTGTCCTGCTGTCTGTTCATCCGCAGACAATGCAGTCCAGGAGCAGGAATGTGTAGGAGTGGGTTCAGTGTCTGAAAACAAACTGCGTGCCTCCTCTCCCCACCTCAATCCTTGAAGCAAGTCTTAAAGGTGCAAAACTTACTATTCAGCATAAACGGAACGAGACGATTGGGGATAAAAGCATCATATAATCAACTTAGGACACCAGCATATTACAAGCTTAAAATTTCCCCTGGACCAACAGATATCCTTCCACCAAATCAGGTGCTATAGAAGAGGCTTTGCCCTGGGAAATATCTCTCAGGCATTTTTCTTTGAGAAGCAGCAAATATTACATAGTACCCTACAGAGCAGGTTCCTGGCATTGCTAAGTGCTAGTGCAGAACCACCACACTTTGAGGTCCACTCAGTAAGAGCTCCTAGCAACCTGATTTATATATTCATGATTTTCCTCCTTTCAGAAACAATTTTGCACCATCCTTTGTTGGTTTTTATAGAGCTCAAATAAAAATTAATGTTGATAGTTGAATTATCTTCATTAGATTTCAGAGCAAACAGGTTCCTGGGGTGAAGAAAAGCAACTCAGATCTCACAGAATATTTCTTACCCATTCATATACTCAGACTGAACTGCTTTCAAAGGTTGCACTGATATACATTTAGAAAATAATCTTTTCAACTATGAATATTAGAGATTGGTATGCAAATTTCCCAGCACTGATCTTTAAGCACTTAAATGCAAAAAGAGAGGCTGAGCATTTGAGGTTCATACTGCTCCTACCTATTTGTATTAAATGAGTTGCCACTTCTGAAAATATGCCTTTTGTGACATGTAGACTCTGGAGTACCAAATACTGCCAGAAAAAGACATTATATTATTTTCCCAGTGTGATACAGACTTGCTTTAGCAAGTCTATCAGCTGTGAATCAGCTCATTTTTTTAAAAACCTGGGAGTGGTGTATGAAAGGTAGGCACTGTTTGTAGACTGATTTCTTGAGCTGGCCTGGAGATGCTGCAGTCCATGTGCAGGCAATATCACTCTGGAATTCAGAAATAAAAACAGCACTTGTAAACTTGACATAACAAACTCTAGTCTGCAGCAATCTGGAGCAGATAGCAGAAGAGAAATGTTAATGGAGAAGTGAGTGTTCTTTAAGACAGCTGATAAAACACTCATTGAAGCATATATTCTTATCTGCATCACTCTCATCCTTGAAAAGGTATTTCCAGTTGATTCTTAGAGAATTTTTAGATGGTATCTTTGTGAAGAAAATGGTAGCTATTTTTTCCTTTCCATATCTAAGCACTTTTGCAGCTGTGTTTCTTTCTTCATTCTTTATCATTGGCGCTAAGTTGGCATGTGAGACACGAATCATATGTGATTGAAATATCTATCTCTATGCCATATTACTGTGTCCTATCAATAAAGCCATATTTGTCAGAGAAATCAGTCATTCCTCCATTTTAGCTCTTTATCAACAGCAAGCTTCCTTTTGAATTTCTTGTGTGACAGCTCTGTCTGTAGCACAACATCCATCTGCAGCACAATTTTAGTCTGGCAGATTAATAAGTTAATAAATGTCTAGATGAAATGAAGTCCAGAACTCATCTTGGGAATTGTCTCTGAATGTTTCAGCTTGAAAGAGCTCACTTGGTTGTCACATGATATGAGGTTCACATTAAACAAATCTAATCACTTACCATTGACCTTTTTTGTAATAATACATAAAATCTCAGATATCAGTTTTACAAAGGTTTTTCAAAGTCTGCCCATTTTTTGGGCCTTCAGAGTGGAATATTTTTCAATTATATGGGTACAGACAGGAACACGTGCTTCAGGATTACAATAAAATGTTTACTTTTTTAAAGTTTTATGTCGGTTAGGACTGGGGAAGAATCTGGTTTTATTATTAACATACCCTTCTGGTAGATCTGCCTCCATCTCTGGTTTTCATTCAGCCAGAAATTAAAAGTTCTGTGGAGTCTTATTGTGTCTTCTGAAGGAGGCATACAGTAACTTAAATACATTCCTGTAGAACTTTATGTAATTACTCTTGTTTTGTTGAAGTCACTATTATATTTTTAGGTCACTCACAAGCATATTCTCTCAAATCTGGTGTTCATCTGTTTTTCATTTTCATGCACAATAGCCAGATAAAATATCAAATGGCTGTTTTCTATTATGCAGGGCTTCAATCTGGGATTTTTCCCATGAGTAAAACAATCATTGTCAGAGCAGGAACAAAAACAGCATGATGAAACAATTAATAACTGCTAGTTCAACTCATTATTGACCTAACACAAATCCCATTCATGGTAATGAAAAGATTTCCAGGGATTTGGGGTACGTTAGGTATGAAACTAAGGGTTATGCAAAGTCTTTTACTGTCTTTCTGCAATAAATGCTAAAGACTTGTGTGCGCTGATGTTGAAATCTCAGTGGTGAGGGGTAGGAGAGGGGGCAGAGAGAGCTTTTAAGAGAGAAAGATTTCATGTGCCACTTCAAAGCTGTCAGGACTGTCCTACTCTGTCAATTCAATTTTAGATATGAAACTTTTCACTCAGATCACTGAATAAAATTTTACCTTACAGTGAGACCTCCCTATATACAAATGCTTGGAGACATTCAGTTATGCATTGGAAAGACTCAAAGGAAAATAATACCTCTACCCCTGGGAAGGATCAGCAGAGCTTCAGGCTGCACACAAGATTATGGGAGGAGGAGATGCCAAAAAAAAAATCAACTGTTAAGTGACATAGTAACATCTAAAATTAGACTTAGGAAAGGTTTCTGGAGCACACAAAGCAAATTGCTTTTTCAGACTGTCACAGCTATTTGGGGCAAGGCAAGACTGAGAAAAAAATTTTTAAAATAGAAATCCAAGTTAATCAGAATGCCTATATTTATCAGGAGGGGAGCCTGTCTGCAGCACTGACAAACCAATTGTGTAGCTCCAAGTGTTTTGACTCTTACCTGTGCAGAAAACTCCTTTGTGATGGGTGAATTTGATCAACAAAGGTCTATGGTTTTGTTTTGGGTTACTCACAGAGGAGGCTTTGTTCCTAAATGGAGATAATGACTACCAGGTGTGTGTATCTCACCCCAGCTCCTCTCTACTTTACCTCTCCCAGCTGTAAGGGCAGGAACACCTTGCCCTTGGAGCCTCACGTCCCTCAGGGGGGTAAACCACTGAACCAGTGCTACCCTCCTTCTCCTTTGCTGAGGATATACTGAATCTTTTGAGGTTGTAACTGAATATTTTGTTTGGAGTACAGCAACTTTTGCTTTTCAGTCTGGCTGAGCTATTATTGCCTCAGAACAACCTGCATTGTCACAGAGTGAGCATCTGAGCTGCTGGGGCTTCCAGCACACAGGGTGACTATTCTTTGATCAGAGGAAATGTCCAGTGATAATAGAAACTGCTGATTTTATGAGTTTTTTTTCAACTGGAGCAAGGAATGTGTACTCAACTCAGTCTGTAAAGCTTCGGTATTATAATGAGATGTAATTTCTGTGTGCATTGAAGCATGGCAGGCAACGCCTTTTTTAAGAAGTAGCATTCAAAACAAAGCCCCATTTGTTGGGGTCTGTAAGTAATAACACAGAATGGTAAAACAGAAGGTTTTGCTGCTTTTTTGGAAAATAGTCAAGGTAATATAAAGTAATTTTATAATGTTTATGATTTTCATTACATTCAAAACTGAGTATCACAGGTCTTTCAAACTGGAATTTCCCTTTTTGCCATAAGAAAATCAGCAAGGTAATGCTGAAACCATTAATTCAAACACCTATAAAAGCCAAATTTTTGTATCTTTGCTTTCCCTGCTTGAAAGATCACTTGTACTATTTGACTCTGTGACAAAACCATTGTTGAGATTGGATATCTGCACTCAATGATATGCATCTGGGCCAGGAGAAGTGCATGCCCTCGATTGTGGTGTACACGCATCTCTCTAGGTAGCTTCAGCTGGAGTGTGGTGCATGCAATAGTCTCTGAGGATGCTGATGGATCTCCAGTCCTGCACTGCAGCCTCCAGGCCTCTCTCATGTCATGGAAGGACCTAGATCTTCCTAACAGAGGCCAAAGAGGAAGATGTCTGTGGACTTCTAGGTTTAATAAATGACCTAAGTTAGGTCATGAGTTCATATCATGGAACTGTGGTTCAGATTTCATCTATGGCCTTAACATTGAACAGAATTATTATTGACTTTTGTGTTATAATTGGCAATGATTCTGAGTTTTCTCAGGGTCAGCCATGGCAGCTCAGTTAATGGCCAGCTCAGCTGGTCAGAGCATAAAACTTCATTTGCAGAATTGCCTTGGTAGTATTTTCTGGTTTTCTTAAAATGAAAGGTCTGAGTGTTTGCTTGAAATAACTCCATTCTTTAAGCAAATCCCCCTAGCTGAACTACACATGAGAAGCTTAAGTCTTACAAAATTCTTTGAGAAATTTTGAACTCCTCTACAGTTTGAATATACAAGGCAGATACCCTACCTGAGATCTCATATGCAGTTCCAGTGGCTTGAAATGGTCTCCATATGGTTGCAAGGACCTGAGTAATCAATCTAACTATACAACTGGAACTAAAATTTATACACAGTATTTCACTGCTTTTAGAAGTTCATCAAAAAGTCTAGTATCCATTCTTATTTGAAATGTTGAAAAGAGAAATATCAAGAAGTGTGGAAGTTCTAGTTGGATGAGCCTCTTGCTCTCTCCTCTGAGCTGTGTACACATATCAAGGTACATCCCATCTTTGTATTGTCTTTGGTACTCATGAAAGAGAGCAGCCTGAAGTTCCTGATCCTAGAGCATGGCATTGAGGTGGAAATCTCAGGGCTGTTCAGGTCAGATGGGTCATGTTCAAAATCCATCTCGGATAGTAGATTTTTTTTGGTTTTTGGTTACATATACTGTAGCTCTAAATGTTTCAATAAAGCTCGTTGAGAACACCCTTCTTCAGCTCAGCTGCCTCATATTGAAGTTGTAATCATTGCCACATGTTCTGTGGGTAGGATTTTGTCTTCTTCAGATCATCAGATTGACCACCAAATCCACTGCAGATTCATTCTGACTGTTGTGAAGGGCTTTTAGGGAGAATTGTGTTCCAGGCAAATCCAGATTCTATCAAAAAAGATAAAATGCACAGAATGCAATGGATTCTCAGGTCCATGTTTTTTCTTAGTAAGAAATAGGTCTGATCAACCTGAGATGTTTTTCTCTCCTTTCCCTATTACCTTCCCAATACAGGTATTGCAACCCACCTTCCTAGAAGGAATTCTGATGCCACTTGTGGGATTGCATTATCTTTCTAAATGCCAAGTGGAGGGTGGTGTTTGGCTGATTAGAGAATTGCTGGAGTGAGAGGGACTTCTGAAGCTTTAGTTCAATCCTTGCTCAAAAGAGGGCAAGCCCCAGGTAGCCCAGGGCGACGAATGATGGTTTTTCAGGCAAATAAAAGACACTCTTTTTGTGGAGTCCTTCACTGTGGATGTAACAATACAGGGTGGGATAAATTGCTTCAGACTTACTTCAACCCTTTGTCAAAAGCAATATCAACATTGCAGATAGGTTTGGGATGGCCACTGAGCTCATATCCAGAAATATATTTTGAGGGAGCTGCTTACCAAATCCTGATGTTTCCTGACATATATGTATACACACATGCATAAGCAAATGTGCCTTAAGTACATATGTGGGTACATGCATATGCATTTATGTACATCTATGCATTTATGATTGGGTGACTGAGGCCCCACACAAAAAGGTAAAATGTTCCATTAGGTGTGCTCTGCAGGAGCTGCCCTTGCCTCTATCTCCTTCC
Source organism: Haemorhous mexicanus (assembly GCF_027477595.1). Taxonomy (NCBI): domain Eukaryota; kingdom Metazoa; phylum Chordata; class Aves; order Passeriformes; family Fringillidae; genus Haemorhous; species Haemorhous mexicanus. Next base: position 147,423,894 of record NC_082341.1, read on the forward strand.
TTTATTGCTTGCAGAGCTTCACTCTCAAACACCACTGAAACATCAACACAGTGTATTTCCTGTCTCAATTTACAAATCTTCTCAGTACCAGAATTGGTAATGCAGCAGTAAATACAATAAAATAAAGTAAACAGTAAGTGACAATACTGTTTCTCAAGTAACATATCTCAGTTTACTCAGCGTATTTCTGTTCTCAGAGAATGAAGTATGCTAAGCAGTGGACAAAAAATATGTTGCTTGATGAAGGAGAAAAAAAATATTTTGTTAAATTCCTATTTTCAAGTTGCACTTATACAGATATTTTTATAGTAGATATAGATACACCAGTTTGATCTATAGTGTAGCTGCAATAAGAAAACATAATATAGAACTAGAAGTATAAATTGACTTCCTACTGCTGAACTGAACTTATTAGAATTTAATTTACATACGTTATATTAAAGTAAAAAATAGAATTGTATATTAGCACCGGATTACTTCTGACTTGCAATTTTTCAGAAGTGTTGAAGGATTTAGCAGTCAAAATCCCCTTTGAGGCTCTCAAGTGTTCCACAATAAGTGCCTACAGTTGGCTGACACCAATTCTACTTAATACCAGTAGGCAAAGAAAGTAATCTGCTTTATTTCATGCTATCTGGTCTCTATTGTGCCCTGCTTTCAGGGCACGTACTGCTTTCACAGTGCCATTGAATGTGACTAGCGTGCCACTCACTGTGCAGGGCTGTGTCTGCCAAAGGGACTGAGTGACATTTTGGAAAGGTGTACACAAGGGTGGCACGCACCCTAATGAGCAGAGACAGCACAAAGCTTCACTCCTTAGGAGGGTGGCACAGTGAACATTCTAACCATCATTTTAGATCCTGATTAAGGGGAACTTTAAGTTAGATTTAAGTGGCAGCTAATGGGGTGGTTTAGTCTTTCTCATCTGTTCTCATAAACACAAATTGGTGTTCAAGTCCTATTTGTTTCAAAATTGTCTAATTTTCTTGCAGTGGTGAGCTACTCTTCATCAGTGAAAGGAAACAGTTCTTGGAAGCTCTTGAAGAACCTTAAGACACTTTCAGTACAAAAAAATATGAGATGCCTGTGGTCTGTGAGAAGTTCAGAGGGTAACAGAGAGGGAGAGAGCTGTTATAAAACATTCTGACTGGAAGAAGAAAAGCTGCTTCCTCAGTGTTTAATCACACCTCTGTGGCACAACCCTTCCATCTTTCATCCAGAGCAACTGAAATTGTGGAGACTCTCTCAGTCAGCTATCTTATAGTGATGATGAGTTTTCTGCTCATCTTTCCTCACTGTGTTGCAGATGTGCCTGTTCTTTTCTTTCCCTATTTTACTTGCCTTCCATTTCTTCACCAGCTTCTCTCCCTTTGTGTATCAGAGACTGAACTCCTAATTGTCTATTCTGACTTTTCATGTAGCCCTGAACTGCTTTTGATCTCTTGGCTCTCTATTCTCTTTTTCTTAGTCCACAAATAACTACTTTGTGACATACCTGATTTTGTTTTCTACTATGCTTCTTCCTATGTGTCGCACTATTTCCCTTCCCATCTTATACTTTTTTAAGTATTCCCAAAATAAAATATCTATGTCCAAACTTACAGGTGTTAAGAAACCTTATAGGTAAAAATCCTATAATTGATTTTTTTTTCTGGTCACTGACAAATTTCTGGGGAAAAAATTACAGCTTTAGGTATTACTTTTCCTATAAGAAAATCTCTGATACAGACATGATACTGTCTTCAATATCTCTAAATTATTGAAGGTTAGAATGATGGAATGACCTCAGTCATTCCGGCAGCAGTTAAAAGTGACATGTTTTGTTTCTTTATGATGATATCTGGAAGATGTTTGCTCTCCTTTTTTCCTATTATCTCCACAGAGTGGTCTAATCTGTTCTGCTGCTGATCATCTTGGACTGGTGATGGCTGAAATCCTGCACCATACTTTACCTCGTAATGTATTCATACCCTATGACTGTGAAGTTAGAGTTGGACACAAAATCACAAGAAAGCAAAAGGTTCATGTGGTTGCCAATAGGGAAACTGGTAAGGGAAATTTGGCTTATTACAGAAGTGAAGCCTGAGGATCTAACGCTGGCATCTGAACACAGGATCCATGCCAATTAAACTCAGAGTTTTGATTTTTCTGCTTAAAGTTACACAAACATACACACATACAAGGAGTTTGTTTTTGTGGTAGATTGACCTTAGCTGGCTGCAATGTGGCAATCAAACTGCTCTGTCACTCCTCCTCCCCAAAAGGACTGGGTGTGGGGAAGAAATATGATGAAAACACTCCTGCTCTGAGATAAGGACAGGGAGATCACTTACCACTTAATGTCACAGGCAAAACGGATCTGACCTAAGGAACATATTAATGTTAATTATTGCCAATTATTAACATAGTAGGACAGCAGGGAAAAAAAACAACCCAAAGCTAAAAATGTCTTCCCTCCACATGCTTCTTCCTTCTAGGCTCAACTTCATTCATGACTCTTCTTCTTCCTCTCTCCACACAGTGTAGGGGATGGGGAGTGGGGTACCCAGTCAGAGACAGGACTGCAGCACTGCCACTCCTTCCTTCCCTGCTCCAGCGTGGGGCCCCTCCCACAGGGTATGCTCCTACATGAGCTGGGTTCTTTGTAGGCTGCAGTTTTTCAAGAACTGCTCCAGTGTGGATCTCTTCCATGAGGAAAACCAGGAAATAAAGCACTCTTAACCTAAATGGTGTTTTGGAAATTTTGGCCTAGTGGTCAGTATTGAATTTTGGAAAATCAGACCCAAATTACTATAGCAGGGTTTATCTTAAAGTGACTACAATTATTTAAATTGATCAGATATCTGCATGTACTATTTCTTTGATTTCTGAATGTTCCCTGTATTATCAGCAACTGCAGCCCCAGAAAAGATGTGATTGTGCATATTTGCCTTTCTTGCTGTTTCCTCTGTTTTTTTCCCCAAGAGCAAAGATCTTCAGTGGGTATGTAAGGCAGGTAAAATCTCTTACTGAGCAATTAAGTATTTCAGGAGATAATTTTGTAAGTGGAAAAGGTGCTGTAGACCCTTCTTTCTGCCATGATGAGCTCTATAACCTGCTCATCATCCCTGGTTCTGCGAGAAGCACTTGCTGGGAGCTGCCCAAGAGCTTGGCTGATACCAAGCCTGTGGTGTATTTGCCCTCATGTCTGGTTGTGTTGGAAGAGATTTCTGGAACTGGTCATTGGTGCCATGAAATTTCTATGAATGGCATTGTCTGCCATCTGTGATTTTTCTTCCTCTTCAGTACAGGGAAGCTGGAGAAGGCTAGTGAGGATCTGTGGGTAAAGTGTCAACACCTTTCAGAAGCTGGGTATTAATGTGGCAATGGTTTAATTCTATAGACAGATCAGAAAGTTTTGTGAAAAGCTGGTATAAATGCAGAGCTGATACATGAAATTCTGCAGTGCTGAATTTTGCTCTCCTTGTTCATCCCAGGGAACAAGAGGATTAAGGCATATTGCAGCAGAAACCTTTCCTGAGATCTACCTTCCTTGGCCTCATCTGGAAGATTTTTCCTGTTATGTCATTTTCCTTTGAAAAATAAAAAGCACTGTTGTTTGAATCAAAGGTAGGCTATTTTAAAAATGTGGTTTTAAACAGTTGAATCTGGCTCCTATGCTACTGTTGATGAGATAGAGTATTCTGAGTATCATGAATGTGCGTCTTATAGGTTTTTTTCTGTTAAGAAGAATTGATATTTGCTTGTGTGGGATGGGAGAAATAGCCTGCTACTACAAATCCTCATGTAATTTCCATTAAGTTAAAAAGACTTTTACTGCACTGTTCAGTGAGGGTATGGGCAGGAGATATTATGTCACTTTTTTAGCAGATGGCATAGCAATTTCATTTGCTGGAGAGTGTTACAACACACCACAAGTATTTAATCCTTCTTAAACTGTAGAGAGTTCATTACATATAAATCTGGTACTCATTTCTTGTTTTCCACTCTAGGACAGTAATAGTGCTGCATTACTGTAATAGCTGAAGTTTTTCCCCGTGGCTTATCTAAGAGAGAGGTATGTCCTTTGAAGTACTGGAATTCAGTATACAAGTTTCAGCAACAAAGTAAGTAGAACCAGACTAAATAAAGCATAAAATAATTTTTTAATATAAAACAATTGTATAAAGCAACAGTTTGTGTGTTATAGCCTCAAGAAACCATTAATTCCTCATTCTAAGAACCAAATTACGACAATATAATTAAATTTCTTTTCCAAAGAGATCAGATTTGGAGACTGTTCGAGTCAAGCAAGTTCTACTGAAGATATTAAACTTGATTCTATTTAGACCAGAACCAACTTAGTTGTGAATCTGTTCCTGTGTATGCGAAGAGTGAATGGGAAGGTCCAGATGGCTCATTCATCACAATTTATGTAAAAAGTAATCTGTGTGAACTCCTTTTAAGTGCTGGAAGGAGATTTATCTTTTCTCTCAGTTCCTTCGCCTTCTGCAGTCCTTGTTAGCAATGGCCCTTAGCTTTAAAAAAGCAAACAAACCAAGTCCCTAGTTGTCTTGATCACCTGGCGATACAGACTTGATTAAAAAAGTGAAGCATGCAGCAATTTCAGATAAAACTACTTGTTTGGGAGCTGTTAAAAACTCACAGTTGTTAACTGAGGACACAGAGGAAGGCCTCTGATACACACCATGCTACAGGTCAGAGCATTCACAGGTTGTGCTGAATTACCTCAGCTCAGAAAACCAGGCTGTTACATGAGACAAATACATACCCATGATACTCTATTAATTCAAGTAAACGTTGGTACATAATTTCCACAGGTTTCTTTTGTAAGAAGAGGATTTAGGAGTCTTTAGCTTCACTGAACAAATGGTGAGGAAACTGGTGGTAGATGTACTTGAAATGAGAAAAATACGTATTCCAAGAATTTATGAGGAAACTTAGTTATTTTTTTGCTTATCATTTTATAGCAAAGTTCTTTACAATATGTCCTGCATTTTCAGAGAGTTAGTTAGCATCTATTACTATTGGAAAATCTGATTTTCTGATGACCAAATGAATCAATTGGGAAGTAGAGTGAGTGTGATTAGCAAAGCAAAGCAGATTCTAGTAGCACCTACCTCTTATAAGCTGTTCTGCAGTATTAATTAAGAAAAGAGCCATGAGTTGTTTTCCTGAGGAGGCAAGTGCTGTTTCATTCCTCACGTGTACCCACCATCCACAAGAGCTGCAAAAGCTCCTTGTGTAACTGTGCTGGGGTTTCTTTGTAATTGAAACACTCAAGGAAACTATTCCTGAATGCCAATCTAACATATTGAGTAAACAATAAAGAGCCACGTAACATAAGAAGAAGGAAAGCAAAAAGAATGCTACTATTATTATAGAATAGTGTAAACCAAAAAGGTTTTGCATTTCTTTGTCAATTTGTCATTGTTTTTCATAAAGTTTTTTGACAAAGATTTACCACAGGGTAGAACTGGGAATAAGCTCTGTGTGGTTGTGGCAATTACACACCAACCTGGCAGCTTTGGGCAGAGGACAGCTCTCTGTGTTGTGTATTTAGGGGGGAGACAGACTACTTACACTCATCTCCTGATTTCAGTAGTGATGTGGGTTGTTTTGTTTTGGTGTTTGTTTTTTTAACACAGCACAGTACTTTCTAAGGACTGTTTCTTCAGCCATCAGTTTCTATCAAATATAGTGAGCTGAGCTATAACAGCAGTGCATGCAGTGAAATTGTGCTACCCTCTTGTGCATGTGCAGGAGCTCCCCATCTCTGCTGGAAGGGCAGTGGTGATACTGCCCTGAACTCTTCCCTCCAGCACTGGGAGGGTCCATTTCTTGGCAGATCTACTGGGTATTTTTTCTGCTAAAAACCAGTTTACTAATTAGGTTTGCATTAAATTTAAATTACTGAAGGTCTATTCTTTCTAATGTTCCCCCTCATTTGTGAGTCCAGCTCTCCTCATCTAAATCCTAGTTCACCTTCAGTATTTCTTTACAGGCTCTTTTAGAGCAGCTACTGTGAAAGCAACATACCCTCTTTTACCTCAGTTGCTAACTGGAAAATCCTTTTTTATTTTCTGTAGCTCCTTTCCTCAAGCTCCAGTAAAGTGATAGCTCAGTGCTCAGAACTTGTCCTTTGTTAAGAAGTGTATTTATTGCAAACCTGCAGTGTGAGTTACTTGTGGTAAATTCACTTCCCAAGCTCTGGAAGTCACCAGGCAACTCTGGCATCACTCAGAAGCAGTCTGCATCTATAGCAAAGGGAGGGGGAAAAGTCCCATTTAAAGAAACTGTGGAATAGTCAAAGTCATTGAAGTAAGGCTGAGAAGCATTTAAGAAGGTGACACATCAATGCAAAATGTCTGCAATATAAATTGTCTTTTTCAGATGTGTCTTCAGTCATGTAGCATTGAGTAGGAAAGACATATCTTGTTATTCAGCAAACCTTGATGCAAATTAATTCTAATAATAATTTATGGTATAAGACAGTGCTTGTTATGGAAAATAGGCTGATGGTTTAATTTAGGGCAAGAGTAATCAAATGGATCTGGCGGAATTTATTTTAGAAAATATAATAAATGGTATGTGAACTGGGTCATGTTGAAAATGTTGACAATATGCTTATTTTTTGAAGTGCATTATTAACCAACCAAACAAAAGTAGCACTATAGGACAGTTTTTTCAAGGAACCTGACCATAAATGTTTAATGATGAGACAGAGGTTTTATGTTTCTTTTCCCAGCTCATCTGAAATTAATGTTCTAAGTGATATGGCTGTGACTGCAATCTTGGCAGTGTTGGGGACAAGTCTCTATTTCTGTTTAGAGTTTCAAACAATAAAGGCATTGGGGGAAAAAAGTTATTTTTACCAAAGCATGTTTTAAGGCAAAATGCTGTTTTCCTGCTTGTTGCCTGCTAAGCAGATTGCAGGGTCAAGTCTCCTCTTCTTTTGAAGTCTCTTTAAGATAATTTTTTTTTAGGCAGCAAAACCTAATTAGAGAAATTTGGATCTTTCCACAGGCTGATTTGCTTTTCCCAGCCCAACCAAATTTCTCCTACTTTGGAAGAAATCTGAATGAATGGTCAGTCTACAGCTCATTACATCTTGGATGTGGGAAATGGAAGGGACTTGCAGAGGTGTTCTGTCCAGCAGGTACATCCCAGATGCTGTTATCCATCACCCATGACTGCAGCAGAGACAGTGTGGTGCAGAAACTGAAATGGACAATAATAAAAGTCAGTGGACGAATGGTGTGCAATGTCACCTGCAGCTTCTTATTCAAACTTCTAGGGGCTGAAAAGATGACAAGAAATACTTCTTGATTTCATGTGGAGCTGATGGGCTACTGTTTCTGATGGTTTGTTTCCTGCCTGGGTGGGTTTTTCCCCCAGCTATTATGATTTATTGGATTGAGAGTTCTATTTTCTAGGCATGGCACAGCAGAATAGCAGATTTCCTTCAGATCCGGTAGGCATGAGGTCATTCCATGTATCACTGGAGTTTCTTTGCTGGTGTTTTACCCTTGCTTTCCCCTGCATGTCATCAGCAATTTGTATGTTTAGCTTACTCAGCACTGCTTTTGCTACAAAGTTGACTTAAATGGCACTTGTGCTGAAAAACTCAGCTCCCCATCTGTCTGCTGGAACAGGCTGTCATGTTTTGTTTGCTGGACACAGCTGTGTAAAATACATGTTCTGATTGATCTTCTGCAGGCTCTTATCTTGGCCTTGGCACTGCCTTATCTGGGTGCTTTCTGCTATTTGCCCAAAGCAAGGGGCTAATCTGAAACCTCTGTGTGAGGCTCCCCTTATTTTCTATGCAGCACAGAGCTTTGTTCCAGGAAAAGCACCTTTAAATTTGCATGTTAGGAGCACGTGTGTGCTGTGCTTTCACATTGTACCGTGGTTTTGACTAATGAGTGTTTTGCTTTTCCTTCAAAGCCTTGTCACAGAGTTCAGTGCACAGGACAGGTTGGCAGGATGGAGAAGGTCAGTGCAAATCCCTGGGGAATAACATTTCCACTGTAATGAAACACTTTTTTTTCAGAAGACTGAGAAGCAATTCACACACCAAACAGGAGCAGCAAGATGGGTAACCCAGCACTCGAAGTTGTTATGAATGAGTGTTTGAGATTGCTTAAAGAATCACCAGCAAAGGTATCAGTAAAAACCAGATCTAATATAAAGTGACAGCATGACACAGTTCATTGGCAAGGTTCACTCTACTGCTTACTAGATGGTTAAAGCACACTTAGGAAAAAAGAAACAAAATCCACTCAATCAATCCAAACCAAAATAAACTGAAAACTATCTACTTGTGTGTGTGTGTGTGTGTGTGTGTGACAAAAGGATAGAAAGGGCAAGGATAAGAAGGAATGCAGCCTAAAGTGCTTAACAGCACTCAACAGTACTTAAACTTAACTCATAACTTAAATGAAATTTAGCAATTTAGCAAAAGAACAATACTTACCAGCATTTAACTTAAACTTTTCACTTTAGCAAAGCATTGATATGAGATTTATTATATCACAACAGAAACTTGCTTATAGCCTAACTTAGCATGTAAACATTTAAGAGAGCAGCATTTCTCCCCTATTTGCCATAAGTGCACAGTATGCACACAGACATAGTCAGTTCAGGTACCTGTGAAAAATTCCCCTTGAAAATCAATGAAGTACTCACTTCAGATGCCTTTGTATTTTCCCAACAGGTGAAAGGTTGAGCTTTGAGGAGTGGAGGGATCAGCCCAGGATCCAGCCTTGTTCAGTGATCCCCTGAGTACAGCAAACCTGAGAACTGGCTGGCTCTGAGAATTCCCACTCAGAGGCATTCTGCTGGTCACAGCCACTGCCATCCAGAAGAGCCCAGAGGGGCTCACTTTGGACCACTTCTTATAGGCCATGAGAGAGCTGGCTTTAGTCATAACAATGGTTCATCCTGGCCACACTTCGGATGGGCCACTTCCTAGGAAAGTGTGAAAAAGAGGATGTCTTGCCATTCAGGAAAAAAAAATAAAAGTTTTCAAGGCTGTTCTTAAAAAAAAAACAGAAAAAAGGCAGGAGCTCATTAGACAGCACTAGCTCCTGGGAGCACTCAGTGTTTCTGACAAGCTCAAGAGGAGCTGAGCCCAGGTGCTGCTCACCAAGGCCAAACGAGCATTTCTCAGATCACAGTGTAGCCTAAAACAGGGGGGAGGCGATGCATCACCACAGAAGTGCACAGAAGCAACGGGTCATTTGCCACCAGTTAATAAATAGAGACAAACCTCTGCTTTTGGGGATGTGTGTGGCAGCAGAAGCACAACATTAATCTCCCTCAGGAGACAGCAGGAGTATCAGGCTCTTACAGGGCCTGCAGAGACATTTCCCACGTGCTTCAGGATGCAGACCCATGATGTCAGCTCTCTCCTGGTGACTTTTAGGGGAACTTGTCTGCAAATTGATGCAGAAGTTGAGAAAGAGGAAAAGTGAGGGCTATGAAGCATGTGGATAACATTGGAGGACTCTTAATGGAGAGCTGTCATAGCCACATCCTGGCTGCAAAATGAGAGGTTATGAACAGGAGTGACTCTTGAACTTGAGTTTAGTGCATTACTACACTCAGACTATTCAGTTTCATGCTAAAAAGATGGGGACTAAGAAGAAAACCAGGTAGGAACCTGCATTAGCACTTACAGAAGTGGGTTAGCCTCCAAACAAAAGTTTGCAGAGAGCTGGGATATACTACAGCCAAAATGAAGATGGAAGGAGAAAACAGGGCAAACAAACCCAGAAGTTTTGACAGTAATTAGGGTTAAGTTAAAAAGGTTTATTTATGCCAAAGGAAATAATAATTTTCAGGGTATTTAACCTGCTTTTGTTTTCCTATGCCTTTTTGACTTTTTAACTTTAGGTTACCAGAATGAGAAATACAATACTTTAAAAACAAAATCCCACAGTGTTTAAATTGGAAAAGCTTTGTAGCAAATTGTCTAATTTTTTTAGAAAGGAAACAGTTCATTTTCAAAATTATTAATTTAGGATTATACTTCGTAGAAGTGTCTTCTGACTCCATCTGCTGTGGGAGTCAGTACATGGGACAGAAAATCTGTTTAACAATGCTGTAGAAATGAGCATGTCTCTAATCTCCTTTCTTTTGGCTTGATTAGTATTACTACACTAATGTGCTGTGTCTTGGGCAGCTGTCTAGCCTCACTGATGGCTCTCAGTCTAGAGATAATGTCTCTTCCAGATGTCATTTTTGGGATAGATGATCTTACAAGGAAGCTGTTAATAAGGAAACTTGTGTTTCATGAGATGATAGTGTCAGACAAAACTGCTTCATGGAAACTCTTTCACAGAGAAAGAAAGCAACATTAAAAGTAGAAATAAAAATATCAGAAGGTTTCAAGGGCATGCATCCAAGCATTAAGAAATGCCAGATTTTACTTTTATTTGAGAATCCTAAATTCACTCCCCTAGTGCAAATAATCAAATCTTTACTAACGTATTTTAGATGTTTTCTGCAGAATTTCAGGTCTATTGGACAGTGTGAGCCCTGTTAATGATCAGTGAATTAATATTTTGTATGATCCCACACACTCAGTGGGTGACCTTTTTTGCACCATTCTTTGCTGTTTAGAAATAATCCAGAGCCAAGACACCTGACAGAGGACCAAATTGCAGCTGATGAGTGCATTGTGGGCCTCTGCACAGGACAACAGGTTCCCACTGACTCTGGGACAGCTGCTTGAATATACATTTCCCAGCTCCTTGGCACTTGCTGAATGTCTGAGTCAGACCTTGATCTGAGGATGGAATTACTAATTTAATGTCTGCATTGGTGTAGTATGTGAACACTGCACAAACATTAATTACTCAGATTGTTAATTTCTATAAAATACCTGCAATGTGAAAACAGATTGTTACCCTAGATTTAGAGATACAAGAAAACTTTGACTAAAATTTTCATTAAATAGTATAATATATTCACTGTTAGTGTTTGCTATGTGCAAGCCCCCCCCTGGATCTCATACCCACCCTCATAATTCAGAGTGTCTTCATGAATGCTGACACCTCCCACTTCTCATTTGCATATCCCTCTTCCTCTGGCTCCTCTTCCCCATCCATTTTCTTTGCTTTTGCACTTCATTCTCCACTTGGGGATGTCTCTGATTTCCCATACCCTGACCTCAGTTTGTCTTAGACTTTTCTGAAGACCCCATTGTCACCAAGAAACAGAGTCAGAGACTAGAACAGATGAGACCAAAATATATTGGATGTGGCTAAATCTATAAATCACTTTATATCAGTGCTGTGTGCACTAGAGTTCTCCTGGGTAATGAATACTGTCCTTCTCTTCAGAGAGGAAGATGCAACCCAGAGGAAGTAGCACAATGAGCACAGAACAGAATAGCCTGCATAGTAGAGACTAATAGTTAAGATATAGTAGCAGTTTCCTGGAGAAAGGAGGGATGAGGTATAGGTAGGTGTGTAGGTGTGAACAGCTTCCAGAGGATATAAAAGTAAAAGTGGGAAATGTCTTTTTTGTTAAAGAACTTGTAAGGCAAATTCTGAATAAGTATTTGTTGTCAAAGCTGGAGATAAGCTTATGAAGATGTTTGTGTAGGGAAAATAGAATTGAGGCCTTCCTGTAAGACAGTAGAGAGGAGTCTTGGCAAGGATGATTATCACTGAAAGAATAAAATTGTACTGAACTACTGTTGCTGTGATAGGAAGAAAATAGGAATAACAGGAATTTTGCTAATATACCTGCAAGTGGTGTGCTATTCTGTCTTGGACAGACTCTTTTCTTATGCATATTTGGGTTAAATGCCATTATTTCTCTTTGTTTTGCACTGTGCAAATGTTTGTCTTCATAATTCTGCACACACAAGCAGCATTTTTTTTAAAAAATGCTATGTGGTAAAAATTGAGTGATTCAGAGTTAAAGATGACAGCTGATCTGTCTGCCTGGAAATGCAGGGTATGGTCCTGCAAACATTTCCATTCCAGTTTGACACTTGTGAGTCAGCATTGAATAACTTGCCCAGGGTCACCCAATAACAATACTGCCAGACCATAAAGAAATTTTTCATGTGTATTTGTAGGATTCTGTCTGTCTAGAGTTAGCTAAATTCCACAGGAAATGACTTTCTAAACAGCATGCAGGAAAATATTCACTGTGAGAGATTTACTGTGCATCTTTAGCATTTTTTCCTCAGGGCAAATTTCTGTTTATGTAGGAATTAGACTTAGGAAGCAGCAGTCATGGTAGCAGTTGTGTAGCAAATGGCCAGAAGCAGACTGCTATTGCTGTAACTGCCTCAGCTTTAAATGCAGTTCAAATATTCAGATTTTTTCATAAATTTTATTTGATCATCTCTTCAAACAGCAGCAGTACATAGTGTGCAATGCTTTTTATTAAATCACAAATCTTTCGCTGAGCATGGGTTTCCTCCTACAGAAACATACAGATTTTTGGATTTGTAAATGACCAAGGACATGTGGGAGTGGAATAATGAAAGTCCTATTTTCTCATAAAGCAGGAGATAGAAATTGCTATACCTGAGCAAAATGTAACATGAATGACTGGTCAAAGTTCAAATGTTTTAATGAAGAAGATTAATTGTCTTGAAAAGTAATGTAAAGTCTTGGTGCAATCTTCAAAACTCTGTAGAAATAAACAACAGCACAAAATATCCTGGCTCAAAAATCCACAGGTCTATGGATTTTCAAGGAATTCTTGGTTTAAGAAACACTGTCCTGCTTCTCATTCCAGCTCTGGTGCTATGGCTTTCCTTCTCTGGTGCACACATCTTTTAAGTCAGTATCCTAACCTGAGCTCCTGCAGCCAGGGGAATTGCTCTGGTTAGGGCTCCTGGAGCTCTGTCTGCAGTTAAATGTGTCGGGGAGCAGATTCTTTGTCTGTGCCAGTTTCACTTCAGGAAAGAGTTTAATTGCTTGAATCTGAAAGATGTGCATGGCAAATTCACTAATTCCACTGAGGTCTGTGTTTGTCTGTGGGTCAGCACCCTCGAGAGCAGCTGTTAGAATCTTTCTGCATAACTATATGGCCAGAAACAAATTTCAGCAATTGAATGAAGATAAATGACCTCATCCATCTGAACTTCTGGAGTCAGCAAACCAGAACTGGGAGAACCATCACACTGTCACATTTCTGGTTGTTGCATCTACTTAGGGCAAAAAAAGTACCGTGAGGACGACCCTTCATATTTTCACATTTCAGAAGCTGGCAAGCTTTAGGAAAACAGAGGCAAAGGAATAAAACCCCCAGACAGTAAAAGACTAAATGTATATTCTCTCTTCTAAAGGCACTGTCAAGATTTAAAGAATGGTCGTCCTTCTGCAATTTATGAACAATGTTCTCTCGTTTCCTGTCATCCCATCAGCTGAGACACTGCATGAACTCTGTGGTGCTGTGAAGATTTTGTTGAACCTCTTTCACTTTTCACCATCATCCTCACAGTGTCACTCGGGCTGTGATGTGGTGATGAAATGTGTCTCTCCACAAGGTGTCCTCCACTTAGAAGGATTAGAAAGTGTGGCCAAATATTATTAAGTCATCATACAGTATGAATTCATGTTGTTGGCTCAAATTTGTGCAAATGGATGTAATTAGGTTTCTGGGGTTTCTTTCAGCCTATTTTAGGCCATATAAATTTTTTTGTCTGCACCATTCCAAGCTGTGTCTGTGCCTATCTTTACCATGCTGAATTCTGTGAAGTCTGCTTCCACAGTTTATATGGTTGCATGGCAATGGCGGATTCAGATTAAATGGGTCAGATATTAATTATCATTATCAAAGAGATATTAATTATCATTATCAAAGTATTAGCTTTAATTTTACAGACCACAAGGTAAATAATATAAAGGGTGAAAATCTGTGCTTTGTGTTGCTGTGGTTGAAGAGCACTGAAGAGAATTCAAGTACCTCCCCAGGTATTCATCTCTAGTTATAATGCTTGGGAACTCGGATTATGGATATGAGCAAACATAGGTGATAGGTGTAATTAAAATAACTTCCTAATCAGTGCAGGTCACATTCAATGAATGACCACCAGTCAATGTTCTGGGAGTGAAGGATGCTGATCCCACTTTGTGGTTTTAAGCCATATTCTCATTCATTACAAATACACTGTTCACTTTACCTGTATATCTGAGGTGCACTGTGATTACTGGTGTCACTTTTGGCCTATCAACCAAAGAAATATTCTTGGCTCTGTTAAGAGTCTTCTACTTTTACTACAATATTTTCTAAAATTTGTTCATCTGGGGCTGTTCACTTGTGCTGGCCCAGCACAACAGTAACAGACTAAGGCACATTAAAATGATTGTCTTGGCTGCCCTAAAAAAATGATTTTATATTTACATCTAGAAAAACTCCCCTTTAAAATGTTGGTATGTTTAGCTTTGAGAGCAGAGATATTCAGTTATATTTTCTCTATCCCTGACTGATATTTGTGACATTTCAGTCATTCATCTTCTTTGACAGAGGTGCAAAATTACATTTTACATGCTCTGCTGCATGTATCCTTCTGCCTTTTGCAGAAGTATGGAGCTGGTTGACTCTGTGGTACTGGTACCACCATGCAGCTGCTTTAATTCAATAACAGAATTGACTAGATACTGAATGTATCACATTATGGGGATGGTTTGTCACCAAGAAGAGCCTCTGCTTATTGACAGTTTTTCTTTAACAGTAAGATTGAATGTTTGACAGAAAGACACTGAGCTGCCAACTTAGAGTCCCAATTACTTAGTGCAATGTAACCCCACTATTTTAGAGGGAATGAGATTAGAGGATTACCATCTGTTTGCATTGTCACTAACGACTATAAAAAGGTTTGGGGGTTAGAGTTCAGGGCAGAATTTTTCTACTTCAATTTCTACTTTCCTATTTGTGCTACACTACACTATTCCATGTAGAAGATATATCTAAAGGCACTTGAATACCTTGCCTTTTGGTATCTTGCAATGTGCTGATCTCCATTTGTGCATTCACACCTGGAAATTCAAGCGAAACAGTCTTGCCAGTTATGGGGGTTTAAAGGCACAAAGGAATCCAAAATTTTAGTAAGAAATAACAACTTCTATTAGAGACATTAATAGAATTTGGACACATAGACTAGCTTTGGGGTGCAGATGCCCTTCAGGAGAGGAAATTTAGGTCTGTAAGACCTAAATTGCTGATCCATATCAGTGGGATATGCTACAGAGAGCAAATGAATATTATCAGCCCTTCAGTTCTTTTCAGGGTTTTAAACACCTTTCTAAACCAGAGGTGGTAAGGGTGTCTTTCCTTAAACATCCAAGTTTATGGGCACAAAGACAGCATAAGGGATTCCCAAACCAAAATCCCTCCTTTATCTGAAAAAGTATTAGTACATATTCTCCTCCTTTGTGAATACCTAAACACTTCAGTTGCTTGGAGATTGTTATGCACTGGGGCTTTTTTCAGTTTCTTCTTTGTATGCTTTTCCACTTCCCATAGGATAGCAAGCTCATCTTGAGAAGCAGATGTTCATTTCTCACCAATGAATACCCAGACTACTAGAGGATAGAAATTTAGTTCCTGGGTTTTTTGTTTTTGTTTTTTTTTTTCAATTTAGGATCACCTTCAAATGTAGGTATCAATCCTGGCTGTAATTGCTGCAATATCTATAACCAGCCTACCAGAGATTTGGTCTAATGATATTATGGATATTCTGCTACATCATGTGTTTGAACTAAAGACATATTTCTTAATAGGTGAATGACACCTGAAGAAATACAATATGTAGAGCTCTACCAGAAAACACAACAAACTCTTGGTGAAGAGCTACAATTTGCTAAAGCTCAAATAGAAACCTTTCTGTTCTCATCCAAGAGAGTCTTCGTGTCCTTGGTGCCTGCATCTGTCTCAGAGCATCCAGGAGCTGGCCCCGAGAAGTGAGGAAGGTAAATGATCTTACACTCAATTCCCCTTCTAGCTCTTTGTCATCGAAAGGGATGGGTAGATTTGACAGAGCAATTTTTGGCCCTCCTTAATAGAGAAAGAAATTGTTGTGAAGCCAGGAGCCTTGAGAACTCATGGAATTCTACTGGTTGCATACAGGGAATTTAAAGGACGAGCAACATGGATTTTTTCCAGAGTTTTTCTAATTTAGAACTGCATTATGGAGTGCAATGCTAAGCACCCAGTTGTGGTTACAGAGCTGGAGGTAAATTGGAGTCTTGACAGAAAGGGATGGGAATGGCTAATACAATTTTAAAACTGCTAACTCAGAAATTAATTTTTTTTCTTGTCCTTTCCCCGCTGTTATACCAAATCCCAGAAAGGTGTTTTTTAAGAAGTACTGCAATGCATTTCCTGTATGTTAATAGTATCCCACAGGCTACAGAGGTGTTGCAGTGGGCCGAGTAATATATATGTATATTGGAATGAAGAGAGATGTAATTACTTAAGCAAAGCGTGCTGTAGCTGGAATATTCGTCCATCACCTAGTCCATCACTGAGCCTTATCCCCAGCCTAAGGTAAAAGTGCATATTCCTGTTTATGACAGTGCAATAATTCTGGTTCCAACTGTTGACATGGCCTTTTACCCAAAGAACTAGGCTGTCAGATGCTAGTAGAAAGGAGTATTCAAAGGGAGAAAGAGAACGAAAAGTTAACGGGGACAAGTTTTGCCAAGTATATTTAGAATGAAAATCATCTTCTTACTGAGTAAAACACAAAATGCATGGATCTTGCAGCAGGAATAGATATGTAAACATCCTCTCTGAGTTTCAAGAAATGCGATACCTGATCAACAGACTGACCAAACACTGATTATTTGTAGTGGAAAATTGCCTCCCTGGCTACTAAAATTGTGGAGCAAGGGCTCTTTCCAATTGAGAAGGCACTTCGTTATATGAGTAGTCCAAAGAAACAGATCAATCTCCTATCCCTAATGTCAAGGAGTCTCATCTGGCCTGAAAATGGTAAGACATGCAACCTCACAAGACCTGCAATTATTTCTCACAATAAGAAACATTCCTTAAAGCTTGAAAATCAGTTGTCTGCCCAGCAGTTGAACACAATTGAGTTCTATGTAGAGAGAATATTTTTATTCAATGCACAAATTCCTCTAATGATTCTTTGTCCAAAAAAAAAAAAAAAAAAAAAAGGCAATATATAGAGTACTTACAGGTGTCTTAAATCTGGTTCTTTATTATTTTGATGGTCATGATAATAGTAATGTTGATGATGGTATATTTCTTGAAGTTCATTTGCCCAGCTTCAAAGAGGAAATTGGATCTAGGATCATTCGAAGCTTCATCAAATGGAGAAGCTGTAAAATAAAAATTACTTCCTGCCACAGTTCTAATAAACCTCCTCTTCCTCCATCTCCTTCCCTCCATGTATAAAATTCCCCCCGTAGGTTCATAATGATGATTTAATCTCCTTCACTCTTGCTTTATGGAAGCCAGTAGCTGGAACTCTATTTAGATTGATTGTTCTTCACTTGTTATTAACAAGTGGCAAATTAATGGAGATGAACAAAAATGAAAGAGGAGATTTAAATCCAGCTTCCTCTGCACCACAGGGCTTTGATTTCAGACAGTTTGTTCCTAATTTGAAGACAATGACAGTGAATTGATAACATTCTGGAGTCTGTTAAAATTCAGTGTGAAGGCTGGTAAGGCATTTTGTGGCCTTTTTTATTCAGATCTAGTTATCACCCAAAACAGGTCTTAACTCTTCCCTGCTGGTGCTCTGTGTGGTGTCTTTCCCCTTCACTTGGAAAACTTCACACAGTCTGGCTACATTGCATTGAATAGTGCTATAATATTCCTTATCTGCTCCTTGTAAATTTTGCAATAACTTCATAACTGGTGCTCCAGACAATCTCTCTGCTGTTCTCAGTATGAAAGACTAAACATGTCAGTTTATGCACAATTTTAAAATGTTTCTTTCACCTCCAGGTGAAAATTACCTCTAGCAGGTTTCTGTTGGAGAGCAGGGTCTTACGGGAGCTCTGTTCTCAACCCATATTGTTGATGCAATGGGAAGAAGACAAGAAATCTGCATATTAGCATAATTATTGTTATTAAAATCATCATCATCATCATCATCATCATTATTAGTAGTGTTGTTGGTACTGTTGTTGTTATTTAACAATAATTATGATAACTACAATAATAATAATTTTGCTGAAACCCAAATACTAGGCTATTTGTACCACATTTTAAAATGTGACTTCTGTCCAAAGCAGCACTATTTCAATTTTTGGCTTGACAGCCTGCTTAGAAAAAAGCTCAGTGAACAGCTGCAGGTTTCCAATTCCAGATTGTTCATGAAAGAAATACTACAATTTTAAACATAAGGAGTTAGCAAAGTACTGCACCTTCCAACGTGCTTCAAATTGGATGTATTTCAGCCTCTCATTAGGACTCACATGACTTTTCAGTGGTAATTTCCCCATTGTTCTAATCACTTCTTTAACTCCTTGGTTTTTTTGGGGAAATAATGTTTGTGGAACTTTGCAATACCCACTCCACTTGTAAGTCAGCCTCTCTTGCTAAGTGTTTGATCCTAGGTGCAGGCAAAGAGGAAAAACAGCTCTTGAAAGAAGGCTTTTTCAGAACTAGGAAAAGAATGTGAAAGTGATCAGAAGCAGCCCACTTCTCTCCCAGCTCACTTTAAATATAAGCATAGGATTTACAAAGTCTTCTTATGGGGGCTATAATTATGTCATGGACCCTGTGACACTATCTGTAAATCTGTGAAAGATTTCCAACATGGTTGACCATTTCCATGGTCTTTCTAGTTCAGTAGCCATTAAAACAGTTAGGATCAAGACCATGGCAGAAAGCATTAGATGAAGAAGACAAGATATAATTCCAGTAGAAAGCAAATATTGCTATATTGTGCACAGCAAACAAAGGTGGGTGCACAGAAATGTTGAAGAATACCGAAAAATTTGGAAAAGCTACAATACAGTTACTGTTGTGGGAGCAAGATACGAAGACAGAAGCTTCAAGCCAAAAATGTTCTCTGATATTTTGCAGGAGTGATTGAAATAAACGTTTCCCCCAATTTCACTTTTCCACCTCTCACAGCTGTGAGATTATAATGGGTAATATGAGTACTCTTTAAATGGAGAGTAAGAAAACTAAATTGTTTATTGATGGAATGGAATTAACAGCAATAGTTGCAACTGAAGATGAGTGCAAGGAATTCATTAGATCCCCAAGATGCTGTCTGTACTATAAAAGGCAGATGCAATTCAGTGCTGATAGATATAAGATAAAGCACATGGGAACACACACATATACCATCACGAGCTCTAAATTGCTATTGCTATCAAGGAGACCTTGGAGTCACTTTGAATAGTTCTCTGGTGCTCAACATGCAGGCAGAGAGTCAGGAATTTTTTGGAAATGAATAAAGCAGGAAACTTATGTCACTTCATAGTTAATCATATCACAAGTTGCTATATGACACAAAGAAAAATTATAAGGAGGTTTTATAGAATGAACAAAGAACACATGAGAGGAAGGATCACTGTGGGTTTGCACTTGCCTTAAGCTATTACTAAGTGTCTGCTCCTGGTTATTTCCAAAGGAGAGCTGAGTGACAGAGTGGATCTTAGGTTAGAGACCATAATAGACCATTCTTATATTCATTAATTTCTTGCATTCATGATTTTCTGGTAGGTGAGTTTTGCAATGTATCCAACAGATATTTAACATATGGTTTTAAGGGACTTCATCATTATATTCCTTTAGGACTTTGGTTACCACATAAATATAGTAGCAGGTCCTAACTAGTCTTTAAACATAATGTCCAATCATAAGCTGGTTTAGCTTGATTTATTGAAAAAAACCCACATAATGCCAGATGAGATTACTGCTCACATATTGTACGATGCACCTGGCTAGGAACGATGCCAGATATATGTCTCAACAGACTTCTTGTTAAAATTCAATGAAAGAATGTATCAAATTCACTCTAATGTACATCCTTCTGCAATAAAAAATAATATTTTTTTAAATAGGTCTTATTTACAATGAAATAATATGTGTACTGGATCTTTTTCCTCATGAGAGATGCTGGAGGCACTAAATATAGTACATAAAATGTACACATAAATTATATAGTATCTTGTATAGGTCTTTGTTCTGAACTCTGCAATTATTTGCATGCATTCTTTGAAAATGCCATTGTTCAGCTTCAATATTTCTTTTTTCATTTTTCTTTTCTTTTTTTTTTTTTTTTTTTTTTTTAATTCTGATTCTTTTGGTTCTGCTCTGTGGTTAGCATCTCTGGTACCCTTGATATGACACTTTAAGAACAATGTCTGAACTAGAAAAGTACACTGTAATTGAGTGTTAATGGAAAAATATGCATGAGCTTTATGACAGACCCTTCCAGGAAGCCGCTGGACAAGCTTTCCTGGCATCTTGATATCAGATTTTCAGTGCTTAATTCATTTTCCTTCTCTTAACATGAGACTAAATTCTATATATTATCAATTCAGTTTTTCTGCCAGCACTACTATGGATGACATGCCCGCAGCAGCAGGTAGATCATATGCTCTATACTTACTTGAAGCAGCAAGCACATTGTGCTGGGGGTGGGAAAACTCTCAGCAGCAGGGAGGGAGTGATCCTTGGCTGGATTTGCTTGTGCAGAGGCTCAGCCTTTGCAGGGGTCCTTCTTGGGCAGAGCTACATCCCCTGCCTCAGGGCTTTAGCAGAAGGCAGCTTCTGAAGCTAGGTGAAGCTTGGTGAATCTATGCCCCCAGCCAGCTGTTTGGAAAGGGACTCTCTATCAATTTCTTTCACATCATTACCACTTAAAAAGTACCCAGTTTGCATGAGCCTATGCAGAGGAGCTTACCAAAGCCATGTTCTCACAGGATACCCACTCTGGAGGCAAAGCCAGCTGAAGGACCTGCCCTCCCCTCCTCAGCTCTCTCCTCTGCCTGCTTATTCCTGTTCCTGGTTCCTGTCTCAGATGAGCTAGATCAAGTGCTTCCAGGGCTGTTCTGAATCTCAGGTAACAAAATCAGCTCAGTTTAGGACAAATCCTTTCCAGATTTAGTTCTGGAAAACACTGAATGCAATCTTTAAGTAATTGTCCCAGCACAGCTGAAGTACCAGCCAAGTGGGGAGCAAGGGGAACATGGGTGGCTGTGGGTAGTCAGGGAAAAAGACAGGAAAACTTTTAAAGCTGTTCCACAAATAAAACTAGCATCTGTCTGCACTGCACCTGTTGCAGGAATAACCCAGCAGCAAATTACTGCTCTCTGAAGCCACGGAGAGTCACAAAGATAATTATGCTTACAAAAAGTAATCTTTCCTTGAGTGTGGTTTGGCTGCTGCCATTTGTGCCAGGCTCTGTTGGAGGCAGTGGCCATCCCTCATATTTCCCACATGCATGTAGAAATTGAGTGTGGGGCTAAATTTTCTGTGGGAGCACCCTGGTAGGTTTGATGTATGGCCAGGCAGAGCATCACAGTGCTGCTGCCTCCACTGCCACTACCTGTGCCAGTGGCTGAGGGAACTGGCTGCTGGGACTGCAGATCAGAATGAATCCTGGCATGTCCCCTTCTGTGGCTTCTCAGGTCCTCCACACCAGCCCAGGATGGCAAACGTCTCCTAGACATAAACCCCAGTCCCCTTCTCCTGGCTTTTCTTCCCCTTTCTCTCCATCCCTCTTTTCTTTCTCTATTGATTTTCTGCTCCCCACCTTTCCTGTAAGACCTGGGATTTGACAGTCTCACCTGGTGCAGCACTGATAGCTCCTCAGCCAGAGTGTCAGGCCAGTTATTTGACATCTCTGCCTTGGTGCCCTGTGTTTCCTTTAAACCCAGACCAGCAGTTATATCATGGGGTCCTAGCCCCATTCAGCCCTCCTCTTCTGCCCTCTCTGTGTGGAAGTTTAAGCCAGGCACTCTTGGCCACCTCTGCAGGCCAAATTTAATGACAAGGGAGAAATCACCCTGACAAAATGCATACACAGCTCCCTACACTAAATCACTGTTGCTAAATCAGACACTGTGCCAGTCAAGCTCAGGATGAGAATTCACTTCATGAACACTCCCCTTGATTTAAACAGAGGGGTATGCCAGCTATTTTTAATTTATGAGTCCACCACAGTGTTGCTGCTGGTGGCCACAGTTTGAGGTATATTGCTGTGATGCACTAAGCATATACTAAAATTTCCCAGCACATCCTGTCACAGAAATTCTCTGTGTCTGTACTGTGTTATTTTGACAGTCATCACTTGTGTGGGGTCTGAAACTTGTCATTCTTCATCTTTTCATCAGGTGAAACTTCAGAAAATTGATATTTGTCTAGGAGGTGGTAATCTTGATTTATTTTTGCAGGGTATACTGATGGCATAAACAGCATTTATGACAGACTAACTACACTAACAATTTAATCATGTTCTCTACTAAAAAAGATAGAAGGTGAGTTTCCATCTCAGGCAAATATGGTGAGTTTTTTTGCCACTTCAGCTGTGTTTGTATAATGGTGTCCTTAACAAATGTTTGCTTGTTAAGGACTGCACCTCAATTAACCCAAATGGTTTTCAAATTGAAACAGAAAAAGAAATGCATGAAAGGGCACTTATAAGCAATTCGAAGTGAATTGCTGCAATTTATTGCCAGCTTGAAACTCTGAGATGGACCAAAGGTAAATCACTGCATTTTGCAACTAAGCAAAATGATCCACAAATTTTTCCCTCCTTGTTGAATTTGAAGAGAAAACAAGCTGGCTCCTGAATACAAAAGAGTGCGTTCTACCACCACAGAAAATTTTTAGCTTTTTATTGACATGATTTTGTCCTTATGCTGATAGGCCTTCCCATCTTGAATCAAGAGCTGAGTCTCTTCAGAGACTCTTAATGGCATCTTAGCCATTGCTGAGCTGAAGACCCAGTATGTTCCCTCATCAGAGCAGCAGGAGCTGCTTCTGCCAGGGCCTTTTCACATCTGCCTGGCTTCAGCACCAGGAAAAATTCACTCCAATGGAAGAGACCAATGTTCCTCTTGTGAGAGGAGTCTAGCCAGGGGAATCTGACACTGAAAAAAAATACTGCAATGGGCATTAAACTGAAATAATTTGGTCCCCACAGGGTTCCTTCAACCATAACACAGAGTTTATTTTGAAAGTCTTTCTGTGTTTTAAGCTCTCATGATTAGCTCTGATAAGTAGTTTCCTGTCTGTATAAAAGCCACAACTGCAGGGCACCAAGGATCATCAGAGCAGGGCAGCCCCTGCTGAAGGGAAGCTGGGGGAGAAACTGACTCAGTAGCTCCATTCCAATAAGCAAAGTGTGATCAAAACATGCAAAAAATTTGCTGGTTTTTTTCAATTTGAAGATGGACTTAATATTATTACTGTATTAATGTAATTGTTGTACATCTTTCATTATTGATAGATTAGGAGAAGCAGGGCACCTTGGAATCAGAGATGCAAAGCTGTAATGTCTGTAGCAACCACGAGTGCACTAAATATGTTAAAGATCTCAAAAGAAAATCCTTAATCTAAAAAATCTTCTGATCTGGAACACTATGAGTTTTTTTTGCCTACATTCTAAGTATGGGAAAACTGGATGAGAATCAAATATTTTAAAAATATGTATAACTTATCCAAAAGTACAGCACACTACTCTGCCTGCATGCAATGGAGTCCTCCTAGGCAGGGTCAAACTGGAATTTCCTGGCTTTGTTAAGAAGTGCTAACCCATGAAACCTTCTTGATAACTCATGTGTTTTCAAGAACGAGTTGCTGCAAAGGGAAAAATCACTTTTCCCTAATGATAAGACGGCTTTTCTTGAACAGTAGCAGCACATTTGCTCCACTGGGTCTTTCTTTATCATAGAATCCTGCTCAATAAAGCCTTCCAGTAATCAGCTGGGTAAAATCCAACTTTGTTATCTGGGATCCAACTGAACATCATTTTTTGTATGTCAGTTCACTGCTGTTTATTATAAGTTATTTCCAGACTTCCTTCTTTGCTTTCCCAAAGGATCCTTGCACTCAGCAGGAGCTGCCCTGTGTGACTGCACTGCAGCTACTCCGTGTTTACTCCACTGGTGCAGGCGGAGGAGACAGAGAGGCGGCATGAGCAGGAAATGAGACCATAACAAAGGTGGAACATGACTTGAGGAAATTCCAGAAGTCCTCAAGGAAACAATGAAAAATATTAATTAAAGAATGTCTGTTTGTCTGGCTCCAGTCAGATTAGCAAATAAACCCCAAACCTTGGTGTTTTGATTTAGAAAAGAGAAAGGAGAGAGTGCAGATGGCTATTGCTAGAAATGAATGTCTGGTAATGAGAGGAACATAGGTGGAATTGGGTGGGATGGGATTTAAAAAGAACTCAGAGTGAGAGAATTTACCTAAAGTGACATACTACTGTGTACTAAGAATATACAGTTTTTGCTGCTGGGATTTTTCCTTGTTTGTTTTGTGGATTTTTTTTGTTTTTTTTTTTTTTTTAATGTATTTAAAGAAGTAGGCAATGACTTCATAAGTGGTTTTTAGCCTTATTCTCATACACTGTTCAGACACTCTTGAGAACAAGTGCTTGGTAGTGATGGGAGCTGAAGAAACAATTATGCTCCCACAGCTGGAACTGTCTGCTGGGTGGCACTGAGGGCATCTGAACCTTGGAATTCCAATTGAGCACAGACACAGTGATGAATGAGGCTGTATTTGACACAAGGGAAATGCACTTGAATCATCCTCAAAACTAATCCTCAGTGCTGGTTCTAAAGACCCTCCAATCATACTTCCTTTGTAGCTATCGTGCCCTACTTTAATTTCTGTCCTCACCATCTTTCTCTTTGATTTTAACTGGTATAAAGGAAATGCCATCAATGGGATTTAGTGCATAATCCTAAACTGCATAGCAAGGAAACAGTGTCTAGGAATGCTGGACAAAACATGACTTTTCTAGGTAATCTATGGGCACAAGAGAAACTTGGATCATTGAGGTGCAGTTCCTGATTCTAGAACTGCTATTTCCCTGCACTTTTGTTGCTGCTTTTATCAAAGTTTTGAGAGACAGTTAAGCCTCATGAATGCATCTAAGTTTCCACACAAAAAGAAAATAACTTCAATTCAAATCTTAGCTGGAGCTGACCATGCAGGAATTTTCTGCCCTCAGAGCAGTACTGGTAGCTCTTGTCCCAATCAGTGACATATCTGTTTGTATTGTTTTCAGGTTTGGGCAAATGACTTACTGGGTTTTATGCACCTTATTAAATTCTCTATCTGTATTTCTTCCCATTAAACATTTTACAAGACATTGGCAAAATGACACATGTGGACACAGCTGTGCCTCCTTCTACACGATGGTACATAATGACATGTAGCCACTTCTAATTTCTGTTAAAACTCAGTACACTGAAAAACACATAAAAGGCACTGCCAATCAAGACAGAGAGAAACAGCAATCATGTATTGGCTAACTTTGTTTCTCCTGCTCAACATTCTTCCCTTCTGTGTTGCACATTACTAACATTTCTAGCATCAGTTGAAGAATAATTAGATTCTTCCTCCCACTTTGCTTTCCCCTCATTTTCTTACTTTTGTCCTCTCAAATAATATATCTAGTCACCTTAAAAACATAACTTTTTTCTATCAGTGTCTAAAGTCCAGAAACTGGGAGCTTTCTATGTTATTGCAGAAGTAAACTCTGTTACTGTTGAGTGAGTGAGGCTTTGCAGCAAGCGGGCTCTGGAAAGCCGTGGCACGGAGTGGATTCTTCCCTCTTTCTCACTGGTACAAACTGGGGAGATCCTTCACTGCTTGTACTGAAGTGAGGGAAAAATCAACACCACATTCTCTACTCTGCATGGATCATCCACTGTCTATTATGAGCTGAAAATACATCACAGGAAGCATTAAGAAGGCACAGCTACTAGTAATGAGCATATGTGTATCTCTATTATACTGATTTTAAGATAACAAAGTGTAGTGAATGCAAAGGGCCCCAATGTGTCTGTCAAAAAAAAAAAAAAAAAAGAAAAAAAAGAAAAAAAGAAAAAGGAAAAACACCAGTAGAAGAAGTAGAGAAGAAAAAGAAAACCCTGCCCTAAGTAGTTCTTTTTCTTCTTGAAGGCTGTTAATGAAAAGGGAAAAAAACTAACACTTGAAATGAAAGACGTTGAGGACCTGCTTGTCCTCGCGCACATTCACTGTGTGCTGAAGCCTGTAACAATGAAAGGAAATGATAGCAGAGCAGGATTGCCCTCCCTCAGACTGAGAAACTTTCACTGCAAAAGCATTTTAAAAGAATAACCCAGAGTACAGTAATTAAAGCTGATTCGGTTTCTCAAAAGACGGCTTCAAGCTTTTGTGCTGAACCTTCACAAATTCCACAGGGCTTTATTATTAATTGTGTTCCCCCTGCACACTGCTCTCTTTGGGATGTTTCTGCTGTCACAGGCTCAGTATTTCTCACAGGCTTTCTGTTCATAACTGAGACTTGTCAGGAGAGGGAAATGTTTTTCCAAGCATTTTTCCCCTTTGTCCTGCCTCTCTTGTGCCTTGTTCCCTTGGTAATTTTTTGTTTGCTGGCTTTTTAATTTTCTTCAACATTTTCTTTCAGAAAGTCTCTGGTGAAAAGGAATGACATTGGGGCTGGATGCTTTTCTTTCACCACTCTGAGATCATATGTCACGCCCACCTGGGATCATTGCTCCTGAATGTCTGTACAACTGGTCTCTTGCAGGAGCTGCTTGACTCACTGCAGGGCAGGCAGTGGGTGGCAGATGGATGCAGCTGTGGGTGCAACACACACACCTGGCCTTGGACTGAGATTCTACCAGATATCAGGAGAGGAAGAAACAGAATTTAAAGGCTGCTGCTAGGCAAGGGAATCTGCATTGGGAAGCAATCTGAGCTAGAGAGAAGAATCAACCCTTCAGGCTGTATTTCTCTCACAGCCATTTTTCTTATGTTTCTCTGTGTTCCTTTTGATTGGTTTTGTGTTTTGTTGCTTTTTTAAACATGGAGAAGTGAAAGGCTGAATTTTGTAGGATTTGGAAGACAGGCTCTGTATCCTGGAATAAAAGTGAAAGGTAGCACTCTTTATTGTAGTTAAAGGGACTATAACATGACCCACTGTCATTTAAAGGATACCCCTAAGTACCCATGGACACTTGCTGCTTTCCAGGTAAAATTCCACTGCTGGTATTTCTTGCTTCTTTCTGTGATCACTCATAATAGATAAAAAATGTGGGGATGAAAAAAACAGTTTCCAATTTTTTGAACTGGTGCTTGTGCTACTTTAACTCCTGACATTCATTGCTTGGTGGTAGTCAGCAGATCACCTTGCAAGGCTAGCCAATCTTCCACAGCACTTCATGGATTTCAGCATAACAGAGCAGATAAGAAGGGGACCTGAGTGTGGACTGCAGTTCTTTCCCTCTGAAGAAGTATCGTTAAAATGGAAAGAAATAGAAAGTTCCTTTGCCACCAAATATATTGTTTCATCCATCTAGATGTCCTGACTAGTGTATGACTCTGCTGCAGGGGAAGGCTTTTGTTTGTGGGGAAAAATGAATTTTATTATCATCACCCACTTGTCCTTGACGGCAAAGTTGAGGGTTCTTTAAGTTCTTTGGACTTATTGAGCCAGATGTAGGTATGTACATATAGGCATCTACTTGTGACTTAGTCATCTGCCCTCCCTTTACAATCAAAAGGAGAAGAAAATTCTCCTGCACCTTTATTGATTTTAATGAAGAAAATATCAAATGGACTTATGCTATGTGATGCCCCAGGAGTGCCTGTTTGCTCCCATTAACTCCTCAGAGAGATAGAATGATCAGTTTAGATACACTAAGAAATAAATGTCACTGCCTAGCTTCAGTAGGGGCAAGAAGGAGGATCTGAGTGACTCTGGGCTGGTTAGCCTCACTATGATCCCTGGGAAGGTGTGGGAACAAATCGCCCTGGAAAGCATTCCCAAACCCGTCACTGACAGGAAGGTTACTGGGAGAAGTCAGCATGAATTAAGGAAGGAGAAATCAAGTCTGACCAAACTGATACCCTTCTATGCTAAGATGATACTGACTCCCACTACGTTCATAGATAAACTGGTAAAGTATGGAGCAAATAACAGGGCAGTAAAGACAGTCAGACTCCTCTCAGTTATGTTTATTGAAAGGGCAACAGGCAAAAAGCATGAGCTAATATGTGGGAAATTGCTTTTAAACATAACCATAATTTTTTTTTATGATGTTGGTCAAACACAGAAACTGGTTGCCCAGAGAAGTTGTTGAGCTTTAGTCCTTGGAGATGCTCCAAGCCTGGCTGAATGCAGTCCTGGGCAATCTGTTATAGATGACTCCCAAAGATATCAAACATATTAATCTATTGTTAACAAACTATTATGTTAACTATTGATAAACGAACTATTTTGTTTGTTTATTCAAACCCAATGTGCTACCAGAGGACAAAAATTCTGGGTTAGGCTTCTGAGTCTTTTGCCAGGTTATTTGTTTCAGCTCCACTGTAGTGGAATCAAACCAATGATCCCATTGAATGAAAGCTCTGCACCCAGGAATGCTTAAAAAAATCAAAGCCATTAACAGTGTGTGGCAAAGCCTTGGTTCATCTTGGCTGTGAACACAAGCAATAAATGTTATTTCTTTTTTAAAGAGTGACTTCTGAAGTATCAGGTAAAGATCACGATATCTGGGGAGTTTATCAGCTTAATAAGTGTTGCCCAGGAAGACACAGAGGCGCATGAGCATCACATAGACATGATCCAAGACTGGGTTTGCTCAGAGCATCATTGACTGGGTCCAAGAGCAGTAAAAGAGCACATAAAGTGTGGGGTGGAAGAGAGTTTGTCCATGTCTGAAGTAAATATAAGATTTTCTCCCTTCTCTCTAGCAGAGACCACTAAGCAGGAGAGCTGAACTAGTTTTTAACTTACCAAAGTGGTTTTTTCCGTCTCAAGGCCCAGAGGAAAACCAGACTCCTGTAAAGTGAAAGGAACTTGAAGAATTTCTTCTATTTCTTCCATTCTCTAGGGAATCTGGCCTCATCTCTCATAACCTACCTTATTTTGAGACCAGTGGTTATAGAATACTCACAGAGATGCACCAAGAAAAATAATAATTCCCGTTGTGCTTGGGCAGAAGATAACATCCTGTGTTCTCAGTAGCAGACCTGGCCATGTGGTCCAACCTCTGCAACCTCCAGGCTTCAGTACTGAGAGTCCCAACAGCGATGAAACGCTGCCTGCCAGGGCTTCAGCTGGTACAGACTGCAGGAGCATGTCGTGCTTTGTCTCATGGGTCACTTCCTCTACACAAGTTTCTGCCCCTTTCCCAGCTCCCCAGTGGCTGTGGCGTTCATTTCAGTTCCTCCAGAGTGGCGTTTGTGCCTGACATTCCAGCGGGGCTTGCTGCTTCTGAGCAGTCACTTAGGCTAAAACAAGAATGAGTTACGAAGTGACAAGATAACTCTAGACACACCAGTGAACTAGAAATAAGAGAAAGGTCAGTAAAATATTCTTCTGCTGAATTAAAATGTGTGTTATTTAAGAATACATGGAAATGGAGCAATAGTTAATGCTTTGCTATTGCACAACGTATTTTTTATATATTTCTTATCTCATTAGCGCACTGAATAGCTGTTTGAGGGAGGGATGCACCCAAAAGCCCATTCTCTGCAAAATTAAAGGAAAGGAAATGTGCAGACAATAATGTCACAAGACCTAGACTCAGAATTTTCTTAAAAATCTCTTTATTCCTCTTTTCTTTAAACTTCTGATCATGATTTTTAGGAGCAATATTTTTCAAATTTCCTGTGTCCTAGAAGCATTTTTAATGGAACACTGAAATATTCTTTGAACATGCAACAGGTGCAAGAATTTTAAAATCAGATAATTTTCAATTACTGCTGCATTTTCCCCTTTTTCTTACTGCAGCATAGGCATCATTTGAACAGATGATACTTTATGAACTGACCCACTTAG
This sequence comes from Haemorhous mexicanus, assembly GCF_027477595.1. NCBI lineage: Eukaryota > Metazoa > Chordata > Aves > Passeriformes > Fringillidae > Haemorhous > Haemorhous mexicanus. Next base: position 147,453,880 of record NC_082341.1, read on the forward strand.
AGACAATACCAGGCAATGTTTGAAGCTGGTATTCTGATCTGGCACATACTTGCAAGTGTTGGTATCTCTTCTAATAGCCCTTTACCTCTACTGAAATCTGACTGCAATGGAAATGGGAGGAAAAGGCAATGCTGAATGTGATAAAATGCCTCTGAAAACACAATACATAGCTCAATGTACATAGCTCAACGTATTGTGCTCCAGCCCTTAACACAGAAGTTAATGACAATGGTTCCAGGTGCTGTGAAAAGAATTGGAACAACAGGACCGAAATGGTTTATTAGGAAAATTTACCTAATGAGAGGGTCACAAAATCAGGACTTGGGCTTACTCTCCCTTCCTTGGTAAGTCTCAAGTCTTCCTAGAGGCACCCCTTCATTGTGTCCCACTTCCCTTCATGAAACGTGTGGATCTCAATACTGTCCTACCCTCTGGAGTGATGATGGTGAAGTTTTCAAAAATGGTGGCAATGATAAGATTGGGAAAATACCTATAACAATTAGGAAGGGGTCAGGGAGAAGGATGTAACAGGTATTTCTTCATCAGATGTTTTGAACCTTGCCAGGACCAAGGCATTCTTCTAGGAAATCTTTGCCTGATGGAAGCACAACTGCTCTGATGTTCATCTGAGGGTGACATTCTGGCTAGCTCCTGTCAGAAGCTCTGCTGGTAGCTTAGACAGCACTTGAGATATGGAGGACACCCAAGCACTGAATCATTGTACAATTAGAACAAGCTGCTGAACTGTTCCAGAAAACATCTCAGTTTCAAACCATCAGGTTTCTCATATTTAGAGTAAATTTTACCATAACGAGCTTGTTCGTCTAACAGGCTGGAAAATCTGGTAGGAACTGCCAATTTGTACACATTTGCCACTAATAGGCTTCTCAAGCACTGTGGAGGTTTCTATGGCTGTGAAGCCATTCATGTGACCTCTCAGTCACTCTCTGGGGATGGATGTTAAATCCATCACAGCCTGCCTCAGAGCTATGACTTGTGTTATGGGTTGTAGTGGCTAGCAAAATTGTCAGTATCCAGAACTGCATTGTGCTTTGGCTGTCCAAAACCAGTCAGAAAGTCATCCCCTCTCCTAAAAAACAGCACTCTTCATGAACAGAATGAAAAGTCACCAGCTGGTGTGTGTCTGGCAGCAGACAAGTGGTGGAGTAACAGAGTCAGAGCCAAGTGGATGAGTTCACCAGTGGAAGGGCACAATGGGCACAGCCTCCAAGGCACATCACACTCAGATGGATGAAAAGTGTCAGCAGACTTAGATTATTAATGAATTAATAATGTCTCTTGTAGGTTCCAAAGAAAGTGCAGTTCTCTTTGCATTCTCTATACTTGCAGTGTGGTTGTGTCTGCAAATGAGAATCTGTCCAGTGGAGTGAGGCCTCCATTCAGGCTACAAGGCAGCTGCAGTACACATCATAGCTCTGTCAGCTGCCCAGTATAGGTCCTGGTGGGTTAGGGACAGCAGTTCTTTCCTTGAACCCTGGGAAAGGGTGTTACACGTTAGACAAAAACTTTTTATCCTCTTTGCAGTGAGTTCCTTCTTTGCTGACAGAACAATTTGCTCAGTGATTTGATGCTTCCTGACTGTTTAGTTACTTTGTACATTTAAATAGAATGAAGTTGAATCTGAATTATTCCACTTAGATGCAAGGAAAAACTCTGCAAAATAGGACTTTGAAAGACAATATTCTCTCAGTTTTGGTCAGTTTCTATTCCAAGCCACTGGGCATCAGGAACAGATGCCAGCTATCCCTGAAAAATACTGTCCTTCCTCTGCTGCAGACGGGAAGCAAATATGAAAGATGTTGGTCCATTCTGCCTGCTGGCAGGGATATTTACCTATTTGTGCCTTCTCAATGGCAGGAAATGGCCAGGAGGATGAGAGTCACAAGACTGTCATCATGGTAGACTCTGAATAGAAGCCCTAGGTTTAACAACTTCAGAAGGTTAACCCAAGGTCAGCCATCAGTTTATCAGAATGTAGTCACTTATTCAATGTGGGATCAAATCTGATGATCCCAGAAATTACTGCCCTGGGATCTAGTTTTGGTAGTTTGATTAAACTTAAATATGACAGGAGTGGAAATGAATAAATCTGGTGCTCCAGAGGGCACTCCCTGGTACTGTATCAACAACACAGTAACAAAAGTGCTTGTAATTTATCCTTAAAGTCAATTAAAGCTAAATGCAAGATGTTCAATTCTTTCTATGCAGTTTGTTTCTCTAAACTGTGATTTATTTGGGTTTTTTATTTTATTTGAGGCTTTGTTTGTTTGTGTGTTTGGGTTTTCTCATTTGTTTTCTTTTGGGTTTTTTGCTTTGTAACATCATGGTTTTTTCTGAGTTTTTTAACCAATATGGTCAAACCCCAAAGGCCAAACCATGGAATTCTTCAGATGGATTAAAAGTAATGAGAGCTTTAAATGTATCTCTTTTTTTACTTGCTATTTGAACTCTTAGAATTTAGGATTTTGATCCTTTTGGATTCAGCATTTCATTTTTCCCACTGTTAGCAAGGACTATCATTCTCAAGAATTCCAGGAGACAATCCTTCTACTAAGAAGCACTATACAAAGTGAGAATACAAATGGTATCCAGACTCTGGTGGGCAAACCTTTCTACCAGAGGAGGATTCCTGCCTGTAACCTGAAAATTGCAGGCAAGAGATTTCTGGTGTCCCATGATGCAGAAAAAGAGAATTTCACAGGATTCTGACCATTCAAAAGAAGTTATTCACATATTCAGAAGTGGTCTTATTCACCTTCATACACATTATTTGCTTCATTTTTGTATGAATATGATTGCATATAGTGAAGACCTATGCCATATATTTATGTGCTTGCATTTGAGGGGATTTAGAAATTGCAGTTGAGTGAATCTTACAGGCATTAGGCCTTAGCTCTAAAGAGATACTCAGAAGTGGCTGAAAGCCTTACTTTTATTAGGACTCTGATTTTTTTCATTAGAGCTATGCATTAAAAGCCTCAGCTTTAATAGAAATTTGGAAGTAAATTGCTGTGCTGCTTCAAAGCTACTAAAGTGGAATCTCATGTAGCTGCAAGGACTGCTTGCCCAGTCCAACAGCTCTGCTTCTCATGTTGCTTTCAATTTGTCCATTTTCTCTCTTGCTCAGCATCATTGCTCCCCTGACAGCCACTTGGATGTGCAGCTGCCATCGTTCTGTCACCTCTCTAGACAGACAGCAAGAGGTAGCATCAGTCTCTACTGAAAGACTGATAATGTGGCATCTTATTTCAGCTTTGAGGAGAATACTGTGAAAAGGGGTTGCCTTTCAGTATTATCTTGGTGGTTTTCTGAGTGATTTCTATAGTAGGAAAAGAGGTTCGATCTCCCTTTAGGATCTTCCAAGGCCTAATAGGTTCCTGCAGCCTGTATTAAGATGATGAAACCCCACCTGGACTGGAGAATCATAGACTCATAGAATCATTTAGTTTGAAAAATTCCTTTAAGATCATTACATCCAACCATTCACACAGCACTGCCAACTCCAGCACTGAACCATGTCCCCAAGTGCCACATCTATATGGTTTTAAATACCTCCAGCTATGGTTACTCCACTTGAATGTAAAGACTTTTTGTTTGTCTGTTTGTTATGTGTTTTCCAAAGAGAATGCTTTTCTTCTAAGCAGACAGCATTTTCCCTTGCTAAGCTGAGTTATCACAGGTTCAGCTCTGCTCCTTTTCCTGAGGAGAGGTGCTGTACCAGGGCTTGAAGTAAACCCAAGTGATGGCAATAAATTGTGAGACCTGGAATCAAGGGGTTAATCCTAGAGGAAAATACCACTTAGGAATAATTCAGAAAAGGGTCTGCAAGCCCTGAATCTTGCATGGGCTTGCAGTGGGGCCGGGCACTGGCCCCCTGCCCGGTGTGACAGACACAGTGGAACTCTGGAGGTAGGTCCAGAACTGTCAGAAGAGCAATCTCTGCTCCAAGAAATCAACTTTTACAAAGTCAGGACAGTCTTTATTCAAGCAAAATATTTGAACATAAGCTGGGCTGTAAGGATACAGTTAGTCTGCCAGTTTCAGTGAGCTGCATATGCTTCAGCTTCACCTGCTAAGGAAAAGAACTTATCAGGCAATTGTATTTCCACATTGTCATTCTGTTTTCCAGTTCAGTGAGAAGAAGCACCCTGATTTTACAGAGACTTCCCCTGAACAAGCAACTCATCAAAGCACTACAAGGCTATATTATGCATGGAAAATTATATTCTTTCATGTTGTACCTTGGCTTTCTCTCTTAAATGATGATTGGTGGGGGTTTTATTGATGTTCAGCAGCTATATATCAAAGACAGCAGCTCATAAGATCAGAGAAAAATTATGATTGTGTATTAGTGGCTGGTTATTATTTAAAAACAAAGCCTGTATTAGCTGCCCCTCCATCAGACACACTCTTGTGGATATTTTTTAAATGATTATTCCATTTTCTGAGTCTCACAAAACAATTTAAAGCTAAGCATAGCAGAGCTTATTCTGCTTAAGATATCAAGGGAATTTACATAATGACAAATTTAAACGCAAACACACAAATTAAATAAATTCGCATGTAAAGGAATATGCTTCAAAAGTTAGCACATTCTTGCTGGCTGGGATTCAGAGGATAATTAAAACCCTCAACCTTCTTGCTGATCATCAATCCAGAAAACACATAAGTAGGTTTACAGAACAAAAGGCGAAGGCCCTGCTCTTGGTATCCTGTCTAGACAGTGAGTTGACCTTATTTAAACTGCTGCACTGGGGGCCATCTCCCAGGACTTGAAATCCATGAAAGTTAAGGAGCTAATTGCTGGAGATCAAATCATAGTGTCCAATAGAAAAAGTGTCCAAAATTCCTATGTACTTTGGGAATATTTTTAAAGGGAAAATAGAGCCAAAGAACCCGGGAAGGAATACTGTTTAAACTACCATCTGCAATTCCTGTCTGTTGCTTGAGCTGTCTTGTTCTGTGCTAAAGTGAATCTTTGCACAGTTGTGCTGTGAGCCATTTTGAGGAACTAAGCCAACTGAATACTGAAAATAATTTTCCTTGGTTTGTTTTCCAGACAGATCAGTTCCTCAGTGTGATTCACTCGTGGACAGCCCGAGGAATGATGCTAGGGCAGGAAGGAACAGCAAAGAAGCTGAAATGTGATTATCCCTTTACTGACCATTGAATGCATTATTCATCTACTGCCATGCTGAGAAATATGTTTGTTTAGCAATTTGATGTCTTCTTTACAAGGGCATATAGGACAAGGGGGAATGGCTTCAAACTAAGAGAGAGCAGGTTTAGATTAGATATTAGAAAGAAGATCTTTGCTGCAAGGGTGGTGAGGCCCTGGAAGAGGTTGCTCAGAGAGTTTTTGGCCCATCTCTAGAATTGTTCAAGGCCAGCCTGGATGGGGCTTTGAGCTTGGTCTAGTGGAAGATGTCTGTGACCATGGCAGGGGGCTGGAATAAGAGGATCTTTAAAGTCTCTTCCAACCCAAACCATCCTACACTTCTACTATTCTTGATGTTTAGGCTGACAGGTAATTGTAATAAACTGTGATATGGCTTATTACCCATCCTTTCTCTTTAGCCCAAGCATTAGGGCCAAGATGTTCAGCATAGTGCCAGGAATAGGCGAGAGACTGAGAAATTCTGTAAAAGTTTCCTCAATAGTTACCTAATTAACCTGCTTAATTTGATGAGACTAAAACCATGTTCCAATTGGCTGTCATCTAGTTATGGTCTGTTCACTAATATTTTTATAATACTTCTTATTTGCATGGCATAACTCATTTCATGTGAATTATGGCATTTTTTTAAAAAAGCTGTAATTGTGGGAATGTGTAAAATTATCATTTATTCTTTTCTTCTGTATTTTACAGTCTATGTTTCAAAATCAGCTATAGAATATGACTGTAAAAAATGTAGTGTTTATCACAGCTAATCCTCTTGGTGAAAGCATGAATCTTAGCATGGTCTTACATAGTGTTGCTATGAAGATTAAATATCAATAGCAAAAGTGATGATCAAACTTTTCACTTGAAGAAGGTCTAGATGTTTTGACTCAGCAGAAAGTGCAGCACACAATTTGAAAAAAGATACATTTTAATATCCTGAAAAGTAATTTATTGCACCAAAGAAGCGTATGGGTAGATAGATGGATATGAAAGTACTCTGCTTATATCTGATATCTTGTAGTTATCTCAGATCAAGTCTTGGAAAAATCTGTGTGATTGTTTTAATAAATGTTTCTTGAGAAAACATAGTTCTCTGTGGGTTAAGTAATGAAAGGAAAACTCTGAAAACATGAAGATTTTTATTTTAGGCTACTGAGCCTTGAGTTTGTGCCATAAATTCCATTAGTGTGGGATAGCTGATAGATTTAAATTTGTGAGGAACTGCTTGTTCTAGATTTGTGAGTTTTAGATTCTTTTGGAGATGGCATAATCTGAGCTGGCATCCTCAATAATATCCTTTCTTAAAACCACTTATTTGAAAACCTAATCTTTAGAAACAAATAATCATTTAGGGTGGAAAAAGCCCTTTAAGATCCTGAAGTCCAATTGTTATCTTAGCACTGCCAGGTCCATCACTTAACAGCCCTAAAGTGCCCTTAAGAGCCACATTTTCACAACTTGTTAGCACCTCCAGGGCTGGCCACTCCACCATTACCTTAGACAGCCTGTTCCAGTGCTTGATAACTCTTTCCATGAAGATATTCAATATAAACCTCCCCTGGTGCAACCTGAGGCTCTTTTGTCCTATCTGTTGTTACTTTGGAGAATAGACAGATCCCCACTTGTCTAGTCCCTCTTTTCAGGGGGTTGTAGAGAGTGATAAGGTCCCACTTGAATCTCCTTTTCTCCATGCTAAACACCCCCAGCTCCCTCAGCTGCTCCTCACAGGACTTGAACTCTCTTCCCCACCTGCACTGCCCTTCCCTGGACATGCTCCAGCACCTCCTTCTTGTAGTGAGGGGCCCAAAACTTTATTTTTGTGGTACATTTTTCCACTTATATGGGCTTCTTACAAAGGAGATTTCTTCCTTCATAAGCACAGGGTATTAGGAATTAATGCCCACACTCTGAGAAGTGAGACAGATTGCCCTGATTTCAGAGTTCAGTTCAATTCTATGCTCTGTCATAGACTGTGGGACCTTTTCCCTCTGAGGTATTAAGGTACTTCCCTGGCCACTGAAAGGGAAATATAATAGAATTTAAAAATCCACCCAGTCCTCTGTTCAGCTTTTTGTTAGCTAATCAAATAGGAGGTAGATTGTTTTGGAGCCCAAACCCAGGAAACTCACCTGTGCTTGCATTGACACACAAACAAGGGCCTGTCAGTGACAAAACACCTTTAATTCAGGCACTCTCTCTTGCAGTGGGGCACAGAGGAGCAGTCACTCATCCACCCATGTCAGGTCTGTGTGCCTGCTGGGGTCACTGCCTCTGTTTTCTCACCTCCACTCTGTCCTTTTCTCTCTGCTCTGTCTTGGCCTTGCATGCCCTGGGGAAAGGCTGTTTCATGCACCCTTGTATCATTTACCCTGTTGCTGGACTCTTACAGTAGTTCAGGTCCTTGGGGGATCTTTGCTGCATGACACCAAACAACCAGCTGGGATGTTTAAACCTGAAAGCTTTTTCCTCTTCACTATGTGAGCAATCAGGGGAGGAAGAGGAGCTCTTGCCTTGCCTTTCCAGGCTTATTTAGGCACGTAAATTGAGTACTTGACTGAATTGCTCTCTCTCTTCATTGACCACATAGGGAGCCTCCAGAGGCTTATGTCCTGCCTTAGGCATCTAACATCAGACAACTACAAATTGGCTGTGTGCTATCATGATTATAATTTTTTTCCTCTCTAGCTTTATTTATAGCTTTAATCATTTCAGTTATTGTTTGTGTAGTTTCTATTACCTCTTTTTTAACAGCAAGATGCAATTTTTGCTTTTTTACCTTAACCATCTAGGCTACTTTTCTTATTCTAATAATAATTCACCTCAGAGAGCCTTCATCCAGTTTTCAATCCACTTTGCAAGCTGCTCTTATTTGCATCCTCCAAAGCCCATATGAATCACAGAATCACAGAATCATTGGGGTTTAAAGAAACCTTCAAGATAATCTTGTCCAACCATCTACCCAGCACCACCATAACCACCCCTAACCCCAAGTGTCATGGCCAGACTCCTCTTGAACACTTCCAGTGTCATGTCCAGACTCCTCTTGAACACTTCCAGTGTCATGTCCAGACTCCTCTTGTACACTTCCAGAGACAGGGACTCCAACAAACTCCCTGGTAATTTGTTCAAATGTCTGACCACTGTTTCAGTGAAAAAAAAATTTCTAATATCAAAACTGAACCTCCCCTGGTGCAACTTAAGGCCATTTTCTCTTGTCCTTTCACTTGAGACATAGCAGAAGAGACTGACCCACCTGGATATAACCTCCTTTCAGGGAGTTGAAGAGAGTGATAAGATCCTCCCAACCCTTTTCTCATCCAGGCTAAACAAACTCAGTTCCCTCAGCCACTTCTTATAACAATTATTTTCTAGACCCTTCACCAGCATCATTGTCCTTCTTTGGATAACCTCCAGTTCCTCCATGAGGTAGGAAAGGAGCCCATAAGACTGACACCAAGAAGATCCCACTGAAATTAACTACATCCAAGATGAAAAGCATTGTCTGTTAAATGAAAGCACTGTGAATATAACATTTCACCTCATTTCTGCCAATTTAAAAACTTCAGTGGAATGAGAACTGGATTTTAGCTGAGATTCTTGAGACAGTGAAGCCATAGTTAAAGTTTATTTGGGGGAGTTGAATTACCTATCTTTGCTCATAGAAGTGCTGTGGGAGCTTCACTGACTGGAGAGCCAAGATATCCCAATTCTTGATTGCTGGCTCTACACCAAATTGTCTGCAGACAGAATTTTATATGATTTGCTGAAGCTATCCCCAGTTTCTGGTCTGCTTGACTTTTCAAGCTGATATAAAAATAAATCCCTTCAAGTTTCTTGGCACAGTGGAAAATTATCTAGTTTTATACACTAGCCTTTTTTAATAAGTTTTGTTTTCTGGACAAAAGCCTCTATTTATTTCCCTAGGCTAAGCAGGCAGGTTGCACACAGTGAAGCTGCACTGGTGTCATGCATTAAGCACAGCTCCTAAAATTAGTGACTATCTGTGGATACAGCCCACTGCCAGAAAACCCAAGGAGCAGAAAATGCCTAAAATGCTTGACACCAAAGAAGTGCTTGTAGCTAGAGTGATTGACTGACCTTTTTTTTACTGGGGATTGTCTTTTCCAGGAGGAAATACTTTCTGCCTTTGTGCTTGTTACTTTCCTGATAAATGGAACAAGAAAACAGTTTTGCTTTTACTCATTCATTTTACCATCTGTGAGACTCAAGAGGAGATTTGATCTGCTAAAAGTGATGTGTGATTGATATCATTATATTCTGGATAGAATGCATTCAAATATTTTTATTTAAGGTCCAACAAAATAATGAGCTTCTTTTTTGCACAATAAAATCCTACATCATTTACACTTTGGCATTCTTTAAGCTGTGCTTGCAGAACACTTTTAAAAAGTACCCACAGCTTTCAGTTTGTTTGAAAAAATATTATAATTTTCACATACATTTAATTAAAATTTGAAGAGATTTAAATGGTGGCATGAAGCAGATTTCTGCTGGAAGAGAATGTGAGAAAAAACACCCCCTAAAATGCAGCAGAACTTTTTTATATTCTTACTGTTCATACTTTGTCATTAATTTTCTATTATTTTTAGAAAATGTTCTCTGGTATGTATTTTCTTATTCAGTAATTATTAGAAGTACAGATCCGCTCATGCAGAACTTCAAATAAAGAAGTTAACCACCTCAACCTGATCACTTTCAGCACTGGGGACACCACAGACCCACCACCACAAACTGCTTTTTTGCTCCACAACCTCCAAATTCTGAATATTTTGTATTCCATACAATTCCATTATGTATCATATTTTGTAATCCATATCATATTAAAATACCACAGCTTGACTTCACTTCTGGTTTAAAAATTGTCTGTACTGAAATAAGAGTTAGAAATGAAACCCAAGCATGAGAGACCTGATCTGTTTCTTCAGCATCAAATCTGTTGATTGCAGTGACTACAGTAGATTTTATCTTCCTTCACATTTGGGGAATTAGTGAATCAACATGAATAAGTGATGGATCTTATTTTCTTTTTATTAATTTTATTCTTTGCTAAGTGTCACTGCCAGCATGGGGTAGCTTGTAATGACCACTAATTTCATGGTCATCTGCAAAGTCTTAATTTGTAATAGCAATAGGAAAGCTTTTAACAGCCAGATCTGTTTGTAGGTCCCTTGACAGTTCTTCTTAAGCCCACAAATCCATGCATTTTTCAAGAGAAAGGGTAATTTTTAAATAGTGTTCTGCTTCAAAGATGTAGTTAAAAACTGCCAAAATGATATTTAATATTTCAATATTTAGATTTCAAATTTTTCTCTCATTTTTCTTTTCATGGTACAGCTAATGTTTTATGGTTTTAGCATAATGAGGGTGAAGTTGAAACAAGACATGTATGATTGAGGTTTACAGTTAACCTTTCTAACATTTTAAATTTGCAGAAATTCTACTATCTTGAATTTTATCACCAACATGTGATGGAAAAAAATACCAGGATTTCAACAGGATAAGAAAAACATCTAACCTGGCAGACTGTGCATTGAGCTGACAAGGTTAAAAGCTAAGAAAATTTGGCTGAGTGATGGTTGCTGATTAAATATGAAAGAACAATAAATATGTAATATTATAATGGTGGTTTTATATACTCCATTTTAAAAGAGAGCTGTAGTTTAATGAAACCTTAATTTAAACAAAAAAGAATTAATTTCTTGTATTTTTCTTCCCTCCCTAAATTTACAGGAGCCAAATAAAATTAGAGCCTTTGTTTGAACATTTTAAAGATTTTACTAGTTTTGGACTGCCTGGATACTTGCTTTTATTAATATTTTATCCTACTTCTTGCCTTGAATTGCATTTTTTTGTGGCGATACTTTAATTAAAGGGAGCTGAGAAGCAGAAGAATTGTTCTTCAAATCTTCAATTGAAATAAAATGGGGTTTGGTGCTGCCAATGTGAGATTGAATGGTTTACTCCTGAGGTTTAATTTATATCAATTATAATTGACCATCCTGCGAGTATAACATGGATAAATGTTAAGGAGAATGTAACTGCTGTGATTTTTCATAGCCAGCACTGTGTAGTTTGCAGAGTCTTTAATGTTGTGTAGCTAAATAGGCATTAATATGGTGTGGTAACAGCCACCTGTCCAGCTCAGGTTGCAACATGCCATCCTCACTAACTCCTGTATGTCCTTCTTGCAGGGGAGTAAAATGAAGGGAACATAAATACATCTGACAAAGTCATCAGGGATTAGAAAACAGAATCCAGCAATAAATATGGTAATTAGGCAATTTGAGACTTAAAGCACAGGGTTCTTTGAAAATGCAATTTTGGGACTGAGAACCAGCACTGAAATTTTTACCATTAAGGAGAATTATGATAGAACTGAAACTTTTTAATGACATTTAAACATTTTTTATTGGGAATTTAATAACTTTTCTGCTCATGCTAGGGAAATTTTAATGATGAAGCTCCGTATAGAGAGCTTTCTGTGCACACCCGTCCTCCCTACTCTGTCTAATCTCCAGCAGCCGAATTTAGACTCCTCCAACATTCTTTCAATTGCAGTATGATGATGAGGGACTGCTTAGCTAGCAATGAGAATGTGTAGTTTCATGATTAACAGTAATAGCACAAACTAATTTCATGTATTTGATAACCCTAAGTTAGCTTTGCCATTTTCAGTGTTATATTCCTCATTAATATCTACATACATTTTTGTGGTCAGTGTTTCCCATTATGATAACATGGTAACAAAGCTAATATCTTGAAGCTTTGTAAGTAGGTGATTCCTATTAAAGAAGGCTTCATGACTTTTTAAAGTGGAATTTGAATAAGTCAAGATGCCAAGTCTAAATGCATGACAACAGTAAAATTTCTTTACATCCATGAGATTTTTCTGCCATGTCACTCCACTCCTCCCCACTCTCCAGTCTGCCATCAGCTCCTCCTTGGCCCATGGGGAAATCTTTTGGTCTTTCAAGCAATGGCAAAACTCAAATAAGAAATCTGTGCATGACACCTTTGGGGAATGTATGATGTTAATTTGGTCTTGGTGATAAACCGTAAATTCAACGTCACACTTTGTGGGGACCAACCCAGGAAATCTGCAGACTTGCACTCTTTCAATATTTCAGAGTGTGAAGGGGTGGTAGAACATTTTTCAACTGTATCTGCAGCAGTGTTATGTTTAATTAGGGACCACTACAGATCACTAATAAAAGTATAACGAAGCAAGTCTCACTGTAACTTGCAAAATTATTCTAACTAGCCCTGAAAGCTGAGGCAGATGGAGGCAGCTGAGGCAGAGGTAGATAATGATCTATGCTGGGCATCAATTGCATTTCCCCTGGGCTTGGCTAAACAAAATGTGGGGTGCTCCAGGCTGGGGAGCCCTCCCTCTCAGCATGGCAGGGCAGCTGTAGTGCCACAACATCATCTTATTTTTGCAGGAACAGTAAATGCACGTGTGATGGTAAAAAAATCTGTATGTGCAGGTGAGGGGTGCTGTTCTGCTTTTGAAACTGTGCAATTAATGATGAACACTCTGTACTGCTTCCTAGACCCTAAATCTGTGCACAGAAAGTATACAGGTACTCAAACAAAAAGGTCAGGAAGTTTTGAACCCTTTTGCCAGAGGCAGGGTAACCAGGATATCTGCCACCCCAAAATATTTCCCATGTGGCTGCAGTGCAGGAGACAGGATGGAGAGAATTACGTGCTGATAAAAGTTAATGAATACTTTGTGTATGCCTCAGAGAATAAGCCCCCTTGATTTTTAAATCTCTTCTGTGTCACTTCAGCTCCCCAGACTGATCAGTATCTCTCAGACAAGGCTTTGTCATTGGAGTGCAGCCAAAGCATATTTTGGCATAGGCAATACTAACAATCTGCCACTCTGTGGATAAATAAACATTTGCATCATTGTGTGTTTAAAAACTAATCCTGAAAGGCCTTAAGTTGCATTTGCAAATGTCCTCAGTGTCAGTCTGGGTATTCCCAATGTCCTCAAGAGCATTTTCCAATGAGCTCCCTTTCCTGCATTGTGTGATTTCCATCTGAGCTTTAGGGGATGCTCACTCTTCTTTAGCTTTTTTTTAATGTAAAAATTCCCAAACTGAGCCACGTCAATGTCACTCAGCTGTCTTTGCTGTCACTGCTTTTGTGCAAAGTTCACACAAAGCTAACAATGATCTCAACTGGACAGCAAATCCACAGCCCACCTGATATTTTTGGATTGCCTTTTCACATGAGCAGTGCTGCCCAAAGCAGATGGACCAATACAGTGATGAGAGGAAATAGTCTTGTTGTGTATGTATCTACTGCACCATTTCAGTGTCCAAAGCTTTTCCATTAAAAGGGACCATTGACCTTAACACCTCAAAACATTTCAAAGCCCTAAGTAAACCCATCCATTTCTATCCTGAGTTCATGTATTGCCTTGCAATCTAGTGCCTTTTTTGATATTTGATGTTTTTAGGTAAATGTTTTACAGGAAGGAAAACAAACCCAGAAAGAAATGAAACAACATCAATTTCAGAGCACATTTGGTTTCCTGAAATAAATCTTTGCAAAACTGTCCCTCAGTTTTGCAGCATTGCAGTTTGGATTGCTATATCCTTCTGTCTCTGTGGGACTTCAGGTTCATAAACCAGTGAATGAATTATATTCATTCATTTGTTTAGTTTTATTGTCTGTGGCAGATAGGATAAGGAAAATAACTTTGTGTAATAAGGAATCTGTGACTGATGCTGTGTAAGTTTGAAAAATATAAGTCATGGTTGTTCCTGTGTATGCAACTGAGCCCAGTTTGGTGTAAAGAAATCATAGAAATGCACTGATTTGTGGCATTTCTGCAGTCTGTAACTATGGCCACACTTGAAGACTATTTCCTTATTCTCTGTGCTTTCTAATGTTTCTCCACTCTCTCTGATGTTGTTTGTTCCCACTCAGCCACACATTTGCACCTCCTTTCTGTCTGTAGAAGAGAGCAGGAGCTGCTGCAGGACCCAAGCACACATGTCCCCAGCCACATGTCTCTTGTCCCAGCTTTCCAGTGGAGGAGGATCCAGGTGCAAAAGCCTTTTCCATGAGCAGCTGCCCTCATCCCCCATTTGAGGAAAGGTTCTGCTTTGGAGTACAACAGGAATGGCCACAACTGGTCCCCAAGAGACCCTGGGGCCCAGGGAGGGCTCCCTGCCATGGCGGGAGGATATTTCTCGCAGGAACTGTGGCCATGGAGAGTCCTGGCAGGATCAGCTGTCCCTGAAGAGCTGTAGCCTGGGGAAGGGCTTGCACCGGAGCTCTCTTCTCTGCTTCATGCCATAGATTAATTCTGTGCATTCAGTGCCGTGACAATAATCAGTGGTGACAGGTTACTGCAGGGACTGTGATGTCGCCAGTGGGAACCCCAGTAGCATTTGAGAAAAGTCTAAGGGATATTTTGAAGTTTAAATTTGGATCATGTTCATTCTACTTAATATTACTTAATTACCTAATAACAGTTTTTCTATCACAGAGACCAGCTGAGCCAGAGAAATTGCAGAAAATGCACAAAGGTCTCAAAGTGATGTTGGGGTTTGGTTATGCTTGTAAGTGCATTGGGAACATTTGGACTGGCTTGTTAACACAGTTTTGACTCTCTGAATGAGATTTAAAGTGAAGATGAGATGAGAAGTTCCCATTTGACTCTAAATACGGACAGGAGGCTGTTTATTCCTTTTTTTATTCCAATCTATAGTTCTGGGATTCTGTGACATTGTGCCATGGCTTTGCTATTGAAGGCTGGCTCATTGCTGGAAAGTCAAACCTCAAACTCAAAAACTCTAGCTCTAAAGAAGTGAAAAATGCAAGTGCTGATACAATGTATTTTAGAGCAATTCCTGGAATATGAGACCTTGGAAGCACGGTGGTCTGCCTGGAAGCCAATATCCCTTGCAGTTCATATAATAGAATTAATCCTGTGCATTTTGCTTGATCTCCAGGCATTACTCCAGGTATTTGTCATGAGGAGAGTAACACAATCCCTTCTGACCAAGCCCAAATCATCCAAGATTTTATAGGCTAAGACCAACACCTTGGTTGCTAACTGGAAGGCAAATGGCAAGCAGCAAGGACTGTGGGTTTCTAGCTTTACCATGTCTCCAATGAACCACTTCATTCAATAACCAAGCTGCATCCTGCCTTTGCTCCAGTGCCAAGCAGTCCCAGAGCAGAGTCCCCTGTGGAGCAGATTTTAGCAGCCTCAATTCTTTAGTTAAACTGGAGGAGGAGCTGGTCAGTTAAAATTAAAAAAAAAAAACCCAACACCCACATCTCATATTGCTGTGTATGACTTAGATGTTAAGGATGGGATTAGAATTTGCAAGAGCTAAGACTCTTCAATATATTTGCATATATTATGTAAATGTCCTTGAAAATATATTGACATATATTAAACATGTGAACTCTGTAATTTGTGGTACAATCTCTTACACTGAGAGTGATTCTGCACGAAAGCTAGTAAAGTTTGGCTTGAAAATATGCATAGTAAATGTTTATATAATTAGCCAGACACACAAAGTGTAAGGCTAATTATTTTAATTGATTGATTTCAGTTGCGTAGACCAATTCTTAGAGTAATTACTTGACAAATCTTAATTGATTAGTTTGCTTTTTTTTTGAAGGCATTATTAAAGCTATCATTCCCTGGGGGATCTTCCTTTCCAAGAGAAATATATATCTTATATAGCTAATGTCCTGGACACTGGCACAGCACTTGCTGTTCAGGGACAAAGCGCTGCCAGCCCTGGAGGTTTTCTCACCAGCCAGTATTAAAGGTGCTCAGATGAACAATGTGGAAAACAGCTGCCCCTGCAGAGAGTAATCCTCTAATATCCAAGTACTTGTCTGAGCCTGGAAATGGCTGAGGAAAGAGCAGGAGCTGCTGCTGCAGTGGCATGTGTGCAGAGGATGTGGAAGCATGGAAGGCAAAAGCTGTATTTTCTGCGTAGGAGCAGTCTGAGCTGCATAACTTTACTTAAAATGTAAGGTTTCAGGGAGCTTCACCAAGGAAACAACACTTTTTCCAGCAAAGTCATCAGGAAAATATTCCAACTATTTTGGTGGTAGCAGCATTTTGCCTCAAATCTTTGGGTCACAGCCACATATCAAATCTGCTCCATGGATGTTTGTGTTTGTGACTATATACTAGCTAAAGAGGCAGGGCAATAAAGTTTCTGGTTTGCTTTGCTGTGATTGCATTGGCTCCAAATTTTTTATGTCTTTAAACTAATGTTTCTAAAAACACAGAGTTCAAAAGCCAGTTCTACACAGGAAGGTTGATGCTTTGTTCACTGTGATTTCATTGTTAGTGAGATTAACTCATGGAACAGAAATAGTGAACCTGCTAATTTAATTCCCCCACCACAATCTTCCTACCAAAATGCAACACTCTTGTCCCAAATACAAAGACCTTACAAGAAAGAAATTAACTTGGAAAATGTATGTATTTCAAGGGGGGGGTGGGGGTGGGTTTTTAAATTGTTTTTTGGGGGTTTTTTAATTCCCAGAAGTAACAGAATAATGTACTGAAAACCAGGGAGGAAAAATCAATCTGAGGCAAGAAGCAAGCATGAAATGCTGTAGCCCAAGTGGATAAAATGAGATATAAGCAACTGAAAACAGAGACTTAGCATGGGAAACGTTAAGCAACCTTATCTCTCTGTGTTGCTAGCAGCTCCATCTGTTACACACAGTAAAAATACTGAAACCAGAAAAGCAAACACAGCAACGATCAACTTTATTTATTGAAATAAAGATGCATAAAACAACACTCCTATATCAAAATGTCCTAGAGGGAGAAAACCAATCTCACCAACATGGTTTCCCAGTACTGGAAGAACTATGAAGGGAATTGCTGGAGGCAGAGAACTGCTTTCTCTGTAGGTAGTGATACACCCTGAGATACAGAGGACAGAAGGGTTTCTAACACAACAGAGGTTTTATATAAATTTTTCCAATTTGGATTTTCTAAAGCTATATTAGAGACCCTGGCTATTCTGTTCTCTTTTTTTGAAACTAATTGTTCTGAAAGTATACTGGTCTAAGTAATTTACCGTTTCCCTAGGAGATTATAAAGAGGGAATCTATTTTGATGGTTAATCATTAAATGGAGCCCTTTCCATTTCCAGGAAGAGAACAGCTCCTACAGTGACTGAAGTGAAATGCTCTGTATTCATGCAACCTTGGGTTGTAAATAAGCTGAAAGTCATGCAAGCAATGGCACATGTGAGTCAGGTACTCTCTGGATAAGCAACTGGAACCATTCAGTTTGCCAAAGGGCACCTTAGGAAAGAGGATGCTATCATCTGAGTGATCTAAAATATGTTTTCTGCTATGCCTGCTGCAGATGACATTTTTTGTTCTGTGCATTCCTAGATAACTTACTTAAATTGCAAATTAAATTATGATGTCAATAATCATACAAAAGTATAATTTTTGTGGGTGTTTTTTTCGGTAAAGAAGGAGTCAACACTGCAGTTAAACAGGCTGATCTAGCTCCCTTCTCCAGCAGTGCTGAAACGAGGATTCAGAAACTGTAATAACATTGATACTCCCATTTGCAACATCTACTGAAGATTCCTTCAATCAAGAATTTAAATCAAATGAAATCTTTGCCGAAAGCACAAATCAGTCCTACAAATGTATCATTGCATTTGATTCAGGCAACTGCCCATCTTCTGATCAAACATAAAAATTATTTTCCTTTTAACTAGTTCCTTTCTCACCCAGATGTTCTTGGTGTTTGTATAAAATACCACACATAATTATGCTAAATTTTATGGCATCTGCTTAGCTGAAGCAAATTTAGTAATTTTTTTGCAGAAATATACAGTCAAAGAAACGTATGTGACCTAAATGTTTGCAGGACTAATGCTTAAGTGTTGATGTATGTGTCCTTTTCCAGAGAGTTTTTAAACAGAGCCTCTGAAAAGATCTCTGAGTTCCAGTAGAACACACCAGAAAATGCTGGATTACTCAGCTGCATCACCAAGCATGGCAAGTGTGTGTGGATGTGGATGTGTTTGGGTAATTTCTGTCAAATCAAAAACAGGAAGTAAAAGGGGTGAGTCTCTGCTGCACAAAACAGATCCCTAACTGTGGTAACCCTGCTGACCACTTCACTGAACTTTCCATGTAGAGCCCAGGTGATGTCTTGCAATGAGTGCCAGCTCTCCACACCTCTGGGATGTTGCTCTGAAGGCACTCCATGCTCCTTTCAGTCTCCTGCCACTGGCTCCTATTCATCACAAAAAAGGCTCAGATGCCACACTGGGAACGAACCCCAGCCTGACTTCCCTGGAATGTGTTCCCAGCCTGGGGGGGCTCTGAAGCTGCCTGGATGCTCACAGACAAAGCAGTGCCACGGCACACAGCCATGCTCCGTCCCACAGAGTCCCCTTCTGTTCCATGATGAGCACAATCCTTGGTGTGAGTTGGCCCACACCAGGGAGAGGTTGCCCACAGATTGCCCTGGCAATGGTTTGGGAACAGCACAGAGCAGCTGTTGTGGGCTTAAACATCTTGTGCTGAGGATAGGGGCTTGGAGAGGGGGTATTTGATGTATGGCTATAAAATCCATGTTTTCACTTTGCTTACTAGGACCAGAAGAGTGGTCTCTAGGAGGTTTTATCTAGACACACAATCTGAAAGGTATGAGCCCAGCTCTTTTCACATGCAGCTTCTGAATTATTAAGCTACAAAGCCCACTTAAAAATGAAAGTTGGGACTTTGCTTCCATAGTGTTTTCCCTTCTCAGCATCATGAATAAATACAAATGAAGTTTTACTTTCTATTACATCATCAGTGTTTGGCTGTGCTTGCTCCTGCTGTAATTCCTGCTCTGTATTTTGGAAGGAACACAGCTAATGAATGATCTTTGTTGCCAGGGTTTCACTAATCATTTTATGCTCTAGGAAGCTGCTGGGAAATGTGAATGTGCCATGTTGCTCCAAAAGTCTTCATGCTTATATACTGCTTGTGTCAGGTTCTGTGGTTGGTCTCCAGCAGCAAAGATCTGTCTGAGCTTGCGTGGCTTGGGGAGGTTGCTAAAACTATTACATTCTCTCCCCATTTCAAATATGTCTTTCTCATGTCTTCCCATTGTGCCTACAGAGGACTCTGCTTCCCTGACTTTAAGAGTTTGTGCTATTTGTTTGATGGGGTTTTGTTTTCTTTTCCCAGCTATCAGTGATGCCTGGTCACTATAAAAGTGTGAACCATTTTTTTTTCTGAGATTAGTGTTCCTACAAATCTTCCAGGTATTCATTATTAGAATGATTTACATAATTTCCTGCACTCACCTATGTACAGCCTGTGCCAGTTTTGTAGGGATTGGTTTAAACTTGTCTTGTGCATCCATATCAGAGAAAATATCCCTTTAGATGCTGATGAATCTATGGTGATAATTTAATATAAATAGCTTTGATGTGATAGGAGGGAGGCAGGAAGGGAAATGATGCCTGTGATTTTGACCCCTTGTTGAACCTGTGGTGCCTGAGGGGAGACATCTCCAGTGCTGAGAAGTGCACAGGAGACAGGATCCTGTCTGAGATGAGGTTAATCTCAACCCAAGTGAAATTTTAATAAATCTTTCCTGATTTACTGCAAAATTTCAATATGAACCCCACTTAGCATTTGCACAGACAGGCTCCTTCTCCTCAGTTGTCACATACACCACACTACATTTACAGAACTTTTGGCCTTCACCTTCCATTTCTAGGACATCTTCAATCTGGGGACTGCCATGCTTATCAGATTTGTGGTCTTCTACCTTTATAATTCTCAGAGAGGTGAAGGCTCTTGAGTTGCTCTATTCATGAACTTGCCAGGCTTAGTGCATGGAAAAGGCTTGTAAATTGTTTTTTTTCTTTTCCACTGAGTTTGTTTTCCAGAAGACACCATTAACAAACACAGTACAATTTTGCCTTTTCTTTTGTGACCAATGCAGTCACATGGATAACATCCACCTGGAGCAAGCCCATCTCTGTAGAAGCCTGGCTCAGCCTGGTGCTGCTGGTATGAATGGTTACTGATGAGTGAAATGCAGCACCTTTAGAGCCTCCATTAGAACTAATAAGTTTCACCTCTGCTTTGTTGGTTGTGGTTGCTTTAATTTAAAATATAGGGCACATTGACTCCTCTGCCTTTCTTTCTCAAAACAAAAAATTACCTTTTCTCCTTCTCTGTGTTATCTGAAGGTAGGGGCCAGCCTCAGGGAAGATGCCAGTTGATGTCTGCCACCTAAGGTCCTGTCCTTGACGTTGATGTGATACTTGAAGATAATCCACATATACAAGTTCATATCAAATGAACCCTTACACAAGAGACAGAAGAACCTGGGGCATGACTCATGATTTTCAGAGCTGTTTTTATGTTTTACTTTGTTTATTGAGTCACTTTGTGTTTCCCTTTGTGTGAATTCTGACTGCTGCTTCTGACATTACGGACAGCATCCTTTGGTCAAGTTCTGTTTCCCTTAGTCACATAAAGCCTTTGAAGTCTTTCATCACCAATACAGTCCAGCTGCACTGAAGCATGGTCTCCAAGTCATTTCAAAGCACTGATTCATGATGACTTTTTGCTGTGGTATTATTCTTCTGTTTAACTTCCTCATTCTATTGCAAAATTTGAAGATGTCCTCAGCGCTGCCCAGCTTTAGCCATACAGTGCTCTGCTGAGAACTTGTACAGGTCTTGTGGACAGATGGTTCCTGGTTTCTGGGATTGCAACAAGACACTTCATAGGGCGTTAACATTTACTGCCACAGATAGTGAGAACATTGCTTTCTGTTTATCTTTATAGATAATCTTATTTGTGAGAAAATAGTGGCTCAACCTTTTTAACCTTCTGAACTTCTGTATGCTTTCAGACAGCTGCTATGTTTCACTGTCTTTCTTTATTATAATCAACGTGTTCCTGAAGTGTTATCTTCTGTTCCCAAACAGAATTTCATTCCTCAACTACTGTGACTGAATTCAAAATAGATGATGTTTAATCTCTGCCTGTATGAGTAACAAACAGGGTATTCATCTATCACTGGTCACAGTGAGTGCTGGATATACAACATGAGGATTTCTTTTAAACAATGGATCCAGTTTGAGGAATGTGAAATATCTGTTATGTTCTTTTCACTCTGAACTTCTGCTTTGGTTCAGGGTAAGTAAATCTTCTTTAGATTGAATGAGTAAAATGAAAAAAAAAAAATTGAAAAAAAAAAAAGCATTGCTGCACATATACAGAATTTATAGTAGGCTAGACTTAGGCTAATCTTTTTTTAGTGTCCAGCATTTTTTTATTCTGTTTTGCCACTCTGTCTGTTTATTAAGTTATACCTAAAAGGTGAAGTAATGCTGCACCATGATATTGTGTCTTGTGTACATCATAGTATATCACAGACCAGATGCTCTACAGATGCAAATCAAGAGGGATTCAGTGGCATCTGTGGAGCAGTACTGGTTTATTAATCAATATATCAACTGGAGATCTGTCTCTTTATATGTAGAGATACATTCATACATAAAAGAGCTATAGAAAGTATGTTCATTGACTTGTCAAGTTCCTGACACTTGAAAAGGAGAGCTGATAGATGAAGTACGAGTGTCCAGGTGATTTCATGGAACAGCACTTTTATTTTACATTTGACAGGAGAGAGAAACAAATTCAGCAAAGACTCTGCTCCAGAAGTTTAATCCTGACAAGAAATGTGTGACTATGCTACATTATGTGTGCGTGCACACAAATGTGTCTTTCGAGTGAGGATATGTGCGTGCATACATGTGTGCTATGCAATGTATACATAATATCAGTTACAGTATCTGCTTCCCTTACAGCTGAACTGGGAACATGAACAGAAGCAGAAAATGTGTGAAAACAGCTGTCTCCAAAGAATCCCTCTCCTCTCTTGACTGCAGGTTGCCAGTGTTTCCTAGAGACTGCACAAGCTACAAAGTTGTGCATTATTTAAGAGAAAGGCACACAAATCCCCTATGAGGATTCAACCCGAACGCGTTCTTTAAAGAGCGAGGTTGATGATGCTGATGCTTGATTGTACTATAAAGCTGTGCACTTTTCCATGCCAGCAGAGAATATGCACTGAGCAGTCATTCAGTGCCTCAAAAACATCTGTGGCAAGACACCTGATTCGATTTAATCCCTTACCTCGCCAGGATTTTTGCAAGGCTTTTCATGTTGAATACAATGGGCTCTTCAGCTTCTTTCCTGAAACCCTTGGCAGCTCTACCAAATACTCCATTGCCCAAAGCTACTGGGGGATATCAGTTACAACAAAGAATATATGACAAAGTGCACTGTAGTATTGCTAATCATCCACACTAAGCAAACAGGGACTTGGTCTATCAGGATTCTTCAGCACGTGCTATATGCCAGGATATTCGTGGTGGAGAATGGAGTTGGAGGAGGTGACACTGGGGCACCAAGCTTAAGGATGCCCAGCACAGCACATTCACCACAGCCTGCTACAGGTGCAGCTCGAGCTTACCAGCCCTCTTTTGTGTGGTGCTGTTCAACATGCTGCTGAGAAAACTGCACAGCCATTTTGAGGCTGCCAGAACCCAAACTTTACTTGGGGGCTGAGAAGTCTCTTGGCTCCCAGGGTCTGTTTGAGGTGACTGTCATTGTCACATGTGGGGACAGTGACAGAGGTGTGTTCTCCCTGGCCGTTGCCAAGACAGTGGTTCTGCTGGCTAACCAGTGAGTTTCTGAAATGGTTGGTTTTGTACATTTTCTGCTTGGAGATTAAGCTGAGCAGAATGACAGCCCTTGATCTGCTCTCTGCTCAACATGAGGGAGGCAAATTAACACAGACGTGGGAAGAATCAAGAACTGAAGTCTAAATCAAGAGGAAAGACAAGTTTTGAGAGGGGCTGGTGAGTGATACAGCAGGTTATGAGCAGCTAGGAAAGGAGCATGAAGGAGCACGAGAAAGGCCACCTCAGAATGATTGGTGAATGCTCACTTTTTTGGGGGGAGAGTTTTTTTGGCTTGCTATGACCTTCCCCCTCTGCTGCAATGCTAGGACATCTCAGAACAGATGTCCAGTTCACCATGTCCACTACTAGATTTTATGTTCTAAAGCCACTGAGCACCAATGCATGCCAGATCCTGTTTATGTGCTGGACTAAATATCTCCATACTTCCTAGAAACTGATTCACCCACATGGGGAGAAGAAAAAATGTTCACCAACACTGCAAGGAATGGGCTACAAAACTAAATTAATATCAATAGAGTGAAAGTGGCCAAGGTTGGAAAAACTGAAATACTCCAGCAATCAGTTTGAAACATTAATAAAGACAGAAACCATCTTTATGGAGTAAGAGAGTTAACAGAGAAGTAACTCACTAGTGACACAGAGATAAGCCACTGGGCTATCAGCTCATGATACATTCATCAAGCCATCTCAGCTGAGATATGCTCAGTAAACCTTTATCTTCATAGAGCTTTACAACCTGTGCAGTTTGTTTGGGCTGTTTTTTCAGCACCTTCTGATTTCTGAGGAGTTACAGAGAAGAATCTACTCCAGTCTGTGACCTGGCTGTTTATATTGTAGCTAGAGGTCACCTCTATGCTTGAACAGAATCCTTATCAAACTAAATGCTCTTTTTTCCCCTCAGGCATCAAAGTTTTGGCATTATAAAATAACCTGAGTTGAAAGTTCATATTGATATGAACTCATATGAGTTCATACTCACATAATAGGCAGCATACAAGCAGGAAAAATAAGTTGAATCTATTGTTTTCCCATGACTAGAATCCCATTTTGTTTAAGGACACTGGAAGTAACCTGCTCCACTCAGTGATTATAGTAGTGATGGCTCTTCTAACATTTAACCATAGCTACAAGAGTGTAAATCCAAGTTATACACTCCAGGGTGAAAATGGCTGTGGTCTCTATAGATTTCCACAGCAGATACAGTCTTACCCTGCAGTAAAACAAAGCAAATAATTAATAACCTAGAGCCATCTCTCTCTGTTGGAGTATATTAAAAGAATGAGGAGAACTGCAACTACCATTGGTGGAAATAGTATCTACCCACTTTCTGAGGTTTACTCCTTGTTCTTTGGGTGACTCTGAATGCAGGATTAGACATAATCTCTGAGGCCCAGCAGTCTCCTTTGCGTGAGAGATGAGGGAATTGATTTTGGCCAGTGCTGCTTAAAAATCACTGGCTGCCACATGGGAACTAGGGACTATGTGTGCCACCCAAAATTTGGTGCTCTCCTTTATCCAACCTGCTTTGAATATTTAGCTAGAGGGTGAGGGAAGCCAGGAATCACTCTAATGTAATATTAACCACTTGTATAGGGATAACATGTGCTGCTACAGAGCTGTTTACTCAGGACTCTCAGCCATCACAGTTTAAGGAATTCCCTTTAATCCTGTGTGCTGCATTAGGTAACTGGACAACTATTTGCAGTAAGATAAGCTTGGCACTCCTGATGTTCGTGGTATTTCTTATGCAGGCAAAGACTGCAGACACAGAGTTTACCTGTTTATCTGTATTAGTAATCTTAAAAGATGGTGAAACTCAATGATAACAGTCACATTTTGAAACCATATTGTTAATAAAAGGTAAAATGTTTTGTGTTTATCTGATTGAGATGGAACAGCTCCAGCCCAAGCTTGTCTGTGACTGGAGTAGGATAGATATTTACTTTCTGTTGTAAGCATTGTAGTGACCTGCAAACAAGAGTCAAAATACTGTTCTCCTGCATGTGGGAGGTTAAGCCTTCTTCCCTGAGCACTGTGCAGGGAGCATGCAGCTCAGTAATGCTCATGCATTTTACATTGGTATCAGCAGGGTTTTGTTTCTCCACCATGCTCTAAACAGAGCTGAAATGGCACCTCTGGGTCAGAGAGAACCAAAGGCACAGCCCAGGCTGGAAGGAAGGGATCTGCCTGCTCTAAGGGCATTGCAGAAGAAAACCTGAGGCAAAATGATCCCACAGGGACATGCAGGGAAACCCAAATGCTGATAAAGGGAGGCTCTGATCAGTCCCTTAACTGGTCTGTGGAGGGCTAGGGTCTTTGGCTCATTTCCATGGGCTTAACATGTGACTGTGACCTGACCTATCTCTCAGGTATGAAATTTAGTTTGCTGAACCATGTGTCAACTACTTAATTACAAGTTCTATTCAAAACTGTATAAATATTATTATAAGATGATCCTTTGGTGTCCCTTCCAAACCAGAATATTCTGTGATATTATCTGATATGGTTTATTTTCAAAGCCTTTACTAATATGAAGTGAATCAGAGTAATTCAGATGAAACTCCTCTATGCAGTATAGTCACAAAAACAATGAAAGAGCAGAATCATAATTTGCTCTGTCAAACTTTCATGATTGGATTTCTCCAATGTAAGTGTGGGTGACAGTCTTGGATTCAGAGTGCAGCTTGCAGGGGACTGTCAGCTCATGCACACAAAAATGTGTGTGCAGCACAGAGACTCACACAGATGTGTATGCACACATATAAATCTTTCCTTGTGTTTGTGACTGTGTGTCTGTGTACACATATGTATCTATAGAGAGAAAAGGAAAGAGATTGAGTGCATAGGAGGAAATAATTCAGCTCTCCTAAGATCCAAAATGCCCTCTGGATGTGTTTGCCTCTCTTTGCTAAGTACTGAGAAAATCTAGAGAGGCTGAAAAAAGGCTATTTTTAGTAATACATTTCCTAGCTTGTGCTACTAATTCTAAAGTAATTTACTACACTGAAAGGTGTTTGGGATTTAATTAACTTGGCTTTTAATTCTGATTGTTTGCTTTGTTCTTTCTTCCACTGTGGGCAGGGAAAACGAACTGTGGACTTTCTTCACCTTTATTACCAATCAGTGCCCAATCACTTCCACTTTTGCATTCTCAGACACATACACAGAACTTCTGTGCATTTCTCCTGAATTCAAAACTCTTTTTGTTAGCAGAAAGAACTGAATAAACAAAAATGCAGGGAACCTTGTCTGCTTTGAAAAACAATATATTTTTTACTCTTTCTGTATCAGAGACAGTATAAAATACATTTCAAACTATTCAAGTTCAATTCTGCCTTTAAAACCTATTGTTTAACCTATTTCTGGTCTTAGTCTGTGGGATCTGTTAGTCTAAGGTCCATGCAGAACACTTCATTATTTCTACATAAAAATGGTTCTCAGGGCTGCAAGGCTGAGCCAAACAAGGGAATTCACACCACCCCAACCTCCTTTCAACTCCAGCCAGTCCAGACTCGTTTTTGCATACTTTGGCAAGCCCCAAATGCAGAAGATGGTTTGTCTTTCCACAATAGGCACAGTGACACTGAGTACACAACAGGGCACCTTCTCAATCTTCTTTCTACTTCATGAATTGTTGACATTTTAACCTCTTAATTTAAAGCCATCATCTGAGATGACTGCTTCTTCAAGAACGAGGAACATTTGCCCAGTTCTGCCAAAGGCTGTTGTTATTTAGTACAGAAAAATTGTTTTGATAAAACATTGCTTAAACCAGTGGAAGTATCTGCCTGTCGATAAAACTGTTGTGGCAGTACATCTTGAAAGAACAGGAGAAATATAATTGCATTTAGTGACTATTTGACACATGAAAACAAAGGTGTTTAGTTGCCCCCTTTCCTCGTCTCAGGGCAGAATCAGTCACAGGAGGGCAGTGCAAGAGGCTGAAGAAAGAATTTTACCATCTTGTTCCTTATTCATAGCACTCAACTTGTTATGCAGAACCTGGTGTGTTGGTGAGAATACCTATTGATGAGTGTTTCAGTTTTGTGGAGTGTTAGTCAGGTAAATTGTGTTGAATTGTATAATTGTTAGTGTTAACTGAAAAAGTCCAGTTTCTTCCAAATCTGGAAGATTTGGAAAAGCTCCTTGATCTCACATCAACTTTCTGTGTACGAATGGCACAATGCTGCTCACATTATCCATAGTGACACTTCCACACAGCCACTGGACAAGACTGACCCTTCCTCAAGCCAAAATTTTAGTTCTGCATCTCATTTGCACCCCATTCCATTTTCCAATTTGCAGATGATCCTTCTGCAAGAAACTTGAAAGAAGAAAACCTTAATTTCAAGGTTGCTGGACTTCGTTCACATCAATATAGGATCTTTGACTCAGAGAGGTGAAATACTGGCACTGCTACCAATAAATAATCATATCTTCCACATGCCCTTTCCTTGTAGAAGTAGGCCTGTATTGGACATATCCCTGTCTTTGGCTATGCTGTATTTTTGTTTCTCCACCAGAGATTTTGAAGTGTACATTTGTGCCTGAACAGAAATTGCTCTCAGCATTGCTTGAAACAGCCTCTGTTTGCTAAGTAAACAGTTTGTACTAGTTATCACCAGCCTAAAATGATAACAGACTTTTGAAAACTTATCTAAAGTAAAAATGGCTTCTTGAGATCAAAGTCCAGATCACGAACTTCATTCATTTTGCTTTTATATACCAGGAATAATGACTCATATTCTCCGTCTCTGTTTCTTTTCATGCACCACAGTAGGATGTCTCATTTGCAGCCAAAAAGAGAATAAAGACCAATGAATGGCAAATTAAATTCTTGAAATTCAGTTTCTCTGCCTTTCCTCAAATTTGCAAAACATTATTGCAAACATAACACTTTAAAATCTACAATATATATTTTGCCCCATTTGTAGGTGGGTTTCTTTATTAAGTCACAAAACACTAACTGCAGTATCCTATAATAATGGTCTTAAGTGTGGCAGTAAATTGGCAGGAAATTATTGTAATTTCCCTTCTTGAAAAAACAGCCAAATCCATCCACAAATTCATGTTTGTATGAAAATACCCAAACTCCTTTTTTTTCCATTTAAGGTCTCTATTACCCACTCTAACATTACACACCACTTATTTGCATTACACATCTTGTTTTTGAGAAGCTACATAACATTGTAGTTTAAAAATATGAACCAAATTTTTTTACAAAATTATGAAATTCCCTCCAGAATTACATTTCATGACACAATGTAAGCAATCACCCTATTTTCATCTCCCAAAACAACATTCCAGCCTGGCACAACATTAGCCTGCAGGAAATATATAGGACATCAGCAGAGCTGGCAGCCTGTTGGGACCATGTTTCCCCAGTTTGCTCAGTTTGCAGTGTTCACATTGCTTTAACCTTTGTACTTTTGCACAAGTGCATGAGGGATTTGAAACCTCTCACACCCTCCACAGCCACAGATTGTCAACCCACAGAAGTCTTTGCCTCTCTGGTTACCAAGCTAATGAAGAGGAAAGGTAGAATGAGAAGTGGGCAAATGAGACCTCTGCTCAGATCTGGACGGCAGGGAAGAGGAAAATGCCTGGCCTTGGGAAGAGTTAATCCTGCCTAGCCCAGCCTAGCATGACAAACTGCGTCACGGTGACTTCCCTTGCAGCACTGAAAAGTTTGACAACACTGTTTGTTTAGGGCTGTGTCCAAAAGCAGTCACACCCTGTCAGGAGCTGCAGCTTTCCTTCAGTGCCAGCTCTCTGTGCAGCCCCCAGGGACCAGCAGGGAGAGAATCCCCTGGTGAGGGAGAGCTGGAGCAACAGCAAACATTGAGACGAGGCTTTATCACTCAATCATTCATTTTCAGACCCTTGATTCAGAAGCATTTTTTTGGGTGTAGGCTTACAAAGAGGCAGGAACTTCCTCTGAGTGTCAGAGTGTTCTTTCAAGTGCACTTCCCTCCCTAACAGGCTTACATGTCTCCCATCAGCTCGGGACTTTCTTAGCTCTAAAACATGTTCTGCTGTAACCAAGTAGAAAACCTGAATTTGTCAAAAATGAAGTGCTTCCAGGCCTACCCACATTTTTAAGTAAGGTTTCTATTCTGTTATGGCTCTGCTGTTGCAATTTATCTTTATGTGCACGTTTCAGTGCTTGCAGAGATGAATTCTGTGTCTACAAGTGGCCTGTTTTTCAAAGGCATGCTGTGGAGACAAAGGTTGAAACCCAAATCACTTCACAGCAGTCTGCAAGTCTGCCTCTCTCTTCAGAAGCTGTAAATGTGTCTAAAGCAAAAAGCAACAGTTCTCCCATCTGTAAATAATGGGCTTGGGTGAAATAGCTCAAATACCTGAAAAAATCCTTATTTAGAACAGAGAAGGAAATTCTGGTTCTGGGCAGCAGCCTGGAATACTTTAGGGCTGGATTAGTATGCAGGAAGTAAAGAAATGGAAAGGCAAAGGCTGGTTTAAAAATGTCATTGCACAAACATGCATGCATATTCTCTCAGGCCCTGCTTGGTGCTTCAGTAATGCAGCAGGCAATGATAATGATACAATTTCATGGCTCCTCTAATCCCAGAGGATGCACAAAATGCTTGACAAACTGATGTTCTTTATAAGCAATAGTCTGGGCCTCTCCTTCTCATCTGTAGAGGAGTGGAAAAGATTTCAGCACAAATACAGCAAAATCTGATAAGCTCAGAAGCAAGGGGAAGCAAAATATATTCCATTCAATGAATACACTAAAAATTGTATAATAAAGAAATTAAGACAACTTTACACTTAATTAGCAGACAAAAGCTAGAACTGCTCCATTTTGGTTTTGGGAAAACATGGTGGTAATAGAAAACAGAAATCACCTAGAAGACACATAGGCCATTTTTATGCATAAATCTCTGATTCAGAAGAGAATATGGAGGTCTCTGATCTCGTTACATGGCAGAGAGAGAAAGGTACAGCCCTGGTAAACTTTATTTATGGACCTTGTAATTTCCCTTACTGTTGACTTTGCTTTTTGCAGTTTGCTTATTATCTTCTAAGTAGATTTTATTTAAATAAATGACATCCTATTAGAATAATGTAAAAATTCTCCTGAGGAAGGAGTCACCACATGTGAATGATAGGTTTTATTTGAGTGGGAAGGTGAAGTTCAGCAAATTAGGTGTTGTTTCTTGTTGAAGCCTATAAAGACAGGCTGCCTTTAAAGGTTTCTCATTTGGGTGATGGGATTAACTCTAAGAGTAGTCTATCTTTTCTCATAGATAGGGAACCATGTCAGACCAGATGCATAATTTGCCTGCCTGACATAAGGCTCACAAAATGCTATTTTGCAACACAAATGACCAAATTCAGTGAGCTTCTTGATTTGTATTAGAAAAATCTTAGTGCAATGTAAAGGCCTAAAGTAGTGTTCATAAGCTTAATATGTTGATATACCTCAGCTACTGGTAGACAATAAATGGTTATTTATCAGGACATCAAAATTTTTCAGAGAACTTCTTCCAACCCTTTACAGTCTCTGGAGCAAAGCAGTCCAAAAGTCCAAGAAAGAACATCTTGTGCTTTGAAGATCTTGATACATACTACACATCTGCTTTGCAATGTTATCATTTGCTGTTTCTCTGTGGCATATTTAGGCAAGTATCTTCAAAAGGTGTTTGTAATCTCAGTGACAATTCCTTGTAAGAAAAGAAGAAAGAACTCCTAACGTGTTTTTATTGTCACCTTAGCCACAGTCTATTCCAGATATAAAGCAGCAGCTAAAGAGCATCGGGTATTTCACACAGGAGTGCAGGGGTGGGATGCTGGCACAGATCCCCATGCCCAAGGAAGGGTGTCTGTGCAGAGAAACCTGCAAGACTGTGAGGCTGAGAGTGCTCAGTTGAGCAGTGAGTGGTGTTGGGGCCTGTGCTGGGTGGGGATTCCTCACCTAGCCCTCTCCCAAAGGAGAGCTGGTGTCCCAGGTAGAACACACACACAACAGCGCAGCTCCTCAGGGGCTTAGGCTCACACCTCTGAGAAATCAGGCTTAAAATATTCATCATGGGACCATCTGTGGCAGCTGCAATGTCATTTATTATTCAAGGTCTATCAGATGGTGAAGGGACAGATGCTGTGGGCATCCTTAGCATTGACAGGCTGTTCATCAGTGTTATGAATTTATATATCTCCTACAAGTTCTGCTATCAGTAATGTTCGCAGTTAGATGGGACAGGTGAGGAAGTACATTCCCTAAAGGAATTGCAGACTCCTATACCTCAAGAACTTCAGTCACAGAGGAAATATCCTATTTTGATGCAGTTCAAGAAGGTGGCAGGGAGAGGAGTAGAAACTTAATAGCAAGACCAGTTTGACTCAGAAGAGGGACTGTGTGCTACGTATTCAAGACTCTTTGGGGTGAAAAAACCAGAGAGAAGAGCAAGAAAATGTTCTCAGGCTACATGTAGAGATTGTTAAAGGCATATAGAGTGAGACATTCTGATAATCTCTGTATTATTTGAAGAATGATTCTTTTTATAATGCCTTTATTCCCACAACAATGCTTCTGTTCCAATAGCTCTGTCAGAGCTACTGAGTGGTGAGTTAACCCTGCTTCTGCCCTGAGAGAAGTGGAAGCTGCTGAGCTAAAGCAAAGAGGGTGGATAGACCTTTTCAACCTGGAGAAACTATCAACTTAAAGGAGAGGAAGTGATTGAAAAAACAGGGAAAGGGAGGCCTAATAACAATCCCCTGAGGAAAACTGCTGGTCAAAACAATTAGCTATGAATCTAGGAAAAGCCATAACTGAACAGAGAACAGGGAATATTTTTAGTTTGGTGTCTGGGAACACTTTGGATGGGAACTAAAAGAATACTTTCCTTTTCTAAGCAGATCCCTAAAAAGAGGTGGCCAGGGCTGCCTCCCAGCTCCAGCTCTTCACTCTTGGCACATGATGGGTCAGTTGGAACAGTAAGTATGGTGCAGTCATTATGCCAGTCACAGCTATGCTCTGCAAATGTGACTGCCTAGAATATCTGGTTTCTAACACAGGCTGTGAAAGGATGTCCCTTTTTACCACAGTCAGGGAGGAGCTAACAGGCTCACCAGAGACTTCAAAAAACCTCAGCCTTTCAGTTAGCAAGGAACTCAGTGCTCTCATGTACTCAATTTTCTCAAGGGGAATGCCATGCAATATTGCCCAGAGTAGTTATAAAGCATTAGCTGCCACCTCATTTACAAAAACAAAAAAATCACTCTTTTCTCTGCTGTAGTTCACCAGTGATCAGCTACCCACAATACATCCTTGATCATTCTCAATGGTAAGACTTCTTTTTCATTTTGCTGGGCTATATATTTAGCTTGTGGGAGGCCAGACCAGTAAACAGCATAATGTACTTTAAAAAGGAATGTGATTACTAGTAACTATTTTTCTCCATTAAAATCAGCAGATAAGTTTACTTAATTCTTTGTCCTTTAATCAAAGCAGTAAAGAATTTCAACAACCTGTAAATCTGGCTGTATAGAGTTACAAAATAGGGAAAATTCACAATAGTGTAATTTTTCTTTGAATCTCCTTTATCTCAGTGAAAGATATTTGAGCAAACCCACCACAACACACTGCTGTACAATTGACTGATGTTCCTGTTAGGAATTCTTGACACAGGTTTTGCAGCAGAGGGTAAGGGCAGAGCACAATCATGTTGAAAATCATTGGTGCTGGTGGTTTTAAAAATCACTGTTTTTCTAAAACCCAAACTTGTGTCTTTACTAGGCTGTAGCATGTGACACATACAATCTGTGTTACATTGAAATGTTTAATGAGAAATATGAGTTATGCCTTGCATAGTAACAAGAAATGACCATAAAATAATGTATACTCTGATAGCCTCAGACTATCACAGCAGTCATGCATAAGCTCAAATCCTTTTCAGTGGGACATTGATTAATTCATTCTTTGATGAATCTAGGCCCAGGCATTCAGCAGCTTCTTCCCTTTCTCAGCATGGGTTTAGTTATGTGAAGCCAGACATGGCCTTTGTGTGTTTAGACTTTGAGAGCACATTCAGCTGGAATCCTGCCTCACACCTAGGGCTAGACCTCTGCAATAATGCAGCTCTGCTTGTTCCAGCTCTGAACAAAGACAAGCAGGGCTGTGGAGTTATGTTACTCACTACAAGTTGAGGAATCAGCTTTCCATGTGGCTTTATCCTCCCACCCCCTTTCCCACAGGAATAACACAATGTGAGTTAAGCTTGTGCCTTTGCCATTATCTTGCTTTAGTGGCTCAGTTCCAACACACAGCCATGTACCACCTCATTATTTATATCCTGCTAGCATCTTATTTAGTTCCTTAGCTTCCATCACAAATGTATTGGGATAACTGGATAAGAGCCTCATTATAATTGCAGCTTCTCTGCAGGGGTCAGCACCTCCTCCCCATGAATATGATAAGGTGCTCCAGGTGCTGCCTCACCTGCAAATGGTGTTTTTCCCTGAAGACTCACTTCCCACAGGCTACAAGCTGCTATTGAATTTCTGAAGTAATATTTTAATAACTTAATTTAAGATTTAACAGCTTTCTTTCCTGTGCTTTGTTGTATAATTAATCCATGTGATGGGAACTCGTTAGACTTGGGGATCTGAGATGCATCTGGACACACAAGGGCTGTAAACAGCCCTAAACCTCTGTTAGGGCCTATTTAAGGTGGGCAAATGAGAGCTGTGTGCAGAAAAAATAAATAATTTTATCCTTGGGGGTAATGAGAAACTACTTTTTGATAGTTTTATGTGTCTTTCAATCATATTTGTAGTCGTTATAATAATAGTAAAGCCAACAAATTTTTGTCCACTGACATTTAAGGTGGAATCCTTGGATGAGAAGATCTGGCCCAACATCTCCAAACATCTTGCATGTCTGTGTACATGCCCATGAGCTGTGTGCTCTTCTGCCTCCTGAAAACATACTGCAAGCAGATACTACGGAGACCCTTTGAGCCTGACATTGAATAGTCCACCATGGGATTTTGTCTCTTTTGCTTGCTTAGTGCTGTGCTGCTGTGTTCATCACATATAAGAGATGAGATCTGTCACTGCCATCCTGAATTGCTGAAACAACTGAAGCCTTGGGGTCCCACTTCTCCAGAGTTACTTCTCTGTAACTACAAGACTTCCATGAGGTTTCTTGTTTCCTGCTGGTAGTGCTATTCTGCTTTGATATGACCCAGAGAATGCAAATGGGTCTGGCCCTAAGCGCTGGTTAGAGCATTTGCTCAAGTTTAATGTCCAAGACCATGCTCTGGATTAGGCAGAGCAGAGGTTTGAAATCACTTTCCAGGAAAACACGTCTGAGTGAGCTGCCCATTTACCTGTAAGCATGGGTGTGGCTATCTCAGGGGAGCTCCAGGGGACAGGTTGTAGCAGAGAACAAATGGCTAAGTGTGCACACCAGTCTGCCCCAGTGCTGAATATTTCCCTCTTCTGCACACCCCTTTCAAGGGTGCACTGCTTTCTTGAGAAGCTGAGGAACAAAAGCATAGAAAACACAAAGACAAAACAACAGCATGAAAGGAGTAACACCTTTGGGCATCAGGGATGTGTTCCTCACTGTGTGCAGTGCTGAGCTTCCCAGCAGAGCACCTTTTCCCCACTGGACATGAGCAACAGCTCTAATGAAAGCTTTGTAAAGGAGAGTGCTGCCAGCTGCCTTCTCTGGGAGCTGGATGAGTTGTGTGCAGGGACCTGTTTTCCACAAACAGGATTTACATAAGCACTGCACACATTTCTCTGAGTGTTGTCAGGGTGCCTCGATCCCTCTCTCTCTCAAGGCTTGTATTCCTCTGTACAATTTCTGTGGTGAGCCAGGTACACTTGTGTACCTGTTTCGCTCAATTAAACCTTTTCCATGGATGTGAGTCATCTATTTCATGGTCCAGAACATGCTCATTTCATTTCCTCTGCCCTCTGGTTATTGAGTTAATGAATACTTTGTAAACACCTGGAGACCTCATCACACTAACTACTGTACAAAGAACAGGGCTTGTCCCAGAATGATTCTTCTGAATAGGACAGGACAGAAGAAGCTCAGGAGAAAGGAAAAATTAGAGAGCATAGACTTTTATATGGTGCTCAATTCTCAATAGTCCCAGCTGATTTCTGCTGACTGACTAAATGCAAGCAACAAATTTTGACATAGGGACTGACCACAATTCTCAGTGACCTGGGGTGAGACAAATAAGCCTCACTGAGCATTTAGGTTTCTGGCAAGCTGCAGACCTTTCCAACAAGCTCTGCCAGATCTTCCTGACCAAGGGCTGCTTCGAGTTCTGAATTTCCACTAGACCTTGGATCCAGTGTTTGGGAGAAGCCTGTGTTGTGGCTGACAGTGGCTTTCACTTGCCCAGAAGGGGCCAGGAACTCCATTGAGAGCAACAGAGATGCTCAGCAATGGTGTGATGTGCCACTGGCATCCAAGGAGGGAGCAGCTGCAGAGGGACACCAAAGAGGAGGTCTGGAGAAGGAGGATGGCAGGAGAGGCTGCAGTCCCAGAGCAGAGGTCCCCCTCAGGCAGCATCTCAGCTGGAGCACAGACACTCCTGTAGCCCAGGGAATACCCAATGCCAGGACAGGGAGAAGGGGAAGGAAGGGGGGAGCAGCCAAGAGGAGCTGGGAGAGACTCACCATAGCCCATGTCCACCCCTACTCCCCTTAGTGTCATAGAGAAAAGGGAGGAAAGATTTATTTTTTTTGTTTCTTTCTTACCATTCAAACCTATTTTAATTGACAGTACAAGTAATTTTCCCCATTATGTGTCTGGTTTGACCGGGAGAGTAATGGGTCACTGAGGTCCCAGTCTTAATCTTGACCCATGAATTTTTCCATCTTCTCTTGCTCAGTAAGAGTGAGAGAGCAACTGGAAGGTTGGGGCCTTTGCCACAGGGAGGACCCAGCTGTGCAATCTCAGGCTGCAGGGTGCTCCTGGGACCCCTTTTCTGCAGGTCTGTGCTGATGAAGCACCTCTGTGACCAAGGGAAGGAGCTGCAGCAGGAGCTCAGCACACTTTGGAGCCACACAGATGATGGAAAGGAGGCTGAGTAGATGTTCTCCTGGATACAGGGGAGGCTGACCCTCCAGCTGAAGGAGGGACAGGCAGTCTCTGCTTATTGGACCAGAACACAGAGAATGGTCCATTCCTGTGTGCAAGAAGCCAAGCAGAGGTGTCATGGATGATCAAGGGGTCCTTGGCAAAACTCAAATACAAAAAGCCTTCATCATATGAGTGGTGAAAGGCTGCATTAAGAAATCCTCAGTCTCCACAATTTGAGTTATGAACAACAGGAACTGGATTCAGCCCTGAGGAACCTGCTGTAGTTGCATGTGTTTTGAGCAAACTGGCAGACTACAGGAGCTCCAGAGGTGCCTTCCACCACTATGGATTTGCCATGGTTATGCAAGTCTGCTGTTCCCTCTTCCCTTCCTTTCTTCTCTAGCCCTTGGGCACCTTGCCTTTGGCTACAGGCACTGCCTCCTGCCACAATGCAGAGCTCTTTGGAAAAAAATTGAAATTTGAGCATCTTCCTTTACAATGACAATGGCAATGTTTGTGGTGAGCAGTAGGATTTTATACAGTATCCTAGAGACCTGAGCAGAATTTCAGGACAGATGAAGGCTGAAAACTGATTTCCTTTTCTGCCTGGGGATTATGGGGATTCAATCTTCCCATCACTCCCGGATTTGTGTGGGGTGGGCCTTCATGGGTGTTGTACTGGGAATGAACCACAGTGCACTGAAGAGAGAATTGAGAGAAAAACTCTCTGTATAAGTCCAGTGCTCAGAGAAACTAGCAGGAGTGCAGAGACCTTGTCATAATCCATGTCCCAGTACCTGCATTTTAAATGGCCCTATTTCTAGCTCAGGTGTGTTCTGACATAAAAGGGCAATGCAAATGTCCTCTTCAAGATGCTTCTTTTTGATATCTGATGTCACATACATTCTGGAAGCAGCCACTGCTCTCTATGGGCACAGGCTGTGAGAGAATGCATGGACTTCTTTGCTTTATGTATGTGGAGAAACTTCAGGGAAAAAAAATTAAAAGGCCCAGAGCCTCAAGAAAACACTGTGGTGACTAAATAAACACACATGCACAAAAACGAAGTCAAAGTATGAAGCTTCAGAATTCAGTGGCCTCCAGTGTTCAGTGCTAAGTGATAGCTGAGAAGGGATTTTCACATATTGATCCAGTCACCCAAATCACATTTTTGGCTCTTCATGTTTTCAAATCTAGTACAGACACCTGAAAATTCAGGCACTCTTGCAGTCACATTGAGAACAGCCGGGTGCTTCATACATCTTGTTCAAAGTCACCTAAGTCCATACCAGAGCTACAAATTCGATGTTATGGTACATTCACACCTGCAGCCTTGAGCCTTGAAAGCTGCTGTCTCTGATATAAAAATTTGTCTCACTTTCTCACACCTATAAGACAGCTGTCACGGACAGCTGCTGCCCTCAGAAGAGCTAAATCTCCACCGATACTTCCAGCAGAAGTCTCATCTTGTTACAGCTAGATTTCCTCTGGATGGTTTCACTCAAAGAAACCCTGCCAGAGCTGACTCAGTCCTTTTGTGTGAGGTTCAAATAGCTCCTTGTGGGCAGGACCTTGAGGACAAGTACAGCTTGTTGCTTGTGTCATTGTCTTGCCATTGTGAATATGCATCCAGCGGAAGGCTTTAATGGATTGAGAATGGTTATTCCATGGGTGTAATACTTCCCCACAACACACAGCCCTTGTCACCTTGACTAAGCAATGTCTCTAAGGCTGGTGTGGGTAGAGCAATGATCTCACACCAGCCATGGATCTGCCATGAGACAAAACACACAAACTGAACAGTTGTTCAGATTTCCCCAAAAACTCCCTGTGAGTTCTGTTCTCTCGTTTCTCCCTCTAGCAGACACTACATCTGTTCCTTTAGCAGTTGCTGGCAGAAAAGACAAGCCCTGCTGCCAGCTAATACTATATGATCTGCTGCTGAATTAATTTTCCACTTAAAAATTAAATTATGGGCCAGATCCTCATTGGATTTAATACAGCTATCACCTATTAGGCATCTGATGGTCTGGCCTTTTATAGAGATTATTCTTCCTCTTTCTTTGAAGCAAGAACACAACAAAAGAGTTAGATTTTGATCTGATGTGTGAAGGCAGTGAAAATATTGTTTTGTGTCTGATGCATCCATCATGAGAAATTACAACTTTTTTCCAAAAGCTAGTGAAAAACATGCTATTCAAAAAAAAACAAAAGAAAGAAAGGTTGTAAAAGACACTATAAATCTTTTATTTCTTTTGAGTTACTATGAAATGCCCTTCATTTTGAAGGAAATGGTACAATCAATGATGTGTACTTCTTTCTCAGGAAAAGAAGATATTTGCACTAACAATTCAACATTTACTGACAAAAGACAGCTTACAGAAAATGTTCATGGTGGAAAAAAATCATATTCGTGATTACACTTCTTATTGTGGATGATTTCATGAAGTGTTACAATGTTAGGAATTTCAAGTGTGCATTTAAAGAAAGC
This sequence comes from Haemorhous mexicanus, assembly GCF_027477595.1. Lineage (NCBI taxonomy): Eukaryota > Metazoa > Chordata > Aves > Passeriformes > Fringillidae > Haemorhous > Haemorhous mexicanus. The sequence continues at coordinate 147,492,414 of NC_082341.1, forward strand.
TTCTAATCCAGTATTAATGCAAAGGAATTTAAACCATCTAAACCACCGGTGTTCAAAATCACCCTGATTTCTTCCTACTCACAGTTAAAGAAAAAGCCTAATCTGAAAGTCTAAGCCCATGATATAATACTCCTTGCCTTATCACTGCACACTGGTTTTTAAGAGTAGTCAAACATTCTCAATTAATTGTAGATTTCTTACAAATAGAAACTGTGGTTGGAAACAACGTATTTCCTACCTCTTCTTAGTTACTAGTCTCTGATCTCCTATACAAAATTAAATTTTGCTTTCAAAAAATATTTGTTCCTACATGGCCATTAGCTTTATGGTTGGTGCTGTTAATTGTCAGAAAAGCACAAGGGGGAAGCCACTCGACAACACAGTTCACATACCCAAAGACAGACCTTTGGTAAAACTTAACCAAAGGAGAACAGAAAGAAGAAAAGAAAACCACCATTACATTCAAAATCTGAAACAGATTAATCACACAATATCACCTATTATAGTACTGAGTGGAATAGTGAAATCAAATGAACAAAAGGAGTTTGCCTATGGTTTCATTTATACAAAACAATTTAAAGTTTACTTCCATAGTCTAGGGTCCTTCAGTCTGAAGAATGTATTTTTCCAAGTAAGAAAATACAGATTTTGAAATAGCTTTTGGGAATTTTCCCTGCCTGCTTGGCAACTGCCTACCACATTGGCCAGAGGAGTTCTAGAGTTGTTGTAATCAATACCTTGCATTCACACAGAATGAGGGATAACAAAATAGTCTTCAGTTTATGTCTTTGTTCACTGCCAGGGAAGGTGAATGTCTAAATTGTGTTTTTAAAATTACTCAATCAACGGATAATTGTAGGTTTTACTACAACGCCTTTTTCAAGGCATTATTTGCATCAAACACACCAATACTCCAGGGAAATAAGACTGCTCATCTACATTTCCTAGCTGGAGCTGCATTTACACATCTGGGGCTCAGCCTTGCCAGCCTTCACATGTGCATATTGATATTCACAGGAGTAGATATGCCCAAATGAGTAAATTCATATAGATTAATGTTTGCACAATCAAAGGGCTTTTAAAACAAATTCTATTAACTTTATATGTTAAAATGCAAGGGAAAGCTCAAGCACGAGGAGACAAAGATACCAGAGGAATCTGCAGCAGATCACCAGCTTAGCTTACAACTGCTGTGTAACACACCTCTCACCAAATCAGTGCAGCTCCTGCATTTCCAGGGGGAAACTGAGGCCAAAGTTTGGGTGGGGTTCCACAAGCTCTGTTTGGACAAGAGGCCCTTTGAGAAACAGCTGTCACTACACTACTTATTCTCCCCTGTTGATTATGCAACCTCAGAAGCTCCATGCTCCCACCAGAGACACCTTATTGAAATTCCAGACCCTCATTCATAAAAAAATGTAAATATACACTTAATTTCAAGCACAAGAATAGGCTTACTGATTCTCAAGTGGCCTCCAGTAGGTACGGCCTACTCAAAACTTTAAACTCAATATAGACTTAACACCTTTGCTGAAGCACAAGCTCTGCAGAAGGAGCACACCTGCATTTCTCTGTGTTTAAGTACATGCAGAGAACTTTATTCCTTTCCTCTTTTGTGATCCATGTAAAAGTAGACACATACACAAAAGAGTCAGTTTTCCTGGGAGATCTTTTTTTTTTTTTTTAAATCAAGCTCCAGAAATCCCAGCTTACTCTGCAGACAATACCTGGGCAAAGAAGAGCAAAGGCAAGAAACCAAGCAGTTGAGATGTGCTCCTACAGCAATTTCTCTTCTCACATCCAGGTCATAACAGGTCCATGGCTTTAAAACCAGACTGCTTAGAAATGTGTGCAGTGGTGTTTAGTAGCACCTATTAAATAACACTGCCTAATCAACAAGTAGGGGAAAAGGACCTGCCTGTTAAAGATTCAACAGCTGCATCTTTATCTGCTGGAATAAGAAATCCCTGTATGGAGGTAGCCCTCTTTCAGGCAAAATTTTAAAAAATGCCAAGCTTTCCACCCTTTTTTACTTTTACACATAATGGAATATCAGGGTACAATAAATTCCCAAACATAGCTTGCAGGGAAACTTTATGATTCCAAATATCAAACACCTGTATGCCAGAGGAGCACGGAGGTTTTATAACACAGCAGAATGCATGCCAAACTCTGCTGTGAGGCAAGCTCCTCCTCCACTCTCTGTCCTAGCAAAGCACTGCAAGCTCTGGAATTCTTTGCTAAGGCCTTGTGCCTGTGGGGGAATTTATCCCAAAAGGCATGACCGGTACAGAGAAGCACCAAGATCAGCACAAGACAAGATTTCAGCTGGTCAAAGAAGCTTTGCTCTCCATTCCCAAGCAGATTTGGTCCTTTTTTAATTAAAACAAACAAAAGAAAATCATCCAAAAAACAAAACAAAAAAGAAAAAAACAGGAAAAAAGGAACAGAAAACAAAGCCAGAGTATTCAGAATATCTCAGAAGGAGAGAAATGGCTGAGAGTCATAGTTCTGATGTTTCAGACACAAAGGAAAAATATTTTCACAACTAGTTTACTGTTTAGTACCCTGTAGATACATAATATTTGACATTTATACCAGTTTCAATATTTTATGACCTAGAATATACTTTAGATCATGAATGAAAAATAAACCCATTCAGAGAACTGGAAAATAAGTGCATAACAATTTACTTTCAAATGCAAGGTTATGAAGGGGTTTTTTTTAAACTTCCAAAAATATCTCTAGGAAAATATTATTTTACACAGCTATATTACACAGTGAAATAAACTTTGTTATGTACAAGGTTTCAGTATGAAAGAAACCACAGCTAGACATTTGCTCATGGTCTAGATAATCTGTTGTCTCATATAAGTCAGAAGTACAACAGAGAGACTCTCCTTCACTCTTTTTCAGGCTGTCTCAGTGATCATTTCAGCTTTCAGTAGTTACTAGTAGTTGTATAAAACCTGTGTGCCCACATCCACATATTAACCCTATCACAATCAGATATGGGTAGATATGCTTTCAAAACAGGGTTAGACATCTGCTTGACAACCACAGTAACCTGAGAATAACTCAATTGCATATTGGTGAAAAAACCACACAGTGCAGGCACCTGAGCTATAGCATTCTAAGGGAGCTTGGTATTAAACCCTCCCCTGGATTTGTGTTTCACAGGCCAAATCCTAGCTTGTATATTTTAGGCAGAACACACGACACCACAATCCACTTGGCTCAAATTGGCAAAGTTGCTTCATATAGTCTTAACTAATCAAAAGCTTGTATCTACCTATTCTTAGACAACAAACTTTGCTCCTGTCACAGAGGTGGAAAGGACATGGAGTACTTTGCTATTTGTGGTATAACTGTAAACAGCTTGGGGGAAGACCATATTAATTATGCTTCAAGTTTACATCACACTGTTCGTTTCCATTACTTAAATGAACTCAAGCTTATCTTCAAGTTCACATCATCATATTGAGTTTTAAGGGGAAGGAATTTTGAATTAGAAACTGCCTCCAAATCAGTGCTTGCTCACACACCCCAGATCCCAGGACAAAGATCTGACAGTGCTGCCTGTGTGGGAGATCAGTTCAACAGCTGAATAAAAGTTCAGCGAATACTCAGGGCAGGCAGCATTGTGCTCCCTCTTCCTGAGGGACTTGCACAACTTTGGAGGCATGTCCTCTCCTCTAATGCTATGGCTCAGCTGCATACCATAGAAATTAGCAAAAAAAAAGAAGCACAAAATCCCTAATGAAGAGGAAACTGCTTTGGAACACCTAAGCCCTGTAAAGTCTTCCAGCCTGTGCTCCCTTCCATCACAGCTGCACTCACTGTGGCACAGAACCTATGGCACATTCACAGCCAGAAGCACCCAGCCAAGAGGTCACCCTCTTGAGGGACAGCTTACTCAAGACATACTCTTACACATAAGCAACCTGCCTCTACTGCCTCTGTGTATAACAGACATAATCAGGAGCTCTGCCACTTGCTTTAGGAGAAGTCAAGGCAGCCTGTAATGAGCCCTGACACAGCTCAGCATCTGCCTGTAGGAGTCCCAACACACACCAGTGTGCAGAGTGTACAACTGGGGTGGCAAACTTCCTTCCCTAGGACTGCTGGCAACAAATACATCTTCTGTCCCCAAAGACAAATGCTGATGGCAAAGGAGAAGGTGCCCCAGCACACCTGCAACCTCCTATCAATCAAGAAGGCGTCAGGCACATCAAACCCTTTCCATTAAAATCAGTGTCGATTTCTGCCTTACACCTTCTGGGGAACTGGTTACCAAACCCACAAAGCCTTGAACCAGGCGAGGAGCAGCTCCTTGCAATACCAACAGAAGCCACAGCTGAAGAGAAACAGTAGCAGAGAAGGGAAAACAATATCCTCGTGTTCAGAGCTACATGGTCATGGCCTGGAAGTTGTTGGCTACTTCTTAATGGCATTAAATACTATTAACTTCTGCTGATAAGTAGATGTCAAAGGCATTTAGCATCTTCTAGGGTCAGGCCTACTGGCAGATGGTTGAGGAAAAGGCTATGTGCGAATATGGCAGAGAAGAAGGGAAAGAAGTGAGAGAGGAGAGGGGTAAAATTGCCCTGAGTTTTATCCTCTACAAATATTAATTCAGGGGTTTTATCATCAAGCACTGAAGGAGTTAAGCACTAAAGCAGACACTTAAGCAGCTTTCCCCCTTCCTTTCACATGTGATTGGAATGAAGCTGCACCGAAGCAACCCAAAGGGCTTATAACAGCTCAATTTCGCAGCCTTCAGTTTTAATCCCCATCACCCAGGCTAAGCAGAATGGTGGTGCTGAGGCTGCTACTCCACAGCAGTCTGAGCACCTGGATGATGATGGTCTTCATCCTCCTCTTCCTCCTCCTCTGCAGCCTGCAGGTGGCTGGAGAGCTCCTGGATCACAGCAGCCCTACCGATCTGGTCATTTCTCCTCTTCTCCATGATCAGATCCTCCAGGCTCTGAAACTCCAGCGTGTGGCTACGCTTGTCCCCCAGCCGGATTTGCAATCGGTAGGGCTGCTTGCCTATGCGCAGCTCCCCGCCGATTTTAAACTCTCGCTTGCCGTATCGGCACCAGGCAGCAAAACACTCCGAGTTTCTCCAGCTCAAGTCGCGATCCTTGCAACCCACCTGCTCCAGGGCATTGCGCACCACCACGGCCGGGCTGAGGGGTTTGTAGCGGTACAGCCGGTTGGCAATGCGGCCGCGTCTGCCCTGGCTGGCGTCGGTGAGGAAGCTGTTCACCACCTCCAGCCGATGGAGGTGCACAACTTGAAAATCCCCCACATAAACCACCCAGTGCGGGTACTGGGCTTGGCACACAAATTCCACCAGGTCACCTGGCTTACACCTATTCAGCAGGTTCTCCGGGGTGTAGGTGCTCAGATGCCCCCCACCTCCTTCATCACCCTCCTCTAGCTGCGTGTCCTCCTCTGAAAAGCTCTTCTGGTAAATACACTCATCCCGGTAATAGACTGAGCACTCCACCTCGTGCAGCTGGGGATCGTAGGGCTGCAGGGCAGGGTTCTCACCCCCCAGGTCATGCACCGAATCCTGCTGCTGCTCCAGCTCATCATCGTCATTCGAAAAGATGTAGGAGACCCCGATCCTTGGCCCTTCATCTCTGTCCATACCTGTCGGGTCGGCAGTGGGAACTTCCTTGTAGTTGAGATGGGTCAGCTTCTCCACCTGGTTCCCCATGCCCGCTGCAACGACAGACACACGGCGGGGCCATGAGGGCGGGCGCGGGTGAGCGGCTCCCAGAGAAGCAGCGCGGGCATAAGCGCGGCTCCCCCCTCCGCAGGCGTCCCGGTTCTCCCCGCTCAGCTCAGTCTCTAGCAGCGCCCCGGGGCTGCGGGAGCCCGTCGGGGACGGGGGGAAGAGGAACACTTCCCTACCTGTGCGGAGGAAGGCGCGGCGGCGGCGGCACCACCACCTGTTAGGCGGCGGCGAGGAGAAGAAGAGAGGCGCAGGAGCCGCCGGGGAGCGGGGCAGGCACTGAGCCACCTGTTAGAGAGGGGCTGCGAGCGCCTAGGGAGGTCGGGATGTCCGAACTAGGGACGGCAGAGAGCGCACCCCCCGCCGCCCAGGTGAGCCGCTCCGGGCCGCCGGCCAGGTGCGCCTTCCCCGCCCTCCCCCGGCACCGGGCGGCCGCGAACTTACCCCGCGGGGCCGGCGGCTGCGCGGCGCCGGGAGCGGCTCAGGGCGAGCAGGCGGCGGGGCGGCGGCGCGCCCGGATCATGGCCCCGGCCCGGAGCGGCTGCTGCTCCCCGCGCAGCGGCAGCGCCCGAGCGCCGCGCCGCCGGCTCCGCGGCTGGGCATAAGCCCCGGAGAGGCACGGCCGAGGCGAGGGAGGGAGGTTGGATCCGCCACGAACGCCCCGGCAAGCGCTCAGCCCCCAGCATTTAAAGAGGCAGCTCTTTTTTTTTTTTTCTTTTCTTTTTTTTTTTTCCCCTTCCTTCCCACCCCACCCCCCCCACCCGCCCGGCTTCCTCCCCCTCACCTCCCTCCGCTCCGCACCTTTTCTCTCTCTTCGGTCCTACATGCCAAGCGCTCTGCTCCCCGCCGAGGCTGGTGGCAGGCGGAGGTCGGGCGCGGGCTGTCGGCGCCGCCGCTGCGCAGCTCTGCGCGGGCAGCGGGCGGGCAGCGCGCTCAGCCCCAACTCGCACAGGCGCGGCGCCTTTAAGGGAGCGGTGCCACAGCAGCCCAGCCCGCCGGTGTGTTCGGGGGGAGGCTCCGCAGCCGGAGTTTGCCCGGGACGGGGCCGATAGGCGAAGCGGAGCCTCGGTGCGCGGCCGTGCGAGCGCCGCGGTGCCCGAGCGGAGGCGCGGAGCTGCCCCGGGGGCAGCGCCAGGAGGTGCCTCCCTGGGGCCGCGCACAGTGACGGGGAAGTTGTTAAGTGAGCACAATCAAAGCGCCCGGTTCTCCTGGGCTGGCTTAACGCCTTCGATTCCTCCATGCGCGGAGTGCGTAATTAGGTTTATTAATTTATTTTCTTTCCGACTCCAAGAGCTCAGTCTATTTTTCAATATAGAAGATTATGATTCTTTCTCCCCTGGAAAGGCATTATGAGATCTGGTGGGAATATTTTGCTTTCTGTGTTTTGGAGAACACAAAACAATATTTTGCTTTTTCATTAATGCCTAGTTAGTGTGCTAGGTGGGTTTATTTTTCATACTATTTTAACAGACACTGGTAAATCCACGCTGTTAAAATAGACTACAGAGATAATTTATGGGATGTAGGAGTAATGTCTTTAATTTTGTCTCTCATTTATTCCCTTTGTCTGTTGTCTTGTAATTTTTAAGCCCAACTGCAACTGCTGTTCTGAGTATCCACTAAATAGCGGCAAATGAAGGAACAATTGTTGTGCTACCAGGGCCTTGGGCACTGCCCATAGGCTCAAAGAATACGATTTCCATCAGATTCTACATCTCCGTGGTTTCAAATACAGACCTGCCTATTGGGGTGAGAAGAATTGCTCCATCTGGGACTGGGAGATGAGCACTGCTTGGGATGGTGGGACACTGCAAGCAATTGCAGCAGTGACAGCCAGATCAGGACCTTTCTGTTTTGGATTCAGCTGGTGGCTATGTCCATGGGAACATTCTTGACATGAACCTCCCAAACACCCCGCCCCGACACACATGCACTTTGGTTTGCATCCCAGTGTGTTTTCAAGCAGTGCACGTTTCTTTCACATCCCACCAAACTAGATGTACCCTCTGTGGCAGGGTTGGATCAAGGCAGGTTGAGCAAATGTCCAAAATGTTTTGAATTAGACATGATTTCTGGGCACTCCATGTTTCCCCCTGCAGTTCCTCTCCTCTATAGCTGCTGTTGGACAAAAGAGGGCTCTGCTTCATAGTCAGGGCATTGTGAAATTGCTTCACTAATTAAAGATGGGCATGTGTGAGAGTATCCTAAAACAAGGAGCTAAACTGAACATAGAAGTGATTTTTTTTATGTTCTCAGGTTTCTATTGGAAGCTTTTTCTCAGCACTGTATCTTCCTATCTCTAGACCAGTTATACTTGGTTAAAATGTTTGGCAGCCCTGTGTTTGAGGCCAAGTTTCTCTCTGAATCTTCTGCAATGGTGGAAAGATGTGTCTGTGTGTGAGTGGAAACTCAGTATGGCCCAGGCAGTCACTTTTGTGTTGATGCACATTTACAAAGATTTGCAGTTCTCTATCATGCCTTCTCTTTTTCTTGTCTGCTTCATTTCACCTCAATGCTTAATTTTCTGCATCTTGTTTGCTGCTTTAATCTCTTAGATCTCTTTGAGCTTCCTTGCCATGACTGCTTCATGGAATCCATACTGTCTGTTCAATCTGCTGCTTTCTAGGCTAAGAAGCCTTTGGTGAGTATTTTTGTATTGTAAACCACATCCGTAATGGCTTACTGCATACACCGGTGAGGAATTGGGTGGAAAATCCACAAAGAATCTACAGTGCCTATATGTTACTTTGACAGTGCCTAAAATTATGATGGTTAAAACTTTTTCTGCTTAATCTCTAAGCCTAAAAGCAGCCGTGCTTGCACACATACTGAAGTCAACAGGGAAGCCCGCACTGCTAGGTGTGATTCCTCCCTGGGGTCACTCCCAGGTTCCAGTCATTTTCTTGTTCAGATTGCAGAAGAATTTCTTCTTTGTAAATTCTCTTTTGGAGAGAAAGCTCCACGCCAGACAAAACACAGCTTTGCTTCTGGAGTGGGCTCATTCCAGCAGCTCCCTTATCTGAGTCCCTACAAAGACAGCAAGGAAGCAGGGTTCAATCTATGTGAGATCTTTCTTGATCAGCTCTACAAGAGCCCTCCAACATTTTCACAGCTGAACTTCACATCCATATGCTCTCAATCTATTGTTGAATTCAGCAACACATCTACAGGTTCCTGACATAAAAATACTGTTCTGGTGGGTCTTAATATGCCTTGTATGGTATTTGATTTGCCTGAAACTTTGATAGTCCCTTTTGAGGCAAAAACACCTGCCATGCTGGAGGGCTCTCTGGGAAGCCAAAGTTGCTTGGCCATATAGTCCATTGGTGCATACAGAGGGGACTGCACCTCTTGGCTTGGAGACTGTGGGACATCTATGGAGCAAGTGACTTCTATTAATCTATTTAGCTGCTATCCCCCAGGGGCCTTTGTAGTGCTAGTCGTGGTTGCCTTAAAGCTAATTTTGAGAATCAGATGTAACAGTTATTTTGTTGTCCCAACAGTGCATCACGTTGTTGCTCCAACTGCAACCTTATGCATATTTTACATCCAGAGATTGAAAAGGTGATATTGATTTGAAATCACAGTTCATCCTTACTTGGATATGAACTGCTGTGGTCACACTGTTATTGTTATTAAAAGATATCCAGGATGAGAAAAAGAAGTCTTGCTATGTGTTTTTTTTTTTTCTTAGCAGTGCTTCTGAGTAAGACAAGGTTTAGTGTCATATTCTGTAAGCACATTCTGTTTCACAGGTATTCAGCCAGCTGATGGCTATGACACCCTTGAATTATTTAATGGCTTCCATTTCTTTTTTGCAGTAGAGTTTTATGAGAACTGAGATAAACTATGCTCCATTTGGCATGTAAGCACTCTACATCATAGACCTAGTGAAGCAGAGTGCTTAAACACCATGGTGGAATTAGGGGCACTGGAAAAATAAACCACTTCCTAGTGAAGTCCATGGAAGTTCTTCCATGGAGTTTTGTAGAAATCAATCATGTCCTTAACTGAGGGAGGTGTATGACCTGGGAGTCACTTGATGGATGGTGTCCTTCCATGACAGCCACAGCCAAGTCCTCCAAGGGTATTTGGATTCATTTCTTTTGTGACCTCTTTGTCCTCCAGTGGAAGCTGCATCCCTGAATCAGGCACCAAGGTCCTGTAAAGCCAGGAATGCCGCTTAAAATTACATTCATCCAACGTGGCATGCCAGCACTAGATGGTAGGGAATGGGACAGAGAGTATCCTGACAGCTGTTGGAATATGGGGCTTCCTTTCACTTGTGTCACCCTAATACTCTCCCAAGGTTAAGTGCTTTAATGAGGTTGGATTTTCTCACACACAAGAGGAAATGATGCCACATCAGTTAATAAAAAGCATTAATATTTAAGATTGCTTCCTTGAGGTATGAAAGACCAAGGTTGAAGTCTCTTATCTCACTGAAGGAATTTGAACTGATATCCCCTGGGAGGGTACTGGAAGCCACCAGACTAAGCTCTTTTTGAGCAAGTCTTGCTTTCTCTGTCCCACTGAAGCTGTTCAGCTTTGTATGGACTCATTAAATACCCATTCAATCTGTCTGAAAGAAAAGTAAAGAATGACAACATCTCTTAGATCAGATGCAAGAAGGGGATGAGAGTGCTTTGAGGTCCTCTCTAATGAATATTCAGATGTCTCACAATCATGCAGTATCTTCATCTGGAGCCATTCAGACAGACCCACCAGAAAGATCTGAAAGTTTTGGTTTTAGGACGTGTTCATGAGAGAGTTTTTTCCATGTCTACGCTGAAAGAGATTGGACCTCTGGGTCTCACATGTCCTGCATGACTGGTGTAACCCAGATGCTATTAGATATCAGCTCCTCTTGGTCTCTGCTGTGGTAGAGCCCTGCCATACTGCTGTCTCTGCTGGGCCAGGCTTCATGGATGCAGAAGTGAGAGTTTGTGACATGAGTTTGGGCTTCTGTGGGAAACATGCTGGCACTACTCAGTGGTTCTGCTTGTGTCTCCAGGGGAAATATCAGGAATTTTGAGAACCAGAAAATTTATGTACCTCAAAATGTTGACAAATATTGTAGAATGTTGGTGTTTCTGAACCTAGAGTTTCATATTTGACATGAGACAGATAATCGGCCTCTGGCGTCAGGAAAGTTTTATCTGCATTTAGCCTATAAATCTTTGATTACATTGTAGAGAGTTTGACATCTGTGTGCTTCTACACATATGATCTTTGCTATTCCTTATAGTGTAGCATGGCTTACCATATATTCAAGAAATGAAAGTTAGACAAACTGCAGATAGAGGAGAGACCCCCATCAGAGGGAAAATTCTGTTTTTTTCTAAAACTCTTGCTGGAAGCTTATGGCTCTGTTATCTACTTCCAACACTCTAATTTGTGACTAAATGTGTTCTGTGGCAAAATAAATTGCTGAAATTGCCAAAGCTACAGAGTTTTTAACTGAGACATCCAAGCTGTATCTCAGAAGCTCTTCCACTGTGAGTTTTTAATTGGTGCATTTCAGCAAATGAAAATGAAGTAATTCATATGTCAGTAGGGGCTTGGATTCATAGGAATTGCTATCAAACCAACTTGAGCAGCAGGAAAAGCTTAATTAAAATGTAGTCCCTTTTTTTTTTAACCAGAAAATAGCAACTATATTTCAAACATAACTTAACAAGGAAGGAGATACAGCACACACATCCTTCCAGCATGAGAACTGCTCATCCCTTGCAACTCTCATCTGTCTCATGCTGAGCTTCTGCCCTGGAAGCTCCTCCTGTGATCTGTCTTTTAGCACGTCACAGCACTGCTGGCTGCCTTGGTAGCACAGAGTGTCCCTGCAGCTGGGAAGGGGTGGGACTTCTGATGGAAGAAACTTCTGATGATTGCTCCTGGTGAGCAGTACCTGAGCAGAAGCCATTAGTAAAGGGAAGGAGTCTTTTCTTCAGCTGTTGCCATACTGCTGATAAAACATGACAGCATTACTGTGAGGTAAACACATCACTCTTTGCAGCAAATCTGTGATGTGACTGCAGGTGACTCAGAGAAACTGTGATTGCCCTATTCCTGGAAGTGATCAGGCCAGACCAGATGGGACTTCAAGCAGCCTGATCTAGTGGAAGGTGTCCCTGCCCATAGCATGGGGTTGTAGCTTTAAGGTCTATTCCAACCCAAAGCATTCTGTGATTCTATGGCTGTGTGTCTGTGCCCCCATTTAAATGGGGTGGAACAGAGGAAACACGAGCAAAGTCTCCTGTGGGTGGTGGTGAGGTCAGACCGTGGGACCATACACAAGGTGGTAGCACAGCTGGGAATGTGTGGGGTCTGCTCTCCTCAGCCCAGTTCTGGATGCTTGCTAACTTGACCCAGAAATGCTGGCCATGGCTGCTCGCCACAACTGCAGATCCATGGCAAAGTATGTGAGCAGTGGCTGAGCAGATAATCCACCTTGTCATTCACCCATTAGAATGACAAGGTGGATTATCTGCTCAGCCATTGAGAAGAATATTAACCTGAGAAACAGGTTAATATTTTTTTCTTCCATAGCCAATGGAAAGCAACAGAGATGCAAAGCCTCAAACCATCTGTGAAGGTGATGTTTAGGGCTTTCTGCTGGACTTGTTCCAAATCCAGCAGAGCAGGACCTGGCCCCTGGCTGGTCTCAATTGCTACGGCTGCAGTGCTGCAGGGGTAGCAGCTGTGGGCTTGTGCACAGCCCCCTGCACCAAGGAAAATCTTGGGCTAACCTGGCTCATGGGGTGTGTGTGTATGGAGGGTGGGAAAGGGCTGGTGCACAGTTTGCCCTCCATGTAAGCCTCCTGTCACATTGCTTATCTCCCACAGCCCTCACCACAGATGGATGCACAGAATGAACCCACATCAGCCTCAGGTGTGTTAGGGGTATGCCTGTGGAAGGAGGAGCAAAACAAGGAGGGAACAGGCGGCTGAAGGACCTGCTCTGGGGCATTAGGGTTGAGGCAGAGCTGGGGGAATCTCACGGGCTTTGGTTTGCATCAGTCTGAGGGAGTTTTGCACACACCCTCATCAGAGCGAGGCACAGCAAAGCTGGATGTGAGCAGCAAGGCACCCTTGAGAGCACCAAGTGTGCTTTAGCAATGAATTTGGACTTCTAATGAAATGAAATGGAAAGATCAATGCTTTCAGGGCTCTGGTCTCCATTTGTGAATAGCTGCAACTCCTACTTGTTGCACTGAAATGCTGCAGTGATTAATAAAACCATTAAGGCCCTGAGGGGCTCAGAGTGCCTTGCTAACAAGGCCCATGGAGGCAGAGAGGCAGATTGCTAGGTGGGTGACATGTTTTTCCAAGGAGCAGGAGTATCCAAATTTGAATCAGCCTGCTGATGTCCACAGTGCTTGGTGTGGTCCCTGACTCCTTACCTGGGCCTGCCTCTGGAAATTACTGCAGGGAATTCCCTGCACACATGCACCAAACACCTTCCAGCAAGGAGGTTTTCAGTCAGCTGCAAGCATCCCTCTCCTGTAACTCGCTAATGATGCTGCTGAGTTGTTGTAGGCTGCAGGGAACCAGCCAAGCCCAGGCAGGCTGGAGTGACTCCTGTGGGTTCATTCATTACTGCCTGCTACCAAGAACCATTTTCTACCTTAGTTAAATGCACACACTGAGACAACCTCCTTGGCTTGTAGACAAATAGCAGGTACAGAGTCTGCTGTGTTAAACAATTGCTGCCCCTTGGTGGAAGGTGCATAAGCGTGAGGAAATGCTGCTGTGCTTCTTCTTCAGAAAGCATCAGTATTATCCTTATCTTCCACCAAGAGCCTTCTGATAGTGCCTATGGGAGGAAAGCAAGGAGCAGATGGTTATTCCTTTGGTCCTGTAAACTAGTTAGATGAGAACCATATTCCTAGTAGAATCTACTGTCAAGGAAGCTTCTGGCCTGCTGGATGGCAGTGCTGGGTTGGATTTATAAAGTGGTCTCTGGATAATAATGTGTGTCTAAGTAATAATGACTTTCATCCTTGTTAGGACTGACAGCCCTATGTGTTTGTCTTTCTGGAGACAGATGTTCTCCCGCCTGGTTATGTGGGTTGATTCCAACTGGGGAAAGAGGACAGCATGAGCAATGTGCTGTTCTTTGTTATTTCATTCCTTTTTTTACTCCTTTCCCTCCTTTCCTCCCTCTTTCCTTCCCTGGGCTGTCTTTTGGGCAGGAGCCTGGCAGATCACATCAGCTGCTGCAGGGAAGCCCTTTGGCCATCTGAGTCCACCCTCCTCTGCCATCAATCAGAGCACAGGAGGAGGCTCAGGCAGGGTTCTGAATTCGTCTCAGCTCAGCAGCACTCCAAGCAGTTTGATGATGCTTTCCATCCTCACATGTGATACCAGCTGAAGACTGGGCTTGATGCTCCTGCTTACAGGCAGTGCTTCATCCCAGACAGCCTCTGTATAAGTTAAAGTTGTCAGCTTGACACCAAATCCCTTTTCTTGGCTTTTTCTGTGTAACATGGTGTTCTCTTGCTCTGATTCAAGTGTTATGTGGTTCCACATGAAGGAGATAACAGCATGAGCAAAGCTGTGGGTAAAGATAAATCATCTGTAGGAGAAGATAGAAATGCTGTTTTTTGGAAGGCAGCAAGGCCACCATGCCAAGGGACCAAAACACTTACTGTAGCAAATGTCTGCAACGATCAACTTAAATCTCTACTGCCTTAAATTCAAAGTGATTTCAATGCAAAGCCATTTTTCAGTGTACTTTTTTATCAGAATGAGCTGTATTAAAAACATTCCTCTATGGAAGACTTAGATTCTCATTTTTCACCTGACAAGTCCCTCATTTGTTGCTATAAAGTAAATCCAGCCAGTGGTTAACTTGACGGAAAAATTCCAAATTACTTCAAGGGAAAAAAAATAAAACTGTGTGCATTGTGCTCTTTCAGGGATACACTGATGCAATGGTCTAATTCTACTGGGTGTCCTCTCATTTCAACAATTACAATCTACTGACCCTAAGAGTAATCAGAAAGAAGGCAGGGTTATTTTGCTACTATAGAGTAGATCAGGCAAAACAATTCCTACAGTCTGTGCCACTTCCGTGCTTAAAGTAACAGGAAAATACACATGAAAGTGATGACTTTGGGATAGATTAATGAACTGGATCTTGGTTACAACAGAAAAAAATGACAAATTAGTCTGATTTTGGATCCTCTAAAGAAGTGCCTCCATGACTGTGCCACACAGAATAACTTTGTGTATTGATGAAGCTCAGCAAGACTCATCAGTCTAGGGAATATGAGGGGTTTTCTTGGTTTGGTTTTTCAGGGTTTTTTGGGGTTTGGTTTGGGTTTTTTTTATTTGGTTTTGATTTGTTGGGTTTTTTTTCATTTTACTCTTCATCCTTGAGAAACTCTGAACAATTTGTTGCCCGAGTCACAGTCTCTGTTGCACTTCCTTTTATAAGTGCAGAGGGGAAACATTTCCAGTTCTAGGTTTCCAGTACAGACTAATTAAAGCCATATAATTAGCCAGATTTCAAGCATGGTCTTCCACAGCAGATTCTGTCCTGGGCTGTATTAATGAGTGTAGCCAGCCGGTCCAGCAAAGTGATCTTTCTCCTCTGTTCAACACTTATGAAATTGGAGTGCTGCTTCAGTTCTGGGCTCCCCAGCAGAAGAAGGACAGTGACAGAGCCAACAGACACAAGCTGAAATCTGGAAAATTCCATTTTACATATTAAAGGGGCGGGGGTTTTGGTGGTTTTGGGTTTTCTTTTTTTTTTTTTTTTTTTTTTTTTTTTTTTTTTTTTTTTGTTTTGGTGTTGGTTTTTTACCAAGGGAGTGGTCAAATATGGAAATAATTTGTCCAGAGACATGCTTAGGCTTCATCTTTGAAAGTGTTAGACTCTTCTGGATCCATCCCAGAACAACCTTCTTTGCAAGGGGTTGAATTAGACGACCTCTGCATGTCTCTTTCAGGACAAATTATGATTCCATGATTCTCACAGGTCACAATAAATCTGCTTATTAATAATTCCTACTGGATCCAGTGAGTATAATTTACAGCTTCTTTCAATTCCAACCTGGAGTCTGATTCAGTAAGAACTAGATAAAATCTTCTGCTCAGTTTGAAACTCAGTGAAGAGAAAAGAAATCCTCGAGGCTCTCCTTGTCTAAATACTTAAGTTCTGAATTTCCTGGACTTCAAAGGCAGACACACTCTTCTGCTTGGAAATGTCTTTTTCTGTGGATGCCCGAGAATATAACTTTCCTTATCCTTGCAGATACACTGGGTCACCTGGCCAAATGACCCCAAACTGCTCCCCTGATTCTCCCCCAGCTGTTTGGTTGTTGTAGAGCTGTGTGTGCAGCCTATCCATGGTGAACAGCACCGTCCAGCTACCTTGGCTGGTGCCCAGGGGACCTTGTCACTGCCCTAGGATGGGGCTGACAGGCTGCAGCAGTCAGGGGTTCATATGGTCAAGGATTTCAATTCTTCCCCATCTGAAATTTTGGCATAGTGGTACTGATGGGTTTTTAAGTCCAAAATCCAAGCTCAACAGAGTACTGAGGTGACTGCAGTGCCAGGTCTTATGAAAGGTGGGTATTTCAGATCCCAAAAAATGTGTGCTTTAAGGCACGAGGTTGCTTCCATTCTAAGCAGGCTTGTGAGAAGGTGCTACTCCTGCAGGCAAGGCCGTGGGAGCTTGGCTCTCAAGGGCTGTGCTCTCCTTGGTACTGCTGTGTTCAGTGCTTGTGATGGACAGCTGGGTGGCATCTGGGGTGAAGCCACTGAGAGCTGTGCATGTCTGGGCTCCTCTGGCTTGAAGCTGGCCTTATTCACTCCACAAAAGAGGCTTTGAAAAGTTGATTGCTTAGGTTTTAACTTTTCCAAAAAGGTTTCTCTGTTAAAAGCTTCTGGTTAGAAATACCAAACCCTGTCGTTGCTAAGATTAAGGTATTTGTTTCTTAGAAATGGCTTATAAGCAGAGAGCAACACATGGATTATTTCTCCTTCTTTAGCCAAGTGGAGCGAAGGTGCTTCAAGTAAATTGGGCTTCCAGGAGGATCAGTTTTGCATGTGATTTTCAGAATGGTTTTGGGGAAGGAAGGGTCAGATCTAATTTTTCATGTTTGTAACTCATATGGAAAAAAAAAAAAAAAAAAAAAAAAGAAAAGTAGTACTTACCACTAACATATTGGGGGGTTAGGCTGTTTTAAATGAATATAGCAAAACCAGCTACTGTGTTTCAGTAAAAAATTTAGAATGGGTTTTGGTTTTGAATACTAATGAAAAAATGGAATATTGCCAGATTTATGGATTTTGCTTTTCTGGAACAGGTTTTTTTTTCCTCACTTTTTTTCTGTGGTTCACCACTGCCTCAGTCCCCAAGGCTAATGTCATAAGCAAAATAAAATCTGACTAATTAACAAGACCTCAGGAAGATTGTAAATACCTGTCAGGAAATAAGAATGTTTTTTGCTGTTGCTAAAAATGACCTTAACTGCAACCTGGAAAAATTGTGCTTGTAGTTTGTGAATGAAGTCAGTAACCATGCTGTGGTACTGCTGGCCTTATTATGAAATGCACACCACAGATTGTGTCTAATTGCACACAGTGGTTTTATGGCATCTGTAGCTCCTGATCCAAGACTCAGATGTCAGATATCAGCACTCTTGCTATAGTTAAATGCTGCTGCCATGTAATAGGTTCTGTTTATCTCTCTTCCAGCTTCCAAATTGCTGTGTCTTGGGTCAGTGGCCTAAGTTCAATTTTTATAAATTCCTGACTGAAGTTATTAGCTCTCCTCTTTAAAAACCAGGATGAATTAATGTTGCATTATGCCCCATTCAGGGAAGTGTGGCCCCAGCTTTTATCATTTTCACTGGGCTTGCTTGTGCTAGGTTTCAGCAGAAGGAGATTGGTGGAATTCCTTCAGGAGGGTGTATCCATCCCTTTGCTTACATGAAGAGGGAAGTTTTCTGCTGATGTTCACACATCTTGCAGGATGGCTTTATCCCTTTGGAGGCCTGGAAGAAAATAGATCTATGATGTGGAGAACAGATATAGCCTCATTTCCCCCTGTCTCAGATGCACATGAGCTTGAGATGTACTTACAAACAAAATGTGCAATAAAAAAATGGATATTCATGTTCCTAAAGCTCAAGGGTGCAATGCTGATGCCTCAGAGAGCACTGAGGCACTACCACCACTACCTTACCATCCTTAGTCCTCTTGGTCTGTCCTTCCTGTGCCTACCAGATTCCAAATACCATGATCTGCCTCTGTATTGCCAAAGGGCCCTCGTGGTGCCCATGCCTGGATGGAGCCTTCTGCAATGCCCTGTCTTTCACCCTCCCCTTCAACTTCATGCCAATAGCAATGGTGTCTTTCCACCAGTGCCACCAGAATAAGATGCTGAGTAGAGGGATTGTGTTGGTCCTGCACCCTTGTGCACCTGTTTTTCAGACAATCAGCACTGCATAGAGCCACTTTCAGTCTTTGGCATATATGGTGTCAGCTGCCAGAAAAAGGACTAAAGTGCTGGGCTCCTTGCTGCACTTCATTTTCATGCAGCCCTGTTCTGCTTCCTGTTTCCAGTTTCATAACAGTTTTTGCAGAGTGCTTTGTTCTTCCCCTATGCACTTGGAACTGGCAGTAAAATGTGGATTGTTCTCAATGTTTAGCATCAAGTCCTACATGTGGGAAGTGATTTATCAACAAGATTACAGGCTGGAGCACTGTGAAAATTGGACTCCAAGGTGCCATAATTCTTTGGAAAATGCCAGCCACGGTAGGTTTTACTTCCCAGCGGCTGTCCATTATTGATAGCCTTATTCTAATATTATGTTTATGTTGTAAGCAGTGACCAGCTTCTCAGCTTTATACTTATACAGGTGCAGCTAATTCAAGTTTTGATCTTCATACCCATCTCTGTTCTTTCATGCCAGTCCCCTCTTTCTCTGCTCTCACAGTCTTTTTTTTTTTCTTTTTTTTCTTTCATTTTATACAAGAAAGCTGATAACTCTTCAAAAAAAAAAAAAAACCAAAAAACCTTTCCATGCAAAGTAGTACCATAAGAAGTCATAATCACTAAGATATTCTTCTGGAAGCATGGAAATGTCAATGCCTAAAACATTCTGATGTGACAGATGAGATAGGGCCATTTGTACAGCACTATGGAATCTCTATGTCATTGATAGCTCATGCTGCTGCTCAATGACAGAGAGAAAAGAATGTTGTAGTTCTCCTGAGACATTTTTTAATTACTGGACCTATGGCAAGGGAAAGAAATAATTAGCACAAGTGCCCACTTCAAGATATCTAGCCATTGGAGTTTTGTTCATGGGAGGGCTACAGGCTGTGTTACAAAATGTGCTCAGTGGGATGATGTGGCTGTTCTTGAGCTGACAACAAGGAATGAAGTGGTATTTCAGTCTGTCTCTCTGCCAGCATTGCCTTCTCTTATCTTCTTACTCCACACCAGAGCTTGCTGGCCCATAAACATTGGTGATGCTCTCAGCTGCTAGACAGCCAACCCACTGAACCCGAGGACCCTAAACTCCTCTGGGCAACATCAAAAGTCTCAGAGACAAAGTTAGTGGGAGGAACAAAGAAACAGAAATTTGATGTGTGTCTCACGTGACCCCATGAAACTTTGAGAAGTGCCAGACTAAATTGCTCTTTATATTTTTTTGCTTTATATCCTCTTTTATCTGCCTGTCAGGACACTGTCTCTTTCCCTGAGAAATTAAAGAACAGCAGGCACTGAAAAAAAATCAAAGTGGTTGAACTGCTTGGAGGCTGCAGTCAGTAGTCTCACTAAAGCTGGAGATATGGAGATTTCTAAGACAGGCTGTTATCTAGAAGCTGCAATAAAATACCTGAGAAGTGATCAAGTGTAAAGTTTACCCATAACCATGCCAGCCTGTTTTAGACCAGAATTCTTTGATATTGAGCTACGTTTCACAAATGATCCATAAATATTTTGGAACCAGCAAGTTTAGGAGGCACCTGTGATACAAATAAAAGAAATTTTGAGGGTCACGAAGCAAGCAAAATTAGCAGAATTCCTATTGACTTCACCAGGAACAAGTTTGGGGCTTGAGTTATTTGGCTGATAAATTTTCAGCACGACTGAAAGAAAAAGGATCTAGAATTTTTTGATTCTAATATTTTATTATGGTCCAACCAGGATGCTGTTTAATCTTCAAAAAAAATACCAGCACTCAGAACACATCAATTGTTTGTATTCTGAGCTCTGTGTTGCACTTATTCATGGACAGAGAAATTACAATGAGAATAATCATTGTCTGAATACTAATGTGATGTAAACTAGTGTAGAGATATTTATTCAATAGAATGCAATTACCAGCAATACTCTATTTTCTGAACAGTGTGACTGTAATCCAATTTAGGCTGTTTAACCCCTGGTGATTTGTTTCCGTTTCTATTGTGATAGGCTGAAAACAGGCAGGATTGCTGGGGGCAGCAAAAGGGAGAGTAAGGGGAAATAGGACCCCATGTAATCTTAGATCTTAATGACTTTACTAAATCTACATAACTACAGGGCTGTTCTTCATGGTTGTGCTGCTAATTGAATTTTAAAGTAAGGGTAGATCCTACACTCACTTTCTCCCAACATAATTTCATTTTCTGATGAATGCTTAGTCACCAGTTTAAAAAATCCTTTATTACTTCAACCTGAAGTTACATCAGACCCTGGATTTCATATAAGACAGGATTCTCAGGTACATGGTGGAGGCAAGTGATTAAGAAGATATTCAAGGTGACTTTCATGACCAATTTCTTTTGCAGAAGTGTTCTCGACTGCAGGAGTTGCGGCAGGATCCCGTGGGCAAAGGGCAGCTTCTCTCCTTCAGAAAGAGGGGCATCACGGGAAGGACAGAGCATGGGGACCTTGCTGCAGGCAATTTCTGTAGACTAAAAACCTTCAACTAGATACTGGTACACTCATTAGCACAGAGGAGTCCCCCTGAAACCAGCACAGTTTCTGTGCTTCTGAAACTAGCACAGGATATCTTATCAGCGCAGATAGAGGTCTTGGGATCTGGTCTTTAAATAAAAGAAGTGCCTGAGTGATCTTGTTTTAGGTGCAGAGGGATATTTTGTAAACACACACACATAGGTGGAGAAGACCTCTGTCCATCTGGTATAGAGTTTGCTAATGGTGATGGCAATTTCTCCAAGACAGGCAGCATTCAAGCAGAAACCATTGTGTAACTGCTGCCAGACTAGAAAGCACAGAAAAGCAGTTCTCTCCAGAGAAATGGGCCCTGGATGAGAGCCTGAGTGAGATGTCCAGCTTTAAGGCTTTTGCACTTCGGTTCAGGTTTTTGTGTCACTTGAGCACCTGCCTTGGGCAAAAGATGCCAGCTAGGGCTTGCCCACTTATGCTGTTGGCTCATCTTGCAATATGAGAGGGAAGCAGGAATGAGTGGGTAAGAACTGCACAGTCAGGACAGAGTGGTCCTAACTCCCAGGGATTCTGCATATGGGAGATTTGCAAAATTAGTCCCTTAGCATTTCCAGCAGCCGTTCAGCCATAAAAACAATAACTGAAAAACACACAGTGCAGCTACTATTCTTTTAAGTCCCAGTAAAACTGTTTATTTTTTCACTTAATTTTTAATATAATTTGTCTTGCAAGATTGTATGAGGCGTCCCTCCCCAGTCATTTACCAAGAGTGCTGTGGGGATTCCTGACAACACAACTTTTTCTTGTCACCACATCAGTGAGCTAAGGAAGAAGGCAGTTGTGCTCCCTTCAACAGTTCTTATCTGGGCCCAGTTGGATTCAAACTGCAATGCAGTGGGAACTTTGTACATCTGCAAAAGAACAAACACCTGAGAGCAGACTGTCAGGTGACAAATTTCCTCTTTCTGGACTGCCTCTAATCTAAGCTGAATTTTCTTTGCCAATGTTCACAACCCATGTTACTTTCACCGGTGTAAGATAAGGGGAATCAGAGCCTTTCTTTCCTTAAGAAAGGAAAACCTTGGGAAAACTTTGTCCAGCAAGTGGCTGCATAGCAAACCTGGACACACAATGCCCAGACACCTCCTTTTTCAGTGCCATTCCCTCTAAGCAGTCTGCTCATCTTGAACAAATTGCAGCACATGGCCTCTGTGAAAAGCCAGACCCTCTTTGCCTTTTCTCATACCACCAAGTTTTGAAAGGGAAAGTTTTTCAGTGAAATTGAACGTTGGTTTCTATTCAATACAGATGAACTATGAAGTGAATCATAGTTCCATCTAAGCCAGTTTCCACTGATCATAGACCTTCGTAATTCCTACAGATTGATGATGGTAATTTCAGTTGATGAAGACTCTATGCAAGATTTTGAGGTAATGTTTTTGGCTATGAAGGTACCATACCCTTTTCCCTGTGAGAAAAGACTGACCTCTACCTGGCTACAACCTCTTTTCAGCTGCCTGAAGAGAGTGATAAAATTTCCCCTGAGCCTCCTTTTCTCCAGGCTAAACATCCCCAGCTCCCTCAGCCACTCCTCATCAGATTTGTGCTCTAGTCCCTTCATCAGTTCCCAAGTTGCCTTTCTCTGGGGGCTCCAGAACCTCAATGTCTCTCTTGCAGTGAGGGCCCAGAGCTGGACACAGCACTAGAACCTCACCAGTGCCAAGCACAGGGCGACAATCACTGCCCTGGTCCTGCTGGTCATGCTATTGCTGGTACAAGCCAGGAAACCATTGGCTTTCTTGGCCACTTGGACATCCTCATCATCATCTGCTGGCTTATGTTCAGCTGGTTTATCAATACCCCTGGTCCTTTTCTGCTGGGCAGCTTTCCAGCCACTCTTCCCCAAGCCTGTCATGATGCAGGGGCTTGTTGTGATCCAAGTACAGGATTCAGCACTTGGCCTTGTTGGCTAAGTTGGGCTATTGATCCCACCATCTTTTTTGAGTGGGAAACCCTGATTCCTAGGTGACCATGCTCAGGAGTTTCTGTGGTTTCTATCACATCAGTAACCCTTGTGTCTTTGCTGGCACATGGATCACCATCTCTACCTCCACTGAGACAGCAGACTGAAGGTCCTTGCTAGCACACAGTCCCTCAAACACCGGCATGATGCCAGGTTTATCTCTGGTGATCCTGGTTTTATCCCTTTCCCCCTTCAGCTCTAGCTTAAAGTTCTTTCAGTGAGCCCTGCTATCTCCTGCACAGTTCCTTTTCTCTCCTCGAGACAAGCATACCCAATATTGCCAGCAGGCCTGGTGTCATGTAGACCAGCTCATGAACAGAAAATGCAAAACTCTGTCAGTGACAGCAGGTTCAGAGTCAGATATTGGGCTGCTATTCCTATTTCTTCCCCCATCATTCCCTGCAACTGGAAGGATGGAGGAGAACGCTACTTGTGCTTCAAATAGTCAGCTGTAGCCTTACTGTAATTTGAAGTGATTAATTCCTAGAATTTTTAGAAGTAAGCATGGAGACTAAAATCCTTATTTGAGGGGATGATAGGAGCCATATTTGGCACCCAGTACCAGATCTCAAAGTTTCACAGTCCAAGTAAATTTTGTCCCTGAAAAAGCCAAGTGTTCTGCAGAGGCTTAAACGGGAATGTGTGATAAAGAGCCCTCAAATAAGGGGATGATCAATATCATCCCCTTATTTGAGGGGATGATAGGAGCCATATTTGGCACCCAGTACCAGATCTCAAAGTTTCACAGTCCAAGTAAATTTTGTCCCTGAAAAAGCCAAGTGTTCTGCAGAGGCTTAAACGGGAATGTGTGATAAAGAGCTTTTAGAGAAAGAGTTCAGCAGGCAGAAGAGAAAAAAAATTAGTTATTAACATTTCAGATTGTCCATGTAGAAGCAAAATAAAGTGGGAGATGAAATTTCTGTGTACTGATCATCACTGCCATGGTCTGAAAGGTTCTGGTGTGTGCTCCTGGCCGTAAGAGGAAACTCTCTCCACCTGTATCCACTATTCTTGTTCCAGGACAGTTCCTCCTCATGGTTTCCCTTGTTACTGACAGTGTAACACTGCATAAACAGCTGCAGGGGAAGTGTTTGCCACTCATTTGGTGAGAGGATTGAACATGGAAGGATCCCATACTTTTGCACCAAAAGGATTAAAGGTATACACCTCACCTCCTCCTCCTCCAGAAAAAGCAGAAAAAGTAGCAACTAAGGAAGGTTGAGGAGGGACATAATGATGAGGAACTACTGAGAATTTGTGCCCATTTATGCATTGACATTTTTGTTGGAGTTGTGGCCATGAGTTTTGGATCTTTGCTGCTTTAGGGCTGGTGAATTTGTCATCAACCTTCCCTCTAAGGCTTCATTCATAAATCACTTTTGGAGTGTGAATAAGCCATGGGGATGCTTTAATAAATGGTTCCTCGCATAAAGTTTTATTCCCCAATAATGATTAGCTTATTAGTAAATCCCTGATGGCATTACTAAGGAGGTCATTATCATTATCCCTGTTCTATATCTGCAGAAACTGAACCAGAGAAAGGAAAAGTCACCACTAAGTAAGATTTGTGAATGCAAGATTCTGAGTCAAGGTACATGCTTTCTTCAGCAGGTCACAGGACTAATAGGTGCTTGAAATAAATTGTTAATGAACTGGTTAACCAAATCATTACATCAAAATGCTATATGACAGTGATATCTTTTTAGAATATATTTAAAACCATAAAGAGTTACTTGCATCTCTCATTGGTTGTCAACATTTAGCAGCCCAAACTCTTCATAGAGGCCAACTTAAAATACACATAACAATAGAGTTCATCTTCAGGAACCTGCATAGGTTGTGTGCTGTCAGAATTTGTGCTGTCATCTCCTGATTTATTAAAAAGAAACTGGGATGTCATTTACCAAGTTTTTTACTCAGAGACATCATTTTTAGTCAGTTTATTCCTGATAATTCTGAAAATAGTACTAGTAGACTTGATTGTTTTAACAGTGCATTACTGGCCATAGAAAAATCTACTGTTGTCTCAATATAAAGGACAACAAAATGCAAAGAGGTGTTAAATCAAAATAGATGTCATGAAAGCTGCTGCAATGATTGCATCAGACAAGGCAGTCTTCAAATTCAGTAAAAAACTTGCATGTCTTTTTCTGACAGCAACCAGAGAGGATTTCCAATATATAAGGATTCCCTTTGAAATAGAAACCTACCATGCCCAGCTATACATGAGTGGCTTAAATTCTCCTAAAGGTAGAGAGAGAGGTTTAGACAGAGAGTGCTTCATGTCTGCATTGTATAGAACAATAGAATCATAGAATTTTGAAAGTTGGAACAGACCTCTAAGGTCATTGGTCCTACAGTTAGCCTAGCACTGATCTGTTCACCACTAACCCATGTCCCCATGTGCCACAGCACACCCTTTTGAATGTTTCCAGGGATGGTAATTCCACCAGGCAACTAGTCCCAGTGCTTTTCCACCCTTCGCATGAAGAAATTGTTCCTTATATCCAATCTAAACCTCCCCTGGTAAAACTTGAAAACATTTCCTCTTGTCCTATCATTTGTTACCTGGGAAACTGACCCACACTTTGCAACAACCTCGTGTCAGGGAGTTGTAGAAAGCAACAAGGTCCCCGTGAGCCTCCTTTTCTCCAGGCTTAGCTCCCCCACCAGCTCCCTCAGCTGCTTGTCAGAGGACTTATGCTCCAGACCTTTCACCAGCTCCACTGCTTTTGGGCATGATGATACTGAGATTGCAGCTTGTCCAAGAAGGCTGAGGCTTTGAGAATTCACAAAATTTAAAATTCAGTGCAGTAAAATTAGTGCAAGTTTAATACATTACTGAGCAACTTCCCAATTCCTTGTAATGAGTTGTGGGGAAAATAGATACTTGTGATAGGTACCATATGATTTACCTCTAATGTGCTGAGCATTGGGGGTGCAAATCAAAAACTAAGTCATCTGGGCTTATTGGTCCTGCTACCCAGGGTCTGAAACCACTATTAAACTAAGATCACATATTTGGAGACTCTTGGAATACTTCTGACACCATTTTGCCTACTGATGTGGTGAGAGCACCCAGTCAGAAGGTGTGATTTGATGGTTTGGAGTCCTTTTCCACCTGAGGAGGTTTGACTCTGTGACTCCATGAAAAAGCCTTGAACATCAGGGTATAACAGAGACTAAAAGGGCAGTGGGGTGAGCAAAGGTGCCCTCTACACTTCACCAAGTCACAGCATAGCCAGGGATTCATTGCTGCAATGGAAAGGCCAATTCAGGCTCCATTGTAGCCTGTTCCAAAGCTCCTGTCTGATTCCTGGATCTCTGCTTGCTGCTCTGAGATTTTTTTTCCTGGTTACTGTTTTTATTCCTTCAATCCAGGCTGTCTAATGAGGAATGTGTAAAGAGTTGTGGGAGCAGTGTAGATTCTTCAGGCTGTCCCTTGCCAGCTGAATATGCAGAAAGCTCACACACCATCCGTGTTGCTCAGGGGAGCTGGTTAAGGTAGGATTGTGTGTATGAAATGGGCATAGTTAATGCCTGTGAAGTAGTTTAAAACATCTAAGGGCAACTCAGACACAAAACCTCCTGCTCCAGTGTGCTGCAGAAACCTGAAAGACCCTCTGGGGGAATTGCTATCCCCCTTGGTCCAAAGACTGCCTCTAAATTGGTCCCTTCAGTGGAGTTTTTGCATGTGCAGATAGCTGGCCACCTCCTGCAACACTGAACAAAGAAGTGCAAGGCAAATTCCAGCGCTTGGAGTGTGACATGAAGAGTTTGACGTGCTGCTGAGGAAGCCACATATCCCTATAATGACTTAAAATTCCATGCCTGGCAACCAGGTGCAGGGGGTTAATTAGGCTCATAAGCTGGGAAAGCAGAGAGACCTTTGGGAGAAGTTTGTAGACAAGCAGCAAAGCATATGACCTCATTTGAATTTTCCTATTAGATTTCCTGCAGAGATCTCAAAAGCATCCTCTGATCACTGTCTGAAACTGTGAAGTTTCACATTTGCAAACACAAGGAATCTCCATTAGATTCTGAAGCTGCTGCACATGCTTTAAGAGATCAAACTGATCTTTTAAACTGATGATTATGACAAGCAAATAGATCCCCCCACCTCCATTTGTTTGTTTGGACTAATGATTCTCTTGACTCCTGGGGTAAACAATCTGCCATTCTTCCTTTAGAGCTCTTGTGGTGATGCAGATTGGAGCTGAAATGGGTGAGACTGGCATTGCTAGACATAAGGCTGTGCTTATGTGAGGCTTTATACTCTCCAAAAAGGCTGCAATAGGTGCCTGAGCTGTGTCTCTGTAATCTGCAGCTCCTTAGGTTGCAGTGGACTTTTGTACAAGTGTTTTGTGTTTCTCTTCTGTTCCTAAGTTAGTGTACTGCTCTTCTCCTCCCTCACCAGGTCATAGCTGTGGTGCCAGTACAGCCCATTTCAGTCCTGCAGCCTTTTGGTCAGAATAGGAGAGATTTCCCCAACTAAAAGGCAGCTAGTCTGTGCCTATGCAAAAGGCTTTGCTGGAGAAGGAAAGATAAAAATAGGAAGGGGCCATAACTTGAAAGCCAGCACTAATCCAGCACCAAACCTTTCTGAGTTCTTTATCCAGTTAGCAAATCCACTGCTTTTCATGGGGATCTTTCCACTGGACATAACAACCACTGGTTTCACATCAACTGCAGCTCTGGGAGAGCTTGGGAGAGGGAAGGGGGGTTGCCCTTCACTGTGTCCAGTTGCAGCACGTGTCACTGTCATGGAGAAGTGTCAGGGGAGTCTCATTTGAGTGCCCCAATCCCTCCTGTCCCAGATGCACGTTTTGCTTCTGCACATTACAGCTATCAAAGGGAGATGATCCCTGGTGTCAAGACTGGAGCAAATAATAACCTTTACATCCATCTAGGCAGAAATCATACTTGGAATAGCTTGCTGTGAGGGTTACAGTCAGTTACACCATTACTTTGGTACCTGTTCCTTGTGACAATTGCATCAGGAAATTCACCTTCAGCCTTTTGGGCACCCTGTGATCCAAGGCAGCCCCTTGGCCATGAACTGCATGCAGAGCACAGACGTCACACGGCCGCCTTTTCCATTCTACGTGTGTGAGGGAAATCAAACCTGGGGGATTTCATCCCAGCATTCCAGACACGCAACCGCACCGCAGAATACAAATGCGAGAGCCGGGCTGACGCAGGCGTGAGGAGTTCAGCCCTCGACCCCAGGGACCAGCAACAGGCAGGCAAACCTTGGAGGGCAGGAGAGCTCGTTAACTCCGTGCTTTAAATAATAGCAGCGGTGAGGGTGGTGGTGGCAACGTCCCTGCGGTGTGCATCTGTGTCTGTGTGGTTTGACAACAGGCGGGGAACAGCACTTGCTTCTTCGCTCCTCAGGCAGCTACCCTGTACAATAGCATCAAGGAGGGCATAGGAAAGAGTTTATTTATTTTTTTCTTCTCCTCGGAGATTTTGGGCTGATTAAAAATCTATTTTTGCTAGGACAGCAAGAAGGAGAGAAACCCCAGCCATACGCAGCAGGTATAGAAGAATGTTTGATTCTTCTGACAAGTACTATAAGATTTAATATCTTTGCTGCTCGACCCAATATTGTATCACAGGCATCACTAGTGTTGTGCTTCCCAGCATGCCCTAGCATTCCTTCAAGCAAACATTCACAGCAGCAGAAAGTCCAAGAAAAGGCTTACTCCCTTGAGGATCAAGAAGAAAGCAACAGTGAAGAAAGGTATAGTAGCTATTAATATTAATGTTAAAAGAAGAGCGGGGAGAGAGGACACAGGAGCAGCAAAAAAGCTACTATTTATGGCTTTGATGTGTTCATTTTCACAGGACCAATAGCAACATGGAGAATACGGAAAGCAGATAAAGAGGAAAATGAGGAGGTGGAGGTGAGCAGAAGGCAGCTCAGAAAATTGCACAAGCTGTGGGGAGATTTTCTGTCTAGACACTTGCACACAGCAAAGGGAGCGACTGCCATCTGCATCTCCTCCAAAAAAAGGAAGGGAAAAAGGGACAGAGCTGAGACTGAAAAGGAAATCCACCTTCATGCCTCTCATTTTGGCTGTGGTATGGTTGATCCACACTGAATGCCTGCTGTGGGAGGGGAGAGAAAGCTAAGAGAGGTATTGTTGTGTCTAAGGAGGCACAACATTAAGGCAGCATGTGAATCCTCATGCAGGGCTCTGTCCTACTGACACAGTGGGAACAGGAGGGAAGAAACTATTTTAGTCTTGTTGACGCTGCTGAAGAATAAAAATGGAAGTAATTAAAGGCCTATTCTAGTCTCACTTAAATCTCCAATTCTTCAGGCCAGAGTTATTTTTGGTACATTGCTTTAATGGTGTTACATTGATGGTTAGACTGGGTTGGATTTTTTTTCCCTACTCTGAATTTAGGAAATTAGCCAACACTTTTCTGTGGCAGTGCATTCACTTCACTGAAATTTTGCCTGCGGAAGATTGTTTAGGTCCCAGAAGGAATTTTTCTAAATCCCAAGCAGCCCCACCATAACCAGTGCTTGGGCAGCTGGGTTAGTGCCTTATGTTGTAGAAAGAGCAGCATTAATGAATGAATCCCAGCATTAGCTAGTCCAAAGCTAGACTGGAAATAAGAATGACTCCTTTTTCTTAAGGATAACAATATCCTTAAGAATATAAAGACCTTATATTCTGCACCTTAGGAAAGGTGCTTGATGAATAATGACCCTCAGGTCTTACTGTCCCATATTTTATCACTGAGAAAAAAACCCAAAATTTCACTGCTTAGGGCAAGAGTAGGACTGGTTTATTTGTAACAGCACCTCTGCTGCCCATCTTGTCCTCAGTAAAGTTTGCAGTGGCTGTAAGCAGTGACAGGAATGGCCTTGTCCAGCTTCCATGTTCATCCTCAATTAAACTCATCTCATCTCAGCATCACTTTTAGTCTTTCTGCTCCCAGGTTCCCCTGTGCAGCCACTGCAGGCTGCACCTGTGACTGTGTCTCCTTAGCTGGCACCTGTCCCATGTGGGATTAACCCACATCTGCTCCCTTGGTGTGGCCTCCTGACAGTGCAGGGTGTCAACAGGAAGAGATCTGTCTCTTCTCAGAACAGATCTTTGTCCTGTGCTGGATCTCACAGGTCACTGCAGGCAAGGCAGTGTACAGAGCACAGAACTTGATGCTTGTTTTTTCCAAAAAAATCAGTGTTGCTGCCCTCCTTCATTAAGGCCTCACATGGCTGTTTCAGAGCTCCCAGTTCATATAAGCAGAGATACAAAGTCTTCTGTTTGCAGAGTCAAGGAGGACCCTTAACCCAGTGTGCATTAGGTCTAAGCAGCCACAGAAAGCAAAGCATGGCAGGAGCTCGCCATGGGAAAGTCCTTCACCTCCCTTGCAAGTGGGGCTGAGCATCACATCCCAGCAGATACTGACAGCCTGCCCAAAACCTCTCCGTCCTTTGCTCCAGAATAACCCCTGAGGATCATTTCCCTGCAAACCAATTGCCCCAGGGAGGAAAAGGATGCATTTAACCAGCCCCACTGAGAGGTACTCTTCCTGTGCTCACTGAAAATGTCTGTGCTAGGTGGCCCACAGTACAGGTACCACAGGCTCTTTTAGCAATGGGGAAAAGCCACTCCCTCTCTTCTCAGAAAAGCAATAAAGGACTGAACCCTTGGACCAGTTAAAGGCTCAGGTCAACAGAAAAGGAATTGCTTGGACAAAGTGAGATGTCATAAGGGAAAGGATAATTTTCTGGTGTGTAGGCAGGGAAATTAGATCAGGCACTTTGGAACTTGGTCTACATGTTTTCACCTCCAAGTGGTATTAACTGGTCATACTCATTTTCAGAACCTGACTGAATGCTACAGGTGTATTTTAGGCCTTATACCACCCTTGTTACTCCACCCTAAATTTTCTACACTTCTTGTTTCAATTCCTGAAAGCTGTTTTTCCAGCTGTACACAGGACAATTGTTGAACTCCTCTGTCTCTGAGCAGAGCAAGAGAATTATAGACAATGGATCTTATGGGCAATTCACCCCTTTATTCATCTCAGCAAGGGAGTGGATTATGTTACATCTCAGCATCCCTTCTGAGCCCATGTTTTTACACTCATACAATCCCTGTAACCTCTCCAGGGATACCAGTCACCATCATGTAAGCTCATCAGACTTGATTTTTTGTGGTTGCCACTCTGTGTGCCTCACA
This sequence comes from Haemorhous mexicanus, assembly GCF_027477595.1. NCBI lineage: Eukaryota > Metazoa > Chordata > Aves > Passeriformes > Fringillidae > Haemorhous > Haemorhous mexicanus. The sequence continues at coordinate 147,523,307 of NC_082341.1, forward strand.
CTTCCACAGGTGTGTTATAAACAACCTTGCTCTTTTCCCATAGCCTACCAACCTGTCATGACGCTGTCCCGATGCCAGACACCCACGAGAGTCACTCACTCACCCTCCCCTGCTACGGCTGGGCAGTGGAGAGGGAAAAAAATTAATGAAGGGTTCATGAGTGAGATATGGACCAGGAGAAAACATTCCAAGGGCAAAACAGGGTCAACTTAAAGTTCCAAAGTGAAATTTATTACTAACAGAAGCAGAGGAGGATAATAAGAAGTAAAAATAAGCCCTTAAAACACCTTTCTCGCCCCAACCCCACCCTCCTTTCCAGTGACAGCACAGGAAGAAAGGGCATGGGGGTTTTGGTCAGTTCATCTCCAAGATTTTCTTCTGCTGCTCTGGGAGAGGAGTCTTTCCCCTGTGAGACCATGGGGTCCCTCCCATGGGAGACAGTTCTCTGTGAATTCCTTCAGTGTGGCTCCAAATCTCATGAGCAGCAGTTCTCCCAAAACTGCTGCAATGTGAGTCCCTCCACAGGCACAGAGTCCTTCCAAAACTGCTGTGACATGGGTCACTCGTCCACAAGGTGCAGTCCTTCAAGGACAGGCTGCTCCAGCCTGCAAGCAGGGGCCCTCTCCACTGAGTCTTCCCCTGGATCACAGCCCCCTCCAGGCATGCACCTGCTCTGGCATGGACACCTCCCCCATGGGCTGCAGGTGGATCCCTGCTTTCCTCATGGATCCGTGGGCTGCAGGGGCACAGCTGCTTCACCATGCTCATTACCATGGCCTGCAGAGGAATTTTGGCTCTGATGCCTGGAGCACCTCCTCCCCTTCCTTCTCCACGGACCCTGGTGTCATCATGTTGTTTCCCTCACATATTCTCACCTCCTCCTCTTCTCTGACTAGAAGCAGAATTGTGTGACTTTGTTTTGGTTTTCTTCTTAAATATGTCATCACAGAGGCATTGCCAACCTATTTCATTGCCCCAGTTTTGGCCAGCAGCATGTCCATATTCAGAGCCATCAGGAATGGTGGACATGGTGGAAGCTTCCAGCAGCTTCTCACAGGGGCCATCTTTGTGGACCCCCTGCTACCAAAAACCAGGCCATGCAAAACCAGCATTCAACCCTATTTAATTCATCATCATAAGCACCTGCCCAGAAAACAGTACCACCAAATTCCATGGCTGCCCATGTTCAGGTTCTCTTTTCTGCTCTGCGTGGTTCGAGAGCAGAGAAGTGGCCCAGAATGGTGAGCCTGTGTCCCTGGATGTGGGAGCTTTGCCGGGCCATGGATATCTCCAGACTCCTAGAGTTCACAGAACAATGAATGGGACTGCTTGATCTCTCTCAGTTACTCATTCCAGCAGATTAAGGCTGATAATTCCCTGTTCTTGGAATTGGAATGGCTTGTGGAGTTACTTTCCTATTCTTCCAAGCATGGTTCTTTACAACAAGATAAGCAAGATTTTGAAGAAAGAAGGCAGCCAGGACACTTCTAGTCCAGGGACCTGCTGGAGTCAGTTCATTACTAGCGAGCAGTTGGTGTCATTCCCACTGATGAAGGCTTGTGAAGTCCTGCTTTGGGCTTGCTGCTTGCCCTTTCCGTAGAAGGAAACTCAGCAAGGTGCTTAAGGTGAAGCAGGTGAGTAATCTTGTGTGTGTTTGCTGGCTGGGATGAATGATGAAGGAACATGCTGAAACACTTTTCTGAAACACAGCTACAGCTACATTTGAGACCCTCTTTAAAATTCACCTCCGGCTATGTTGCATTGCATGGCTGATACAAAGTGGTCTGTTTTTCAGTACTTTGTGTTTAAAGTGATCCCTCTGACCTGCCAGCGGGAAACTAAGATGCAATACACGCTCATCTCTATTTTGTAAAAAGTTATTTTAGATCCCCAAATGTGCAAACACCAGCACACCTTGTTGGCATCAAGAACCAATTAACAAAACTGATGAATGAAAGGAAATCAAAATACAGTCAAATCTAACAGACTTAGAGTCGGGAATGTAAATTGCACAATTGCACATTCTGTAAGATGACTTGGTTTGTTCTCTTTCCATTGTAATCAAAAGTGAATTACGATCTTGAAAGGTTCTATCTCTCCCAGATAACTGAAAAAAGCTAATGAAAAACAAAAGTCTCAGATGTAATCATTGCTTAATGTTGTAAGCATAACATGACCTAATGCTATTATGAGTTCTGAACAAATTTCAATTAGGACTCCAGCTGGTAAACAGATAAATGTGATAATGACACTTTAATATTACTTGATAATTTGTTAGTAAAAGCAATTTTTATTTCAGCCATTTTTAAGTAAATAAAATGGGTTTCGATTTAGATATGTTTTTCAGCACAAAAACACTATTTCAATGCGTAGCATTTGAGAGGGTCCTCTCAGAGATGTGTTCTATTTTTATTAGTTAACCAATTTTGGGGTTTTTTTTTAATATAGTCATCATCACTTTGTATCTTGCTAGTGATTTACACCATTACCAGATCAGAAGAGTAATAACAATACGTACTTTATACTCTGCATTGGGATGAATCACTTCTAGACCTTTTGTTGCTTTGTTATTTCTTGTCTTATTGAGCTTAAGGGAACGTAGCAAAGTCATGGCTGTGATGTGGGGTCAATGGCATTTCAGAACATGTGGGAAAACTGAAGTGCAAAGCCGTAAGTTCTTTCCCACAGGGTGGGCATTGGTGTAGTTCTGAGAAGATGAACCCGTGAGTCTGACTGGATCCCTGTGATACACAAGGATGCTAGCATGGCTTTGGAGAGCCAGGATGAGTACCTCACTCTGCCAGACTTCCAGTGAAAGGTGAATAAAATAGTCAATTCACTGTGTCTCAGTTTCCCTAAATAAAAAAGTACCCAGATAATGACTTGAAGTGACTCCCCTGAAAGCGAGGAGTACACAAGGAAACCACAATTTTGCTGAATCCGCTGCTTTTTTTTTTTTTTTTTTGCTTTTTTGGGAGAGGCAAAGGTGAAAAGCCATGGCTCTGGAAGGATGATCTCTCCTGCCCAGACTGGCATTCTGGCATTCCACCTTCTGCTGAAAACGGTGCTCAAGACATTTGATTTCAAGACAGGTGTGGAGTAGCTGCCTGGTAGAGTGGTGACAGCTTATCACCTAATCAGCACGCAATTCCCCTCGTGATTTAGAACAGAGATAAAATAAATTCCACCACTGGAGGAGCATAGTGGCCTGACAGCCTTGAGGGAGGAAATCCAATCCAAAATTAAGACACTGAAGGAAGGTGCAATGCACAGCTCTCCCTGCTTTTAACCAGTCTTAACCTTGTTCTCATGGGACCATCTCTAATGTGGGAGCGCTCAGCATCCACTGCCTGGCCTGTGTGCTGAGGGGACTCACCTGCCAGTTAGATGACAATGATGCACATCATGTGGACACCTATATTTCATTTACTTTCATTTGCATGCAGCAGTTCAGAGTTCATTTGCATCCTGAATTCAGAGTTATTTGATGGCAGAGACAACAGAAGCTGTCACTACCCTGAAATAAAATCCTTGCTATCCTTCTGTGACATGTTTTTTTCCCCTTCCTCCTTCAATTTATCCATTTAAAATATTTATTTTGTAAGGTTACTTTTACTCTTGAAAGAGCAAGGGCTAAGCTTTCTTCTTTTTATACAAGAGGAAGCATTGAAATAAATCACTTTCCTCAGCAGCAATAACATACTCCAAAAAAGAGAATAAAATCCAGAATGAAAACATACTTTTCTCAGTTAAAAGCACAATCATTCTTGGGACTGAAAGCTCTCCTGACTAGCTGTTGTGTCTTCTCCATTATTTACTCATATCACAGTAGCAACTGGAGGTTTGAAATGAAATACTGGATTGTGTGTGCTAAGCCCTGCAAGATGCAGCAGGAGCTCTCAGTCTGCATAGGCAACGGAACACTCTGGGAAGTGGAATGTCACTCTACAAACAAGTGTAGAGAAACAAAGTGACTCAGATACACAGGAGGTGGCAGATGCAGTTTGTGGTGAGGTCAGGACTGAAATGATGCTCTCGAAGCATTTGTACAGTATTGATTGCACTGTGCTAGAGATGACTGCTGGGGATATTTCTCCTCAGAGACACCTTTAGCTTGCAGGCAGTTGCAGCCAGGCACTCGGAATGAGTCCATGCAAAGCAGAAACTCAGTTTACCTCTAGTGGAAAAAGTTCAGGTGATGGTGAAGAGAAAGAGAGCGGGTTCTGCCGGAGGGTTAAATCCAGAGTTTATTCCAAGGTGACACAGTTCTGAATCTCAGTACAGCTCCGACAGACCCCGACCGCATGGTTCCAGCACCTTTTAAACTCACAGGGAGGTGGGAGGGAGAGGATAGGGGAGCCACCAACCAGGTGGGAGGGGAAGGGTTTCAGGGGACAGTGACACCTGGACAGGCCAATGACTCCAGGTCTGAAAAGCATCTTTTGAACTTCTGCCAATCACACAATGCTCTAGCTGGAATGTGGAACTTGACAGACAGCAATTAGGAAGAGGGTGGGGGAGGGGGGGGGGGGCAAGGAGGAAGCAGAGCATCACACCACAACAGTACAGCTGTGAGTTCATTCTTCCTGATGGGAATTTAGGTGAACCTCCCAAGACCTGCATTATCACTGTGATCCCCAAGTGACTGTTATGGGGATTAGCAAGGTGCTGTTTTCTAACTTGACATTTCCAAAATGTAAGTGCTTACCTTTGAGGCAGTTATGTGGAATTCAACTCTGTTTATGGAGAGCCAGTCAATACTATCCATAATACCTGGGGCATGATTCATCTGACCTAAATGTAAGTGTCTGCTTTAGAATAAACTGACTGATGCCTTCTGGCTGTATTGACCAGATCTCCAGCAAGTGTAACAGGAATGCAGCCAACAGACAACCTAATTTAAAGAGATGAATAACACCCCATTTCAGTCTGTGCACAGTGATGCCTTTGCAAAAGGTAAAAAAAAGCTCTCCTGTCTTAACAAATGTCGATGTGTTGCTGAAGTTTGCGCCCATGGTGCCGAGATCCAAGCAGATGCAGGGATCTGAATAGACTGTAATAAAGTTAGTTAATGGGAGACACATTCTGCCAGAGCCAACAAAAAATTGGCAAAACAATCTTTGAACTGCTGCAATCTGCATCACAGAAGCCTTATTCTGTGTAGTGTAGGTAGGTTTTTTTTATTGTCTGCATCTGGAAATGGGCTTGGCTGTCTTAGAGCTTACCATAGCAAAGTAGGCTGTCCACGCACCAGAACAAATCCAAGAGAGCTTGAGGGTGAATGATGAGTGGAAGATATTCATCATTTTGACCATCTGGCCTGTCTGTGCCAAAGCTGCAAGGCTTCAGGTAGAATAAGGTCCATCTCTGCTGGGCATCAATGTGGCTCCAGTGTTTTGAAAGCAAGGAGGAAATATTACAACAGTATCACATTCTATGATACTGCACTCAGCTGCATAATATCCCCTCACATAAAGTGACACACCTCAATGGCCTCAGCAATAGGAGTGGGATCTGGTCTTTGGCACTGCCCAGAGCAAGGACAGGCCAGGTCATTCATGGAGGTCTCACAGAGCGAGGTGGCTCCAGCGTGGCTGTCCCAGCAGTAATTTCAGTAGGGTCCTGTAGAGGTTTCCTTCTTCAGCTCTGAGTTTACTTCTTTTAGTGCTTATCCTCACCTTACTTCTCTGCTGAAGGCTACTGAGGTTCATTCATGGGAAGTATATCACACATTCCTGGCGGCAGGTCATTTCTTAAGCCCTGTTTTCCATTTTGCTCTCTGCCCAAGATTTCACTGATTGCTATCCAGATCAGATATTGCATATGAGATAAAATATAACCAGCAATTCCTTCCTTCAAGAACTTTCACTTTATCTAACCCCTACTGCTTAGTTTATGATCAGCATTCCAGCCTCTTGCCTGTCTATTTTTATCCTATTCTCATTCCCTCCTTCATGCTCCTTCACTCAGAGGATGTATTTTTTTCTAAAATATAGGCCTACTTTTATTTTAATTTATCAAAATCCATTGCTTTCAACCCTCCACATGCTAAATGTAGTACTTAAAGTCAGACTTTGATGATGCCAGACCCTTCCTAGTTCCTTCCTTCAGCTCCTTTCAGACTGCACTAACCATAAAAACTTCTTCTAAACCAGCACTCCACCCCCAGCTCTCTTTGACACTGTCAGCAATATCTTCCATGATCTGATTCTCTCATACCTTTTTCCCTATCTGTAACTCTTTCTTTTGCATATTTCTCATTTGTTCTCCAAAGTGGTAATTGCATTCTAGAAATGAAATATTTCTGGCTCTTCTCCTGCCTTATTCAGTTACTGTAAAGGCACAACAACAAATCTATTTTAGTAGAGAAGAATATACAGAATATCTGTAAGAATATAGAGTATATTATTGTATAAAATATATAACTCAGCTACAGCAGCTGCATTTGACCTCAGAAATGTTGCTGTGTCTTAAATATTCTAGAATTTGTATTTTATTTTATGTGCCTCTTCAAACATTTTTATGCCTCATAAGCCCCCTGAGTACCTGTGTAACTACTCAATGACCACAAATCACAAAGAGGAAAACTCAGCACAACTCCCTTATTTATTGAAGCCATCCTACTACAGATTTGCTTCCTTAGTTCAATATTTATCATAGGGCTTTTGCCTGTCTTCTGGTTTCTGCAAACCCTAATTTACTGAGTCTCCTTTAAATGCTGCTTTATTGGCAGGGTATTCAGGCAGCCCTGAAAACACCATATTAATTGATATTGTTGAAAATCTGACTTTTCAGTGGTCAGCAACCCTTCCTCCAATTTATCCTTCCAATCTCTCAACAAGGTTATTTTTATGCTCTGGCAAATGGAATAGATTTTTTATTATTTCTATAGTTACATTGCTCTGACATCAACTGATTCTCACATCAAATGTGAATGTATGCAATTATTACCATTCCTCCTCTATCAAGGGGGAAAGAAAGGGCAGCATTCCCAGAGCACTGAGCGTGCCCCTCAGGTTAGTCTCCCCAGGCTCTCTGTACAGAGACAAGCTCCTCCAAAGGACAACATTAGAAAAACCTGCTGAGATGAGCCTACTAAGATGAGTCAGATAATTCAGCTGGCTAAATTAGACTCTTCAAATGAGTCAGTGGTAGCACTCCTAATGGCTTCAGAGGATGTATATTCCAGCAATTAGACACAATGTGTAACTAGAGTTCTATATAATTAGCTATACAAATTGCAGCAATATACAATAGGTTGCTATGTCTTAAATAAGCAATGAATAAGTACAGTGTGACTGGAGCTCAAGGTTATTCTTGTCTTCAATTACCTCCTACAAGAAGCCTGCAGGGCTTTGATTTCCAAAGGGAGATGAAGTTTGTCTTTGTTAAGCCTATTATAACTAGATGACAATTCTTTAGGCCTGGCTTAGTATTCAACTTAGGCACTTCTTTTCTGTCTGCCTTACATATTCCTTGGTTATTGAATCTCATTTTTGCAGTGACATTTCTGTTTTTCTCCTTACACCTCATTTCTATTCTTCTCTAAAATCTTACAAAGCTATGATTTACAGGCAACTCCAGAGGCCAAAGCAGGATGGCATCAATGTTGGATCAGGTCCCTCAAGGCCTTTGTGCTGCCTTGCTTTGAATATCTCCAAGGATGGAGGCTGCACAGCCTCTCTGGGTGTCTGATGTAATGTTTGTCCACCCTCACTGTGAAGAACTTTTCCCTTATAGCTAACTGACGTTTCTGGTTTCCATTTGCTGTACCCTGTGTCTGCCAGCCCTTAATCTGGATTCATCTCTTTTTTAAACTCTCTTTGGGTAGTTGAAAATACTAACATTATTCCTCTTAGCCTTCTTTTTTGGCAGCTAAACAAGCTTGGCTTCTGAAGCCTCATCTTGTCCATCATATGCTTTGGTCCCTAACCATCCAAGTGAAGAGCTTGCTTTAGCTCATTGATGACTTTGTTATCCTGTGAAGCCCAAACTGAACTCAGTAGCCTGGGTGTGTCCTCTTCACAAGTGAAAAGCAGAGGGGGGAATCCACTTGCTCAGACTCTCAGCTGTGTTTTTGCCAATGCAGCCCTTTGTGCAGTTGACATTTCTCACTTTAAAACTGGTTGGCAAAACTCACGTTCAAATCCTTGTCCCTCAGCACTCCAGGTTTGTTCTGCAAGGATGATTCGTAGTCAGCCACTTCTCAGCCTTCAATTATTCTAACCCACATGCAGATCTTTGTTTCCAGGAACAATTTCCAAACCTTGATCTTCACAGGTTATAAGACTGCATGTCAGATCCATCACTAGTGGCTGCTAGCAGAGTTCTGCTAAAGCAAATGGAACAAATAACATTTATGTAGCAAAAGATCTTGATCTTTCTTTCTTTTTAATCCTGATATTTTTTCTCTCAATATCCTCCTTAATGGTATAAACATCCAGTCTTCATTTCTATTCTTACTGTGCTTTTAGCTTCAATATTAACTTGCGGTAATGATTTAATTTTACTGATTCTTAATCTGAGATGGTTGATTCAGCTTGCTTCTTTCTTTAACAGGATCTTTATTTCACACTGCATGTAGTAAATATGCTGATAAATGTGTTAATTGAAATGACTGTCAGATATACTGAAAATGAATCCTTGCAGGAGTCCTACCCAGAGAGTGTATTCATAGCTGATTCTAAAGCATAGATCTGTACAAGTTAGACTGTTTTTTGCACTCTAAAGAAACAGCAATGAATAATTTGCTGTGAAGCACAAAGACACACGTGCATAGGGATGCACACACCAGTGCACACTCTCAAGGAGATGTTTTAGTTAGATTCATTATAATGGTGGACAGCGTGGGCAGTTTTGTCAGTCAGCTGAGCTCTAATCAATCTGTCTAATGCCTTTCACAATATCATTTCATTAGAGGCCCAAAATAATCATTTGCTCATCTGCTCTTCGGCTGCTGGGTTTGATTTGTGTTCTTTTATTGTGGGAACTAATGTGTATCCCATAAGAGCATTTCCTATTTATTGCTTATGTGCTAAGAATATGCATTGCCTTTATTTTATAGACATTAGAGGGTGAAATCCAGTGGGGGATTTCTACAGACTATAGTATGTAAAACAGTTAAGTTCTTGTAAAGTTTAAATGGCTCGAATATTCACTGACTTATCAACCATCTTCCCCACACGAACCAGGTTAATTAAGATCCTACAGAAGCCCTAAGGCATTTTTATTACAATTCTTCAGGCTGTATTCCACCTTTATTTAGACCTTAGTCTTCAATGAGCTTAATGGTAATTTGAATGAAGAAGTGGATAGAGCAAAAATCTGCCTTTCAACAGTCTGTGTCCATCTAAAGAGAATGGGAGCAGAGATGTAATCAGAAGGGTGAAATTTCTCTCTGATACAGAGGAGAGCATAAAAAGAGCAGAACCATGGAAAAAGCAGTGTCCAGTAAGGAACAATGAAATCCTTAGGCCAGTGAGACCAATATTCCTCTTTCCATGTGTTGGTTCCTGTCCTTAATCAACTACATTTTTCTTCCCCCTAACCCTTCCATAATGCCATTATAGAATCTTATACACCTTGATAATGATGTTTACATTTTCCTTTATTTGCATGCTGCATTTATTCACATCCAGTATTTATTTGTTTTCATGTTAAGAGCTGTCATTATTCAAATAACACGTTTCAGCTGCCTTGCTGAGACACCAGCGTACCTCCATAAGGGACGTGGGTGTTTTGCATGCCAGACTGACTGAAGCTCTCTTTAACCTCTGCTCAGGATCCTCCCCAGGCTGCCTCACTCAGATCAGAAAAGCTGTCTGAGGAGCTTATCTTGGGTTCTTTGTGGCTGAGTGGAACTAAATTACCTTTCTCCCTTCATTTCTCCAGGTCAAAACCTGGGCCACAAAACCCATGTGTTCTGAGGGAACATGGCTGACCAAGAAGGAAGAGGGATAAGCATCTGCAGCTGAATTTTGTCTCTTCCGGCTAGAACTCTTGTGAGAAAGAAGCAAGTCTGGGACCAAGGCTTTCATCTGCCTGAGAGAGGTACTGCAGTTCTTATTCTCTAGGGATGTTTTTCCACCAGTGTTATCTGAAATCTTCATGGGACTATACTCTGTCGAAGAGGGACCACTGTACAAAAAATGAATGTATGAAATCTGAATCCAGAAAAATCCTGATTCTTTAGCCTATTTAATGGGGCTGTGGCTGAACAGTACTGGATTCTTTTATCCATTTCCAGTGCCTGTGGCTGTATTTCATGTAATGACCATTCTGGGTGAAAAATACATGCTGTTTCTGAAACAGGCACTTCTGCTGATTGCAAGGTGGTTTCTCATCAGCTAAAACAAGGTATTCCCCCCACCACTGAATTATCACAGAGTGGTTTCATCATTCCCAGAAGACACAAAAACACAATTTATACCATCTTTGGTAGAAAAAGGCCTAGGATTTGTGTTTCCACCTCCTCAGTCAGTTGTGTGACCCCAGACTCCACTGTAGGAGTACATTCCTCCTGCTCTCAGCTCTCAGCTCTACTTAATGCAGTTTGAGTTCTCCTAGTAGATTGGTCTCAGAGGCTTTTGGTGTCCCTCTGTCCACCTCTGGATGATATCTGAGCAACTTAGCTCTCCACAATGAAATAGCAATGCAGCTTAGCTACTGACAAGGGCAGGCAGCTATCCCAGTGCTCAGCCTTAACATGGGTTAAGACACACTGTGTCTTAGGTAGTTTTATTCCTTGATAGTTTTTACTCTCTGGCAGACTTAGTAGGAACAGTGACAGTCTCTCCAGTATTTTTTTCTCCTCTAGTAAGTTAGGTTCCCTTAGTAATGTTAGGAGTGATCTCTGCCCATCCCAGTTTGAATTCAGTATTCCTGAATGTGGTTACACACTGCATCCCACATAAATTTCAGCAGAGCTGTAAATTAATACTTCAGTATCTCTCCTGATATAACCAGTCATCTACTATGGTCTCTCCTGTCACTTAAATGTCAGAAAAAAAATGTGCTTGTTTGAGCAGGTTACCCAAGTAATTTTAGATTATATAGCAAGATGGTAGCCAGCAGATCATAAAGGGTTTTACTAACCTTGGAAATGCTGAACATAACTTATTTGTCTGACGTGTTGCTCACAAAAAACCTTAAAACTGAATTTCAGACTTTTGCTATTTACAGCACCTAATTTTTCTTCTCTCAGACATTTTCTTTGAATTTTGAGGGAATTCTCCCACTTCTACCTCTTTCCAGCTTCTCTACAGTGGTGACACAATTTGTCTTTTTTTTTTTTTTTGTACCTACAGAGATTTCTTGTTTTATTTGGGCATTGAGGTTGTCTTCTACCCAGCTTCAAGGTCATCTGATGATTTTAAGATGTCTGGTTGTGAAACAATGGTACAGCAGGACTAGGGAAATGACAATCGCCCTATACTCAGTACTGGTGAGGCTGCACCTTAAATATGTGTCCAATTTTGGGTCCTTACTGCAAAAAAGACACTGAGGGGCTGGAGCAACTCCAGAGAAGGTTTGAGAAGGGGTCTGGAGCGCAAGTCTGATGAGGAGCAGCTGAGGAGCTGGGAGTGTTTAGCCTGGGGAAGAGGAGGTTCAGGGGAAACCTTACTGCTCTCTACAACTCTCTGAGAGGAGGTTGGGGACAGAAGGGGGTTGGCCTCTTCTGCCAGGTAACAGGGACAGGACAAGAGGAAATGGCTGTATGTTGCACCAAAGATTTAGTTTGGATATTTAGAAAAAATTCTTCACAGAAAATGTTATCAAGCACTGAAACAGACTGTCCAGGGGAGTGTTGGGATCACCATCCCTGAAAGCGTTTACAAGACATGTAGATGTGGCACTTAGGGACATGGTTAAGTGGTGGAGTTGGCAATGCCAGGTGAACAGTTGACCTTGATCTTAGACAACTTTTCCAACCTAAATTGTTCTGTGATTCTCTGATATAAGAGAAATTATTAAAATTCTGAACAAATGAAGTTATATTACCCTACAAATAACTGAAGCATCTTATATTTACACTCATAAGTGCTGCATTCAGCTCTGGGATCCCCAGCAGAAGAAGAACATTGATCTGTTGGAGCAAGTCCAGAGGAGGCCACCAAAATGGTTAGAGGGATGAAGCCCCTCTCCTATGAGGAAAGGCTGAGACAATTGGGACTTCTCATCCTGGAGAAGAGAAGGCTTAGGGTTGATCTAACTGTGGCCTTTCAGCACATGAAGGGAGCTTACAGGAAAGATGGATGCTCCATCCCTGGGAGTGTTCAAGGCCAGGATGGTTGGAGCTCTGAGCAATCTGATCTACTGGAAGGTGTCCCTCCCTGTGGCAGAGGAGGTGGGAATGAGATGATCTTTAAGGTCCCTTTCAACCCATACCATTCTATGATTTTATGTTAAATGTTGCAGACTTGGGGTGTAGCTAAGAGAAGGAGCAATAACCTGGTTATTGAACTGATACCATGTGAAGTTTTGGTTATCACACTGATACCAGATGGTTACTGGTTCTTTGTTCTTTGGGCTGACCCCCTCTCATCTTTTGCTCAGTCTGCTGTTTACATACCACATTGAAAACACAATAAGAAACACTATATGATATCACCTGGTTTATCTGTAGGTTGCCCTAATCATTTATCAAATTATTTAGGGCGACCTACAGATAAACCAGGTGATATCATATAATTTCACCTCAGGAAGCAAAGCAAGGTTTATACAAACCCTGCAAGGTAACCCCAGTTGCAAAAAGCAATGAGGGCCTTTAATATTCCTGCTTCACACAAATTCCTGAGTTTTGCCTAAGACACACTTTTGAAGTCCATGCAACTACATTCACATCAAGCTGGAAATTATTAAGTTATTTTTTCATTTATTCAAATGTTGATATAAATTTTCCAGTCAATGTTTTTCCTTAGTAGAACTGCATTTGTTCAGCTCCCACAAAAGGGAAACCAAAAAGGTAACAAGGGAAGTTACCACATTATGTCTTTTTCTTTATTTAGTTATTTAATTTCACACTATAATATTTACTCTTTAGTAATATATATTTAGGTTTTGTTGGTAAAAGGAAGCTGAATTTTTCAGAGCCCAATTCTCACTACTGAGTCAAGAAGATCCAAATATAAATACAGACTTTTAAATTTTATCTAAAAGAATTATAGTAGGAGCTATTAAACCACTAGGCACTTTTGAACACGTGACCTCTACTACAGGGGTAGTTGTTCCTTTCTGAAAACTTTGTTCATACCTGCATACTACAGGAGGTCTGGCTTCTCCACTCTTCAGTGGTTTTTGTTCTTTATCCAAAGATGGGATCCTCTTACTGAGGCTGAGACCTGCAAATTCCTGAGAATCGATCTGAGAGTCTAAAACATATTAAATGATTGCATGCCAGAGGGCTAACTGCAAGACTGACTTTCAAATAGAATTTTTGTACAAAATCTATGATGCAGCTGGAATCCTTTCTTGGAAGAATAGCAAGGGTTATGTTGAACAGATTGAAATCTGGCAGGAGAAGAAGGGATTATGGCATACAGTGAACAACAGCAGGGAGTCAGCCGTGTCAAAAGTTCATTTGCAGTATGTGATATCAATAGTTTACAAGGCACTTCCATTCCTTTTGTCTATCAACAAAGCTGTTTGGAATTTTTGCCTAGTTCACTGATTCTGCTACACCACAAGTCAATGAACTATTCTTACATATAAAATATGTCATGTATGTGTATCTTTGCTGTGTCTCCAGTTCAATGCAGCAGGATACAGGATTGGCTGTATTCAGCAGTAGCAGGGAGCATCCCTTGACTTCATCATATCCATGGCTCTGTTATTGCCACTGAGATCTCTGAATATTTTGCCTTTTTTATCAGCCCAGTCTTATATATCAAATGACAGGAGAGTAAACCCCTTTGAATAGGTGTGTGTCTATGTCAAAAATTGCTGGGGCGGGGAGCCTTCAGAATGTAAAGGAGTTTTGTTAATGGCCTAAGGCATTGGAGGGGCATCCCAGTTTGATAAGTCTCCTATAGAGGATTTGCAGTAAAAGGAACTGGAATGCAGGTTTGCTTGATTCCCAATGGCACAGAGGTATGAGGGTGAATAGATTCTATTTCCTATCTTTCCTTCCGAGTACAGTACTTGCATGGCACACAAGATGAGATATTGATGGTCTAAGGGCATGGCTCTCCCAAGACCATGTATTTGAAAACCTTATCAGTGCTCTTTCTGGGATGAATTACTGAACAACAGAAATTATCATCTAGATATGAACTGGGAGGATAAAATGGTAAAACACCCAGTTGAGGTATATTCATTTTGAAATAGAAGCATGAGGAAGGGTGGTTTGATCTGTATAGACTGCCACATTCTCAGCTATTATACACAATTTTAATTAGGAGGACAAACTGGGGCTAGATTTCCAGAATGCGGCTCTGTGTATTTACAAGCATGCACTAAGCCTGGTATCCCTGAGCATGGGAACAATCAAACATGCTTTCCAGTCTCATCTCAGCACCCCCAGACCAGCCTCTGTGTTCTGAGTCTCTGTCCTTGTCCCATCTTGGTCAGCTTCTTCTAATGGATTTACTCAGCTTGTTCAGTTTTCCTAGTTATATTCCTGTGCTGCACTCTCCTACACACACTCACACCCACACCCCTTTCCCATAATAAATAGTCACTAAAACACATCAGCTTAGAAAACTGAAACTAGGTGTTGGGTGGATATGTGTATTTTACCCTTCCTTCCTTCCTTCCTTCCTTCCTTCCTTCCTTCCTTCCTTCCTTCCTTCCTTCCTTCCTTCCTTCCTTCCTTCCTTCCTTCCTTCCTTCCTTCCTTCCTTCCTTCCTTCCTTCCTTCCTTCCTTCCTTCCTTCCTTCCTTCCTTCCTTCCTTCCTTCCTTCCCTTCCTCCCTCCCTCCCTCCCCATGCACCCGTCCCTTCTTTAATGAATTATTTTTCCACTGCAATTACAACCTGCAGGGCTGACCCTTGGGCAGTCCCAGGGAAGGGGCCACGTCTGTGAGAAGCCAAATGGGATGAATTGTGCACTTGTTCAGCTGTTAGAGAACTTGGGATTGGTTCCCAGAACTGTCCCAAACTCTGCTTGTTACTCTGTATAGACGTGTCTGGTGTGACTCTACAAGGACTCTTCAAAAGTTGGTTGCCTCTGTACCTCTGAGGTTTGGGAGCTCTGTCCAACTCCTATGGAGTAAAAGGGAGTGACCCTGGTTTTCCCAGAGCTATTGCAATATGACACCAAGATAAAACAGAGACAGGGAAAGACTGTGAGCAGGTCTCTCTCTTTGGTGGGAGGGAGTAGGCGGAATAGAGGATCAGGCTTAAATAGCAAACACCAATTTCCCTGGAAATGAATATTCTGCCTCTGTGAACACGCATCTTATGGCATCTCTTGCCTTCTTCTGCCACACATACCATAACAACACCTGACCACTTGTTTCCTATCAAAAGATGACTTTTGAAGAGTAAAAGGAATGAGGACTGTAACAAGGAAAAACTCGCGGTGGGGGGGGAGGGTTGGGCTAGCAGGATCAAAATTACATGTATTATAATCCTCTCCAGCCTGATGATCCGATCTGTGAAGTGATTTAGCCTGGCACTGCTCTGCTTGCTGCCATGGAGCTGAGACCACATGGGGCCTGGCCTTTTGCTCCCAGCATCTGCTGGTGTGACACAGACTGACAGGGAGGACAAAAGGAGCATTCAGGCAAACGTTCAACACCTTGCTCCATTCTCACTGGCACGGAGGGCCTGGTAAATTCATGAGGACTTTTAGGGAAGTCACAAGGAGGAGTGTCACAGGTGTTCAGTGAACTGTTTAAGACACTGAGCCTTGATTTAATAGTAAGTCCAGGGTAACTGGGTGTAATTGAGACCTGGCCTTCTAGTTCTCTGTCTCTGAAACCAATTAGCACCATTTTTAGCAGTTTGTTATTTGTCAGGAGTCACTGGAACATAGGAGGAAGAGAGCATGCCAGCCCTGGGTGCTCACAGCCCATGCATCTGTCTCTAGCAGTGACCCGGGGCAGATGCACAGGGAGGAGAAATGAAAAACCAAGCAAATAATGGGGTTTTTCTTCACCAGAACACTCAGAGCTTCCATGTGATTTAAAGTATAAATACAGATTCGGTTTTCATTATTCCATTTGCATACCTCCACAGGAAATTTCCAACTAAAGAGCATCTTTTTTGTCAGTCAAGAGGTTAAGATTACAAATGAGGCAAGTCTGGCAGGCCTGTCCTCCCTGCTTACTGACCTAAAACTCCCTGTGGCATTTGCCACTTTGCCATCAGTGTTCTTTCAGCTTTTTTTTTTTTTTTTTTGGTCCCTTATGTCCCTTATGCAGCGTTAATTATTCTTTCACCAAACAAAAATGAGTCTCAGAGATCTCAGTCTGGGTGGCTGCATTTCACATTGAGAGAACTGAACTCACATGGTGCTGGAGTAAAGCTGAATTCTTTTTCTAGTGACTAATTATATTTCCTAGTGTATATTACAAGCCAACCCTCTTAGACTAAGCCTTGAACTATTCCTAATCATGCCCAACAAGGGGATCCCCAGCTGTTGCAGGCCTCCTGACCTAAGAGGTCATTAATTAATGTCTACATTTCTGCATGTGTATAAATATGCTTATAATCTAGCCATTCTGTACCTGAAATCCAGTGGTTTTCACCAGCATATATTTGCACTTTATACTAAATGGAAAGATATACAGAACAGAGACATTCTAAACATACTGTATTGTTAGGTTTAATAATTAATTAGGTTTAATGCTTTACAGTTTGTCCAGGATAGGATTTTTCCCCCCATGTACTTATTTGTTAATAGTTTTGCTACATAACATTGTAGACATTGCTGATGTGAGGGTTTTGAGTACAGGAAGTTCATGTTGTTTTATATAAACTAGTTTTCTGGAAACAATAGATTCTATTCTTCAGCTTGGACTATCACCAGTAATTATCTCCTGGCTGCTATGCAAATATCTCATGTCCTAATTTCCACACTTGTTCATTTAACACATAAGCTCATTACAGCTGAGGTGTTTTTTTTAAAGGCGCTGCAAATATCTCAAAACGAGTTGCTAGAAAGCTTTAAAAATGAGAAGTTTTCCTCACTGGCAAATTCCACGTTCTCTTGCAGACATGGTCTGCAATCCATAGGTATTTTTTTCTGTAGTCTCTTCAGATCGGACTCCACAGCCAGGCACAAGGCCAAATTTTGATCCATCTCTTTACTGGCTTCAAGTGAATAACTTCAGATTTCAACTGGTTCCCTGGCAAACTGAGCGTGTCCTTTCACTCAAGTATCTGCTAAGTGCTTAGCCACTGAGGGGAAAAGCAAGATAAAAAATCCTTGTTTGCATGTGAAACCTGACTTATTACCTCTCTTTGCTAAGAAAACTGAAAATCTGAGAGAACAGCACGTGTGCCCCCTCTCTCTCCAGTCCCAGCGGAGCACAAAGGGGAGCTCAAACTTCATCACACGACGTCTGCGTTCCTAGAGGCTTCTGAAGAGTACCGCTGACAAATTGACGCACACGGACACGGAGTTGTGTGGGTATTGTAGGGCTTTGGGGCAATAGCCAAGGGCTGACCCCAGCCAGTCCCATAAAGTCAGCAGTTGTCTGTTGTGTGGACCACCTTTCTAGCCAAGCCCTGCTCCCTTTTGCAGCCCTAATGAGGCTTCACACCCGTGACCAAAGCCAAAACTTGGGCTTCAGCGATGCTGCCTGCAACACAGCTTTGAGCAAAGCATGATCAGTTTTTGAGGAAAGCTGATCGCAATGCTCCAGTTGGATCTTTTCTGTGTTCGGATCACGACCTTGCTGTCCATGCAAAGAGATTAGTAGAGTTGTTTGGCATAACACAGTGCACAGCTGGCAGCTTTTCTAACAAAGACTCTCTAAGCAAAAAGAGAAAGAAAAAGTAGTTCACACATTCTTATCTCATTCTTTTCTCCTTCCCAACCCCTCCTTCTGCTTAAAATACCTTAACACGAGAGTCACGATGAGGGCAGCATCCCCATTGCACACTGCAGAGCTGTGCACTCAAGTGTATCCGACCATTTGTCTGAGCTGCTGAAGCCGTGACAGGGACAGGAATGTGGGGGGAGGAAACTAGCCCGAAGGCTCCTCCAAAAATCCTCCTCCAGTCACTACTGACAGGCAAACCTGCCCTTTTGCTTGTCCTGCACACCCTCTCTGGATCAAAGAGTGAAGAAATATTAGCCAGAGGCCCCAGAGAAAACTCAGTTGGTGCCTCCTTCCCAGTTCTTCTGGAATGAAGGAATGGCAAAGCTCTTGCACAGAGACTTCCTCGTAGCAATGTGCATCCCAGAGCCTGAATTAGGAAAAGTGGCAGATAAGTAGGAAGTGACTTGTGTTTTCAAGGGCTTGTAACATTCATACAACATAAAAATCCTCAGATTCTTGATTGTCTCTGCTTTCCTAAGCAGTTTGGAGAATTCAGCCACGATTGATATTTCTTGCCCCACTGCAGGCAGGCTGGAACATCAGGCAGTGGGTGCCAAGGACAATGTCCCTCCTGGACACCTCCACCTTTCAAACATGTCAGACTGAGATATGATTCTCTTTAAGGAGCTTCATGCAGGCTCAGAGGGAACTGAGAAGTGCTTTCATCCAGCACTGAGAGCTGTTTTGGGGTGCACCCTTTTGAGAGCTGGGCTGTACCACAACTGCCTCAAGCTTATTCAGCATTCATGGATTCTAAATCTATATCCAGAGGTTGTTCCCGTTCAGTTTCCACTGCTCCGTGAAGCAGAACCACCCCTCTGTGCCTTCGTCAACTCTAGGTGTACGACCCTGCCCCAAAGATTATCTGCCTAAATGCTAAAAGCGCTAAGATACCGGCAGCCAGGGGAAGGTGAAAGCCCATTATCAGCAATGCCAGAAGATGCTGAAGGGCACGCACAGTGCAGCTCATTTGGTTTACAACAACCCTTCTGGAAGCACAATGATCTATTCAAGAGTGACTATCTCTGCTCTTGAGTGGATCAGCACAAAGAAAGGTTAAGGCAGCACCGTTTGGTAATTGGTTTGTGTCATATAAATTGAAGCTTAGAAGGCTGGGAGGAACAAAACAAAACCAGACCAGAACACACAGCAATTAAATTACTTTAAGGAATGCATGGAATAAATACTTACCCTTCTTGCAACTCGAATAAGCTTAATCAGGATTAATTTCTATGCCTGACTTGAAATTTTTTCCCTGCCAAATGTCCATTCTTTTCTGTCAGATTCCCCCATGATATACCTATATAGCTGAGGCAGGCAGGTTTCAAAGCCAAAAGGCTTTCCTAACATAAAAAATCCCCAACACAGCCAAAAAAAAAAAAAATCTGTCTTTTAGCTCCAAACATCCCTTTCCTGATCGATTTTGAGCCCCACTAAACACATTCATGTGAAGGAAAACAAATACCAGTCTTTGTTTGTTTAATCTGTGGCAGTGAACCAGCTGAACTGGTTCTCACTGTAATCTCAGGACACCAAACTGGACTTTTTCTGGGATGACCTCCCAGCACTTCAGAGGTGTCACAGTAGTCAGTTTGCACTAAACTCACAGATCAAAAATATTATAGGGTTTCGATTTCTCCCCTGAAAGAAGACTTCTTACATAGGTACATCCAATTGGTGAATGGACCTCAGAGGAGAAAACTGTCTGCATCCACCAAGGCCCAGTGGTCCTGTCCTTGTTCAGGGCTGATACAGAAATACATGTACATGCATGTAAAATTTGTACAGATTGAGCAAAACAGAGAGGCGAATGAATGCTTAATGAAGAGCCTTTTCTGTGCAATTAATATTGGAGAAGCTTTAAGGAACTCATAAATTCCTTAATTCCAGTCCTGTGATTAGTCCACTCCTCTATGCATGCAGCAGCTGTTTCCAACCTGCAGAGTTCAAGCTAACATTAAAAGAAAACCTTGTGGGAAGTGAAGCCCTTTAATTAGTATAACAAATATATTCAGAAAAAAATGATGCCAGGAGATTTTTTTCCTCAGACAATGCATAATTTGCCTGACGAATTCATTACCATAAGAGATAAACTTTAAAGAGTGTCATGAAATTCAGAAACAGAATGTTTGTTCAGAAGATAGTAATAGCCACTATTAATGGGAAACAGTTACTTTTTAAGTTACTTTTTGGCTCCAACCTAACCTTCATGCAAGTTGTATACTTTCTCCCCAAACACTGACATTTGGGCAAATGTCTTGCTCCTTCTCTCTGAAACCAGTGATGCTGCTGCAGCCTTGGCTGGGATATTTGGTAAAGGGAATCACAGGGAGAGGATTGATCTCACCTGATTCCATCCCTATAGCAACTGGTATCCAGGTTGAGCTGGCATTCTGGGTGTCCTCTCCAATGAGAGCACAGCACAGGTACCTGCAGGTAGTGTTTCACTTGATTTCTCCTAGATAACAGGTTGAGATGGACCAGCCCTTGGTGTTCCCATAACTCCCCTGACAAGAGGAGGAATTTGGAGGTGGGAGACAACTCCAGATTACCACATCTACAGGTGAGTGTCTCCACATACATCAGATGCTGGAGCTCCACTGCAGGCGAAGATCTGGTCACTGATTTGCATCCCCAAGCAGAGAGGACCATGCAGGTAGTGACAAGATTGTCTCCCCATTCTCTTCGTCCTCAGCCACCCCATTCTGTTGACATGCCTGGCAGAACTGAGAGGACATTTCTAGTCACAGTGACTTCTTCACAAAGGCTGGCCTCCTTCACTGAGGTTGCTGAGCAGCTTTCTGATCTTAGGTGAAAAGTAACTCAGCAGCTGGCAAGGCTGGGTTGATAAGGCTGGGTAGAAACAGCTGCTTTAGAACATCTGCTTTAAAACATCTGCTTTAGAACATCTGCAGCCTCCCTTTGCTCAGTACCAGTTTCATCCATGGTACAGCACAATGAGCAGAGCAGTCTAACTACCAGCAACAGCCATGAAAATTAAAAATCTGCATCGAAGGGCTTGCTTTCAGCTCTGGTTCTGATAAACACTTCCCTCCTAACCCAGCCACAAAGTCAAGCTAGCAACAGCTTGAAAGGATAACATCTATCATAACTAATAAGCACTAATCTAGCATGGAAGAGATAGCAACCAATTGAGTCGACAGGCAGAAAGAGGAACAAAGTCTGGCCACAGCACACTGAGAATCTATACAATTATAAATCATAAATTATAAAACATCTCACTGTGGAATAAGGGTACATCCACAGTAACAACTCTAATAAATATTGGAAAGATTGCTTTGATTTGGTTAGTGTTATAAAATTTGACTACAAATCAGCTTCTTATACCTGCAAAAAAAAAAAAAAAAAAAAAAAAAAAAGGAAAATCCTTACCTTCTTTACCTGAATCTTCTATTACTAATCAGAAAAGCTTCCTTCTAGAAATTCAGTTTATTTAAGGAATTGGCAGACAGTTGACTGCATGTATGTGTTACAATTTTGAAGCTGTCAGAGCTGCACTTATTCATATTTGCTAATCATACTCGGGTACCTACAAGCTATATTTTAAATGGTATGGATGAATAATCTTTTTGCTCTTGTAGAGGGTTTTTTATGGGTCTTCTAAGCTGTGCATCTATTTTCATTTGACTTTAATCAATATGCTGGCACAAAGGCTTTGGGGTAATTCATAGCAACAATCTGTAGCAACATACAGACTGATTTGTTCAGTTCTTTACGGACTTTTAGATTGTTCTGATGAAAAAAAAAATTAGAAGGTTCCAAATGCATAGTTACCAAAAAAGCAAAAAAAAGGAAGGAAAGAAGAAAGAAGATGAGTAAAGAAAAGAAAAAGGGAAAATAAAGGATTCTGTGTTATTAAAACCTCAGGAGAGGAATTCTCTTCTCCTAATAAGAATCTAAGAATCACCCTTTAGTTTACATGGAGACCTTCCAAATTTGTTCCAGGGTGACAAGACAAGAATTGAGCCCCAGAAGTAGCCCCTTCTCAATGACATGTATTTCAAAGATGCAGGGTAATGAGTACCAGTTCTTAGGTCAGTTGCTCTGGTCACAGAGAAAGACAAAGAGGGGCACAAATTCCTGCTTTTGGCTTTTTTTGGAGCTCCTTTGTACTGCAAAGACAAGCAGCTCCTTCTGGTGGTGACTGAACGTGGAGGCTCTGCACAAGCTCTGGAAATGGAGTCAGAGCAGAGCTCTCCTCAGCCTGCTGCCAGTGGCTCACCTGGCACCTGACAGTTTTATAGACAGGACATTATTGCACTAAACCTATTGTCATCTGCCACACAGGTGGAGATTAAACAAGACACATTTCTTTTCCTGTCACTTCACCCCTTGCAAGGCATAAATTAGTTGGTTGATAGATTTAATTGGCCAACATGATCCATAAAGAAGCAATACATTGCATCTGTCTTGGCTGGGGAGTAATGGCTCTTTATAGAGGCTCTGTTCTTGCCTACATCCCCAGCAGCCATGGCACAGTCATGTTGCAGTGTGCATCAGGAGGAGGAGCTAGGGCTGCTTCCTGAGGTTTTATCAGGGTGAGGCAATTACTGGCCAGCACAGGTATACCCAACATGGTCTGCAGTGAGGAATTCATCAGTCCTGCTACAGACATAGGCAATGGGTGTGAGGGAAAGGCTCTCTTACATCTCTACTACATCAGACAGACCTTTTAAACTGAGCTCTCAGGGCATGGCCAAATATTACAGCTGTGAGGAGAGTTGATTTTCTTTCTTCTGTGTAGGCAAGGAAACCTCCTCTCTGCTTGTTCTGGAGAAGATGTGGAGCTGAGAAAGGAGGATGTGGGTCAGAGATTTGGTATTTATCTTTCAGCCTGAGCTCCACTGTTGTTGTGCAGCAAAAGTAATTCTGGTCCTCTGGAGGTACATGGTAAACACTTTCTCCACAAATGTAAAAGCAAGGGTGTTTTTTGTAACCACTGAGGAAACTCAGGATATTAGTGCTAGTGGTCTTGGATTTCAACAAATCCTTTATTGAATTATATGTTCAAAAGCAGTGGCTGTCCTGTGATCTCAGAGAAAATTTGTGCTGCCAAACAGCACCATGCATTGTGTGCATGGTCCACACAACTTATCAGACACCACAATAGTTGATAGCAGGTGATACAGCTTTGCTTTTGCTTATTGTTATTTTTATCATTTATTTCTGATGTTGGCACATCTGAGATAAAGCTCAGCTTGGCTTTTCTCTGAAGGAAGAATCCTGGCATTTGCTACAGGAATGGTAGCCAGGAGAAATAATGAGCAAAACAGAGGTGGATTGTGGCTCCTGGAGCAAATGAACTGAGTGAAGACAAGTTGGTTATTTACAGCATTGAGTAGAAGCACTTTGAGACTGAGATAAGGTGCTGGAAGGCCCCAGAGTGATTTGTAAAAAATAAGGGGTATTGTAGTGATTGACAGAACAAGAAGTAATAGGTACAAAATTGTAATAGGTACAAATTGAAAGAGGGGGAATTTAGGTTAGACATTAGGAATAAATTCTTTACTGTATGTGTGAGGAGACATTGGAATAGGTTGCCCAGGGAGGTTGTGAATGCCTCAACCCTGGCAGTGTTCAAGGCCAGGCTGGATAAGGCCTTGAGCAACCTGGTCTAGTGGGAGGTGTCCCTGACCATGGCAGTGGGGTTGGGACTAAATGACCTTTAAGGTGCTTCTAACCCCATAACATGCTGTGATTCTATGAATCTTAAAAAACAAGGAGATATAAATTGGAAGATGAAGTTTTGGAAGGGAGAGCCAGTTAACAGTTACTGACAGTGAGGTGGACTTGTGCAGAGCATCCCCCTTGCAACTTCTGCAGATGCTGAGCTGTGGGGCTGAATGTTGGCTTAGCAAGAGAACAAGCCAGTTTCCTCCTCACAGTGAGCAAGAAGGCAAGGACAGATAAAGATGCTGGTGAAACCACAACAGTCCTAGAGACCAGGAATAAGGACAGCAAAAAGGTGGTGTCCCACCTATCTGGAGAGCAGAGGAGTTGGTACACAGTGAAAAAGCTTTCCTGGGCACAAGGAAACCTTAGTAGATTGATTTTTTTAATATATTTTTGGGCAATGAGAACAACTCCTGTAGGAGACTTCACATGCATGTTGCTGATGTCTTGATCCCTAAGTCTCTGAAACTGCATGGCTCCACCTTCAAAGCCTGCCAGGAATGATCCCTGACAGGTGCTAGCTGCTGAGCTGCAACTGGGAATGGTTTGGGAAGATGTTATGTTAGTGGTCCCAGATCTGAATCAGGCCATGAACTACTGTAATATTTATCAGTGTAGACAAGTCCATTCCAGGCTGGGAATATTTCCTGTACTGTTTAGTTTTCAAAAAAAGTAATGATTCCTGAGGCTATCTTTGATTTGATATAACCAGCCTCAATATGGACCATTACTCCTGTACATTCTCACTCTTTCTCTATGCTGTTGCTACATCTCTTGCAAAAAAACCACTCAGACTCAACAACTAAAACGGGCACAGAAGCAAAACACTTCCCTGGTTGATCATGTGTAGCTAATAAAGCAGTGAAAGCAATTTATTATAAGAACACTACACATTAGAAATACCACCACTTTTTGGATCAGTCTGCTGTCCACTAGCTGGTCATGATTACTAGAAAAATCCATCTGTTATTCACAAGCACCTGACAAAGAGTTTGCATACAATAAAGCTTAGCATGGGGAATTTGTCAGCTGATTTGCATGCACAGTTCATTATTCACTGCATTGAGTGACTAGCCACTTCTAACATGTGACACAGTTCCTCCTCTTTACTTACAGAGAGAAACAGGAGAAAACCAAATAGATACATATCTAGACATATACATATATGTCAGTAAAAATGCTAAATAGCTAAACTCTTATTCTACAACCACTCATTTTTGCAATCCCCAGGTATCTTTGAAAATGCATCTGAATAATTAACAGCGATGACTCACAGCACATGGTCATGAACGTGGCCTTCTATTTATAACAATATTTCTATATCTATCTTCTTAATAAGAGCAGTAGCAGCTGAAAATAAATCACTGCATTAAGCACCCCCTTTGCATAAACTCACATGTGTAGAAACACTTTTCTTTGTTGCTGCTCTCAGTCCATGAGAAGCTCTTGGGAAGAAATAAGTCATATCAAGACATATACTTTTTCAGAGTCAACAAAGGTAGTTAGCTACAAACATGCTCATTGAAATTAATGACTTGTGTGGCTAAATTCCCTGGTAAGCCTAGAGACTGATCACACAAGGTGGTTTTAGTCCGTATACAACTGAATGACTAATTCTGACAGATCAACCAAGATTCTAAACATAGACATTTTTATTTCATATTCTCTCTTTCTTTTACTTTTGTAATCCTTCCATGTTCTACCTCAGCATTCAGCTTGTGTGCTATGTAATGTGTTTTCTCATATCAGGCACTGTGGTCTTATATCACTTTATCTCAATTTTAGGGGCAATCAGTTGAAGTTATAGAGAGATATAAGGCTTTTGCATCACCCTACTATCAGATCCACTTTGCTGTTTATCAATTAAAGGTCAAACACAGGTTAGAGAGGAAAAACTCTCTGAAATGCTGGTCTGATAGTATTATTACAGCTTGTGCTTTGGCATGGGGTTAGCAATATGTCTGCTGTGCAGCACAGTATATAGAAATGGAAGAGAAATTGTAGGGTTTAATGCTGAGAAGTAAAAGGGAGCTGAAATAGATATAGATAAATGTGCATTTGCAATGTTTGGGGGACACATATTCTGTTTAAAAAGGGTGTTCTGATACTGCTGCTTTCACTGATTTTGCTAAAAGGGGAAGACAAAGATTTGTGCAGGAGTGAAGAGGCTTTTGGCTTTGTTGCTCTTGTCAGGACTCTGCTAGATGAAAGCAGCTGGAACAGCCCCCATTGTTGAAAAACTTGCCATGGGGCTAATTTGCAAATCTCACTGGTCTATAGGATGGCCAAAGCCATCTGTGTGAAGCACAGATGCTTCTGCTGCAGCTCCAGTCTCATCCTTGGCAGGAATTAAACCTTTATGTTGTACTGGCTAAAATTCACCCAGAAGAGGGAACCCAATCCATGAACATGACATGAGAGGTTGTGTCACATTTTCCTCTTAATCTTTGTTACATTGGTGAAATGTGGACTCAAGTCCTCACCATCGCCCTTTAGACTTGAGCCTTGAGCCTTGAGCCTTGATGTTCGTCCTTCACTGTGGAGCTGCACCAACAGGGCCCAGGACCAGCTTCAAAACAGCCCCTTGGAACATCACTGACTGATCACGATGAACTCCCATCCCTCTTCTTCACACATTCTCTTCTCAGCCTTCTCAAAACACCCCAAGCAATGAGGGAGGTGTGATTTACCCTTATGAGTGCTCTGTTAGTGTGTCCCTGTCATAGTAAAGGCATCTCAGTGCTTTACAGCTCTGCCTTCAGAGATGTTAAAAGCTATTTCTCCTGGTCCTGTCACTGCTGTAACATCGAGCCTGGCATGGGGTTAGATATTGCCTTTCCAAGGTGTACTAACTGGTGTAAATGATTCACTGAGTATTGGAGTGTCACAGCTTGGGTACTCCAGGCTTTCATTCACTCCTGATCCTCAGAGAAATAAGCCATCCTGTTACCAACCAGATGCAGGGAAACTCTGCCCCATGATTCACTTTCTGTTAACTGTGCAGTGGGCACAAGCAGAATATGAGTGTATTTCTGCTGGAACCCTCTCCAGAGAGCTCAGGCTGAAGAAATAAAGACATTAGGAACAACAGAAGGATCTTAGATCATGGGTCAATGCTGAGGAATGCCAGCATCAGGAAATGCTGCCTCTGTCCCTCCCCTGTACCTGCCTTGGGGGCTGTGCCATAAGTGGCTGTAGTAGTTTGACACTGGCCAAACACCAGGCACCCACAAAAGTCATTCACTCACTCACTCACTCACTCACTCACTCACTCACTCACTCACTCACTCACTCACTCACTCACTCACTCACCCTCCCCTGTCATAGCTGATCAGAGGAGAGAAAAATTCAATGAATGCTTCAAGAGTTGAGATAAGGACCAAGAGGGAGAAAACACTCCAAGGCCAAAACAGGGTCCACTTAGAGATAGAGTTTATTACTAACAATATCAAAGGAGGATAATAAGAAGTAAAAATAAGCCCTTAAAACACCTTTCTCGCCCCAACCCCACCCTCCTTTCCAGTGACAGCACAGGAAGAAAGGGCATGGGGGTTTTGGTCAGTTCATCTCCAAGATTTTCTTCTGCTGCTCTGGGAGAGGAGTCCTTCCCCTGTGAGACCATGGGGTCCCTCCCATAGGAGACAGTTCTCTGTGAATTCCTTCAGCGTGGCTCCAAATCTCATGAGCAGCAGTTCTCCCAAAACTGCTGCCATGTGAGTCCCTCCCACAGGCACACAGTCCTTCCAAAACTGCTGTGACATGGGTCACTCCTCCACAAGGTGCAGTCCTTCAAGGACAGGCTGCTCCAGCCTGCAAGCAGGGGCCCTCTCCTCTGAGTCTCCCCCTGGATCACAGCCCCCTCCAGGCATGCACCTGCTCTGGCATGGACACCTCCCCCATGGGCTGCAGGTGGATCCCTGCATTCCTCATGGATCCATGGGCTACAGGGGCACAGCTGCTTCACCATGCTCATCACCACGGCCTGCAGAGGAATTTTGGCTCTGGTGCCTGGAGCACCTCCTCCCCTTCCTTCTCCACGGACCCTGGTGTCACCATGTTGTTTCCCTCACATGTTCTCACCTCCTCCTTTTCTCTAGCTGAAATTCAAACTGCCCCACTACCTTTGTTTTGATTTCTTCTTAAATACATTATCACAGAGGCATTACCATTCTCTATTTGACCCAGTCTTGGCCAGCAGCATGTCCATCTTCAGAGCCATCAGGGATGGTAGACATGGTGGAAGCTTCCAGCAGCTTTTCACGGGGGCCACCTCTGTGTGCTCCCCAGCTACCACAAACCAGGCCATGCAAAACCAACACACTGGCTTATTGAACTCTCTGGTAGAAGAAGAAACATTTTTTCTCAAAGTTGTCCTGGCAACTCATTAAACCACCATAGTCACTGAATACTCCTCCTTATCATGGAACTGCTACCTCAGGCTACACAGTCTTTTTGTCCCTCAGGCTACCCAGTCTTTGTGTCAGCCTAGATAATTTGTGGACCAATCAACACAACACAGAGATAATACCAGCAGGGATAATAGCCATGGCATTCACAGCCCTTCACTGGTCTGCTGTGGGAGCTGGAAGAGATATTTGCTGATGATACCTGTCTGGTTATGTGCACAGAGCCACTAAGCCTGGGCAAGGCTATGCATGATGTGTGTCCAGGTGGCCCTTACCTGGCTGATGTGTTTCTATGTAGTCACTGTGCTTAGCTTTTTGGAAAAGAGGATCTGGAATCCTCAATGGATCCAGAAAAAGGCTTTCTTTGCTGCAGAGCCAGGGTTGTGGCAGGCTGTAGGAGAGTTTCAAAGCCAGTAAGAAAACCTGTGAGGACCAAATTCTGACAAATTATTGGCAGACAATAAAGTTACTCTAAAGAAATTCCTCTTCCCATGGGGTAGTTAGGGAGGAACTTGGATTTGTGGCCCTTAGTAATAGATAAATTCTTACAAAGGGGAGGAAAGAGAAAAACAAGGATGATGCTTAGGGAAGAAGCATCTGGCAAGTAGGCTGGGGAGTGCTAGTGTGGGTAGTTTGCTGTGCAAAAGGATGCCAGCTGTGTAAATCAGGATTTAGCTCTGCCAATCCAGGCAAAGATGATGTCTCACTGTTAGCTCGTTTTACATTTTTTATAGAAGCAAATCAGTAAACACAACTGTACACATGGGGAAATCTTTTTCCCAGATGAAAAAGTCACAGTGTACCTCAGCCCTGCCTGGCTCTTGATGCCTTTTATGTTAAAGACTGCTACAGCTTTGAAAACAACACTTAGAGCCCTAGATTTCACTTTGGAAATCACAGAACAATATAATGGACATCTACCAAAATTACTCAAAAAAGTCTAAAGTACTAAATGGAAAACATTATCCTTTCTTCAGGAATTTTGCACAACCCCTACAATTCTTAAGCAGTGAGAAAATTTTCTCTTAGATATTAAGATGAAACCGTTAAGTCCCATCATGTTACTGAATTATTCCAAAGCATTCTCAGAATTAAACTTAAGGTAAAGGATCATGGCAAGAGAGGGATCTAGCATTTTACTTTTCTTCTTCTGAAACCCTTTTTCTGCCTACTGCCTTTAGTAGTTTATCACCTAAAGGCCTTTGCTAGAAGCCAGTCTTACCCTGTGTCAGGTCTACTCACAGCACTTGGGGCAGTTTTCAGAGCTGGCTGATGACTGTCATGGCAAGGGTTTGCGTTGCCTTTCACGGCAAATCCCAGTAGGGATTGACTCTCTTGCACTGATTGTCTTTTGTACAGAAGTTGAAAACGAGGAACTGACTAGAATGCCATGAAGTTATCTCTACACTGATTCCCTACCAGGTATTATCATTGATGGGTGTCTTTGTCCCATGTACTGATAATGATAGATGAGCAGTATTGTATAAAACTAAATCTTGTCATTTGTCAGCAGAGCTGGTTTTCTGCTGAGGGGGTAACAGAACATGTTGGAATTTTGAAGATGAGTTCAAATATTTACAACAGGGAATATTAAGGGATACTGAAAAAATATCTTCTCTAAAAGGGATCAGATATAAAAGCATCACTTCAGAATTGTCCAGAATAAAATTCTACCTACTCCACCTGCCAACCAGACACATTTGGCAGATCTACTCATGGGAAAAAAAAACAAAAACAAACAAAAAATAAAACCTTCCCATGCTTTTAATAGAACAAAAGATTAGAGGTAGGAAAGATTTATCAGGTCATGCAGCCCATCTTCCTGATAATAGAACATTGTTTTTTGAAAGTGCATATTTTTCTAGTGCTTTGACTCGTTGTAGAAGACCTAAATGATGGATGGTGTTTTTATCATTAACCTTGGGAAACAGTTCCAGAGCCTAACAAATCTCAGTGTCAGGCTTCTCCACACTAATGCCTCTGCTTTGCCAGTAATTTCATAGGTTTGCACTTGTTGCTTTTTCTCCAAAGTGCAAGCTCTTACTGAGTTTAAGACCAGGATTAGATATTGCAGATAAATCTTGACTATCCATCCTCATGCAGCTGGGGGGCCTCTCTGCAAAGCAGTCTCTTTGTAATCTTAAGAGTATTTCTTCACTGAATGAGCAAAGGGAAATCCCAGTCTGGCCCTGAACAGAAAATCATTGCCATGCACGTTGCAGAGAGCAAAGTTGTAGAGAACAGCCTTGTCCATAAACCCAGAGAATTACAATGGGAAACAAACTTAGGATAAAGCTTGGTTTCTGAAGCCCCACAGTGGTCAACCAGCTTGGCATTGGAAGGGTCAAAGAACACATATGCTGCCAGAGATCAGCCCTTTGCTGCCAAGGTGGTAACATTTTACAGCATGGCAACCATCATGTCTGGTTGTCCTTTGCTTGTTTTTCCATTGATTTGAGCATTTATTTATCTTTTAAGAACACACTGCACATTCCAAGGGATTTGGACTCCCTGACATTAAAGCCACTATCCGTAGGCAAAAAAAGTGAAGGCGGCCTGGAAAGGCACACAAAAGGATTGTGGAGATGGAGAGCTCTGAGTACTCTGCAGGCACCAGGAAGGCTGACAGGATCTGTTTCTGTCTACTCACACAACACGAAGGCAAGCACCAGCAAGAAGATGGGAGCTGCTTGGCCTTCAGGATAGCACTGCCATGAAAACAGCAGGCAAAGGCTGGTTGTGAATAAATTAATCAGGAAAATAGAAGTGTTCTCTTCATATGGGAAAAGGACAGAAAAACAGTTTTAAGAAGTAGTTCTTCTGCTTTTTGAAAGGGATTGTGTGATCTGTGAGAATTGCAGAACCATTAGGACTGGAAAAGGCCTCTAAGATCATAGAGTCACAAGATTACCCTAACACTGTCCAACTAGTCCACTACTAAACCATATCCCTAAGCACCACACCTCCATGGTTTTTGAATACTTCCAGGGATGATGACTCCACTACTCCCCTAGACAGTATGTTCCAGTGCTTGACAACCTTTTCAGTGAATAATTTTTTTGTAATATCTAATCTAAATCTCTCCTGGCAGAATTGGAGAAGATGTTCTTCTGGAGAACGTTTTCTCTCATCCTATCACTTGTTACTTGGGAGAAGAGACCAATCCCCACCTCGCTACAACTGCCTTTCAGATAGTGGCAGAGAGAAATGGGAAGGAATACCCTGTTCAGCTAGTTGAGTTAGTTAAAGGACTGAAATTTGTAAGTTAGTTTCTGTTGACATTGCCCTAATGGAACAAAGCAGATTCACACTCTCTTTCACAGTTTGACAGGTCAACTCATATTGGTTAGAGCAAACTTCTGTGTAATTAAATCCATTTGATGCAAAATTGTTTCCCTGTTGCTCAGAGGCCAATACAACCTTTTCACAGTACTCAGCCTTCATTTAGCATATCATGTGAAGCAGGATTTGTTTTTTGTAAAGTAAAACACAGTTTCAAAGAGATTGTCACAAGTGAAGTAAAAGGCAACACTTGCTGTGCTTGCAGCATGACAGAAGATGTCAATAATTTTTTTTTGACTGAAGAATACAAAAAGAAATGCTTTGGATCCACCAGCTCATTTTGTAGCAACAGTTTGCTTTGTGGTCCATGGGTTTCCCATTTCCTGTTTCATTTGTAATTTGTGAGTAAGGTAACCCATCCACAAGGCAGGGAGCTTCCTGTAGTTTTTCTTATTATGACATTGTTTGTATCTAAGACTTGGACTTAAGATGCATGTTGAGGCTGCTTCTGTGCAGGGAAAGGACAAGCAGGAACTCAGCTCTCCCTCAGCCAGCCCCTCTGCCCTAGGAAATATGCTTTGCTCACTCCCCATCACTTGAAGCATTGTTTTATGATGCAAAAGAGGGTGACATGCACAGGTACAGTGCAGAGGAAAAGCTGTGCTCTTCCACCACAGGAGGAGGAAAACATTTAACTTTGACCTGCATCTATTGATAGTACTGATGCTATGATGGGAGAGCTGTGGTTGTGGTTGAGCGTTCCTCCCTTCTGACAAAGAGCCAAACCTAAATGGATTTTGCCTAGACTGAATTTTTGTGCTAAGATGACTTAGTTGACTAAACATAAATGTCTGTGCTATTTGATGAGCCCTCTGTGTCTAAGACACATCTGGGGGCTGGCCAGGAGAAAGCAGACACCTGTGTTTTTCAGCAGCCTGGTTAGAAGCTGAAAGGAATACACAAGGGCATCTCAGATTGCACATATCTATATTTTGGTAACCAAATCCCACCAACATTGTCCTAATATGCACCACGCAAAGCACCAGTAGAACAGTAAAGGTGAGCTGGGAGAAATACATCACCACTAAGAGCCAAAGGGTGGTGATACAAATATAACTGTGTCTTATGTTAGAGAAACCCCAAATATATATGCTGCAGTTAGTTGTATGCCAGTGCTCTCCTCATGTGTAATGTGGTTCAATATATGTGGTCTCTGCCTTATTAGAGATATGGAAAACTGGGGTACACAAGACCCTGATAATCTGATCAAAGATAGCCTGTTTTGAGTAGATGGCCCCCTGTGGTCCTTACCAGCCTAAGTTACTCTGTGATACCGTGATTTTTCCAAAGATGGGAAGGAGATGGAGAGGAGGATGGTGTTGAAAAGGGGAAGATATTTATCTTGGGGTAGTGCTCACATGCTATCTCCCAGACTATCACATTCAGATTGTAACCTCAGAGAGCTAATGCTGGAATCTGTCTTCACTTAAAATTAATATCAGGTAGAAACCAGTGATGAAGATCAACTCTTCTGCCTGACATAATCCCTAAAAGGCTCATATAGGCATGCGAATTTCAGCATGAGCTCTCTGACAAAAAAATTGGATAAAAGATAGGAAATAGAAGACATAGGATAAATTGGCACTTGTCATCATGGAGTGGAGTTCTGCAAGGAGATTGCTGTGGCTCATTCTGCCTAACATATTTATCAATGATCTAGGAAAGAAGGACAAAGTTAAGAGAAACAAAGTCCAGCTTTGAAGACCTGCAAAAGGTATTGCTCTGGCAATAATATGGCAGATAAATTCAGTGTGAATAAATAACACAAATGCATAAAAAATGGTCCAAAGCTTTCTGAATGAATGATGAGCTCATATGACTTTACTATTCAGGAACACAATCTCTGGATACCTTGTTTACAAAGATTTTACCTTCATACCTACAAACATTTTGTCAGTGCTCACACACTTGGAAAAACCAATCTAATCTAGGAGTTTTTAGTAAGAGGCTAATGAACAGAGTAGATGGGTATGTGTCATGGTTTAAGCCCAGCCAGCAGCTCAGCCCCACACAGCTGCTCTCTCCTTCCTGGTGGGATGGGGAAGAGAATCAGAAAAGCAAAAGTGAGAAAAATCACAGGTTGAAATAAAGACAATTTAACATGTAAAGCAAAAGCCATATGTGCCAGCAAAGCCAAACAAGAAATTAATTTATAACTTCCCATGGGCAGTCAGGTGTTCAGCCACCCCCAGGAAAGCAGGGCTCTATCACATGTAGCAGTGACCTGCAAAGACAAATGCCATCACACTGAATTTCCTCCCCCTTCTTCTTCTTTCCCCAGCTTTTTGTGCTGAGCATGACACTATATGGTGTGGGATGACCCTTGTGTCAGCTGGGGTCAGCTGTCCTGGCTGTGTCCCCTCCCAGCTCCTGGTGCACACCCAACCTCCTTGCTGGTGGGGTGAGGAGCAGAAAAGGCCTTGACTGTGTCAGCCCTGCTCAGGATAATGAAACATCCCAGGATTACTACACTGTTTCCAGCACAAATCCAAAACCCCCAGCCACGTACTACAGAGAAAATTAACTCTACCCCAGCCAAAACCAGCAAAGTGTGTCTGTATATAAATACCACATCTTAGTGCATGTCCCTGCTCCCCTGTCTCAGGGGAGTTACAACAAAACTGTGAAAGGTTCAGGAAAAGGCAACAAGGATAATAAAGGTATGGAACAACTTCTCTGTAAGGAACAATTAAGCTGATTAGGAGACCTCAGGGACTATTGAGGGAATATATGATAGAGGTCTATAAAACCATGAGTGGCCAGAAGTGGGTACATAGGTAATTATCATTCCCTGTCTCTTCCAAGAATAGGATTAGTGGGCACTGTCTGCAGCTAGAAAATGGCAAATTCAAAGTGTACAGAAAGAGAGGGCTCTTCAGGTGTTGTGTGGCTGAACTGTGGAGCACCACACCACAGGCTGTTGTGGGGTCAAGAGCTGACAACCAGATCATGTGAAACCAGAGAGG
Organism: Haemorhous mexicanus; assembly: GCF_027477595.1. Lineage (NCBI taxonomy): Eukaryota > Metazoa > Chordata > Aves > Passeriformes > Fringillidae > Haemorhous > Haemorhous mexicanus. Next base: position 147,557,705 of record NC_082341.1, read on the forward strand.
AACAGAATGACTTTATGGAAGAAAAATCCATTAAGGTCTACTGAACATAAAGATGTGATGGCTCTTTTATGATTTTGTCCTGCTAACTGTTGATAGGTAATGAAATATTTGGGGAGGTAGCATGTTTGTCCTCATGATTAAAATGTTTCCCTAAGAACCATCTTGACCACTTACACAGGTTGGAAACTGCTGGAAAGTGGTGATCTGACTCAGTACAGTGACTCCTACTTTCTCTTGTTCTGGTATTCCTGGAGTCCTGCAACCAAATGCTTAGGAAAATACTTTGCAAAGATGTCCACAGTAAAGATGTCCTTAGCAAAGACAGCTTATGTCTTCTCACCACTCAAGTTTTCTTAAAGAGCAAAACATGCCTGGTTTCGGAAATCACTAGCAGAGCTTTCACATTAAACTCATCTATATTCAGCTACTAAGCAGGCTGGAGCAAAAGGTGCAATCCAGCCCAGTATGGGAGAGAGCTCAGCTGCTATGCCCTGGGGGCAGGGCAAGAAGCAGACAGTCATTTAAACCTGACAGCCAGAACAGAGCACAGCGTTTGGTAGATAGAGTCGTTATCCCTTATTACTTAAATATAACAGGAGGGCACTTTGTATAATAAAGGAGTAGTTAATTGTAGTGCAGCTCTGTTTTCTGGCATAATATAATCATTACTAATCTGTCAAATTAGAAAACACAGATTATGCTATGCAAGTTTTGTTAAGATGAGACCTTTTTACAATTGTAAGCCTTTTTTTTTAATAAAGGTTATGATACACTGAGGTTTTTTTGCAGCAAAACCTCTCTCTGGTCGTGAGAGAGGATGCTCTCCCCTATAACTGACATAATCTGTCCTGCCTCTCTCCAGGGTACCCCACAGGCTTCCCCCAGGTATGAAAACTGGCTTTGAATGTTACTGCACTTTTCCAGCTTTACAGACAAGGCACATTTCTCTCTAACTAAAAAGACCTTTTCTTGTTTTGGTTTCCTCAGCTGGAATCATCTGCAAGCCTTGTGGCCAAGTGTGTTGACAAACAAAGAAAAATCATCAGATGATGAATACTCAGTAAGGCTGCTCTGAACCCAACCTTGACCCAGCAAAAGCCAGGTGTAGGGGTGGAAGATATTTGGGGAAGGCACCTCACACATTTATGTTTCCTCTTGGTATACTGTAAATTGACCTTGAGTTTTTGAGCTTCTCCATGGAAGAACTGCTTTTTTTTTTTTTTTTTTTTTTTTTAATGCCTGAGAAGACCCCAGGATATTTTCACTAGAGGACTTAAACAATGATAAAGAGTTTTTTTGAGCTTCCTCAGTTGTGCTCTGGGACATGAGGACTAGGCTACATAAGTCTTTGTGGTCTCTTCCAGGCCAATTTTGAGCAATTCAAGGATTTTTGAGATCAACCCATTCAATGTATATTTCTAAATGTAATTTGACACAAATCTGCTTCTGTGTCTCTTCAGCACTGAATATACACTCATGGATTCTTTCCTTCAAATAATTTCACTTATGTGCTTTCAATTAAAATGTTATAAAACATTTATTGCTTCTTGCTGCAAAGCACCGAGGACGTTTACATTTTAAAAGACACTCTCCATACTGAATTTGTGGTGCTTACTGCTGTATTGCTTGCAGTCTTGCCTCCAGTTCTGTATATTTGCCAGCTGTTTCCAACACAGTCCTTGGATTTCACTGAATGTTCCCATATGGATGCTTTCTGGAGCTGAACCCACTGAGTTTGAGCCGTTTGTTATTGAGGCAATAAAGAGACTAGAGATGATCTGTATTCCTAAACACGATGAGCTGATGAAGAGTTTGGTGACAAAGGAATCTCAACAAAGGCAAGGACCACAGTCCAGTGCTTGTTTTGCCACAGCATTTCCATATGGCCATATGAATTTGTATCTCTGATCCCAGTGGGGCAGTTCATGATCTCCTGCCTCAGAAGAGTTTCATGAGGATGAGCATGTCATGATGGGGGGGCTGGTTCTGCTGGGACAGGGGTCGGGGGATGTGGGTGGCTGTGCCAGCTGATCAGTGCATGGGTAAAGAGTAATGCACAAAATGTGGACCCCATGAGAAATGTTGTATTCCAGTCCCTCTATTGCTTGCCTTTGTCCTATTTTCAATTAGTTAGGGCCAGGTCCTCAGAAATATTTAGTCAGAGAATTCATGGGAACTTTGACAAGCTAGATTTTACATCCCAGTTTTGAAACCTTGCCACCTAAACACCTTTGAGTCTGACCCTTCACTGGAGATAAATAACAACAAAGAGACCCTTTCCCATAGAAAACCAAACCTTTGACCGTTCTGGGATCCCACTCAACTCTTTTCTGACAGACACTCACCTTAAGCTTCAGCCACAAGTCTGCTATGAAGATCCATTTGCACACAAGATTCTGTAAAAACTGCAGCTACAAGCATCAGTTGTGTTGAAAGTGCTTTTGTTACTTCTAGCTGTCATTTTCTTGCCAAACCCACACCCTGAACTATCCCATCTAATTATACTCACTGGCCATCTTTCCCCTTTTTATTGGCAATATTTTTCTTGTTAATTGTGCATGCTTGGTTTTAAAGAATGGTGCCTGCCTTTCCTTATGTGACTCTGCAAGGAATATTTCTGCATCCTGGGTAGTTTCTCTGACAAGTTTATGTCTTTCTGGTTACTGTAAAAAAATGCAAGACATATTATGTACTGCAGAAAACCAGGCTGGCACTTTGCAGTTTTAACATTGTGCCTCGTTGTATAGTTAAAATAAATGTTCTTGGTATCAGCTTTATTACTTCTATTAGTTGGTCTAATGTCTGGATTTGCGGGAGTTCTTCCAGCAGGATGTTAAAGGGAAATCACCAGCTGCTCAGCATAGCCCCCATACTCAATAGCACCCAGGGAGAAATCAGGGACTCTGCAGAGAAACACAGGGTGCTCCTCTGGGGCTGTGTTAGGGCTCTGAAATCAATCTCTTCCCTCCACGTACTACAGTTAACACATGATTGACTGAAAAAAGAAATTAGCACCAGTGGGGTAGGAAAGAAGATCCACGGAATCTGTTTGTAGAGGCTGTTATTTTCTAATTTTCATTAAAAATATTTTACCTTAGATATTGCAAAGAGTCCCCCCTGAGTGATACTACAGCACTCACTCAGGACAGGCTTATTTGCTAAATTTGTTCAATAAATATGTCTGTGACGACCCTCCTTTAAGGGGAAGGAAGCACCTAAGATTCAAAAGGGAGAGCTGTCACACCTCTGTGGTTTGAAATATGCTACAACCATTCCTGACTGACAGCTGTAAAAAGAAATTAATATGGCAACCTGGAGCTGAGTACAATTTGTGGTCTTGTGAGTTTTGCAGCTCACATATCCTGGCAGTGCCTTGATGATGTATGTACAGCTGAGCAAGCTACCCAGGGGTCCCTTCACAGACTCAGTGGTATTTATGATGCAGTTCACCTCTGTGAACTATACTCTGTGTTTGGTTAGATGAATCACACCAAAATATCTGTTGACAGTGCTGACTAATCTCCACTGACCATTCACAGACCAGACACTCCCTCAGATAGACACTTTTGTCAGGCACACCAAATGTTAGGCCACAAAACAAGTGGACTTTGATTTACATAAAGATTCACTAAAGATTCCCTTTGATCTAGTTGTCCCTGACTGTCTTTGACTCTAATTTTCACTGAAGACACTGGAATCATCTCTATTTGGTGAGAGGAACTCTGCTCTTTGTGTGTCTTGGTGAAACTAATTTCACATTATCACACAACCTCAGAATATGCTGAGTGTGAAAGGCCCTGCAAGACTCATTGAGTCCAACTCTTGTTCCTGCCCAGGACCATCCCCAAGAGTCACACAATGTGCCTGAGAGCTTTGTTCAAATGCTTCGTGAGCTCTGTTAGGCTTACTGCTGTGATCACTTCCCTAGGGAACCTGTTCCAGAGCCCATACACCCTCTGGATGAAGAACCTTTTTTCAATATTCAGCCTAACCACAGCCTGACACAACTTCAGGTCATTCCCTCAGGTTCTGTCGCTGGTCACAAGAGTGACGAGATCACTGTCTGCCCCTCCTCTTCCCCACACGAGGAAGCCTTAGGCTGTGATTAGATCTCCTCAGTCTCCTTCAGGCTGAACAGACCAAGTGACCTCAGCCACTCCTCACAGGGCTTCCCTTCGAGGTCCTTCACGGTTGTTGTTGAATTCCTTTGGACATTCCCTAACAGTTTAATGTCTTTCTTACATTGTCACCCAAAACTGCACACAGGACTGCAGGTGAGGCTGCCCCAGGGCAGAGCAGAGTGGGACAATCGCCTCCCTTGCCCAGCTGGCCATGCTGTCCCTGATGTTCCCCAGGACAGGGGAACAGCCCTCTCAGCTGCCAGGGCACTGCTGGCTCTTGTTCAACTGTTCACTGACCAGGGCCCCCCCAGATCCCTTTTCACGGCTCTGCTTTCCAGCCTCTCATTCCCCAATCCATTCATAGAGCCAGGGTTGCCCCATCCCAGGAACAGAACCCAGAACTTTCCCTTGTTGAACTTCATATGGCTGGTGATTGCCCAGTCCTCTGATTTGTGAGGTCTCCCTGCAGGGCCTCTGTGCCCTCAAGGGAGTCAGCTGCTCCTCCCATTTTTGCATCATCTGTGAATTTTCTCATTATCACTTCCAGTCCTGGTTATCTGAGCAATGTGCTGAGGGAGGGAGGTGGGTTACCTGCTTAGCCCAGTGCACATCTGCACTCCCAGATCTCAGATACTTCCCAGAGAGAAAAAGAGAGCTATTCTGGTGTTAGTTCAGGGAAATGTCCGACTGATAAGCAGCAATTTATATTTTTAACTACCCTCACTGAAGGTGCCCAGCAAACAGACCCCAGTATTGAAAAGAAGAGATAATCTTTGTCCATACAGGGTAGTGTTTATGAGCCTAGGTTCAGCTAGGCATTTTTGTAAAGAAATAATTTTGTTAATTCTACCATTTTACCTCAGTTTTAATCAGATCCTGTGCTCAGATTAGATTTTTTAGCTACTGTAATTCACTGGCCCAGGAGAGCTTAGCTCAGATGCCATGTTTGATCTGCAGCAAAATTGTTCTTTTCATTCACTTTCCCAGCTGGGTTGCCTGTAGCACAAAGGGTCAAGGGATTTGGGACAATTGTTTTTGGATCATTCAGGATCAAAGCACAGATATTAGCTGGTTCCAATCTTCTTTCACCCACACTGTAAGAGATCACAGAACCTTTGGCACCCAGTTCCCCAGAAATGCAATAGGCAGTGACAGCTGAAAGCAGTAAATATGCCAGTTCTTTTAGGCAGACACCACCAGACTGAGGAGCAAGAAAAAATTAGAAATGTGAAGGGGGTGCTTCAATCTTCCCAAACTGAAGAAACAAGAAGAAACAGGAGATACAATGAGTGCTTCCTGGACGAGCCACTGGAGAACAGGGTGTTTGTCTGTGGTGCCAGAGGAAGGTATAGAAGGACAGGGTGCACTGGCTGGTGCTATGCAGGTGAGGAACCAAGCTCTGCTTTGGTTTACACAATCTCAACTTGTGTTTATGAAGTATTCTAAGCAGAGGAGTTGGTGTCTCACCCCAGCTTATTTTATTGTGTAATTCCAGGTAAAATGTTGCTCTTCTGTCATTTGTGGAAAAGCCAAGAGAATACCTCCATGTCCCTGAAGTAACCATTGTCACTAAGGCACTATGGGACTGTCACTGTATTTTTGGTAGGTGATACCCCTATTTATTTCATTAGATTATGTAGTACAAGCACTGGAAGAACTTTATGTTCTGAACATTGTAGTGGTCACATCAGGAGCAAAGAAGGGTCAAGTGTAGAACACTGAGAGGGCAGAGTATCTTCATGAAGAATATAAAACACCTAATCCCTTCTAAGTACAAAACAAAACAAGCCAGAAGTTTTCAAAAAATCAGGGAGAGAAAATTTAGTCACCATTACTACTGGTCTAATTTGTGCCATTTCTACTTCATAAATTGCATTTTCTCTCTAATTTGAGGGACAATTGAGCTGTTTTGCAGCATTCAGCTTCTAGGATCCTTGATAGATCTGAATCAGACACCTACTCGTGATTATAAAGAAATATCTCCTTTCCAAACCATAACAATTACTCACTTGCTTAATTTCTTGTAGATTTTGAGGAAAGACAGGTTGAAGCTTTCTTTGCTTTCTCAGCTAAGAGCATCGGCCATGGGCTCTAGAGATATTTCCAGTCCTCTTCTTGATGTTTATATAATTTATGTGAGGAGCAATTTAAATAGTGAAGAACTCTCCAAAATGCCATATTGGCCAGGCTCTGGATCTGCTCTGGGCAGTAGGAAAGCATCTCTCTGGACTTCTGTAAGGTCTCTGACCCAGTGCCTCACAACATCCTTCTCCCTAAATTGGAGAGAGAGGGATTTGGTGGGTGCAGTGTTTGGTGGATGGTAGGATAGTCACATCCAGAGTAGTGGTCAATGGTCCAATGTCCAGATGGAGGTCAGTGACCAGTGGGTCCCTTCAAGGATCTGTACTGGGATCAGTGTTACTCAACATCTTCATCAGTGACACAGACAGTGGGATAGAGTGCACCCTCAGCAAGTTTGCAGGGGATGCCAAGCTGAGGGTGCAGTTGACACACCTGAGGGATGGAATGCCAGTGAGAGGGACTTGGACAAGCTCAGGAAGTGGAACCATGTGAACCTCATGAGGCTTGACAAGGCCAGGTGCAAGGTCCTGCAAGTGGGTCTGACCAGCCCCTGGTACAATACAGGCTGGAGGATGAAGGGATTGAGAGCAACCCTGTGAAGAAGGACTTGGATTTACTGGTCAAGGAAAAGCTGGACATGAGCCAGCAAGGTGCTTTTGTAGCCCAGAAAACAAAATGTCCTGTCCTGGGTTGCATCAAAAGCCTCATGGGCAGCAGGTTGAGGGAGGTTATCCTGGCCCTCCACTCTGCTCTTATGAGATCCCATCTGGAGTGCTGCATCCAGTTCTGGGGTCCCCAGTGCAAGAAGGACATGCAGCAAGTTTGGAGGTGGGACATGAAGATGATCAGAGGGCTGTGAGGAAAGTCTGAGGGAGCTGGGACTGTTCAACTCTCTCTAGGTTGGAGAAGAGAAGGCTCCACATAGCTTTTTGGTACTTAAGGGTATCTAATAGGAAAGATGGGGACAGACTTTTTTCTAGGGCTTGTTGTGATAGAGCAAGGGGCTTGAAAGTGAAAGAGGGTAGGTTTAGGCTAGACATAAGGAAGGCATTTTATATGATGAGGGTAGTGAAACAGTGGAACATTGCCCAGGGAGGTGCTAGGTGCCCCATCCCAGGAAACACTCAAGTCCAGGCTAGACAGGATTCTGAGGAATGTGATTGAGTTGAAGATGTCCCTGCTCATTGCAGGGGAGGTGAAACTAGATGACCATTAAATGTTCCTTCCAACCCAACCATTCTGTGACTCTGTGGTTCTAAGATTTTGATTCAAGATCTCATCCAAAGCAAAAAGAGAAGATCTGAGATCCCAGTAGGAGCTCTAATACATTAAGTTTCATCTGCAGGGCAGAAAGTCCTGCATGCCAGCCTTTCAGAGAGTCCTAATCCAGTGTTTTATGGAAATAGCAGTGGAGCTGTCTAAAGTCAGGGCGGTCAGAGGAAGGAGATATTCATCTCTGTTTTATTGTGAGGACTTGGGTGGATACACAAACATTCAGCAGCAAAAAAAGGGCAGGGAATTTCAGTTCTTCCTGGGTGGGCAGCAACTACATGGAGACTCCAAGTATATAATAAATACTTGAAATAGGTGAATGTGGATTAACATGTTGTCCATTTCCAAAGATTTTAAGAAGGCATGCTGAGACTTGTCCACACCAGGGGAGGGGTGTGATACCAAACACACTACACTTCCAAAGCACAGAAGGATTTTTCCAGTCAAGAAGTGGCCTGTATGAACTGTCAGAGCCTGTATGCATTTGGTCTAGAATATATACTGAATACAATATCTTATGACATTTCTTATATTTCCTGTAGTAAGTCACTCCCTGCGCAAAAAGAGCCCTCTTTCTGTGGTGGTGTATATTTCTCTGATCCTTGACAAAATATAAAAAGTAGAAAGACCCATAACAATGCAAGCAAAAGTATCATTAAAATAATTTTTATTCTAGAAGTTCGGTATGAATTTGCAGTAAAATTTGCAAGTGGGAAATTATGCATTTTTTATTAAAGCCAAACCAGTTCTCCTGTCCCAGTTGATGATCTGCCCTTGTTTCAAACCAATTAAGCTGGAGCTAATCTCTCTGTTGATTTGAGACATGCTGTCTTTGTTACTTATAGCTCCTTTTGTGCACAAAGTTGTAATCGATTTCTTTGTAACCTACATCTGTATTGGAGAATAATCATCCTTGTACAAGCACAGAAGATCTGGTTCCCGAATGAGACGACTTTGAACTTGGTTCAGGGCCAAGTGAAGAAAAACCAAAAGCTTCTCATTGACTTCACTGCATATTAGATCAGGCTGTCACTGTCTACATTCAGCCAAGGACATACAGTAGCTAATTTAAGGCCTATATTCTGAATAGGGTGGAAAGGACAATGCACAGGCAGTACACATTCCATTTAGCACCTGCCCTTGGTGAAAGATGGCTGGAAAACTTTGTTGAGGAAGACATTTAGGAAGAAATTTGGAAGCATGAGCTTTCATCATTACCTGACTTTAAAGGAGTTTGCAGAAGTGCTTTTTTTTTTTTCCCTTTTTTTTTTCCTGGGAAGTCAATAGAGTACCAGAGGATACAAAAAAAAAAAAAAAAAAAAAAATTCAAACCGAACCAAACTAACCAAACAAACCTCCAATACCCAAACAAAAACCCAAACCAACAAACTAACAACCAAAAAAACAACAACAACAAAAAAATCAGGCTGGGAGCTGAACCAGATGGACAAATAAATTAAACTCTATATGAGTAACTCCAAATACTGGTGCATTTGGACATACCTTCTGAGAGACATATCTGCTCTTAGAAAAACTCTAGGATACTTTTGGCTGAAAGCTACACAACCCCATGAACGAAACAGTTAAACAGTGAGCATAAATTGTGAGGTAAAGCAGGTTTAGAGGGCTCACTCTACACACATCCTTGTAAAAGAGCACTGCTGAGTTGTCAGCTCCTCTAACAAAGTACTGAGCTCCTGGGAGCGAGGCCTGAAGGCTGAACTGATGGTAATACATCACCACCGTGTGGTCATTGCCAGGAAAACAAACTGCCTTTGAATAGCTGGGAAAACGGGAGCTGATGTCTCAAAACTAGGGAGATGTGGTTCTTGTGGTGACAAACACCTTACAGCTCTTGGCCACCAACACTGCTCTGATGTGAACACGTAATAGACATAAAATGATTGGACCTGTTGCTGGGAATAGGAGTATCTTTCTCAAAGCAGATATTATGCTTTAGAGGAAGGTACTGCAGAGTATTAGCAAAGGATAACACTGCTTTGTTCTAGCTTTCTTGGGGAGTTTGTTTTTGTTGGTTTTGTTTGTTTTGTTTTTGTATTTTGTTTTTATTTTTTGTTTGGTTTTTGATTGGTGGTTTTTGGGACTTTTTTTTTTTTGGTGGAATGGAGCTTCCTGTGAGGTATCTAGGACAGTTAGGGAAGTTCCTGCTTTCATTAGGACTGTGTGCAAAGCAACACCTTAAAAGATCCTTGTCTGAAACAGCGTGGAGGTCACTGTACAGAAGGCTGCACACCCTGGCTTTCTGTTTGAATAACAGGAAGAATCTCCTTCCATATTCTGCTGTTGCTGTTACATTGTTTCAATCCCTACTCAGATAATAGGAACTTTCCAGGAGGAAAGTCCTTCTTTATAATAACTTTCTACAACATTGACTTCTGCCAGATCTCTCTTGTGATAAGAGAGGGATGAGATTACTCTGATCTTTGGCGAAGTGCTCTGGTTGGGCCTGAATTGTCACAGTCCTTGTCTTATTCTTCCCTTTCTTCTCACAAACCCAAACTGTTATTTATTTTGAGTTATAAAGAACTCCTGAATGTGGCCTTTAGTAAAGGGCACAAGTCAAGTCCTGTGAGGAGTGGCTGAGAGAGCTGGAGGTATTTAGCCTGTGGGAAATGAGACTCAGGGGAGACCACATTGTTCTCTGCAACTCACTGAAAGGAGGCGGTAGCCAGGTGGGGGTCGGTCTCTTCTCTCATGTAACAAGTGACAAGACAAGAGGACATGGCCTCAAGCTGCACCAGGGCAGGTTCAGGCTGGAATATCAGAAGAAATTTCATCCCAGAAAGGGTTGTTAAGCAGTGGAATGGATTAATGGAAGTGGGGGAGTCGCCGTCTGTCATGGTTTAGGAATGGTATTCCCCAATTTAGTGTCCATACTGCAACACTTCCTCCTCCTGCTCCCTCCTCCTGCTCCCTCCTCCTGCTCCCTCTGAGGTGGCAGGGAGAGGAGAACCAGAGGCACAAAATGTAAAGATCACAGGTTGAGATTAAAATAATTTGCCAGACACAGCAATGAAATAAGAAAACAAACAGTAAAGCAAAATATTCATAACAGAGTGTACACGACCGATGAATGATTCACACAATTGCTTGCCATGTGGAACTCACTGGTAGCCAGAGCTCAGGCTTCCCCACCACCCCACCAAAGACATGAGGTGGTGTAGAACAGCCTCTGGGGCCTGACCATGCCCCTTCTGGCTGCTGCAAAAATAAACCCTGTCCTGGCCAGAATAAGGACACCATCCCGGGAGGTGCTCAGCAAATGATTGGATGTGGCCGTGGCACTCAGTGCTATGGTGTAGTTGGCAAGGTGGTGATAAGTCAAAGGTTGGGCTCGATGATCTCAGAGATCTTTTCCAACCTAGGTAGCTCTGTATCCTGTGGTTTTGGTAAGGAACTTGTATATGGTGGATCCAGATGTGGCTGCAAGCAGACTCAGGCTGCTGTTTCCGACTGTGCATTTTATACCAGACTCTAAGCAGAGACCCTGAAGGAAAAGCATCTTGACATGCAGGAGAACGATTCAGGGATATTTTTTTTACCTTCTGAAATACTAGTCATTAGTGCAGGAGTGTATCAGCAAGGAGGAAATAGGTAACCATTCTCCAGGAATATATTCAAGCCCATGAAGAAAATGCCTCTGCTTAAAATATTTATCTGGTATTTTAACAGCTCATTGCTCCAGAATGTATTTTCTTCTCATCTTCATCAGTTTAATCCTGAAGGGTGCTGAAGAGACTCTTGATTTTCATGTGCCTAAGGGTGTGGAACCATAATGAAGCTTTTCTCAGCTCTAAAGTTTAAAATTTCTTTCTCTTTGCAGCAGTAGCACAATGTAATCAAAGTGCTGATGCATGGACAGAGAGCTCTTTGAAGGGCATCATCACCTTAGTTGTGTTTCTCATCTAAGTGACCCTCCTAGGAGGGTGCTCCATTGTGACACCAAGAACTTCTCTACAACCCACTGAACTGTAATTCACGGTGCCTGCAGATACCAGATATTCATTTGGGATATAAATTATATGGGCCAGGAACGAGAACACTTTTGTTCATTGTCCCTCCACAGCCTTCAGCTGGGTCAGAGGTTAAATGTAAATCCCATGGAAGCATACCAAGACTCAGTCTATCGAAAATTAATCTCTCTTCTGGGATACTTTCCAGCCTGTATATTGATTTTTTTTTTAGAAGTTATGAATCTGATGAACTACTGTGCAGTAATTGGCTTTCACAGTAATTGTGGCATTTAGGACCAGGCTGTTTGGGTAAGAGCTGCCAAACTGGATCCATATCTTCCACAGCAGGCTCTCTGGAAAAAAAAAAAAAAAAGTGGAGGAAAAAAAGAGATAATGGCCAAGAAATAAGGCATGAAGTCCTGGTGTAATTGTATAGTACAAAAATGTTGGAGTGGGAGTAGAAGCATTTTGCCTCTGGTACCTCTCCTGGTGCTACAGGGATACTACAATAATTCAATTTGTCAGGGTTTTAAAAAGAGTGTTGTGAGGCAAGGTAGTGAGGAGCCATAAATGTTATTTGAAGTCTGAAGAATTATGCTTTTCTTGACAGACTCAAGAACTTGAAGCGTTTTCTTTCCTTAGTGTGCCCAAAGGGAGGCTGAGAGTCCTGACAGAGCATCCTTCTGAAGGGCTCAGTCAGGGAACACCTTGACTGGTGCAGAGGCAAGAGGATGAGAGCAGCATTGCATTCCAAAGAGCTTTCTGTCCATGTATTGCAAATAACACAGCAAGAGACATGGTCACTGTGTGATCAGTTCTCAGGAAAAAAAAGCACCAGGTTTGGAATTTTATTTTGTGGAAAAAGGCATAGCAAGAATTCATGGCTGAGTGAAAATACAAGAGGAATTCAAAGGATAATTAGCTAAGTCATTTTAATATTAAGATTTCCTGTTGGAATGAACTGAAGAGAACAGTGGACCTATCAAACCCCAATTCCCTCATATCCAAGTTGATTATCTTTCTAGGAGACAGAGAGATGCAAAAGAGAAATCAGTAGAAAAATTCAAGGGCAGCTGGGAAGAAAAAGCAGTCTTTGGGTGCCAGATGAGAAGAAATAACACATCCTAGCTTTCAACTGTTTTTTATTAGTACTTGAATATTCTAGTGAATGTTTTCAACATAAAACATTTTGAGCAATGTCAAGCTTTTATATTATTTATAAATGCCAAAATAAACATCACATCTTTTTCCTTTTTCTATGATTTTCAGGAAAAGAGTCAAATATCTGATTAAGTCTCAAAAGACACAGACCTTCATTATTGTTTCAGCCATGGGTCACTCTCTCACATGCTCTTTTTCTCAGATTCAGCAGTGAAAAGGCAGAAAAAATCTGGAAGACCTGCAGAGCAATAGGTCTGTAACTCAAACTTTTGACTTTCTTCTCTCTTGCCTCTTGAACAATTTGTCTTTTCTTCCTTCCACCATGGATGATATGAAATCCCCAGACTCAAGGTCTATCATGCTCCTGCAGATCTTGGTGAATCCATTCCTAAGGTATAGGACTAGCTCATCTTTATCCTCCCAAAATCCTGTGGCAATTAACTTCAACATTTAGCAGGGGTGAGGCATATGAGAAAAAGGATCATTTCGCTTTTAAACCTGTGTCTAAAAAGCAGTTAGTCCCTCAATTTCTTCTGTTATGAAAACCAGCAGAGAGTCTCAGCTGTTCTCTTCACATTTTCCATGACTCCATGCGTCTTTGATTATTCAATTGTTTCTTGTATGGAAACTCCTCCACGTTGCTGATCATCTCTGCCATGCTTCCCTACATGTTTTCTACTTCTAACATCAGTTGCTAAGCGGCGACTACCAGAGACAAAGATAGCTCTAGAAACACCAAAGAATTTGAACATAATGTCATGATCATATTTTGTTTAATCTGCTTTTTTTTTCAGTTATTTTCAGTTTGCCTTTTTCAGAGTCACTGCATGAACAATTACTGCAAGATCACTTTTATCAGTGGTAAAATCTGATTTAGAGGCTATCACTCTATCTAGAAAGAGTTGTGCTTGGTTTTGTTTCTGTTCATAACTTTAGATTTATCTTTGCCAAATTACATTGTTATGTTATCACCCAGCTACTTTACATCTTGTGATTCTTCCACAGCTCTTCCAAGGCTTATTGATTTTAACCAACATGTGAACAAATGGCAGTCACTTTCCATTCTGCCAGGGCACACAAGGTGCACAGAAACTTGCAGCTTCCTGTATTGCTCCATGGGCATATGCCTTATAAAAACTCTCAGGATACCCTGACAGGGCTTAGAGATTTGTTGGAAACAATACCACCAGCTTGGAGTGAGAGAGCAACAGAAAAAGGAAAAGGCTCAATTTATAAATATTTGTTTTTCCCTAGTTCCTCTTTCAGGTTAACACCCATGATCTGACTCCAGAAGGTGAATGGTTGAATGATTACAGAGAACATTGAACTGCTCATTGTACTCCACTTAATTCTGAATATTTAAGAAATATCTCTGTAGTTCCTAAAATTCATCTGCACAAAAGGCATGCATATGTTATGCACTGCCCAGTACTTGTTTTGGTCACAGCTGATGAAGCATGCATGTCCCCACCACGGCACCAGCAGAGTTTTCTGACATCTCAGAGAGGGCAAACAGATATAATTCCTGATGTGGCAAAGAGGGTGGCTGTGTCTTCGCAGTCCTCATCCAGCTTAGTACGGTCTCACTTATTTTAATTCACAAAGTATTTCAGCCTCTACAAAGCCCAGATAATAATAATATAACTTAGCTAGTATGACAGAGAGATCCTATCAGTCAAGACAGCCAACTAAACTAATGCTTGAAAATAGGATTGTGCCAGTTGAACTGAGCTTGCCAGTGACGGCAGTGATCATTTTGGGATTAGGTGCGTTCATTGGATCATTTTGGTTAACGGCATCTTTGCCATTAGAGGGCACCAAATGACTTTACAATCTGCTTCTCTCCCGCGAGTCTGGGATTTGTACCCAGCCCTCGCAGAGGCTGAGCCCTGCCCTCCTGAGCCAAACGCAAAAGGTTTTTGTGTCATACTTGTTGTGTCTCAGTGTCCTCCACTCGACTGTTTTGGCCCCAAAGCCCACCAGTGTCGCTGGCAAGTTTTTCAAACTGTCACATTTCTGAGTGGAAGATGCACAGCCTGCCTGTGGCAAGGGGAATACAGGGAAAGTCTTACGTACATACACTTCTTTTACTGTAGAAACAGCAATAAACCTGTGAGGTTTGAAGGGCATGACACAGAATGTCACCTATTAAAAGATAAATGGGCTGAAAAGCATGGAATGGATAACAGCTGTTAGGACACTGCCTTATTGCTGTTATCCAGTTATTCTTCTCAGCTACCATTTACATTTGCTGGTATTTGTCTGCTTTGCCTTGGTCACCTTTCTCTTGGGAATGTTTTTCTGTGTCCATTGTTTTGATCACTTTACACCTTTTAGTAATGTCCTGAATAAAAATCAGCTTCAGTAGGATTGTGGCTATGGAGGCTGCCAAAGGAAGGGGTAGACAGCACAGAGGAGTCTCTGATGAAAACTCTTCCTTCTGGACCATAGCTGAGGATCTTGGGCTAAGATTCAGTCAAAGCCTTGACCTAGAACTGGGGTTAGGACAAAGCCTAGAGCTGAAGTTGGGAGTGAGCTCCAGAGGGGCTGCTGGAGGATGTTCAGTTTGCTAAGCATCTTCTGACAGGTGATACATAGGCTCCTGTTAATATTTAATAGAAAAAAAAAATGTATGCTTCAGTCTTTAGGGAAAGTGGAACAAGGCCAAGCAATTAGTCAGACTGCTGGGAACCTGGAGTAGCTCTGCTAAAATTAAATGAGTTGCTGTGGCTGTGATTTACTCTATTTCACAGCCTTTTAATTCTGTTCAGTTTGGCAGGGTTATCCCAGATCTATACCTGGGTGAGAGGTCCTTTGACTTTGTTCTGAGAGCAAAATCTGATGCAGCTAAATATAAGGACAGCAGTATGTTTTATTATGGAACAGAGTTCTACAACCTCTAAATTATGTCACCTGCTGTGGATCTTCACTGTAAGTTCTTAAATATTTGAATAACGAGATATTTCTGAAACAGTTCTGACTGCCTGTGAGGATCAAAGTGTGATGTTGACATTAGTATTCTTTGAAGGGGAGAACTCATCACAGTGTTTGGGAGCTTTTTCCCTTGCTTTGCTTCTCATGGTTATGTGAGATAAAGCAGCATCAACTTCTTTGGAAACAGAGAAGAAGAAAGAGAACCAGCACTTTCATGAGCATCTCTCAAAAAGTCCAAAGAACTTTGGTTAATCCCAGCTGAATTTGCAGTGCTGAAAAATATCTCTTCAGGGAAGGACCAGATTTCCTCTTAAAACTGCAACCAACAATGTGTAGAGGAGGCAAAACAAAACCACAGGATTCAACAGTTTTAGGAATGAGTTATGTGTATCTGAGTACAAGGAATGATGGAAATTTACATTTTAGATTTTAATAACAAGAATCCAAATTACAACCTTTACCCTTGAGTATAAAAATTGATTTATCTAGAAAGTATCTGTTCTACTGTGTATTAGTGAAAGTGAGACACCAAGGTGGGATTTATATCTGCCAGTTTTAAGTGTCTACAATGCATATGTGTATGGATGAGGTGTCGAAACACCTCTAAGGATCCAGTCAATAAAATCAATTGCATTCAGGATGTGATCCACTGGATCAGATGTGAGTGTATTTTACTTTGAAAGTACACTCTAAATTATATCAAGTAACTCACCACTGACTAAAAGCTGCTTAGGCAGGGAATATAAACATGGATGCTTGCACTGGAAACATGTCCAGTCTGAGGAATTCTGCTTTTAGCATCTCTGAAGCTGCTTATTTGGACAAAATACCAACCATCAATATTAGAAAATGTTTGGAGTACTTCTACATCAGTTTTACAATACAGTAATAGTTGTCAAAAAGATTGCTAGGAAAATTGTTACTAAGGATTCTGTGGTTGGAGGATAGATGTCTCAAAAATGCAGTCTAAATACAGGTGCTTGGACAACATTCTAGTCAAGTTCACTGACAAAGGACAGGGTCCCCCTTGTATGGGTCTGGTCAACTCTGAGACCTGAGTAGTAAGTGAGGAAAGAGAAAAAAACATTCCTGAACAAGGAGTTTGGATTAGTAGGTCTGGGCTGGGAATCTGACATCTTCATTCTCTTCCCTAGACACTACCAAAAAAAACCAAACCAAAAAAAAAAAAACAACAACAACAAAAAAAAAACCACCAAAAAAATAAACCAAACAGGTATGTCTTCAGCAGAATTACATTGCTGAAATTCAGGTTAATTCAAATGTCTAAACATCTTCCAAGGCCCAGAGTAAACATCTAAACATTTCCATGTATTATACCATTTACCTGTCAAGACTAAGAACGGGAATTGAAAAGCTGGCATTTTGAAAGTCACACATCAGGTGAGGAGTCCAGCACTGTGGCTTCACACTCTTAGTCTCCTAAATTACAATGCTATACCTAGCAAACCCTTCCCCTCCCCCCCCCCCAAAAAAAACCCCAAAACCCCAATAAGAACAACAACAACAACAAAAAAAAAAAATAAAAACAAAAACAAAAAAACCCAAAACCAACCAAACAAAACAAAAACCCCCACATACAGAAACCCAAAAACCCAAGAGTCATGCTGGTTTAATCCTAACACTATTTCAAGATATATAAATAACCTGGCTGCATGGTCCTTGTGCTCACAAAAAGAGTTCATTTCTAGATAACAGTTTTTTTCCCCCTCAAAAGTAGACAAAGGTCTGCAAGCAGCAATTTGTCCAGCTTGTCAGGCAGGCCAAGTTCCCTGTTTTGCTGTGTTTTTAACATTCTGCCTTTTCCAGTACTTTTCTCTACACAGATCTTGTTAATGGACCTGACAGTTGATTTCAGGAGGATGAGATCTATCAATCAGTATCTTGAAGCATTCCTTCTGAAGCAAATAAGATAAACTCCTTTCCAGGTATCTCCGGTTTATTTGTTCCTGGGAGGATGATGGCTGCACTTTTTCTAATTGTGTGGATTCCACTTTGAGGGAAAAATTGTGCTGAGTATAAAAAACCCCAGAACTGTTCAGTTATATAATGTTCCATTCCACATCTTGTAAATTCCATAGTCTAGGGAAGACGTATCTGTTGTCAAGGTCCCATGCAGATGCAGATAAAATTTTCTTCGGCCAACTGACATCCATGGCTTGGCTCGCTTTAGGGCTAGGAATTTCAGAAAAAGCCCTTTGGAGTTTACTTCTATACAAGTGACTTTGATGATAAAGGCTGAGATTTGGATCTTAGAAAGTAGTGACCAGTTCAAGGAACTGTTTTAAAAATGTATGCTCAAAACCAGCTTCTAAAACTTGAAACAATATGGTGAGGCATATGAGTAACCTATTTTACACAAATGCTCAGTACCTGCAATTTTTATTGGCACCTTTAAATTAATTTCTTGAGTTGTGTAACAAAAATCAGACACTGTGTAACAAACAAAAAACCACCAACACTCTCCCCAAAAAAACCCAAAAGAACCAAAAAAACCCCAAACAAAACAAACCAAACCAACCAACCAAACAAAAAACCCAAATGAAACCAAACCAAAAAAGTTGAAAATCTTCTCACCAGTTCACTATCCTAATCTTGCATACATCTCACTGCTTCAGGATGGGATTATGTGGCTTTATAATCAATGGGTTTGAGCTAGGGTGATATTACGGTAGTGAGACAAACCCTACAAACTAATGACTCCCAACCCAAATCACATTAGGATGAGGAAGAGCATGACAAACTCAGTTTTCAGACACACTTCTAAGATTTTGTTGCATGTTGAAGAACACTTAGAGTTAACATCATCGTGGTTACCTTCTGACCCCCATGATGCCTGCCTGACCCCCTGATGCATTTATACCTTCTGTGGATATTATTTGATTCTCTATGGAACATGCAAAGACCTGTGGCATTCATAGTCCCCCTGCTGGTAGTCCCAACACAGGCTTGGCAGAGGACTGCCTTCTTGCCATACAGCTGCTCTGGAATCACTCTCACTTCAGGATAAGGAAAGGTGAAAAGCAAGTAAATATTAGGGAAAAAAAAGAATATATATATTTCTATTCTACCATATCCCACATAGACAATATAATTTCAGAAGAGATAAAGAAATCACAGCAATCAATCAAGACAGCTCTCACTCCTGCTTTCCATATGTTAAATCTCCCTGCATTTTGTTTCTTTTTATCCACTTTTCTCTCTGTGATTTTTGTGGTAGAGGGTAGGAAGAAATTTATAACAGTGTTTAAATTGATTCTTTTGGACAATGCACTACTGCACAGTGCTTTGTTCAGATCACTTCCAACAGGCAGGCCATCAGTTTGTGCCCACTGGGAGGCTGACCTGGGAGGCACTGGAGTGGGCAGCTCCTCTGGGACATCCTGCAGGCAGGGTCTCTGGGAAAGGCACTCTGCTCTCCTGGCTTGCCCAGAGCCTACACAGACATGCATATTCATGACTGGCTATTCTTTCAGGCAAAAGAGAAAATTTCTTTAGAAAATTACAGCAGCAGAACAGGGCTGTGCTTTCAAGTATTTTGTCTTTCCCAAAAGAAAATAGCTGATGCCATGAAAAGTTTTGTGCAGCCATAAATGCGCTCGACTGTGCTGTAATGTTTCATGGAGGGGGAATTTTCTTTCCCAGCCCAGCTGCTGAATAGTTTGTGCCTCCAGGCTCCACGAGGAATTGAGAAATAGGACCAGGCATCATGCTAATTTTTATCATTTTTCCCCCCATTTGCAATAATCTGGGACACAGAGATTCTCCCTGTGGCAGAGCACTCCTTCCTTCCTCCAGCTGGAAATCACATGTGCAGACACAGGTACACAACACACACTTTTGAAACTCATCTCTCCTTCAAGACATTTTTATGAGGAAGTGTTTTGGAAGAAAGTGTCCACACCTACCTACACATGACAGCCTGATCAATGTTTTTAAAGGGCATTGTAGTCAGCCTAGGACTAATGCTGACTCTAAAAAGGTAACACTATATAAATGAACACACACCTGTTTAAGTTTCCACTTTCTGCTTATATATACATTTATTGTGGCTCTTTTCCTTTTTTTTTTTTCTTTTTCCACCAGCAAAATGCTTCACTCAGTAAAAAGTGATCTGATATGGAAGCTGGGAAATTTGGGATTTTCCTCTTTTGACCAAGACATCTCAGAATATGAGTGGAAATTTCAGATCTTAGGTTTCCCTGAAATGTTTAGGTTATCTAGTCTGATGTTCAGCCATTGACAAAAGAACAAAACCTTCTTGCTTTTAGAAGCAAGTGTATAATTTTTGTAATAGGCAATTAATTAGGCACTTACATGCAAATAAGTAAAGATAATTTTCCTAAATTCAGCTGACTTGTATTCTTTGGCCTGAGGATAAAACTAGTAATGTTTTCAAGAGTCTCTTCAACAATGTTTCCTATAAATCCTTAATTATTTTTAATGTTTTTCTGTAGGGAGGATGCTCTACTTCAAGACCAGTACTAACCCTCCATCCTGTCTTTTTCCTTGCTTTTTGTTATAGTTGTACCTTGTGACTCTGAATTCCCCATTGTCTCTGGATGTAGAGGAATGGTCAGATCAATTTTTGAAAGCCAATTTTAGTGATTTTTTTTTTTTTCTATGTTCCTGTAATTTGTGGGTGATGAGGCTGGGAAGATCAAAATGTTTCTTTTATGCTTTCTCTATTTTTTCTTTTTCATTTGGGATTTTTCAGTGGAATGTTGATCCCACTGTCCTTTAGAGACTTCAAAGATCTGCAGTATCACAGAGCCCAAGAATTGAATTATCTTCCTTGCTTTTTGCCATCACTCAATGCATCCTTACCATTGGAAAGGGCCACAAAAGGTTCTCCTTTCTTTTTGGCCTGTTTTGTGGAAAGCAGCACTGTTTTGCCTGGATACAGATTTTGAAATGGTGTGGTGGTTTCTTATCTGTGTCTCTGTGCTTGCCCCAGGAGCTGACCTTGCCAGGCACCGTAAGACACAGCCCACAGCTTCATGGGCTGCTCTTTCCTTCACACAAGGCCTGTGGGGTCTGAGAAAGCTGCTTCACAGAATTTCACTTTAGGCTATCAAGATTTTTTTTTTATTTTTTATCATTAGAATAACCTTGGAGCTCAAAGACACATTCCAGGCAAGGCTCCTGATACTGAGGAACTGGACTCTAATGAGAGGAAGGAATTTGTCATTGCCTAACTAGAGTGTCCTTTGCAAGATGAAACTTATTGCTCTGGGATGGCATGTTCTAAGGCTTTCACATTCCTTTACTGATTTTCACACCTAAGAACAACACAGAAGCAACTCTCTTGCCCCCAAGATTTCCAGTTACAGTAGGACGTTGATTGTATATGGGAATAAGTTTTAAAATGGGAAGGCTTTAAAATGATCAGACACCTGCCAGATTGTCTTGATCCTGACTCTCTCATGAAACTGAGTTATATTTTTCTACATGCTCCAGCACTGATCGAGGCAGTTCTATTATAGAACCAAGTGTTATGAAATTGGTCTAGAGAGAAACAAAGAGGGCTGAGAAGTATGTTTGTTATCTGATTTATAATATCTTGAACTCACTCATTTGTAATGGTATCAGCAATTACTATAACTTACCAAGGAAAAAACACATTAAAATATTTAATAATGAAAATGGGTCCTTTGACATCTGTCACTGTGACCTGAGCTGAATGTGTCATTGCAATGGCAAGAGGCCAGGGGATCTGTTGGCTACAGCCCCCTCTGCACTGAACCCTGATAGGAACCATCCCTGTCCCCTTCTCTGCCCTGTAGTGAACAGGTGATTTTGCTCGCAAGGACTGAGGTTGGTATGAAGGATTCAGCCATGGTTGTGGCCAAACCAAGCTAACAAATAAACAAACACCCCCCGCCCCTCCCCCCCAATCCCCTCTTTTCAAGAATCATAGAAATTCATTTCTCTGGTGCCTGAAAAAAACAATTACTTTCTTGCTGTTGCAAGATGACAGGGGAAGCAGATGCATCAATGTCTCTTCAGGTGTCTACAAGAGATGTGGAAAGACATGTTCAAATATACAGGAAAAAGAAAATTATCTTGGAGACCTGTGAGGATGAATTTTTAATAGATCATCCTTCTATAAACATTGGAGCTGGAATTGAACAAATCCCTTATCTTTCAGTTGTTGAGAATCAGCCCCATGAAGGGTGTGATCTACAGCCAGTGAGGTCAGCAGGAACTTTGGTCAGGCCCTTGCAAGCTTTGCTTTTTGTCTACAATTCCTGATAAAAAAGAGCACATCTGTGTCTTTCAGACATCTGTGCCATGGTCCTCTAAGCGCATGGGTTATCCATGGACCAGGCATGGCTGCACTTAGGTAGAAGTTTTGATAAGTCCAGGTATATGTTTTTTGATTCCAGAGGGTAAATTCATCTGAGTGTCAAATATTTTCATTAATTCATTTTTCCGTCTAGTCACCATCTAGTGTCTGGCTCAGAAATTTTAGGGTTTGGGTTTGTTTTTGGTTTTGTTGGTTTTTTGGGGGGAGGGACTTTTGGGGTTTATTTTGGTTAGGCTTTTGGGGTTATTTTAAACTGCAATTAAGAAATTAAATAATCTTTGCATGAAACTTCTTGCTTGAGAAGGTCAACATGGTATAGGACTTGTATATTCCATCACTAGTATAAATTGACTGTCAGCTTGGTGGCAAGTGGATTTAAAAAAGCAGCTGGATATCTATCTAGTCATACCACTGCGAGGCTATCAAATGTTCTGAAAACTAGTAACAAAACTGCTTCCTCCAGCCTTTGGTGTAATCAGCAGAAAAACTGTTAGATTCTGACGGACAGAATCCATAATTAATTTTTCTCTAATTTCTGAATTTCTTCTTTCTCTAGTTTCTATCTTGTCCAGAGAGAAAACTTCTCAAAAGCAGCAAAAAATTATGTTTCTTTTAAATACATGTGGGACACACATTTTCAGTAGTTTGATTATTTCTTACCTATAGACCAAAACCACTCACCAAAAATGACCCTTAATAGTTTTCTCGAGCTAAACATTTTAAGTAGGTTGGGTAAAATCATTTATGAATCAAGATCACAGGAACAAGGAATAATCCCAAGGCCCCGTGCTAAACAGTTCCTATATATTCCCATACAGACATCCATAGTCTGTGCTGCAGTGATGTGACTAAATACACTGTACAATTAATTGCTGTCCTTGGAGCACACTGGTTTTGACTAAATACACTGTACAATTAACTGCTGTCCTAGGAGCACACTGGTTTTCAGCATTATAACCTTTTCTATGGCTTTGTCCTCTTTTTCAGCTCCTGAAGAATAGTTAAACCATTAGAACCAATGGTTTCCATTTTTGAATTCTTCTATCTTTGCTGCCATTTTTGTTACTCATGAGAACTCTTCTACAGCTGAGACAGCAATGGCATGAAAAATGCACATCCTTTTCTGATGATAATAATTTTCAGAATAACTGTCTTTTACATCCACAGTTCAACTACCTGATGTTTCATTTTGGTTTAGGGTTTTTTTATTTTTTTCTTTTTTTTCCTCTTTACGAAGAGGATTTTAATTATCTCATGTATTTTTATGTCTATGTGGGTATCAGCAACCTTTGTGGACTGGTAGGAGTGAATCTACATAAAGAAACAGCTGGTACTGAAGGTACTATGTCCATGTTATTCACTTTTCAGGGTTATTCTACTCTGAGCTAGCTCTGATCTGGTCTTGCAGAACTCTTTTTTGTGCAGGGCAAAGAGGTATGCTCCTGAAGCAAACTTCCCACTCCAATTTTGTCTGACAGGAATCTGGCTCGTGGTCTCCAAGACAGATTTGTGATGGGAACCAAAACACCATAAGTGGGCTTATGTGAGATTTGCTTCAAAAATTATCCAGACTGAAGCCCTGATGTAGATACATCCTGAGTGATATGCTGGAAAGATTTGGAAGGATGTCAGGCTGTAGAAAGCTAATATCCAGGATGGAGCACTGTCTTCAACAGCTTGCACTGCTGTAGGGAATAGACAGAAGTTTTATGTCCAGTGGTGGGATCTGAGAAGCCACAAGGCATCCTACATGTTCACAGCAATGAAGCCCCTGGTGAGCCAAAGATGCTAATTTATTTCCTTTTCCCCTGAAAATGCAGTCACTGTTTCAAAAGTTCTGCTAACAAACCACACAAAACACGTGGTTACAGAAAGAAGCTCTGATGGGAGATGCATGTGCTGTGTTTTCAGCTAGTTGGGCAAATGTCTTACATGTCTAATGCATGGTTGGACAATGTGATTTAATAAGAACTCAGCTTCACAGGAGGAGACCATTCAGAAATAGTAACTGGCATGTACAGCAGCTGCACTCTGCTTTTCAGTAATTTTTTCCACCATTTTAATGAATGTTTTATGTTATCTTTTCTTGCTGCTCAATTGTCCCAGCTCCTGTTACTGAACACATGGGCCGCCTTTCACAACCTGTATCACTCCACACTGACATAATATACTTATAATTCTGGAAATTCCAAGGCATATATACACTTCACGGTAACTCCCGGGAAACTAAGCCCTCTTGGAGCTAGCAATTTTACTGTATTTCATTCCACAAAGGAAATCCTACCCCCAAAGGAAGCAGTAAGCTCTGGCCACCCCTATAGCTGATAACAAACCAAGACTTTCATCACATTTTTTTGACCCATTCTTGGCTTTCAGGAATAACAACAGCTGCTGAAAGCAATACAATTTTTTGGTTGTGCTTTTTTACTTTCCCCCCTAGCAAGCATCCTTACGAGAGGCTGAGAGATTAAATAGCCTTGGGGTAAATCTATCTCCAACAGCTGTTGCCTCCAGCATTCTTGACTGTCAGTGACTTCATTGAAAACGTATGAGTGATCTTTCAGCATGTTCACAAGTGGAGAAACGTGTCAACTGGGAAATCTCTTTACCCCCAGCCCCATCTTCATGAATGTACATGGATGGTTGAATAGTTTCTCAAAATTCCCAGTGGTTCCATGACATTTCTTTCTTTATCTCCTTGGTTTTGTTTGTTAATCTTTCTTTAATGCAAAGATAGCTCTAAAAACGATGAGCATGAATTATGTTTTGTCAGCCTGAATATTCCCTTCGAGGGCCATTTGTTTGGATATGCAAATCAGTTTTCATAATGTAAGAGGCTAGGGCAGAACTGACTTGATGAGGACTGAAGGGAGGAATGTGGACTGAAAACCAAACAGAAACCTGCAGACCACAACAGGCAGTTCCCATTTCTCACTGGTGCAGGTAGCTTTTACTTTGCTGCTTCCCTGTAACACCCCCATTCCTGAGCACTGAAGACACAGATGGCACTTGGCCCCTGTCCCCTGACCTCCCAGCACTGCTTGCTGACACTGTGTCCAGCCCACACTGTGTCCAAGGTGTAGCCTCTGGCTATGGGGACACTTCCAGCCCATGGTCCAGACCTGCTTCCCTCCCCACCCTGGCAGTAGGGACAGGAGGGGTCACGGGACTGGTTCTTAGCAAAAATTAAAGGTTTGCCTAAGTTTGACTCACAAATCTGCTCTGAAACAGAGCTCTGAAGCTGTCCCTGACTCCATTTATACCTTTATCAAACTCCATCTTAAGTTTATTCCCATTTTTCATATTGAGGAGTCTGATAAACAAATTTACTCCTTTGAGAACAGAAACTGACTATAACTTTCTAACTAAATATATCTAGGCATAATTTGGAAACATTTGTTGATAAATGTGATCTTTTAGCTTAAGTGGCTTTTGTCCACCTCTGATTTTTGGTGCTGGCTTTTGTACATCCATGTCTTTTGGTGCATCTATCACTCTCGCTTTTTCTCTTCACCTTGTGACAGTCTGCTCTCAATAGAGCTGCAATGGTAAGTTACATCTGCAGGCTGGGACTGAATAGGACTTTTCATGCTTGTGAATTTCTGGCCCAACAAATGGTTTCTTTGAACCTGAAGTGTAACCTCAAAATTATATTTAAATCAATAGTCTGAGAATTTATTCCTGTTTTAAACTTCTGATTTCCTCTATCTGAGAAACAGTGAAAAACCCCTTAGAACAGAATAAACTAGACATGCTTCACTTCCTGAAGATTTTGAATTGACAGAAGTACTCTCACTTGGTCATGGGCTTGCTTCTTTCTCTTGTTAAGGTGAAAGTCACCTTGTTTGAAATGCTCCAGAAGGCACTTGCTTTTACTAAAATGCAGCATTCAGCACCTATTCCCATCTGAATTCATGAGAAAGTAAAGAGTTTTTGGCTGTATCTCACTTACCAAGCCACAAAACTTGCCATTGATATTCTGTGTTTGAAACCCTGGTCTCACACCCACTGGCAGTGAAACATTGATTACCTTCAACAGAGTGAGTATTTCATACTGCAGGCTTAACAGATGAACACTGTGAGGTAATTACATCTCATAAAAATGACCAGTCTTTTTCACTAGAATCGTAACTCAATTAAGGATTTGAAGGATTATTATCTCTTCTGAAGCACTTGAAAAGCAGACCAGAGCTTTTCTTCCATTTTGGGTTCAGGGAACTGCTGTGTCCAGTTTTGGGGAGAGTGTGTCTAGCAGTCCTTCCATAATACTTGACCAAAATAAATTTCCAGATGTGCAAAGTTTTTGTCACCTTGAAAGACGACTCCTCTGGAATCACTGGATTATCATATCACAGAAACCCAGTGCAGGGTTTGGCAGCTGTATGAAGAGTACTGAACCAGAGTGGAACTTTGCTGTCTCTGCTGAGGATTTACCAGGCTCTTAATGCTTATCATGTTCTGCACAGGAGTGAGGCTTGCATGCTGGACAGGATTCAGATTTGAAAGCTGGGGAATTTCCCTTGAAACCTCATTTATTTTCTACTGAAGTGTGATGCTGAAGTGAAAAAAAAAAAAAAATTATCAATGAGAGAGACCTATGCTGTATTAACTGGCATTTATAAGAAGATCTGAGGTTTTTTAAAGCATTAATAAGGAGGGATCAGCTGTGTTAATTTATACTTCCAGTTCACAAAACTGTCCAAGCATCTCCTACACAGTGCTTCAAAAGTAGCCTGAAGTGATAAAAGTACCCTGAAGTCTAAACTTTTATGAATAGATATCTCATGCTGTGAGGCAGAAGAATTATTACAAGTAAATGATGTAGCAGAAGGAAAGGACAATTCCGTGCATTCATATAATATGACTGCAGTGAAATTTTGCAGCAAACAGTACTTATTATGCATAGGAATGTACCTGATCCCCCTGTAGCCAAACTGTCATCCCTGATGATAAGATATCTATTTATTGTATCACAGTTAGTGGGTAAAGAGAAGTAGAGAGCTGAATTGCCTGGCTTGAGGTCATGCTGCTGATCAGTGGATGTCAGAGTTATTTATAAGAAGCACAAAGAACTGCCCATTATGTTCCCACAGAACAAAGAGCTCCAAAGGGACTTACAGTTTGCAAGTTTTACACTCTTCATTTTGTTAAGCCTAAGGTTTGAAAATTTCGTCCTTGGGATATACATTTACTTTTCATATATTACAGTGAGAACAGGAAGAGACATTTACAAACTTTAGAAAATATGTGCAATGGTTTCTTACATCAGAAATTTTAATTTTTGTATTTGACACCAATTAAAAAGCAAAGGTGAAGTCTTTGTGGAAAAGAGATATCTTACCTCCGTGGTTCAAATGAACTGTCCGCAGTATATCAGCAAACAGTGCTCTTCTCAAGTACTTTCATGAATGTCAAGGTGACAATGTCTTTCACCCAATTAATCCCACAGCTCCAATTTGACTGTGCTCCCACTCAAAAGACCTCAGGCCAGCAGGCCAGATTTCTTCTAGTAATTAGCCTTTAACCTTCCCAGTCTTTGCTTTTTCAATTGCCACTGACTCTGTGTCAGACAGGAGTTTTATGCTTCTTTTAAAGCCTGTTTCACAATGGCTCTTGCTTGACCTTCGGAGTATGTGAATTTATAAGGAAATTGTTTGAGAGAGGCTTTTTAACAGCTATTTAAGAAAGTAAGTGCTGGGACTTCCCTAAAGGCAACTTAATGCTTGCCTATATGTCCAGATGTGATTATGTCCTCCTGACGACTTTAGATTTTGTTCTTTTCTTTATGAAGTACAGAAAGCTATAAATCTGCCAGCAATTGGTGTTATCAGTCTGTATATATTAGAAGTGAACAGTGGTCGTTTTACAAATTCAGAGGTGACACGGTTTTTTTCTCCATGCTCAACCCTAACTAGCCACTACTGCGCCCACATTGTAAATTAACTTGGGTACATGGAGAACATTCTTCTGTATCAGACAGAACCAGAAGAATCCAACCATGTGTCCTGCACACTCCATCAAGAACAGTTTCCTTCATTATCAATGGAGAAGCAGCAGTAGTGGATGTCTGGAGATGCAGTGCCTTTTCAAAGGCCATGGTCAGCACCATAATGAAGTCCCAGATGACCATCAGATTCAATGGGGTATAAAAATCATTTTGGTCTCCTGGGTCTAGGAGCAACCATTCAGGAATCACAGAATCATCAAGGTTGGAAAAGACCTTCAAGATTATCTTGTCCAACTGTCAAACGAGCACCACCATAATCGCTTCTAAACCAATCCCAAGTGCCACATCCAGACAAGCCTTGAACACTTCCAGAGACAGTGACTCAAACACCCTGGGCAGCTTATTCCAATGTCTAATCATCTTTCAATGATTTCTTTTTGTTAATAGTATCTAATCTGAACCTCCCCACTGCAACTTAAGGTCCTCTCCTCTCATCCTTTTCCTTGAGATGTGGTAGAAGGGCCTGACCCCCATCTGGCTACAACCTCCTTTCAGGCAGTTGTGGAGAGTGATAAGGTCTGTCCTGAGCCTCTTCTTCTCCAGACAAAAGAGACCCAGCTCCCTCAGCAGCTCCTCATCAGACTTGTGCTCCAGACCCTTCACTAGCCTTGTTGCCCTTCTTTGGACATGCTCCAGCATCTCAATGCCCCTTTTTGAAGCAAGTGACCAAAAACTGAACACAGAACTCAAGGAAGAGAAGTATTCTGGCATTTCAACCCCAGAGAAACACAGTTTGAAAGAATTCCAGAAGGATAAAGCATCTCTTAGATTTTTGATTCATTTGGCAGAATCTAGAGGCAGTTCTGAAGGTTGCTGGCTGAAGCTGCTGAATCTAGAAGTGAATGCAGATTTCCAGAAAGAAAACTGAGATTCTTAAGGATCCAGTTGATCTGAACTTATTTGAATGTGGAGAGCTGATGGCAAAGTTGGTGCTTTCACAGTTCTCTAACGCATTCATTCACCACACACATGGTTTCTGGACTCCCAGAGTTCCCTGTATTTTCTGTCCTCTAAATGATACAAGTAAGAGTTAAAATAAAAACAAGTGTGTATGAAGAGCAGAGGGCTTGATACTTGTGGAGCTTATATGAAATGCTCAGATAAGATTTTTTAAATCACTGAAAATTTCATCATGCCTGAATTCAGCCTACACAGAAATCCCCACAAATTATATGGAAATTCTTGGAGGAAGAACCCTGAACCCCCTGATCTATTGTCAAATGCCCTTCTGGGGCTGGCAGAATTCCTAAAGACAGCAGTGTTTATCAAAGACCTTCCTGTAAGCATTGGAAAGCTGCTGTCAGATCCTCCCAATGCCTCCTTTTTCCCAGACTGAACAAGCCTCTTTACACAGGTCAAACACTCCAGCTTGCTTTCTCCAGGAGATCCTGAGTTCTGCTCATGGTTTTGTCCTGGCTGCAGACCTAATCCATGCAAAGTCATCTATTTTCCCCAGCTCAGTAGAATTGTATTATCAGCTGTAGGTGACAGCATAGAGTTTTGGAAGGGCTTTTTCCAGACAATCAATAATCATGAGTAGCTATCAATTATATTTTGACATGACAGAGATTCTGATCCTGAAAAATCAGTGCTGATCTCCTAAGGGGAGATATAACTAAAGAAAAAGTCATGAACAAAGCAGCTGTTGCAACATTTATCCATCAAGTCCTTAGGTTGCACTCAACCTTTAGTGATTAGTAATTAAACAAATTGATTGGCACTTAGTTATTCTGCTTTGAATGACAGGTATGCTTACCTTAACAATATGATAATAATAAAAATTAAAACCAGTTCTTGCAAACTACTCCTGTCACTCATAGAAAGATTCAGAATGATCTGCATAATTTTGGAAATTATTTCATTCCCTGAAGCATTTGAAATGGAGCTGAGCAGAATGTACTCTGTATTTTGTGAAGGAACTGCTGAAACTAAACTATTAAAAATGGTGGCAAGCAAGAATTAAATTAAGTTTTCTAACTGCAGATAAGTATCTACAGCATAAGTCTTTTTAATACCTTCAAAGACTACTCATTTTCTTAGTTAGTGTGTCTGTTTTTAATGACTCACATTTCAAAGCAACAATAAAGCATATATTCGGGTGCTTTTAATGATATTTTCTTTCAAGTCCAGTGAAAAATGTGCATAAGAAGCATTTAATTTGCTTAGAAATAAATTTGTTGTCCTTGAGTTTCATTTGTCTTCCTTAATACCATTTCAGAGGTTTGCAGGTTATCATTAGATGTGTTTTGCCCCTAATAGGTAAGTTCTTCTGAGTATGGTGTCATATAACTGATAAAATGGACAAAATGAACTTGTCCTAGATAAATCTTTTTTAACAAGCTTGGTGAACTTAAATTAATTAAAATATTTCAATTTCCAAAAGTATATTCCTGATGAGTGAAGATGAAGCTCTCATATTTTCAGAAACCTCACTTTCTTTTTTACTTTTTTTTTCTCTCCCAGTGCTGTATTTCTCCTCCTACTGTGGGACAGGCAAAGGAAGGAAAATAAATGAGGCAGCATCTCAAATTGAAAATCTCTCCCGTAAATAAGTTTCCCTCTATTCTTTGTTTCACCAGTAATGGACTTGAGTGGAATTATTTACGAGGTGCCCAGTTCACCTCAATATAACCACAGACATTATTTAGACAGCAGCATAATTGTGAATAGCATTTTCAGAGAAGTAAAGGTCACTGTCTCTAGCAAAGCACTGCTCACCTAAATTAAGATGTGAAAAGGGAAGTTATCAGCCTTCAGCTGATCCTCGACTGGAAAAGTGAAGCTGTACATTGAGACACACTCACAACTCCTGCCTCTGCTTTTAAAGGAAAAACAGGGAGAGGGAAATGCATCTTGGAGAAGGAACATTGCACGGCCAACTGGAATGGAGATGCTAAGGCACAGGAATAATGTGAGGCAAAGGTAATTTAGCACGTTAACAAGTAGATTCTGTGGGAATGCAGTGTGGCTAAGCCAGAACAGGTGAGCCCTGCTGCTAGCTCAGGGAAAGCCAGCTGCCCTCCCCTGGGTGGGCACAAGCCCATGCTAAAGCCCAATTTGCCACAATTTGGGTGAGTTTGCTCAGAGCCTCTTACAAGTAGGGCTTTGAAAAGCACTCTATGCAAATCCATTTCTCTTGAACTGGCTCATCTTTTTAAAGACTATTTGGATCAACATCATCATTTTCAGGAAGTTTATTTTCTTTCCAGATCTTTCCAGAGTAATTGCTAATGTCTAGAATGTCTTAATGGTCCTTTGTAGTTATTAGCTAATGAATCAATACAATCAGGATATTGGTGCCAAACTCCTTCCCGGTTCACAAACAGCACAATCTCATTAAAGCTGATGAGTTTCCATGGGGAATCTATCAGGAGCAGTTTTGGCCTTGGGTTCTCATATTAAATAGAAAGCAGTGCCTATAGCAATGCCTCTTGGCAGAGTCCAGCATTCCATCAAAGAAACAGACAATTAGCAAATGATTAGTATTCACAAACCATGAGAAACTGCCAAAAATTATTTTCTAATAGGCTACAATGATCTTATTGGGGTAGATTTTTGCTGGACTGACAGTTCCAGCAGTTGGGCAGATTGTGCTGGGGACCATCTTCTCTTGATTTGTCAGACACAAATCCTTCACAGGAGGATGACAGTGCCTTTACTTCAGGCAGCAAGAGGCACACAAGAGCTGGATGCTGCAACAGCTGGGCATGAGAAGTTGGACCCAAATAGGACCCAAATAGTCTGTTACCATGAGGCCTATGGGGTGGCTTCTTCTGTTCAAGCATCTTCTTTTGTGAATGGATGATTCTGTTTATCCAGTAATTAAAAGGCTTCTTATATAATATAAAATACAGACCTTAAAGGGGACTTAGGCCTTGCAATGCTTGGCAAAGTGATTAAAGCATGGAGAAGGAGCAGTCCAGAAGAAAGGGCTGGAACTCAGGACTCCTCAGCCAAGTGAGCGATCTCACAAGGCTGTGGAGCCAGATTTATTTTTGCTCCCTTTACCTCACCCAAAATTCTTGAATTCTCTTCCATACAGCGGGCCAGCTTTAACAGGAAGCATGAATAATATGTCATCTCCAGAATAACTGTGAATGTGAAGCCAACAGGGATCTGTTGTCCTAAGAAAAACTATGCCATAAAAACGAGGGTGAGAAGAACTTCTTCTCCGGTAGCACTTCATCTTGAAGGCCAAGCTGCACAGCTACAATACATCCAAGGTCCTTCTGGACTCCTGGGCACCATGAACATGAGTTCATGTATGAAAGCCAAGTCATGTACCCAGTTACTGGGCCTTGAATCTCCACACTGGTCCTAAGCATGGTTTTTATGCAGCTACTCTGTTCTGGACTTGTGAGAGTTGGCATGAGGCCTCTTATGTGTCAGTTGGCCTCAACAATACAGAGACCAGGGAACATTTAGTTACATGTACATGTAATCTTGGTGCTGAAGATGAATAGGCTGAATAAACCACCAAAAGCTTTCTGCTGACTGTCAAAAGAACATAATGGGTCAGCTGAGACCAGAGAGTTAGTTTTAGGTGGATAAAGCTGCCATCAATTATTGTGGAGGCTGATTTGGTGTCATGAGATAATTGGTAGGCAGCAGCCACAGCCCCACAGCAGCCACAGTGCTGTCAGACTTGTGTTCAGCCACAGATTTAAACTCTGGCAAGAAGTGATAGCCTGCCATGGAGCACTTTAATTTTCTCTAAAGGAGCTCCCCAGAAGCACATTCCTGGCACAGTGTTTCACAAAAAAATTGGACCACTCTGGTGCAAGACAACAATACACAAATCTCAAGCAGCTATCGGAGAGCAGCTGGAGTGTCCAGGACAAAGATGTGCAGGATAGAAAGAGCTAATGGAGAAACCTGAACAACATTATGCAAATGAGAGCTAACACAAAAATACAGCAATGAAAATCAGAAAATTTACACACAGCTCTTCCCTGAAGTCACTTGAGCTTCCCCAGTAAGTTAAAAGTAAACCTTTTACTGTGTTTGGTAGCTCAATTGCTTTGAAAGGGCATCATGGCTGATTCCATTTCTTTAAAGCCCTATGGATAAACCAGAAGACAGACCTTTGTGGTTTAAATCCAGTTGGAAACTCAGCCCCATACTGCTGCTTGTTCAGTTCCCCCTCAATGGGATGGGGTAGAGAATCAAAAAAGTGAGAGAATTCATGGTTTGAGATAAAGACAGCTTCAAGGGTAAAGCAACAGCAGTATGCATAAAACACATAACTGATTCACTCCTTCCCATGGGCAGGCAGGTGTTAACCCATCCTTAGGAAAAGCAGTGCTCCATCATGCATAACGGTGTTCTGGGAAAAAAATACTCTGAAAATCACTCAAAAAAAATCTCTCCTTATTTCTTCTTTGCCAGCTTTATACAATGCCATGCAGTATGGAATATCCCTTAGGTCAGTTGGGGTCAACTATCCCAACTATGTCCCCTCCCAACTTCTTGTGCACCCCCAGTCTCATCACTGATGGGGTGGGTGAGGAGCAGAAAAGGCCTGGACTCTGTCAGAACTGCTGAGCAGTATCAGAAATATCCCAGTGTTATCAAACTGTTTCCAGCAGAAATCCAAAGAACAACCCCATGCCAGGTAGTATGGAGAAAATGAACTCTTTCCTGGCCAAAAGCAGAACGCAGATGAACTTTGAGGATGCTGAAAGCACATGATCAGATTCTGTTAAACTAAAGGAAGCAGCCTTGGCTTGCTGGTATACTGCTTTCCTTCCCTGGGCTGGTAACTGAAAACCAATCCAGGAGCAAGCATGAACATGGAAAAGAGCAGAAAATATTAGAGAAAATATTACTTCCTCACTTGGAGAGCAGAAAATATTAGAGAAAATATTACTTCCTCACTTGGAAGCCTGCATCCAGCAGAAGTGAGATGTATCAAAATGGAGGTGGGAAGAGGCAGAGGTTGGTTTCAGAAATTATCACAGAAATGGAAAATCCACATGTGGGAATTGGAGGGATAGATTTACAATGAATTTTGTACAGCATCTTCCTGTAGAGTTTGAAGGAGCACATAGAGACCCTTGGAGAAAGGAGGTTGTCAGAATAACAAAAAATGTATGGAATAACATGAAAATGGGTGCTATTTCTTATCACTATTATTAGCCAACAGTATACAGATGAGAAAAGAACAATTTTGTGTTAGATATTTTCTTAAATTTCTGTGCTTGAAATGATGCACCTGAATTCAAGCTCAGGAATTTGCATTAGCTGGAATTTTTATACCCATGTTCAAAAATACCAGTCTAAAATTATTTAATTGGAGATGATTGATGATTCTGCTAGAAAGGACAAGAGTTTTCATTGAGATATCAAGTTGTCATGTTCCACGCTAAAGAAGGATTTATTTAGGGACAGAATCAGCCACATGTGTGGCTGTACTGCTTAACAACTCTAGCACAGATTGTCATCAGTGCATGCTGTTGTGGTTTGCTGTTAGCTCACCACCTCCGACTCAGTGCCCATGACCAGCACAGCCTTTTTGCCCTCAAGACTGGGGCAAATGGAGTCATCCCAAGTTGCACTCCAGCTGTCTGAGCCTCAGGGTATTCAGGTATTAAGCAGTGAAGGCGAGGTACTTGAAGTTTACTGACAAGTGGCACTACATAAAGATAAGTTATTTCCAAAAAATGGAGACTGTCGCAACATTGACTGGTGCCAGATCAGCTGTTCTTGGGCTGTGCAAGTACTGTCTCTCTGAGTTCTTCCAGACACAAGGGGGGCATAACAGGCTTGAGGATAAGCTTCCCTTTGCTACTCAATGACCTTACCCAGTGATCCAAAGGGATCTGAAATATCTATATTCCCTTCTTTATACAAAGTGTTCACATCCTTCCTAATTACTACCTATTCCCACAAGCATCTTAACTTCCTTTTTTTAATAACCTTCTAGATTTCAGCAAATAGACACTGAAACAATGGCTGCTGCTACTTTGTGCTAGGTGCAGTATAAAAATAGAATAGGAGGGAAACTTTTCTTTGAAGACATCAAGATCTAAACAGATTGAAATAAATTGTGGAAGGGGAAACACTGGGCAAGAGGATGAAGTGATTAATGCTTAATTACAAAATCAGTCAATGGGAGAGAGAGGAAAAGGATGTGCAGATTCCTTCCCTTAGGGAACAAGTAGTTTATCATTTCACTTGCCTTGTTTCTGTTACTGATTCTGATGAACACATTTTCCCTTCTTTCCCCAGAACAAGTGCACCTACCCAACATGCCAACAGTTCCACAATATTTTCTGCCTGAGAGGAGAAGAGAGACTCTTCCTTCTTTCCCCTTAGGTTGTGCTGTGCAGCTGTGATACCAGTTCTTTAATCATAGTGACAAGCAGAGAGGCTCTATGCAAACGCAGGCAAATAGCATTTGACATTTATATGAAGATGATAACGACAAACATTGGGGGCTGTTTTAGGGGTGGAGAATGTTTACACTACTAGTACAAGAGAACATGGAAATTTAACCAAGCAAAATTCCCAAGTCTGAGCTGACATGAGTTCAAAGATGGAATGACCTTGCTGGCTAAGTGGATGCTCCACAGGCTGTTAAATACATTAAAGTGAAGTGCAGCATCTGGTTTAATATCACTCTTCCCAGGATACACCTGCCCTTATCCTCCTTCTCCTACCATCTTTTCTAACAGATTTTTTGCATCATGTTAAACCTTGTATTGATATTTTTGTTGGTCAGTTTCCCCAAGTGAATTTAGAGAGACAGAAAGGAGTTATGAATAGCTACCTTTTGGGAACTTCAGAACATCTGTGGCTTGATCTAAATTCTACCAAAGGATTTTTCTGTTGACTTCAGCAGGGACCATCTTATCCTATTTATACAGCATCTAACACAGCTGTAGACAAATCTCAGAGGAAATATATAGGCACTCCTGTAATAGCATAGCAATAATAAAATAATATTATCTATAACAGTACTAGCAACATGCATATGTTTTCCAGCTGCTCTTTTTCTGTGGATGCTTCAATTTCTAACTTGAATTTGAGGCAGAGAAGCAGAATACTAGAGGAATATTTGCACAAGCCATTTTGATGCACCATGATTAAATTCCCCCATCAACAGATAAAGCATTTTTATTTCAATCTTTCTTCAAAGACAGTTGCAATGTACCCACCTACAATTGTAATACTGTCCTCCAGCTGGAGGCACAAGAATAAGCCTCTTACCAAGATACTCTCAGTATTAAAAGTGAAACCTGCAGGCACTCTGGGTCCTGTGTACACAAAAGTAAGATAACTCAGTTTGTTACAGTTTGTAGTTTTTGACTGGAATTTGCCTAGATTGTTTTATTTTTGTTATCAGAGATGAGAGAAAAATTCAGTCATGAATCCTATGTCATCTTCTTTGTGTCTAGAAAGTCACCTGTTCTTTTCCTGCTTACTTCAGTAAACTTTCTTAGCATCTTATGTATAATTTCCTGTGGAGATTTTTGGATTATCTGGGAAATAATAAGATGTTATCACTTACTGGATGTTTAGATCCTAGTGGTGTTGCAGGGTCCTTTATCAGAAAGCATTTATTTTTTCAGGGGATTGATAAAACAATTAAGTGCCTGGAAAAGTTCTGTCTTTTTTTTTTTTTTTTTTTTTTTTGTCAAAACCAATGAAGTAAGCTATGGATGGATATTAATCTGAAGATATTACCATCCTCCATATTTTATGTAAACAAGTGAGGATTTATCATCATAGAGTCACAAGGTAAGAACTGTGTTAGCTGATCTGTAGGACACATTTGTGCTATTTCTAACCATCTATATAGCAAGTTTTCCTTCCTGTCTTCCATACCTTGTTTCTGAATGCCCTACACAACTTAGGATGAAAATAACTGCTGCAAAAATGATCATGTTGTAACATATACAGCAAATCTTATTCATTTTTTTAAAGTCCATCTGTTCCCATAAGGTCGACTTTTAATTCAGAGGCCTTATCACTTGTTGCCTGGAACACACATCAGCATAGCCCCTGGGTGAGCATTCCTCTGGCATTTAACTGTCTCCTCTCCATTCCTCTGGTGCCCACTGATGAATAAGTACAGGTATTTTCTAACACACACTGTATTGTTTCTTTTACCAGTCCACACATTACACATCTATGAGAATGTGTCATCACCCACAACCAAGGGATAGGTCTGGTGTTTGTAGGAGAAGGGGAAGAAAGCCAAGTGTAACTCCAGACTTCCCTGCCCAGCCTTTCTCTCACTTCCCTGTGAAACTGTGACAAAACACAGGTCTTCACTTTGTCTCATTTGATTTTAATACCTAAGCAGAGCTAAGTGCATATCAGGGAGCTGCAGTTTACCATCTGAGGAATCGCTCTTCAATTTGTGCCTAAGTCCTGGTCACCATGGAGTGTAAACTGACTGGAAAAACCTGTCCTGGCCATTCAGAGGAGATCCCTCATTATGCGCATGGAGTTGCTAGCTAAGAAAACAGATCTATAATTTAATGAATATACTACACGTCTCATCAAACATTACGGATTCTGGTTTTCTGAGGTACTTTAGAAGTTTTGTGTTGTCTGCATTGAGTGCACAGAAAGACACTGTACCAAACTCAAAGGCAACTCATTGGTTTATAACACCCTAACACCTGGGGCCAATAACAGGACAATGACTCATAGCCCAGAGTTAATGCTGAGGCGGTGAGTTAATATATTGAAGGACTATAAAGAGATAAAAGCAACTGAAGATAGTCATTCCAAGTCAGTCATTCCAAGATAACACCTTTTCTTATAGAAAGCTACTTCAAAGAAGCAATTCAGTCCATCTTGATTAAGGAAGGTAAAATAAATCACACTGCAGATGTTCCTCATATTCTCTTTAAAACAGTGGGAACCTTGACAATTAGCTTTAATTAGACAAGCAGCTTAAGGTATTCAATCTCATGAAGAAGGATAATAAAAATAATACTGGGTTTTATTTGAAGAATATTGAATTTATTGTTGTCAGCATGGCAAATTTTCTGACCACACCAAGATGTGTCAAGTCACTACAGGGAAGGGATGCCATGCAGAAGGATCTAGACAGGTTGGAGAGGTGGGCCTGTGTGAACCTCATGAAGTTCATGCCAGGTACAAGGTAGAGCACTTGGGTCATAGTAATCCCAAGCTGGGTGGAGAATGGACTGAGAGCAGCCCTAGGGAAAAGGGCTTGGCAGTGTTGGTTGGTGAAAAGCTCAAGAGGACTCAATATTGCACTTTGGGCTGCATCAAAAGAAGTGTGCCCAGCAGGTCAAGAGGGGTGATTCTGCCCCTCTACTCTGCCCTTGTGACACCCTGGAGTCCTGCATCTACCTCCTGGGCCCCTGTCCCAAGAAAGACATAGACTTGTTCCCAGAGGAGGGACACTAAGTCGATCACAGGACAAGAGCCCCTCTCATGACAGGATGCGAGAGTTGGGGCTGTTCATCCTGGAGAAGGTGCTGGGGAGACCTAATAGAACTTTCCTGTACCTGAAGGTAGGCCTACAAGAAGGCTGGAGAGGGACTTTTCACAATGTATTGATAGGACAAGGGGGAATGGCCTTAAGCTGAAGAAGGGCAGGTTTAGATTGGATATTAGGAAGAAATTCTCCATTGTGAGGGTGATGAGGCACTGGAACAGGTTGCCCAGAGAGTTTGTGGAGGTCCCCTCCCTGGAGATGTTCAAGACCAGGCTGGATCAGGCTCTGAGCAACGTGATATAGTGGAAGGTTCCCTGCCCATGCCTGGGGGTTTGGATCTTTAAGATCCACTCCAACCCAAAACATTTAATGATTATACAATATTCAATATGAAGAATGGTCAGCAACCCATTCAAGTGGAACACATGTAAGTTCAAGCAAAGCAGCAATTACAACTAAAGGTAGTCCACTAAATGTATGTTTTGCTGTGGCTATGTGACTAAAGAAGATTCTTTCAAGGTTACAGCTTAGAAATACTTTTTTAGATCACTGACCCAGAAGAGCTTTTCAATGTCTCTAAAGTAGCTGTTGCAATCTGCTACAGTACATAACTTAGGGAAACTTTAGTTCACAAATCAATGTTCCAATAAAGTCAAACAACTCCTTTCCTCGTTGTCATAGTTTATTGTATCAAAACCCCACTTAATGTAGTTTTAGTTGCCGTGTCATTGATCCAATTGATTGGAATGGCTTCTCTTGAGCTCTTAATTTACACAGAATCTTTGTGGAGGAGAGGTATTCAGCCTGGGCACCGGAATATAGAGTAAAGAGTAATTCTTGTTAGTCGGGAAAGTAATTTATTCAGTGTTTTTTACATCTGATTTTGATGACTCTGAGATCACATTTGTGGGTTAAAACCAGTTGCAGCTTCACTGTAGGTAGAAGCACTATTAGTTGTTGGATTAATATAAATAAGGTCAGGAGTAAATATTGAGTCTTATGTGCAAAAAGGATTCTATTAACTGTGGCTTTCCCTACATAGGGATCCATCAGATACAGACCCTAATTGTTCTGTTCTGCTCTGATGGACCAGAGCAGCTGCAAAAGAAGCTTATCCAATTCCCTAAAGCAGGGAGGTAACTTCCAGTGTTGTTGGCTTTAACTTGCCTTGTCAAGTGCCTTCTGTCAGAAATGAGACAGGCTAGGGGGGTGGAAAAATGACCTGTGGCTGTTTGGCTCTTGTATCTCTCAGGTTTATCTCGGATGTGAGCTGTGGCTGGAGTGGCAGGAGGATGTAGTAAGCCATTTATAACAAACTTGTTCTTCACTGTGTCATTTTAGACATCCTAACCGTGGATTAGACAGCGAAATCAAAATCCTTTGGGCCTTTGGGGTGCTCTGGATTTCATTGACTTACTACTGTCATCACTTCAGAAGTAGGTGAAAGCCCTAGGAGAGATCCCACAAATGGTTTTATTTCCATCAGCCCACAGATGAAGAAAAATCCTAGATGCAAATAGGTACAAATAGTGTCTTATATTACCCCTAAAAGGACCAATTATTTGAACAATCTGGCTATGTGGAAGTGGGTATGAGCTGTAGATACTCTAAGAATCTTGTGATATGACTCATCTCACTTATTTTAAGCAATCTGCAAGTTCAGCATCCATGGGGTTTTTTTCTAATCTAGATTCCCTACATGCCTTGGGATGTAGGTAGCTATGGCTGGTGACCAGACTGTTTTGTATGCACTTATGACAGAGGGAGAGTAGATATCTGGTTTTTACCCTTCATTCAAAAGCAAATGATAGATTTTTGTAATTCAAAATAAAGAGATGATTCTACAAGCAGACAGAAGCAGATTGCATTTAAAATAATTTGCTTCTCATTCTCTGGTGAAAGACAAGGGGTACAGGCACAAGAAATATGTTTTAGCCCAAGACTTGAAAAAACTTAATGCAAATTTCAGATAACTTTCAAAAACAGGTAAGCTAGACTATTAGAAAACCCAAAATTTCTCACAGCATTGTTGACTAGATAATGAAAAAAATTACTTCTTTTTAGATTTTGAGTTTAGTACTTTGGCTAAATTTCCTGCAACAATTTGTGGGCCCAGGCATAACTTAGGCAGAATTCAAAGATCACTTAGACTTAACTCTTGGTATGTAAGACCTTTTTAATAACTTAAAAACCTTCTCAATAGCAACAGAAGGTTATTAAGGCAAAAGCTATAACAAAAGCTATATCCTCAAGGGATGGCCCAGTGCTTACAGGGGAAATTTGTTGCAGGTAGCAAACAAACATGAAATTAAATCAACTGCATGTGTTAATTACTTGGCTAGCTCTGTCAATGTCTTGAGAACAGTGGGAGAAAGGAAACTGGGAAACAGATAACGTATTCTCCTTTCATATGATTAATAAACCAAGAGGAAAAATAGAAACATATGAAGAATATTTTCTGCATAGATACTTCTTCATGAAGTTTTTCTAGTGCTTATGGAAGTATTGGGGGGGTGACACAGGACACACAGCATCCACTGAGGCCCCTACTCCTCATGGTGTGCCGAGCACAAGGGTAAGAGCATTACAGAATAGCTTGAACAATGGGCTTCTCCCTAAAATACATCACCCATTACTCACTGGCAGTCAGAAGCTTTTTCTTTGTGCTCTAGAATGTTCCGTGTTTTGACTCTCATACCTTTGTGATATCAAGCTACCAGGAATGAGAGGGTTCAAACAATACAGTTCTGAAATCCCTCAAGATGTACTACTGCAGGGCATACTTTTCCTGGAGAGGAAAAAAGAAGTAGAGAAAATCTTGGGAGGTTGATTTGGCTGCCTTTCTGAAAGCAAGTCAGCTGCCAGACTTTCACTGTTACTCAACTGACATTTCAGTGAGGATTACATTTATTGTGAGTATGTGAAGCAGATGAAGGCAATGACTCTTGAACGAGACTGGGTCAGAACAGAAAAAGAAGGTCTTTTCATTCATATAGCTCTGAAACACAAGGCTGTGGTTAGCAGCATTTTTTTGATTATGCAATTTTTAAATTATTTTTTTCTTCATTAAAGAAATCCAAGGGACAATAGAGCCAGGAAGACAATGGACACAATGAACACATATGTGGAAGAACGTTATAAGAAAGAAAAAACACACAATACTGGAAAGACATTTGTTGAACATTTTCCTTCACAGGTTTTGGAGGGCCAGCAAAGCAAAACATTGAAAATTTACACTAGTGAAGGCCAGAGTTTCCTTAGTCCTTTAATCCTGGTTAATTTATTGCTCAACATTCATGTTTATCCTATGGTTCTATCTGAACAGTAAAACCAGAGAGGACAGAGTCTAAGCTTTTCATGTCAGAGACTGACTGTGTTTTATATAGCAACTACCAAATTAGATACTTTTGCAACAGCAATAGTAGTTTTGACATAGCATATGCCAATTTGCTTTCCCAAAATCATGGCATTTTTAGAAGTTCTATGCAAGCTCAAAACAAATTCTAGCAGATGTTTTAATTCATTTCAGATTTTGACCCTTTAGGGTTTACTCTAATCATATTTTCTAGTTTTATGTGATAATTTTAAGACCAGTAAATTGAGTTTCTTTCACTTTATTTTATGACTAACAACTATGATTCTTACTGCATTTACAAGACTCCAGGATCTACTCTCTTCAGCAAAATGCCAACATATCATCATGAAACAGCAAATACTGGTAATTATGTGTTGGGAAAGCAGAAGATGACAACTCCTCACCTTCAAATGACTATATATAAATGTACATCGCAAAGAGGAAGTGTTAACTGCTTCTAAATACCAAGATGAGTTCAATGCTGTGATTTTTTGTCAGCCTTAAAGGAAAGATCCACTCACTACTCTGTATAACATTTAATCAAGTACAAATGGTTTCGTGCTATTCCTTCTTCCTCATTCTCTGTCTCTTTCCTTTATGCCTTGGGGATACTTCCCTCCTCTGCAAGAATATTAAAGTAAATATATATTCTCAGATTTCAGAGAGCAGTAATTACAGAATAGAGAGATCAAATTTCCACAGCTTGTAATTTTCATTACTTCATCCCTTGCTCAGTGATGTGAGTAGACAAGCTCCAAGAAACAGCTGAAGCCTGGTGTGGAGGACTGATTTTACCATGAGAAGAGGAGGGGGGATTAAGTGGGGTGTAAAGGGCTTGAGAACAGATTCAAATGCACAGAAGAGGTGGGGAGAGGCAGAAGGAATGATACTGCAGAGAGGGGCAATTTTTGACATAAACTCACAGAATTAACTTATCTTTTGATCACTAGGCCCTTGAGAACCTCAGTTAAAGTGGTTGTAGGAGAGAAAATTGGCATTTAAACAGTCCCCTCCCTTAGCCCATTTGAGGTGGTGTCGGGTGTCCCGTTCTCCTGTTCCCAAATGTGACAGTGTTATTTTTCAGACAGAAGAGGTGTAGGGTGTCCTGTTCTCCTGTTCCCAAATGTGACAGTGTTATTTCTCAGACAGAAATCTCAGAACTGGGATCAGCAGAATTTTAGATACATGCATTCAAAAATGAACAGAAATAAAAAGACAATAGTCATCCGCCTGTATGCTCCTGAAATCCCAGAACTCTCACTCTTCCTTTTGAATTCAGCAGGGTTAGAGTCTCCATGTGTTTCCATGTGGTCATCTCCAAGGATCAGATGGAATTAGATGGTGAGGAGACATTTAAACCCTTTGTTCCTTCATTCCCATTGACACTGTCTGTGAAGAGGAGTGATCCCATTAAATCTCGGCTTACTTCAAGATGTTCCCTACTTCCTCTCTGAAAGTGGGAGGACAATGCACACAGAAGAATTAATATAGGAGGATGAGCCTAATTATGAACATAGTCCTCTGTGGCCTCAATCTTCCCCACTCATTTGGCAGTCCACAATAACAATGCACCACACTGCATTTAAACCCCCAGAGACACCGAAGAGAAAGAACAGTTTTGAGGGGTCTCATCAAAATAAGTACAAAACATAATTCAGCCTAGCTGAAAACTCTCCATATGAATTTATACTGGATTTTGAACTGCCTGGGAGTCCTCAGCTGTAGACTTCAAAGTCCCTCAGCACCAGGCACTGATAAGCAAAGGAAAATGTAGAACAAAAAAAAAAAAACATCTTAGATTGCAGCTTGATAAGTCTTTTAGTGCAGAGAAATCCAGTGTTTGGACAAGAGAGTCTTTCAGAAGCATCTGTCAAGGTCCCCTCCTGATGGAGGGTTTGAAAAACAAGGTATAATCTGCTGCAGTCCCATGTAGGGCTACAAGATATTCATCTGGAATTTGTAATGAGCAGAGCTCACCTCCAGCAAATTCCACTCTACAAATCACCAGTGGGCCCCACAGCACCGCTGATGGCCTCAAAGGTCCTTGGTCCATCTTCTCTCTCACTCCCCATAATGGAGGCTTCCTTCTCTTCATGTTGACTTGGGTTTGTTAGCTGGTGTATTGGCTGGTCT
The DNA here is from genome assembly GCF_027477595.1 of Haemorhous mexicanus. NCBI lineage: Eukaryota > Metazoa > Chordata > Aves > Passeriformes > Fringillidae > Haemorhous > Haemorhous mexicanus. The sequence continues at coordinate 147,601,495 of NC_082341.1, forward strand.
GGCTGAGGCATTTCCGTCCCTGATCTACATTCATACATGATAAGCAGGATGGAATTTGCAAGCATATCAGCTGGAGTTTGCAGTTATAATTTGTCACTCTCTCCAGGTCAACAGCAACAGTCTTGCTGTTAAAAACTATTCAGAGTTCACAGTGAGAGAAAAAAAACCCCACAACCCTTTTCCACATTCCTTAGTCTTAGAAAATCCCTGACCTCAACTGCCCACTCTGTCTTTTGTTTTAAGATCTTGGCTGATCAGTGATGAGTGTTCATGTGTGTATTTATGGTCACAGGTAAAGCTGACATCCATTGTGTCATGCAGGACGGTCAGGTCTCATGAGGTGCACACAAAGATCCATTTGACTGCTGCCTTACACTGCTGGGAAGGTGGGAGGTGTCACCTGAATTCTCGTGTAAGGAAGAAAGCTGGTTTGTAAGTTGTAGAGACCTCAAGGTACTGAGCTGCTCTGGACATCTGACACTTTAAAGATCCTTGTACTTAGGAGCCCTGTGGTAGAACATCATCCTGTACCTCACTGCAAGAACATCATCCTGTAGCTCACTGCAAGCTCCCATATGGGCCCATGTAGCAGACACTGTATGGATGTAGTTTAGTTCCTGCCCTGATACATCCTATCACCTCTTCAATCAAACTGGTATCTCTAACAGTTATCTGGTGACTTGGATACAGGAAGAAACCTATTTGAAATTTAAACAGATTGAGAGAACCAAGGGTCAAACTGACATGAAGCAGCAAAGGCTGGATTGAGAGGTGGAGGGCAGGATGGGGCAGGAATACCTGAGCTGGTATCCCCAGCTCCAGTACTGGGATGTCACACCATGTCACACCGTGGTGTCAGGTTCTAGCAGGCTTGTCCTGCATAGTGACTTCCACTCTGTAAGAAAGATGGGGACAAACTTTTCAGCAGGGCCTGTTGCGACAGGACAAGGGACAATGGTTTTAAACAGAAGGAGGGATGTTTTAGGTTAGTTATATAGAAGTTTTACACAATGAGGATGGTAAAACACAGGCAGAGATTGCCAGAGATGCGGTAGGTGCCCCATACCTGGAAATATTCAAGGTCAGGTTGGACAAAGCTCTGAGCAGCCTGATCTGTGAGAGATGTTCCTCCGCACATGGCAGGAGGGGTGGACTAGATGATCTAAAATGCTCCCTTCCAACCCAATCCATTCTAAGATTCAGCTTGAGAGATAAAGAGGGAGAGTGGTTGTGGATGAATGTTCTAGGCTGTGATTTTCCCAGTATTTTATTTAAATGCATCAACTTGCCTTGACTTTCATCTCCACAGCTGTAAACTCTTACTGATTTGGGAGATCACTAGCTTTGAAAAGGAGAGATAAACAGAGTACTACAGTGTCACCACTTAAAGAGCTTTTAAAATTCTTAGAAATCTTTACAAATCAAGTCTTTCCCTATCTTTTCCAAAGGTGGGGGGGGGGGGGGTGGGGGGTGGGAAAAGAACCAGAAAAGGGACCTAAGCAGGGAAGTCCTGCTGCCCTTTCCCTTCTGTGAGGCCCTTGGCTGGAAGCTGGGCAGGAGGGTTAAGGGGGCACGGAGACACCCGGGAGCTGGAGCGCACGCACAGCCTCTCCACGTCGCCTGCCCGAGATGCTGCGGGGGGCAGCGGGGACAGCCCCCATCGGCTGAGGGGCTCCTCTGCCGGCCCCGGGCAGGGCGGGGGCTGTGGCGGCTCGGGGGAAGGCCGCTGGATGGCAGCATGGCCCCGCCGGGGACCGCGGCCTGCCGGGCCCCGCCCGCAGCGCCCCGCACGGAGGGCAGCGCGAGGAGAAGAGTGCGTGGGCACGGCGTAAGTTTTAGTGTTTTCCTTCTACAAAGTCCTCCTTAAAAACAGAATGAAAAGAAAATTGTCCTCGTTTTCTTTTTCCTTGTTTTTTTTTTTTTTTTAAGTACTCAGTGGTGAGTACCGTGATACAACAGAGCCAATGTTTATCAGATCTTTGGTCACTGCACCTCCAAAGCACCCCGAGAGTCTCCTGTGGCCGCTTCCCCGTAAGTCGCAGCCCCTGACCAGGCTCTGGGTGCGGGGGATCCTGACACACCCACCCTTCAGGCACCCTTCAGAAAATATGCATTTTCTTACAAACCGTGCTATGAGGACTTTTCTAACATAAACAGCTCTATGATTCTATGGAGCAGGGAGCCAGGGCTGCTAAAGAAACGTCCTGATTGTAGAAACCCAGCAGACTCAAGTCTGCTGCTTATGCTTGGGGCAAGAGAGAAAAAAGAGGACAGACAGGCCTTTCTTTAACCTTTCCCCTTCCCCTTGCTCCTAGGCAGCCTGGGGCTGTCCAGATCTCAGACCAGCTCTGAGAGATTAGCCAGAGCACTCTGGGCTGCATTTGCAGCTTCCTCCCCCTCCAGCCTTCCTCTAGGCTTTCCCAGCCAAAGTGGGGCAAACTATCCAACATCAGCTCTGTTCTGGGTCACTTTGTTCCCTGCAACAGGAGCACTGTGCTAGGCTCGACCTGCACTGGGACATGTTTGCTGCACTTCATCCCCTTCTTCTGTCACTGACACGTTCTGCTCACCAGAGACCACAACTCAACCTATCATCCCAGACCAAACAGCAAACCTGTTTTGCTTCAGGGAAAGACTGGCAGCCAGCAGAACTTGGATATATTTTGTCCTGACCCTGCCCTTTAGATTGGCATTGAGAGGGCCAGCTTGTTCTTCCTCACCCATGCCCTTGCCACACCATCTTCTTGAGCTGTTTCTGTCCCCTCAGCAAGGTCACCTTATGTTGCCAAAGCTACATAAAGGGGCTTTAGTGCAGTTTGAAAGTCAATCCAAATTATCCTGTAATTACCACTTGTGCTTATAACAACATGAAGGAATGAACTCCTTTGCCCCTGGGCAGTAGTCCAGCCTACCCTTGCTTCCTCATCTGCTCCCACCCTCCAGTCTATCAGAAGTGGCTGCCAAAAGCAGGATCACACAGGAGCCATCCCGAATTTCCCCCTTGGACTCTGAGAGCTGGGGGAATGTGTCTTGCAGCAGCTGCTTATATCCATGGGCACTAAACTTAATTAACTGCAGTCTCAGAGGGCAGAAACTGGAGCAATGGATCACCCTATTCCCTGCTGTGTTGATACCTCCCCATGGTCAAATCATCTGATTTATATGGTTCCCTTTTCACTTCTTGCACAGATGGATGACCCATGACAGTGCTGAATGAGGAAATGACCACATGAATTCCTGTGTCTTGCATCATTCAGGTCAGATCTGATAGCCAGAGCCACCCCTCTGGCCTTAAATTTGCAGAGGCTTCGTTAAAGGAGCTCTGAGGCCCTTGCACACCTTAGCATTGGTCAGTTGGCTTGTGCCTACTGCCTCTCTCCTACTGCCAGGAGAGATGGAGTTGACAATATTGACCACATATTCACCCGAATAAAATGGGATTAGTAACAGTACAGATGGAAAAGGCTGTCATAGCCATCATCTCCAGCAAATGAATGCAGACCTCATTTTACAGGCAGAAGGCAGTGCTATCTGCTGTCAAATCACAGCGAAGGACTCACTGAAGAGTGAATGACTGACTTGAGTGGGGAAAAAAGAAATAAATCCCTGCAGCACTTGCACTCAAGGACCGGGGCTGCATCGTGGAGATGGAGCAGACTGGGTAGTCCACAAACACCAACCAGGCTGTGGGATAGAGGGGCTGTGCTGTAAATGCAGGAGGCACAGGAGGAGGTGCCAGGAATGAGCAGTATCTGGAGGAGGAGGATTTGGCTGTGTGAATCTCACTTTTGGCACATGAGTCTTGGCAGGTCTTGTGGGGGAGCTGAATGCTGCCTGTGTATGACATATCTGAGGACAGTGCTTGGCTCTAGTGAAGATCTTCCAGGGTGTGGTTCAAACACTTTTCTCCTGTAAAAATGCAAAAGCACTCAAAATTGCTTTATCTGGATGCTCTGCAGTATCTTTTGCCTCAAAATGCGAGAAATACCCTTGAGGGATAATGAAAACTGAAAGGAGAATATTGCAGCTTTTAAAAAAGTACCAGCCAAGCTAGAGTTGAGTGGCAGCTAAAATCTTCTACACACAGCCAGCAGTGTAAGGTGCCTGTGTGCTTGTTTTAGAAAGCAGCTATAAGATCACGAAAGAGTGAACAAACAAACAGAGGGAGCATGTTAGACTCCAGGACTGCAAGCTCCAACAGGTTCCCAGCCCAGTGAGACAGATTGCTGAACAAGGGATATTCAAAGTTTCAGCCTTCTCAGTACCCTTGTTGTAGTTGTTTCAAATGAAATGCTTGCAGTGATTTTTAAGCTGTGAGACATTTACTATTTGGAGAGGATCCCTCTCCCTCTTCCCTGACCCAGCATGGCTGTATAAAGTGACAGGCTCAGCATTAGGAGGGCCCTTTCTATTCTGTGGCTCTGCTCCACTCATGCCAACTGAGTTGGTTGCATTAAAAATAGCTCTCCATGAAAGCTAGATGTCAAGGTTACACTTGACATCTAGATCCCCATGTTTCCTTGCCATCAAAATTTCTAAAGTTTTGCTTAAAAGAGCCTGATAAAGTCTCCCATCTTTGGCATTGTATTCTTAGGGGATGAATAACTGGAAATCAGAGCTGACAGTTGTCTCAAGGCTGTACTACAATAGCAGGGAAATTAAGAAACATTTAAAGACAGAGTCTGAGCAGGGGGGAAATGGCTCTAGGTCTTTCTGTATGGCTGCTAATATCAACAATCAGTACTGACTTGAATTCTTATGATGTACTGTTTCATTGGAGCACATTAGAGAGATGGCTTATGGTGACATTGTCACCCTGCTCTGTATACTCACCCTCCCTGTTATACTCACCAATGCCCAAGGTCAGCATCCCACAGGAGTGAGTCTTACAGGAATGTGGGGCCTCTCCTTCATTCTGGGCACGGTTCAGATTTCTAAGTGAGATTCTTTATTCATTTAAGTGAGGATTCATTTCTGAAGCCTTTAAATTTTGTTTATGACTTCTCATTGCTTATCTCTTGAAAGAAAAGGGCATATGTACAAAGGTGGATTTTAGGTGAATTCCTAGGTGAAAATTGAGTCACATGCAGAGTTTTAGATGCTGCCAGGTGGATAAGGGTGAGCAGAGGATGTGTACTGCCACCTGTGAATCGGATCCTAGGTGGAATCCAGGCGTATGCATCCTTAAGTTGTTGTGAGGCAGGACTGTTTGCCGTTTCAGGGGGTCAAATGCTTGAGCATTACAAAATGCAGTGACAAAGATGCTATATCCTCTTCAGTTATTTTTGTTTTCTATGATTCTCTATTCTTTATGATAGTTTGCAAGATAAAGATTTTCTGATGTTTCCAGTGGCATCAGCTGAGCAAGGGGATAAATGATGATTTAGAATGGAAATCAGGCAAATATCCAGTGCTATTTTTTTTTCATTGTTGTTGTTTTTTCTTTTTGTCCTATTTGGAAGAGAAACAAAAAGCAAATTAGTGGAGTCAAAAATAACTGCATCCTCTTGGAACCTCAGCTAAACGTACTGAGTCAAATTCCCCCAGGTATAATACATTAAAGTACGTCCTGATTTTCTTATCAAAACAAAGAATGAGTATGCACATGCCAGGGGTGGGGTGCTGAGTGGTGAAGGTGTCCTGTTGTAGAATGGAAATTCTGAGTCTTGCAGCCAAAGGCCACTTGCTTCTTCTCTCCAGCTGTTCCTGCTCTTGCAGGATAGAAGAGTTCAAACAAGCCAGATGCTGTGCTAGTCACATTGTTCCCCTGACTCCTCTTGGTGTACATTAATGTTTCTAGCCTGCACTGGGTATAGGCTTGAGACCTTTGTTGTGGAGACTGACCTAGCATAAGTAAAATAGCCCTGAACTACTCAGAGCTGTCATCTCCTTCTTCTCTGTAGTGTGAAATCAGTCCTGCTTGTGCCTGGCACACACTGATCTTGAGCCTTTGCCCTTCCCTGACACAGACTTGTTCTATACTCGCATACCTTCTTTTTTAAAATTTCCTCTGCTCCTGCTCCTGTGCCTGGTCCAGGCAAAACATAGAGCAAGCACAGAGCTGTGAGCAGCCATTTGGGCCGAAACCACGGGAAGAGAAACCTGTGCTTCCTAATCTCTGCTGGATTTCTGCATGTGTGGCACCTGCACAAGCCATTCAGTTCACTATAATGTGTGGGACAAGACTGTTCCAACTCACTCTTTTCCATGTAATGGAATTTTACAGAATGAAATGCTGCTTACCTCTCTGTAGTGGTTCCTGGAATGCTGCTGTTTGCCATATACTACAAACCTCTCTAATATTTTTTTTCTGATCACAGATAATCCATGGAGTTGTTGTTATAACAGTTCCACTTTCTACTTCACCACTGACCCAGTCTAGTAATTACAACACCACTGAGTCTCTCTTGGGTTTGGCAATAGGTGTCATGTGCTTGAGTGATGAGTAGCCCCAGCTGTTGTGTTTCATTTTATTTATTTAACCTGAACTCATGTGAATTCAGTAACATCTACTGAGCACTGAATGAATCATGCAGAACAGTTTGTAAAAATCCTAGATATAGCTTCAGAGTACACAAGTCATTTTCCTGGAAGAAGTTGTGTAGAATTTCATTAGCTGCATGAATCTGGTAGGAAGCTCTTCATGTGTGATGCATTGTTTCTCTGGGATTTTTAATGTGTTGTGAAAGTCTGCTGATGCAACACTCATCCTTTAGTTTGACATTACAGAAAAAAAAAGGAAATTGTTTTTATCCTGAGTGGTTTGATTTGGAAAATGTTATCAACTTATTACTCTTGCATAGCATCTTCAGATGATTTTCTCTTGCTAAACACTTCTGTAAATACACTCTTACATCAGGGCTTATATATTTAGCCTTTGCAGGATGAGTTACAGATGCCCTGAGAGGATCCTTTAGAGGAGAAAGGTGGTTCATGGAAAAATATCCTCCACAACATGAGTTTGCCTTAATAGAGGTGACAGAGAACATAGGAATAGAAAACTAACCAGAATAATAAAAATCTTTCTATGGCTCAGGAAGAACACGATGTATTGGACAGTGGTCCATTTCCTGAACTGTGCTATAGCTGTTAACCAGTGACCACCCACACTAGAAGTAATTAGTTAGTTTCTCCTAATGATTCAGGTTTCAGGGCTGTTCTTTCTTTTAATTTTTGTATAACTCTAATTTTTATTTAATTACTTTGTTTTTGTGTAAAATTACTCCTCAGAGCTACCTCTTCTTCATCAAATTATGAGAAGATGATTGTATGTCAATGTCTGCTTCTCAAGCCTTTGCTTGGAAAGCCTCTCTTGATTCCAATCCTTCCTAATGGTCAGAGCCCAAGAAGGCAAGAAGCTTTTTTCATCGCCATCAAGGTTACATCCACCAAATCTGCAGAAAACCATAAACTGCCTTTCAAGTGGGAGCACTGACACAAATATCCTTTCCTCTTTTCTCCCTCCTAGGGACTTGCAACAAGTCCAACCTGCCTGTTAGCAAAGCAGGATTTTTAAGAACCAGTGTACTGTGACAATGTTTGCATAGGGTCATGGAGTTGATCCTCTTTTTTTAATAGCTTCAGATGCTTGACCCTATAGAAACCTAGCCTGAAACAGTATCCAGAACTATGTTGTTATTTTTGGGAAGCATTGTTCTTGGAATATTTCTCCCAGTGAGAACCAGCAGCTGTTTTATAATCCTATCCTTGCAACTTGCACCAAGTAGCTCAATGAATGGCAAGTGCCAAATGGATGCATTTTTACTAATATTTTCCCAGAGAAAATATTTCACAAGGCAGGTCTTCTGCCAGGTAACTGGATGGGCTACAAGGCAGGGACTAGGAGAGCTAAGTTTCTCCCACAATAAGAAAGGATCAGTTTGTTACCACCTGAGAAACCCAAACACACCTAAAGTCTGTGTGACCTGACGAGCCACTTGGTGCTAAGGCAGCTGGCTGATGTAGCTGCCAAGCCAGTCTCCATGGTATATGAAGTCAAGTGCAGTCTCTGGTGACTGGAAAAAGAGAAGCATTGTACCTCACAAGGTACAGGACCAAGTGCAAGTCCTGCCTGTCAGTTGGGTTAATCCCTGTTGCCAGTGCAGGCTGGGATGAAGGACTGAGAGCAGCCCTGTGAAGGAGGACTTGGCAATGGTGATGGAAGAAAAGCTGGACCTGAGCCAGCAGTCTGTGCTCATGGCTCAGAAAGCCAACATGCCCTGGGCTGCATCAAAATAAGTATGAACAGCAGATCAGGGGAGGAGATTCTCCCCCTTTGCTCTGCTCTGGTGAGACCCACCTGGAGCACTGAATCCAGCTTTTGAGTCCTTAGTACTAGAAAGAAACAGAGGGAGTCTAGAGGGCCAAAAAGTGATGAGAGGACAGAAACATCTGTCCTCTGTGTAAAGGCTGAGAGAGTAGGGGTTGTTCAGATTGGAGAAGAGAGAGCTTCAAGAAGATCTAATTGTGGCCCCTCAATATTTAAAGGCAGCTCGTAAGAAAGATGGGGATGGATGTTTTAGCAGGGCCTGTTGAGATAGCAGGAAATAATGGCTTTAAACTGAAAAAAGGGTTGATTTAGATTAGATATGAGAAAGAGGTTTTTTACTCTAAGGGTGACAGACTGGCACAGGTTGCCTAAAGAGAAGGTAGATACCCCACCTCCAGGGTCAGGTTGAATGAGGCTCTGAACCCCATCTCTGGAGAGGTTCAAGGCCAGGTTGAATGAGGTCCTGAGCAACCTAGTCTAGTGGAAGGTGTCCCTGGCCCTGGTGGGGTGGTTGAACTACATGAGTTTTAAAGGTCCCTTCCAACCCAGACCATTCTGTGATTTTATGATGCTCTTATTTTTAAGAGGATTTTGAGGGACTGGTAGTAGTCTCTATGAGGATATGGGCCAGTTGCTTTGGCTACACAACACTGTGTACATGCTTCAACACTGGCAGATTTTGTCATTAAAAAAACCCTCTCATTTTTAGAAGTGTCAGAGAAGAAATCAATTCCTAGCAAAGTAACAAGGAGTGTTCTCTCAATAATAATACTTTTTAAATAGCTGAGAAACACAGACATACTAGTCAGGGACAAAGCTTGTCTGCAAGGTACCAGACTGGAAAGTGACACATTAGTGTTAGTTCTTGTGGCAGCTTTCAAACAGTTTCTGTCATGAATGTTTAATTTAGTTTTTTCTTCGATTACATCCTTGCATGGATAGACAAGAAAAAAATGTCAGACTTGCAGCATATTTTGGCATGCTAATTTCCATGGGCTAAATCATCTCGCAGGCCACTCTCTGGAGCAAGTCTTTTCACTAACTAAGATGATGGACTTCTAAATAATTAATGATTTAATAATAATATTTTTTCTGAGGCAGGCTTTTGATATTTTGTTGGGATGTCTAATGGGTTTTTTTTTTTTCCTCCTAAATACTCCAAATTTAGAAACAAATAAATGTACAATTTTTAAATGCTATTTCAGAATTGCACATATTATTTCCTTACTTTTCAGAGACCCTGTTGAGGAGACAAAAGGCACAAAAATGTAAGTGGCTACTCAGGAATGGGAAGTCAATTACAGTATAATACAGGACATCTGTCATGCTTTAAGTTGAACACCTCTCTCAGTATCAAACTCCTTTAGGAAATGTAGAGGCTCTCAATTTTTGATGTACAACACCTATTCTAAAATACCTCTCCAAGCCCTTCAGTCCAAGGAAAGATCTGAGACTGTATGATTCGTACTTTCCAAGTCCCCATCTGTAGCTTAGGCTGCTTATCCAGGTTTCACTCTGCCACACAGTGAGGTGGTAGCTCTGATGCAGAGAGAAGCCTGTTCTGTAGCAGTGAATGACTTGTCCCATTTGGTGCGTTTTGGTCCAGTCAAACGCAACGACAGACTGACAATTCAGAAAAATACCTGCAATAGAAAAACATCTTTACAGCTCACCCCCCAGTATTCTTTCACTATGGAGCACTGAAAACCTTTCCTCTGTCTTGGTCTCTCAAAAGCAAACAGCCCATCTCACACTTTTGCAGTACCTATCTGCTATGCAGTATAGACCAGCTGAACTGTGTTGCTACTATTCAGGTGATCCCCAGACATTCCCACCTCATTACAAAGAAACAAAATCCGCATTGCTCCAAAAACTATCACTTTGGGTGGTGAGAGGCCTTGGGGAGCAATAGAAATTATGACAGTCAGAAATAGAAGCACTTTGGATGTATATATCCATCTTTCAGCTAAACAAATATCACCTTTTTTTGGCAAGTTTTATGCCCTTTTTAATCCAAATTTAAACCCAGATGACCAAGGAGACTTCATAGTTTACTTGTTTCATTCTCTCTAAACTCTTGTAGTTAATAGAATGACATTATGAATGAAATACAAGAGTTTTGACCCTGTGGATTTCATCTGTTTCTTCCTGGTATTCTGGGGATGTCTTCTGTGTGTCTGCTCAGTGCTAGTTCCTCTTCCATTTTCTACGCAAAGTACTACAAGTCACTTTCAAAGCACTTAGTGACAAGGACAGGTCATGAGGACAGCTGTACTCCATAAAGATAGCTCAGCTATGGAGGCCTAATTCAGTGTGCATAGAACTGGAAACCTCTTGTGTGAAGGAGCCGGGGCTAGAACTACATCCTGCAACACAGTAAATAAATGCAGAGCCTGGACCTTCTTATGAGCACTCCTTTGAGGAATTGTGTTCAACTCAAATTTTGGACATGGAAAAAAGGAAGGCATGATTTAGTATTTCCTCATTAAATATTTTTTTTGCTCAAGAGATGAGTACAGAGAGAAAAAAAAAATCTCATTTACTATACCATAGACTTGATTATACATCATTTCAGAGAGTACAACAGTGACCACTACAGAAATCAATGAGTAATGACCCCTGTAGAAAAGCAGACTAGCCTTAGATATGAGCTTTTCTGTGGTTTGACCCAACACATTTTGGTTCACAAGTGAGCCGCACTAAATTTATATATGGCCAGCTCCCATGGCTCAGCTAACGAATGGTAAACTTTAATCAATAATTAAAAAATCCACTGCTTTTGTGCATTATTATTTTCCCTTTTCCCAATACATTGACATAGCCAGGGTCCTCCCAAGAAAAGCTAGGCATGGAAAAGAGAGAGATTGAATTATATTCTCAGCTGAGAGTTTTTTCTTGGGCAAAGTAGAGGTCTACATGTAAGGTAGATAATCTCACTGTTTCCATACTACTTGAACAATACTGCACTCAAATCTCTAATGCAAATAACTTCTCCTAGCAATGCATTCCAGTTGTACATCATACAGCAGAACAGATTTTAGATCTAGCCTGACTGCTGGTTCTCTTGTTACCCATATAAGCAAATTTTCTTTTTACCTTGGTCTATGTAAATATTTCCACTGATGTGAAGCAGCATGTTATGGCCAAATTAAATAGAAAAAGTTCTTTTGATACAGTCTAGTCCAATCAGACAACATGGGCTTGTTATAGTAATTCCTATGCGAAGTTTGTGGTCTATGTGATCCAAGATGTCACAGTCCATAATGGTCCTTTCTAGCTTTATAAGTCCATGAATCCCTCTTCTAATCAGTCCCTCAGTACTTACAGGAATGTCTTAATCCCTTGCTTTATGTAACAGACAAGAAATGGATGGAATTTAATACTTCTATCTCAAAATGTAAATTTATATATATATCATATATGATTTACACACAAAAATCACACTCTAGATAAAATAAAGCAAAGTGTAGACATTGATCATTCTTTTTTTTTCAAGCAATTGCTTATAAATTTAGTAAGCTGTCTGCCTTTTTCTACTTTTCAGTCTGTTCTCATTACAGACATGGCATAAGGCTTTGTAGTAAATTTGAAATTTGCTGAGTGAGAAAATGAAGATTTACACAAAACTAAATTGAACAAATGGTGAATAATTGATTTAACTGACCTGACAGCTCACACTGTGCTTGTAAATAATACATAACTTTGTACTATACTGATTATTTAGTATTCTGTGCTTCTACATTCTTTTCAGTAAGTTACTGCAAGAAGCAAATGATCTTTGACCACCCTAAAAAGGCAAAAATATGCTTACCAAGCATATTCTGGTACCCCAGTTGTAGATTGCGATAGTCTGATACCATGCTGATAAAGCAGCTTCTTAAAGACTTTCTGGACTTTCATCTTTTGTCTCTAAAATATTGTTGGAGAGATAACATCAATATAACTATTTTATACCATTCCTCGAGCCACCAGCTCCCAGAGCCAGATCACCTGAGTAAATTGACCCAGCACTGCCATGGTGAACAGAATTTAAGCCACTTGTAAGAGCAACTGCTCACGACTATCCTGCATTTCCTTTTCTTTCCATGCTTGTGTTTGAACTCCTAATCAAATGCATAAGCACAGGCTATTGTTAAACTGGTTCCTGAAGTATGCATACAGCCCTAAGCTGACATGTATGTCTGATAGCTTCATTGCCTTCTAACTGCTGCAATAACCCATATAATGAGGGTGTGAAAGACAGCCACTAGGAACTGGCAGACTTCCACACCCACCTTGCAGGAATGCAGCTGTTTATAGAAAAGCACAGAGCAGTGGAGAGTTCTGCCTGTGCTGTACTGTAATCTATTCTCTTGACGTTGAAATGCATCCACACAGAGAAGACAAACAGCAGCTCTTTAAGACAGTAGGCAGCATAAAGACTTAAGATAGAGTGATTCTGCATCACATATTAAAATACAAACCACTGTCAGAGCAACCAGTTGACAGGGTTAGGAACTGCAGGTTGTCCAAGGATCCAAAAGAAAAATTCTCCATAAAGCCAGTGGGAAGCCTATACTTTTACAAGATCTAGTTCTTGGAGAGAGGGCTCATGCATGTTACCATTTTGCTGAACCTTTTCTAGCAACCTTGTCGGTGGGAAGCCACTATAAATATGTGGTGTCTGTGAGCTGAAGCACACACATAGCTCAGAAATGTGAAATTCCAATTCCCAGTGCAATTTTAAGCCAAACTGGAGCACTTCTATCACTTTCAAACTGTATCATTTCTGTGTCTTCAAGTTTCTGTGCAGTGTGGCTGAGTGATGATAGCTGCAGAAAATTTCTGGGCTTGATTCCAGCTGCTTTCTTTGAAAGCAGAAGACACCATTTTCTTCTCTGTCAGGTGATGTTTATGTAAGTATCTACCTACTGTCCTTCATGCTCATTCTGCCCTCTGACTTCTCAAATTTATCCAGATCTAGCACATGAATTAAGTCCCAAAGCAGACTGCACATCTGGGGTGTGCCTCAGCAGGGAGCTGGCACTGGGTGCAGCAGAGGAGGTGGCTTTGAGAGCCCCAGGAACAGGGACTGCAGCCCAGTGCTACAGCATCTCTCCTACTTGTCCCCAGGCAAATCAGGACCTGACAAATGAGTCACAGAGCAGAAGAGAGGCTGCAGCCTGGTGTCATATAATCAAGTGAAGACCAATCTGAAGGGCAAATGGAGTTCATTGCTTGAATTTCATCTTTGAGCTCTCAAGACTCATTATTTGGTCCCTTTTTGATTTTCTTTTTTTGTTCCTGACTTGTGAGATTTTTTTCTTCCCTATTCCAGCCTGGATGAGTTTTTCCTTTAAACACCCAGAGAAACGGAGACGAACATCAGGGCTTACAGAGCTAGTAGACACCTGGAGTCAGTGACACCAGTGTGATGCTGGTAGGAGATGGAGCAGACAAATTTAGAATGACTAGGTTTATAAGCCAGATCACTACAAGAGCTTTGACTAAATGGGGCCAAAGACCGACAGACCAGGCCTACAAAGCAATGGATGAGGAAGAGAATAAAGGCTGAGAGAAACTTGCAGAGGGAGAATGGTAGATGTCTGCATTCCCTGTGTGCACCCACCCAGCTGCAGAGCTCTGCAAACCTTGTGCTGAGCCAGACCTTTCCCCTCAGGCAACAAGTTCTCAAGGGAAGTCCATCAGAAATCATATCCTTTTTACCTTTCTCTTTATCATGGTCTGAGTCAAATAGATTGGGCAACAGACAAGACAGGGCCAACTGACTTTGCAAGGATGAATTTTTCAAGCTGATTTCTCAGTGAAGATTAGCAAAATATTCTGGGTTTGTTGCAACAACCTTTTATTTTATGTACATACCTCACGTTCTCCACTACACCCCTTCATATAGAGATTCTTGCTCTTCTCACAGTAAAGTAACATTGTTTTGTTATCCCATACCCTTCCTTGTATCTGATTTTGTGCCTGATTTTTAGTGTCTTGGCTGCAAAGGTAATTCTCAACATAATAGGTCCCTTCCTCCACTGTAGTGTGACCTGCAGCAGCTGATGGCAGACTCCAGTGTATGTTGCAAGGGTCTAATCCAGAGTTAGATCAACACTGCTTGTTTCTCTAGGTTTAGGTTTTCCTTTTATCTTGTAGGTGTTTATGTTTCCTGATTCCCTGTTTGCAGGCAGGAGAGAATGAACAAAGTGCAAACCCTCTGGACTCTGACCCCAGAGGAATGACTGCTTCCCCTTTATAGAGAGAGAGTCTGCAACAGCCCAATATTCCCTTCCTTCCCCAACACTTAAGGGTACTGTGTGCTACTCTTACAAAACAGATGTGTTATCTAAAAGCTTTTGAAGGTTACAAATGAGTCCCAAATACATCATCTGCCTCAACTAAAAAGAGGAGCTAAAACACAGAGTCCTGAAGAGGGGGGATGTACCACTTTGATGCTAATGAGAGACAGGCACAAGTGTCCAGTATCATTTTAATAATGGATTTTAATGGATTCAAAACAACCTTTGACTCTGAATTTAAGATCAGAGAAGAAATGAGAGAACTTGCAAGGTTTTCTGGTCAACTTGGAACAAGAAAACAAGAATTTTTTAGGACAAAAGTAGTATTTTTGTACTTTAAAAAATCTTTCCAACAAAAAAACAACACACCTGGATGCAGGCAGAAGATAAAAGTTTTAGTGTAGACAAGCACTCCTGCACACATGCATTGGTGACAGCAGTGCCCAAAATGAAAGTTAATTTTTAGGGTAAAAAATTATATTTGTTCTCCTAATTCTAGGTGCAGAGATGCTTGAATGTAGCAAAAATCTCCTTATCCTTCATACTTCCCAGGGACCTTTGGCTCTTATTTCAGTTTAGTTGTGTTGAAATTACTTACTTGGTCAGGCTGGGGCACAGCCATGTTGTCCACCATGGAGGATGTTCAGGGCAAAATGATGATGTGGATGAGTTTCCCTACTCCTGGACAAGTATACAATCCCTCAAATATAGGTGCTTTTGTTCACCTTTCTTCATTGAATCACATCACTTGCATGGAGGTCACTTGTTTTCTTCTCTCCCAAAGCTCTGAGAGATGTGTTATCAATCTCTTCTGGTGTCAGCTACCTCCAGCCTACTTAGTAATTCATGTTTCTTCTTCCTGCTTGGAGGGGAAGCCTCTTTGTCCCATTAGTGCTCTGGGATCACTTCTGCTTTGTGAGCTGGTCTTGGTATAGGGAAGGGCAGAGGTGAAGTACTTTCCTACTCATGGTTGAAGCCTCTCTAATTTGGCCATTCAGTTTCTTTGCACTTTAAATGCTTCCTTTCTTCACAAGGTTTCCCTGGGTTTCCAGATATTTCTAGTTAATTACAGGCCTCTTCATTAATATTTTTTTATTCTGTCTTGACAGAATGAGATTACCTCTCATAATTCCACTTTTCACTTGTAAAGAGAGGTTTTATTAATTGCTACTTTAATTAATCTTTAGTTATTATTACTTTGGTATTTACACAGTCTCCTAGAGATGTCTGGTGATTTGGCAACATATACAAGGGTTTTAAATGCTTGCTGTATATTTTTAGACAACACTGTAAGCCATAAAAGAAGGCCAAGGCACAATCTGAAGTAGAAAAATATGAGAATATAGAGATGCTGGTATTCAAGATGTTGGTATACCAAGATGTTGGTATATGTCTTCTTGGTTTGATTCTTCTTTGTAATGAAGATTGGAGGTTTTGAAAGAAGTATTTTAATATGCATACATCACCTAGCAGAATAATGGAATACAAGAAATGTGTTACTGAAGAAAAAAAAAAAAAGCTAGTGTCAAAATTTCATAGGTTCTAGCAAAATTGAGAAAGTAATTAATTTAAAAACAAAAAATCCACTTAACCTGAAAGGTAGATATGTTTCCGCAGAACTTAAAATCCTTTTTAAAATGGTAAATTTTTTCAGTGAAGTATTTTGAGTACATTTTCCTTGCAACAGGTTTTCTGAAATAGTCTTAAATTTTATATCTTAACTGAAAAAGCCTGAAATAAAATATGTTTTTTTTTTCCTTGTGTAAATAAGAGTGGCAATTCCCAGGTTTCCATGCTAATCCAACCTTCAGGCTGGAAGAAAAATGCAGTTTATGGGACTATCAGTAACATTCTTGCAATGTTGAACATAACATTGTGGAAAAGGGAGATGTGTATGTTGCACATAAGTCAGTGAATAAAAAAGTAAAACTAAGTGAATGAGTTAATTGTGGGTAAGTAATCAAGCAAAACAAGACAAGTAGAAGAAATGGCAGCTGCAGAAAAGTTAGCAAAAGAAGTGGCTTTATTGTGAGCAAACAGGAAGGATGGGACAAATTTAGATGAGCTGCAAAATTCCTGGGGTTCATCCTAAGATCACAACACAAGGCATTTAGAGTGCGCAGACAGAATGGAGCAGTGAAGAGTTCTGCATATTTTAAAATTTAAAATAAATAAGGTATTCAAAGACAAATGCACTAGCATTGCAAACCATAATGCAAATTCTGTAGGAAGTATTTCCTCAAGGAGAAATCAGGGGTCATTAAAAGGTTACTTTTAACTAATGCTGCTTGATCGGTTGTTAGTGTTCAACTTCCTCTGAAGTGACAACGCGTTAGGGTGACCGTTGCCCTCTTCCAGCAATTATTGGTGCTCTGGCAATTGCACTCAGTTTTAATCAATTAGAGTCCTGAATGGTGCTTTTCTTGGTTTCAAACAAAAGACCCAACTGTTGGACCAGAGATGTCCACTTCTTTTTGGCAGCTTCCTGTTTTCTTTCAGAAACGTTTTGAAGACCCTGTCGGGTTCAGGAATGGTCGTGATGAATCCCTTCTCCATTTGTATGGCACTAATTATGTGATCTGCATTCCAGCAGAAATCCATATAGTCAACAGCAAGCAAGAGGGTGAGAGCTCCTGGAGCTGAGCAAAGGCTCATCTGGCCTCTGGTTCCAAGTCTCCACCAAAGTGTGGGTCTCGGGAAAGGTTTAAGATTCTCCTAGTTGAGAGGCAAGGGGTAATGTTCCTCTTTTTTTCCCCTTTCATACTCTAGTAGGTCTGTTTTATATCTGTAATGTTTAGATTTTGGCTTAAACTTTTAAGAATGAGGTTAAACAACAAAGAGTCATTGGTTAGCAATATTTTTTTTTTTTTTAGAGCTCTGGATATTCCTGTTATCTGTATGAAAATAAGTCTTATCATAACCCCACTTATTCATCTCTGGCAAGAGTTTCTGGTTTCAGGTACATGTGTAATTAATGATGCATAAGGTATCTCAAAGGCAGAAAAATTGCTGGCTCAAGAGCTGAAAATCCCCTTGGAAGAAATCCACAAGTAGCCTTGAATGGACATGGTAGTGCTGCCCCATTACCCATGTCAAATGGTGAGCCAGGACACTCCTTATCAGAGGCAAACACTCTGCAAATCTTGTTTCAGTACACAATTTTCACAAACAGGATCAGTTTGAACTATTTTTATTTTCCTGTTATGTGTTCCTGCCCCACACATTAGCAGCATCTTTCCAGCTGGGATAACACAGCAGCCCATGCAGCTGTGTTGTGCAGTGACTCGGAGCTGCTGCAGCTTGCAGAGGACAAGCTTTGAAGAAACTGGATTTCTTCCCTTTTCCAGTTCACAATACAGCCAAGCAAACCATTGTGCCTGGAGAGCTAGCTGAGACTAGATGGCTAACTTCTCCTCTGCTGCTGCTTCATGATATGAATTTCCTGTTGTTTCCCTCCACTCACCCATCCATGTCCATCTATTGTTGTGTTTGGAGTGGGAGAGAGCCCTTTCTGTTCATGTCCGTAGCAATTTGACAACCATGGGTTTTTTTCCCTGCTTGAAACTCCTTCAATTCTTGCATTAATAGCAGTACCTGAGAGATCTCCTCCAAAGCTTATTGGAAAGCCACTAGTTTGGAAGGCTGGATGAGACCATGGGACTGCTATGACTGGCTCAAGTGAGAGTTTTCTTCCTGTCCCATGACAGCCTACATTCCTCTGCTGAGAAGTGGCTGCTCATTAAACAACAGTGATTCAAACACTGGAACTCTGTCTGTAGCTGAATTCAAATCCAAAACATCTTTTCCAGGAGTCTCACAGGTAAAAACATGTTAAAATTTTATGGTGCTGTTGTGTCTCTATGAACTTATGAGCTTGGACTTGAGATTTAGTAAAAATATAGTTGCTGTAGATCACATTTAATGTATCAGTAGCTCACAAGACAGCTTATACCAGGGATAAAAATCAGAGAACAGGAATTTACTTCAACTACTCCCCAGAAATCAAAAAAGCCTGTTCTTTCTCCTGTCCTCCAGCATACCTTTCCCACCAGATGATGCCACTGGAGGACTACACTCCTAAGATGAAGCTTTTTTTTTGGGTTTTTTTTTCCTTCCCCCTGACTTATTCATTAAAATTAATTTAGTGGTGTCAAGTTTAGTAGCACACAACTCATAGGTTCATAGCATTTCTGTATTTGGCAAGCCAGTGTTTAAAAAAAAAGAATATTAAAATCTAAGAGGTTTCAAAACAACCTTTGACTGTGTCTGGTCTCTAGGTGTGAAAGATTCAGTAGGTAGCTGCCAGAATGTTCAACTTTGTGAACTGAATAGTCATGATGCAGTGATCTGTGTTTTACAGGAGGGAAGACTTTAATTAGGGTATGAGTCATTAAGGAGCTCTATATTGACACTAGGCACCATCAGGAACACACCTGAAGCTGACATGAACTCTGTTTTCTCAAGGTGAACAGTGAAGTGCTGATCTCTTTCATTGCTTTACAGCAAAGTCATAACTTGTTCCCCCAAAAAAACCTTCTAGGAAAAGCAGGACAAAGGAATGCCTAACTGAAAATTGAACATAATAAAAAAAACCCCCACAGCCTCCAATACCCCGGTTAAAATTTGCAAGAGGAGAGGGGGAATGAAATTTAATGTAGAGATGAGCAAGATACATCAGTGTTGCTGTGACACAAGACAGTTCTGGTGTTCTCAGAAAAACATGGGAACCTCCTCCCAGAAGAGCATCCAGTCAAGCTGTAGAGTGGCCTGTCTGCAATACTAATTAGTGCTGCATAGTAGGAGCAGATCCAGGCAGTGTGGCAGGTTGTACCAGGGACTCACTGTTAACACTGTCAGCATTTTGGGGGGTCCTTTACAGTGCCTGGAGTGTGTGGACTGAAATACAATACTGAAGCTGCAGGTAAATTTTCCTTAGCTTTTGGTACAAGGCAGTTTCATATTCCCCTCCAAAGGGCAGAAGGCACATTCAAACACAGAAAAGTCACACAATTAAGCATTTTTTGCCAGTGCTAATTTTACAATCAAAATGTCTGTCTCTACAGTCAGTGAAGAAAGGAAAAGAAAAAGAAATTGATAAAGAATGTACCTTAGTATGATAGAAAAGGGAAGCCTTTCAAGAATTAACTAAAGAGCTTTTTCTCTGCTGCATAATAGAAATTGTCTCTAGTGGATAGGGAAATCCTCTAATCTTCATACAATATCTGAGCAGGCTTACCTTTTCTCCCCAGATTCTCAGTTTTTATGCCACTAAAATTCCCTGGGTCAGATCCTGAAGCAATCACTGCAAATTAGCAGTGGTCCAAGATTCAGCCCACTGTACTTGTGCATGAAGGTAGTCTTACCGTACATTTTGTGATGCCATGTAACTGCTTCTAATAATTATAAAATTTTATTTTTATTTATTATTGCTATTTACTTATTTGAGGCCAAATTATTTTATAGTTTTGAATTATATAAATCTAAAATAGAATTACTCCGCATTTACAACCACCCTCCTGGGTCCTGAATTTGTCGTGTGTGTGTGTGAAGAATGTATTTCACATGCTTTTCAAATCTATTTTTCCTCCCTAGACAACATACAGAGAAACTGTGTGAAAATTTCAGTGGATCTTTTCTGGTTTGTGCTATCATGAAGAGTGGAAGCCCCTCTGCCTTTGAGGAGGGCACTACACAAGTGGGAACCTTTGCATGTCTGGGAAGAGCAGTGTCGGTGGAGACACCCAGCTCACACATGCCAGCACCTCAGATGCACGGTTTAACAGTTAACCGTGAGTTTTAGTAACTTTTTTTCCTGTGGCAATCTAGAGTATTGAAGAGGGAATCAGGAGCTGTGAGGAAAATATCAAACAGCAAATCCATGTGGGAGAGACTGTTTCCCAGTCAGTCATTGAATCTGTGCAGTTGCTGTCTGCTGCACAGCTCCGTGTCCAGAGTCAGAGTAAAAAGGTGTACCCCTTGTCATGCTGTGAAACCCATGGGGATTTTCCCTTACATTTTTGTTGGCTTTTGTGGGCTTTGGATCAAGTCTGTGTGCCATACATAGCTTACCATCTCCTGGAGAAAGAAAAAAAGACAGTGTCAGCTTGACTGCATTGGTTGACAGTCAGCTTTGTGAGACCTTTGTGGTCTCTTGAAAATCAGTGAGGAGCTGCTGGCGTGACCCTCTGGTGAACTGCAGTGATGGGGGAAGGAGCAAATATTCCAAGGAGATGAACCAGGACATGCACTTACATCTGATCCAAATAACTGCTGTACAAAGGAAAAGTGAATGTAGCCAGTATAGCCAAGCTGGTATTTTGTGACCTTCTGTTTGCAGAGTTCAAAATATCTTAATTTCTTTTTTTGCTGGAGGCTTCAAAACTGGGGGAGGAGTAGTTAGCAGTGGTGAGGCAGGAGAGAGTAAATTTCCTTTCTAAAAAATTTTCTTCCGGTGGAAACAGTGTATTGTTTCTTGAAATGGACAAAGTTATTTTCTAACTTCCCTGTATCCTGTCACCTGGCCCTTCCTTCCTCCTCCTGATACTGCAGTAAAATACACAAACACACAAGCTATGCATTATTTGCATCACATCAGGATTTATATTCTGATCGAAGGTAGTGATTTATACTTGTCGGATTTTCTACAGGCCACATTCCAGATGTGGAATGAATTTTACTGACATTTATTAGTCACTAGGGGTGGCTGATGATGGCTTCCTTTATACCCCTGACATTTATGCTCTGGTGTAGCTTCCCTTTTCCTTTCTGTGATGCTTTTCCTTTTAAAAGAGTTAAAAACAAAAGGAAAACAAAGGAAAAGAAGTCCATTCTATATCTGCGCAAATATAATGGCATGGATTATGTTTATGGAGAAGGACATTTAGAACAGAAATCCCATTCTTCTAATAAGGAAAGGGGAAAAAAAAACCAAACCACTGATTACCTTTGTTAACAAGCTGTTGTTGGTGCTTCCAAGATTTTAATCACCTTTACAAATGTTGTGATGTCAGCATTGACTTTCTAAGCTTGTCTGTTCCAACATCTTAGCTGTAAGTCAATATGTTAATAGTGAATCCTTTACTGTTCTCTTACAAATTAAGAATTATGTGAAATTTTTAATTTAAAGAAAAGGTGTGAGATAAGCCTTCCCAAAAGAACAAGTAATGTGAAATCCAACTTGTATATGGGTTTCTTGATGCTGCTGGGAAGCAGAAGGGAGCTGCTTTCCTCTTTGTGAGTATGGTCACTGTGTGTTTCCAGCCTGCAGTCTGTAATGGTGTAGAAATGGGTGCCAAAATTTAGAGAGCAAAAGAAGGAGTGAACATGGAGAAAGTGGGTCGGAGAAGGGTGAAGAACTCCAGAGAGAGGAAATTCTTTTGGTAAAATCAAACAGATTTGGTAGATTGAAATTGGATTGCAAAACCAACCTGCATTATATAGGGGTTAATTCACCAGCCACTACTTCTCCCAGTTCGAGATTTGAGAAGGTCTTTTGTTTGCTCACACCTGACAAGCCAAAGACTAAGATGGGTCTGTTATGGCTTGGGACCCCATATCTGGGTTTGCTAGGACAGGTCTAATAATTTTTTTCTTTCAAACTAAAATCTAACTGTATAATTCTGATACAAACTAGGTGCTTGCTGACAGCCAGCTGATGCTTTACTTTCTGCTTGATTCTACTGTGCCAGTACCTCATTTCTTATACTGCCTTTCAGTGGGGAGATGAGCTGCCACAAGTGTGATTCCCAATGAAATGGGTAAGAGAGTTTCCATGAATAATGATGGGGTTTGGGTCTGGTTCTGTGCCATTGACAGCTCAGAAATGGTGACCACAAGAGACAAGCAGACCAATTTTGTGGTATAGCTTCTTTAAGAATGTAGCATCAGATTAGGTGGAGTAAATCTTGTGGAAGTAGAAAATAGCTTGCCAAAGTTTTTCAGGGATGAACTCAGTGTGAGAGTATGGGATAAGTATAAACAAATCAGTAAATGAAGAAGCAGCTGGAGCAGGTAAGAGTAACAGCTCAGGGAATTATTATAAGACATGAGAAAGCAGACAGTGTATGTGAAGGGTTTAACTCTGATGGTCCCATTAGCTACAGGCAATACTGAGTTTAAAGAGCCCAAAGGCCCTGCAACAGCTAAGATCAATAGGAGTCTGTTCTCTTTGGTATTTATTAGATGAAGGGTAGGTTAATGGATTAACTTGTCAGATTAATTTGATACTTGATTAATATATAAATACTAGCTCTTACAGGGACATATTACTTGACTCTTTTGACTATAATCTAGTACATTCAAATAGGGCAGCTCTTTGCCTTTTGTTGTTTTTAAGAAACATAAACAGATCACGCAAGGTGATCTGGGAGTCATGTGTATGTTTGTGATTTCGATGAGATTGTTTTTCATGGCCAATACCCTAAACAAAACAATAAGCAAAAACCCCCAAAGCAGCTAATACAGTCATTTACCCTTACAAGATGGACTCAAAACAAGCAGGCTGCCACATGGGGCTTGGTTCACTGATTCACGTAGACCAGTGTGAATCCTTGTTATTGTTTCAACAGGCACTAGATCAAACCTCAGCTTCTCAGACTCTGTGCTCCAGCTCAGCTGGTTAAGTTGCTTTTCCCTGCAGTTTGTGGTTAAGAATTAGGGCCAGTATTATGCACTTGGCAAAGCAGATATTTGACTGCTGGGTGTAAAAATTATTATGATGATGGTGTTTAGTCAATGAACATCAGGACACAGGACAGGCAGGCTGGAGTCATGGAAGGAGGTGGGATACTTATAGAAGGGAAAGGAAAAACAACATTGCTAACACCATGCATCTCATCACCTCAGCTGCATCCCCTGGAACAGCCCTGAAGCCCTGCTGAGCCTCTTCCCTACCACATCCATCACCTGAAACCAGAGAAGCCACCTCTCAATCCCCTCTGATGGGGCACACACCTCTGTTCCCTCTTTGAAAAGTCTTGAGCAGATCTGGGTTGGAATCTGCTGTGTTAAAATCAAGGCAGGACAGTGGAGTTTATCTGAGCGCACTCCTCATCCCTTTTATTTAAAACAAAAGGCCAGTAGTGTGCAGTCAGTGATGAATTATTTCTTTGGTTTTGGACTAACGACCTGTGTCAGAAGTGTTGAGAATCCCAGTTCCATTAACAGCTGGGTCAAGGTGCTGTGTGCTTTAATCCTGTATGTTTTATGTATTAGCTCTGTCACATCTATGATGCTACAGCTGTGTTTAGAGCCATCTGTATGCCTGGTGTGTTCTCCATATTTTTCCCTCACTGTGTGAAAGTCAAGATAATGCTGCCTTTAAAAATATGCTCTTGAGATCCTGAGATCTTCAAGTCTGAAAATGAGGAGTGTTGCTAGAAGGGGTTGACCAGGTTTATGCATTTGATGTGAAAATTGCAGCAAGGCAAATATCCTCAGTAATCGCCAGAGGACATTCCCAAGGCAGGAAGAGCAGCAATGGGCCAGTCTCACTGGGATACTGCTGGGAGCAGCCAAAGAGCCTGGGGAGATTTTCAGCTCCCAAAGTGAACACACACGAGGCAATGCCTGCCTACAGCATGCATGCCAGGCAGTGATGGATGACCTGCAGTCAGGAAGCACACTGGGGCTCCTGAACTAGCCCTACTATCAGGACGATGGCAGGGAGCTCTGCTGAATCCCAAAACTAATAAAGTTTGCTGGAGTTTGCAGGTCTCTTTAGCATGGTCGTATCTATTCAGGAACTATGATCTCCTGTGGGATATTCCCAGAGTTCCCATTCTCCTCAGCTCTGCAAGATCCCGTGTCCATGTCTGAGCCCTCTGCTTTTGCATTGGGTTTTTGTGGCCAGGTTTTGGTAGTGGGTGGCTTCTTTGAAAAGCTGCTAGAAATTTCCTCCATGTCTGACAAAGCCAATGTCAGCTGGCTCCAGGATGGACCTGCGCCGGCCACGGCTGAGCCCAGCAACGATGGTGGTAATGCCTCTGGGATCACAGGTTTAAGAAGGTGGGGAAAATTGCTGCTCAACATCAGCCAGAGTGAGAATATGTGAGGGAAACAGCTCTGCAGACACCCAGGTTGGTCAAGAGGCGGGAGGTGCTCCAGGAGCATCCCATGATGCAACTTCTGGTGATGCAGCTGTGCCCCTGCTGCCCATGGAGGTCCACAGAGGAGCAGAGATCCACCTGTGGCCCATGGAGGAGCCCACCATGTCAT
Organism: Haemorhous mexicanus; assembly: GCF_027477595.1. Lineage (NCBI taxonomy): Eukaryota > Metazoa > Chordata > Aves > Passeriformes > Fringillidae > Haemorhous > Haemorhous mexicanus. Next base: position 147,626,266 of record NC_082341.1, read on the forward strand.
GGTAGGACATATCCTATGAAGGCAGTTGCTATGAGGGCTAAGAGAAGAATGACTGACATTTCAAGTCCCTTTATTTAGGTATGATCCGTAGTAGAGTCCTCGGCTGATGTGTAGGTAGATGCAGATGAAGAAGGAGTCTCTGTTTGCATGGAGGTTGCGGATTAGTCAGCTGAATTGTACGGCTAGGTTGGTGTCTGCTGTGTAGTGTATGGCTAGCAGAAGACCTGTAACGATTTGAGTGATTAAGCAAACGCCTAATAGTGACCCAAAGTTTCATCATGTTGAGATGTTTGATGGTGCGGGGAGGTCAATTAAGGCATTGTTGATGATTTTTAGGATTTGGTGGGTTTTATGAAGATTCAGGGCCAATAATTGTTTCTGTGTACGGATTTGAGGATGATGAGAATGGATAGGGCGAATGATCCCAGGTAGGCTTTGATTAGGCCAGAATGGAAGGTGGTGGCAGCTTTGGTTGCTATCAGTTGTAGGCTGGCTAGTCCTTCTGGGCCTAGTATTTTGTATCAGGAGAGATAAGTCATGTGAGAGGCAATGTTTTGTCCTCTGTTAAGGAAGTCGGTTATGCTGAGGTGGTGGATTAAAGGGTTAAAGTACCCTGGGGATGTAGAGAAGTTTGAGAGGGAGGTTTGTTTTGTGGTAAGTGTTTGAGTAATTTTTGAAATTTCTAGGGCTAAAGCAATTCCTAAGAGCAGGTGGATGCCTGAAGGAGGGTGAGAGTCTCTGGGAAGCCCATGGTGAAGCAGGCTTTTGGCAGGATCTGTGGCACTGTGGAGAGAGAACCCCATGCTGAACCAGGTGTGCTGGCAAGATGTCATGGTTTGACTCTGGCACAATGCCAGTGCCCCTATGAAAATGCTTTCTACTTGGTGTCTGCTGTGAGATGTGATCAGAAATAGAGCAAAGCAGGCTCTAGCTTAAGAATAAAAGGGAAAAAACTTTATTAACTTACAACTATATATAAAGAGAAACATACAGAACTCAGAATGAAAACTTTCCAAAAACATTCTTCTCCCCTCTCTCCACCAAATTTCCAGTACATCTACCTTTCACATCATCAACTCTCAGTCTATCACTACTCTTTAGATAATCAATTCTCAGTTCATTAAGGAGAGAGGAGTCTCTCTTGTACCATAGGCTTCCCCTGGAAATATAGTTCAAACTTCTTGTGTTTCCATGTCACACATAGCATTGCTCAAGAGATCATCTGCTATCATGACATCTTCTTTCTATGTCTAATGCTCTCACTACTGCACATAGACTAGAGCTGCTTCTAATGTTTTTCTTTTTAAGGATGCTTTGTTCAGTTCTAAGAAAAGCAGAGTCTCTCACTTTTAGGACGCCTGTCACTCCTAAATTTCACCTCTTGAGGCTGAGAGGTCTCGAGAACAGAGATCATCTTCTTCTTCTTCTTCTTCTTCTTCCTTGAAGACGGAGAGCACCACCACCACCCTCCTCACCTGTCGTCTCTGTTCACACCACTCTTTTGCATAACATCACTGCACTCTCTTGGCTCTGAGCCATTGCCTCCCCCCTAAATGCAGTCTCTGTGTCACAGGAAAAATAGTTCTGTCCATGGCTATACAAGAAAAGTCTAGCCAAAAGCCACTCCATCATCTCCTTCTTCTTAAGATTCTTCTCAACTTCTCTCATGCTGAAGCAGCAAGCTGTCGGGGGGAGGTTTGTCCTCCCCCTTTCGCCTGGCAAGCAACCAGCACACTGCTTGCAGCAGAAGCACTCTCGGGTCTTACCCGAGAGAGCGCCTAGGGATACAGCCCCACGCTGTTGTGAAGGCAACTCCCTGCATCGGACGGGGCGCGCAGCAACAGCCACCAGAAAAAAAGAGAGCTGACTCCAGCCGAGGGTATAATCAGGCCTTACTGGCTCTAATAAATTTTCCCGGTTGGAGCCCCGATCTCAGAAATGCAGCAGCTTTTAAGGGGGCAGGGGAAACAGGGGAGGAAACTACCTCTGGACGAATGGGAAACCAGAGGGGAGTGGGATGCAGGGGATTGACATTAGGGACAGACCAATGAATGGGAATACATCGAGGGAGGGGTCCTGGTCCCTGATCCAATCACTCGACGCTCCAGCTAGAAGTTTCTGGAGGGAAGGGAGGGAGTGCCAAGAGACAGACAGGGCACCAGGGAGGGATCAAAGGAAAGATTCATAAGGCTGGGGGGGAGCAGGGATGACAGGCAGTGGGGAGGAGGACAGAATGAATCAGGCTTGAACCATTGCAACTAAGGGGGGGAAACAGGACAATCCAACATACAAACTGAGAGGGGAACAGAACAACCTAACACAACACAACATCGTGGCCCATTTCTTTTTATCTCATCTCTATCTCTCTTCTCATTCAACTCTAAGAAGAATCAGCATTTGTAAGGTTTCTATCATCTAAGAAAAGAGTTAAAAATCTCAGGCTCTGCCTGCCCAGAACTCCCACACTGCCCTGCCGGGCACCTTCTCACCGCACACCCCCCCCCCCCTCCTTCTCGGCCAGGCCATGCTATCAAATTTCAAGGTGGCACAGGCACAAACACCAGCTCTCTCTCTCTCTCCCTCAGGGGGTGAGAGGCTGCCCAATGCCTCTCAAGGTTCTTCCTCCCTTCTATCCTGCAGGGGCCTTCACTTCTTTTCTCTGTCCCCGGCCCAGCCTACCTCACTCAGGCCTTGTGGCTTCCCCTCCCTTGCCCAGCCCGGAGCCGGGCAGAGGAGCTCTGACCTCTTTCACAGATGGAACTCAAGAGAGCTTCCTCTTAAGAGTTTTCTCTGCTTTTAAACTCCCTGTGTTCTCAGAGGCGTATCCATTTCTTCAGTGGCCACACCAATTGCCACTATTCAAATCTGAGTGCCTATTAGTTTGACTACAACATTTCAAAAAACTCACTTCCTCTCAAACCATGACACAAGAACACCAAGAACTGCAACCTGTGCTGAGAACTCACAGTGGAGAAGATAATGGAGAACTGTCTCCCCACAGGAGAGACCAGACACTGGACATGGAAGAATGTGAGGAGTCCTCCCCCTGAGAAGGGAAGAGAAAGACGAGTGGTGAACTGACCACTCTGTGAGCTTCCATTCCTTGTCCCTCTGCACTGCTGGGAAGGAACAGGGACAGAGAATGGTAAGAGCAGTTGAGCCCAGGAAGTTGGGATGGGTGGGGGGAAGGTGTTTCAAGATTTGGTTTTATTTTTCATTATCCTGCTCTGATATAATTGGGAATCAATCAAACCCTTTTCCCCAGCTGAAGCTGTTTTGCCCTTGATGGTAACTGGTGAATGATCTTTCCCTGTCCATACCTTGATCCATGAGACTTTTGTTTTATTTTTTCTCCCCTGTCCAGCTGAGTAGAGGCTTGATAAAAGAAGCTTTAGTGGACATCGGGTGTCCAGCCAGTCAACTCACCACAGCTATTTGGAGACTTCAGTGGGTGCATCACAAAGTTGAGAAGGCTATTCACCGTAGTACCATGTCAAGGATATTTTTGAAGGAAAACAACTTGGGGAAGCCATCTGGGTCTTTACTGTAATCAAAAATAAAGTAACAATACCTGACGCTGTGATCTGTAAAGAAGTGCTGGCAGTAGCATGGAAAAAGATACAAGAGACTTAGCTCTTGTGAGTATAGGCTCAGGGCTTGGGTAATTCTTTCTGCATCTTCTACAGAACATGGCAGTGGGTGTAGCTTTGCCAGCCTTGTCTGACTGGTTTATCACCTGGATCTCCAAGCCCAGGCTGGAAGGACCCCATTCTGCAAGGCCCAAGGACATCCCTGTGCCAGGAATTGCTGCAGTAGATGCGTCCCAGCAGACAAGCCAGGCAGTGCTTTGCTCACTCAGACTGCTCTCAGAGTTGACTGCCTTGTGGCATACCTTGAGTCAACTCTATGCTACAATCTGTATTCTCATCAGAAGCTTCGGAGGTATAAAACACAGCTCTGCCTGCTTTTGCTAGACTTTCCCAGGCTTCCTTCAGAAAGATAAGTGGGGCCCTTGGGGTATTAACAGAAGTAGGTAGAGTGTATTTCTCCCTTGGCATATGCAGCCAGGAGCCAGCCAGCATCTGTCCTGGAGGTGAGTTAGGAAAGGATTGTGACAGAGGAAGATGCAGAGGCATGACCCAGAAGAGATGACTAATAAAAAATGACTTAAGAGCTCTTTTCTGAGGATCAAAGGTTAAGTCTAGGTCAATTGTAATAACTGCATTGCTTCGCCAGTCAGGACATGTACAATGTCCTAGAGGAACATCTGAAGCATATTCTCAAATGGCATTAAAGTGGCTGCCATTTGCAAAGGATTGGCAGGTATAGTTTTACACCAGCCCCAAGCTTCTCAGGAACAGGGTCACAGAATTATTTATTTTCTCAAAACCTCCCCAGTGAGCAAGGAACTTTCCCTGGGTAAAGCCAAGATCACTGAGTTCCCTGAAAACACCCTCCCCTTCAGCAGCATGCCTTGGAAAGCATGGCAAGATAAATGGGGAAATGTTCCCACTCCCATGGCTTAGACTATTATTGCTGCTCAATAGAAACTAAGCAGAGTCTATTTACTTATCCTAAAAATGGATAAAAGAGTGCAGGAATAGCAAAATGTGGGGAGAATTGATGAATAAAACAAGTAGGAGTCTGCCTGTCTGCACTATGCAGAGTAATGCTGTGGAGAGATACCCAAGCCAATGCAACATAAGCTAACCAAAGAATCAGAAGTAGGGCAGCATCCTATACTGAAAGATTTTAAGCACCAGGATCCAATTCAACTCCCAGGCATCCTTTGTTCTCTGCTGCAAAACTTGGCAATGCTGCTGCATGTTTGTTTCACACACTGGTTTGGGAAGTGCTGATTCAATGAGATGTTTTTCCTGCCAGTGCCTGAGCTTGCTGCCTCACTGCAAATGGGAGTTTAGTCACGGCATTTTGCCTGACACATACCTTCCCACCCACTTGTCATTATCAGTTTAAGTATTTCCGTCTCACACAGGGGTACATAGTAAAAATATATTACAAAGGATAAAAAGATTTAGTCATCATCAGGAGTTCAGTTAAGCCTACATTGTTGGATGCTCAGAAGAAATAAGGTTCTTAATTGGATAGATTTCTATTTGAAAAACCAGCATGGTTTGATGTGGAGCTTCTCCTAATGAAACAACTGTCCAGAAGAACCAGTGGGCAGCACAGGGAGTGGCTAACTAGTCACTAGAAAACCCTTCTGCTCATCAGCTACTTACCATTAACTTTTTAAGGACACTTTTTTTTTCCTGGGCAACGTATTAGCACTATTAGACACTGCTCATTTGCACATTAATAGGGGAATATGTTTCATTTTGGGCCAGCTGGATTATAACTGTGCATTTTCAAGGTGAGCTATCCACAAGGCTGTTCCTTGTGTTTGATAAAGAAGATGAGTTAATAGCTAGATGGAGCTCTAGTATGGACAATTCTTCTGAGTTCTCCCTTATTGCTTATGCCCATTTGCTTTTGAGCAACCTTTTATTCAGAAAACATCCCACCTGTGCTTGTGTAGTGTGTGTTATATGCGAAGTGTGGGGCAAAGGAGAAACATGGATAATTCTCACTGTAAGCACTACATATGGTATGAGGGAAAAGGTCCTGTTCTCTCATTCCCTATGGCACTAAACTGGGCTGGGGGCCTTGCTGGGAGCAGCTCTATTTTGCTGTGAAGCTGTGATAATTAAAATGTCACTTAAGTTTAATTCTCCTTCACAGAACTATTATATGAGACTTTTCAGACCTTTATGGGGAGTTTTTGCTTCTGTTTACTCCAGTAAAACAATATTTGGCCACTGCTGAGTGCTTTCCATAATCCTCTTATAAATATCTCTGAGAGGGAGTCAAGAGTAGTTGAGAATTTTTTCACTATGTGTGGCATTCAGAGGATTATTTCAGATTTTAAAGCAAGTTAAAACTTGGCTTCAGACATTATGATAAATGAGGTAGAGAACTGAGACCATTACCCATTTTACTGGGCTGCTTTGGGAACAAGCAGGTATTTAGATCTTTTTTTGTTATTTCAATTTATCCAAAAGTATCATTTTATGGTGCAAGTGAATTTCCAACCAAAGGCTCTTTACCAATTATGTATGACACATACTGACCAAAGACATTGATAATCAGAAATCAGTGTGTGTATTGTTTTCCTGGCCACTTGAACTGCATTTAATTTTCTCTTTTTTTTTTCTTTTTTATTTATTTTTTAAATTTTAAAATAGTATAAATTTTATAATTTGCAGACCCTCCAGCAACTTCATGTGAGAAATTACCTACTCATGAAGGAAGAAGGATATGTGTGTAGGAAACACTGACGACTTAAAAAATTAGAAGACATGTAAGTCCTGTTCTTTATCCTTTCATGAAAGGAAATAGAGAATCTAGAGATAAATTTGTCTCACACAGACATGTTGAGTTGTATCAATCCCAGAAGTCCTTCCTGCCTGTCAGAGAAATGACATGAGAAAATCTAAAGCACTTGAAACATTATTTGCTGCTGATCAGATTTCATATATGTATAATTTTATAACATAAAGTGTTCTTGTACTCCACTTGTCTAAGTGCAGTACTGCTTATGATGCCTTTTATCTTATACAACTGTCATCTGTTCATGGGTGAAAACACTGACATTTCATTCTGGGGAATTTCATTTTCCCAGCCAGGATCAGGTTTGGTGAATTTAGTCCCTTACAAACCAGTGTGCCATGAGAGCTCACTGCACTGCCTTTGCATTGTCTGAAATGTGCCTGGGAGATTTTTCCACTCTTTTCCATTGTGTCCTGCTTGATAATCTCCTAGAACTCAAACATTCAGGTGACTGAATGACTCAAGGGTCACAGCCAGTACCTCTAGGGTCTCATTTGAGTACACAAGGGATTATGATTATAATTTTCTGCTGGCTAGAGGGACGTGATGAAGGCTTCAGGGTCCTGAGATCTTCCTAGAAAGTTCCCTGATTTCTGATAAGCTTCCTACTAAGAATAATACCCAAAGAGTGTGATTAATTTATTTATCTTTTTAGTTCCACAACCCTGAAACAAGACCATAGGGAATTATTGTGGATGGTGGCAACATGGAGCTGAAAGGATGTTACCTGATAGGTACAGATAGCCAAGGCAGGATCTCCTATACCCAGGCCACTCCTGACAAATGTGAATCTGCCTTGTTTTTAAAGACCTCCAGTGTAGAGGTGTCACAGCATCCTCAGGCAATTCCTGTTCTTTGCTGTTCTTATCATTAGAAGTGTTTCCTAATGTCTGACGTAAATCTTCCTTGCCAGAAGCCGAACTCATTTTTCTTGTCCTGCCCACTACAACCAGAAGCTACTTCTACTTCAGTAGTTACCCACACACTTCCTTTCCCACCAAATGCAATTTTGTCCTTTTAATTCTGATGTAATGGTGGATGGTGATTATGTTCACAGGAGTGGAACAGACGTGTTGACAAGCATTCCTCAAAGCTTTACTATTTCTTGGCATTGGGAGCCGTCATGCGTAGTGTTACTGTGTTAAATAAAAATGTAGCTGTCTTCACATGCACAGAGATCAGAACAGGCTTTTAAGGCTAATGCAGGCATAGACAATACAGATAGAAAGAAAACATCTAATTAGGTGGTGTACAAAAGGAAGAAGGCAATTTTATTTTGACTGGTTGTGTACATTTTGTATCTGCTAAAAAGTGTGTTGAAGATAATGAGGGTATGTGCACTTGGTCGCTTAAGACAGGGCTAACAAATCTTTCAGGACTTATCTGTACCTCTAAGCCTTTGCCAGACCAAACCTGCCTCTCAAAACAGCAAATTCCAAACATGTTGAGTACCTTAACATGAGTTCAAGTTTTTTTTCACACAGCCTGGGCTTCAACTGTCTTGGTCATTATAGAACCCTACACTGACAGCTACCTCAGCCTTGACATTTCCCAGCCTAGCACACAGATAGTGGAAGGGACCAATCTCTCCAGTGTTGTAGAGGACAACACTGTAGTTCCTAGATTTGAGCTACTTATCACAGAATCACAGACTGGCTTGGGTTGGAAGGGACCTTCCAAGATCATCAAGCCCACACTGCACTGCCATGGACCATCCAATCTGGTTTTGAACACTTGCAGAGATGAGACATTCACAGGTTCTCTGGGAAACCTCATTACCCTCATTGCAAGAATTATTTGTGTCCTTTTCATATTCTTTTAGTTTAAAGCCAATACCCTTGTTCATTTAGTACAAGCCCCAGTAAAAAGTCTCTCTCCATCTTTCTTGTAAGGCCTCTCTATATATTGAAAGGCTTCAAGGAGCTGTCTCCAAAGCCTTCCCTTCTTCATACTGAAGAGCTCCAACTCTCTCAGCCTTTCTTCATGAGTGTGGAATAGAGGGACAGGATCACCTCCCTTGACTTGCTGGCTATGCTGCTTTTTATGCAGACCAGGATGTGGCTGGCTTTCTGGGATGTGAGTGCACATTGCCAGACCATATCTAATTTCTGTCTGTTTATATCCCCAAGTCCTTCTCAGTTCATCCATGACCCTGTCTGTTTGATACTGAGGATTTCCCAGACCCAGGTGCAGCATCTTGCACTTGGCCTTGCTGAACTTCATGAGGTTTCCACGGGGCCACCCCTCAAGCCTGTGCAGGTCCCTCTGGGTGCCATCCTTTTGCCCAAGCCTGTGCAGTGTACTTGCTAGCCTTTCATCAGGGGCTGTGTCAATACAGTCAAGTTCATGTGACCAAACACACTCATCTCCCTGTGCTGCATCATATGCAGTCTGAAAATTGCATTGGCTGATTCTTTGTTCTCTGTGACAGCAGCCCAAGGTGACTTGTACAGGTGTAGATGCCTTCACCTGGGACACCTACAGTTAGTGACATGCATCCTTTATGTAAAAGGAAGCCAGAAGTGCTCAATGCCAAGCTGAAGCTGCCAATAACAGATAGAAAATGTATGAGTGATAAGGTTTCTATGCTTTCACTTTTTTTCAACACAGGGGTCAGCACAGGCACAGATGGAAAATCTTTCCCTCCATTTCAGAGGTTTCTGCATGGACTCTACTGCAGAAACTCTGCCTTTGAATTAAAAAAAAAAAAATATTGTGGAATCACTATACAAGGGTGCCTCAGACTCAGTTAAAATCTGGGAATGGCTATGCAGTTTTGAGGGCTTTGTTTTGCAAAAGGCAAACTTCACTAGCAGCTTCAGAAATTCATCTGAATGGTTTCTACATTGTACATTTATCGATGATTAGTTTGTCAAGATTTAGCTACATAACAGGAAGTCTCATGATTGTTTACTTGTACAATGCAAACTATGATTGAGAATAATGTAAAAGTATTTCATTTGCTAAGTCCTTCTTGTCATTTCACTTCATTTTCAAAATGCTGTGAGACTCTGGATTTCTTTCCAGGTATTTTTGCAGCTGTGCTTAAACCAAACATTCACTTTCTTTTAGCAACACAATGACTATGTTTTTGCAACAGTTCAGTAAGTCATGGATGTTATCTGAAAGAGTTAGCTAGTTAGTATCTGGTGTTTGTTTAAATGAAAATTTTGTTGTTGCTGTATCTTTTCCATCAGAGGGGCTTTCTCTACTTGCCTGTAAACAGTGAGTTTGGGTCCTGTTCACAGAGACTAACTGCTTTTCTTTGTTATGTTTCAAAACTCATTTTTTTCAACGCACTAAAACTGCTGCAGAAATTTCTACTTTGTGAGGCAGAGTTTGCTGCCCACTTATAGAGCAAAATCCTAAAGTCTAGAAATACAGATGAAAAATTTAATCTAAGAGTTAAACACAGCCATGCGGAAAATCTCAGCACTTTCTCCTTTATTGCAGATAGAGGCTGGACACACTATCACTTTGTTAATGCTGCTATTTAGATAGATCTTCTTGGATGTTGAAGCACTAAGCATCTTGATTCACAGATATTTTCTAAGCAAGGCTGTTTCTGTGACATTGAATTGAACTTGAAATTGGAAGTGTTGAGTGAAGTATTTTAGTGTTTTCTATCTAGCTGGCTGCAGTTTATCCATATGAAATCTGATCTGATCATCGAAGGACCCTAACTGCAGCAAATGAAATGTTTTATCACCAGGAATCTCTTGAGATGACTTTCCAGAAGATGTAAAAGGCTGCTATGATGGGGTGTCCTCCTTATACTTGTGGATGAGATAGTTTTGCTGGAGCAAATCTGCAGTGTGAGGGCATATGTCTGACAATAAGTCCTCTTTGCACCTATGATCTTATTTTGGCCCCGTTCAGCAGCTCCCAAATGCTTCACACTCTGAAACAGTAAGGCATAATAATCCCTTGACCAGGTCTCAGTGAACTGCTGCCCTCTGTCAAGAAGAGAGCAGAGCTGGCTCTGAGTCTCCAAACTCCTCCCTGGCTCAGTACCAAGAAATCCCAGAAGCTGCTGGAAGTTGTTCTTCGTTTCAAGATTACCATATTCTTACTTGCCTCATATTTTGGCCTGACATCCAAAATTAATTTTATCAAATTTACTTCAACTGTCTCAGCTCAAGACACAATCCCTCCCTTGCTGCCTTTGTGCAGGGGAAATTTGGGCATGGTTTTGAGATGGCAATGGTTTTATCTCACTGTGTGTCCTCTGTCAGTGAGTGGGCACAAAGGGAGGTCACAGTCATTAGACATTCACAATGCAGCTTAAGCTAAGGTCCTGTGGGAAAGAAGAAGGGGGGTATATTGGTATTTAGACATCTGAATTTTTTTTTATTCTCTTTTTCTCAGAAAGATTTTAAAGTTCCAAGGAAAGTCAGTGCTCCATGTCTCCACTCTGGCAAATGGTGAGCAGATTAATATGATAGTGCACATCACCTTGTGAACCTCCAAGTGTTCACCTTGGAACTGGTTTGATTACTTCAACCCCATCCTCAGCACTGGGAAAAGGTCTCAATCATGACTTCAGGGGAGAGCACAACAGCTTCAAACCTGCCTTCATGATGCTAAGCTCACTGAAAATAGCACTAAAACCACAAGACAGAGTAATGTTCAAGCTGCTTCTCAGCTGGAAACTCTGGGGAGACAGTAAACAGAAAGCCTGCCGCTTCCAGGGAGGTGTTTGTTTGTGTTTTTCCTAATGAAGCCATTGTAAAGAATGGAGCCCTGCCCCCCACCATGCAATGGCAGCCTTAGCCCAGCCCCTGTTGTGATAAAAGCAGTACTCAGAGAGGAGCAGGATGTGGCAGTCATTCATAACTTCAATTATGTGTTTTTAAACATCAGTAAATAGATGCTTTTCAGAGTAAAAAGGAGTGTGAACAAGCACTCTTCACAATGCTTTCCCTCGAGGGCAGCCAGCTGCTCCTGGCTCGGCGTCCCACTGCAGTCATGGCACAGAGGGTATGTGGCAGCCCTCTTTGGCAACAGAGGGCAGGTGTTTCTGGCTCCAGGACCTCCTGTGTTTCTCACAAAGCGTCTTGGTTATTTCAGAGGCTGAGTCTGTCAAGTGCTAAGCTTCTGCCTCCTGTTGAAGTTTCCTGCTCTGTGCGGGGTGAGAATTTCACCTCTCTAAAATACAGCTGCTGGGATCCGAGACAAGCTTTCATGGCCGCAGTTAGCGTTTTCTATGAGGTATGAGACCTGGGGGGCTTCTTCTGAGGTTATCAAGGCCCTCAGAAATAGCTTCCTCCACCTCTAGCATCAGGAAAGTGCAATAACTTTTTTAACCCTTACCCTAGATCTCCATATGCCAAAAAAAAAAAAAAAAAAAAAAAGGCAGTTTTTTTCCCCTGACATTCCCGTGTATCACACCCTCATTACAACATCCTTCTATGGGAGAATTTCTGTGCGTGAGAAAGAGAAAAGTGAATCTGAAGTGACTTTACTTGGTCTAACTCTGGGCAAAACTTCTGCCAGCAGTTACTCCCACGCATAGCTGTTGCTCAGAGGTAAACATGAAACTGGAGTTAAGATTTATATTCTTCTGTCAAAAGGGCTCAAAATGTCAGAATCAAAAATTGTAAGAGAGGAGCATGGTGTGTGCTGGTGAGTTGACTTAATTCACAAGTTAACAACAGAAATAATTTCTGTGCCAGGCACATAAACACTTTTTGAAAACCATCCCAGTGATTCATACACTGAAGAACATGTTGGTGGCAGCTGGAGTTGTTGCAGTGTCACAGTCACTGAAAGGAGCATCAGCTCAAGTGGTGATCTCTGGGGTAATTTCCCAACTCTGCTGGCTGGAGGGGTGGGTTTACACCAGCCCGTGCCCCATGCACTCATGCCACAGCACCCACCTGCCTGCCTGTAAAGGGGATGCTCCCTCTGGGAAGCAAACTTGTAGGACATGGCTGCAGTTCAAACCCCTTGGCATATTAAATATGTGGTGGCTTGAATTTGACAGATTTTCTGTCCTTTTTGTCAGTCTGATACTTTGAACAATGGATGAGATGAATGATGAATTTTAAAACAGGGCTATGCTTGATCCAGACATATTTCCTTAGGAAGTTTGAAAGACAAACTCTCAACTCTAGGTAGAAAAAGTCAGCACTCATAATTTGGTGGAGATACCATATGCCTTCCCTGAAACAAACACTGGAAGCAGAAAGCCAAGTGAAATCTGATCTTTATTAGTGCTTGGATGTTTGGCATGTGGTACCCAGGAAAAGGGGACTGTTAAATACATCAAACACACATACAGAAGTATATGGTGACACAAAATGTTAAATACTGACAAGTCTCCTTCGGAAATGATATTTTTCCAAGATGTTATTTTCAGGCTGCACAAGGAGCAGGAATCTTACATATCATGTGAAGAAAGCTGCACATTTAAAAATCAACCTCATGATGCTGCTTGTCATGTGAAAGTTTCAGCTGAATGCTAATGAGGAGAATCTGTTTTCAGCTAAGCCAATGTAAACTCAGGGAAACTTCACTGACTTTGGTGAAGTCACTTCAGATTTGCACTGTAGCAAAATTTGATTGGAACATTTGCTTTCATGTAACTTTTGTGGCTTTATTCCATTCATTATATATGACCATAATTTATGGAGGTTCCACATGCACATGCAAGTTAAGGCAATTTGGTTTCTTTTATTAAGCTATGAGTCTGTTTTATAATCAAAGTAAATCAGGCTCATTTGCACACCAAAAAATCTTGGTGTGGATTTCTGTCTGAGGGAGTGGAGACGAAGTATCCTGCTTGCTGACTCTAGCCAAACTATGCATTTAGCTTACCCAGTCAATTTTCATGGTGACTCAGTGCAATTCATTTGCTCTAGTGAGATATGCAAATGTTAATTTTTGAGAGCTGTATTCGAACTTAATTCTTACCAATGCATATGAAATAATACAAAGGACTTCGTTAATGTTACACTGGAGTTTCACCATGATAATTAAGAAGTGAATATGCCTTGACACAGGGGAGAGGAGAAGCCACAAAGATGATCACATTACAAAGTTGTAAATTTTCACATTTACTTTGCCCTGCCTGTTCCTTATCACTCTCTGACTGTCCTGGAGACAAGTGAAGATGTGTCCGTCAGTATCTCTTGGCCTCCTTCCCCAAGTCTGAGTACTGACATGCATGACAGGAAACCTGAGGTCCTATCTCTCCTCTGACCCTCTAAATACCGCATTGACAAGAAGCATAAATCCCAAATTTTTTTCTGCATGAGCTAAGACATGATAGGTCTGAGCTAGCTGCAAACTCATAGTGGTTCTGGTCAAACAACTGCATTTCTCTACCTTAAGGACTGAGTAATTCCTCGAAGGATGGATTCTGTGCTAGGAATTGTAGGAATTTCATTGCTGAGGAGACAGGTCTGTCTGACATTTAGCTGAAGGGAGACAGCCTGCATCCTTTTAACTCCCCTGTGCATGGGGCAAGGTATGCTCTTCTTGCAGTGTGCTGAGTTCTGTTACCTGGCCCTGACTTCTGCACCCAGGCCTGCCCCATGTGTCTCCCAGCGGGGAAGGAGTGCAGCAATTCTCTTTCTCCCCTAAGCAGTGGAGAGAAGGGCTCCCAGCTTTAAAAGGCTTTGTTGGAGTTAGCAGATTTATGTTGTCAGTACTATGAATGTATTTGTGAATACAGCATAGAAACCAAATCTCTTGGAGGTGCCTGAAATCTTTTTCAGTGACACAATAATGCTAGATATATTGAAGAATTGGCTCTCTGTGGATCTGATGTCAGATTGCTGTCATGTCAGGGTGGCAAACAGAGGTGCTGTGCTTCTCTCCAGGCTCTGACATCTGCAGTACCTTTCCTTCTTCATCAGAATCTTTAACCTCTCACATCTTGTTCCCCATAAGGAATAATTCTTTGACACAGAGGCCTCTCTTGGACTGTCTACTCTACTTCTGTGTGGCAAAATGGATTTTCAGTACTTTCCCCTTTGAGTTTAGTATTATACAGACTTCATTATAGAAGCTCTTCAGCCTCATCTTAAGATAACACAGAGAGGTTAAAATACAGTTATACCCAAATGTTAGAGATAGCAGAGATTTTTTATTTGTGAGGCCTTTTCACTCCTTGGGTACTGTCCTAAATGGTCTCAATACCTGACCATTGCTGCAGACTGCATCTCAAAAAGAAGTTTGTTAATGGAAAGGCATTTTTCCACACACATAATTTTAAGATTGTACTGTCTATCAAAACAATGAATATGTGAACAGATAAAAATGAAACACTATAAATAAAACATGGACCATCTTTTTTTCAGCTTGCCACAGGTCAGCCTGAAAGAGTTGACAGCTTTTGGAAAGGCTCTGCAAAACATTTCAGCATTAAACTGTAGCTTCAGCTACTAAATGCCTTTGTTTACCTGGGCCAACATCCAGAACTCATACAAAATAATTATCCACTGACACACAGACTGTTTTCATGCAAGCCCTAGACATACAGCCATATCAGATCTTTATAACTTCTCTTAGAACTGTCCTGTAGAGATGACTGTTGCCTTTGAACAAGGTTAATGAATGCTTGATCCTGAAGCTAATGGCAGCTCCATTCTTGAGCTAGGATTGTTCAGATAAAACACCCTATTTTACTACCGAGGAACAGGTCAGGAGGAGATATTTACAAATTCTGTAAACCTGACAATATCCCACTGATTCTTCCCAAATTTTTAAATGGATGATGGAATGTTGTATTTGAGAATATGTCACATTATTTGTTGCTTCCAGATACTCCTGTTACGTGCATTCTACTGTGTCTGTGTAATAGCAATAGTCCATTCTGAATGGTTCATACCCCCTTCCAAATCTTTATGACTAATATTCTGCAGAAGAATGATTCACTGGGAACGTGGCATTTTTACCTTGTATTTTTTAGCTTACTATTTGAAAAAGCTGAGTACTTTCCAATGCCAGCTGAATAACATTTCCTTAATTTCTAACACTCTACCTAGCACGCTGCTTTTGTGCTGTTTTATGCAGCCATGCTGTGCTCCAGGGATGGCACATGAAGTGCTTACAGCATAGAGGTGTCTGTGTGCGCAGTATGAAAGGGCCTGGAAATCCTCTGAGAAGATACATGAAGATAATGCAGCCCAGTGTGTGGACCACTGGCAGAGGATCTAGTACACCTGGCTTTCTTGTGGGGTCTGCCACAGGCTTCTCATGTGACTTTTGTCAGAGAAGTCACTTCACATATCAGCCTCTGATTATTACAACTAGGCTGCAGATTGGCTTAAGAACTCTGGTTATTAGCACAGTGCTGAAAATGATGTATCAGCTTTTCAGATGGGTACTCTGTATATGGCATCAATAATAAAAACCTCTTAGGGGTCCATAATCAAGTTGATTGTTAATTTCTTTAATTTGATACACCATTATTATAATAGTGATTATTACTGTTAAATTTTAGACTTAGATTTCTTTTAGAGATATAGTCCCATTTTCATTGCTTTTCACTTAATAAAATTTTCCCTTTTGAAAACTACTGATTGTTATCAGTAAGATACCAACTGCCCTGGGTGAAGATGGTATGCCATCTGAAACTGTCACACTACTGATTTCCCCACCAAATATATACAACAGCTGCACTGTTGATGCAAAAGATCTAATATAAATATGAAATGAGAAAGAAACCCAACTGCTGTGTACTATGTAGTAAAGACAAGGGTCTATATAACTGTGCAATGTTATTGTTTTCTATTAAGGGAAAGAGCATGGCTACAACCTGCCTTGCATTTTCTTTCACACACATACAATTGCTGTGATGGGCAGAAGAAAGATATATGTGAATCATGTGAGAAAAATTTTAGAAGCCCAGATAATTTTCAACACAATTAAAACAGGGCAAAAACAGGTCATAACTAGTCTGAGCTACTATTTGTTCAAACTATCCAAAGACAAGTTTAAGAAGAGAATAAGCTACCTTCAGGGCAAGGGCAGGATGGATTTAGGCGTGCTCAGAATGTTTGTCATTCTCAGCAAAAGAAATAACTAATAAGACTATAGCCAATGATGAGACAAATCCTTGGCCTGGATTCCAAGACCCACATGAATACACAGGGATGGAAAGACCCTTTGAATTTCATTTCTCAGTCTCTTCTGTGAGAGCTGTGGATGTTCTTACAGATGTTTCAGTCAGCTGGATAAATGTTAATGCTATGGGAAAGCTCTGTCTCAGGCATAACACTTTCAAGATACAGCCTCAATATGCAAATGAGGTAGAGTTATAAACTATTAGACTGGGGTTTGTGACCATCTCCTATGGGTCCTACTTAGAAACTAGGAAATCTAAACCCTTTCCTGACATGATTTTCATTGAATCAAACAACTCAACAGGGCAATGTACTGAGATGGCTCTTGGGATCATATTTGAGTAGGATTTGCAGGATTTTTCTAGGAACTATGAGGCACATTCTACTACATGGCCATTGCACAAAGCTCACACTGATAAAAACTCAACATTTTTATTCTGGAAAAAATTCCTTCCACCTTGAAAACTTCAAAAAGTTTACAGTGTTTTTTTGGAAACTGACATGGCTGGAACTGGTGCAGGATTTGTGTTGAAACTGCATACATTTTGTAGTATGCTCTATTCGAACAGAAGTTTTATGAAAATTAATGTTAAGTATGATTTTTTCAGACCTCATTTCCAATTTAAATTAAAGAGCAACAGTATGAAGATCCAGTTTGCAGGTTACTTTTTCAGGTTTTACTTGGGTAGAGCCCCACTGCTGTAAATGTGGTCACACCATTTCCACCAAGGTAAATCAGAATGAGCTAAAGACATAAGAATGAAACCTGGAGGTATTCACCAGATGTGTGACCTGTCAAATGTATGTCAAAGATACATCAAATGGACATTAAGTAATAATGCATTCCAAAATCTCCCTTATCTAAGAAGGAAAATTGCTGATTTACCATGCTGTCTTCCTCTAGAGATCACAAAAATGACAATACTTCTCCTACCAATAATACATAGCAACACTATCCATCAGTACAAATACATCTCTCCAAAACCAGTTACTTTCCTATTTAGATTTGGTGGAAATCAATGAAGAGACCTAAGCTTGCTGTGTCATATCAGTACCTGGGATAAGATTTACTGTACACTCCACACAAATAACATTGAAGTCATTAGTTTTGCAGCATAAAAACAGAAATAGTAATTGTAGAAATTATTTTAAATTATGTGGAATAGCAAGAAGAAATCTAGCATACTCCAAATTTATTCCTGTGACTATCACCCTAACAGATGACAATCTGTTCTTTTGGTCACTAACTTTTTTTGGCTTTTGAAGGCAAAAGTCAGCTGATTATGATATTATAGCAGGGGAGGAGAGAGAGAAAAATAAAGGGGACGTTTTTGCACTGGACAACTAAGATACTCTTCATCTCTGAGAAAATGCATCATATTATGCCCTTAAATTTCCATACATACTCAATATTTAGTTATTCCTAAATTATCAAATGCTAATAATAGAGCAATTCAGCCTTCAAACAAAGTCATCGTCCATGTAGCGAGCCAACTGTTTAACTTCAGTGTTGTAGGAAAAATCTGATGACACCTAGTGAAGTCTGATGAAACTTAGTGAATCTGATGACACTTATTTTTCCTCAGAGAATGAACATTATGATGAGATGGGAGGTCATAAGTGTGTGCTGGGGATCAGCATGAGCATTGCAAGGAGCTTTTATTCTAAAAGAAATAGTGGCTTCAGAAAAAAAATGATGTTATCTTAAACTCATTAAGGCTAGAAATAAAACATTTTCTAAACTTCACTGTAGTAAGATACTGAAACTGTTTTTTAATAAGAGTGACCAATTAAATCCACTGTCAAAAACGGTTTATAATTTTGTTGAAGTCACTCAAGTATGATTGAATCTGAAGAACAAAAGTGTGTCCTTCCAATTCTTCTCCTTGCAGAGTTTTGGTTCAGTACTTCCATATTACTATTTGGAAGTAAAGTCCTTGAAAATATGCCTGGGTATGTAAGTCTCTTCATGAAGATGAGGAGTGTTAATTTTGAATATTGAAGATTGTTGTAGTTTAACCCCAGTCAGCACCCCAGCCCTACACAGCTGCTCACTCACTCTTCCCTGGTGGAATGGGAGAGAGAATCAAAATGATAAAACTGAGAAATCATGGGTTGGGATAAAGACAATTGAACATGTAAAGCAAAAGACACACATGGCAGCAAAGCCAAACAAGGAATTCATTCACAGCTTCCCATGGACAGTCAGATGTTCAACCACCCCCAGGAAAGCAGGGCTGCATCACACATAACAGTGACTAGGGAAGACAAACACCATCACTCAGAACGTTCCTCCCTTCCTTCTTCTCCCCACAGCTTTATGAGCTGAGCATGATGCCAAGTGGTGTGGGATGTCCCTTGTGTCAGCTGGGGTCAGCTGTCTTGGCTGTGTCCCCTCCCAGCTCCTTGTGCACCACCAGCCTCCTTGCTGCTGGGATGAGGAGCAGAAAAGGCCTTGACTCTGCTCAGCAGCAATGAGAACATCCCAGTATTACCACACTGTTTCCAGCACAAATCCAAAACACAAATCCAAAGCTCCATACAGTTACTATGGAAAAAATTAACTTTATCCCAGCCAAAACCATCTGGGCTTTTTAATTTCAATTAATTATATTTAAAGATCATAGTAGAAAGGGGCATAAACTTGCAAGATAATTTTTTTCTGCACCAGTTCTGGCTTTATTATATAATGGGTCCTAACACTAAATTAATTCTCTATTCTTTCTTAGAAACAATTTTAATCCAAATTCTTTATTAGAAAGCACTTATGATATTAAATAGCAAAAGAACAGATTCTCATGAAAAACAGATCTGAAAACTGAACTCATTCACTTTTCTGGAACTGAGTGAAGTTCATAAGTTTCACATCTGCAATTGATTGCTGGAGCATTTGGGGGTCACCAGTGATCAAAGGTTGCATTGGACTCAAAGCTTTGATTTGATATGCCAAACCCCTATAACATAAAATTCACTGAAGCTCTTGGTACTGGATTGATCTAAATCTGAGATGAGATGCTGGTTGATTTTACACACCAACTGACATCATTTGAAGTGAATGGAGTGATGACTGGTGTTTTGTTTTTAATTAGAAAATCCCTATTTCTAGAATAGATTTAGCTAGAGGCGCAGGAAACACTGATAAATGCTTCAAAACAAAAATATTCAGGAGAAGGATGGTATTTGTGTTATTTTATTTCAAAATTTCCAAGTGTCATGGAGAGAAAGAGAAATTTCCAGTGGAAAACATTAGAAAGATTTATGTTCCATGCATTGCTTAGGATAATAATGCACAAAGAAAAGACACTGCTTTTTTTAAGAATACCATAAACCTTTATTTCTTTTTCAGCTCAGTAGAAATAAAAATATTTTTTAATATCAAGTTATTTCTGTTTGGGACCTAAGTGAGAGTCAACTGCAAATCAATAGAGATACAGATTTTTATTTTAATTTTTTAACTTATTTTTAGCAAATACAATTTTTTTCAACAGTTCTGTCTTTAATCCCTAATTCTGTCTATTCTGTGATTTTATTGGATGACAAATTTAAGTTCAGTGAAATATCCTGGGATTCAAGAAGGGGCTGCATGTGAAAATGCAGTCTGTAGCTCAGACAGAGTGAACAGCTGATGATGATCAAGACTGACATTTCAACAATATTTATGTCCTCTGTGTGCAGGGGAGATAATATGAAAGAGTAGTACTAAGGGGCCAGGCTATTCCATATACAGGAAAAACCTGCTTAAAGGACAAGAAATTCCCATGGGTTTCCATTCACAACTGTTTCTTCAAAGTTATCTCACTGTGAGCAACAGGTTTTGCTGCTCTATTGAAATTCCTGTGGGTTCACCCTGATAACGCAAGAGATGTGTCTCAACTCCAAATTTCCTTCCCAAGACTCTTTCCTCCTTTGCTAGCTTCCCCTCTTGGCAGCACAGTTCTTGCAAAGGCTGTGTTCTTACAGGCTGCAGGGCATCAGATCCTTTTCTACATCTGAAGGTAAATCCAAGCACATCAGCTGTGTCCTAAGGAGTTATGTCGCTAGGTAAAATGAAATTGGAATTTTCCAGCTGATGAATCACAAGTGTGAGTCTCTAACCAAAAATTGTTACACAGGGAATAGCAATTCAATTGACAGAATGCAACCTATCTGCATTGTCTGTATTTTGTCCTTAGCCTCCTGACAAAAAGGCAAGGAGTTGAGAAGTAAACATGTTCAGTAGATATGGTCATAACCCCTGATTTCCTAAAGAAACAAGGCTTGTGGGATCTTTCCTTTTGTTTTAGAGACCCTATAGGTTTTTTTCTGTGTTTGTCAGCAGTTAAAACTCTGAGATATTTTATGTCCCTATAGAATTAATAGCAGTGGGAGGACATGAAGCCTCCCACTGGGGAGGAGAGAGCCTGTCGATTGGACAGTTAAGGAAAATGCTCCAACATTAACTTCTCTGCCAAAAGTTTCAGTCTCGGCCTACAGGGCCAAGAGCCCCTGAGGATCCATCTGACCATGGCACAACTTCATTGTAAGCCTGACCTTATTTGTTTAAGTAGTCACAGGCTTCATTGCATGCTTATAGAAAACTTGTATGCAATACCCAGATTACCAGGTTTTCCAAAGCCCTCAGTGTAAGTCCCAGTCCTCCTTCCCATGGGACCAAAGGAAATATTTATCACTAGGTTCAAAAGAAACTTTGTAAAACACAGATTATAGTAACACACAATTGCCTTAGAAAAACTTCGAACTCATGAAAATAATTAAATCAGACATATTTTGTAGAACCTGATTTGATTTGCAGTTGTGCTGCAGGTTTGTCAGCCTCGGCATGAGGTGGTTGATGCACATGTATTATTTGCATGGGAAAGCAATGTTTTATATTCTTATAATCTAGTTTATCTCCACATTCACTTTTTAACTGGCTTTCTCTTTGCTCAGTTGTTAACCTGCAGGATTAGTTGGTAACAAATGGCAAATTAAAGACAACAAGAACAAAAGGTCAGAAGGTCTCCCAGAGCTATTTCATATCCAACCCAGAAACTTCCTCTTGCTCCATTTACTCAGAGGCATGAAAAGCAGCTGAAGGTAGGGTTGTGTGCAACTGATGGCATCGAGGACCACTTGAAAATGAAGTCTTGAATGAGTAGTTCTGGCCTTGGTCTGCTGGGTATTGACCTGTTTTATCTGAAGTGAAACTGGAAAGAAACATTCTGAGCTAAGGAAGAATAACATTATGGAAATGCCAGGTTACTTATTGCTTTTATTATTGTATGGTAAATCAGAACAAGCAGAGCAAAAGCATAGAAGTATCCAACAATAGTTTCAGGTTGTCCTCTGATGCCTTTTGTCAATCAGCTATAGTGATTTTCTTCCTTCTGGTTAGTGTACTGTATTGTCTATGCTGTAAACAGGATGCAAATCAGATTTTGCTGTGCTGTGTGTAAATGTAGAAGGCTTCCAATAAGTCTGAGAAATAATCCTACTAATTCTAAGAAATTGCCTAAAGAAAGTAATTAAATGTATTTCTTATTTTTACAGTATTTTCCATTTTGTTAAACCAATAAATTTAGATGTAAGTGCATGAACATAAGGATCCAGCATGCATATTATATCACTCTTCTTGTCTTTTGTAGAAGATAGAAATATGTTGTGGGAAAGACCGTTTTAAATGTTCTTGGCTATTCTGAGACATTTGTCCCTGACCAATCTCAGGTCTGTTTGCTCTCGCAGAGAAGGTACCATCTTATGTTCACAGGTCTGTACAGTCATAGAATGGTTTGAGTTGGAAGGGACCTTAAAGATCATCTCATTCCAACCCCTCTGCCATTGGCAGGGAAACTTTCTATTAGAATGGGTTGCTGAAAGCCCCATCAAACCTGGCGTTGAACACTTCCAGGGATGGGGCAGCCACAACTTCTCTGGACAACCTGTGCTAGTCCCTCACCAACCTCACAGTGAAGAATTTCTTGCAGCTAACCTAACCCTACCCTCTTTCATTTCAAAGCCATCCCACCTAGTTCTATCACTCCATGTCTTTGTGGTCAGTCCCTCTCCAGTTTTCTTGTAGCCCCTTCAGGTACTGGAAGGTGCTGTAAAATCTTCCCAGAGCCTTCCCTTGAGGCTGAATATCCAAAACTCCCTCAGCCTGTCCTTATAGGAGAGGTGCTCCAGCCCTCTGATCATTTTTGTGACTCTCCTCTGGGTCCACACCCTTCTCATGTTGGAGAACCCAGAGCTGAACACAGGAATCCTGGTGGGGAGTATATGCAGATATGTATATATATATGTGGACATATATGGATAGATGGAAATATACAGGCAGTGGAATTGAAAGATAAATTTAAAAAATTGTGCGTAAACCAGTCTGCTCAGAAAGGAATTTTAGTTTCCAAGAAAACTAAAAGCTTTCATGTTAACAGGTACTATACAGTGAACATTTATTTCTTTTCATAGTAGTTATCTTTAAGTTGGAGGTAAGTGTTATAAGTAACAGTAAAATGAGAATGTCCATTGAATTAGTGTGCAAAATGTGAAGAGGCACAATTTTCCAGTGTCAGAAATCTGCATTTTTGTCGTTCCTCAGTTCAGAAGCACTGACAAAGAAAAGGCAAATTAGGTTTAACACTGGGTTCAAATGCAAACACTTCTTAACTTTGCTTCAATAATTTATTCTTTTCCAATATATGCATTCCCCCCTGCTTTAAAATATTCAGACTACCTCCATCTACTGAAATGGTCCCTTTACTTTCTAGTAAATATTTTGACTAGGATTTTTTTAAAATGAAAACAAACACACAACACAAATGATTGCATTTTATCTGGTGGTCATCTAATGTCACAGTCTGGTTTGAATGCAGTTTGAATGTAGTTGTAACACACACTGCACAAACTTTGCAGTCTTAGGGGAAAAACATGCTTTCTTTCACATACAAACAAGTGAAGGCTATGAGAACAACAAACACAAAATGTTAATGACTGTAGAAATGTCAATAGAAATATTGATCAGGAAAGGTCATTGTGTACTTTAAGTAAAAATACTTCCCCAACTAGTACTTTTTTCTTGTCTGATGGAAGGAGGGGAACGAAAGCAAGTGTACATTTTAAAGAAAAGAGCAAACACAACTTTTATGGGCTATGTAATGTATGTAAAGACAACTAGTAAAACATCTTCACTTTCAGATGCCTAGGAAGATTACTGCCTGCATAAATGTCCTTGGTATAGGAAACAGTCCTAACTCTATTTAACTCCATATCTCTCTGTGGATTGAATGTGTTCACGTGTCAAACTGATTTTTTTTTTTTTCCCCACAATCCTACTTTCAGCAGACAACTTATGCTAATTTAGAAATAAAAAATGTTTTTGCAAAAGTATTCATTAGAACCTCTTTGTGCAAGGCATGTTGTTTCTTTGTTTAGACTTTTTTTATCAAAGATTTTTCTATTTATATTACCTCACATGATCTTCTTGAAGTTACTCTTCATGGAGTGAATACATTGTCTGCTTCAGGCAACTAAAACAGTGTGTAGAGTCTAGAAGGTGGTAAATTATTGTAATTTGATCAGCCTCAAGAATGGAAGTAAAGCTGGTTTTATCCTCTGGATACATGCCACACTATGTGGCAGATTTTGAACAATATTGTGCTCTCCAGGGAGAAGGAGATAGTGCGGGGAAAAAGAGGGTTCATGTAAATAGTGGAGACTTCTTAGCCAGAAAACCCAGGACAGTTACACAGAGGCATCAGCACTGCTTCAGTGGGTGCCTGAGCTGCAGATTACTGGATGCTGGAATATGTGCAGTGAATTCTGAATATGCTTTTTGTATTCTTTCTGAGTCAGTGCCAGGAGAAGGTACCAGGCAACCCCTTGGGCTGACTTGTGTTGGCTGTTCTTGAAGTTTTAAGAATAAAGCAAAGGGATTCCAAAAAGTCTGTGCTGCTGCAGGTGAAGACTTTGCTGTGTGATTGGCATCCACCCCATTTTGGTACTGAAAGTATGTTTTGTGCATCATCCTATCCTACACAGGAGCAGAATAAGTGTTGGAAAGGGCAAGGAAGACAAACGGTAGCTTCATAACACAGGAGATTTTCTACCAGAAAAGTTCAGAGATATGAATATGCAGTGTTTTTTAATTTCTGTCCTCCCTTGCCCCCACCCCCTCCCAAAGAAATATCCCAGATCTGAGAAGTGCAGAACTGAATCCAGGGCACTGGATTTTGTATTTATCCCATGTGTCTGTTTTATTTCCGCTCTGCCTTCCTAACAGTTGCCTGAAGGTATTTCTTCTTCCTTTGTTACTTTCCCAGTGTAAGTCTAGCTTCCTTTTCCCTTGCAAATGCTGCTCTTTCTAGAAGGGTATTCACCTGATATTCGTTTTTGGGGAGACTGGAGAAAATAGTTGATCTTTTCTCCTGCTTCAGTATTTGGAGTTTGTATGGTATCAGCCTGGAGACTGAAGCAGCAGATTGGCTCCTTACCCTCCTTACCCCAGGATTTCCAGAGAATCTGAGCCCTACCACCTGCACCCAAAACCAGACAAGGTTGCCTGGCTAAGACTTTGATATCAGACTGCAGGCCTGACAACCCTGCAATCTGAACAGTGCCAGAACAAGATTTAACCAGAATGTGACAAAGCAGCATACCTTGTAGCAAAGACATAGTTAAAGCATTTATTCATCCTGATTTTGCAAGGTATTTATCTCTTGCCATAGCAGCCTCAAGCATTTTCATGTTGGCATTTCTTGTAAAAACCACTGCCATTTACTGCCATAATTTTTTTTTTTTATGATCACTGGATTTTTGCTCTCGATACAGACACAGTTTGATTATAGCTCCACTGGGGGAGTCTGAGAGCCCATGGGTTAAAAATTATAATTAAATACTCAAGACTGCAATAATCACATGTAATTTTATTAGGTGGCCCCCTCAATTCAATTTCTGCTCTGCAAGAGGGATTCTCACTCACTCTATGCATATGCAATTATGTATGAGAATTAGTTACAGTGTCTTCCACAGAGATTTAATCCTTCACCTTTCCCCCAAAAATGAAAATGCAAGAACATTCAACAGAGCATCTCTGCAGAATGTGTTAGCCACTACTGTGAATGGAATTTTGTTCAGAAATATGAAAAAAACTCAGATTTCAGCCCAGCATGAACTAATGTTCTGTGTGTCGTTAGCACTAACCAGTCACTCTCCCTCTCAAGGAAACAAGTGGTACCTTTGCAGCCCTTTGTACTAATTGCCAAGCCTGGGGAGTGGACCTGCTGGTGGGTTAAGTTCTTAATGCAATTTAATTTTTATTCTTACCTTTGAAAGTCTCCTCTCTCTTAGAAACCCTGTTAGCCAAAGAGGGTACAGAGGATATTGTATGTTTGAAATGCAAGATATTATTGAAATATCCTTTGATGTTATTTTTAGTTGATGTTATTTTGGTTGATTCATAAATATGTTTGTTAGGATACTTATAAAGTTTTGGTACTGAAAAGATTAGTAAAATTACTCCTTAGTTATTTTAGTTCTCCTTGTCCCACAATACCCTTCATTTGCTTCCACACTTCATCCACATTTACTGTCCTGTTTAAATAAAAGTGTTTTGCCTGTGTAACCCATTAGAGCTGAGGTTGTAGAAGCCTGCACTAAAGCTTCTATTTCAGTGAAGCTGATATGGAAGAGCTTTATTGTGTTTGTTTTAGTCTAGAAAGAAAGGTTAAAAAGAACATCCACAAGAGTCCACTTTCAAATGAAAATTCCTTTGGTTTTGTTTTCTTTGTTAAAAAAATTGGTTGAAAATCTGCCTTTCCGCAAAGAAAAAAATCACATTCTTTTTTACAAAACTGAATTTCTTTTCTTATTTTCTCTGTCTTGTTTGCTTGTCGAGACAGTTCAGTCTGCTCGTTGCCAATGGATTTCCAGTGTGAACTATCATGATTTAAACTCTAATGAGATCTTATTTTGATAAGGCATAAGCGTAACGGTGAATTTGATGTCATCAAAACAGGCCACCTGGGCAAGGTCTGAACTTACATAAATTTCTTATAAATTAAAAATTTCATTGGTCTATTTATGTATAACCCACACTAATAAAACTCAATGTGCATATCTGGTTAATCCTCAGAAGTTTTGGTGTGGAATAGGTAAATGACCAGGCTTCTTCAAAGCACTGGATTTCAAGAATTTTCCTGGGCCCTTTTCAAATCTATTTAAAAGAGCCTAATGTTAGGCTGGAATTTTTCCAACACCAAGAGAAATCTCACTGTAAACTGGTCTGGAAATAGATCCATTGTGTTACATATTAGTCAGAAAACCAGCATTTTCTTATTTTTGATTAAGCACCCTACACTATTTGTACCCCTAAATGTATACTAGGGCAACCCAGAGTTAAAAAGAACTTATCCTGAAAATCTTAATGCTATAGGCTTCAAAATGACTGGGTTTATTTTGAAACAATTATATAAATCTATAGAAACTTCTTTTCCCTTGGGAAAAACACAATCTGTTTGGAGTAGCCAGATTGTCTATCTCTATAAAGTGAGGTCTAATTATGTGCGTGGGTGAAGCTATAATAACATATTTTTTAAAATATGTGATTGTTTTTGTTCATACAGCTCTTATTACAATGAAATAGTCAGATAAAGAATGAAAAATACTGTGACAGGAAATTTTCTACCCATAGATAACATTTAGTTTTGGACACAAACTGTCTAAGGCTGTATCCTGTTGTATTGCTTGATATGTTTTTCGTAACACCACAATTGTATTAACTCTCACAAACTAAAACCTCTTGAATAAAACCTATGTAACATCTTGATCTTTACTGTTAAGTAAGGGTTAATCTTTCAGAGCAGAATCTCTCTAAACTCTCCAACCTTTGGATCTCCTACAGCACTTAACAACAATAATTAGTTATCATGTCGACAAAAAAATAATTGCTTTTAGGAGCATTTTCCACTGTGATCACACATTTCAGAGCACTTCTCTGAAACATGTACCTCTGATCTTTGCTTTTCCAGATGAGATTGCATGTTGTTATATCTCTTTTATGAAGATCTTACTGATTATCAATCCAGTGTTAGAATTTCCCTGGCATGAATTAGACTGGGCTTAATCCTGTGTGTTAGTATTTGCAAAGTGAGAGGCATAACTGTGTTATTCTGCTTTGAGGTCCTAGCTGGTGCTGATAGGATGCCTACAGTCTGCAATCAGTACCCATTGCGGGAAATTAAAATTCAATAATTATAAAAAAATAAAATATTAACATTAAATTAAATATTACCTAGTTTAAAAATAACATTATCTGTTCTGAACCTCATTTAAAAATCTAGCTCTCAGTTCTACAGCAAATGTATCATTTTCTCCATTTACATTTGTTACCCAGACTCTCTACCAAACAAAAGAACTTGCAATGATTTGCCATGTTTCAGGGTAGCATAAAAGTGGTCCAAATCTATTTAATATGCTTCCCAGAATGCCTGATTTGCTTTTCTAGGCAGTTCTAATGTTTAACATCTCATTTTTAATTTATAATGAAAGGATATTTTTATTCCTTTATCTTTTGATAGATTTAACACTGTGTCCTTCATAATTTAGAACTCTGTAACCCTGCTGGAGAATCAGCTAGTGGATCCTTCAGCTTAATCAGAATATACTATCAGGAACACTACAATGAAGCCTACTGATATACTGAGAAGAATAGGTCTTATGACAACCAGTAACGAAAAGAAAACACCTTTTTGAAAGTAACATATTCTTCTTGTAAGAGTTAGCATATTTTTCTCCAAGATTATTTTAATTTTAGCAGATAATATGCCTTGTTAATTGTCCATATAAGAAATACCAATTTCTTGAACAGAATGAATGAGCTTTCATCATAATGCATTCATACAGTGAATGAGATAGAAAATGAACTGGGACACAATTATCTTGTCCCTTCTGCTGTTTTCTCAAGTTGTTCCTCTAATGTTTCTACACTGATAGAATGCCAACTTTGTCAGTTGTGCTTTTAGTGTTAAACCTTGACTAGAACAAGAATAAAGACATTTCAGATTTCTACAGGATTTATTCTTGTTTTTCTAAAAGTCTGTGTTCCTGTGATCTGCATTTTCTCTTGGTCAAACAAAACAGACATAACATACTAGGAATAGCTGAGCCTGAATTTCACAATTCAGCAAAGATCTTAAGATATTCTCTATTAGATTTACTATTCTGGTCCTCTTACAAGACAATTTTCTAGTTCAACAAGGCAGGACTATGACTTGTTGAATGTCTTGAAAAGATAATTTTATGTTCTTTGTATTCAAGAAGGTTTTTTGGTGCAGTGGCTGTGCTCACTCACACTAAGAGCGCCAGGAGTTAGGTACTGAGTGTTCTCATACCAAAGAGCAAGTAGCAACATGTAAAATGGATACTTGAAGGTGTCCTAAGTTCACCTTAGCCTCACCTAGAATTTCCTCTGTGGCGGATGGCACCCCATAACCAGCACGAACACTGCTCCTGCTCTGCTCCTCTTGGCTTTGCCTATACCATAATTACAACCCAAATTACAATGCACCCTCTTCAGATGTTCTTTCTTTCTTGTGCGTAGCAGGCCAGATCATATTAACATCATGACCAAAGAAACTATTCTACAATTGCAATTGTTTAAAGCTGTCATATGCTTCCTTAATGAGTTATGAAATTATTTTGATCCTGTTTATACAGGCAAAACCCAAATTGTGTCTGTTAGTATAACTACACCCTGGCCAAATTAAAATTATTTGTAAATGTGGAAGATGGTAGAGTTTAGCCAAGGAGGTCATTGTCTCTCCAGTAAAGCGATTGGGAAAAGCCATTTAAGAGTAAGTGGAAAACACTGAGAAGGTAAGTGATTTTCCTCATGAAAAAAATATCTAGAAAAATTTTGGACTGTAAGGATAGATTGGAAAAAGCATGTTGTTAATAATACCAATGTTGTGGGTTCAATCCCCATATGAACCATTCATTTAAGAGTTGGACTAGATCCTTGCGGGTCTCTTTCAACTCAGAATATTCCATGTTCTTATATATAGGTTAAGATACATCTTTTTCACCCAAATATTTTGAAAGCAATTATTTATCTCATCAGTAGATAGACTTATAGCAAGTTCATTGAAAATATATCAAGTTTAAATGCATGTCATTCTAGACACATATGTTTTGCAGTTATTCTGCTTCTTAAGTTCCAAATGATCTTTGACTGAACCAGTATTTAAATCAGCAAATAGGACAAGGAGCAACTGCACACTGGACCAGTCCTGTGGGACATGAGTTTCCAATTTATTTTGTCTCTAATTAGAACAGAACTTTGAAATCTATACAGCATTTGTGCCTATAACTTTTTAGAGTTTGTACTGGTGACCTCAGCTATTTTGTTGAGATATTTTGGTTTAGATGAAATTTTTTAATGTTCATAAAATGTCTTCCTTTTACTTAATGAACATTAAATGCTTTATTTTTAAACTATTATTTTCACCACTTTTTTTAACTGCTGTGTTTACCACTACCTTTTTCCCACAGTGGCAAGATGCTTTGGAGAGCCTTATACTTGGAAATCTTAATTTTTCATTCTTTGAAATCTGAGTAACCACCAATGAGCCACATGAAATCTACAGCCTGTTGTGGGAAATAGGCTGTTCCTGGGAGCCCAAACTGCAGGATTGAAGGGAGACCTAGATTAGACCTCATATAAATCAGTATGTTAATAGGGAATGAAGGATAATGATTTATTGCACTAAAACAAAATAAAATATTTGGCTTATTAAAAAAGAAACATTCTGATTAAGTTTAAACAATTTATTAAAAACATTTTAACTGGGGAGATCTAAATAGAAATATTTTGAGTTTACTAGACAGGAGTTGAATTACTGAGGTTTCAAGAGGAAGTTATCCTGTTCTATGGAATCTTGTAGATTGTTTCCACCAAGAATTCACCTTTCTTTGTAACACCAGAGAATCTGAACTTTAAGTCCTCCTGCTTCAGGCTTTAAACCACATTTCCTGTTCCTTTGATTTTAACTATACCTTTGGAATAGTTTGCACCCAGCTAAACAAATTCTGGGCGCACTAAGGACATGTTGTGTTTTGTGCTGAGAAGCATCTGGAGCAAGAGATAAACCCGTGTTGCAACACAAGGTTGTCCTGAGGGAACAGACTCCACTGCTGAATAAACCTTTTTTCATTCTTGTTAAGGCACTGCTTTCCAGTCCTCACTTTCATCGCATTTGGTGCACCATGGATTTGAGTCTCTTTGTATTTGATATGGGGAGGAGACTTTTTACAAAGGAAAAATAGCATCAAGAACCATCAGGCATAATCATGTCAGTGTAATTCTTACACAGCAACAAGCTTAGTGATTCACTGTGTTTCATGCCAAACACTTTGAATCAATGTGAAGCAAGCAAGAAAAGTAATCCCACCCTAGAACATTCCTCCTGCCATCAGTGCTCCCCCAAAAATTTTTTTTTGAAAACTCAGGTTCACAGAGCCAGTGAAAGCTACAGATGCTCACACATGTTCCAGGCTGTGTGGAGGTTTGAACAGTCATGATCCCTGCTCTGGGTAACTTTTGGACAACTCTTGCAAGGGCCTGTTTTGTGTCTGCACATCTTCTACTCATCATTTACCAGGCAGTTATGGGACCAGAACAGAAAAGAAGACACTTCCAGCATTGCGCACAGCTAACAGAATCAGAGTGAATGAAATATGTACCTCTGTGCTTTCGAACCTGGCTGAGTCTTTGCACAAGGATTCTGACCAAAGGGCTTCTGCAAGCATAATCCCTTGACTCAACTCCAACATCAGCTTCAGAGGAAGTGCATGACCCTTGCTGACATATTTTTGAAATAAACAGGATGGTCTCCTTTTCTGCTGTTTTGATCACCTGCAGTGCTCTCTATGGCTGTTGCTCCCTCACCTGCCACGTTCTTCCCTTGGTTAGGCTGGAGCTCCTGCCCCACCCTCAGTGGTAGCACCTTTCTCCCTCAGAGATCCCTCCCAGCTCTGAGTCACAGCTCTCCAGGAAGCAAGCAGAAACCAGTCGTATGTCCCAACTGGCACGCAGGCATTTATCACCTGCAGAGATGCACATTTTTAAACTCTGGAGGTTAAACTCTTATCACATCCTACACTTCCAGCACAAGGAAAGATGGTAGTTTCAGCATTGCATCAGCATAATGCATATCTAATTTATCTTTAGGGAAAATGATGTCTCTCGCCCTCATCACAGAGAATGGGGGAAAAGTTCCTGTTCCTCCTTTTGTTATTGCCATGAGTCTCTTAGGTTCAGTTAAGATAAAGCACAGGATTATAGGGCCAGGCTGAGGCTGAGCCACTGTTTTCATTTCACTCAGCTTCTGAGACCCTGTAGGAACATAACATAGGCTTAAGAGTCCGGTGAGTTGACAGGACACAGCAAGACAGGGCACATCAGCACACCTGATAGAATAGCAGCACTGGAGATGTCATTGTAGTAGTGACACTGTGAAAACACAATGTTGACAGGGCCTGTAGTAGCAAAAGATGAGAAAAATCAAGAAGAGACCAGTGCTTGACATCTGGGAACAGGAGATGCAGAGAGCTTCCTTTCAGTCATGATACGCAATTGCAAAATCAATAGCGGAGGTTAGCAGGGACCTCTGGGGGTATTCTGGTCTAATCCCTCTTCTCAAGCAGGGTGACCTAGAGTTGTTTGCCCAGATATTTATTTGGTTTAAATATCTCCAAGGATAGAGACTGCAATCTCTCTGGGCAACCTGCACCAGTGTTAGAGTACCCTCACTATAAACCCCGTTTTTCTTATTTTAGACATGATTTCCTATTTTTTTGGTTTGTGTCCATAGCTTTTTCTCCTGTTAATGGACACTGGTGAGAAGAGTCTTGCTCCCTTGTCTTCATTCCCTCCCTTCAACTGTTTATCCACACAGAAAAGATTCCACTAGAGCCATCTCCTGTCCAAGCTGAACAGTCACAGCTCTCTAAACTTCCCTTTGTGTGAGTGATGCCCCAAGTTGTACAGAAGGCCAGCTTGGATGAGCAGGGATCTTCTAGAACTCAAACAGGAAAAAAAAAGCATATGGAATATGGAAGAAAGGACAGGTGACTCAAGGAGTCTACAGGGATGCCATTAGCCCGTGTAGGGAGAAAATCCATGTGGACAAAAGTCAATAAGAGCTCAAGACAGGCTGTGAAGGACAACAAAAAGGCCACTTTTTAAAATATATTAGCAGCAAAAAAAGGACAGTGATGACATTGCTCCACAACTTGATGAGGTCAGTCGCCTCAAAAACAGGGATGTAAAAAAATGGAGACATTTATTCCCTGCTCCATGTCTGCCTCCAGCACTGATGATCAGCCCCGATACACCTAGAACCTTGTCTTGGAAGATCATGGCTTGGGGAATGGTAAACTCACAGCTGACTCTGAACTAGTGTGTCCTGAGAAGGATGTCCAAGCTAGCTAAAGGTGTAAAGAGCAAGACTTACAAGGAACAGCTGAGGGCACTTGGCTTGTTCATCTTGGAGGAGAGAAGGCTGAGGTGTTTCCTTGTCACAGTCTAACCTTCCTCAAGGGGGGCAGTGGAGGGCGAGGTGCTGTTCTCTCTCTGGTGACCCGTGGTTAGGCATAAGGAAATAGTATAAAGCTGCATTGGAGGATATTCATATGGGACATTGTGAAAAGGTTTAGGTGACAAAGTCACTAGAACAAGCTCACCACAGAAGTGATCAGGGCACCAAACCTGCCAAAGTTCAAGGAGTGATGTTTCCAGTCATTTAGTTGAGGTTAAAGTGGCCCTGCAAGAAGCAGGGAGTTGAACTTGATGATTTTTATGAATCCCTTCCAATTCTATGATTCTGATTCTATCATTCATCTTTCTCCAATATATCTCTTTTTTTTTTTTTTTTTTTTTGCAAGGTCTGCACATGTCACCCAGATGTGCCTCGCCAGGGCAGAGTAGAGGATCAGGATCACCTTGCTCAACTTGCAGGCAACACTCTGCCTAATGCTGCCCAGGAGAACAGGCACTGAGCTGTGCTTTTGAGCTCAGTTGGGCTTCATGGGCAGAAAAAATAAAGAGTATCTTTAAATGAGAACTGCATTTGGGCATTTTGTGCCTTCTGCCCACTCTTTTGTTGCCAACTGCCCATGAACTATAACAGAGTCGCAAAGTTTACCTCACTTGATCTCAAGCCTTTGTGCAAACCTGTCTTCATAAAGAGGTCTTGTGGAGTTGGTGCAGCACTTTGGGGTTGGGATTTGCCACATGTCCGTTACAATTCACTTACACTCTGTGTAGATGCTCTTAGTGTAAAAAAAAAAAATGAGGTAAATTACTCTTCTTCCAGCCTGTGGCTTATAGATGCTCACCTTGCCCTTCAGCCCAGTGACTTCTCCTGGAGAAGAACTCTGGAGTGAAAATGCACCACATTGCACTCACATGAACAGTGTGAAAGTTCAGTTGGCAGAAGGTACCCCACAGTAAATGTAAACTGTGAAGCTGAACTTGCCTCCAAGGAGATATCTTGCTAAAAAGCAGCTTGTTTTGCCCAGAAGGTCTGGCAGTCAGATATTCTGGGTGTCTGACACTTCATATCATAGTCCACAAAAAGATCCACACAGAGCCTTTCAGTGTTGATAATGAACAACCCCTCTAGTAATTAAGCTCTGCACCTTTTGAAAACAGTTTCAAGTCTTCTGGGAATCTTTAATTCTCACATGCGTCACCGAAGCACAGGTTCAGTATTCCCACAGAAAGCAGCAATCCCTCTGATTTACAGACTTCCCCACCCTTGGAACTGAGACACTGACATGTTCTGCTCCAGGCACTGGAAAGCTCAGCACAGCTCTCTCTTTCTTTATTTTTTTTTCTTTCTTCCCTAAAGAAAGTGTTTCCTGTCAAATTAACGTTCCCAATTACAAGTGTATCTAATCCCTGGTGATTACCTACCTACCCTAATTGACTGTTTTGTTCCCAACCAAGGCTGGGTGTTTGAACAGACAAACAAAAAAAAAAAGATACTGATTTGCTGAGACAGAGAAAAAACACTTACCTCCAGAAAATATAAGCCTTCAGAAAATATGAGCCAGCATTCTTTCTCCCAATTACTGCTCTTCCTCCTTTGAGCAATTAAAAATGTCTTGGAAAGTTTATGGGTTCCAAAAAAGTTTCATCTCATACAAAGTCTCCTGATCCAGCTGGTCCCTGTGGGATTAGGATACAACTCAGAGTTTTCTGAAATGCATTGGGAATTAAAACATTTTTTAAAAATTCTACCTAACACCAAAGTAATGTGTTTCCCTTACTGTCTAATTCCTAATTTCAAGGTATTAGGTGCTAGTTTTATATTTAATAGGCACATAGAGTTTAACGTGCCAAAAATTATGTGTTCTCTCTGATATCATCCCATATTGGTTTCTGAGGTGTTTTTTTCAAGGAAGAAAGCAGATACCTGTTAATCACAACAGATTTTGGATCACTAATACATAAGTTACTTGTATTCGTTTTGTGTACTGTTCAAAGCAAATGTGGCAAATCAGGGAGTTCAAGATATATAAGCTAACAGGGAATTTCTGCCTGTTTTGGGCTTTATCTGTTGGTATTAAGTTACCAGAAATAAAGGAAGAAATAATCTTCTGATGTTTCAACAGTGTCCTTCAAAATATTCGAGGCACATAGAAGAGCTCTGTGCCCTGAGAAAGAGTGGTAGAGGAAAGGGTGTGATTCTCCTTTGCTCAATTTCAACAGCAAAATGCCTGGGAACTTCACCACCTCCAACACACTGAGCACCATCCTTCTTCCTAAAAAAACTTATAAACACCATGGTTCAGATCCAAATCTGAGTCATCTGATAGTTTTTTACTGACTTGAAGAAAAATGTCCTAATCTACACTGTAGAAGGACTTTCTCTACACTGCAAAAGGAGAGAATTGTAAAAGGTTCCTAAAAAGATTTTTGAACAGCCCCATGATGCTGAGCAAAGCCTTTCACCAGCCTCACGTGTGCCAGCCATCAGATCCAAAGAGACATTTGGGTGCTGTCAATGCACTACGGCAGCCAAGAAGAGCGGCAGGCACCTTGACATATCGGTTTTGTTAGCATAGGAGAGTTACATGAGAGCCTGATGACAGAGGATACCAACTCTGACTATTGGTTGCAAAATGATTTATCAACCTTGTTTAAGTGGAAATGTAAATTAGAGGGGAAAGGATTTAAGTGTGCAAATTATTCTTAAACTTAATGTCTTGTATGGAAATTCAAAATAAGAAAAGAATGGCTAAAAAATTATAGGCTGGTACTAAAGTTCCTAAATCATCAAAATACCTCCCAGGACATGTTTTTCCATGCTTAATTCAATGAGCACTTAAGAAAGGAAAGAGAGGTGGTGTAAGAGGAATGGTAAGGAACCAGGAAGCACACTACATGTGTTCCTGATACAGTCCCACATTTTCGTAGCCCGTGACCTTGCTCAGCATCATCTGTGCCCCTACCTGCATTTACCAGCACCAAGCAAAGGGGTATTTTTTAGTTGATCAGATCATTAAATGAATGTGCAGATGCAGAATTGTTTGCAAGAAATACATATCCTTATGTTATGTCAATGCTCTAACAGATACTGTTCCTTAAGGAAAATATACATGTTTTACCTAAATTCTCATAAAACCAGAATGAGAAACAGCCACAGCCAGAATAAAATGGAAGCCAGTCCTGTCCAACTGACTGTAATGGTATCTTAAATACACTTTGTCCCTTTTTTACAATGAAACTTTTGAGTCATTTACATTCAGTGTCTAGTGCAAAAGAGTGTACTCAGAGATGGTGTCTTGCAGCCATGTCAAAAGCCAATACCACCCCCTAAATATT
Organism: Haemorhous mexicanus; assembly: GCF_027477595.1. NCBI lineage: Eukaryota > Metazoa > Chordata > Aves > Passeriformes > Fringillidae > Haemorhous > Haemorhous mexicanus. The sequence goes on from NC_082341.1 coordinate 147,662,590, forward strand.
TTAATGAAAATAATTTTTAATCCTGATTGATCATTTTTCTTCCTGATATCTTTTTTTTTTTTTTTTTAATATAGTACATTTGTTAAAGCATAAAATTGGTCAGGATTACAAATAACTTGCCCTGACAGCTGGAGGGCAGCATTTCTCTCACAATGAAAAACAATTTGTCTTCAGTGAAGACCGATGTCAGAACAGTAATTAGTATGTTTCAACTAGAGAGGACCAATAATTCTTCAAAATCACCCCTGTTACAGATGAAATCTGAATTAATCTCCTGAAGAGTTTGGATGAAGAGGGATATAGTCCTTCATTAACAAACAGCTTCAGTGTCCATCCTTGGCATCCCCTTGCTACAGAAGGGGGCAGGATAGACCAGCACACCAGGCAAGATCTAAGGGTACCACCAACATCCCAGGGCTACTCCCCTGCTGTTCCTTCTAGGAACTGACTGTCAGGATTTTACTTTTGAAAGAGTACATCTTCTTGACTGGATCAGGGAGAGACATCCTGCATTACAGGACAGAGTAAGTTCATCAACAGGGGTCTGGGCAGAGCCCATACTGCTGTGTTGGGCTCTGTATTGGCAGTCCTGAAGTGCTGGGAGGTGGAAGTGTGACAGAAAAGGAGGATAAGGAAGGAAGCATCAGTGGGGCAGTGGTGGATGGCCAGTGGGAGAGTAAGGAGGGAGCAGTGGGAGCCTGGATTGCACTGACTGCACAGCACAGGTGAGCCTGAGCACACCTTTTGACCTGGGGTTAAGCTGCCTGCCTCATGAAGATGAGTTCACACTGCAGGCTATTTCCATATATTATTAAAGTCTCATTAGCTTACACATACAACCCAGCTCATTTTTGTGTGCCCACAGATTACAGCTGAAATTATGAGTGATCTTCCGTAGGAGATGTGGGTTACATGCAAAATAAGAACACATGGTATTGTCTTCAATACTTGTTAGTTATGTTCCAAAAGGCAAAACTTAGAGCCAGTTTTAATTAACATGTGGAATGGAAAGTTTAGGTTACAGCAGTAAGGACTGAAAAGCTTTCACTTAAATTAAATGTCACCATGTTTTAATTCCATTGAAGTGAGGACCACCCTTAACCCATACCTAAGTCTGAATATTTCTCCCAAGATTTATTTAGTATAACAATAGTCATTCTGAATCCATGTTATTCCTGGAATTGTCTGCCATGGTTTAACTCCAGCCAGCAAGTAAGCTCCACACAGCTGGTCTCTCATTGCCCGACCCTGGGGGGACTTGAGAGAGAATCAGAAATGTGAGAAAACTCGTGGGTTGAGACAAAGACATTTTAGTAAGTAAAGCAGAAGTTGTGTATTCAAGCAAAGCAAAAGAGGGAATTAATTCACTACTTCCCATGGTCAGGGGTTTGTCATCTCCAGGGCTCCATCATGCATGATGGTGACTTGAAAAGACAAACGCCATCACTCCAAATATCACCCCTTTTCTTCTTCTTCCTCCAGATTTATATGCTGAACATTATGCCAAGTGGTATGGAATATCGTAGAAACATAGAATCATAGAATTGTTTCAGTTGGAAAATAAGTCTCAGATCCTTGAGTTCATCAGTTAACCCAGCACTGCCAAGTCCACCACTAAACCCTGTCCCGGGCGCCACATCTACACATCTTTCACCCCTAGGGACGGTGACCCCCACTTCCCTGGACAGCTTGTTCCAATGTTTGGTAAACTTTTTCATGAAGAAATTGTTCCTAGTATCCAATCCACACCTTCCCATGTACAACTTGAGACCATTTCGTCTTGTCCTTTTGCTTGTTATTTGGGAGAGGGGGCCAATCCCCACCTGGCTACAGCCTCCTCTCAGGTGCTTGTTGAGAGTGATAAGGTCCTCCTCAAACCTCACTTTTCTCCAGACTAAACACCCCCAGTTCCCTCAGCCACTCCTCATGAGACCTGTGCTCCAGAGTCTTCCTCAGCTCTGTTTGGACTCACTTCCTCTGCCCTTCTTTGGACTCACTCCAGCCCCTCAATGTCTTTCTTGTAATGAGGGACCCAGAACTGGACCCAGATTCAAGGTGCACCCACCCACTGCTGAGTATAGGGGGACAGTCACTGCGCTGGTCCTGCTGGCCACAGTATTTCTTATATGAGGCAGGTGCCTTAGGCCTTCTTGGCCACCTGGGCACACACTGGCTCATGTTCAGCCACGATTGACCAGCACTCCCTGGTCCTTTTCCTCTGGGAGTTTTTCCAGCCACTCTGCCCCCAGCCTGTAGTACTGTGTGAGGCTCTTGTGATCCAAGTGCATTACCCAACACTTCATCTTGTTGAACTTCATACCACTGGCCTTGGCCCATCCTCTCTGCCTGTTCAGAACTCTGCAGATCCTTCCTACTCTCCAGCAGATCAACACACTCTTGTGTATATATCCCTTTTGTCAGTTGGGGTCAACAGTTCCTTGTGCCTCCTTGCTGGGAAAAGTGATGAGGAGGAGCAGAAAAGGCCTTGACTCTGTGCCATCACTGCTCAGCAATGGCTAACCATCCCTGTGTTGCCAACAGTGTTTCCAGCAAAAACCAAAACACGGTCCCATACCAGCTGCTATAGAGAAAATTAACTCTACCCCAGCTAAAACCAGCACATTGCCCAATTCCTATCTGAAAATTACAACCAAATTATTAGCCTGACTCCAACCTAAGCAGTAGGGGAAAGGAATCACTGGGTGATCAACTTGGCAGTCCATTACACAAGTAAATCTATATACATGTTAAGCTAGTGGTATCTGAATAAAATAAATTAGAACATTGTGATACTAAACAACAGGACTGCATTATATTTTCTGCATTCACTTTTTATTTTTGAGAGTCCTAGATGCTGCTTCTTTTGGTTTTTGCTTTCCTTATTTTCACACACATGGAGTATTGGTATCAGGTTCCAGCCACCTCAGGAAGCAATTTCAAAGAAGCTCCTGACATGATTTGTGTACCAGTGGTCAATTGTTCTATTTTCTCACAGAAGGTCATTGCTAAGACAAATGCCTGACAGAAATCTGCAGTCTTTCATCATTAGATTTTTCTGAGTTGATGGATTCCTACCCAGGGAAGCTTTACACAAACTGCACTGAGAGAGGCAGAAAGACTCTACTGCGAATTTTTACCATTTTATCTCCAACTCAATGCTTTGCAAACTGTTTCTCAGCGGGAGCCAGGTCTGCTGTGTCTTGGGCTATATGCTGCTTCCTTTTCAAAGCAGTAGTCTAATGCAGGCTAGGATTTGCATTTTCAAATATTTTTTACTACCTTCTGGCTAAAAAGTTAATGCCAAACTGGTCGTAAACTGAGGTTAAGTCAGGTCTTGAAGCCATCTTTTGGGCAAAAAGATTTCCTTTTTTGTGATGGTACTGTGGGGGCTGCTGGAAATGCATACAGTACAGCAGTGTTGATTTTCACCTTCTAAGGACTTTGTGGCTTTCTACATGGAAATGCTGAGCAGCTTTTTTTTTTTTTTTTAGGGATGTGAGCTTTTAATTATTGTATTAACATTGTCAACTGTCAAACGCTTTGAAATAATTTAATATTCCCAGTCTCCTTACAACCTGTTTATTGATATTCATGAAGTGAATCCCCTCTTGAGATGTCTAGACTGAATGTCAATATGGTTTATAGATGAAGACATGGTTTATAGATGGAAGGTATTAATAATTGAATCCTGAAATTGTTTAATTTTACTTCAATAAAAGGCCAGGCAGGACAGGAACCAATATACCGTTTAACTAAATTGATGTACAAGTGAGTACAGCAAATTGGAATAATTTCAACCATCAATGATGGACAAAAATGATTGACTTTGAAGGCATATTTTAATAAATAAACTTATTTTGTTGTAAGCATTTTCCTGGGTGAAATTCCTTCTTGACATGTAAGACATGATTGGAGATACTTCTTTATCGTGTTTACATGCACTAGACATAATTTACAGAAGATATATTTTAGCCTTCTGCCTCTCCTTGAAAGTCATACAAGAAAGGACTGAGTAGAGACATGTTTGCAAGAATTATCACAGGAGTAATATTTAAGGTCTATGCCAGAAATGCAGAATAAATATTGTTTCTCCTGTATTATTCATAATGTCACAATAGCTGATCGTAGCACTTCCTCTGTCCTTATGAAATATTCTTATCTAATAGTCTAATCAGGATGAGAAAAGGTCTGGAAATATCTTGAAGGAGAAGATTCCTAGCCTTTCAAATGAGAGACAAACTTTTTTCACGGACAAGCTCATAACAAATACAAACCTAGAGAAAAGAAGAAATATTGTCCAATCTGTAAATCACAATAGCTCTGCTGGAAATTTTGGGGTCCCCAAGGTGCCTGCAAGCTTTCACAGAGACCACCTGATCAGTGCCTCACTTGGTCCTTATATCTATAACATTTACTGCCATTGAGGACTCATTGATCAAATATCCACAGTCTGATCCCATGCACACTGAAGTCAACATGACTTTATTTCTTATTAAATTTGCAGATATGGTATCTCAGTCTTGAAAAGATGCATTTATAACTTCCTCAATTATGTTGTAATCTCTGATTGATTCAGTATTTATTGTTTATTTGTATCTTAGGTTTCTCCACCATTTTTTAGTTTTACTATGACTAGAATCAAAGTGTTTGATTGCTTTCATAAAGGGAACTAAGTGTGTTCCTGGGTGAACATGTGACAGGAAGGTAACATTGCTATAGGTTTCCTGGTCTACACAGGATCTCTAATATCATTATGATCTCTTTTGAAACTGCATATATTAAATCCTAACAGATATTCTATAATAATTCTGTGCCAGAGTTAAACAGTTCAAAAGTTAACTTCAGCATAACACCTGACTCATCTGAGTATGAACAAGGCTGAAAGATATTTTTAACTGAAAACTGCAAGGAGACTTTAGCCAAGAGATGGATACCTAGTACCTAGTTTGGCTATCAGTTGTCTGCTAAGATTTAGGATTCCCTAAGAACCTCTCAATAAGAGGCTGATCGAGACCTTCTTTTAGGAAAATACCACAGCTGTTTGAGTCTTACACAGCGCAGGAATGGTACCCATCTTTGATAACTATGCTTTTAAAAGACAGATGTCCCTGTTGTCATCACAGTACCAAATCAGCAATCATAGAATCCCAGCTTCACAGAATCATAAGGGTTGGAAAAGACCTCCACGGTCATTGGGTCCAGCCTTTGATGGAACATCACCTTGGCAACTAAACCATAGGACTAAGTGCCACATCCAATAGTTTCTTGAACACTTCTAGGGATGTTGACTCCACCAATTCCCTGAACAGTCCATTCCAATACTTATCCACCCCTTCTATGAAGAAATTACTCCTGATGTCAAACCTGAATCTTCCCTGGCACAGCTTGCAGCTATTGCCTCTTATCCTGTCACTGGTAGCCTGGGAGAAGAGACCAACCCCCACCTGGCCACAACCTCCTTTCAGGCACTTGTAGAGAGTGATATGGTTCCCTCTGAGCCTCCTTTTCCCCAGGCTAAACAGAGAATCATATAATCACAGACCATGCTGAGTTGGAAAGGACCCATCAGGATCATCATATCCAGCTCCTGTCCCTGCACAGGACATCTGAAGAACCTCACCAGGAACCTGGGAGTGTTACCTGGGAGTGTGCCTGGGAGTGTTACCTGACCATTGCTTGAGCTCAGGCTTGGTTGTGTGATCCCTTCCCTGGGGAGCCTGTTCCAGTTCTCCCTCAACTGCTTCTCATGTGACTGACTCTCTAGACTCTTTCCCAGGTCCATTGCTCTTCTCTGGACATGCTCCAGCACCTCAATGTCCTTCTTGAAGTGAGGGGCTCAAAATTGAACGCAGCATTCGAGGTGTGGTCTCACCACTGCTGAGTATAGAGGGATAATCACTTCCCTGGTCCTGCTGGCCATTCTGTTTCTGATACAGGTCAGGATGCCCTTGACCTTCTTGGAAACTTGGGAACATGCAGGCTCATGTTCAGCCACCATTGATCAGCTCTCCCAGGTCCTTTTCTACCAAGAAACTCATGTAGAAATTTAATTCATGTGTGTGCAATAGTAGCCAAGAGGTCCACAACTTCTAGCTTCTAAACTATAAAATTGTATTTTAAAAACAGTAAAGAATAGCTTTCATCACAAAAAAAAAAACCAAAAAACAAACCCAAACAAAAAAAGGTGAAAACAAAACAAACCTAAAACCCCCAACAAACAAACAAGAAAAGGCATCTTAAATATTGACTACTTCTGTCACACTTATGTTTGTAGGAACATTACCTATGCAGTGATATCTTTGACACATCTTAATCTCTGCTTCAGTGGACCCTATTTTCCTGATATCAGTCAAAGTTATTTCCTTGGTCCCTAAGGGAAAATGTAGATTCTCTGCCCTTGAAGGAGTTTTAGGTTCAATGTTTTTGTTCAGTTCTGGCATTTTTGCAAATCTTCTCACACCTACCAGTGCTTTTCCCTCCTCCATCACTGCAACTGAAATGTTTTTTTCCCTTTTGCAACAGCTGTTGGACATCAGGACAGAAAATCTCTAATATGAGGATTAGACTTATGGCATCATCCTCGGACACCTCCTTCCCACCAGCTCTGACCTTTGTGGGCTGTGTCCTGCTGTCTCTGACCCAAGACAGATCACACCAGTATCTAGATCCTTATCTTGAATGTTACTCCCAGGATGTCTTGTAAAGCAAGCAGAGATCTGTCCTGCTGCATAACATGTCATTTCACCAATTTAACTCCTTTGCCTGAGGTGAAGAGACTGTTGACTTCCATAAGTACAAGAAAGCTTTTCAACACTCTATCTCAAGTATGAATTCCCACTAGTACCAAAACAAATCAATAGCAAACAATGTAGAATATTGTACTGTTTACTTACAAGTTTGTATTTTATTGGGGAGAATTGTCTGTTTGAATCTTTCTGCTGTGTTCAGACGGATGGCTTAGGAGGAAGTGCATAAGAAAATAAACAATTATATTCTTATGTCTATGGGTAACAGAGAACTGTGGCACTGCCAATTCTTTAATATGATTGTTGAGCCTAATCTTTTCATGTCAACAGCCAAATAAACGATATGCCCTCACATTCCTGCGTGGCTGATCTGGAAATGTCACTGTTTATAGAGTGTAATGAATCCTGAAACTCGCTCCACTGGAGGGCTTTTCTTCCACCCTTTAAATCCACTGTCCTTTTTGTTTCTGTCCCAAAATATGAGCATATTTTACCACAAGGTCAAAAGTCATGTCAATTAAACGTCATGAAAGAAGCAAGAAGAACTCAACCTTGACAATTCATTATGGCCCATGCTCAGCTGAATTATAAATAGGACTTGTATTCTTGAGAGTTATGTCTCCTAAGCTCCACAAATAATCATGCAATAGATATCCTTGATTTAGATTTCAGATGATATAGTGTAAATAGTTACTCATGGCATGAAATAAAGAAATGGAAAATATGGTATTTGTATATCATTATGGGATAGCCATATGTCAGCAGACAGAATCACCTCTCTGAGTAAAGTTTGTACATCTGAATAAATTTGTTGCATTGAGAAACTGAGAAGGACAGTGAAAGATTATATTATAGTTGGTTTTGTTTCCAGCTGATTTCTGTTCCCAGCTCTTTCTATTTTACTCATTCCTGCTCTTTTACTGGACAGTGTTCTTGTACCTGCAGTGTGATGCAGATCAGGTAATTGATCTTAAAAAAAACCAAAACAAATTAACAACAAGAACCCCCAAACAACAAAAACAAATAAAGCAAAAACAAACCGCTGTTGCTTTTAAGTTAGATCACTGAATGGTCTATGCACACCAAGGAGAGGTTCTGGTGCTTGTAGGAGCACAACCAATGAGGAGGTTGGCACCCAGACATCAGCTGGTATTTCACTAAAAAAGATAAGAATCATGAAGCCCAGAGACTAAAAGGACCAATATGATAGAAACATAAAAGAGTTTGTGTTGGAAAGGACCTTTAAATATCATCTAGTCTACCCCCATGCAATGAGGAGGGACATCTTGAACTAGACCAGTGTTAAAGCTGGATCTCTCTGTAAACCATGGTCCAAGTTAAGACCCCTGGAAATCTCTCTATTCGTTTTAATAGATTTTTAACTAGGCCCATGACAAGTGTACGAATTTGTGTGTTCTGTTCTGTTAACAAATAATACATTGCTTATTTTATATAACACTTAGTTTCTTCATCCACGAAACATTTAAGGCAACCACAGAAATGTGAACATCATGAGAGCCTGAAGTAAATGAAAGTTGTGTTGCCTATGGGTCTCCTTAAATTGTGACCATCTGTTGGCCTGATGAAACAGGTGCTGAGCATTTGCACCTCCAGTGAAGCACAGGGAGCTGGGTGGAGTTCTGTTCTAGCTGAAAATCTTCTCATTCTTTTCAGTCCATAATTAGCTATTGGCCACTGTGTGCTGCCATTAGTTGAACCAGCCCAATACAATATCATAAAGAAAATCTGTTTCTTTACAGATCTAAAAATGGCAATTTTTTTGAACTGTGTATTATTTAATCCTTTGTATTTGGGGTTTATCTACGCAAGATATAAATGCAGCAAGATACTATTTCTTTGAGCTATGGGCACATTAATTAACAGCAAGAAGTGTTGGAAAGAATTACTATATTGTCAGTCTAACTTTATAGACAAAATATATTCAGGCAATTAATTTTAATATGTTCCAAATTTTATTCACTATGGCATACAGAATGGAAATGAAATAGCACTTAGTTGAAAACAAGGAATAGTTCCTCAGCTAGAGTTAAATTATGTTATTCTTTTTAATTTCAGTTGTTCTTCGCTAATTCCTGTAAGTTAAGACCTGTCACACAATGCAGATTTGATCCAGTTAACTAGAAAAACAAGATCAAATCTATTAGGATACTCTAAGCCTAAGATAGAATTTGCAGGCAAAAGTGACCTTTTCCTGACATAGCTATATTTCCATGGGATGCAAATTCCCCTGGCTCATGCCTACCAGCTGAAAAATATTACCACAAGCAAATGATAGTTTTAACAGAATTGTTGCATGGGGCAAACAATCTGCTGAAATGGTTTAGAGGTTTAGGAAGCTTATTCCAAACCACTAGAAAATTGCTACAATAATTTCTGCAGAATTTATAGTGCCATTGTAGCCAGTTTTTCTTTATACTATCCACATTATTGATTCAGCTGTGCTAGTAATTGTAAGGGATGATATTATAATAATGTCATTTTGGCAAGATGCAGTACTATTTAACTAATACATTATTTTCTAAAAGGATTCCTTTTAGAAACCCTATGGTCTTACTATATCATTTATTCCTTTCTTCCTAGCCTTTGAATACAAACAGAAATAGAAATGGCAGGAGGTAACAAAGCTTGTCATATAATCTCTTTCCCCTTAACCTTTTTTCAGGATGATGCCTTCAGCTCATGAAAAGTCTGCTTTGGAGCAATGTGAAATGTTTGCTAGGAAACCTGAAGCAAAGTAAAATTCAGCTGTTTGCAGCTTTTCCTACAGATGTGGTATCCGGCTCATGTTTTGTCAAAAGGGTTGAATCTTTTGATTAAACCTCAGGCTAGTTATGAATGAATTGAAGCCAATTTATTGTTTTGTATTAAAAGAAAAAGATAAACCCCTGGATTTCACGTGCTTCCAGCTACAGATTGACCAAAATCTGAACTGTGAAGTTCTTGTTATTGCTTCAAAGAGGGAAAATGCCAGAGTTGAAGCCTGGAGAGAAAGGGGCTGTGATGAGCAGAAGGGCTGCAGGCAGAGGGTTGCAGTTATTCTTTCACATCCTGCACTGCTCTCTCTGAGAGAAACTGTTCAGATTCCTGATTTGCATCCCTGCCACAAATGAAAAAAATGAACAAAAGAAGGTGCCCGGTAGACGGCTGAAGCAGTCTGAAAATGTCATCAATCTTTGCCTTTTGATTTTGCTTCCCTCCCTCTCTGTTCCTCCCCACAGAGTCTGAAAACAAACCCACCGTGCCAATTATGACTCCTTTCCATGATAGAGACACTTTATCACTTTGTCCTGGACAAAACTCATGAGCTTGTTTAGGATATATAGTGAATAGTTGCCATTTAGCTTTGTGTTTGTTACTAAAACAGGAGAGTTGCAGAGTGAAATAAACAAAGAACTTTTCTTAAAATTTGAGTGCTTCAAGCATGTTCCCATTTCAGCCTTAGAGCTGGTTTCCAGTAACCTTCATTGGCCTTTCAGAGATAAATAGAAGGTGCTGTAAGGTTGTTTGTTTAAAGGTGTGTCCCAGGAAGCCAGTCTGTGCAGATGGTGAGAATGGTAGCTGCAGATACCAGAAACATGCAGTAAAAAGCCACCTTGGTTTTAGAAGCAAGAACCCACCATGTTGTTGTCCAGCATCTGCACTTGGCAGGTGATTAACTATACAACCAGCAGAGAAAGGCACGTGATGGGCAGATGAGCAAAATAGTACCTAGAAAAGGGGCAAAGTAAGAATCCAGATCAATGGGAATGAAAAAGTTCAGGCAAAATAGTATAACAAAAGCTTTAGAGTATTGGAAAGAAGAATCTAGTCTGTGTAGAGGACTGCCTAGGGAGATTAAAGTAAGAAAATAAAAGTAAAATTTTTGTTTCACTACCTCATGGGAGGGAAATAATAAGAAGTGAATGTAATAGCAGATAGTAGCACAGTTGTAAAAACTGAAGGGGAAGGATAGACCATCACAAATGATCAAGTGAAAATAGTTTAAGAAGTTAAGACATCCTCAGCTGGATTTTACCAATCTCCCAACTGAAATGTGATCATTTACTTTGTGAAAATCCCCATCACACAACTGGAGAACAACAGGAGAGCTCAAAGCACCCTTCACAGCACTTTTCAATGCCACATCTCAATAAGTTTTAGAAAAGACTTCAAAGGATAGAGTGCAGTTCTGGAAATTTAAAAGATGTCCTCATTAGAGACAAGATCGCTGGAGGATTGCTCCTGCATATAGCACAGAGAACAGAGACACTGGTCTTAATCTAGAAAAAGTGCCTGAGGATGACAGAGGAGACAAATATATCCAGAAAACAAGGTAAACTGAGTCAGGCACTTAGAATCTTACAGCAATCATAAGGTTACCCACTGAGGAAAGTTGGGCTCTGTGGGAGTACAAAAGTCCATTAACACAACTGTGGAAAACAGAATAAATGGGAAAACTCAAATGTCCAAATTGTACCAGCAATGCAAAAAAAAATTGGGAAGCAGGAGCTGAGGATGAAAGACAATGGAATTCTTATGATGGTTTCTAGTGAAAGAAGAGGCTAGCTACCTAGACTGATGAAAAGGATGTCAGCAGTGGTTATAGACAGCTAAACTGGTGCATCAACAAGCAATTTGATTTGCATCTGAACTGTGGAATCAGTGACAAACATCCCTTTTAGGGAAGGTGCTCTATAAAACTGAGTTGGGACCAATGACACTCAAGTGTTGAATTTTATAGTTGAGAATTCACAATGCACACAATCAAAAGCAACAGAGAAATGCAAGTGCAGCATCTGGCATCACACACTTGCCCTCTCTTAACCAGAGGAGATAGAATTTTCTCAATGAGATTTGTTCTAGTAGTTCTACAATGGCTAAAAGGCAACGGAGCTTGGAGGAACACTGAAAAGAGAGTGAGCCCTATGCTATCTATTTAGATTACTGAAATGCAGAATTCCACTTGAGAAAAAAAGGGATTAGAGAGGCTGCAAAGGTATGAAACAATTGGCCTTTCTAATACTCTTTCAAAGGGAGGGAATGGTCCAATATCAGTCATAGCAATCAATATCTTGGAGAGTTGCATTATTTAGTAGGAAACAGGTAAAAAAATAAATTTCCATTACTGATGACTGCGGACAAATTTATTAATGGCAAAAATTCTAATTTTAACACCAAAATAATTTTTTGGCATACTAAGTTACATGAGCCATTCAGTCAAGAGGCCAGAATTCTCCATAGAAACCTTGGTCTAAAACTTAGAAGCATCAACCTGGTTACAAATGTGTTTATATGTAAACTGAGACTCTCCCTAGAGAGATGCCAAGCGTCTGGCAGGTGTTGGAGAGGAGGCTAATGGTAGTTTATAGCCTGGTAATATCCAAAATGAAAGTGAAGACTGCCATAGGAGATAACCTTCTATATGAGATGGTACATGGGTGAAAGATCACTGTGTTTAAAGCAACCAAGTAGTAACGTCAGCAAAAGGAAGAGCAGGTGTCATAAAAATGAAAAACAGCACAGTAAAAATCAAGCTTGAGATGAGCTAAAGCACATTCTACTGGCCAGTAAAAAAACCAAACCCTTACTGGAGACATAAATGAAATAGAACAGATTGTCCAAAATTTTCCTGTACTTAAAAAGCCACCCGAAATACCAAGTAGCTTTGGAAAATGCTGGATAAATATGTTCACTACTTGTAAAGAAAATGGCGTGAAGATGGAAAATAGCCATCCCATTTCTGTGTGATGTAGGTGTAGACCTTCATCCCAAATAAGTTGAAAAGTTGGATGGAATTAATGAGGCAGCAGTTGCCCTGCACAGAAATGCTTGGAGAGCAGTTCATTTGGTGTCTGAGGTTCATTGAGATGGTTCTAGCTGAAAGGAGCCTTGTGTGTTGCACACAGCTGAAAGTACAGCATTTCCTACCTAGTTCTTCTAACAAAGAGCCAGAAACTTCTTCATTTTAGAAATGTGTATTCTCTTATGTTAATGAACATGCTACATGAAACAAAGATCATTTCTCTTGCCAGTGACTTCAAAGGGCTTAGATCAAGTGTTGAATGAAAATACACTTATGGTAAAAATGATTGAAATTCAACGCCAAGGCTGCTCCAAAAGCTATTTTCTGTGCTCCTCCTCCTAAATTTTACCATTTTGGTTGCACTTTATCAAAGCCCTTGGGGTGTCTGTAGTGTAGTCTATATCGTGCTTGTTCTGACATTACATTAAAATGAACAGTCCTGTATGAAACTATCAGCACTGCATGCAAGTGCTGCAGCCTTGCTTACACAAAATATTTGTGATGTCTGAAAGTGCTGTGTTGTACTGTTTGACTTGGCTTTCCTTGATAGAAACGTTAGGAAAGCCAGTATTTTAATACTGTGTATTGTTATGAGATTTTTTAAAAATGAATTATTATGCTGAAGATTTTTTTTCCAAAGAGATAACATCCCACAGTGCTGACAGGCTTTTTTCTCTAATGATATATGAATTGGAGCTAACAGGGGAGACAATAACTGGAGGCCTTTTGATTAATCTATTTTCTTTGGTCCTCTCTTTAAAATGATAGATTGGTCCATGAGGACAGTTTGCCATAGATATTTGCAATAGAAGTGTGAGCTCCAAACAAAATAAGGATCCAAGGTTTGTTTAATATATTGTAGACATCTGGTCCATTTTCACTAGGAAATTAGCATAGAGTTATCATCTAATTATTGTCATATGCAAAAAGCTGAAAAAAGAGTCCTGTATATCTGATGACACAGGGGTAGAAAAAGATTCCTGTAGCATAATTTAAAAGAAGAATGTATTTTAGCTCTACAATTTAACTTCAGTGATTCAAATCTACCTGGATGCAAAAAAAAAAAAGAAAATAAGCAAGGGAGAAAAACATCCCTTTCAAGTTATGACGTGCTTGCGGTAAGTCTTTCATAACATCTCAGTTGCTTTACTTTTGTCTGTTTAGAGTTAATGAATTGCCTCACTTTTAAAAAGTAAAGACAAGTGATAGAACAAATTGTACTGGATAGACAACAGCTATACAATCTGTATCTGTGATGGTGATAAAGTTAAACCAGACTCTACTCAGAACCAAGTACTATAATTTCCATGTCTAACTCAGACCTGCCAAATGGCATTCTGCAAAATTCACAATTTATAAAGCCTCTTTGCAAAATAGTGTTATTTCACATATTGTGAAATGCCTTTAAAAATTGACTGTAGAAGCCATGGCAATATTGATGAGTGCAGTTTAGAATGGACTTGACAATTTGTTGAAATGCTGTGTGTCTCCACCCTTCTCCAACAGCACAGCCTGCAGCATTTAACACTACGTAAGGTGTATTTAATTCCTTCTGTGCCCTGTAGTCTTAGCAAACATGCAAACTGACCAAGTGTGGGGAGAGAGGAAATGAGGTGCTGATCTGGGGCAACATGCAACAAATATGCAGCCTGATAATTGAGGTGTGCTACACAAACAAATCACATAGAGGGGCTGCACACTGAAGAGAGGATTCTGTTTGCTTATTGCAAAATGGATGAAGACACCCTTCTGTGATGGCAGGAGGGAACTATCACTCAACCAGCAGCTTTAATTTAGCAAGCCAGAGATGCTGAGATGGTGTTAATCTAGGGCCAAACATCTTAAGACTTTGAAGATAAGTTAGCTAAGGACTTACAGAATTAAAGCACCAAGGCAGAGACCCATCTCTCTTATGTAAAACATCTGGGTGTTTACACTGGAAGGCTTCCTGTAAAAGGAGAAATAGACACCTCCTGAGACAAGTTCTGTTGATCAGTGTTTCTTTTCCTTGGCTACCCAGGAAACATTTCACTAAGCACTTTAACTTACAAAACTGAATCTGGACCAGTGAGTTTGACTCTCCCTTTTTTGTGACCCATTTGACACTCACAGATGTGCAAGATTATAAGGAAATTTCTACTTTCCTTTTTTTTTTTTTTTTCATGGTGTAAATATGGTGTATGGTATTTACCAATGGACTCGAGCCCACTCTGTCCTTTGCTGTAGCAAATCTCTTCAAAAGGAAGAAAAAAAAGTCACATCACATTACTTCTTTTCAAACCATTCACAAATTGTTTTGATCAACCTCAACACGCATTTTTAAGCAAATATAATAATTGGTTATAAAAGATAGCATATGCCAATGGCAGTGCCATTGGGACATCTATTTTGCTAGGAAAATACATATTTACACTGAATCTTTAGACTGAGGAACCCCTTTTATGGCCCACTTTGGGCCATGACATATAGGGGCTGATAAAAGTAAATTTCCTTTTTACTGCTTTGGAGCTACAGACCTGGGTAGAGAAAGGGATATAACCATAGTAGACAACTGCATCTAGGGCAGATTTTGCTTACAATAGAAAGTTTATTTCTGGCTTGTTTCCTTTTATTTCTTAAGCCCTTATCTTTCTACACAGTTTTGTTTTGGTTTGTTTGGGTTTTTTTGGTCTGGTTTACTTACAAGTGTGTTGGACCATTCAGATGACAGAAAACTATACACACCACCATGAAATGAAGGTCTTAAGTAGTGACATCCATAGCACTTCTCTATTGCTTTCTGGAAGTTAATGTGTCTATTCTGAGTCATCCAGGCTTTCTTCAGAGGATGGGGAGGCAGTCTCTGTAGTACTGCAGAGAAGTAGTAGTGCTGTAGAAAAATTCCAAGGGAAAAATCATCCCACATTTTTTTGGTGCCCCTTCTGAGAGCTTTGCTGAAAAATATCCTTAAAGAGGAGGCAACAACAGAGACTGAGTTGCTAGCTCTTTCTTTTTTGAATGAAATCTTTCTTCCTACAACAGAGATAGAAAATGAAAAAGAAGAATCCAGGTTGTTAGAAGAAATGGGGAAAAAGAAAAGATATGGCAGCAGTATAATTCTGCCTGAAGGTAAGATACGTGTTGCAATGTGCACTGAATTTTTCACTGAATTAATTTGCATGAATATTGCACAGGGAAATGTGCATGTGCTGTGCCTTTATATGTAGATGCTTCTCAGAATGTTATTTGCATGTTCACACATTATATATTCCTATTGTACCATGTATTGGAAAACAAAAATAAATGCAGTTGCTACAAGAGAGCAGGGTCTTTTTAATCTTTAATTAAAAATTGAATAGAAGTGTTCTTTGATTATGTCAATCTCAACTTCATTAATGACCAGATCATACCCTAATCCAGTATCTTTGGCAGACTAGGATATAGTGACTAATTAAACAAAAAAGTCAGTATTGATATATGAAAACAATCACGCAACTCTAATTAAAGTTGTAACAAATTGGTTTTAGTCATTTCATGCTTTCAGCAGCAACCCAAATTGCACTTATTTTGCACCTAAATATGCACTGACACACTCTATGAAATCTGTTTTGACAGCTTCCTATAATATTTAGCCAACGATGACAGGCAAGCTAAAGAATCAATAACTAAATCTTTGGTGCATGTTGCAATCAAGAGCAATTATTTACATGTCATGTTGAGTCATTTGGATGGTGAATTATTGTTCAGACCCATCATTTAACCAGACAACTGTATATATGAGCTTTCAATTGGCTCTCTGGTCCCTTGGGACTTCAGTTGAATTATTCTGCTGTGAATATTCATGAGGTTTGACGATGGTGTTTACCACTTCATTATGTCAAAGATTTAAGAGTAGTTCTACAGTTCCTGGAAGGGAGTAGCCATGACATTTGGGAAACAAATAGCTAGGGTTGCACCACCTGCGCAGCTCATATGTGGAGAAGCTGCAGCTGCTCCAAGACAGCTCCATGCATCTGTGCACAGTGGGGCGATGGGATTTATATGGAAAAAGCAATGCTTTGTACTGGATCCAAAAGCCAGTGGTTATAGGGAATCCCACAGTCTACCAAGACTGCCTGTTGGGCACCCACCTAGGATGAATAACACAATGTATGATTTCAGAGCTCACCAGGTTGTGCCTTGAAGGCTGTGCTGGTGGAATGCAGACCCCTGAGGTTGACTCTGATGCCCCAGATGCTCAGTGCTATCAGCTCTCACTCAGCTGCACTTCTCACTTGATGGCTCTTTTCAACATAAGGTACCCCAAACTGAGCAAATAAAAGTTGAGATATGTAAAATCTCCAGGTACCTTTGAAATAGCTGGATGTCCAGCTTTATTCAACATAAAATGATCAAATTTTTATCCCATTTATCTAACCCACATCTCTAGTCTCCTTAATGACAGAGTGCAGAAAACTTTGATCATGGAATTCAACAAGTCCCAGTATTATTATTTTGCTCTTTTTCACAAATACAGCTGTTATTTTATAGGCTTCCCATGAGGTACAGAGACAATATGTTCCAAGAATGGAGGAACTGAGTGCTCAACACCTCTTCTGTGATTTAAACTGGATTAAAGTCTGAACTCCTGCACTGATAAATATTTGAATTTTTATATAGCGGCTATATATTGTGGAAGTTGCATGATTGTACAAAAAGGGGAATGTGCCTGTTATCGGTTTTAAGTTCAATTTTTTGCGCTGGCCAAGTTAAGAGGTTCAAGAGCATCTCTGAAGTTTAGAAACTCACTTCTCAAATGGCGTTTTGCCTTTGCCAGTTTACTGACTAACAGTGGAATACAGATATATTACCTCTGAAAAATTGTGCCTCTATTAGCTTCCAGGTGGGCAGAGGTTTACAGAAAAACTTTGATAGCCTTGATGATATTGGCTGACACATGCACTTTGCTGGTGTCAAGCTGGCCTGAAAATTTGAGGTGTCTCACTCTGAGTTTCTAAGACATGAGGATCTCAGTCTCACCAGCAGTTTTGAAAAGTCTTGGATAGATGTCTTTTTAATTGTGGCACCAATACCTTGCTAATACATTAAATTCTTTAAAATACAATGGGAAAACACAATATTACTGGACGAGATGACAAGCCCGATCAACAGGCATAAAGGTCTGGAGATGGGGGTAAACATTGCTGCTACAGCTGTCTTCAATGCCACATCAACCAGGTCCTATCAGTGCAAACCTTTCTTAGCAGCTCTGCCTTCCTTTTCTTAATTAAATCTTAATGAACATTTAAAAAACCCCAACAAAACAAAACATAACAAACAAAAAAAAACCCCTGAAAAACAACCAACAAGGTGGCTCACAACGGAAAATAAAGGTCTCTCTAAACAGCAGTGTTTCAAGGAGCAATGATTCTTTCATGCTCCTTAAATCAGGAAAAGGACACCAAGCGCCCTTCCCTAAATTCAGTAAGATACAGGATTCAGTTGTCCACAGACTAGAAGGTCAGGAAACTCAAGTGCAGAACCTGTGGAGCTTCCCCAATTGAAAACTTATTAATAATAAAAAAGATTATTCACTGCTATCAAATATAATTACAGGCATCAAACACCCTGGAGCTGAAAGACCATTTATTTATCATACAGAATAAGCAGATGTAGTTGTGTGATGTGCTTCACTGCAGCATCTTAACACAAGGCTTCAGGTGGCAAAATAAATCACATTACTGGAGCTATAATAGTGATTACATACAGGGATTTTATGTGGCACAGTATGCTCAAAAAAAAAATTAAATTGCCACCTTACTTTTGTGTAATTTTAATGCATTTCAATGAGTATTTTATCTATCCATCCAGACATTTTGTGTTTGTAGCTTCAGGTCCAGGGACTGAATGATTCTGCAAGCCATTTTTAATGATTCCTTGACTGAGTAAATCACACAAGCACCTGTACTGTGATTTGTGTTCCCAAATCTGGAAGTTAAACTCCAGCTACAACCTAGTGCCTGGATCTGAACACAGTGATCAATAGATTTAACTGAAAGATTATTACTGACAGGTTTGAGGCAGATCTTTCATATTGGAGGAATATCTCCATAGCTAAACTACAGTACCAACAAGGAGGGAAAACACAGGATCACAGGGCGTGTCTATTTATTTCAAATATTTTATCTGACTGCTTCAATCATAGGTCTTGTCATCCTCACCACCTACACTAAACATACATTACTTCATTTTTTAAGTAAACTAACGCCTTCCCTCCAGAAGAAATCTTGTGTGCAGTGAAAAGTTCAATCCCAGCACCACTCTTCAGGTGTGAGGAGGATGAAAATTGGTAAGATGAGACCCCTCTCAATTTACAAATTCCTCAAATCCCCATTTACAAGGAGTAAGCCTATAAGTATAAAAGTATATCTTCTTCTTGCCCCACTTATGCCACCTTTTGGCCCATTCTTGCCTTGAGAATGTGCTGAGAGTGTGCCCTGGCCTTGGGGGCAGGCAGGGGAAGGACAGACTCAGATCAAAGTGCCTGGGATCCCCTTGGCGAGGCATAAGTTACCCAGGCCTCGTTAAACTGCCAGGGCTCTTTCCTGTGCTTCCGTTCTCCCTGTCGCTGCTCTCCAAGATATAGATACACAAAAAGCTTGACAAGCAGCACAGAAAGGCAGAAAACACATATGACAGCTTAATGGCTTTGAGAAAAAAACATGCCAATGTTTATGTTTGCAGAAGCAAGGCAGCACGTCTTTAAATGTCATAATGGGCTTCATTTGTTAGGGCATCTGATTAAAGGTCTCACATAATTTGTAAAGTAACAAAAGCTTCATCAGGCACTGAAAAAAATTATTACTATAGGATTATTATGCAGCATTTATACTGCAGTCAGTCCTAAGATTTCCAGACAAGAAATAAGTGACAGCTACACAAAAGTAAAAAGAATAAAAAACCCCCAACTTTAATAGCAAATGTCTGAATGTCTTAGTCACAAATAGTTTAAAATCAAGGTAATTCCCTAAATTTCTTCTGCCAGTTGCCACCCTTATGCACATATCTGAATATATATATATTCAAATATATATGTCAAAGTTCCACCATTAGTGAGAATGAGAGTAGAATCTTTTTTCAGGATTAGATATATGTCATAATTATCTTGTGTGCCTGAAATATATGTGTATTGCTATAATCATTGACTACTTCCAAGGCAAAACTTCTATCTAAACTAAAGGGTAAATGTGGGACACACAGAAGCACACGATATCTAACTATTAATTTTGTATGAACTTTATGAAGTGTTGCAGAAAACCATTATCAGTTCCTTTAAAAGTTTTAGGTATTAAAAACCATAAAAGCCAAAATAAAATCTGACCTTTTTTGGAAAAGACCTCGTGTAACAATATTAGCATCAATTTTTTTTCATTTTGACTAATACAGAAAATTTTTCCCAACACCTCTTTGTTTCAGTTGGCAGATGTCCTTGTGCTGTGGGGTTTTTTCCCCCATCAGTTTTTTTTTTTTTTTTTTTTTTTTTTTTTTTTTTTTTTTTTTTTTAGGAACTGCAGCATGCAGGGATGATGCAATGACAACTTATGACAACTTCACCAATATAAGCAAAGAATAGTACAGGACATTGAAAAAGAAATTATATTTTTAGGGATCTAAAAAGCCTGAAACCTCTACTAAGAATTCAGGCTAAAGCCATTCCATACATGTTGTAAATGAGCAGCTAAAAGTTTGGCCTTCACCAGCAGAACTGATAGGAGCCCAAAGCAAGGTGGACAAAGTGGCAAATAAATAATCAGAATTTTTATGTTGTGATATTTTCAAAAAATTTTAAATTCCTCAGGCAGAATCATTCAATACAGAGGTGAGCTTTCTACCTCAAAGTTGTGCCATTGTACCAATGAAGGAAACAACACAGATGAGAGAGTCCAAACTGCATCTGTTTCACTAAGTGTGAAAGGCAGGAGAAAATTAAAAGAGAGTAAGGTGGGTGTTTGTCTAAAGATATGTGTAGGAGTTGAACAGAGTCAGTAAAATTAGAGATGAACTCCTCACCTCTGGTACAGACAACATCAAGATCTCCAAAAAAGAAATTAGAATGGCGAAGGAAAATCCGAGGTAAGCTGGGGCTGTGACAGAGTGGGAAGAATAGAAGGAACTGCTGTAGGAAGTCACTGTGCAGGGGCTGCACCCTGTGCAAAAGGAGCCTGTGGGAGTTGATGGATTGCTACTTCATAGCCACTGAGAAAGAGGAAATCTGGAGTCTAGCATCAGAAAAAATATTGAACTGAATCTCCATGCCTGTGATAGGTAAATATTTGGAAGAATGAGACCATGTCCAGTATCATCTGTATTAGTTTGTAGAGAAAGAACAGGGTCTTGGCTTCCAAGGCATCCACATTAAAAAAATAATACAATACAGTAATTGCAAAACAACAATTGAAAGCCCAAGAGAGTTATCTCTTTTACATAATATGTCTGTTTTCTGGTGAATTCTTTAGAAAGATTTGCTCAATTAGCAGTAAGACATAAATATTCAAGGAGACAAGAAAATGTGTTCTTAGTGAATTAGTCTGATTAATTACATTTGCAATCTGTTTCTTTTAGTGCATGCTTTCAAAAAATTGCATTTTGGATGAAGAATTGTGCTCTGCTGTTGAGTGTGGAAAAGGGGGTGTAATAGAAACAGCCCATAAGCTGCAGGTTTATGCAAATATACTGGTTGCACATGTACACGCATATTGTTCATTGTCAATTCACTGAGGTTGCTGGTTTTACTCTGTGAATAAGAGTCCCTGAAATCATCTTGTAACTGCTGAGATCAGAATAAAATGGTTGTTGTCTCTGGAGACAAGTTTTTCAGAAACATAACAACAAAATATACAATATGTGAGAAATAAGGCAGTACAGTTTATTTGGGATATGTATATAGGGCACAGTCCAACTGCCAAAAATTGGAGAAAAACTCTCATAAACTTTGTTGAATTAGAGCCTTTAATAAAGCAATTTTGATTGGTGTCACTTGGTACTGAAACTTTTTTATCAATGGGAGGAAGTATTGCCCTGTTGAGCACAGTCCAGAGTCTCACCCAGACATTCCTGTGCTGCTCCAGCTGGGAGCAGAGTCATGTGCAGGCACAGAGCTCAGGGTCTGTGGGCTCAGAGTAAAGGTAAAGCTGTTCTGCTTGGCATTTACTCTGGAGGATTCCTGGGAAATCTGCCAGATTTATGCTTAGGCAGCACAGGCTTTTCCATGGAGACTGTGGGGAAAAACCAATCCTCTCTGGGTGAAACACAGCCAAACCCTCAAGGGAATCCTGAGAGGGAAAGCTCAGAGATTTTGCATCACCTTCCTTACAGCAGAGGTGGTTCAAGGCTTATTTTGTATTGCAGTTAGAATTTTTTTTAATAATTCTTTTAATTTTTATGAATGTGTGCTTCCAATGAAAAGTTTGAAGTAACATCTTTTTGCTCTAGAGAATCCCTGAAAATGTCTCAGCAGTAGTAGTGCTAGAAAGATTTAGCAGGAGAAAAGAGAGCCTGGGTTAGCTAATGATGCATAGCACCAGGAGCTCACAAGGGGCTCTGCTTCCCAGGTTAGGAGCTAACAGATGTGCTGTGTGCCCCTGCCAGCATTCCCTTCCCATGGGAACCAAGTTTTGGAAAGGTGATGATAAGTTTGCAAATATCAAACTTATGTTTTGATAAGTCTGGTGTCTCATCACGACACAGTCTTGAGTAAGGCTTTTTTTATCCAGGATCTGGAAAGTTTTCCCAACTACTGCTGTGCAGACAAAGCCTCCAGCAGCTATGGGCTCAGGCACAGAGGCCCCACATTGCTGCATGTGTTCCCAAGGTGGATTGCCTCTTATCTACCCTACACCGTCACAGTGCCTATGCCAAAGCTGCCAGGGTAAACATTCCAAGCACACACAGGCACATCCCCACACACACACCAGCAAATATCTCTCATGCCTTATTGTCATGAATATTTCTGTGAATGAAACCTCAGTGCAGCCAACATTCACAGAAAGAAAACAAGTACACTTATAGATACTGTCTGAGTGAACTTTCTGATGCTAAAGAAATCTTAAACCAGCACTGTTCTTCTCTTCATCCTAAGGTCCTCTGAATCTATAGGAGTTTTCTTCAAACATAGACAGCTGAATTTGGCCCATAACTCTCCTTTCAGAAGTTCTAGATTAATCCAAGACTCTAAACCAAATTATTTTAGTGTATTTCATTAAATTTTCTAAAGGGGTCACTTTGCAGAAGAAGAAAAAGTCTTTGAAAAGGTACTGACTGAAAGGTTAAAATTTACATAAGTCTAGCATTATTATAATTATTAATACTTACTACATACCCCTTACAAGCCTCAAGATGCTTCAAAGAATTAAATTATACTGATTTTCAAGGAAGTGGGAAAAGTCCTGTCACCTATATGATTTGAAATAAGATTTTTCAAATTCCATAAATAAATTCAGATGGGAGCATTTTTGCCCTACCACATGCACAGAGAATTCATCTTTTTTACTGACCTTCAGCTTCTCTGCCTGTGCTTTGGAGAGGCCCAAGTAAACTGTATTTGTCCCTAATGACTTTTTCTCATCCTCCCCTCAGAGATGACATTCCAGCTAAGCTCCTTTGGGTGAGGACATTAATAGTGCAGTGTCTGGTGTCCTACTTTCTAGGAACAGGTCAAGCATAGACATGCTGAAGATGTTTGCAACACTTGGTGTCTCATGGCATCTGATAGGCAATCTTTGACCTCTTTGTTTTCCCCATCTTCTCATTTTCTGTGGTTGGGAATAGATTTTCTTTTTGTTTTCATGACTGGATTTTAAAAAATATATAATTTCCTGATGTCTAGATTCTGAATTTAGTTAGATTTTTGATCTAGTAAAATGCTGCTAAAAAAGATCAGGCTGAAAGGGATCACCAGCAGGAACACTCTGTGAATGAGGGTGGAATAAAACCTTTGAGAGAACAGAAAGGTCTGGCTTCTTTGAGTAAATAAATACCTTAAATGCAAAGTTGAAACCCATCCATGGTATCACACAAACCTATCAGTTAGCTGAGCTGAACTCTCTGTGGAACCAACAAACATGTTTAACCAAATTGAAGTTTATTCAAATCACTTTACGTAGCTTTGAACTTACCTCGCATTTATTCCTTACCCTGGTTTACAAGGAATTTTCTTTCTCTCCTTAATTATTTGCTTTTGTTTGGTTTTATTCCATATCATGGCATGATCTCTGCTGGAGGAGGGGCAAGTTCCACATCAGACAGCTGTTCCAACCAAAAAAAAACCTAACCTAGATAAACAAGTCTCTAATCTGGAGGCATATGAAAGTTCTCCAGACAAGGTCTGCTCCCTGCTTGGGGTTCATTTTGCTTTCTGGTTCTCATATATAGAGGCCTGCTTGGGAAAATCAGACAGACTGTGTCTGCTTTGAATTTATCAGGCGAACACACACACAGAAAACAAGAGTGTTTAGACTCTGGGCTGCTGGTGAACACTCAGAATTCCCCACTGTCCCAATGACTGTAGAGCTAGTTGGCACATCTTCAATAAAAAATTACATCAGTGATGCACTGGAAACTCAATTGAGGCATAGGAATGACAAGAAAATAAGCAAATCCACAGTGAAAGCTTTGGCAAAAATTCTCCACTTCATTTCAAACGTAATAACATTCCTGGTCTCTAATTTCTATTTTATTTTTAGTGACAAATGAATTACTAGTACGGCTTCTCACAATCTATTTCTTTCCTTTTCTCAGACTCTTTTGGGGAGCAGTATAATTTTAGACTGTAAAAATATATGCCATCTGGTTTATATATAATTGAGCCACTCATACTCACATTTTTTGGATGTAAAGCCATGCTTTAGACAGAACTGGAGAAAGGCTGTGAGAAGTTACACATTGTTGAGAGCAATGCTGACTCCACTTCTCTGCCTCTCTAGGCATGCCCCCCAGCTGGCCTTGGTTTTGGCTCACCTAGAGTGTCACCTTGAAAGAGATGACCCAGAGTCAGAAGGGACATCCACACTGCCCATAGAAATTACTGTGGTGTTAGACAGGGACTCAAAAAAGCCCCTTTTTTGGCTACCAGCCAATGTATAAGATCAAGCATTTGAGCCAAAGTGCTGAGTTTATTATTCCCAAAATGCTCCAAAGCAGAGGGGAAGGTAGTACTCTCTTGATTTTTTCTGCTCCATCAACTCATGGTCAGTAAACTGGTCAGTATGACCAGCAGGTCACAAAGTCCAGTATTTGGGATTGGTAAGAATGGTGACATACAGGATGAAATGGGGAATTTGGAAGAGCCATCCATCCAGTCTTTTCTCCTGCCTACCTCTACTTGCTAATCTCAGTGTGAAAGTCCTGCTTGCTTATGGAGTGACAGTGCAGCTGTGTCATGTATTGGTTTGGATTTCCATCTCTGGCTTAGCATTCCCCTGAACTGCAGTGGGAGTCATTCACGGTGTAAAGTGTCCATTCCCTAAATGTATTTTCCTGGACACTTGGAAGATAATGACCCCAAAGAAATTTGCTTTTCCTCAGCAGATACCCTATTGATGTTCCTTGCTGTGCTACTGTCAGTAACAAAGGACAAAGCTATGATGTTTGGGTCTCAAGTTTGGGTCTCATTGCCATTTAGATCGCAGAGATTACATCAAGGGAGTGAACAAAGCAGGAACAAAGAGCACAGTCAAAACAGAGAGCAAATGTGATGAGTGTTAGAAGTTAATGAAATACAGTTGGCTGCCACTGACATTGGGCAAACACAGGCTGCAGGCTTTCAGCACAGCAATACTGTATTTGCTCTGAATGGGTTTACTGCAATAATTGAAACACAATATGCAATTAAAGCATATTTACTGCATCCTCTTGAAACTTGTGAAGCTGATGAGGAACACATTCATTCAGCAAACCTATCTTACTCTGTTTGCATTGCTAGCTGGGCTGGCAGAGACACAGATGGGAAAATTGCTCTGAAGAAAACAGCTCTGCCACTGAGAAATGTACATTCCATCATCCTAAAATGCCAACTAACACAATCATCAGAGCAAGATCCAAAGAAACATTGCACTGATACTGGCTTTACACAGGTCTGTACATCTGCTGCCAATCTGTTGTCCATTTATGCCCCGTTTATGGCCCAAGGGAGCAATTTCTTTGTGCAGGGTTTGCTGTCAAGACAACTGCTTTGCAGGAAGGCACTGTAAGGGTGCACATTCCCTGACATGGGATTTTTATCTTTTATTCTGCTCAGAAACAATGTAATTAAAGGCACTGTTAATTACCAATATTAATGTGGATTAGATCAAATCCTAACCAGTGTCCATACCGCCTAGATGCTGGCAAATGATGGCAAGGATCCTGCCATTGCTTTTGGAATTTGTAATACTCTGTTTTCACATTCAGTCCTGCCTTTGCATCTTTATTTCTAATCAGTGATCATGCACTTCATCTTAGTAGCTGGAATGTATTTAAAAAGTTGACTTGGAGCTGGAGTGTTCACACCTGCTGAGAATGTGCCCAAGGTGATTTCTGTGGACATTTGTGACAGATCCCTGACCATGACAGGCGTGCATTCCTCACCTAAGCAGGCACGGGCACACTTGTCATTTTGCTAAGTAATAATCAATAAGGGAGACCATCCAGAAAATTTAGAGCTCCTCACGGCTCCAGAGCTGTATGAAGTCTGAAACAGAGAAACTTCTTGGTTAGTACAGTGCTTTCTGTTATGCCTCTCTCTAGCACTGTTTTTCCAGTTGGCAAAGTATTTTTGTGGAACAACAGAGCCTGGGAACTTCTTCCCAACACATCCATCCCATGTACCTCCCAGGCCCCTGTCACTACCAAGGACAGGAGCTGAGGTGAGAAGGCATCACAGAACATTTAACATGCAATACCACCATGTGTCTGACAGACAGGGTGTCAAAAACTCCTCCCTAGTGGGCGATTCCCAAACATTAAATTCTTGGATGATAGATTTATTTATTTCACCACTTCCCATCATTGTCCTCAGTCAGTTGCAGGCTGGATAGTGATTTAACTGAGCTCTGAGCAAGTCAATGTGCCAAGTCCTGCCTCTTATCCAGTTATGTTGCAATAAAAAAGGACAGGGGATGGAGACACATCACACTGTCCAGCAGTATGATGTGTCTCCATCACACTGCTGGACAATCTGGATGCAGAGGCATATCCATAAGTTCTACAGGCTCAGGGACAAGTTCAATTATGCAACATCTCCAGTAAGCACAGCCCCACCAGTTGCTAAGTAAAATCAACAGTAGATAAAACTCTTACATAAACCTATTTCTCCTTCAACTCTTGCATGAAATTCCTCCCACTGCAACACTAGACTAAGCACTAACAATGAGTATCATTAATTAAATTGTCTTTTAATGGCTCAGGAGGTGGACTGTAAAAAGGAGGAAAGGGACAGAAACCTGGATTTAGACAATAAGGATGTATTTGGACATGAAGGATGAATTTCACTTCATTTTAACCATCTGAAAAAAGAGCTTCTGGGCTAAGCTCATTCTTTGTGCTCCCGTCAGCCTTTTTCAAACAAAGGAGAGAAGCAGATGCTTACAGAAGATAAAGTTAGATTATCTTACATGAGAAGTGATTTTGAAACACTTAAATATGACAAGGAGAGAGTATATGAAGAACCATACAGAGATCAAGGAACTATAGTTTTTTTCCTTCACAGAAACTGAAATGTGAACAAAATAGCTTCTCAGGTCTCCTGCCTTCCTCATGGTCTTGCTTGCTAGAATTCAAAGATGAATCCAGCAGCTGCAGATATCACAGGCAGTTCAATGAAAGCTAGATTTCATAAAACACACTTCTTCAATCTCAAGGAACAGCTTGCCTAAACACTGATCCCTGGAAGCCAGGAGGATCTCTAAGGAGAACTAAAAAGTGGGTGTAAAGTGGTAGAACAGAAACCACAGCACTGTAGTATGTTCCAGGAATGGAAAGATCCTTTGGAATTTGGGAGTCATACAGTTAGGATTCATAAAATTGCCTCTGACTCACTTGCCTGAGCTTCACATGTGTTCATGGAAAGATCACCCGTTCAAGCCTCTCCTGTCAAATGGTGGGATGCTATTTAAAATCACTTAATTCTTTCTAGGACTTGAGTGGATTTTTTTAGATAACCTGTGAAGCTTTCTGGACACAAGAACATCACTGACATCAGAATCTGAGGCTGATTCATTAAGTGGTGGGCTGAGAACCATTACAGAATGTGAAATGAAAAATTTAGTTAAAAAGGAAGAGCTCAGACTATATGATATAAATTACCAGATCATCAAAAATGAATAGGCATGTGATGATTTCAATAGTAATGCAACTTTTATTTGAAAACTGGGATTCTATGGCTATTTGAGAAAAGAAATTATGAGAAGTCTTTATGTCTGGTGCATCTTCCTGCCCTTCCTTCCCTTCCTGACACAGGGAGGGTGAACACACTCTTTAAATTCATTTTCCATTAGCACATCTCACTAGTAGTTGCTTACTCACAAATACAGCAGATTGTGGGGGCAATGAAACCACTGTCTGGCAAAAATGCCAAGAGCATAAAAAGAGCAGACAAACTAAAGAATAACTAAGAAGTAGTAAAAGAATGACAGGAGTCTGTATTGATGCTGCTATGGGTCTGAAATGGCATTTTCACTGTATGTAAGAAATACTCTGTTGCTTGTTTGGACCCTTTATGCCTTAGCACAAGATCTTTTGAAGCAGGAAATAAAAAGCATTCCTGTTTACATTAATAGATCTGTCAGTTAGGATGCAGAAACAAAGTCAAAACATTTAATATGGCCCAGTCAGCTGAGGTGAAAACATGGCTCTGTCCTAGGCTGATGTTAGTGTCAAGAAAAAAATACATCTCTCATAGACTTTTTTTTACAGATTTAGCCTTTCTTTTGTGATGTCGAACGTGACTTTTGAAATAAATTTGAAAGAGTTCATGAGAAAGAATTCATGGAAGAGAAGAAGCCCAGGCAAGAGGATCCTTGGGATAATGAAATACTTCCTTAAATAAAAAAGGAAACTGACACAAATGTACATTTTCCTAACTAACAGGGATGGAATTTATAATCTCCCTTTATCTCATCCATACCTCAAACTTCATAATGGACCTAAAAATTGCTATAAATGATGTTGATTCTAAGTCTACTACTCTATAAAGTATTATGCCATTTACAAAGCAATGTTTTTTTAAAAAATAAATCAATTTGGAAGACAAAGGGGGAAGGCATTATATTGCACTTCTTTGAAAGGGTCTTTCCAGGATTCCTCACTTTCATTTTCCCAGAGGAATTGGATGGCTCCTCTGATCTCATCAGAGATGTGGTGAATAACAAAGCTCTCCTTGGGTTACCCTATTGAAAGATGAATGCCTAGAGGTAGAAATGGAGAGTTAGAACTTGCAGTTCCTTTTCCAGCTAGGGATGAACTTTGGCTGCATGTCTATCTGCTCCACACCTGGACTCATCTTTCTGTACCTTCTTCATCTTGTCTGCATGAGCCTTCTTTCTCCAAGGTTTGTTGTGCAAGGTCTTTCACCCTACAAAAAAAGTGAAGCATTTGTATATTGGGACTTTGCGTTTCAGTGGAAATAGTGTGGTAAACATCTCTTCAAAGACAGCAATGATGCCTGTGCTGAGCTACCATTCTTTATCTTTTACTTGTCCTGTCAGTTTTCTGGCAGGCCACAGTAAATCAGAAGCATTTGGAGTTACACAAATTATTTTCCAGGCTGTCCTGTCACAGTTCAGGGCTGGAGTACAGTGAGTAAAGAGATGTGATTTGGAATTAGACATGTACTGTCACACCAGCAACCTAAGCTTTGATGCTCAAAAAATATTCTGCAGGCACTTGCTTTGTGATTTTGACCTTAGTCTGTGTAAAAGCCACAGATAGTGCCCTGGTCAGTGCAGATGCTGCTCAAGTGAATAAAAGGACCTCTTTTTACACAATCTGACAATACCCCTTGTGCAATTGCTTTCCTATCCAACTAAAAGAAAGTTTAATGAAATTTTCTTCAAGTTTCCTTCAGAAGATTATTTGGCACCTTCAAATGGGCAAGACTGCCATAAATAAAATGTGAATCTGATGCAATGAGAAACAATTACTTCCTTTCTTAATGGAAGGAGATCGTAAAGAAAGTGTTAGGGTTATTTTTTTTCATTCAGAAATTGAAACAAAACAGGTTACTCTCTAGGGAGGATCTATAGATTTTAGGTATAAACCAGCATTGAGTAGATCGCTTGTGGTTTCTTCTATTGCCTCTTTGAGGAGTAAGTCTTTGGAGAGCAGTAAATTCCAAGTGAATGAAAATGACACTATATTGAATACTGGTGATTTTATGATTTAAGGACTGGCTGTTCTCCCATTTTGGAGCATGCAAAAAAACCCAACCACCACCAACAAAAAGATAGGGTTCTTCTTAGAGTTGTGGATTTTTGCCTTGAAAGCAAAACTTCTGGGGAAAAAAAATCATGTTCCCAGATTGTATATCCTCTGCTGAACTCTTGGAAAATTTAATTAAAAAAAAAAAAAAAAGATCATTCAGTTCAGCTTTCAAAACAAAACAAAAAGCAGTCACTGGGGTGAGTTCCTACCAAGGACTTCTCATTTCAAACCAGCTAGAAGGGACAAATTGAAATTAGGAGCATGAAGCTGAAGAGGTGAACTGTCTCAGAGCCAGGAGCCAAGTTTCCCAATGAAAATCAAAAGCAAGCAGCCCTATGGTATTTGTGTAGGTCTGCTCAGCAGCCCTCCTCTATCTCTATCAGCCTGGTCTCTCTTCTTCAGGAGGAAATTCTGAAACAAACTGACGGAGGCTATGAAATCATGGTTCTGAAAACGATTAGATAGGATACTAAGTGAGTTTCTGGAGAGTTTTGGTATGTTTGGGTAGACAAGGAGATGGGTGGACCTCACTCAAAGTTTATTCAGTGCTGTTTTAAACAACCAGTAAAGCAAAGATATTGGGTGATCACGTAGGTTGGATATAAATTTCTACTCTCAACAGCTACATCTTGGACCATTCTTGAGGACCCAGATCTCCTGGAAGCAAAATCTGTGTCCATAATGTGAAATCCCTTTCCTTGCAATATATGGTGTCTACATGCAAGCAGTCTGCTGGAAATTACCTCTGACCTGTTCTGACATGCAAATTATGTCAAAGATCTGCTTTGGAGTTGGCAATTTTGGGACAAGCGATTCCAGAAGCCATTCTAATGATTCAGCAGCAACAACAATGAAGTCCTAATGGCCAGAAAACACTCTTTGAATGTAGTGTATTTAAAGGTAGGGCTATACACCATGAAAATCAGATTACCCTGTGCTTTTCAAAACCATAAATCCATGCCACAGTCCTCACCCTTTCCAACCCCATGATTTCCGTGGGAGATTTTTCTGCACTCACTCATCTGTAGCCTCTGAAACCTGCACTGCACATGCTCCAGAGTTCTTGAACTGCTAAGTATCTACAGGAAGATAAGAAATGAAAACACTGGGAAGAAAATAAAAAGAAGGGCACAATGCCAGTAGAGCAGAGCAATAATCATGGGACTTTCCTTCAGCAGGGCTTTAGTCCTTGTTTCACAAGTCAAAAGCAGTGAGCACTTCATTACTTATCCTCATGAAGTGCTTGGGGAATGGAATCTTCACCTAGTGAAGGATCAGCCTTGCTTTTCCTCCTAATTTCTCATGTTTCAAGTGGCTATGAGCCAGAGGGCTGTACCTGAGTGCTGTTTGATGCTTCCACTTCAGTCTACTTTTAGCACAACTGCAATAATAATCCACTGTACACCAGATATCACAGCGAGGGCTCCATCAAAATACTAAAACACACATATGGCAATAAAATACTTCTGATATCTTTCTACCAACATTCAAAATAATCTGAGGCATTTCATGCATTTAGAGAAAGTTACAGAAGCCTTACTCAATGTCTTTTATGTTTTCCTAGTCTTTTTTTTCTCCCACTGGTTGATGGAGTTCATCTACGTTTCTGTAATTTCAAGGCTGCTTTAGGAGTGAGGTTCCATACACTTAATTACTAAGAAGGTTTTTACAAAATCCTGAAGCTTTCCCCTTCCGAAGGAAAAAAGAAATCATGCAACTGATGGAGAAAGCAAATTGAATATAGAAAAATACCCACTCTGGGAGCAAGTATATCTAGAACTAGTCCTTTTCCTAACAGCTTGATGTCAAGGTAAACAACCACATTTAAAAGCTGGTTGCTCAGCTGGTGCACGCTGCTGCTGCTTAGTTAACATAGGCAGACCTGCATCAGAGTTAATAGAACTGCTGACCTACACCCCTTTGACTGATGAGCAGGCTTATTTCTTAATAAAATCTGGGAGCATTAATAACCTTGGAATAGGATTTAACTATTGATGTGCATATACTAGTGTTTGCTTGTGTTGCTTTCTGAAGTAGTGCAAGAACTGTGTCTCTTGTTACATACTGGCACTTCTAGTGTACCTGGAACAGAAATCCCTACAAATCTGTGCACATTAATAACAAATTAACATGGAAAGTTGTGGTTCTAGATACAGATTTAGTAATTTGACCCCTAACTGTAGCATGAAAAAAAGATCTTGATAAGACCCCAAAATACAATGTCATCAATTTTGTGTTGTTCATAATGTTACATGTAACACTATTACTACCCTGCAGGTCAGTACATTTGGGAATTTCCTCCTCTGAAAACCCACATTGATAAAGGAGGGTAAAATGAACAAGTTTTTTCTTTGCATTGTGATCTGCAGAGGCATTTCAGTAGGGTACAACTATGTTGAGGCTGATGTAACCAGAGAGCTTGCAGTGAGTGAGGAGACACTGCAGAACATGCTTTGGCCAGAAATGAGCTTGAGTTAAGTTTTGTCACATTTTGGGCAGGTTGGCAGAGCTGATAGCTGTTTCCAAGAAATGGTAGCTATGGATGAAGTTCTTTTGCATGTGAGGTACAAGGTAGTGCTTGATTACAATGAAGCAATAGTGTGCTGAGGTGGGTGTGTCTGTGCCTCTTTTCAGGTAAGTTTTAGATATAGATTAGATATAGATATTTTATACATATATGTGTATATATATATGTATATATATGTGTGTGTGTGTGTGTGTGTGTGTGTGTGTGTGTGTGTGTGTGTGTATGTGTGTGCGAGAGTATTCAAATATATGTAAAATTCTTAATGTACTGAATTTCTCTTCTGAATGATGCTATTTACACTGCAAATATTTACATTGATCTTCCTAATAATATTTTATTAGGAAGGGATATAGGAGATCGTTTTCTCTCTCCCCAGGCTTTGAATTTGGATCAGGTAATCTTCAGGAGATGTTTCTTATATTTAAGCTTAAATATTAGTAGAGGTAGGGATTCTTTAATCACTCTAACAAAAAATTTTCCTAATGCCAAAAAAGTCTCATTACTGAATGGGTAAGAATCTCACAGCAAACAGTTCAAATTATTTCTTCTAGAATTAATTAAATTTGCCTTTACCAAAGCCTAGAAGGTCTTTGGCCATCATAAATGACCATTCACTTGTCTTTCCTAGATCCCTATAAAGCTCTTTGGTGTTGGTTTATAACACAATTTCTGCAAATACTTATATTACCTTCCAGATTTGCTACTTCTTTGATCACTACATGCTGCTTCTTTCAAATTTCCAGCACACCTAACAGCTATCATGAGTGCAATGGCCCCTTAGGCTTTCCAGTTCTTTACTTTATGCTATACCAAAAAAAAAAAAAAAAAAAAAAAAGAAAGATAAATCATTATTCTTTGTTTCCTGCTTTTTTGACAGTTCCAAATTCATGAAAGAGCCCAACATCTCATGCATGATTATTTCAATTCTTTAAAAAGTCTCCTGCAAAGTTTCTTCTGAGACCTTTAGAAACTCTGACAAATTGTAACTGCTACTGTTGCTTTATGCACTTTTCAGCTGATATGTTCAAAAGACATATCTGTCATTTTTCCCTTTTGCACAAACTGCTTGTATTAATGTAGATCACCTGAGGTTCATGAAGGTGCTTGAAATCCAGTTCCTCATTTTTGTCTCAACTAGTTCCTTTTCCTTTTATTTTTTGATCAACTTTTTAAAATAGTGACCTTTGAAGTAGAATAAATAGCTTCAACGTGTATTCTGATTTCTTCAAACACTATATATGAAAACAAGAGAAAATGTTGTTCCCCTCTCTGCACACATCTGCTTCATTTTACATTACATATCTTGTCCTGATAGCAAAGATTATAAACTTGCCTACACAGCATTTCATAAAAAATTCAAGAACGGAAGAACAAATAATAAAGACCTGTTCCAGTGTTTATTAATTCACATCAAAGTATTCATGATTAATTCAGATATCTGACCACGGACTGGGAGAAGGGAATTCTGTGAAACAAGCTCATGCCCACCTTAGCAACTAAGGCTCAAAAATCTTCATTCAGTTGTTAAAAAGTACTTTATATCATAGATGAATCAAAAGAAAGAAAAGAAGGTTTCCCAAACATGAGATTTTTAAAGGGAAAAATGGAGAATGGTGACTTTTAGACCTCCTGGTAATGAAGTGAATGAAAGCAATCTTCTTCATTTGCCTGTTTCCAGGTCACCTCCAGCATTCCTCCTGTGTGGGCAGGGTGCAGATGTTTTGCCCAGAGTCTGGAGCTGCCGTTTGGCACTGCAAGACATATGCAAAACCTCTCAGGAGCTGCAGGCCTTTGGAAGTTCACTCTGTGCTGCTCACGTGGTGAATCAGTGGCTTTTACATGTCGGAGGAATTGCCTGACAGACGGTGTTTCTCCCCTTCAGGCTGCTGCCGAATTCTTCTGCTTGCTTACGAGAACATATGCTTTAAAAAAAAAACAACAACAACTTCTCTGCTATTTGGCACCTAAAGCTTTATTTTAATTTCTGGGTGCAGCTTTTTCTCTGAACATATTGTGAAATACCAGTGTGTTACCCATCTGTTCCAACTTGGTGTCTTCAGGGCTGAGTGCTGTAGAGGAAAGGTCATCATTAACTCACCTTAAAA
This sequence comes from Haemorhous mexicanus, assembly GCF_027477595.1. NCBI lineage: Eukaryota > Metazoa > Chordata > Aves > Passeriformes > Fringillidae > Haemorhous > Haemorhous mexicanus. The sequence goes on from NC_082341.1 coordinate 147,697,183, forward strand.
AACCTGATTTGCTTACAAAAATAGTAACTGAGGGAATTCATTGTATTCTACTCACAGTACAGGTTATTACTCCTCATTTAACAATAAATACCTGGGAACAAAATCCTCTCTGCAGCCTCTGGGGCTTGAGCAATCCAAATCCCACAAATCTTTCCTTCCATTTTGGGTCAGGCTGATCACTGATGTTGGCTCTGGGGATCCCCCAAAACCACAGACAGACCCGGGGTTTTCAAAGTGGACATATGGACACAAATTGACCAAGAAGTGTTTGTCAGGTTTGTGGACTTCAGAGAGCCTGACAGAACTGAACAGAGCAAAACCAAGCATGAGCTTGTGACCTCCAAACTGAATCAGTGCAACACTGGATTCTCAAAGTAATTCCTGATACAGCTAGAACAGAGAAAGGTCTAGTTGTGGTAAATGGGCCCAATGAGTTTCAATGGGTTTAGCTCATTTATCCCATTGGAAGCTCACTGGGACGTGAAGTTTCTGCTTTTTCTGTGGGCATGGTATCAATGCCTGATTTCAAGTCTGCAAATCTTGCGCTGTTATTTTTGCAGCCTTGTATGAACCTGCACAGCTGAAAAGAGGCATATGGCATTGCTCTGGGCTCCTTCTGGCTGCTGGTGAACCACTTGTCAGTGTAGAGTTCTTTGCAGAGAGATGTACAGGGCTCTGCACCACTCAGGCCAGGCACTCAGATCCACGAGGGTCCCTGACGTGACTCATTACCCCAAAACCTTACACATCAGTGGCTCCTCCAGACAAGAATCTAACATCCTACAACTAGTCAAAGGGCATCTCAGCAATGCCTGGGCTGACTTTAAATTTGTTAAATGGAAAAGTCCTGCAGATCCTAGGAAATAAGTCTACTGTAGAAAAGGATAGATCTTCCCCTTGAATTTCTGTCAATCACTGCCCTTGTGAATTGGGAACTCGTTTCTCAAGCACATATCTGTAGGGAGCTGTGGTAAGATTTTGTGAGTCTGTAAGTTAAAAAAATGACATGCACAATTCTGTAAATCCATTCTGTAAATACACATTTAAGTATGCCCATGCAGAGAAGCGTATGCAAGCAGATATTTAAGTGTGTCTGGGTGTGTGCATGTGTTGGTGGAGATGTGCTTGTGGATGCAGGTGCACATCTCTCTACCAGTCAGTTGAATCCAACGTAACAAAAACAGAGTAATTTCAAAGACATTATATTCCCACAAGTGTTATGAAAATCAGTAACTGGGTGGAGCAAAAATACACCGTGGCTACATCTACAGTGGTGAATTAATCATGCCTCATATTGTTCTCTGCTCCTGAAGCCAATTGGCACAGAACACACAGTTTGCATACTATTAAACTCTCTTACCCTCCCAAAGAGGATGACTGTGTCCAAATGCCTCTTTTGGTGGACCTTGCCCTCTTCTAACTCCTAAACAGTTCCTGGGAATTGTTTAAAAGACTGCTAGTTTTGTCTGGTCAAAACTATGCCAGTCAATATTCTCACAATTTAACAGCATAGTTGGTCAAATTCCAGGGCTTGGGAACATTCCCAAGTATTGTTTAATTTATTAGTGTAGATGCAGCTTATGTGTGCACCCAACTGAGAAGCAGGCTGTTCTGTTAATTCAGGCTTTATTAGACACCAGATTATGCTCAGAAAAGCAATGTTGTGAGTGCCCTAGCAGTGGGGAACTGCTAAGATCTGAGTTCAGATTTTGCTAGGTGTCAGAGGGAACAACCAGGCAGCACAAACCAGCAGGGAGTTGGGCTGCATTAGTTCTACCACTCACAGCCTTGCTTGTTCTTTGCCATCCCCACTCAGTGCATTTGCTGCATACGACCAAGGTCAAGAGAGGTTGTGAGATGGGCTCTGAGAAGTGCTCACACTGAAATGTGGTTTCTCAGGGATAGCAGAATCCCCTGCTTTGTGCAGAGGCTGCCTGGAAGCCGGCAGCACACACATCAGGCTCATTTCCTTAGTGGGTGCTACAGACAGTGCTTCAGAGCAGCTGAAAGTGACAGTTTCTGGAGCACTTATGCACAGCTGTGGAAGCAAAGTTGTCAAACCTTTACCTACAAAAGCTGAATGAAGAAACTGAATGGAGAAACGCAGAAACAAAGACTGAGAACATAGCCAGTTGGCAGGGACACCACAAAAGGGACAAAAAGCTATGAATTGTGAGGGAATGAGGACACTCTCCTTGTCCCATTGGTCTCGGGAGCTCTCCCTCTCCTTGTACTTTTCCACCCCTTGTTGCGTGTGGGAACTGCTGTGTGCACAGAGGGGGTACCAGTGAGAGAAGCCTGTACTCCACAAACACCAATACATACTTGCCAGACTGATGTGCTTACTGGTCAAAATGGGGTAAAATAAAGAAAAATGTTTATAATCTAAATAATATTACGAGACGTTTAAATCAGAATGATCCAATAGCTGAGACCTGCCAGAAGCAGAACACTGGGAAGAGATTGATCAAAATAGATATATATTTTTTTGTGGGACAGTGGTGGTGAGAGGCCACAGCAAGACCTCAGTCCCCATCTATAGGTCAGAAGCCCAGGGAGTGGTTGGGCACTGGAACAGGATCCCCAGGAAAATGGTCACACTGCCAAGCCTGACAAAATTCGTGAAGCATTTGGACAATTCTTTCAGGAACCAAATGTGATCCTTGGGGTCATCCTGTGCAGAACCAGGAGCTGGACTTGATGATCCTTGTGGGCTCCTTCCAGCTCAGGATTGTATCTGATTCTATGAACCCACTGGGCAACAAAGGAAAGGTCCTGTGCTGAAGAGCTCAAGATGTAAATAAACATCTCCTGGTTGAAGGGAGACATGTGACAGCCACAATTATATAGCAAGTCAGTGATAAACCCAAACCTTTGGCTTTTTGACTGCCTATCTAATGGCTAAGGCACTTGTTTGGGACATCTATCAGATGGACAAGGCTAGACACAGAGGCAGAGAAGGCAAACGTAAATGCACATAAAGGAAACATTGCTGTATATGAAAGGAACGTTGACCTTCCTGCTTTGGGGCTAATGGAAAGCTATCTGAAGGAAGAGATTTCCAGGGGAAAATGATCCCCAAGATCAGCAGCTTCCAGGAAAATATCAATTTATTTCAGCTGTGATAGGACATCATAAAAATGCAGCCTTTCAAATTTTTTACCTCATTTTCTGTCAGAGGTTTTAGCTTTTTGGTTGGAAGTGATGAATTTGAACAGTTAGAACATTGCCAGGAAATAACTTCAGAACATTTGATTTTCTGAAAAGTTTCCAAAAGAGTTTCCACCTGAGTCAGTACAACAGGGAGCTGAGGGTCTAGGGGTGAATTGGGATATTTTTCATCAGTCAACTGTAGTACAACAAGGGGAAATGTAGAGCCAGGGTGCGTCAATAAACCAACCAACAATGCAGCTGCATGGGAATATGTGGCCATACCCTTTGCAAACAAGGCCATGCATGTACATGCCAACACAATCACTCTGCCTGGATTTGCCAGAAGAAAGTGGAATGTAAAGTAGTCTGTAAATAGCCAATAAATCTTGATCCCTGTATTTTATGTGTTTCTACCTTAGTCAGGAAGGAACTTGGGTTTTTAAAACCTGAAGATAATGAAGCTAGCTCAAATGTGATGTTTTAGTGGAAGAGAGAATGAAAAGATTTTGATTGTTCTGCCATTCCCTAGAGAGGGTCTTATCTCCAAATAAACTTTTTTAAGAGCTTCGACCTTATTTTTAAAGAAAAACAAACACATCCAGAAACTTAGGCAGACTTTCCTGTTTAGTACAGGAACATTCCCAAAAAGTAACATCAACAGAAAAAAACCCTATCATGTAGGTGATTGAAACAATCAGGCCTATAGCTCCTCTCTCTAATTCCATTTACTAAGCAAGCTGTATGCCTACAGTGTAGGCAATTAGTCTTTGGTGTAAAGACTAATTGTTATTTCTAACAGAAAAAGAGACCACAGTTAGATGGCAGATTTTTCAAGGTTTAGGGAAAAAAATCAGGAGTAAAACTTCCCTTCTCAGATTCATTCCTATCCCCTGAAAAATATTTCCTGTGTTTTCACTGAGACTTGTAGCACTCAGTGCAGATATGTCATAAATCTGGTGAATATGCTGTCTGCTCAGAACGGTTTGGCTCTGGGTCTAATTCTGTGTTGCAGTGTGCAAAAATTGTCATGGTTTATAGGGAAGCCCTGCTAGCATTGAAGGCCTTTTATTTTATCTTTCTTTGTGAGGGGAAAATATGACTTTGCTAAAAGAATGATTCCACTAGGCAGCCCTAAAGGCTGAATGGACTGTAATGTATAGTTGACTTCAGAAGCATAAACAGTTGGTGCTTCATCTTTCTGCCAGGACATTGGCTTTCTCCAAAAACATCATCAGTCTCCGTTTCAATGTGTGCACAGCTGTAATGCTTGAGGACACTGAGTGAAGTGTCATGTATTAAACTTTGTAATTGTTTTTCACTGGACTGTGACCTGAATTTAGTAACATCTGACTGACGGCTACTACCAACAGGATATCCCAGTGAGTGAGAGGAAGATCCTGTGTCAGTGCATTTGCTGGAGCTAGACCAGCTGCATTTCTCTTTTGTTTAATATGTTCAAAAGTCTGCAAGGAAATCATCTGTAATGGGGAGAGTGCCAGAGCTTATCAGAGAGATAAGAAAGCTGCCTAAGTTTCCTGGACCTCTTTGTACTTGGGAACACTCCTTGCATGATTATGGCATGCACTGGCAGAGCTGAGACAGTAAAAGCAACTGAGTCTTCAACTCTGTCTTGTTGGACACTGTATGGTCCTCATGTTTCCTATTCCTCTGGCATAGCTGACCCTTCAGTCAAGATATACTATGAAATGAAACCCTGGGTTATTTTTATCTTTGCTTCTTTTCTTCAAGGTGACTTCTCTTTATAAAGAATCCTGTTACCATCAGGCATTCTTCTCCAAGACTCATTTTCTGATGAGCTAAGAAGAACTGGAATGTAATAGCCATTAATTAGTGTTTTTCTTCAAAGTGCTAATGGTCAACTCCATTGGTCATTTCTCCACCACAATGACCTCAGAGAATAGTTATATGTCAGTCAGTACAAAGAACTTATGCTTGATCTTGATCTGAGTGCTTTGAAAAGCACTTTAGCAAAGACATACAGTGTGACTGTTTGCAATAGCAAGAGACTGGACTCATAACCCAAAGGGCACTGACCTCTTTCATATTGCTAAAAAAGCAAGAGCAGATCTGCCCGAGTTTGAAGCCTTCTTTGGTAGCAACACTGATGTGTTCCTACAAGGCCTGCAGTCATGTGAGGGCAGAACAATTGCAACAGGACTGTGTGAAAGTGAAGGACCTTTTAATGAACTCTTGTGTTTGGACAGTGCACAGGGCTTGAGTCACATCCATGTATTAAAAAGTTCACCACATTTGTTAGGAAAGAAATGAAATGCACATCTCTGTTCTACTTAATCACAGAGCCAAGAGCTGCTGACAGGGACAAAGCTCCATCAATGTAATATTTTGTCAGACTGATGAATTTACAGAGAAGGCTAAAGATGATAACAAAAAGAAATTTGGTCTCCAAAAAAAAAAAAAAAAATTCATTGTTATGATTACTTTGGTTCTACCTAGAAAGTTTTAACAGGTTGAAGAACTTTTGAAAATAAACAAAATGCTTTCTATCCTGAATTGTTTTGCCCTATCTGAATTAATTTTCTTACTATTTGCAGAGCAGTTTCCATACCAAAAAGTAGTGAAACACACCACACTTTATGGACATTGACTTCCTTCCTGTGTTTCCTTGCGGTATTCTTATGACATTTCCCTTCCTTCTTCCAATCAATGAGCATCTAGTGAGCAAACACAAAAACACTTGCCCAAAGCACATTCAGATCAGGGACCAACACAATCAATCAGCCAGATGTCAGGTCCAGGAATAAGCTCTGATCACATGGAAAGGTGATATGACATCTTCAAGACTTCAGCATTTTAGTTTACTGCAGCAATGTATTTTCAATATGAATTTTCCAATTGTTCCTAGTTGCTGCCCTTTGGTTTAGCAGTGCAGAATGTCCTCAGAACCATGATCTGTATTTCTTTCAGCCAAAACAAAACCAGAAGATTCTGTCTGCAAGTGCTCTCCAACTGCAAATGGTTTGTTCAAACAACAGAGCCAGAAAAGGGTCAATTGCTGTATGGCCTGTGCAGCATAAATGAATGGGGGCTTAGGGAACTTGGCACCCAATTTGTTTTTCTCTACAAATCTGCTGAATCCAGTCTGAATCTGCACTGCTCCCACTAAGCTCTCCTGGTAGTCAAAGGAAAGAAATGGAAATTTCTAGGAAATTGGTCATATGACCTGAAATGTTTTTCATACTAAATTGCATATTAAATTAACCATGCTGCAGAAGCAGTCATTTCTCTCCACTGAATTTAGGCAGCTGACTTGGTGGTGGCTATTCTTGGTCAGATGGGCTTCACTTTAGACAGTGTGAAATCCAAGAGCACTGAGACAATTGTATAGGCTTAAAGCCTGATAACTTATTTATTGAATATATGATTAAGTTCACTTGACTGATCCCCTTAGTGACTAATTTTATTTATGTGCTCTGCTTGCTGGGCTTCACATACCCCTCATTTGTCACTCAATTAACTGAGGTGTTTGGTTATCCAAGCCTTTTCCCACTGTCTTCTTCTCATGGGACATCTTGTCCATGACAGATCAATTTAGACTTATGTTAATGCTAACCATGGCTTAAAATGCACCAATGACTTCCCTGAAGATTTCAGAAGTCTTAAGACCAAAACTAGTGCTTGTTTTGGGAGATCTGCTGCTCCTTGGAAGACTCTGAGAAAATGCTTGGGGATGTCTTGGCCTTCCACAGCACAATTAACATATGTATAAAATTGTCTTGTCTTACTGGCACGTTTATACTTTCAGCAGCTTTGATCCTTGCCTCGTCTAGAACCTGTCCTTCTTTCTGTGAAAGGCTGTTCCATCAGTCCCAGCCTCCATCTCCCATCCCAGGACTGCTGCCCTTCCCCAGCAGGCGGTGTCACTGTTGAGCAAGGCACAGCTCTTCCTTTCTTAGAGAGGCGCGCTCTGGGAACAAAAGGGATTTGCTCATGGCACAGGACATGAAAGACTAAAACACGTAGTCTCACCTCTCTGTTGGTAGTGCCAGAACACTTAATCCACTGCTTCTTTTGTGGCTGTGATAGACCCATCTCAAACCAGCACTGCAAAATACATGTTAAAGTCACAGGAACTGACTTGACCACAGAACAGAGCTACAGGAGAGCAGGTCTCCAGAGGTCAAATAGATTCCTTTCTCTGTGGAGCAAGACAAATGGCCCATCAACATGACTACCACAAAAGAATCACTGAAAGATGTGTTTGGAAAATGGGTTTAGATGAACTAAGACGTTTCAGAGTCAGAGGTACAGTTTTATGCACAGCAGCTAGGGCAGAAGGAACTCACCCCGAGGCTGGCTATGTCAAACCTCTATAGGGTGCTCTGCCTTTCCCAGACACACTTTAGTGTTGGGTCCCAACCACAGGTGAGTCCAGGAGACAGCTCTGTTCACTGAGATAATAGTGGATAATTAATGAGGCAGGTTGCTAAGGACAGATAGGGAATTGCTAGGTCCTCTTACCAGGCATCTCAGACCCTCATCTCTCTGGATAGAGACATTTCCCTTCTAGGCAAAATAACTGGTTGGGATCATTGCTTTCTACCAAAATATGAAGTGCCTTAGTGCACTCTAATCACCTTCTGTATGGTATCAAATGCCACCTCTTGATGCTGATGCCTGTGGCTTCACTATTACACTCCTACCTCCATCAGGTTCTATCACATATCAGTCTATTAGAGCTCAGCCATGCTGTACTCCTCTGGTAGCTCTGCCAGTGGCTGGTATTTTCCTCAGATGCCTCCTGTTTCTCAATCTCACTTTCCTTTTCCAGATTGTTTCTACTGTGGGCCTCCAGTTTGAGGACTTTTTTGACAGAAAGTGAAATATAGCAGGAGCAACAAAACCTGCCTCTCAAAATTTCTTATTTCCAGTTATTGCCCTTCTGTGTCTTATATAATTTGAACAGGTGTTTCAGGGTAAGAAGTCCACATTTTTTGTTCATATTCAAGAAAACATACTTCTGGAGTTGGGGAGATAAGAGATTCCACATCTGATAAAAACATACATGAACTTCATCACGACCATCCCCAGCTAAAGAGTGAAATGGCTCAATCTCTGATTAGCCAAAGATTTTTTCTATGCCCATGCAATCTGCATTGACAATATAGTTACAGCAAGAAGGGTTCATAGTTGTCACCATTTGATACAGGGGCTGACCAGGGTTTAATAAAGAGTGAGACAAAACATGGACATCCTTGTGCCAAGAACTGAGGCCTTCCTCATCCTGGAGGAGTGCAGCTAGATAGACTTGGTCTCAGAATTGGCTGGGGTTAAGCCACACTGTTTCGTAAGTTCAGGTGGAGGAGGAAAAGTGAGAAAGGAGAAGAAGAGACTGATGTTAAATGACAGGCCAGTGCTTAGGGCACTCACTTCAGCTGGAGAAGACATAGCTCACATCCCTTTTTCAAATCAAGCTAAGCTGACACCACTCTGCCTCTGCTGTCATAGCTAAATGTCCAGTGAATATTTATATCTAGCCTTGGTTCTTATCCTTATGAACATTTGAGGGGAAAAAAAATGATGGATTTTTTTTCTTTTTCCTGCCTTCAGGGCAAGAAAAAAAACAGCTTTAGAAACCTTGTTCCTTTTTTTTTTTTTTTTTTAATTTTGCCCTCTTTCTTTTGTGAAAGAGAGCTCTTTGTTTTAGGACAGCCCCAGCTCCAGTTAATGCCAGTTAACACCATAAACCATTTGTCTTACAATGGAGTGGAACTGACTGCATCCTACAGAAAACAGCACTGCACAAACACACCAGTCTGCTCCTGCTTACAGGATCCAGGGGGCTGATCTTCTGTGTGATAAATGTAAAACTTCCCTTTCCTCTCTGCTGAGTGAAACAGCACTGTCCTTGAAGGAAGTGAGGCTTCAGATTAACACTTAGTAGCATTTAATCCCTGCCTAAAAAAATACAGTTGTATATTTTCTTGTGGCAGTACCATTGCCCAGGCCTTTAATTAGCTGCATCCTTGGACTGTTTTGTTGGTCATTTTACCGTAATGGGACTTAGCTGAGGCCACAGGTCTATTGAAATAAGCACCATACAAACAGATCACAAATTGCATGTTCTCTGGCCCAAACAGTGACCTGCCAAAGGTCACACTAGAAAATATAGGCAAAGGACAGAACCCAAATCTCCTGTATCCTCAGTCTACTCCATTAATCAAAAGACCTTCTACCTCTCTCCTTAATTTCTATGGCTCAGTGACAGTTTTCCCAAAACAAGATGCAATAAATTACACATGAGATGGAAAATGTGCATTATCAAAGAGCAGAGCTGGGAGTACAATCGTGTGTGTTGGTAGGAAGGTTGTTTGGGTTTTTTGCTGACACAGATGAAATGCAAAATAGGAGAAATCTGGTTAGCCTAAGATGTCACCTGATGCACTGGGGGAAGCAGATCAATAAAAAGCTTTATGTTAGACCTTGCATGCCAAGACAGCAGCTATGAAAAGACAATGGGGTATCATGAGAAAAATAAACACATGGTTAAATGGATGACTGGAAAAATGAACTTCATGAAGGTTATTGAAAAACTGAAGAGGCTTTTACTGAGATAGAAAAGAAATACTCTTTTTCCAATGAAAATAATTTTTTCTGAAGGAAAAAAGCAGGTCTTTAAATCGAAACCTTCCTTTCTTCCCAGAGAGAGAATCAGTTTCAGGTTCTCAGGCAGAAATGGAGAAGAATAAAATGTTTTGGTGAATTAAATCTTCATCAGACAGATTGTTAATGAAGTTGATATCCTTTTAAATTCACCTCTGAGTCTTGCACAGATGGAGGAGAGTAAATTCTAGCTCATCTCAATGGAGTTTGTATATACACTTCTAAAAAGTGAAAGGGGTTTCCCCTCTTCTCTGGGAAAAGTAAATGTGAGATGCACACGTGAGACCCTAAAACATCAATACCATGAACAAACAAGGGTGAGAGTAACAGAGCTGCCACAGAAAAGGTACTTTTTTATGAAACTAGATGATGAAAACCGTGGAAAAGGTAAAAAATTTGGCATCTTTCATACAGCAATACAAATTAGAGGAGAAGGGCTTGAGCCAGTATTTGCAAAGAAAAATTTATCCACTACACCATCCCACCACAACCTCCCATAGGATGAAGACTTCAGTATTTTGCAGGTTTTTACTCTTGATGCTTCTCAGAGGTGTAAAAGTGTAAGTATTTCTGTTCAGTGGATGAGGAAACCAAGACAGAGGGAGAGTGCATGAGCTGTGTTAAGCCACACAGGAGCTTCAGAACTCTGCCAGCAGTAGCAGTGGGACTACACTTCTCCTCAGCTTCCATCAGAGGTTAAAACTAGGGGTGTTATTTAACTGAGATAAATTTTTAGGGTTGCAGGAGCAGATACACCAGCCTTCAAGAACAAAGCTTTCAGTATTGAGTCACAGAACAAGGAATGCATTCATGTCACCTGGGGTCATATGCTGGGGAGAAGAAGAGGTGAGAAGCTGCCATTTCAAAATCTTTCTAATATCACAGCCCTCAGCTGGTGCAGAGAGCACCATCACAAACCTCTGAGATGAAGCTGGATGGCTGTGTCCTCAGCAGTGTCTGGCAGGTGGGTGTCACACAAAAGAGGCATCCCCAGGTCCCATTGCTGAAGACACGGCTGCTGCAGTGATGGAGGGCAGCAGCTCAGTGGACCTCAAATGTAAATTGTGAGATTTATCTGTTCTCTGCCGTAGAGTAGTAAGCCGCCTAAGTGTTTAGGATCAAGCTAGAAAAAATAAAGGCTTGCCAAGAACCTATTGTGTCTTCCCAACACATCTTCATTTCTCAAAGCGGTGACCAAAACATCATTTTGATTCTTAGATAGAATTGCTCCAGAAATAAAATATGTCTTTATATTTGAGGAATAACAGGTTATCAGATGAGAACTTACGTCAGACCTAATACAGAGAGAGGTATGTGAAATCTTTAATTACTCTTGAAAATTTTCTATTCTCATTTGGTGATAGTAACATAGGACAGAAAGCCAAGCAGCAGCAAAACTGAGTAGGAAGGGATATCAGTGTATGCTAGCAGCATACTGGCACTGTTGAATGTGCATTTACAGACAGAGCACTCACCAGGCAGCCCATGCTTTTATGCCTTGCAGTGCACTGCTTCCTTTCAGCTGTGTGGACAACAGTGGAGACATGCCTGCATCTACACCAGCTAGTTATGGTGTGTGACACCAAACTTATTCTCCCTCTTTCAACTCTGTCTGCCTACCCAGGAAAACACTGGACATCTGGTTTGACATATACACAGTCCTGTTTGCAGCTCTAGGGCTGAGCTGGAAAATGTGTTCCAGCAGGATCACTTAGTCCTTTCCAGTTCCCTAGGGAAGTGAAGGCCATAAGGGAATTAATGAAGCAAACCTAAAAAGAGTCATGTCATAGAATCATAGATTGGTTTGGATTGGAAGAGAATGGATAGATCATCTCACTCAAAACCTCCCCTGTCATAGGCAGGGAACCTTCCTCTAAACCAGCCTGCTCAGAATATGGTCTTGGACAACATCAGGGATGGGACATCAACAGCTTCTCTGGGCAGCCTATTCCACTGCCTCCCCACCCACACAGTAAAGCATTTCTTCCTCAAATCCATCTAACTCTACTCCCTTTCAGCTTAAAGCCATTCTCCCCTGTCCTATCACTGCATGCTATTGTGAAATATCCCTCTTCAGCTTTCTTGTAATCCCCCTTTAGGAGCTGGAAGGTTCTGTGAGGTCTCCTCAAAGCCTTCTCTTCTGCAGACTGAACACCAATTCCCTCAGCCTGTAACTCAGATCTTTGGATTCAAAGTGCTGGGAGATGTGAGCATAAACCAGCAAGGACCAACCAGAAGGGGACAGACCAAGCTGCACAATCTTTGCCACTTGTCTACCCTCCAAAACAAGGGAGGGAGAAGAGGAAGGCATGTCAGTCAGACCCTTGGCTCCGGGGATTTCCTGTGCCTTGTCAAGGTCAGAAGGACATAGGTCCCTCCCAAGTGAAAGGAGAGAGACACATGGCTTCACAGAACTGTTCTTGGAAATGGCATTTCATGCTCCAGGGTATGAAGGAACCTGCAGAACAACACTCTTCCTCCCTGCAACATGTCCATGGGCTTTCATCAGTTGCTACCAGCAGCCCCTTGATCTTTCTCCCCTTTCCTTGAGTGACAGAACACAGTGTATTGTATCCCCCTCAACATCAGAGCTGCCACTGGTGATGCTCAGAACTCTTGATTTCAGCAAGGCTTCAGAGGTCTCCAGCCAGCAAGGAATTTTGCTCATTGCACTAGGTGGTAAGACCACAAAAGAACAAAGAGGAAAATGGGTTTCCATGTAATTGTGGAGGGAATGGGGAATGCAAAGCCTGAAAAGCAAAATTACACCCTCAGGCTGTTGTGAGCATTGTTATGCAAATCAGCATGAAGGGAGGGAGGCTTTTCTTCCAAGATCCTAGCAATGCCCACAGACATCAATTTTTAATTAGAAATTATCTGAAATATTAAACATGCCTTCACTGAAACACCTGTGAGAGTCCCCATTCCTCCACTGGGTTGGACAATTCACAGCTCAGTGTCCAGATCCAACAGGGCTCAGTGCAGTGAACAGTCCCACTACAGTGAGTGAGAGAAGGGCTTTAAGGAGCAGCTGAGGGAATGCTGGATGGCACACAAAGATCAGATTTGTTCCCTGCAGAACACACTCCTTGTACATGCTGTGAGGAAAGAAATATTTTCATCAAGAAAGCAACAGCAAAACCAATGGTTTTAAAAAGCTCCAAGAAGCTTGTTCAGGAAAATGGTTAAGGTAAGCTCATCTTCAAATATTTTGTGAATGATTTGACCAGGTTTACAGCTTCTTCTCCACTGAATACCAGCTTCTGTATGGTAACAAATAACAAGCAAATAAACAGACAAATAAATATACCAAGATATTACATCTGTCAGTATTTTTATTCCTCTTGTGTTTTAGAGCATTTAAGGTATGCTGAAGTTGATGGTGCAGACAAATACATCAAAGCTGTAAGCATCTGTATGTTTTCAACACATCTTTTAATACTAGAAGATTATTTCAGCAAAAAAAAGTCTACCAGGTGAACTCAGTCTCCACCTGACATTAAATCTGGCACTTCAAACAGCTCTTTCTTGCTCAATCCCACAGGACCACTTGGTCCATCCTAGAGCCATAATAGAAGGGTTACACCCATACACAAAAAAAATTATGCTCCAACCTTTTCCTTACAAGAGGCTTCCATCTGAAGTTTTTTCAGGAGCTGAGCATGCACTCCAGCCCACTGGTCCTGCTGTACCTTTTTCCCACACTGTTACCCCATGACTGTAGCTGAAGAAAGTTATGGCTGTCATGCACACATATTTTAGCTAGCTTTAGACGTGAGTAGTGCATTCATCCCCAACTACAAGAAAACAACCAGGTGGCAGGTACAGGATTCAAACTCAGCCTGCTACAGAAAACTATAAATTGCACAAGGCTGAATCATCCTCTGTTACCAGTGAGTTGTACCTGACTTGGGCTGGCAGGAATGCATTGTACATAAAGTAAAATAGGTCATTAGGGAAAACTGAAAGGGTGGAAGCTGACTGTGAATTTTGATCAAGGTAAAGATTTCTGCATGAAATTCTCAATTCCAAAGCTGTTTCTAGATACCTAAGCAATTACATGGACTTGTTATTATGAATTTTTTCTCTGTTACATCCCTCTAGGGCAAGCAGTATTCCATTTCCTCTCCCAGATGGCAAATAACTATAGTAGATACATCATAAGTGACCTGAGAACAGGAACATAAATATCTGGGAGTCTAGGCTTTCTGCAGGTCCTTGTGCTGCCCTTCCCTCTACTCACTTCTTCCACCAGCACAGTCAGAGCTGCAGTCTGAGCTGTCTCTATCCAAACATCACAGATGTGTTTGCAGACTCAGCTGCACAGGGACACTGCTGGGGTGACACAGAAGGTGACATGCAGCTCACTCTCTGCCACACTGAGAAGCTGCAGCTCCTTGTGCAACACTGTGGGCCCTGCAGGATGAAGAGCTGGCTGCATGCAGAGAGGTAGCTCTGTCTGTCAGCTCCTTCTCAGCCTGCCCTGATAAACTCAGCCAATTACACTAATGGAAAAAATGCTTCAAAGTTCTGCCAGTGGTTTGGCTTTCCTGCGTTTTTCACCCTTTAATTTCAAAAAATAAATGCTTAGAGGTCACCCTGGCCTGATTAAATCACAGGAATATACAGTGTCTGTTTTCAAAATTTGGTGACTACTAATTAATTTATGTCATCAAACAATTATTTTCTACCTCATTAGCCCATGAAATGTGGAGATTGTGTCAGCACTTTTGCTGGCAGTCTCGCACTCATTAGTTTGTAACCTTGTCCAAAAAGAGACATAGAGAGAGAGAGAGAGAGAGAATACTATTCAACAACTTGCAGTGTGGTTTTGAAGCCACAGGTGCTGCAAACTGGAATTATTTTCACATTTCCCTTGGTGCTAGATGACTGAACCACCACAAATTGGAAATATCTCTCACTCATGATTCAATGACTAATATATCATGAAAGGGGGCGTGGGGAAGTGAAGCGAAGGACAAGGGGAGGGTTGTTCTGCACATGCATTCCGCAACCAAGTGTCATCATGCACTCAACCTGAAGGACTCACACAAGGTATTTGGGTCAGGTGATTGGGTTTGCACTTCTCACATTACATGACAAGGATCTGAAACAGCTCTGCATAGGAAATTGTGGGACACCGCAGTCCAGCTAGCAAGCAGAAGTGTAAATGGAGGTAAACTTGAGCTATCCAGCCCAAAAAGGTCCTGCCAACATTCACATACATCCAAGAAAGTTCCCACTGTATTTTACTGTATATAAAAGTAGCAGATGGTCATCATGATCAGTTAAATGTGCCTGAGTAGCAGTGTTTTGTCCTTGACTGTTTGCTGACTTTCAGTATGTTAGTTGTTCACCTGATTTATTTTTTAATGTTTCCTTGCCCAGAATTTTTTAGTTAATCTGTGTTAAGATTGATGTACCTCACCATTTTAATTTTGAACAGCACTGTTCAGCAGTAACACTGGCCTTTTAGGCAGTGCAGTGCAGAATTCAGTGCATGGAAAATAGTTTCATTAGAAAACATCATTTAAAAAAAAAATCTGCAAAAGACATCTGTTTGTCAAGAAAATTGAAACATTTGGAGAGGGCACTATTTTTCTTCTTGATGATCAGCTTAAGATCAATTTTTTGGGTCTGAGTTCCCATTGTCCCATCTAGGATGATTATTCTTGATGAATTGAATCTTTTCACTTTCTAGGACCTTTCAATCGTGGAAGATAAAGCCTACCAAAGAAACAACACTGAAGTACAATGTGCACAAGCTGCATTTCCTATCGATCATCTCAGATCAAATGATACTTCTGTCAACAGAGTTTTTCTGGTCTTAGATACAAAGTCACCACTGGCCTGCTCTGGTGCTGGTGACCCTCCTGCTTCAAGAAGAAGGTTGGACAGGTGATTTCCAGAATTCCCTCCAAGAAAGCTTTTATGGTTATGTAAATGTCTAAGTGGTGCTGAAGTGATATTGCACCATAATTCATTCCATTTCCTGTCTTCTTGTATCCTGATTTGGACAAAAATATTGATGTATTGAAATTACCAGAGAATTTCTGAACTTTCATGAGAATTACTCAGGTTTTAGACAGGAATTTGACCTGTTTTTAACTACCATTTAATGGTCATGTCTAGTGGCTAAGAATTCCAGGAAAAATGCCAGTTTGAGGGGAAAGAAGGACATGAGTTCAAGGTAGGCAGTGATGCCTTGGGAGAACTGCCATTGCCACAGCCTGGGCAATACTGACAGATTTACTTATACCCTGTACTCCTCAAATATAAAGAAAGGAGAGTAGCCAAACACATAATTAAGTTCCAGAAATCAGTGATATGAACATTCTTCACTGTGCCATTAAAAGACACTGGAACTTTTTCAGTCAAATGAAATTTGTTCCAAATACTCATTGAAGACAAAACACTACGGAAGACATAACACTAAAGAAGAGTTTCCAGTGTGTAAGGCTGCTATTAAAACTGTTCATGTCTGATCTGAGAGAGAAAAGGACCTTTTTCCACTAAGATTTTTTGTGACTTTTCCATTCTATAAATTTCTCCCAGTTTTTTGTCCTAACATCAGTGCCAAATAAGCATGAGTTTTGAGGCTTGATATTTGACAGACTTACAGAATTGACAATGTAGAAAAGTGATTCAGAAGGTGAAATATCAAGTTCTCTTCATTACCTGCACAGGAAAATCCCCTGGTTTAGTAGCTTAAAATCTAAAGAGATGTGAAACTCAGCAGTTTCAGTTCACAGAATGTAATGAAAACATTATTTTGATTTGCATAGGGTCACATTTATATAGCTTTTTTAGAGTTTCACATTCAAAGAAATAAGGCGTTCTCGTACCAAAACCAGGGTAAAATACTGGGTCCAGTTAACTCAGTGGTATCTTTGAAATTCTTTTTTTGGTTGGTTGAAATTTGCTGAAACTGGTAAATTCTCATTGGTGAATTTCCCTGCAAGTCTTTTGATGTTAATGCCAAAATGTCAAATGATCCACCTCACAGAGAAGTCCAAGAGATTTTAACTATAGTTAAATAAATAGTTAAAACAAGAAATAAAACAGTCCCTGGTAAAAATTACATAAAAGCTAAGGGACTGTAATAGAGAATTATAACACATCTCTAAATTTTATGAGTTTTCTCATTAAGCTCCATTGCAGAGATAAACTTCTCTGTTAAATTCTATGGTAGGACTCTAAAGAACTTTAAAGAAAATCTATATTATAATGCCAGCGGCTGCATGTTCATGGCAAGATTAGGACACATTGTTTTAAGTAGTGTATTAGCATATATTGTACAGACCAATAATTGAAAGTTAGACTTAACAAAAAAAAAATTACACCCTACTTAAAACATTTGAATAACTGAAATTTTTACTCAGCTATACAACATTCCTATTTTTCCTTCCTCTAAAAAAATATTGAAAAGCATACTTAAAAAAAAAACATGTGCTTCTTTCAAAATATATGTTCCTGAGTTTTTTTTTAAAGGAATTCTACCTCCTTGGAATCTCTTGTCCTCTTCGGTAGATGTAAATATCCAACAACATATCACAAAACCATTTGCAGGAGCAAAATTCACCTTGAGGCTGACAGCATGCCTAAGCACTATCACTGCAAAGAATATTTCTGGTGGCATGTTAAAAACACCTTAAAATAAGGAGTTAATAAATCAATATCTCTTTGACCATAATACCATGTCACTTCTCTTATAAAGTAGGTGTTTACTTCTTGAGGAAAACCAGTTCATTTTCTTAAGTAGTGGTACGCTTTTAGGAATTCGTGGGTGCAATATTGAAAGCCCACAGGTTTGTTTCCTCTGTTTCTTCCATTAAATATTTATTTCCAGTAAATAGACAGAATTTCCCAGCGTCCCCAAATAGTCACAGCAACAGTTACAGCATCAGTCACATTGATGAGTCTTGACGTCTTCAGCACTGGAAAATCAGCCAGCAGTACAAGGAGACCCCCTTGTTTTAAAATATGAAAAACAAGAGAGATAACCAGATTGATGTCCCTCCCCCATCATGTCCCACACTCCCTTCGCCTCCCCACTTCTCATTTAGCAAAAACAGTGGTAAAAAATAAAAGAAGTTCTGTTTTCTACCAACAGGCTTTGAACCCACTCAGTTCACCTTCCTGTGTGTATTTTCTACTGCTTTTTCTGAGCTTTGTACTTCCTGAACCACAGATGTACCTACACACTCTGTTTCCTGTCATTAAGATGTGAATATAAGCTTTAATATAATTTGAGTGTTCAGACCTCCAGTGGCCTAATTCTCCTCTCTCTTGCACCGGATTTATGGCACTATTATTTTTTAGATGCTGCTGAATTTTACCAGAGTCCACTAGCATGAGGTCTAAACATCTCAGGTGAACCAGCCTGGAGAAATTATGCCGTTTATAGCTACTTTCACTTCCGACACTCATGTGAATGCATGTGATGTGGTTTGGGGTGAGGAGATAAGTAGGCAGCATGACGTCCTTGTTGGAGGGTATTATTTAAAGTTTATTGCTATGACCAATTTTCCCCCTTCAGCTGTGAATTTACCAAGGTGCTCTGACCCATTACTTGCTTCTAGGCTGGTTTCATGCCAAAGAAAGGTGAATTACACAACTTCAATAAACAAACTGGGTCTGGAGATGGAAAATATTTATTTCTGTGTTTTTCTAAAGCACATGTAATGGGATTTATTATTCCAGGTTGCTCTTTGACAGATTGCACCACACAACAACAACAACCACGACCAACACTTACTCCAATTAAGAGGCCTCCACCCACCTGATCTCAGTGATAAGCATCGCTCAAGAAGTAGGAGGTCACCCCATGACTTCCTTTTCCCTCTCTCCTCTCCATCATTTGTTTGTAGGACATGTGTACGTATGGAAATGTGGGATGGTGCCTCTCTAACCCTACCTTTGAGTCTTGCTGTGATCCAGTTACACCCCGTGCTGTGCACCCGGCTGGGAAGGTGGTATTGTCACCTAAATTTCAACAAATTTGTCAGTGTGCAGTAGATGTCAGTACTGAGACACATCCCTTTCTAGGTAAGAAATAACCCCTGTCCTGAAGCTAAATTCTATTCATTTCCTCAGTTCTAACCCGAAGCTCAGCTGGGGGACATGGGAATTGTGGTGGTCTGCTGCACAGACTAAACCCCAATTTTTCTGAGGATAGAGGCAGGACTCTCAGGTAACCACTGCCTGCCTGTAGAGAGCAATTTGAAATTATGATAGCACATGCCCAAAGTGGTTCTTAGCGAGAAGAAACTGAAGACTGGATAATAGCCAAACTAAAACGAGAGAGCTCAACTAAGCGCTGAAATCTGGGGGAAAAAAAACCCACAACAATTCCAGAATATTTTCCTTTAGTCCCCCTTAATAAACAAAGCACAAAGACATTGAAAGCTGAAAGTTTGATGAGCTTGAAGCTGGACCAAAACCAGTTGGGGAAGGCCAGACCCAGTTCATATATGGGGTTGTGGACAGAGGGGTTATATACTAGAAAATCAGCTGGAAAATGCTAGATGATATTCCAGCATAATTATATCTATTATGCTTCTTTCAGAAGAATTATAATATCATTAAAGTGTGAAACACTAAAATTAAATCCTTTAGCACACTTTCCTGAGCAAAAGGAAAAATTAAGCACTGGTTACCATCTATATAAGTGACCTTTGTAGGGGATCAGGTAGAATATCATTAGAGATTTTTAACTTTTTATTTAATGGTGGTGAAGGACAGGTGAGCAGATATTTTTCAAGAAAATGTTTAATGCCTTTTAATATTTAATGTTATTTGAGACATTTGTAAAATTGCATAAATAGGTCCCATCAAGCACAGAAATTCTTTCTACTGCACATACAAATTGCAGTACCAGACGTGAACAGGGATGCGTGTCACTCTGCTGTGGCCTTTGTGTTCTAAAGCTTGCTTGAATCCTTGGATGCTGGATGTTCTTGGAACTGCATAGCTGGCTATGTTACATAGATACAGCTATAGATACAGTTGAAATTAATGCAATTCAACATATTCTCTATCTTTCAAAGTTATGTATTGGCAGTCACTGCAGCCATGCTTCTATCAGAAAGTTTTGGGTGGAAATTTTGTTCTGCTGACAGTGAAGGGGAAGTTAATTTTGAAATATTATTTACTTATTTCTCCCCAGTGCTTGTGTAGATGGCAACTTCATTAGCAGAATGGATGGCACCAGACAAGGACCAGAACAACACAGAAAGATTGGAACCCATGCAAATAGGTGGGCCTTTATAAGTTTTCCTGCTCTGCAGTGAGACACAAGGAACTTACAAAATTTTCCTGCATAGGTAAAATAATAAATTATTGCACAGCATTTGAGTGTGAGAACATCTCCCTGTGATGAGAAAATTCTAGGTTCATGGTCTTTGCCTGGTTCAGAACAGGAACTTTCACTCTCATCCATTAGAGATTACAGCTCTAACAATTTAATAATTTCTCTAGAGTAACAAATGTTAATTTTTGAAAGTTGGAAAACTGAAAAAAGGAGTGAGGAAGATGCAGAAGGCCTCATGGTTTGAGTATGTATCCAAGACAGAAGAAAACTGGGGTTGCATTCTGTTTTGAATGGGTCGAGCAGGAAGTTTGGTTAGGCTAGGGGCACACGTTGTTTCCCAATGAAAGTCATAGACAAGTTTCAGCCACCATGAATCATCACATTCCTCACTGAAAGAAAAAAAAAAGAAAAAAAAAGGAAAAAAAAGGAAAATTGCCAAATCCTCCACCACTTCCTTGGAAGGTTTCCAGTCAATTCTAGTGCCTGGTTCACACAGTCTGCTGAATACTGTGGGCATATTTCCATTGACCTCAAAAAGACTTTTCATAAGGCTCAGGTAAATCAAACATGGTTCTTGCAAGAGAACTAAGGATTATACAGAGGGAAGAGATATAGAGGGAGAAAACTGTTGATTCTTAAAATGAGAGGGAACAAGAAATGTGATAACTCACTCAGACCACATTTGGGTCAGGAAACATGCATTGGGTATGGAGAAAGTAGAGATCACTGGACTTTAAAGCACACTACTCTCAAATTTCCAAAGATACTGAAGGCAGACATTCTGAAATTGGTTTAACTTTGAGTCATGTTCCAGTGCTTGTAAAACAGTGAGGAGTAGATGATGAGTGAAATGAATGGTTTCTTTGCCTCAAACTATCCCGTTCTCTCACACTGAAGGCATGAGTGACTCACAGCATAAAAGACATGATGGTTTAATGTGTAACAAGAAAGAGAGCAAGAAGGGGTACAAAGATGACTTTTCACACACATTGGGAATGACAGCGGAAAGCTCAATGCACTTCATTCCTTAAAGTACATAGCAAGATAAATACTCAGCACTGACTCTTGTAGCAAAAGAATTTCCTTTTGCTCACAGTGGTCAGGGGCATTACAGAGGAATCTCTCCAACCTTATCCTTCATATTTGTGGTCAAAGAAGCTTTTGCTGTGTTAGTGGATAGAGGATGGAGTTACCAAATCTTCTTTACATCTATTGAATCTATGAGAATGCACAGAGCCTGACCACTGGGGCTTCCAAATCAGGTAAAAAAAGCTTGCTTATTCAACCAAACAAAAAAAGTCAAATATGAATAATGGGTCAACCATAAAAGGTCTGAGACATTGATCTTGAAGAATGGCTGGGAATGGAGACATTCCAAAACCTCGGGAACACCTCAAAATTAGCTTGTGTGGCTAACCTTGTTATTGGCAAAAGCACTGATTCATTGAGGGTAAAATTCTTTGAGAAAGCATTTCCAGAAATATTTTCATTGTTTCCCTATCAGTTCATGCCAGTTTCATGCCAGTTCTCAGGCTTCAATCTTTCCAGCTTTGCAAAGCAGGGGATCCCTAATTCCATTCTTTACTCAAAATGTTTTCACCTAGAGGAGGAGCTGTAAGGCTCAAGAGCCATTCAAGCCTTTACAGATAACTAAGAAAGTGACATTTTTCATAGTACTCACAAGTCAGGTACTTACAATACTTACAAAAATGAATATGAAAACTTGCATTAAACATTAACTGGGTGCAGCCAGCTGAAGAACTGCAGAACTGACTTTTATTTAAATCAGCACATGATATAAGAAAGCTTCCTTGCCTTGGTTGTGCTTGTACCACAAACACTGATCATAAAAAAGTGAAAAATGCATTTTGTTTAATAACAAGGAGGAAATCCTATGAAAAGTTAATCAAGGGTTCTAATTCCTGCTTCAGCCTGTTTCTGCTGCCCCATGAGTCTAAATCTTAGAAGACTTAGCATCCAATAGTTTCTAGGGAGAACTTAAGGAAAAACAATACTAGGAGTGCACTAATCTCATGTTACTGATGCAGGGAAAAAGAAGCAGCAGAGTTTATGCAGCATCAGTTCACATTAGAAGCTTGTGGTAGGATATTCTACCCATTTCCTGAGTCAGAGACTCGTGTCTCAACCACAAGACTATCGTTCTTCTCTATAGATAATTTCCCTTGATTCCTGAGGGCTGGGAATATTTAGTGGACAAAATTACATTTTTGTTGTTCTGCTTTTTCAGATGCTCTCTATGGAGCAAGATAACCACGTGTCAGAAGAAGGGTCGTGGTTCCTGGTGAAGTCAGTGGTAGAATGTCTGGAATTTGGTCGATGCTGTAGCACACACTTACTGCTACCAAGCAAATCTTTTTGACCAATGTATAGAGAACTAAATTCTCCCATTTGCCTTAATTTCACACTCACACCTTTGAGAGAAAGCAGTGTATCCTTATAGAGGCACATTCATATCTTAGGAGGAAAACATAGGAAAAAAATTATGAATATGAATTTATATGGGTTTATTACCATTAGTCCTCATGAGGAAAAGATCTGAATGGCAAGGTTGCTATTACATTTAAATGTGGGCTAGTTCTACTGACAATGGCTGAAAACAGCTTCAGCCTTATGGAGCACCAACTTCTGTTGAAAGAGACAGAGGATTGCTCTGTGTCTCTTCCAGGAAAAGAAACCAGGGTGGAAAAGAACATGTGTCTAGTAAAAGGAAGGGTGATAAACTCATGCCTTCTTCTCCCTGCCTCCCAAAATGTGTGTAGTATATTCTGTGCAATACTAAAATTAATTATGTAGCCAAGCATAGCTACCATAGCTTCAATGGGATTGCAAACAGATCAATAAGAAGAAACAGACTGCAGACCCAGCATGAGTGGAGGCAAGAGGTGGTACTGTGTGTGCTCCAAGGGCTGGATTTTCCCTGGGTGCCATCCAGTCAACAGAAGCAGTGAGCTTCACCCTGGCAGAGGGACAGAGCTGCAAGGCAATCTGAGCTGTCCTTGGGGGCTGCCCATCTCCTCTGCTGGTGAACAAAAGGCACATACATTGACCTGTAAACGAAATGTTCCCAGTACCCAAAATTTGGTTTTATGAACAACCTCACCATAACATAAAACTGATTTGAAAAAACAAGAGATGGCTTTGAATTTTTCTGATGGAATAACAGCAACAATATTATGGCCTGTATAAATAACACCTTAATATCTTCCATCTTCAGGCAGGAGGCAGAGGATTTTCAACTCTGACAAACACCTGAACACAAACCCCATCCTATGAAGACCCCAACAGGATGCTTTAACACAAACAGAGCCAGTTCCCTTTGCATAAATTTTGGAAAGCCATGTTAATTTAGACTGAATTTCCACTTTGCAAGCAGTCAACATAAGGAAAGCAAAGCAGCCTGAACCTGTGCTTGCTCAGTTGTAAACTCTTGAATGACCCTAACCAGAAACCAAAAATTTGGTGTGTATGTAGGGAAATAACCCCCCCAAATCCTCTGTGTTTTGTATTAATTTTGTAAAATGGAAGTCTTGTTCCGCAGCCACCCTCACTGAGAATGTCAGTTCCCTCCACAGGTTCACACAAATGCCCACACCTGTAAAACAGACTTTGAATGCCAAAAAACTCCCTTGCTGGATACGTTCCAGCAAAAGAACTAAAACCTTTTGAAGAAAAAAACCACGGTTTTGCTCTTTCCCACACTCCATTCCTGATTTCTGGGTTAGGCAGGAGGTAGATAACTTTGACCTATACTCGTGTTGCTGCCAGGTTTTTCAACACATTGATTCGTGTTTGCACTGTCTTTGTTCCAGTGATGTGTTGTGTAATGCGAGCAAGCAGAAAGCCAACTATGCACCAACAGGAAGGCTTAGAGTGCTCTGATTTTTTGGCACAGTGTGATGCATTGTGAGCTGGGTTTTCAGTATCTGACAGTTAAGTCCTTGGAATTGGCATTTGTACGCTGGAGAGCAGAGCCCTGAATAACCTAAGTTAGAGTACAGCTGGGACCAAAACATCACTTCATTCATCCCTTGTGCCCACGTGCTCGGTGCAGTGAGCATTCAGGATTTGCTTGAGTGCATGTCCTGTGCTCAAGGGCAGCACCACACTCTGCCCTTAGCACATGCTGCAGAGCTAAGACAGTGAGCTCCATGCAGGAAAGTGTGTCACATGGACATTAAAAATCACTCATGGACAACAAGGACTTATTTGTACCTTCACCTTGCTCCACAAACACACTATAGCTCCTGTAACCTGAGCACTGAGAGCTGAGCACTCCATTGCTGGAGATGTTCAGAGTTTAAAAAAAAATCAAAATAATAAAGCTGAGGAAAAAACTGAGACCTCTTGATTCTGTTTGCCAATCACATGTATTAATGGTAGTACCCCAAAATTGTAATACTGTTGTTTTCTGACCAGGCATCTTCAACTTTCCTCCGGTATTTTCATTTCAGCTCCCCTGTGACGCTGCTGCCTTGGGCTCAGCCGTGTCTTCAGTCACAGACTGAGAGACTGTGAGGAAGGAAAAACTTGTGACCCCATTTCCTACATGGGGTAGAATATATTTAAGGGCATTTACCAGCCGAACAAATCAGCCTAGCAGACAGCTGTGAAAATTTCACAGTGTGTTTCTCTGCATGATTAGAAGCCAAGATGTCAGTTCCTCATTGATATCAGGAACTAGTAGGATTTCCTTACTTTTGCAGGAATCCTGTGAGTAGCTCAGAGATTGCATCTTAGGTGACAGATTGACCTACTGCTTCTGGTGGGGAGAGCACAGGACAGCTCTGAGCCATAGGGTTTGTTTCTCAGCTGATTTGCTGCTTTCCTATTAATGCAGTTCTGTTGAGAACCATGCCATGAGTCAACCAACCAGCCGTGAAACAAAGCTCAGCTCCACAGGATTTTACCAGCTACCTGTCCACTGAGTCAGGGATAACAGGCACTGCACTTTGGAAGGTGTTTCAAGGCATTCCTTTTTCTTCTTGTGTCATGGAAGTAGTTCTGCACAGGCTCAGGGTTCCTGTTTTTCGTGGTTTGTGAAGAGAAGGGTTCCTGAGGTCAAAAGTTGTCAGTACTTTCCAAATGAGGAGTCAAGTACCAGCTGCAAGGCTCCCAAAGAGAGCTTATCTTGTCAGATACCCAGTTGTGGACTCTGGCATCCTCTGTGCCACCCAAAAACTTTATGCAAGCTGTAGCTCTTGCCCAGTGGAGTGACCAGACACACATGTGCTGTCCAGGACCTGGTGCGCTCAGGTACAGCAGCTCACCCAGCTCAGGGTGACTGCACACACCATTCAGCATGCTTTATGAAAGGAAAGTCCTGCTTATTAAACCTGATTTCCTTTTATGACAAGGCCACCCACCCAGCTGATGAACGGAAGCCAGCTGGTGTGTGAAATCTTTATGGATTTCATTTGAGCTTTCCATACTGTCTCTCACAGGATTCTCTGGACAAAATGTCCTGCACACAACTGGATAAACACATCCTGGAATGTGTGAGCAACTGGTTCATGGGTTGGGCATGCAGGGTTGTGGGGAATGGGGTGACATCAGACTGGGGACCTGTTACCAGTTGGGTTCCACAGGGCTCCATCCTGGGCCCTGTGCTCTTCAATATCTTCATTAATGACCTGGACATAGGGCTGGAAGGGATGCTGAGCAAGTTCACAGATTATACAAAACTGGGGGAAGCTGCTGACTCCCTCGAAGGCACAGAGGCCCTGAAGAGATGCCTCAAAAATCAGAGGACTGGGCAATCACCAACCATATGAAGTTCAACAAGGGAAAGTTCTGGGTTCTGCACCTGGGATGGGGCAACCCTGGATGTACAGGTAGACTGAGGAATGAGGGGCTGGAAAGCAGAGCCATGAAAAGGGACCTTGGGGTCCTTGTCTGGGGAAAGTTGAACACAAGTCAGGAGTGCCCTGAGAGCCAGGAGGGCCAGCCCTATCCTGAGGGACATCTGGAACAGCATCACCAGCTGTGCAAGGGAGGGGATTGTCCCGCTCTGCTCTGCACTGGGGCAGCGTCACCTCGAGTGCTGGGGGCAGTTTTGGGTGACACAACGTAAGAAAGACATTAAACTGTTAGAGAGTGTCCAAGGTTGCAAAGATGGTAAAGGGCCTCAAGGGGAAGCTGTGTGAGGAGTATCTAGGTCCCTTGGTCTGTTAAACCTGGAGACTGAGGGGAGATCTCATTGAAAGATGCAACTTCTCATCTCGCTGGTGACCAGTGACAGGACCCAAAGGAATGGCCTGAAGTTCTGTCAGAGAGGTTTATGTTGGATATTAGAAAATGGTTCTTCACCCAGAGGGTGTTTGGGTACTGGAACAGGCTCCCCAGGGAAGCAATCAGCCACCAAGCCTGACAGAGTTCAAGGTGTGTTTGGACAATGGTCTCAGGCACATGGTGTGAGTCTTGGGGATGGTGCTGTGCAAGGGCAGGACTTGGACTCAGTGATTCTTGTAGGTCCCTTCCAACTCAGCATATTCTGTAATTCTGTGATTCCCTTCAGGACTGAAGAGCCAGACTGTGCTTATACAACTGCAGCCTCATTGCACTAAGAGACACCTAGCGCAATCAACTACAGAATTTAGTCTCTTAAATCTATTTCCTCCTTCAAATGCATGTTGCAACCATTAGTAGAGTTTAAGTCATCCACAGACAGTATCCTGACTGATCTGCTTAGTGCAGGCTCTGGTTTTGGGGGAAGTTTTGCAACCTTATTTAACATGGAGAAGCTCTGTCAGTTCCTGCAGGGACTCCTGACCATCTCTGCTTGTCCCTGCATAAATTTGTTAGTCTAGTTCTTCTCAATTATCTGTCAGTTCACACCAAGCAGCCCCCTGAAAGAATTGATTGAAAGCCTCACGGTCAAATGGCATCAATCTAGAACCAAGGAGGAGATATTTTTATTCAAAAGCCACAGAAATAGAGATCATAATGGAAAAAAAATAATCCGTCACCACAAGTTAAAGATAATGAAAAGGATATTAAACTTAAATACATGGATTCAAGCAACACAGAAGCTTTCTACTTGTTTTCTACCTGTTTCTTTCCTATCAGACATCAAAATTGTGAGTTCATCTACCAGAAATATTTATGGGATGGTGCATACAAATTTTGCAATTCCTAAGATAAAACAAACTTCCCTAGATAAAAATTATTAAAAGACTGTTGAAAAACACCAAAGGATATAGTTAAGCTTTTATTGATAGTTAATAAAGGACAGACATTAAGCAAAACCTTACATCTATTTCCCCTTCGCTGCTGCAATCTGGGTTTCTTTAATGTTGTTACACAACCACCCTAGGAGGAAGAAAAGAAAGGTCATTCCACATTTTATTCATTCACAGAAGGAGAAGTGACTTCCACTCAAATAGAGAGGAGGAAGCTGTATGCTAGAGATCTTGCTCTTCTCTCTCTCAAAACCATCTTCCTCTCCTTTGCCAGATCTGATGATCATCAGACCGTTTCCTGAATTCAATTCATCTCACAAGCCTGGCAGACAACTAACGTGGGAAAAGTGTGAATATTTTTCTGCGTGAATTGAACTGGCTCAACTAAACATCAGCTGAGCACCAAAGCATGTAAAGAGCAGGAACGCCCCAGGTGCAGAAAGGGGACTTAAGGAAAGAAGGAATGGCTTTGCCTCTTTTTTTGACAGCAGTTGATAAATTCATTCAGAGACCATTTCAGAGGAGGGAACTGAATCTGGTTCATGCCCTCAACAGAGAGTCATCCTATATCTCATATTAGTTATGGCCAGGGCTTAACCCCTCGTGTTCTGAGAAGGATGTTTTATGGTCTGAGCTCACAGGCTGAGAGCTGGAAGATTCATAGGCACTATTCCTTGTTGTGGGTAGGGATACATGTGTATGAGAGAATATCCTACACAGCCCTGAGCTAAAGGCAAGCGTGTATTTCCAAGGAAAACAGGGAAATTCAGTCAAACACCAAACAGTATTCAGCAACTACTTACAGTAACTGGCCATTTTACACCCTGGAGAGAAAGAAATCTCTTTTAAAAGCTCAGGTCCTTCATTAAGGTGTCAGCTGTTATTCTAAGGATGCAATTACCCGAAACAGAGGAGATGCTTAACATTTTGTTTTATGGAGCATTATTCCAGTAAGGTATATTATTTTTGGACCTTCAAAACAAGTTTTGCTGGCACATGAGACGTGGTGACAAACAAGCAGCCAGCACCCAGGCTCATAATCTGACTTTTCCAAAATAGTCAATATATTATGCAATGACATACAGAGAAAATCATGAAGAAAACCAAATACACCAAAAACAAAGTCAACAAAAGCAAAGAACAACAAAAGCAAAGAAACTGAAGTTCATAATCCCATTGTTTAATATAGTAAAACCTGAGGAAAAAAATAATTTAAGTATCCTTAAATGCTACCAGCAGAAAAAAACCCCAAAGACACAAACTAGTATTTTTCATCCAAGTCACCTTTAAAAAACAATGGAATGCAATTTTCCTGTCCAAAACTGCACAGTTAAGGGATTGGTTTTGTTTTCCTCACTTGACCAGGGTTATGCCATGGAGCCTCTTTTGGTAGTGTTTTTTGTTGTGCCTGTAAAATAACAGCTCTGGGTAAGAGCAGCACATGCACCACATCATTGCTGCCAGTAGCAGCCTGTCAATTAAGCCGCAATGGCTTTAAAAGAGAAACTTTCTTGCTTTTTCTCTAATTTCTGTAATGTTTCCTCCCAGTTCCTGCATCAAACCAAATCATTCAAATACATTGAACCTTCATAATCGCTGGTCTCCAGCCCTTAGTGATTTCCCTTTCCTGTTTGGCAGTGCAGGACACAGTTCTCCCAAAGCACTTTCCTCACTGTGGGACTGGAGTGGTTCTGGTTGTAGTGCAGCAGAACTTAGAAGGTGGAGAAGAAAAGGAGTGACAAGAAGATACAAAGTTCAAGACCCTCCTGCATTCCTCAGGTCAGAGTACTTCCCCAGATTATACCTGTGCTAAACAGAGCTGGACATGGCAGTCAGCGTCCTTCTCCATCAATCCAGGCACCGTGGAGCTACAGAAGAGTGTTTGCCAGCTGTGTGCAAACCAGGGTATCTCCTGACTTTCCAGGGATTTGTCTAATTTACTGAAATAAAACTTTGCCTACTTGCTGTCTTCAAACTATCTCAAAAGAGGTGTAGCCAATGGCTGGCTCTCAAACCTTTTGGATCCAGTCCCACATCCATTGTCTTACTAGAGTCCACTTTACTGCTGTGTATCAGCTACTTCCTTGGATGAAAAGAAGCTGTACTTTCTCCCACTGGGAGAAGCTTAACAGTACATTCCATTAAGTTCTGTTCATTTTCATTTTGACCTGAATCATCGGGATTGAAGTCCCATCTCCCATGGAATCCTGTGAACCAGGAGCAACTTCAGTAAGGCCAGTGGGGTATCATTACACAGCCAGGTGCTTTTCCTTCTAGCACAGTAAGTCAATGAAAGTGCTTGAAGGCAACAGGGGACTACCTTACAAGGAGGCAATAGTCATATATAGATGGTTTTTAAAACCTTTCCTTTTGCACCTACAGAGTTGTGCAAAGTGGTAATAATGAGGCATAATATTGCACTGCAATTCTCTGGCTTTTTATTTGTTAAATAAAAGGTGAGCAAGGAACATTCTCTCATTGTGTGGCCAAGCAGCACAGTGGCCACAGCTGAACTATACAGAACTTTGCCCTGTGTAGCCCTCAAATGTAAATGTCATTTTGATGTGGGGTTTTTTCCAGTTCTGTGAACTAATGTGACATTTTCATAATGTGAAACAAAGAATGTGTGTCAATTTCCTTCAGTGCGACATCAGGGTTTGCAGGTGCAAAGTCTACCACGTACAGAGCCATACAAGGGGCCAAATCCAGGGCAGCCTTGTCTGTGCTGCCTACTGGAAAATCTGGAGCATATGCCATCCCCCAGGGATCACCCAAGCTAGTGCAGTTTGGCACATTTCCAGATCATGCTACACGCCATGTGAGCATTCAAACATTACTGATTGACTGGCCTGTGCTGTCCCTTCCCCAGGGATTTTTATTCACTGCTACCCTGGGCCCACTTGATTTTGCAGAAGCATTGCACCAGTAATGGAGCACAACTTGATCATCTACTTACTGACTGAAAGACAATTGGTGAAGACCTTTGAAACTCACTGAGGAAAGATGCTCTGTGAGGAGAAAATGATGTGAGTGTACCTTGTTCATCATTCCGACAAGCTATGACTCATATACACATGTCAAAGACTGAACTGAGTGAAAAGATGCTTTTTTTTTCAGACTTTTTTTCCCTTCTGATAAATGATAGCTCCACTTCACTGACTAAAGCGCATATAGCTCCGCTCAAAATTAAAACCACAGTAGCAGCTGAAGGACTCAATGTGCTAATAGAAATGTCCATACTTTTTGAGGTCTGTCCTCTCCTCCTTTAAAGAATATAATCTAAAAGAGGGTGAAATTTTAGGCCTTGTTATGGTTAGACCAGTAGAGCATCACTGGGCCTCACTGAAATATGACAGCAGCTGAATAGGGAAGAGAAACAAAACAAAGGGCAAAATTAGATCACAAACATAATCTAAAATATTCTAAGAAAGAAAACAAAAAAAATGTGTGAAGGTATTTGATTAGCTGGAAATATTGTGATATATTCCATACCATCTATTAAAATACTCTGCTTCCTGCTCTCTCTTTCCATCATTCTGAAGGTACTGCAGCCACCCAGTCCAGTGGTGTTGTGATTTAGACCTTTATGAGCCCCAGGAGAGCAGCTCCCAACGCGGGCACTTCGCAGGCACAGAATGAATCATTTCCTGTGGATGAGGGACAAGAAGTCAGCTCAGATGGATGGACCAAGAGGGACCAAGGTGATATCAGCCTGACAAGCTGAAGTAGCAGTATATCACATATCAAATTGCTTTTGAAAGTTTTGTTGGTGTTACAGGAGAGGTTTTATGCTGCCTTTTCATCTTGGCTGTTGTGAGACATTTTAAAGAGAGGGACTCAAAGCTCTAATCCCTTTCTTGTAACAAAAGGATGTTTTACCAGAAAGAGTTGTCTGCTACCTGTCAGATCCATCCACCAGTCCCCGGCCTTGATTCAGCCATCAGTTCACTTAAAGGTCTTAGTCCTGTTTCCAGCAATATCTTTATTAAGTGGTTCTTCCTTCCTACCAAATATCTCTTTGGTCCAAGGACCCAGATCAACACAGAGCTTTATCAACATTGCAGGACAACAGTGAGGGAGGTCACTTTACAGACATTTTCCACTTTTATATGGAAAATATGTAAGGGCTTCCTTTTTTGGTTTTTTGGTTTTTTTAAAATTTATTATTTAGAAAAAATGCATTTTACTTTATTTATGGAAAAAAATTATTTTCCATATTTGGAGAAAGAGCACTGATTCTATAACCTGATTTGGAAGTCAAGCATCCCCTTGGCCTTTCTGTCACATAATGGTTCATCCTTTTGGCAGTAAACCACTTAGAACAGGACCCCAGGGAGCTTACTGAGACCAGATATCTCCTGAGAGGGTCTTGGTCTTGGGAAGATTCCATCTCTTCAGGCATTGCTCAGGATTCTTAGTGCCATCCATTATCATGGGTGAGTGAGAAACATCTCCATATTCATTCCCTTTTGAACATAGGTGTGAGGGAAGGTAAAAGCCAGTGTTTTTCACATACTATGACTTTTGTGCTGATTACACAAGGAAATACTCAAAGGTCTTTCACAACCCAAGGTACCCCCTTTCTAAGGCACCATAGCCTTAATTTCCAATCTAATTTCAGAGTGCTCACTAGTGACCCCCAGGGGAACTCTAACTTTGAACACCCCATTTCCGTCCTTACTTGGCTTTTTTTATGTCACATGTATTTCTGTATTTCACAATATCCTGTGCTTGGCTTGGACAGGAAGGGTTTCTTCCCCAGCAGGTACTCTAATGTGAGATGTATTTCTATGTCTGAATTTAGTCCAGTAAATCTGACCACTGCAATAACTACTTGATCCTCTTTCTCATCTTCAGATGAATTCATTCCACTAATTGTGAAAGGGTCATTTCCCTAATTATACCATTTTACCCTTGTTGCCCACACCCCATCTTCACAGTTTAGAAATTAATACAAATTGGAGTGTACAGATGAATCACCCAGAAGTTCAAGAACTGCCTGGCTTTCCTCATTTGACTTGCAAGAGAGGCCTTTTTTTTTTTTTTTTTTTTTGCTCATACCACGCTCCCAGGCCTGCAAAGCCTCTTCAGCAGAAACACTGTTCTGTGCATCGCTTGGTTTCCCTGTCAGACCGTGAGCAGAGGAGTCTCATTTGTGTGGGCTGTCCCCATTTTCACCTCAGACTGCACACTACACCAGAATAGAAAACATGAGTCAGAAAGGTTAAGGGTTAAACTGTTAAAAACAAAAGAGAAGAAAATTCATTCAGAAAATAGTGGTTTCTAATGGATGAGAGGAAGTGCTGTACAATTTCTTGTAAAGTCACAATGGCCAGCTCATCACAGGAAACCCCTCCTATCAGGGGCTTGTACAATGCCTCCTGGAGCCTGAACAGCTGCCAAGTCATGACCATGCAGTTAAGGGAGGCAACAAAGAACGTCAAATCAAGGGCATATTTCCACCTTCCTGTCCAGCTAGGTCCCAATCTATTTTTTTCTTCTTCCCCTTGCATTAATTATTTTTCTAACAACATAAGCCTTAGTGACATTTCTCTCTCTTTTTTTTTTTTTTTTTTTAATTCCTCCGGCTCTCTTACAAGCTGCAAAAAGAGCTTCTCTATGTGGAATCAAAGCCATGGTTTCCACAAGATTTTCTGAGCCAACCTAATCACTCACTGATTTGGAAGGAGATCCTGAAGCAGCTGCCCCATTCTCCCAGCTTGGCTTCATGCTCTTAGCTGCTTATGTTGAGGCTGGCACTCAGCAGACCTCCTCCTGTGACCTCGTTACCTCAACAGTCTGCTCAAAACCATCACAGCACAAAGCCCAGCAGCATCCTGCTGTGTCAGCCCTCTGAGATGGCACTGCAAAGCAGAACCAGCACAGGCCTGGGGAGGAGGCCAGAGATGGATGGCCACAAAATCTCTTCCTTTTGGTTGTGAGAAACCAGTAATTCAGCAGAGCTCTTCAGGAAACCGCAGCTTCAATATGCCTGTGATAGATGGTCATCCTAGATTACAGCATGCTGAGATCCCTGCACTGTTTGCATGCATTGGTGAGAGGCTGACTTTGTAGGCTCAGAGATGGGGCCTTTCCTGGCATTTCTATCTTGGTAGGATTTGTGGAATAATAATTTTAAATAGGTTCTTCAGACCTCTAATTTCCTCCTTCTGAGCTTCCCCTTAAAATCATTTTCTACCACAGGGCTTTCAAGAAAAAGCCAGTGTTGACCTCTCACAACTGTAATTTGCCCTAAATGACCCAGAAGTTGCACAGCCTTGCCCTATTTAACCCAGGTTGGCTCTTCATTTTCCTTTTCATTACTGCAAACTCTTTGGAGTAAGAATGGTCAGTTCCAGCTGAAATGCTTGGTATCCCATAATTTACTATTTTACCATGAAAAATTGATTCCCACAAAGGAAGTTACATGATGGTGTCCTCTCCACAACCTTTCTTCATGGCATAGGCATAGGTTTTCCTCAGCTGGTTGTTTAAATATCTTCAGAGATGTAATCACCATAGCCTCTCCTTCTCATCCATTCCAAGCCCTCATTCTTTTCACCATGAGACTGTCCAACATCCCTGAGCCTAATGTTCAGCTCAATTTTCTGTTCCTTTCCTGTTAATTTATGCCCATCACTTATTGTCCTGTCTTTCACAGGCACAGAAAATATAATTTTTTTCCTGCTTGTAGCAGTCTCTACATAACTGAAGACTGTTACATTACACCTGAGTTTTCTCTTCTTTAGGGTTAAAGCCCCAACTGTCTCAAACTTCTCTTGCAAATTCATGTTTTCTAGGTCTCTGGCTGTAAACAATGGGATTTTTTTCACAGCTTTCTTCTGGAAGCTAGACAATTAGTCTACCACCTTCTGACTGTGCTGTCATGATGGAAAGAGCATTTCTGCACTTACCTGAAGGTTCAGTAGGTAGAAGATTTATCATAAATCCTAACAAGAAATAGGAAGCTTATTTTTCCTTTTTCCTCCCCAGCATCAGGGCATTGTCATCTTGTGTACAGTTGAGGATGCAGTCTAGCTCGAAGATACTGATTTTTGCAGCTGCCTGATTAATTATTCCTCTCAGTGTATGCTTATATTCCTAGATGTATGCTGTAGACTGTTCCTGGGGGATGACTCCAAAGTGCAAAACACAGCACTTTGCTGGTTTTAAATAGAATCATATTTACTTTGGCAAGATCCTTTGCATCTTTATTCTTGTTCTCAATCACACCTGTAGCCTCTTCTGGCCACAGAGATTGGAGGTTTAGTAAGTATATTTTATTGCAGAGGATACATGACAACAGTACAAGATAGAAAACAGCCCCTCATAGAAACACACTAAGTACAACTTTCCATTTAGAAAGAAATCAGAAATAACTGTTTTCTGAAAACAGTGTCACAGATAGATTTGCTTACTACAGTTCTGTCTTGCATTATCTATATGGTATCTATCTTCTATTTTCTAGTCCTCTCTCATCCACAGAAAGGGCATATGAGTCAAAGGTCTTACTAGAAAATTAGAATATTTACTGTGTCGTCCTTATTCCCAAAGTACCTTACTGTAAGATGGAAGAAACTCAAAAGGGTTTGATAATTTTTTTCAGCTTTATTTCCTTTTCAGTTTCTACAAGATACAGCACAATCAATTCCCAAAAGGAATATAAGTGTCCCCAAATTTCTTAAAGAATGTATAGCAATATCAATACAGTCAATGGCTGCTTTTCATGAGATTGTTTCACACACTTCACAAGCATGTCCAAATGAAATAGAAAGCCGTATAACTCAGATGCTGACAATACTCCTAGGCTTTTCCATGACTCAACCTAAATCTAACTTATTGGACAGCCTTCTGCTGAGTTATTTTTAGCTTTTATCAACTCATGCATTTTCTTCCTGCAAGCTGAGCAAATTTTCACAAAGTCTCTTCAGAGCAAAGGTTGCAAATATGAAGAAAAAAAAAGGAAAAAAAAACCAAAACCGTGTCAAAAATTCCTTAGCAGATATTATTTAGCAACAAAGGTGTGGGGTTGTCAAAAAGATATCATGTGTCATACGTCACTTTTAATAGTTTTAGATGTAAAAGGTGAGTTGCTGAGTTGGTTTGGTTTTATTTGGGGGGTTTGGGGTGAGGTTTTTTTTGATTTTCAACAGAAATTAGTGGGATTTGAGAGACTGTTCAATGAATGGAAATAGTCCAAATGAATGCAACAGAAACTGGTCATTGTTAAAAAACTAAAAATATAGTCCTGATTAGATTTTGAGTGTCTTTTGCGGTAAAACTATTTTCATCATCTTCACTGATTTGAACTCTAATTATTGTTGCATGCTATGAAAGAGCAATTGCTAGACAGCAACAGAGAAATACAATAATACATATTCCTTTCTAGGTCTTGACATAGGCTTGGTTAAAAGTGGGCTCCTGGGCTTCTGTGATGCATATACTCCTTTTCTTGCAGTTTTAGACTATGTCACTTCTAAGATTTTTGAAGCAGATATTGTATCTGTCAGAATAGATTCATTCACTTGGAAGGGAACTACGATGACTGTCTACTCCTGCCTGACCACTTTGGGGCTGACCAAGAGTTAAAGCATGTTGTTAAGGGCTTTGTTCAAATACCTCTTAAACACTGACAGGCTTCAGGCCTTGGGTATCTCTCTAAGAAGCCTGTTCCAGAGTTGGATCACGCTCTTGGTATTGAAATGCCTCCTAATGTTCAGTCAGAAACTCCCCTGGCACAGCTTTGAACCATTCCCACGTGTCCTGTCACTGGATTCCAGGTGGGTTGACCTTGGCTGAACTGCAGGTGCTCACCAAAGCCACTCTCCCAGTCCCCTCCACAGATGGACAGGGGAGAGAAAAATGTCATGGGTTGAGATAATGGCAGGGAGAGATCACTCACTTCAGTTACCATCATGGGCAAAACAGACTTGATTTAGGGAGATTAGTTTAATTTATTACCGATCAAATCAGAGTAGGATAATGAGAAATAAACCAAATTCTTACAACACCTTCATCCCTACTCCTTCCTTCTTCCTCATCTCAGCTTCACTCCTAACTTCTCTCTCCCTTCAGCAGAGAAGGGGGTTGGAGAATGGGGTCTCTGATCAGTTCATCGCACATTAACTCTGCCTCTGCTTCGTCCTCAGGAGGAGGACTCACACTCCAGCATGAGGTTGCTCCCACACGAGACAATCTTTCACAAACTTCTCCAACATGACTCCTTCCCTTGGGCTGCAGTTCTTCATGAACTGTTCCAGCGTGGGACACTCCCATGGGGCAACAGTCCTTTAGGGACAGGCTGCTCTGGCATGGGTCCCTTGTGGGGTCACAGGTCCTGTCAGCAAACCTTCTCCAGTTTGGGCTCCTTTCTTCATGGTGCCACAGGTCCGGCAAGGAACCTGCTCCAGTGTGGGCTTCCCACAAAACTTCCTTTGGGTATCCACCTGCTCTGGCATGGGCTCCTCCATGGGCTGCAGATACATGTCTGCTCTACCATGGATGAGGGCTCTCTGCACGGGCTCTGGGGCACAGCTGCCCCACCATGGGCTGCACCATGGACTGCAGGGGAATCTCTGCTGCAGCATCTGGGTCACCTTATTCCCCTTTCTTCCTCACTGACCCAGGTTCCTGCAGGGCAGTTCACTCACATATCTCTGACTGCTGTTGTACAGCTGTTTATTTCCCAATTTATTAAATATATTATCCCAGAGGTGTTACCACTCTGGATGGTAGAAATTCCACTAATGGGCTTGGGCTTGGCCAACAGCAAGTCCATCTTGGACCTGTCTGGCACTGACTCTGTTGGGCATGGGGAAAGCTTCTGAAAGCTTCTCAGAAACCCACCCCTGTAGCTCCCCCACTGCCAAAACTTTACCACACAAACCCAGTACACAGGAAGAAGAGCTCAGCACCTCCCTCTCCCCTTCCCCTCCTCAGGAAGCTGCAATGAGGCCACCCCTCAGCCTCCTTTTCTTCAAACCAGACAAGCTCAGAGTCCTCAGCTGCTCTTTACAGGACATGCCCTCCAGTCTTACAACTAGCTTTGTTGCCCTTCTCTGAATACTTTCAAGGACCTTGACATCTTTCTGAAGTGGTGTGGAGCACATCAGATTTGGGAGGGCCAAGGACTGAGCAAAGGTGAGCTTTGCAGACACACAGACAGCTGCTGGTGGGGCAGGGGAGCAGGATGCACCCGCAGGATGCTGAAAGAGGAATGGTGTCTGCCACATTTACCAGCCTCACTGTGGCTGCAGGTGATGCTGCAGGGTGAGCTCTGACTGTCTCACATGAAACAAGCCTCTTGTGTTCAAGCTTTATGCTTGCAGAGGTGTGCACTGAGGCAGGATCTTTGCAGTGTGCCTGTGACAGACATGGGGAGTAAATACAAGCCAAAGTAAAAAGCACACTACAGCAAAAAACCAGCTCCCAACCTCATCTCAGAGTTTAGCTGTGGCAGGGAAGGAGGAAGCAGTGCTTGTGTTATCAGTGATAATGTGTGAGCCAATACTTGTTTACTTGCCCGAGCTCCTCAGAGAAAAGTTTCTCAGCACTCCCACAGTTTCAGCATTTAAACTTCAGAACTCTGCTGCATTATCCCCAAACCCAAACTGCAGTAAGTACTACCTGTGATCTTCCTCACCCAACACCCTCACTCTGCATCTCATCTTGCAAGGGGACTCATTCCTAGATGCATTCCAAGATCAGGACCGCCTTACTCCCTTGGTCCCCAACTCATATGTCAGGTCATTCTTTGATGAGCTGATCACAGAGAATTAATGAACCATATCCCTATGTATGGAAACCCTGGAAACCAGGGAAAAATGAATGGCTTTTACAGTGTTTGCTCCACACGGGCAGAAAAAAAATTCCAGGTCACATCAAATCACCTTGGAGCAGAGTTCTTCCCTTGATGGAGAACACAAAAGTGATTTGAAGGTTTTTCTATTTGATTCTGGTTCTTCTACCCACACAGTTCCTTTATTGTGACCACAGCAAACAGTGTCTGGGGATGGAGATTGAGCTGGGCATACACTAAAGGCAAGTCCCAATCTTCTCAAAATACCAAACCTCCAATCATACCCAACATTAGTGCCACACTTCTTATTTGAAAATCTGATTGGTCTGTAACTGGCTGCTGAACACTAAAAATGAGGGTCTTTACACAAACGATGGTCTTTTGAAAAATGCATTTCATTAATTTACTTTGACTAAATTTAGTCTGGCACTGAGACACAGTAATGAAAAGAAAAATAAATATATGGATCAATATTTGCTTATACAGTCTAAGCAATTACTGTGTATTTGAGAGGTTCATTTTTCCATCTTATAAGTTAATTAGCATGGAGAATTAAAAAATAGCTAGATTCACCGCACTAGTCCTGCTCCTGCTGACAGCAGTACAAGTTCTGTATTTAACAGGAGTAGTATTTGGGTGTAAAAACTTTCCCTATAAAGTCAGAAACCATCTTTTACCTGTTCTCTGGCAATGTAATTCAGAGTGCCAATGAAGACAATGTAATGTCTCTCTTACAATGCAAGGTTAACATTAAAACTATCATGTAACCTCTCAATCCTTTCGTGTGTGTGTGTTTTAGGCATAATTTTGAGAAATGCTGGGCATTGTCTTCTTTTCTCTACTGGAAGCTAATGGAGCTTCTCCTGGATAACATAACTATATGGTCTCATGTAACATAACTGGGGGGGGAGTTGGTTGGATATTTTTAATGAAGATATTTAAGAACTGACCCATAAACCCACAGATATCCAGTTAGGAACAGATGAAGTAGACCACTGCCCAAGAAAGTAGTTATGCACCTGAAGAAGAAACTGAGTTTCTTGAGTGCTTAATGCTCAGCATTTGCTTAGGTGAAAAAGGCTCCAAAGCACCTGTGTTGACTTTAGATCACAGAGAACACTTAGAAGTGTTCTCCATTGTGAGACAATACTATTTAATGCATTGATAAAAGGTATTCTTTATCCTTGAATTGGCCTGATTCATCACCTCTTTGGTATTAATGTGGCTATGTGGAAACATGTGAAGATGCAAATAACGAAAGTTTGTAATTTCTCTGCATTTTTCAAGAGACAGCAATTTCTAGGCTAAGTCGACAGAGTTGAGTGTTCTGAGACTCCTGACCAGTCCAGCCTGTGGACAGGATTTGAGGTGGATGCCAGCATGCTGCTGACAATATCTGGGGTTTTAATTGATCCTGACCCAATCAGGGTGTTCCTACTGCAGGCTAACCTTGAATAAAGTGGAATTGATCTAGTGTGGGGTGTTAGATGTGGCATAAATCCAAGCATAACTGCCAAAGAGTTGGATTTCCAACAGTTATGTGGTTGGTTATGACTTGGAAAGCCTGCTCCTTCCACTAAGCAGTCATAGGTACAAGTACAGGGATTTGAGGTACCCTGGAGAAGAAACTAGAAGAAAGCCAAGGACAAGTAGAGGTCAAGGAAATATTTCTCTGAGAAATAAAGAATCAGCTTCTGCACTTAATTTCTTACTTTCATGTATATGACTAAAACACCTCAGTAATATTAAAAATAGTGCTCAGTGTGATGTATAGCTTAATAGTATCTTTAATCAGTAGAAGCTAGACTTAAATAAATTTTCAGTTCATGGATTATTGCTGGACCATGTAAGTTGAGGAGATAGGTTTTCTGCTGCCAAAACTTATGACTTGTCCAAAGTCAGCAGAATAGATAAATTGATGCATGCCTTATCTACAAAAAAAAACAATGTGATTAAGATGAATTCCCAAACAGGTGATTATGTGAATGATTCAAAAACCAAGAGGTATGTACACACTGAAGGAAGAGCAGATTGGTTTTGGCCCAGGTTCAGCAAAGGCACTCCCGCAAGTAAAAAGCAGTTACTATGAAACAGATCCAGTGTCAGAAAAATGGAATAATCACCTGGAATTCAGCCCAATTAGTTTCTGTAAGTTCTCATATTCTACATGTACCAGGAATCTAATGGAAGTGACATTTGATAACATTTTATCTCAACCTCAGTCAGCTGGGGCCTGTGCACACAAATAAGGAGCGGAAAAGAGTGAAGCAAGAACATTTTTACTTTTTTTTTTTTTTCAGATCAACCACAGAAGTCTGTAGGTGTCAAACCTCATAGCTTTTCAAAAATGGTATTCTCATTAATTCTTCTTTTTTTCCATTTAAGAATAGAAACATTCTGTTAGCAAGGTAAATGTGCTCATTTGCATTGTTAAGCAGTACTTCTAAGAGTTTTCAGTACCTTTTCATAGAAAACAGAAACTTAAAATGAAGAGAAAAATAATCCTTTCCCATCAAAAGCTAATTGATTAATTCTTTCCTTGAACAATATCAAAATTAGAGAATCCATTATGGCCAGATTCAGAAATGGCATGCATCACATTCTGTTTGAGCAATTTATACTACAAGCATTTGTATGTAATAGCATGCAGTTATTATTATATTTCAGTGCTGATACAAGAGGGTTAGGATGAGGTTGCAAAACCTAACACTTCTCATAATCAGGGATAAACAATGAGTTTGAAATTGTAAAAAATAGCTAAATCAGTTCTAGAAGTAGGTGGGTATTTTTGGGCCAATGGGAACTAATGGAGAAGGGGTCAAAAGGGAGAGCCCTGATCTGTGTCACTTCTTGGAGCAGCCAATCCTTACAGCGTGCTCCTTGCTTACTGACACTGACATCACCCTGTCACTTCTGCCACACAACCTGAAGGTTCATAGGATGCCAAAGAGCAGATTTCCCCTCAGATCTTGGCAATCCTTCCAGGTCACTGTGCCAAAACATAGTTTTCCTCTCCCAATAAAAGTTTGTTGGTAAGAAAGCATTGTCTGTCAGAAAGATATTGCCCAATCAGTCCTGCCACGCCATTTTGCCTCTACATGAAGTAGCGTGTCCCAGCCTTGGCCAGGGATGCAGGAAAACACAGCAGGCTGGAATTTGCTGCCTGTTTTTGTGATGTCGCTGCTGCAAACTGTCAGCCTGTCATGCAAGCTTCGCCACACACCTTCCACTGCAGTCATCTGGCTCTGCTGTCAGCTTCCTGAGGAGCACAGCATGGGTGCATGCTCTTGGGTGGGTCAGGAAGCTGCATGGAGAAGCACAGAGGCAAACCACTGCAATTCAGCACTTCTGGCCTCTCCAAGAAAAGCAGCATCTTCTACTGTGTCTTCATTTCCTGCATACATGTCCTGACTCTCCATGCCACCCTTCTGCACTCCTAAGGGGAAGGTTCTACAGCTCATATCACAGCACATCTTTCTGCAGCCTTCCAGTCTTCTGCAGCTACACCAGCCTGTCCAGTTAAGCCAACGAATGCACCCCACAATGCCTGCAGATGCAGCAAGTGCAATTTGAGGTGTCTTGCTGGTCCTTGAATGCAACATCTTCCTTGTACTTCACCATGATGGATGATTCTGGCTATTAAATTCAGAGGTGTGAATGAAAGAGCAAGACCTAGACAAGGAAAAGCAGAGCTATTGCTAGATTTAATTGCAAATTAATATTATTGCAAAACATTTAATTGCTTCTCACTGTGATTTATCAGAAAAAAAAATTAAAGGAAAACTGAAAAATATTCTAGCAACAGCAGGAAAGAAGGCATACAGGGAAGCAGGTTATATCTGAATTGTATAAGTGTACTTGATCTTCAATAACTCATTAACAACAGGGTCATACTGTTTATTTTCTACTGTAGCTGTGATTTTTAGGATTAGGGCTATCAATATTTATTCTTGTTTAACAGAAGGCAAACATCCGGTCAGCCCTGGCAAATGCTATCCCGTGAATGTCAATTTCATTACGCTTTAGTCACAGAACAAACGCTTGGTTTCTAACAGGAAGGTGAAAGTACAAAATGGGGAGAGTCGGTAACCACTGTGCATAATGCCATGATAAATGATCTGGTACAAACCTAAGAAGTTCTTAGAGATCCCAGTTATCTTCTGTCAATCTAAGGAGCAAAATTTCTGTTCCTGTCATGGAGGTAGACTGAGTTTTACTAGAAATGAGGGCTCTATATAGGACTGTTTCATAGATTGGCAAAAGCATCTGTAGAAACAGATTTTTCTGCAAACTGCAGTTTCTAGATGAGGTTCCTCTTTCAGACAACTCATCTTGGTGTTGCTCAATGGGGTTGAAATGCTGAGAAGCAATTTTGACTTTTTCAGTGTAATTTCTCTGAAAGTCTCTGCAGGCAAGACCCTGAAAGTGTCCTGCCTTTTTGTGTCATATTGCTACTCCGGTCTGCCTGTAACTCTGTAGGTTCTGATATCGAGAGCTAATCTAAATTAGCTCTAGATATCTAAAAACTCTAAATATGACTATATATTTTAAAATAACAAAGCTAACCAACATATATTTCAGATGGAGCCTAATGAATATGAGACACATTTGCCAGAGTAAACTGAAGAAGGGTTTAAGGGGTACTTTGTGGACTTGGCTGTATCACAGCATTTGAGACACTCACAGTGGCTTTATCCTCACATCCCTCTGGGATGCAGCAAAGTTCTGCCAGTCCTGTGGGGGCTGGGGAAAGAGAAGACACCAGACAAGGTGGTCTGAGGACCTGTGGAGTTGCACATGGCATCACATGCTGCTCGCGCCTCTCTGCGCACCCCACGGTGCTCCACCCACTTCACCATTGGACTAGCACTTTTGGTTACTCACCCCCATCAAAACACAGTGTAAGTTCTCTTTCTGTGAAATATTTATGGATGGGTAAATCACAAAGAATCTGAGAAGCATGCAATCAGTAAGGGTGAAAAATCTGAGACCCTTGAATCCAACAATTAAACCAGCGCTGCCACATCCACCATTAAACCTTGTCCCCAAGTGCCACAGCTATAAGTTTTTTGAAGATTTCCAAGGATGGTGACCCAACCACTTCCCTAGGCAGCCTGCTCCAATGCTCAACAACCCTTTCAGTAAAAAAAAAACTTCCTAATATCCAGCCCAAACCTCCCCAGATTCGACTGTTTCCTCTTGTCCTATCACTTGCTGCTCAGGAGAAGAGGCTGATCCCCACCCGGCTACGCTCTCCTTTCAGTTGCACAGAGAAATGAGGTCCCCCCTGAGCCTCCTTTTCTCCAGGCTAAATACTTCCAGGTCTCTCAGCTACTCCATACTGGTGCTTCAGATCCTTCACCAGCTTCATTATCCTTCTCTGGATATGCTCCATAGTGTAAATTATGGCAAAAATAATAAGGGGCTTTCTAGGAAAGCCTTTCCAGACAGGAGACATAAGCATATGTTGAAGTGAGGCTAGTCTGACTTCAGGGATTTAGAGAAGCTTAATATGGTAGAATTGTATAAATAATGGTATCCAAGATGCAAATCAATAATAATATTTTTAAGTCATTAATTTATTTTTGGGATTTGCCAATACTGTTTCTCTGTCTTATATAAACTTTATGCTATTCAGGGCAGGGAATACTTATAGTCTGTTGCATGGATTGTACTTAGTTGAAAAACTAAGCAAAAAGAAGATTCATGTCTTTGCTTCCTATTCTGAATATCAAAAAAAAATACTTAGGCAGATGCAATAATGTGAAAACTGATATTAAAGTTAAGAAAAAATTCAGCATACGCATTCAGCTCAGGATGATTTTGACGCCAGGAAAGTGTTTGATTATGATAGATGAACTCTATTGCCACTCATGTTAATATAGTAGTGTCTAATGATTTTTTTTTAAAGTATTCATTTTAACACTGCCAATGTTTACTTAGCAGGACATTAATAACACCAGGATATTTATCATATAGGAAATGGCTAATGAAATCTGCTTCAGCTGTCAGTGGATGTTTATGTTTCAAGGCTGCAAAGGATTGTTTATGTACAATTTAGGGGAGAATGGTAGGGTTTTGTTGGTGACTAATAATAAGAGGAAAATTAAATGGCAATTATTATGGCTTTTATTATTATTTA
Source organism: Haemorhous mexicanus (assembly GCF_027477595.1). Taxonomy (NCBI): domain Eukaryota; kingdom Metazoa; phylum Chordata; class Aves; order Passeriformes; family Fringillidae; genus Haemorhous; species Haemorhous mexicanus. The sequence goes on from NC_082341.1 coordinate 147,741,429, forward strand.
TATTACATTAGAATTCATTTGGGCTTCAGATCAATGCTAGAATCAGCTCAACTTTTTGCTGAAAGATTTAAGGATGAGACAAAATATATTTAGTAGAGATGGGACACAGAACTGGGAGCAAAAGCTGTCCAGCTTTGCAAATAATTCACTGATTCACTGCCTACTGCTCCTCTGGTGAGCCCTCCTGCAAGTAGTCCTTAGGATTTGACATATCTCTTTTTAATGCATGAAGCTTATACAATTTCTGCATATTCTTAAATTCAACAGTTAAATCAGGGCCAAACTGCATCCCCTAGTCAATGGATTAAGAAATGCTCTACTCATTCTTAAAGAGTTTTCTCCCAATGGCTACTTCAAAATGGATGCAAATGTCACAATTTTTAAGTATAACTTACACAGCTTCTGGGACCTTTTCCCCCTAACAACTGAACCCCATGGTTTGAACAACTGAGATTTAAAGGATTTCCTTTTGACAAGCACAAACGCATTTCCAATTTATAAAACAAATCAGGCATTTGAAAATTATATTTTCCATCTTCCTTTGCAGGTCTGAGATCATCATTTGAGGTTTTCCTGCCTTTCTTGAAAAAAGCTTAAAGTGGTACATCCTTGTTGCAAGGACATGTGAGAGCTGCCAGATTGCATCACAACAGGGACAGGCATGAGTGCGGAGACAAGATGAGCTGGGGAGCTGCACCAGTCTTTGGTTGTCCTTCACCAACTCTAGGCTTGCTCTTCACAAATATTAATGCCTTCCACTGAAAAAGTACATAGTTTTTGGTCAGGATGCAAATTTGATCCAGCATGCCACTGATGAACATCCAGTGATCTACCCTTTCTTCTTTTTATACGGTAAAGAAAAAAAAAAAAAATTGTAGATCAAAATCAACGGAAAATTATGTCACTCTGGTTATCTTAACTTCATGAAAAGGAAAGCGTGTCACCATGGCAAAATATTTCCCTTTGTTAGTTACTCCTAAAGAACGAAATTAAAATTCCAAAGGCAATTCTCTTCCTCATTTTCCCCTCCCCTGGAAATCCCTGGGAGTACAGAATACAATTCAGAAATGCTAAAACCAACTTCTGCTGCATCCTGCAACTACCTCCAAAGTCAATAGGAGTCACGGGTGTACAAGGAACTGACTTCCCCATCCACACACTGCAATTTTTAACCATTATTAAATTTAAATCTCTCTAGCATCAATATTTATTCCTGCTAAATATGAAGGATGTTTAGACTTATGAGTCACCAATTCTTTTCCAGTTAGTGCTTGTTCTACAAATTCCACCCTTGAATGGAACTAGAGATTTATACATGATAGCAGCACACAAAGTCAACTGCTAGGAACAGGCAACAACAGAATAACTCCACAACTGTGGAGATAAAAACGTGCACCAGTCAGAGCCTGCGCACTCCACTGCTGTTTCTCTGCTCTTGGTTTTGTAGCAGGCGTGAGTGGTAAATCACAAAGAGTGAGAATGAGTACAGCAGGATTTGCTCTCAATTTGTTCCATGCAAGCTCGAGGTTGCCATGGGAGACAGGAAGCATTTTTCGGGCACTCCCACAGCAATAAACTGTTGCCACTGTATTAAGGAGCGGCAGCACCCTGCATTTCCTTCAGCAGAAGCCGATGAGCTGACCGCCAAAAATGCCCAGGGTGGATGGTGCTTTTCCCTCACTTTCACTTCTTACTTTGGATGCAGCTCAGGATCCTGGTAAAGACAGCAGGCTGCCCTTTGCTGTAAGGCTGTAGGTTCAGTCTAGTTTCCAGTGAATGCAAGGTCTACATAATAAAAACCCACTTTACAAAGTGCCCTGGTAGTCTGAAGGCTGGAAAGGAATTGCAGAGGCAGCTGAGAAACAGCTGGAATCCAACAGCCAGGTTGTATTCTTTGCACATGTTATTTGGTGAGAGATTGCACTCAGTGAAAAGACAGCTCTCAGTGTGACTGTAGCACAGATCAGTGGCTGCCAGCCCAAAATGAGGGCCTTTGTCACTTCAGGAAGGGTGAAGTGACACTATGGAGAAGATATGATAGCTTTCCTTCTTCCCAGGATGAATAAACCCTCACACCACTTCTGTAACTCTGGGTGGTGACTGCACCAATGTACTGAGAGCCTCTTTGATCAGTGAAGATACCTCATTCCAACAGGTACCTCTGTAATCCTGTTCTGGGACAGCAGAGTGAGAAGTGACTAACAGCTGGCTGAAAAGGTAGCAGGTGAAACAGGAGTAGGCAGCAGCACATGCTGCTTGTCTCTACTGAAGGACTGAGGAACAGAGTTGAAGAATTGCACATAGGAAACACAGAGGCACACTTTTGGATAGCTTAAGCCTTGCTTCTTATTTCAAAGATCAAACCTTGTAAAAGCACTGTAAAATCTGTGTGGAAAGTTATGGTTCTCCAAGCCAGAGGAACAGAAATAGAAGCCCGACAGCTGCCATAAATCTCTTGCTTCCTAAAGTGGTCCCCAAAGGTAAAGATAGATGCTCACAAGCAGGAAATTTCATGTTGCAATTGTCTTTATATAGTCAAAGGCATCACTTTCCCAGGTCAAGATAATATGCCTTGAAGAAACAAAGCATTTTCTCCTACTTTATCTTTTCTACAGTCCTCTTCCTTTTCTGTGCTCCTCCCTGAACTGCCAGATATTTTTCTTTCCTGGTACTTTGGCTTGAGAGACAATGTATTCTCACATGTCTGCTACTGAAAAAACAGGGTATAGCTGTCCCCAAGGAATAGTCTTACTTGAATATGGCAATAGTTGGAAAACGCTGCTGCAGACAACTGAGTGACATCATTTATTGCTTAGTTCTGATGAGGTTGTTCTATAACAAGTGCACAATCCTGCTTTTAAGAGTATATAAGTTTTCCGCAGTTTTTCCTCATAACTGTGAGGAGATCATATGCTAACTGTATCCTTCAACTGCAGAACAGAGTTGTAGACTAATATAGGAAAGGAGAGGAATACAAGGTATTTATTATTTAGTATCTATCAATCCCAGAAATTAGGCAGAACAGACGTTGATTTCCACCTGGGTACTTTAAATCAATTAAGCTTCTCATGGTGAAAAGACTTAATGAATGAAAACATACTCAGTGCTAATTACCATGTCAAATACAAATCAGAACAACAGCAGAAACAGTCCCTTGGAGAGAACACATCTACTCAGAGCACACAGATAACAAAATTTAAAGTTTTGTTTTCTCCATCCTACTTCTTATTTACACCTACATGGAACCAGGCACTGCATTCTTTTCTTGCAGTTGATACACTCTCAGAAGGTAACAGCACCAATATACCAAGCTCTCATTCTAATTATAATTGCAATCATATCAGCTCTGGATGTCAGGGAGAACCCTGCTGATAAGCCACTGTGCACCACAGCTGATTTCTTTTTAGTAAACCCTTCATTACAAGTCAAATTAAGATTTCAGGAAAGAAATGTCAGTGAAGAAACTTCCTTCTAAGTAGAATATTCTTTCTCTGATCATAGTTTTATTTTTCTGAGTTATCCTTTATTTAGCCCATGGACACAATCTAAAAAGTACTTTCTCATTTTAGGGTGGAAAAATCATTCTGAAGTTGCACAACAGCCACACAATGGTACAAAAAAGCTGATGCTGGATCCCTTGCACTTAACAACCCACATCATTCAGCAGCCACTGCACTTCCTTTGCATTATCTGTGCACCTACTTCCCACTGAGACGTGTGAGTTTGTGTGAATTCGAGATGCATCTGGGAAAAAAACAACCTTTCTTCTTTGTGCAACAGATTAGAAGCTTTTTGCTCATCAGCAAAGAGTTGTTGTTTCTTCCACTTTGCTAACAACAGACCTGGTGGGCTGAAGAGGGCAGTTAATCTGCTCTGACTGCTGCAGCTCTGTGGGAGCACACAGGGGCACAATGCCCTCCTGTAAGGACATTTTTACTCACTGAGGCCAAGAAAAAATGCTTAGAAAATGCTGCCTTAGAAATTTTTGGGGGTATATTTTTTTGTTTTGGGAAATAATCTAAACTGGCACTGAAGGCTGTAGCACGTTTAGTCAGTCGAAGGCATGGGGAGGAGAGTTTGCTTTTCCAGAATCCACTAGAAGTTTTGTGCAGATGATACTACAAGAAATTAAGAATCTTCAGAAAATATTTATTTAAATAATCAGTATGGTACAACTGAATTGAATAGAAGGACAGAGTGAGGTGAGCTCAAGTGCTTTACCACCCCCCCTAAGGCTGCACAAGAACTACTGCCCTGGCTCCTGGGTCCCTCCAGAGAAACTCTTCCTTGGGTTCAAACAAGCAGTGAAAGGAAAGGGACAATCTGCCCTCTCAAGGTGCCTCTCTCTCTGCTTACTGGACAGGGACCCTGCAGAACCAGCTTAGATTAGTCACTTTGGTTAAGCTGAAGTTTACATCTCTAGAGTTTATTACAAATAAGGTCTAACTGATATTTTCATCTTTATTTTTTCCCCTTCTCTTTATCAAGGCCAAAATCTCTTTGTCTCTGTCTGAGTTAATATATTTTTCAATCAAGAAATCTGTTGCCCAACAGTGCCTAGTCCTACTTCACAGTTTTCCACCAATTCCATAAATTTCATCAAAGTTTCGTCATATCCTAATTCAGGTTTTCTCAGAAACATGACTCATCACTGAAGAATGTTCTAGTCATTAAAAAGATTAGGACATAATATTTTCTTACATTTTTGTGGCTCTTTTCTCTTTTGAAGAGGAAATATTATAGGAAAGGAAGCTTCCCTGCTGATAGTAACTGCTCAGCTTTCTTGTATTTCTCCTTTTTTGCTTCAACAGTTACTCTAATTCAAAATTTAAACCAAGCAGAAAAACTTGATGCTGCAAAAATATTTTGCTAAGAAACACTATTGGAAAACCAAAAGGATAAATCTTCCTTTGTCCTTCTTAAAGTCAAACAGAGACAGGAGGATGATAAAAAGTTGTAAGCAATGCTCTCTGTGAGCTTTGGAGCAAGATTCTCATCTGATCCACTGCTGACCACAAAAAGAAGGAGAAGTGACAGCAGGGACTGTTCCACACTCGCCTGCAGCAGCTGGGTGGCAGGCACAAGCACTGTTACACAGCTTATTTTTCTGAGCTCACTGTGAAGCTCACCCTCAGACTTTTCTTCCTTCTGCAACTTGCACTGCAAGTCTTTTCCTCAATAATTCTTTGCCTTTTCTTAAAAGGAATCTGATTTATTATCAGAGGATCCCTAACAGCACAAAAATCTCCCCTGAAGCTTTCCCTCCCTTCATGCCAAGTTCTTAGTCTTGCTCCTTTTTCTCCCTCTCCTTTCACTGGCTCTCCTCCCATGCCTTGCAGCCAGCACCTTTGAAGAAATACTCAGCCTCCTCCACCTCACTCGTTCCCCTGGCTGTTCCTCCTGCTACACAATGGTGCCCATGCATGGAGAGCTGCTCTCCTTCAGTGAACTCTGCTTGTCCTCACGTACCCTCAGTACCCTGGGCTTCCATTCAGTCACCTTTTTCCAGTTGCAACATTTCTCCATGTGAGGAACATGGCTTCAGCTGGTGTGTGCATTTTCCACCAAGTCTGGATGTAAGCCAGGGTGAGATGGACTGGCTGTGCAGCTGTCATGGACCTGAAGGAGCTTCTCCAGCTGCAACCCTGTCATCAGAATCACTGGTGTTCCATGTGTGACACTGTGGCTCTGTAAAGCTGTTGTCCAGGCTCTCCACACTGCCTCCTGGGACTCCTGCAAGCCCTTCCCTGCTTTATCAGGAATGCCTTTTCCAATCTCCCATCCCTTGCTTCTACCCCATGGGGGCCTCACTCACTCCCTCATTGTCACACAGGTTTCTCATATGTGTTCTTACCTATCCCACTGTCTCCTGCTCTCCCTAATGCCTATTTTCACTCCTAGTGACCGGGTTTTTTACATGTTCCTCATGTTACAACTGCTCCAGCCAGACATGATAGGGCTCCTGTCTCCTCTCAGGAATGTCTCCTATTCCCACGTTTCTGTGCAGTTTCTATCCCATATTCCACTTACAGTCACTTCTCCAGATGGACTTTACCTAATGCAGCACAGTTGTGGCAACCTCTGCTCCTCATTCTCTTCTATGTCACTCCCCAGGGGACCTTGGATAATGTTCTCCTTTGTTTCTAAGACCCTCTAACTCCACATCCAACCTGCCATTCCTCTCCTACACTGCTACAACTTCCCCACTCTCTCCTTAGAAAATTTTGGTCATTTTCTAGGAGTCCAGTTTTCATACACCATTCCTGGGCAGTTTGTAACAAGATTAGTGCTTACTTGGGTTTTGAAAAGAAAGGAAAAAAATCTTCTTTCAACTAATGACATAAGGAAAGCTGGGACCTTCATTTTTCTCTCTGTCAGGCTTTTCCAGGGTTCTGATTTGTATCCATTTTGACAAGGTTGTTCCTACTGACGCTTAAGAATCTCTTGACATTCTCAAATGGAAAATTACTGTGCTAAAGCCAGACAAGCCCCGTGAATTATCTATTTTCATGCAGTGTCCTAGGCATCTGAGTGAGAAGCAAAAGAGCAGTTGTCACCTTGGTGGCTGTTTAGATGGAAAATATATGAGTCTCCTCTTCAATTCCTAAAAGGTGCCTTTATCCTCAAGTGCATTGGACAGCAATAGCACCAGTTTTCTGCCTGCATGATCAGAAGACACTCTCCCACCCAGGGGATAATACCATTGCTAAAACATTTTAGCACCTCAACAGCAGAGCTCAGCAGTTGCCATCACCTCCATACAGAAGCAAAGGAAGAAAGGAGTTGTTGCTCCCTAGTTGCACAATGGCTTCAATGATCTTTGTGGGCTCCAACTCAGGATATTCTATGATTCTATGGCTCTTTTTTGCTTTCCAAAGAGAAGACCATTGGCACTCATCCCTTGGAGCCTTAGTCTGGGCCTCCATGGATCTCCCACACCCATTTTTTTTCACTTTCTCATGTCCCACAGCTGTATGCCAAGTTTTAAATCCTTAAGATTAGGGATATCAACACTACTAGTGCCAAATGGTGAAAACTCAAGATTAAGGGCTCGTTCAACAGTATAACTGAAAAATTTAAGCACTTCCAGGAATTTCAGGTGTGTTGGCTTCACATTTTCAACAGATATTTTTTTCAAGAACTCTTTGTTCTTGGAGCTGAAAGTCTACAACATTCTTCTAACTTTACCTCTGGTGGGAGTTTTCAGCTGAAAGTTTCTCTTTGAAATGATAAAATTAATCTGGGAAGGACCTCAAGTGTCAGAGCAGTCTTCCTTGTCATAGTGCAAGGCCACTTTTAACCAGGTTGTAAGGCTGTAATTTTCACCCAAGCTGAGATATGTACAACAAAGATGTCTACACCTAAGCTGATCCCCCATTGGTTTAGGAATTTATCTCTGTGGCAAATAAAATCTAGAGAAAAACTGGTACACCCCAACCCCATCTTTGTCCTAGGATGCAATGGATGCACTGTGAGGATCCAATGACTGTGCTTATTGAATTTCCACAGATAAAACTGGAATTTGAAAACAAACAAAACAAACAAACAAAACAATCAAACAATCAGGTGCGGGTACAACCTTGTAGAGTTTAAAACCAGGAAAACCAAACCCCATTCCATCTCTTTGGGTGTATGTAACTATTTATCTCGTTCCAGTACAGCTGGTGGAGCCTTGGCTGGTAGAGTTTAGGATGCAGTTTGTCTGGTCAGATGTGGACATCTGTGTGCTGATGATTTGGGACACACCCAAATCTCCAACAACCAAACAGTTCTCCAAGGCTCTGTTGGGTATATCCTCCAATGTCAATGCCAACACCATTCCCAAAATCTTTATTTGTTGCTAAGGGTCTTCAGGTTCCCTCTTTGCCAGCTTCTTTAAACTGACATTGTTTAGCCAAGGAAAATTTAGACTAGTGAAAGCAATGCATATATTACTTTTTTTAAACCAATGTGGGCTTTTTTTCTTTAGAGGAATGTGTATATATATACATATACAGAGATTTTTATGCATATACAAATAATGCATTTTCTTTTAGAGTACTGTGTACTGTGAATATAAAATATGGCCTTAAAATATTTATAGAACTTTTCTGTTTTTGACTATAATTTGCTACAATCAGACCGAATTCTTTTGTATATAATTTATTGATAATCAATTGGTTTGCCCATGTCTTTCCTGCCCTTATCTTGATCCTGTTTAACTTCCAATAATTTTCCTTTAAACTTGCAATTTCTCAGGTCAACACTGTTTGAATTTATATCCTATAGGAAGCTATTTACCTGGATAGATCTATTTTTTCATGAAAGCCACCATTGGCAATACTAATACTGGCAAATACCTGTATGCAAATATGTTTCTACCATCTCTGTGTTCGAGGTCATATTTACCCTAAGGTACTGACCTTTTAAATTCAGTTCAGTTTGTTTTGGTGACTTCATTTGTTTATTTTTTTCAACTCTAAAATGAATGAGATCTAGCAAACTATCAAAAGATTTTTAAGAAGTATGTGCCCTGTGTACCTTCTCCATAACACTGCCAGTGGAAAGTGACATATAAAAATAAATGATCTACATCCAACTGCTAATAAATATTTGGTTCCATTTTGTGAGGAGGAAGCATACACATTGCCTGTGAAAATTAACTAAAGTTCTACAAACAGAAGATTTCCAGAATCAGGTACATATGCTCTAGACTGATACTTGGAACATTAAATAATGGAACACTCCATAAATTTGACTGTATCTCTTTTATCTGAACAACACAGTTGGATTATGCAGTAAAATTGTGACATCACTTAAAAAAAGAGAATTGATCAGAATGCTGCTCTTTTTTTTTTTTTTTTTTGGTAGTACTAAAACCATTCCACTTTTTCTTTTTCCCAACCTTTTATTTTGAGGCATGCTGGGCATTGTTTTTTATGGAAACTATTGGATTAGGTCTGTATTTAGGAAAGCATTAAACACATGGCTAAATTAAAAAAAAAAAAAAAAAAAAAAAAAAAAAAGCAAGTATTCTCCTTGAAATCAATGGGCCTGCTTCTAAAATTAAAGTTAAGCATCTGCTTAAGTATTTCTTGGCCTGGGTCTGCAATCCACACACAGATGGACTAACAGTGGTAGTGAGTTTCAAGATGTCATAATGACAAAAAAGCCTCCATTAGATCGTTAATCTATCTAGATATTTATATGGCATCCATCTCCATAAAAACTGCAGTACCTATCTTAGGGCAGCCAAGAGTGAGGTCATATAATTCCCTTGAATCCAGCCTAATTACTGGCTCTTCATTGCTGGCCTTCCAGGGCAGCTAGCTGTACCACCCTGAATAATTACATGAGCACTCTGCATCCACTGCTCCTGGCTGCTCAAAACAACCTCACGGGCTTTGCACTAAAGGAAAAGGAGAATATGTCAAAGGGAAATGTCCTGCTCAGCTAAGGACAGCTTCCAGACAAGAGACAACTAGAAGGAACTGGCGACAAGACCTTCTTAAACCACTCCAACCATAAAAAGCTGTCTCATTTGCTCCTACATGCCACCTCCCTCCAAAATTATGAACATGTTTCCTGTAAAGCTCCCCCTCTTTCTACCTTCAAACTCTGTTGACTGTAAATCATCCCATAGTTCACTGGTTAGCTGGCTTCACATTCATAACACAACAAATATTTCCCCTCCAGCATCAAGTCATGCAGGCTCCATGGGATATAATTTCTGAAGTAAAGCAGTGATCTTCGAGACAGCAGTTGCTTTCCACTCCACAAAGGAGAAGGGTTTGTTAATCGTGCAACTATTTAAAAGTCACTCCCAAGATGTGCACCTGAGCTCAGAGTCTGTAATTTATAATCTACCCACCCACACACGTGCACTGCAATCAGATCACTGTTCCCACAGAAAATAAACATGCTGAAACACAAGACCCAGCACTGTTCCAAGCAGTGATAAAACTTTTGAAAGATACAGGGTGATTTCATAACATCTCTCGGTAGAATAGGGCAGGGGCAAATGTACCCTCACCTGCTGTGGAGTGTTAGTGCAAATGTACAGACATAAGGAGAGAAAGTTTCCTTTGATCTCATCTCATCTTTACAAATCAGGTCTTGATATGATGGAAGTAAAGTTCCCAATGCCAAAAGATGAGTGGTTCAAAAAACTCCCTTAGTGAAAGGATTGAGAGCTATTCAAAAAAACCTTCTCAAACATGTCATTTTCCCATCATGTAGTACCTCTAACATCAAGTAAACCTTCAGTGGAGAGGAACTGATTGCAAACAAACCAGCAGAAAGGTTTTGGTAGAACACTCTAAGAAGAAACTCAAAATAAAATAATGTCTTTTAAAATAATCTCAGTGCCTACATACAGTTGAATGACTGAAGGGCTTTGTGGCAGCCATGGAACATGATCATTTATAATCATGTTATTCCACATAAACTTATTTGTCATGGAACCACACCTCCCAGGAGGTAGCACTTGCATCTTTGGAAGACTGTGGTACATCATGTAACAGCCACTTACATAATGTGCATCTAGTTCAACTTTTTACCTTTGTTTAGGATGAAGACAAGTGCTGATATACCTGCATTTGTCAAAAGGCAATTATTCCATTTTTTCTACTAATTTCAAAAAAGTGCCAAATTCCTGTTGGCATTCTGGTGTGTGTCCTCATCAAAATAACTGTGAACTGGAGTGTTCTTTAGTAGGGTAGATAGCTCTAAAGGTTCCTGGCACTGGAGTACCTAAGCACATCATAAATATTAATGGAGTTATCCTTCCAACTTTTCTATGAGACTTTATTACCCCCATTTTGCAAACTGAGAATTGAATTTCAAAGTCACTTGCCCAAGGCAATATAGGAATTTTGTACTGGTGCCAGGATGGAGCCCACATTTCTGGACTCCTCATCCAAAGTGTCTTTTTCTACCCTCTTCTGATAGACACAAAAGAAATTTTTGTACCTCAGTAGTTTCTGTTGGTCTGCTTCTAAGTTATTGCCTCCTGCTTGTGATCATAAAGCATGCCAAAGTGAGCTCTTATTTTCAGGTAAGAGATAGCACCTCTGTACAAGGGGACCAGGATTTAATTGCAGCCTTGCTCTCTCCTTGGCTGTCAGGAAGCACAGCCCTGAAGAAAAAAGGAGTGCTCTGTGTTGCACAACCTATGGTGATTGCTCTGGATGATTAAGAAGTGGTATTAATACATTCCATGGAAGAACTATCCAATCTTCCTTAGCCTGAGGGATAGAAACTAAAATCCTGGGCCTAGATGGAGAATTCAAAAGAGTTGAAGAGAATCCCTGGAGAACAAAATAATTTGTTTTCCCTTACTTTGAGTACACGGACCAAATACACAATACACCAAATGTCTTGGATTAAGAAAAATGACCAAACCTCACCCAAAGAGCCTTTCACACCTGCTGTTTTCAGATTTTTCGGTTCACATCTCTGAAGTTTTACTCTAAATTCAATGCACTCAGAGATGCACATCAAAGCCTAACCAGAACTGTTGTCCTTAGTTCAAGACCAAATAGTCTGATTTTCCTATTGTATCATAACTATGGCTAGATTTGCTCAAAATTTACTCCAGCGTTCAGGCAAGAACCTTAACTTACCCTGAACAAGGTTGAGATTTGTCATTCTAGGCACAATCAGAAACATGAGCTGGAAGAACTTATAGATCTCCAAGGTCACATCTCAGTGCTCACATTGGTGAGGGGCTGTTAAGAATCTAATGCACAATATAGTAAAATATTTATGTCAATATTTTAAAACACAATGATAAATTATGTATTTAAGACCCCTTAAGTTGAATATGCACATCTTAATCATAAACTGGTGGTTTAGCAAATATTGCAGTGATTGGTACTGAGATTTAAAAGCAATGTTCCATTGTTCTCACTTTGGGAAGCAGGGGGCTCATGATGCGAATCATATGCATTTGAGAGCAGAACCAGCCTAAAATATCTCCAGTGATGCCTAACCTTCATCTTGTAGACACTTATCCCCACTGTCCTCATCACATTTTTAAAAAGTCTTCATGCTCTTGTGACTTCCAAGTCCATGACTTCTCCTGTCTCATCTGCACTTGAAATGTCTCCTAAATTAATGTTATTAAGTGCTTCTAGCCTAATGAAATAGAACTTTCTTTTCCCCCATGGCTATGAAGATGTTAAGAGGTAAGAAATTCTTTAGCATTTAGTGGCTTTTTCCACCAGTACATCCAGGTATTCAGACACAAATATCTTGATACCACTTGGCTGATGTTCAAAGAAAATTTTCTGCTCTGGGTTTCAGTGTGGCCCTTTACAGTGATGGAAACCATCTGTTAAGCAAGGGTGTAGAATGAATAATCTTCAGAATTTGATGATACTTTTGTCCTTGAACACTATTTGGTTCCAGGTCCTCAGTCTGGTGGTTTCAAATCACCCTTAGGAAAAAATAATCCCAGTTAGAATTAAACTTCATACTCGCTTTGAACTCCTATAGAAACTGGGAATGTTCCTCCACACCAACATTAGACAGAGTCTGTAGGGCACAATCTCCTCCATAATGCTTAGGTCATGTGGGGATATTTCTTTGTATACTTATTAATTAGGGTGTCATGAATTAATTAGGCACAATGCCACTAAAAAAGCTATGATAAGCAGTGCATCTTATATGCTAATATTATGGGCGTCTCTTACATAAGTGAATCATCCCTATTTCCCAAATCAGCAATTTCGAGGTGCCCTGTGGGTGAATGTCTTTCATAGAAATTATTCCCAGAATTTCTTTAAAGAGCATCTGAGACAGCACTGTAACACCACTAATTTATCTTTCCACACCTATGTTGGAGCCCGTTTGGCCAAGAGTTCTTTTACTCATGTCTCCACCCCAGGTGTGAGGTCCTACTCCTACATTCAGTTGTCTTTGGGATCATGGCCCTGTCACAGCTCCCTCCCTCTATGTAGACTGAAACCACTGCTGCTGATGGAGGCTTTGTACCCAAAGGGCAGTGTTCTGCTCTCAGAGCAACCTCCATTTTTTCTGAAAGGTTGCCCAGGAACAGGCACAACTTGAAATGAACTGGAGTATTCATTCTTTTCAAAGCTGAGTTTTCTAAGGAGATGAAATTGCAAGCTCTGATGATAAAAAAAAAACAATTCAACTTCTAAGAAAGTTATGTACTAAAGGAAACCACATCCAAGTGAAAGAAAAATGCTGAAAATGTGATAAGGTTAAATAAAAAAGGTCAAACTGTTAAGTCATGCCAGATATTTCAAGGAGTAAAAATGGCACCTGTAATTATAACATCTTGGCAGGACAAAGCATCCTCCAGTTCCAGGATATAGGTACCACCCGGGTGGCAAGTGGCTCAGCACCTCTGAAAATTAAGGCAGTTATTGATGCAGACAGATGAGGTTGCCTCAGTCCTGAAAGGTCTGCCTTGTTTGGGATTTTGTTTGTTTGTTGCTGTCCTGCTATTCTATACTGTCTCTGGGTCCAGATGAGTTGACTTACTTCTCTCTCAGGGAGAGGCAGGTTCCTTTGTGTTACCTGATGTTATGTATTATCAGCACTTCCTTTCATTGCAAGGCACCTGTGGACATCTACAGTATGAGCACATGTGACCTGAGGCATTTTGGCAAGCCTATGTGGAAAAAAGTAGGCATCTCTGTATTATGAAGTACTATAGCAGTTTAAAAAATCTGTGTATCATTCAGATATCTGAGGATCTGCCTTTGGAACTTAAGCAAGTCAGTAACTTTTCGGGTCCCATCCAAAATGTTTTGCCTGAGATTGCACAGGAGAATTGCCAAAATGATCTCCAAGCAACTAAAATCACAGATAAAGCCTCTGCCACTAACGCATCCTTTCCTCATTTATAGCTAATTTAATCTCCCCTATCTGGACTCTGCTCAGCTCGGATTGACAGCAGTGTAAATCACTGCAATAATGCCCCTCCAGAAGCTGCACACAGTACATTTTTACTTTGCCTAGTAATACATCAAAGAAGAGAGACAAAAGAGACAAAAGACATTATTAGGATTGACCTAACCTGCTTTGCTTTAAAAGCATCTACAGCAAAGCAAGACTGGCTAAGATGTGGAAAAAAGAGCCACATACATTGCAGTCCTCTAAACTCAGAATCAGAAGGGTCTGCAGGCATCTCTATTGATTTAAATGAGTTTTGTGTAAGATTCCTATACTGCATGGTCAAGAGATTTTGGGCAGGGTGAGCTGTCAAGGAAATGATGTAGTTAAAATTGCATTTTGACAAAAAAAGGGAAAACAAGATTTCCAAAGTACAGAGCGTTTTTGCTGTTACTGGGATGCTTTCTGAGCCCCACTGTTCCTGCCATGCTTTAATTCTTTTGTTACCACAGCCACAAACACCTTCTGGGCCAGGAAATCCAATGTCTCTGGAAGTAATTATCTTTACACACAATAGACACAGAAAGCATTGTCACCACCTGAGAAGCTCATATGGCTAAAAGGTTTGTGTGTAGGTATTCCTGGGCCAACAGAGGAGGGTGAAGTAGGCTAACAAAAGAGCTAAGAGAGTGAATGAGGTAGATGATTTTATAAACAACATATTTTCTTATTAGATGGTTTTCATTAAATTATAATTCTAGTATTCTAACTAAGCTAAAAATCAGCTGGATCCAGCCAAATTCACACATGGCAGCAAGGCAGGGTAAGGGCAGAATCCAGGAATCATGCCTGTTCTGTTTGAAAGTGATTAGTCAGACCCTCAGTCCTTCCATAACATTTTCCACACCCTAGCTCTCAAAACACATTTCAACAAAAGACATGGAACACTTATAGGAGAAGAAAGTAGCTAAGTCATGTCAAAGATCAGTGTCAGAGTAAAATATAATCCTAAATCATCATGTCCTTAATCGCTTCTGACTGTGCCATTTCATACCAGCAAAAAAAGCAAAGTAGCAAAAAAGATATATTTAAGTTCTTAAAATCATAAAATTAAGGAAAACACAAACATTCTAATTAGTAAAATACCCAAATATAGTTTTTGCTTCTCAGACTACTGCTAGCCATTACCTTAAAGCTTGAAATAAGAGATCTGCCTGATAGCAAACTGGCATTCAATGGGAGCAAGGATTTTGTATCTCTATTCAGATTGTTCTTTAACAGCATGTACATTCCTCAAATCTGAATGGCCTTTTGGTCTTTTGCTCTCCTGGTCTCATCTTCTGAAGCATCAACTGGGTCCTCAGTGGATGATTGCACAGACATAAAGCCTGTCTACATATATCCTTCTGCTAAGAGCATGTAGGAGACAAACCTACAACCAGACATACATATAGGTGGGCAAGTGATCCACACGACCAGAGGTTCAAATTTAAAGTCCTCTCTAGAAATGGAGTCCTCTCAAAGGAGATGGCTGAGATTTGGCCAAAGAAAAGCATTGTTGATATAACAACAGCAGAACCTAAATATTAGTCAAAAACCAGCTGGTTAAAACAGAGGTTTGAAAGTGAGGACTCCGCTCTCTTACAGAGTTGAATTCTTAAGTTGCACATGTGGGGAGACAGCTGAGACAGCTTTGGTGGATTCCCTCCTTAGCTTTGGGACCTTTAAGCTCTCAGACTGCCACCAGCCTTATAGCTTTGGGAGACCACAATCTCCTACAACATGGGTTTGGGTGTCAGCACTACTAAAGCAAAACAGAAGTCCTTAAAAGTGAACTTTGTTCAGAAATGTTGGCGGCAAGCTGACAGAGGAGACCACTCTCCAGGGGTAATAGGAAACTGGGAGAATAGAAACCCTGAAAGCAAGATCGAAGTTCAGCTTACATATGCTTTTTTTTTCCTACCAAATTATTTATATTCTTCAAAATATTAGAAATGGTTTTTTGTGCTTTTTTAACTTCACAGTCCATAAGAAATATATTAATTCTATTTTTGTTTGGAAATAGCAAAGGTTTTCCTCCTCCTCAACTCTAATTCATGCCCAGGGCTATGTTAATTAATCATAGAATCAGGGAATCATAGAATAGTTTGGGTTGAAAGGGGTTTTAAACACCATTAGGTCCCAAGTCAACAAGTCATGTCCAGGGACACCTTCCAATAGACCAAGTCGCTCAAAACCTCATCCAGCCTGGCCTTCACATGTTCAGGAATGGGGCATCCACAACCAGTCTGGGGAACCTGTTCCAGTGTCTCACCACCCTCACAGTGAAGAATTTCTTCTTTACATCTGATCTAAATCTACCCTCTTCCACTTTAAAGTCATTCCTCTTTTGTTCTATTGCTACCTGCCCTTGTAAAACAATTTCCTCTCCAAGCCTCTGGAAGGCTGGTCTAAGGGCTCTCCAGAGCCTTCCCTTCCCCATGCTGAAAAGCCCCAACCCTTTCAGCCTAACTTCATAGGAAAGGTGCTCCAGCCCTCTGATCATCTTCCTGACTCTCCTCTGCACTTGGTCCAGCAGGTCCAGCAGGTCCCACGTTCTTATGCTGGAGACCCCAGTGTGGATGCCAAGGGACAGGGAGAGAGAAACAGCAAGCGTTTCTCACAGCGGCTTGTGAGAGATTTTAGGGAGTTAGAAAGATGTGATTACCTGTTGACTATAAACAATTTGCAAGTGCTGTTTTTCTACCTTGTTTTTCTGTTCCTCTCAAGGACAGTGCGTGAGAAAGATGTTTTCTTATTAGTTAGCCAATAGAATAGAATCTATTGTACCACTCTATAAAAACCACGCGGTTCTTTTCAATAAAGTCCTTCTTCGCCTTTACTACAATCCTGCCTCTTGTCTGTTCCTTCCCCGACCCCGGCGCACGAGTGACACCCCAGAGCTGGCACAGCACTCCCAGTGGGGTCCCAGCAGAGCACAGCAGAAGTGAGAATCATTTACCTTGGCCTGCTGCCCACACTTGTTTTGCTGCAGCCCAGGACAGTGTTGGATTTCTGGGCTGCCAGAGCACATTGCCAGGTCATCTTGGACTTCTCATCAGCCAAGACCCTCAAGCCCTTTTCCTCAGGGCTACTCTCGGTCTGTTTTTCACCCAGCCCATATTTGTGCTTGAGAGTTCCCTGACCTAGGGACAGGACCTTGCACCTGACCTTGCTGAACTTCATGAGCTTCACAGATCTCACCTCTCAAGCCTATCTAAGTCCCTCTGGATGGTGCCACTTCCTCTGGTCTTTTGACTGCACCACACAGCTGGGTGACATCAACAGACTTGCTGAGGGTGAACTTGATCCCAGTCCATGTCACCATGGAGCCAAAGATTTTAAACAGCATGGGTCCCAGTACTGACCCCAGGGAAGGTCACCTTTCTCCTCTTGGACATCATGGCATTGGCTTGGAATTTGAGTGCGACCACCCAGCCAAATCCTTATCTGCTAGGTGATACGTCCATCAAATCCATGTCCTTCCAATTTAGAGATAAGTATGTTTTGTGAGAGTATCAAAAGCTTTGCACAATTCCAGGTATGTTATGCTAAGGAGCTATTAGTTTAGTGGATTGACTCTGTAACATCTTTCTTTTTTTTTCCCCCTGGTAAACTAAGCAAACATGATGTCACTGCAATGGCTTGGAAACTGCAGCATGACAATGGAGTGGCAAAGTGGCTGAAGTACAGAGAAATATTTAGAAAATCAGGCCAAGATAGCTGTCTTCTGTGCTAGTACCAGCTTTCATCTTTGAATAATACTCATTACTGAAATCTACTACTAACTCAAAATAAGCCTTAGACAAAAATCCTTGAAAGCAGATAGGATGAAGGGATCTCTGCTTACTTACCCTGTTTGTACTTTTCTAGCTTATACTCTTCCTTTTTTCTCCTATCCAACCTCAGAGACAGGAGGCTGGGCTGTAGAGCCCTTTGGGCTGACCCTGTACAGCCCTTCTGATGCCCTTTTATTTATGCCACATTTCAGAGGAAGTGATTTTCTCTTATTCCCAATCATTGTCAACAAACAGCAAACCCCTCCAAAGCCATTTTCGACAGAGTCAGCCTTAGCACTTGCAGTCAAGGATTGGTCACAGGCTGCTGGAGCGAAAACAAAGCAAATGTAAACAGGTAATGCTTTTGCCAGAAGTATGCAAGAGCCTGTGTGGGAAAGAATATAAGAGCTTGTGTGATCACACATTCTTTTATTAAAATAAAACCTTTCACAACAATTCCTAACATGATTTTTTTTCCCCAAGTACCACCATTCATTAAACAAAGCTTGTCTGTGCAATTATCAAATATGTAAGACTTGTGATATCTAGTAGATCCCTCTATGGGTGTATTTCAAATTGCTGTTGTTTAATTATTAACTGACTCCATGTTTTCTTTCAATACAGGTTCTTTATTTTAGAAACACATCCTGCAGTATTAAATGGAATGATAAGCTCAGTCAAGAGTCTTAGGTGTAATACGAAAATCATTTAATGTAGGTTTTCTCACTTTCTATTTCTTAGTTTTACCAAATTATTGCCAATGCCAAGACAGAGAAAGGAAAGAAAATTCACAATGGAAAGTTACACTGGGCTTTGTGGCTGAAGGTAGCTCTTCACCTACCTCCTTTTCATCCCTGACTTAGTGACATGAAACAAAAAGTGCTGTGGCATGAAGGTTTAAAGAAAACTGCTTCTACCATAGATATGGACAAAGTTTATTCCAGTTTACATGGTGTTTTTTAGGCAGTCTTTGTACATCATATGACCACTTCTTAAAATGCACAAGTCTGATAAATGGGAAGGTCAGGGAACTGTTTCATTAGGTGTCAAAAGGGTTTGTCCTGCCATTGCTAAATCAGGCTGTTTTGGCTCAGATTAGGATGAAGAAACAAAGAGACACGGGCACTGCTCACAAAACCATCCCTGTGATGTGGGATCTTGTTTTGGCATCACCACAGTAGAGTAGCCACTGCAATGCAGAAGGGACATGTTCACTCTGCTCAGTTTACCTGAGTCAAAAGCCTCTTCTTTCTCAGAAGAGGTGCTGACTGAGAAGTTCACCACTTTTCCTGAAGTGGTGCTCTTTTGTGGTCAAAAAGTCACAAGAAGAGCTGCTGGAACACACCAGTGCTCTTGTCCAGGCAAGAGTCCTTATGACAGTCTGTGATTCTCTCTTGAATGTATATAACTGTAAAGGAATACTTAAATGTTGAAATAAAATTGAAAGTCCTTCAGTGGGGGTGGAAGATAAAGCATTAGCCCAAAATACCTATAGTCCACCACTCTTCACCCATAAATGAGGTATCAGGTTTAAATTCTCTGCCTTATTTGATGTTAAAATATCTAAACCCCTTCAAACTATATTAAGTGAGGGCTTTGAAGGAAAAAAGTAGAGATATTTAGTGTGAGTCTTTTATTAGATTCCTTCACAGAATAATTCTTTCAGAAGCAGCAAAATATTTCTACAGTCCCTGGTTGTTTTACCAAACATTTAAAAAATAAAACAGGTTTAGAGAAACCTAGAATTTTGGCATATTCCTGGTGTGAAGTTTCTTGTAAGAGGACCATACCACAAAAAACTATGAGGAGTAAAATTTTCACTTTCTCTGTATCTTCTGTCCCAGCAATCCCACAGGCACAGGGTTCCCATGTAGTCTAGATGGGCAATGAAGCAGAAAACTTGCAGATCAAGCACTTGGACTCTGGAGTTGAGAGGTACCTCGAGATGAAAAAGGAATGGCTCTATCCCACCTTGAGGAAACTTTTAAGTGAGGGACACTTTCAGTCCAAAGAAAGAAAACTTGTGCTTAAATTTGCAGAAAATCTTCACTCACCTATCTTAGCAGATGAGTTTTCTAGAAGTGGAAGAAAGGCAGCTGAGAATTTTTAGTTCTACAGACCAATACCTTCTCATCAGTGAGACAGAATGTTTTCTCTATAGTCTTGAAAATATTTTTTTCCAGACTATCTCCCTCCTTTCTCAAAAAATTCAAATAATTTCTCACATGCTAGAAGCTGTAATGTTCCCCCATTCCTTTTGCCTTATCAAGTTTCTAATTGCTAATTAAATATACCTAAATTCTAAAAGTACATTTAACCATTGGCTTACCCTCAGAACAAAAGAGCCTCCCTCTAAAGCAAGTTACATCAAATCTCTTGACTCAACAAGTCAACTAACTTTCTTTTGCCTAACCTAACATTTTAGCGTTTGGCAATGATCCAGGGCTTTTGATTAAGGAAAAAGATGCTGAGGGGACAGATTTTTGAAGGTGTTGAGCACCCACAGAACATGCTGATTTAAGCAGAAATTACATAGTCTGGGCCCCTGGATCATACTGCCCCATGGTAATTCACTTTATCTTGGTGTAACACAATATCACTTTCACTTGTTTTTGTTTTATTTTCTTGAATAATTTAATTCCACGGAACAGTGATGCTTATCTTTGTGAGCTGAGCTGCAGAACAGAATTGTCATTTGAAAAATCAAGTACTTCTACACCTACTTCTCCAAACAGAGCCATTACAGGGTTTTGAGATTGTGCCTCTGCTTTCCATTGCTGCTTTGATTTATTCCAGCTAAAAGGAAAACTGGAAACTGGAAGTTTTTATTTCAACTGCTGGACTGGTCCTCCAAATGGGTGATTCAGACCTTGCCATTCATTCCCTGTGAATTTCTCACATATAAGCAATGTATCTATAAAATGATGTGGTTTCCTTCTGTTCTTTCACCCTTTTCCTTAACTATATGGGCACAAAGGCCTGCAGGAATCCTCAGCTGAGGTCTCCATGATCTAATGCTATAAGCTTATAGCTGTTTTTTCAAAATCATATTTAGGGAGTTTAATGTTCAAAATGTTGTGTGTAACATCTGTGAGGACTCATTACAGAAATACCAAGCTAAAGGCCCTGGCAGAGCAAAGGTGCCACAGGACACTCAGTCTCATACTTCTCAAGCAGACCACCTCCACCAGGAGAAAAAGGAGCATGTGCAGAAGAAGGGCTAGACAGAAAGAACCTGATTCCTAATGGCAAAAGAGACAAAATGTCTCTGAACAACTGCTGCTCACTGCTGGCTAAATCATCACCCACCCCTTGTTTGTCTTGACTAAACACCCTTGTTTAGTCAGGACTAAAACAGCAAAAGGCTTTATCATAATCCGCTCTTCTCTTCTATGTTTTATAGCAAGTCCATGAAAGAACTAGTTTTCACATTACAAATGGGATGGGAAAAAAAAATCAATGAAGAAGCTCAAAAGGCAAAAGATAATACCTTAGAAATCATTGGGAGTGCCTCACTGAAAGCCACAGGGGCGGAAGGAAACACTGAATGTTCATGTCTTCCTGTGCTTCAAAGCTGTTTTCTTTCCATTTGGCTTTAAAGAATGTCATTTTGGCTGGCTTCATGACTCTTACATCAGGAGAAACCGTGTGCCCTTCACAATGATTCTGTGCTGAGACACACCTGAAAGCTAGAGGAGAGCAAAGAGAGAGGAAATAAAGCTTTAACTCAGAAGAAAATCAAAAGAGGAATTTTTATGATGCTCATTTTTTTCCTTTTATTATTGATGGCAGGGTAGGGATGGAAAAAAGAGGTTGTAGTAACTGATTTTTGGAGGAAAAAACAAATGAGCAGATGAGCTTAGCAGTGCTAGCCATGGTAACACAGACACCTGAGAGAAAAAATATTCAACTTCATTGTTGCATACTCCTGCAACATAATCTCTTCCTATGGCATAATAAGAAGTCACAGGCAGTAATTTTCAGATAATGGTTAACAAAAAGGAAAAATTTCAATATTGCTGCAACATTTGACAACTCTCAGTACCATAAAATCTGTGTAAGAAGTGCTGGTGTGTCCACTTAGAAGTGACAATTTTAAATATCTATAATTTACACTTTAATTAAAATTAATGTCTTTAGTGCAGGATCATAAGAATCTGCAGACACACACTCAAAATGCCCCTGGAATCCACACAGACACATCCATGGCTTTATCAGACTAACTGCACACTCCTCTAGTCCTGTGTAAATATGTGTTTTTCACATAAGAGAAATTTGGCAGAGGTTTTCTACGTGTAGCTCAAACCTCGGTCCCTCTGGCTTACAATTTGCAAGTTCTTGAAGTCCTTCTTACTCACACGTTGCTGAGAGATTTCCACTTGTCTACCTATAATAAATGGGATCTTCAAACAAATAATAACATTTTAAAAAATTAAAAATTGCCAACCCAAGACAAACTAGTTGGTAATCAGATGCAAACCATTTTGAAACTAAAAGGAAAAAAAAAAAACAAAAAAAAACCCAAAAAACAAAAAACCCAACAAAAAACCCCAACAACAAACCAGGTAAGTTTAAGGGGTTTCATGCTGGAAATGCTCAGAGAACTGTGGTGTTGGTCTCTCATGCTCATCCTCAGGTTGCCTGTGCCCCTTCTGGTCAAAGCACTTGCAGCTGAAGTTGCTGCATCCAAGTTTCTTTGCTGCAAACAAAGCAAACCAACTTTGCTGCAAACTATCAAGTGTGGGAAGATGGGTGCACTTCTTCATGGTCTGGGACTCTGCTCCAGGGGTGACTGTCTTGGATGCAAGGGTAAAAGAACACATCAAGTTGCTACCTGAGAAAACTGAGAAACATTTGAAGTGCTTAGATCGACAGAGAGGAAAAGGCTAAAATTGGACATTGCCACTTTTTTAATGCGGTTTGTTTTTTTTTTTTTTTTTGTTTTGTTTTTTTGTTTTGGTGTGTAATATCATCTTTCAGAAGTGCCTTGAGGTCAGGATGCTCTGCATCCAGCCTTGCAAGAGATACAGAGCAAAGGGGAGATCAGGCCACATCCCATCTCTCCCTATCTGGATATGAGATTACAGGGGTGGCTCTAAGTCTCACACCAACATTTCATCTCCCTTCATGGCATTTTTTAAGACTGTAGGAAGAATTTAGGTAGCTAACACCCAATTCTGTATCACCACAGAGGTCTGGATGGGGGCTTGTCATTCATCTCTCTTCAGAAAGATCCTCCTGGGCACATGTAAGGGTTCCAAGTGGGAGTCTGGGAACTCTCAGGTTAAACAGACAGATCCCTAGAGGGCTAAGCAGTCCCATTGCAGTTTGCAACTTGACAGGTTTCATGTAGCCAGTTTGGGCTGGGTTTAAAGTGACTCAGTGGTCATAAGAGACTGGGGGGAGTTAGAAGATATGGTACTCCTCAGTGCACAGAGGGTGTTTGGGACAACCAGTGCATGCACAGACTCCCAGACACTCATGAATGTCATAGCATGAACAAAATACTGGCTAACTCAAACCAGTTTACACTTTCATTTGCACATGACTTTGTGCTGAGTTTCTAGGATTGTTCAAACTTCACAGGCAAAGTGAAACCTGGGGGTGAACCAGCCTGGTTCATAACTAACTGAAGAGAAAGTTCATGCAGCATCCTGGGAAGGAGAACTGACAGGTTTCACACATTCCTTTCTCTAGCATAAAAAAAGAAACACAATGAAAAGCTTATAAAAGGGAAATTATCAGATTACAGGACAAAAAAGTGTTCTTCAAACCCTAGTTCATGAACCTTTTGATGAACATGCTCAAAGGTATGTCTGAAGTGCAAGCACAAATTGGTACATTTTTCATTACTTCTGTCATCATCCTGCCAAATTTCCAGACAGCTTGGAAGAGCCCTCCACTTTTGTCTGGCCCAAGGATTCTCACCCTGAGGATTACAAGCAGTTGGCAGATGACTCTCATCACCCTGCCCCGCTCTCAGGATTCATCTCCACAGATAAATCCTGTAGTAACAGGTGGGATCCATTTCGATTAGGTCATTCACCAGAGAAATCACATGCTTAGACCCCAAGGTCTGTCTTAGAAGTAGAAGGCTCAGTGCAGCCAGCAACAGGAGAAAGGCACTACCAAACTGACTGAAGCCAGCAGTGGGGTGAAGGCATCCTTACCTATTCCTTTCCACCCTGGTTCCCTGTAGGAACGTGACCCTTCTCCAACTCTCCACCTCTTACAGAATAACCTGAGAGACCTGCCATGCCCAGGTTCTTCCTTGAAGGGTGACTGTCTCTGGAGCAGAAGCACATTAACACGAGCTGGAATGTGCTCCCCAGACTTGTCCTTTTCAGTGGTGTGAGTGTGCGTGTCCAGCAGAGGAGCAAGGGGGTAGTCAGGTGCTAAAACCATTTACTTGTCCCCATGTAAATATGCTGCTCTTGGGAGTCAAAGCCTTTAGCCAGCTAAACCTAATTTTCAAGACCACCAGGGTGCCTTTAAGGTTGTCTGCATCTCATAAGTATTTTAACATTTTTATGAAGATCTGTTCCCTGTTTCTGATAGGAGATAATAACATTCCCCTCATTTACTGGGATGCTGGGGGAATAAATATTTATGAAAAAAAATTTAATAGTGAGATTCCATATGATGCAGCGTCCTTGTAAGTACCATAAATAGACTGCCAATATAGTCTGCGAAACAAAGGAGGTTTTAGCTTCTACTGCCTCCAGCCTAGCACAAGGAAACAAAGTTTGTTTAGCTCTGAGTGTTCTATAGCATCTTGTGAGATTGGGCAGTTTTTAATTTTGTGTGTATGCATGAGGTTTCTACAAATACCACAGAGCCAAATCTTGTCATGATCTTTCATTCTGTCCTCCTTCCAGTCCCAGGCAAATGCAGGAAGTTTAGAGGAGCGGAAAAGCATACAAATCAAAAGCAACTGAGCATTTGTATGTCTATTCAAAGAGTTTTTCAGGGACTAGCATGGAGGATATGCTTGGGACAAGGATTTGATTTCACCCTTGCTGGCTCCCACGCCCCTAATTAGAACTGAGCTCTTTATAGGTAAATAACATTTAAGTGGAACTATTTCTGACCACTGGGGTCCTGCACTCTGTTGTGCAGTGCCCTTTCATTAGGAATTAGCCGACACGATGCTGAATAAACACATTGTATGTTTTGCAAGAGCTCTGATGTGGTCTCTGTTAATTACTCTCTTTAACCTATTACAATCATGTGCTGCTTAGCCACACACACACCACAGGACTGCTTGGGAAGGGGAAGATTATGGGGTATGCGCAGACAAATTCTTAAAGGGACAGACAGCATAAAGACATGCCACAATGTCTGTTTGAACTGGTGTCAGATACAATAATGAGTGGGTAGGAATAAAAATAAATGCATAGCACTTCAGGAACACTTCACATTCTCTAGGTGATATTGCATCAAGCAGTGTGACCAGGACTTTCTCTCTTAGTAACACCCTCTTGGCTCGGCTGAAGAGACCAGCCTGGCTCGCTTGTTTGAGGGTTTTTCTGCAATGCCCTTGGCAGTGGTTTGTACTTGGAACCTCAGCCTCTCCCCCTCACCCTCAAATTACACTGCTATTCATGACTGCCTATTCAAAGGGTGCTTAGATGCATGCTTAATGCTTTGTTGCTAAGCTTTCCTCACAGGTGCCTAAGGGCTTTTATCCTTGGAACAATAAACTGGAAGTCCACCATTCCCCTCTTCCTCAGGTGCCTGTGCTGTAACTCCTAGCAGATTTGCAGGGAGGCAGACAGAAGTCACCACTGCAGGGGATCCTCGCTGATCCAAGGATAATTGTGTGTCAGTAATCGGTGCTTTACTATCATTAGCAGCCACTTTAATACAGTCCTCGCTTAGCCCCAAGTTAGGCTTATGACTGTGGAATTTGCTCTGTCTTATCAGCTTCACTGGAGCATGTGAATGATCTCAACTTCGGACTATTCAGGCACATACTCAGATGGGAAAAGTAGGCAGAAACCTGTGGGGTTTTTTGACATTCGTTATATCAGGCCAGTAAAACAACTCCTTTGTTTAGTCCTGGAGCTGTCTGTCTTCACTGGGTGTCTCCAGCAACACAATTATGCAGTAATTGCCACAACACTGATTCCCTTCAGCTAAACAGGACCCAACTTTAGATATCCTTGGTTGAAAACTCAGTAGCCTTTCTGAATCTCAATTCCCATAATGAAAAAGGAAGAGGCGTTACTATTAACACAATTAATTATTAATATAATATTAATATGTGCAAAGCCCTAAGGCTTCCAGATGAAAGGTGTTGGATAATTGTAAGGTGTTCTCCACACAGCCATGGGCTGTTAGCAACCAACTGAAATCAAAAAAGATTATCAAGTACACACACTTAAAGAGATTGGGCTGATCAAGTAAAGAATTGCCATGGGATATTGGTCTCCCACTGCTACAGAAATTCTGAAGCATTAATCTCCAAAATGCATCACAAAGGATCTGAGGCTTTTCTCTTCAAAGTGGGAGGTATTACCTTGTCACAGTGTCTGAGGGCTGTGATACTCTAATACCAAATCTCTTGCTGAAATTATGAAGTTTCATGCAATGAATGTCTGCAATGCAGAGTTGCTATTGTAGAACTCCTTCCCATCAACCAGCCAGAAACTCTGTGGAAATGCTGGCATTTTCCTTTTTTTTTTTCTTTAATATTCCAGTCTTCATACAGTCCTTTACCTGTTGAGGCTAAGTTGTTATGAATCAGTCAAGGCTATAAGGAGATGTACATAGGGCCCCCTTTGTTGAAAGAAAGTCCCAAATGGCCTTCCATTCCTGTTTTCAAGAGGTGGCCCAGATTCAACCCTATCTAGATTGCAGGTCCTCTATAATCAGAGGAGACAGACAGGCATTTCCAAAGGGCAAGATAGCTCACACCTATGATGATTTGCCCTCTGTAAGTACCTAAATTCCCTGAACCATCTTCTTATGTACCCTGGGATCACCAAGCCCCCTGTCAAGTCAGTCTTGGTGCTTAAAGGAAGCGTTTCAGTTGTGTGATCATGATGGGGTGGGATAAATTTAGCAGCTGCTCCCCAGCCTGTCATGTGTACAGCCAGATTGCAGCAAAGAAAACTTGCAGGAGATTGCACCAGGGTTTCCTTGTCAGCAAAAGCAACGTCAGGACCTGTTATGACACTGTCTTGCAGCTGATGCAAGCCTGTTGTGACGTAATGACACAGTTGGTATTTGGTATAAACCTACTCTCCAGACTTTCCACCACTTTCCTTCTTCAGTGGATTAACTTTGGCTAAGGGTCTCCCTGCCCTGGCATGGGCCCTTGCCCAGGCTGCAGCTCTTCAGGAACAGCTGCTCCCACTGGACTCTCCATAGCCTCAGCTCCTGCAGGGAATATCTCCTGGGCTGTAGGGGTGGGTCTCTGCTCCTGTCTGCAGCCCCTCCTGCCCTCCTCCTCCACCAGCCCTCCTCAGGGTCTCTGTGCTGCTGCTCGTCCCTCCTCACCTCCCTTCCTCTCTCCCCTGCCACCTTTGGCCCTTTGTGGAACCTGTTTTCCCCCAGTGCTCCCAGCCTGGCTGAGGGGCTCAGCCGTGCCCTGTGGAGGGGCTGCTGGAGCTGGCTGGACCTGGCTGTGTCCAGCTTAGGGCATCCCCAGCCTCTCTCCACAGAGGGCCCTGAAGCCCCACTGCAGACCCTCAGCATGGACCCAATACACTCACTCTGCATTGCTGGCACACCAGTGAACATTCATGGTCATCCTCATCCAGAGCTCTGGAGTACCCTTAGAAATGGAGAAGCTGTTAACAGTAGTTCTTTAGCTTGGGACCAGCTATTCCTCAACTATCAGCTATCTCCAGACAGTTTTGCCATATCTCTCAGAAAAACTTCCCACATGCTTTAATTCAGAGTGGCTAATTTCTATTTCATCCCAGGTCACTCTAAGCACAGGTCCTGGTGTGGTCAGACTTGGTTAGGTAATGTGACTCAGGGGATGGAAAGCCCTTCAGGAATCACTCTATTGCAATTTAGCTTCCCTTGCTCCTTCAAGAGGAGATTGAGAGGGGTGGTCCGCATTTTCCTCCGAAGGGGAAATAGAGGGGCAGGCACTGATCTCATCTCTGGTAAAAAATGACAGGACCCAAGAGAGTGGGCTGAAGTTGTGTCAGAAGGCATTCAGATTGGATGTTAGGAAAACCTACACCAACAGGGCTCAAGAAGCATTTGGAAAATGCTCTCAGGCACATGATGTGCTTCTTGGGATTGCCTTATGGGTTGAACTTGATGATCCTTGTGGGTCCCTTCCAACTCAGGATATTCTATGGGTCACCCTGCAAGTCAGGATGCTCCTATAAACAGCCACCTCATCTAAGCTGCTGCACACACCTTTGCAGGGAACATTCCAGTCATTTTGCCTCAGTTTCTGTACTCTCTCTGCTTGTATTACAGATAGGAGAAATAACTCTCAGATCCCTGGCAGGAAGTATGGTTTTGGAAAGAGATCAGAGTGGTCTGGTTAGGAGTCATATCCTATGGCAAATGGCTTGCACCACCCTTATAAGTAGGGTTGGAAGGCTGCATGCATGCATTTCTGCTTTTCAGACTGGTGGAGCTAACTGATTGCCCACAGCTCTAGCTTAGAAAGCCAGACAGCTGGAACCATCAAGGACTCTTCTGCCTAAATTAATTAAGTAAATGAATTGAGCAATCAGACACAAAGGAGTGAGTGTGCACCAATTGCCTATCGTTTGAAATGCAAGGAGCAAGTAATTGATTGTGCAGTTATTGTACCACACAACCTACCTACATATTCCTTGCTCTTGTTTGCAATGTGGAAAAAAATAACTGCAAGACACAGATAACAATTCACAGATAACAATTCATCTTCCCCTGTGTGGTAACAACATCAATAGTCATTATCCTAAACTCTTCCTTCAAAATATGCTGGGCACTTAAAAAAAAAACCAAAAGGAATCCCTTGCCTGGCTGACTGACTGGATTCTGCTTCAATTGAATAACACATAGCTTCTAATACTGGCTGGATGGACAATGGGTCAAGAGCAGACCTGGGGGGAAGGAATTGGGGGTGCTGATTGACAAGAAATTTAAGGTGATCTGGTAATGTGCACTTGCAACCTAGAAAGCCAACAAAATCCTGGGCTGAATCAAAAGAAGTGTGGCCAGCAGGTCCAGAGAGGTCACATGAGAATTCTCCTGAAGTATTGCATCCATCTCTGGAGGCCCCAACATAAGAAGGATTTTGGACCTGCTGGAGGGAGTCAAGAGGAGGGTCACAAAGATGGTCAGAGAGCTGGAGCACCTCTCCTATATAGACAGGAGAATGCTGAGAGTGTTGGGGCTTTTCAGTCTGGAGAAGAGAATGCACCAGAGAGCAGCCTTTAGGTACCTAAATGGGTCTTACAAGAGATCTGGAGAGGGACTTGTTATAGAAGGGCACATGGTGATAGAACAAGAGGTAATGGCTTTAAACTTAGAGAGGGTAAGGTTAGATACAAGGAAGAAATTCTTCACTATTTAGGTTGAGAGACATTGGCACAGATTTCCCAGAGAAGTTGTGGATGCCCCATCTCCAGAAGTGTTCAAGGTCAGGCTGGACGGGGCTTTGAGCAACCTGGTCTAGTGAAAACTGTCCCTGCCCATTGCTAGGCCTTTGGAGTGAGATGCTTTGAGGCTACTTCCAATCCAAACTATTCTATAATTCATCACTGGGATTTTATGTAGCAAAGTCAGATAAAAAAAGAGAGAACAGAAGTAAAAACAAGAGAAGCAGAAGGAGTACTTGGTTATTCTCTGCATGCTACCTGGTTATTTTTATAGGCTATATCTTAAATATATTGATACTGGCAGGTGAGGAAGCACAGCAAAGCAAAAAGAAGGTGACAATTATGGTTGTGACAATTTGGCCATTGGGATTTGATGACTGGCATTATTGACAAAGGAGATTGCAAGGGTCCCTGTGGAAAGAGACAATGGAATTCACTGAATAAATAAGACATGCTGAGAAAAAGTTATGAGCCCATATATCTTGGTTTACACACAAGAGCATCCAACTCAGCTCTCCTTAGAAGCTTTCCACCTGCTTTATCGAAGCTAGATGGAGACAAGGATATTCGTGCAGAGGTCAAGTTCCTTCTCATATATCATTTTTGTTTAAAAGTGGTTTCCTTCTGGAAAAACAGTACCTTAGGTTTCCAATAAACAGGGTTTTTTTAATACACAGAAACAGTATTTCAGTTTCTAGTTTGAGAGAAAAACAGAGATAAGTTGGCACTTAAATTATGTCAAGTTGCACATAAAGCAATCATTTTTAAGGACAGCAGATCCTTATTCAGATGCCATAAAATTGTATCTCTTACTCTTGCATTACTTCAGAAGAAAATAATTAAGAAGGTTTGAGCAAACATCCAAACAGCACTGACAGATCATCTTTCTGCCACTGAAATGTTTAGATTTTGGTTTCTCCTATACAAATGCCATTTCACCAAGCCATTTCTTCAGCCCTCAAAACTTAAAACATGAACAGAAATATTGGACAAAGGATAAGAAGACTATTGTTATTGGACTCCATGACCCAGACAATGATACTTAGTCATGACCAGTAGGTCAATTTATCATAAATGTTGGGATTGAACCCTGCTCAGGAGAAGTCCATTTCAGTCACACTGTTTTCTTTCTTCTGCCCACCTGCATCATGAGTGCTTCCATGTAGTGACATACAGACATTGAAAAGAGCAAGGGGAAATGACCTGGCTATTATGGCAGAGAAATGAGGTGCAAGTTGGTGTGCATATGGAAAAGAACAGGACAGTAATTTTGTGAAGGACAGAATGAATTTCTGCTCTGTGGGCCTTGTCTAGACAGGTGGGATGGGAGGGATTTGATGGAAGCAATTTGATTTTAGATAGGAAACATCCAAGCCCTTATGTGAAGTTTAAGAACTTCAGCTCAAAGATTTCAGGAGCCTGGGGCTTAGGTTTGGTTATGGATTTCCTTCATTTGCATTTTCTTAAACTCTTTGATACTGAGCCAAACTTAAACAAGAACTCAAACATCCTTTGCCTTGCTAAGATTTCTTATGTATGTATGTGGTTTTCTTATGTTCTTATGTATGTTCACATATAGCTGTGGGACTTGTAACCTCAAAGATGTAAATGACTTGTAACCTCAAAGATGGGGAGGTCTCTGCCCCTGCTGATGATCCAAGCATGGTTTGTCATCCACCACTGGGAGACAGTCTGGGATGAGACTGGAGCTGTGCTTGTTTTCCGTAGTGCGACAAGAAACTGCCCTGACCTCTAGTAAACAGAAAGGAAAATCACCTATTTCTTAAGACAAGGAGAGAAACTGAGTTTTCAAGCCAAATTTTGGAGTAAAAATGTGTCCACTTTGCCAGAAATCAGAAGTAAATCATTGCAATGTCCTGTCTCCCAGAAATACACACATGCTGATAACTCAGGGTGTCCTCTGGCCAGTTCAGACTGCACTGTTGGAACCTTTGTTTTCAGTTTTCAGTCAAAAGTGGAGTAAATATTTGCAAGAGAATATTTTCCTAACAGGGACACTTTCAAAAGTACATTTTCTGGAAAAGAGCTCTGCCATCACCCTCTTTTATTGTGCAGTCCTGCAAGCCCAGGGCAGGCAGGGACAGAGAAATAAATCAAGTGCTCTGAACCTGCATGTTCAGCCTTTACAGCAAACCATGTAAGAGTGGTTCAAACAGGACAGTGCCGATAAGATGACCTGACTTCACAGAATTTTGAAGAGCAGTTCTTTGAACTTTGAAAGCCTCATTTGTAAAAGATAAGATTTACAGTCCTAAAAAGGGCAGGAAAGAGTTGACAAACTGTTGTCACCTGGGGAAGCCTTCCTGATAATTTTCCTTTCCTGTTCCAAGAACAGAGCATTTTAGAAACACAAGTGGACACTAACCTTTTGGCTGAGTCTGTTTGACTTTGATTCCAGTCAAATTGACATTTTAGGCTTTACTTAAGTAACTTTGATGTACTTTAAAGGTTAGATCTTGATAGTAAAAGAACCTGTACTGTTGTCTTTGTTCAGATGCTATTAAAAAAGGGAAAAACATCTGAGAACTTTTGTCACTAGCTTTGTCATTTCCTGGATAAAGCGTTACTACTGTTTTGTCAGTATTCATATTTTACTTACAACCCCTGTATCAGGACCCTCTGTGATAAGTAGTGCATATCAATGAAAGAGAGTCCAGCCTGGATTCAGCTGGCCTAACTTGAGACATTCACCTGAGAAATCTAATTTAGAACCAAAATTACTTAATGCTTCTCCTGTAAACAATGGGGCACTATGTAGGATGCTTCAGACATTTGTCAGCCACCTACCCTCTGCTGGTGATTCTCTGCCTTGGCTAAACATAAATAGTGCAGGCACTGGAATTGCTGAAAGATAGGCAAGATAAATCTGAACTTTCCTTCTCATAGAAGGGAGTAGAGTAAAATAACAAAAGAGAAAAATTGGAGAAGATAGAAAATTTTAACCCACTGTCTATACAAAGAGTGTGAGTAACACAGCTTAGGTGATCTGCCCAAGGCCAGACAGCAGGAGACAGGCTCAGGTGTTGATCATGATACTTTGAAAGCAGAATTTCACCTATAGAAAAAGCTTACATCTCTGGCAGTGGCCTTGAGATTTTCCCTAATATAAACAAAGACAATTGAACTGGAAAATTATTTTTAAAAAATAAGTATTCATTCAATTTATTTATTTCCACTTTTAAAAAAACATTGAAAATTATTCAGTTAATACTTTTCACTTTTTCCATGAAAGTTCTCCGGAATATTTTCTTATATTCATAGGATATCAAGATTATCACATAAAAGCTAATGCTGAAGTTTGTTTCTCATCTACTGCACGTAATAGTTTTGGCCATACAAAAAAAGCACCAAGACTCCAAAAACCAGCCATGTCTCTGGAATGGGGCTGGAGTTGTGTGGTACATACCTGCCCTAAAACATGACAAAAACCAAAAATCTTCAATATTTCCATAAGTATTGATTTCCCTTAAAAATCAGTTAATTTTCATGTACTGAAGCCTTGAAGTGAAAAACTGTGTTGCAAATAACAGAAAGAAGTGTTCCATTTGGACACTGAAAATTTGGGGTGTATCAACATTTTTTCTTTAACTGTTGTAGATTCCTTAGAACAACCTAATATCACAACAATAATAACTTTTTCCTTTTTTCTGGTATAAATATGCACAAATAAAAGAATGATTGGACCAGATCAGAGTAAAGCTCTGTCTGATTCAGTATGCAGTCCCATGACAAGGTCTATCTTTCATTTTAAAATGATAAGTAGATTGAACAAGAGAACTGAGCAGCCAGAGACACAGTTGGCACAAGTAGCCTGTGCACAGCAAATGAATTGAAAGAGTCATGCATAATATATGCAACAAATAATTCCAAAGTTGTAAACAAATGCACAACAAATAGAGATAGAGTGAAACTAATGTAATTAAGTATGTGCTATAAATACTTTGGCTGGTTCTTATGGATAAAATTTCTGCTGCAATGAAGAGAAAGAAAATTTCTGAATTATAGAAAACAGAATCCAATTCAGCATTTGACAGAAAGTGTTTAAAATTTTATCATAATGAGAAGTTCACAGATAAGCAAAAAGAAAAAAAAGAAAATTTATTGCATAAGCAGTGGAGTATGAAAAGGATTTTGCCAGGATACCCTATCTATCTTTGATGTCCACTTTAAAAAAACAGATTTTAAAAAAACCTTATGGAGAGTAAAGTGAAGAGCCAGCAAAATCATGTGAAAATTGCATAAAATGTACTGCTGTGAGGCAGTGAAAAAGCTGCACTTGCTTAGCTGCTTCCTCAAACAGAACCCAAGCAGTGAAAGGCCCAAGAGTGGAAAGCTTAACCAACAGGAGACACTCTTAAGAGAAAAGGCAGGTCATTTATTTCTTGATTTTTTATATTCAATGTCTGCATTAGTGAAACACGAATTAATTAGTAATGCAGAGTTGTGTGAGAAAACATGCCAGATTTGCAGATATTTGTGAGGAAGTCAGTGTTTGTTTGCTTAATAAAAATAAAGTCTAAATAGTCTTCTCCCTGATCTTTTCCTTGAATTTGGGGATCCAGCAGTAAGGGTGCCTAGGAGCCTGGCAGAAAGAGAATTTTACATGGACAAGCCCATTGTTTCTGCCTAGGAGAAGGCTTGTTACAGACTTTTGCTGCAGAGAGTTCACTGTCCTGCTGTACTGGAGTTTCTTCTACTTCTAAACAGGCTTTAGCCATAGGTGAGTTTGCAGTAAACAGGCAGCTGATCACAGGGAACTTTGTTCTGTGTTGACATCAAAAATACTCTTTGTGCCAGTGACCTAGAGAGCAAAGAACCCTCAAAGTGGCAAAACTGCCAGATCACTCCGGCACAGTCCATTAGAAAAGGACATGTGCACACAGAGTGTTCACCATCTCCAATGGTCTGTTTGTCCTTGCAAGGCCAAACATATGTATTGCCCAAATAAACACAGTCCTTTAAAAACAAACACAGTCAAGTCAGGCTACTCAGTACTCCATTAAACTACTCAGGAAAAGCATTCAGTTTCCTAGAGGCTGTGATGCTTCTTACTCATCCCACCTTCCCACCATTGCACCTCTCTGACAGGACTTGCCTTTGCCTTTCCCAT
Organism: Haemorhous mexicanus; assembly: GCF_027477595.1. Lineage (NCBI taxonomy): Eukaryota > Metazoa > Chordata > Aves > Passeriformes > Fringillidae > Haemorhous > Haemorhous mexicanus. The sequence goes on from NC_082341.1 coordinate 147,775,784, forward strand.
GTCATATAAGATGCCCTCAGGAAAAGGCTGACAGGGATCTTAGCATGGTTATTCCACACACACAGCTGGAAAGGAGAGTAATCAAAGTAATTTTCTCTGGAAGGAGGAGAGAAGAGAAAGGAGATAAAATAGATGAGGGAAGGGATGGGTCTCTGGGTCACAGTTTAGTTTAGGCCAGTGAATTAGGGAAAGGAAAATGAGAATTTGCTTTCCAGATCCCATTCACATTCAGGTATTTAGTACAAAGAAGACCATGAACAACTAAAGCCACTCCAAGGTTATGTTAGATGAGGCTTAACCATGTGTTGAGCATGATTACCAGATTGTAACCATCAAGAGAGACCTGCAGGAAACACTCTTTGAGTTTTCTGGGGATCAGGCAAAGAAATCCCTGGCTTTTGAGATTCTTAGGATGCCCTTCTTCAAATCTCTATTCAAACAGCCCCTTGGGTTTTCACAACAAAACCTCAGATTAGGTACCTGGAGGCTGTAGACACTTCCAGATTTGATTGGTAACAGTGCAGCTGCCCTGAGTACCTGAATTTTAGACTTGGATATTAAAAGTGGGAGGTAGGAGGCAGCTGATCTTTGTAGAGCTCCAATGTTATCTATTTCAATACTCACTAAATTATTGCATTAAAGAGTTTCAGCCTTTCATTCTTATCATTTTATTGAATTGTCATCTCATTCCATCACTTCACAGCTAATTTCCTAATCCCTTTCATTGTCTATTTTGCTTAACTACAATTGTTCACAATGCTTCACCTCCAACACAAAACCACCTGGATATATTTTTTCTTTCTCTTTGCTTTCAGCATCATTTTATTGGCCCCTTTCTTACTCTTTTCTGTAAAATCTCCTTCTATTGTCAACCTTCTAGATGACAAAAGCAATTTAAAAAGCATCTACAGGTGAAGCTAATATGTTCAAATTGTTTTGCTTGAAGTGGGAGTACACCAATAGCATTCTCTTCCTACACATGTTCATCTACACAAGGAAGAAGTCATTCCTCAGCTGTGACATAGCTGAAATCATAATGAAGTCACCTTGCACAAGACAAGTGGAGCTGAACAGTTTTTCCATTTTTTGTGAAACCTCAAAATTCTGACACTTGTGGCTATACAAAATAAGGATTAATTTTTTTTTAATTGCTAATTTGTGTTGCAAAACAAAAGTTACATTTAAAATTTCATGCTGAAATGTCATACTCCCTTTTGGATGGGTCCAACCACCTCTGTTTCCACAACTACAACACAGCACAATTTTATCCTCTGGCTGGGTTTCACATCTGTTTGCTTGCCAGGGCAGCAGAACTCCATGTTGCTCAGGAAAAAGTCAGGTAGGCAGAAGAAAAGAATCCAACATATCATGCAATACTTAAATTTTCCTGCCTCTCTGTTTCTTTCTTCCATCTTCTGTACATGCTCAACTGTTATCTCCAGAAGTTATCTTGTAGAGGAGAAATAGCTATCTTATTCTTCTCTTCAGGAGGCAAGGAAAAGAGCAGAACTGGCTTCTTCTGAAAAGAAATGTAATTTCTCTCACCTGAAGGGAGCCACCCATAATGGGGATGCCTGCATCTGAGTGAGTTCCCTAAGATCCTTTTACAAGAATGGGGAAAAAACTGGCAATTACAGAGAGTGAGGTTCTTCTTTTTTGAGACGTTTATCTGAATCACCTACTAATGTCTGTATTTCCCTTGTGGTTGTAAAGGGGATTAAAATGGTAGTTCAGATGGACTCTGTGTTGGAAACATTTACAATGAAATAACCTGGAATTGCTCAGTATAACAAGGCTTTCCTACGTGAACCAGAAAATATTAAGTCGTAAATAGCAAAAATGAAATTCTGAATCCGTGTTAGATTCCGAACCTGTATAGTTGCCTTTTACTGCTAGGACTGTAGGTTTCAGTTATGTTCTTTCTGAATTATAGATTCACAAAATTGGAGACAAGTTTTAGATCCCCTTACTGTATGCAATAGCTATTGACCATTTTCATTGGTTTGGCCACTCTGAAGGGATTAAAGTTGACTGCAGAAGCCAGATCCTAGTAGGGTTTGCTGAGAATTCAGTAGTAGACTTAGAATAAAATAAAAAGTACACTACAGGTGAAGATGAACTTCTCAGAGTGATTTGGAAAAATTAAATACCTGGAGCTCTCAGTCTCCTTAATGATTTGCAAATGAAAGCACTCTGAATATGGCTCTGAAAATACATCCAACTTCAATTTCACATTTTGAAAAATGGCACATCAAAATTATTCTAAAATAATTTAATTGCCCTCAAGCTTTATTTCAGTCAAATAAGTTAAAAATTAGGGGTTGTAATATTGGTTGGCACAATCTGAAGGATTACTGTGTTTCTATCTAGGGAAAATACATACTAAAATCTAGACCAAGGTAGCTATGAAACATGCTAAGTACTCAGTGAGTAGTTACTGCCATGATCTTCTCGAAAAATCTTTTAGGGACCTTCCTTGCCGCTTCAAAAATAAAAAGTGAAGTACAGGGCATAACTATTAACCTGATCATTCTCATAGTGAGAATGTTGGCTAACCACAGTCAGTTGCTTCCAAGATGATGAATATATTGTCTCTTTTCATCCTAAAGTTGCCTTGAACTCCCACTTTTTCATTATGAGGCCTGCAAGTCTCTCTTGGGGAAGAGAGAACCCAAATAAGAATCAAATTCAGCTAAGAAGCCTCAGGCTCGATGTTGCAAAATTTCCTCTCCAAAATCCAGAACTGTTTAGAGCTCAATGGGCAATGGTCATTAATACCATATCTAAAGGAAATAAATATGTGCACACATTGCAGTTCCATTGCAGCCTTCAGGCTTTGCAGTCAACAGGTACAATTACAGCCAGCACTGCATCACTGAGAGGGACCAGAGATTACCAGAGACCTGAGCTTTAGCCCAGACTGGTCTGCCATGCTGACTGAGTCACCTCATCCCTCTTATCTTCACCTTTTCATGTCTTCAGACTGTGAACACTGAGGCAGAAAAGGGCTATGGAACCTGCTGGAAGAATCCACCCACATTTTGGGTTGCTGATTAACATGTACTGTACTTGGGAATGGGCCAGAAGCAGTCTATAAGATGAAACAATTTTTCTGGTAGTAGCAGTCTTCTCTCTGGCCATTCCAGGATGCTGTAGCTTCTACCTGGTGTGCCAGGGACACCTCTGGTCATGGGAGGGCTACAGGGTTATGGGGCATGGCAACAAAAGCCACTAAACGTCTCATTTATAACGTGTAAGGCTAATGAATATGTATATGTAAATGTTTATGTATATAAATATAAATATATAAATATATCTATAAATGTATATCTGAAGTATAATATATGGTTCTATGCAGTTATTTGTTTATGCTAACAAAAATATGTAAACATAATTAAATAACTTATAACCTCTTACAGTTTTGGAGGTACTGAAGTAAAATAAAAAAGTAGAAATTACTCTTTTCACTTGTGTAGCAATTTGCTTTAATCAAAATCAACAGATTCCTATAGCTTTTATTTTTTGAAGAGTTGAAAACATTTTGCTCAATTCTGGCCTTGAAACCTTCTTTTCTTCTCAGGCAATTTTTTCCTAGAAGCATGAGGTCCCTTTTGCCTGGTTTCTCTGTGCAGATAAGCCCCTAGACAAATATTAACTAATTATTTTTGCCTAAGTCCTGTTCCATCACAGGCATTGGAAGGGCAAAGAACACTTTTTCCTCCAGCACAATAGATCTGGCAGGACATCATTATCCTGGATAGAAATATCAAGTGAACTTGCAGCATTACAAAGTGAATTCACCACCAACACATTCTGTTAAGCTGACAAGAGAAATTCTGTGCAGCTACACTGCTCTGACAGTATTAGTCTGTTCAATCTTTTTTGATAGTTGCCTATGAACATAAACAGAAAAGGAGAGAGGTCAGCTTAGATCTACAGCAAGAAAGAGAGCTCAAATGCAATCTGTGACTGTTGAAATGGGTTGTTCTTTGGTTACTTGAAACAAACATTTAAACCTCTGGATAAAGAGATATATACTTTGTGATAAGCACGGGCAGCAGCTTCACCAGAGGTGTATCTTTCTTTCCCCTTATTTAATACTCAGTGAAAATGTTGTGCACACACATGTATATGTGAACATACTCAATTTCGAGCATTTTGAAAGCATATTGGTGTGTGGTTAACAGGCTACTCAAACTTCTGAAGGAGTTGTTCCTTCTTAACTCTTTTTTTTTTATTCCTTTCCTTCCCTTTTTTGACCATGGCTACAGGAGCAGATGGTGACAAATGATACATAAAAGGACAAAGTTGGAGAATTTTTGTTTATTGTCCAGAACAAGTTAACTTTCTAAGCTCAGCTGACTTAATCTGAATTAAAAATGCTCTGCTTAAAAATGTTTCCCCAGAAAAATTAGACAGGATGGTTTTAAAATAGGGCTAAGTTGGTCCAAGTGATGATCTGTGCCTGGTCTCCTGCCCATGACCTGGGATGGTGCCCTGTGCTTCCCAGCACAGACTGGCTCAGCACAGCACTTCTGGCTGCTTCTATAACCAACACAATGTGTCCACAAAGTGCAAACACTGGGCAGCTCTGAGATGAACAGATGCAGTTTGGGAAGTCGTGAAAATTATGTGAGGAACCCTCACAAGGAAGAAAGGCACAACACTGGCTTTTGTGAGACCATGATCAAGCCTTAAAGAGATCCAGTGCCTGAACAATAAACTTCTGTTAAATATTATGGAAGAACTGGCATTTCCTTTACTGGGAAGGTTTAGAGTTAGGTCTGGTAACGGAACTATTCTCTCATCATTACAGAGGTTTATAATGCTCTAACACTGTTCCTAACCCTGGAAAAGATCAATTGCTGTGCCTTTCACACAGTCTTATTTCATTAATAAGTACAGATGCTGCAAACTTGGCTCTAGTAATGGCACGCAGATTAACTGATGTACTGCCACACCTCCTGCACCTTTAGAACCCAGTAGGAATTGCATTTTGGACCTGATCTGAGCAGACTGTTCAGCCTTCTGTATGACAAGAAGTACTAGAGAAAGCCAAATTTAACAGGCTAAATGGAGAGAGCAAAAAAGTCGTTTTGCTATGTGCAATGGCTTTCCTCATCACAGCATAAAAAATAAACTTTGGAAGAAAATTTACTGGTTAAATTAAAAATCTTTATTCCCCTGGTAGGTAACCCTTAAAGGATGCAACCCATCCTCCTCATCCAATGCAGACTGGGAAAATGAGGCAAAGTTGTCACTTACTCAGTAGAGATTTTTTTTATCCATTTTTTTATCCACTCCATGCGTGGAATCTGACCTTGAAAGGCAAAACAGTAGCATGAAGAATCACAAACAGTTTTGACACCATTTAGACAAGAGTTCCTTGAGAAAACAATGCTGAAATTTATGAATTAATAATTGTGGGGATTGTATGGCTGTAAAACCTAAAGCACTGAGGATCCCATTTAGCCGCATGTGTTAACATTCTACTTGGAAAAACAAGAGAAAAAGAATTTCAGTGCACAGAGATGTGTTATTATTATTATGTATAACACAGGAGTATCTGTGAATTCAAGTCCAATGTCTACTTAAATCTAATAAACCTGTATGACATACACTGATAGAGAGTCAGTTTGATTTTCTTGAGTTTGAAAGAAATGTACAGTCCTTACAATGTACAGTGGTCTAGTAGATCCTAATGGCAGAAGAAGACAGAGACTCTGCCTTTGGCTCATGGCTTTCTCAGCTGAGAATCTAAGATTAAGAACTGCTAAACCTCTGACCAGGCAGGACAGAGACAAATTGCAACCAAAAGAAGCTCCAAAGTTTTTTATCTGCTGGGCTTAGTCTTCAAAATCTCAGCTGGGAGCACACCTGGCAAGGACTTGTGAAAAATGTCAACTTTATTTGCCCTCTGTGGGTGCAATTATGAAGGCACTGTAGTGTGGGTTTGAGTCTAATCCCATATTTTAACTCTTCTCCTGATCTGTTTGGATAGATAAACACACACTCCATGCAGACATAAGCCAAGGTCAAGAGTGCAGTAGAGCAAAAGTCAAGAGGAGATCCTGGCAGGACTAAGCATAGAAGGCAAAGTGGACCAGGAGACCTTGTCCTTGGCTCTTCTCAAGAGCTATAGTGAAGGCCCTGAGTCTGGGCTGTAGGGTCAGAATCAGCTCCTGGGGAGACTGGCCAACAGTAATTTCACCTATCTAGTGGACACACTGTTTTCTCTTATACTGCAAAATAAGAGTGGTCTTGTTGATACGAGTCCTAAGTGCAACATTTAGTGTGGGTTTACCAAGGGCAAATCAAGCCTGCCTGACTTGACTGCCTCCAGGTATAAAATGTCTTCTTTGGACAACAAGCACGTATTGGATAAAGTATACTTGATTTCAGTAGGACTTCTGACTGATCTCCACTGTCCTCTCATCTGGAAGCTGAGGATTTATAGTCCACCAGATGTCCTGAAAACTGCTTGGATTGTTGATCTCAAAGGCTACCAATCAATGTCTTTATTGGTAACCAGCAAGCAGATGTTGGCCAGTAACAAACAGCAACAATGATCTGAATGATAGAATAAATCCTCAGCAATTTTGAAGAAGCTGGGAAGTTAGGAGTGGTTGACACACTGAAAAAACAGAGCCTCACAGAAGCTGGTTCTTGATAAACCTGAAGACAGAGATAACAAAAATGTTATGAATATCAATGAAGTGTGATGTTCTGCACTTGGCTGGGCCTGCCCCTGGCATCCAAACACTGGCTGCTGGGGAGAAGCCCGGTGAAAAGGACAAGTAGCCACCAGGCTGAATAGGAGCCAACAGAATGCTCTCCCTGAAAATAAGACAAACCACATCCTGAGCAGCAATAGGAGGAGTGTGTCCAGCAGATCAAATTTCAATCCACCTCTGCACACCTGGAATACTATGTCCCACGGTGGATACTCCCACTCCCAAGTTAAGAGATATGCAGGCTCAGCAGAAAGATACCAAAATGGTCCAGAAGATAGATGACATAAGGTGGAAGAAGCTGTTTTATCTGATGAAGGGGAGACAGTGAAGTGAATAATGAGCAATGATCACAAGATGTGGCTAGGGAGGTTCAGTTTGGACATAAAGAAAAGCTTTACTAGGAGGGTAACAGTGGAGGAGGTGCCCAGAGATGGTGCAAAATCACCATCCATAGGAGCTTTCACAACTTGCCTAGACAAAGCCCCAGCTGACAGCAGGTGTTGGCAGTAGTCCTGTATAAGAGGAGGCTGATCTCAATTAGCTCCAATCAGTTTCTCTGTAATTCTGTAAAACCTATCATAATTTCTCATTCTTTTCATTCTGCAATAATTACTAATAAAGAAAACCCACTGATTGGTGAGTTTATTTTGCTATTTATAGAAAATATAATTACCATATTTTTCTAGCTTTTTATTGTCTAATGGTTGTTTAAGCCATTTATTTTGCTGTTCTGCATACTTCCAGTTCAACTGATAAGTGTATCTGGCTATATTTAGCAAAAGCTGTGGCTGTATTACAGCCTCATCCACTTGACACGGTTATGTTTCACGTGAGGCAGCCCATCTTGGTCCTGATGACTCATTGTCATTGAAGATATTTCTGTTCAAATTACTTAAGCCATTTCACATGGTTACTTTATGAGCTTTCATGTCTTCTCACAAACCATCATGTGCAGCTTTTGTTTTCATATGTATTAGGAGTCATACACGGAGTCCCCCTTTGAACAGAAATCTCATTAGCAGGGAGAAAAACAGGCCACGGAAATATAAAACAGAAGAAATAGAAAGGCAAAGAGACAAAGCCACGCATATGGCAATCTGCTGCTATTTCATGGTGTGTGAGCTCTCTCTCCACAAGGCCTTGTAACCACTGATGATGCTGATAGGAAGTAACTGCTACACTTCTCCCCTGTGCTGCCTTTCCTTCAGCATAGGATGAGGTTTCATGTAGAGTCTGTTACAAGAGCTGGGATTCTCTGGGAGGCAAAGAGTAAAACTCATTATAAAATGTGAGGCATTGACTTGAGTGCTGAAACACTTATTAATGACCTGATTCAGACCTAAAGAATCTCTCCAACAAAGGAGGCTCTTCTGCCAGTGAAGCACAATTTGAGACTCATAGCTTGTATACACAGAGAAAATTACCAGAATAATTATGCCAGTATAATTATACTAGTTTAGCTATGCCAGTAAAATTCTCCCTCTGTGGACACTGCTGTCCCTGTAAAAAAATACTTCTTTTCTATGGAGCTCATCTCAACATAATATAAATCAGGGCATTTATCTTGAGATAAGAAGAGAATGGGAAGTTTGACTGGCAGGATATACTGGGACAGCTATACCACTATAGTTAGCCATTTCTGTATAGGCAGCTTTCAGTTGTTCACAGGAATGTGAGATAGTGTCTTCTTGATGAAAGCCCTGGGTTTAAGTGTTTTCACATTGCTTCATCTACTGAAGTCAGAATAAATAATTATAAAAGAGAATCAGCTCAGTAATAGGATCTGATAAGCATATATCTCTGCTCAGCAAATTGCTGTGCTTGCCTCATTAGGATTAACCACCCTGCAGACAAAGAAGCCAAGTCGCAGCTTCTAAGGATGCAGTGCCAGATGGAAGTTCCTATTCAAAAAATATCTCAGGAGATGTCTTGGCATCTGTCACTGAAGAATGTTATGGGTAAAACCTTAAGAACCAGCCCAAAAAAGGGGCAAACAGATGCTGGTGAAGCTTTTGTGAGGTTCTCACAAAAAAATTCTAGAAGTTCATGTTTTTTAGCTGAGCTGTTGCGTCTCAAAAATATGCATTACACAGACCCATAGGCTGATGAAGATCCTATTACCTGGATCTTCATGAGAAAAGCCTTCAAATTATTGCCATTAAAGCTTTGGCTCAACTCTTCCCTGTGGTTAGTCACAGAGACTCACAGCTCTTTAAAGTCAATAACGTTAAGAATTTTATTAGGAGCTGGGGATCACTCCTGCAATGCATGAAAGAAATAAGCAGGAAGGACACTTACCCCTGGGCTTTCCCTCACTGCTTTTGCAAAAACCACACCAATACAAGACTGTTGGTCTCAGAACCTCCACCATTCCCTGTTTTCATCTCTACCCCAAATGGAAAATTTTTGGGCAGGGACTTGTGAGAAATGTCAGCTCTATTTGCCATTTGTGTGTACATGTGCAGGTGTAGATTTGAGGCTAACCTCAAGTCCTCTGTTTGCTGTGTAGCACACTCAGGTATGGACTTCAGCCAAGGTCTGGAGTGCAGTAGAGCAGGAGCCAAGAAGAAGACCCTGGCAGGACTGAGCAGAGCAGGCAACAGAACATTAGGAGACACATTTCCTCAGGACTTCTCAAGGGCCCCAGTGAGGGCTCTAGCCTGGGATGTAGCTGGGATAACATCCATCAAAGCAGCAGGGAAAAGAGCAGCCCATGGGATAGAGCATACTTGAAGTCAGTCTTGGATTAATCCTTTGTGTAAGAGAAAGCCTGCGAGAAATGAAAGAATGAAATCCAAGGCAGTGAACAGGCTACCATAAAGTATCTCCAGCTTTTGTGAAGGGGTATGCTTGGTCTACAGATAAAAGGTTTGATGGACCTTTATGAAAGGCCTGGCCGACTAAGAAGGACACACTCAGATTAAACTGATCTTAATTTAATAAAATATCACACTTTCTTCTTCATTAGCCATGTCAGGCCTGACCCACAGCAGTGACCATCTGTTTCCCAGAAGATGCCCATGGATGTCAACTCTCAGGACATGCTAAATTCATCATGAGATGAGGCATCCCTACTTCCTTATGTAATTCATAATTCAAAAGTCTGTCCAGGATTGCTCTGCCACTAGATGTCCCTGCATACTACAGGGCAAAGCAGAGAGGATGAGCTCCACATCCAAAGAAAAAGCTGGAGAGCAAGCAGCATGGGAGCCTCCCTATTTGTGTGCCAGCTCTCTGCCTAGGTGGAGGTAGCAACGCAATGATTTTCATTTGCTGACAGGCTGTGTAGTTGTGAGCATACCTCAAGGAACGTGCTCCTTGCATGTCCTGGCTTGAATTACTGAGCTCCAACATGGGAATATTCACAGAAAAATGGGAAGAGAAATTCTTTTCTCTTAAATCTCTGAAGAGGCAAATCTGACTCCAGTTTCTCCAAAAGAAGTTTTATAAACTAACCAGTTTCACCATCCTAGCAGACTGACCCAGAGTGGAAGGAAATTTGACAGCAAAAGCTCTTATCTACTCTTTCTGTTGGATAGGTCATAAAAGGACAGCAAATGTTCCCTCAGACCCTTTCTGTCTGTTATTTCTGTCATGTGTACTCACATGCACTCTTCTAACAATATTCTTGTGTTCAGGACGTGTGTTTAGCTCACCAGCACTTTGGAGCATGTAAGGTCAAGGGCCATAAAAATAGATTGTGCAAATCTGATGGAGTCTGCAACAAATGCCAGGCTCTGATCTGACTGCAGAGGTAGAAATCAATAGATGAGGAATGTGTTTGAGTGGCTGCAGAAATCTTTTATCTTTTGCCTGGCATACAACCACTTTGTCTTGTGAGTACAGGGCCTGTACCATCACACAAGTGCTGGGGACAGACAAACACACAAACTTAGAGGGGAAAATATTAAAAGTCTTCCCTTTTTTCCTGAGAAACACAAACACAGGCACAACTATGGACGTCAGCTTGGAAATGCCCTTTCAAAGAGCTTAATTTTTAGAAGATGAAAGACAGATGTGTCAAACTGGGCAACCATGAAAGGAAAGCTACACAAATCACACTTTTGACAAACTTACCCATGAGTATCTTACCCACTTACCTCTTTCCTATTTTACTTTTCTAATCCTGGCTCACTTATAAGGAAGTAAGGAAGCAGCCAATGGGTCTGATCTGAAAACAATGATGCACTTCTTCTGCAAGCAAGAGTTCTCTGGTGGTATTGGGACCACCACATTATTTCAGAGAAAGCCTTACATTTTTGCATGAAGAGCTGGTACATAAAGAGCTGGTACACTAAAGGATACTTCCAATAGTATATCTTATTACTCATCACTGACTCAGTTTGATAATGTAAAGTCAGTGAGAGAAGTTGCTAACATTCCTTTGTGTTATAATCATTAAAGAGCAACCGCCAGCGTTCCCACACTTTCAACTTCTGCAAAATTATTGCTCTTTGCCCTTTACCACATCTGTGTTTGCATAACCAAGTGGTGTTCAGCTTGTCAACACCTCTTTATGTTTTACCTTCCTCCCTCCAGGGCTTTGTTTATGTGTCATCAGAGCAAATCCACTTCTGAGGATTAGAACCTCCTTTGCCATAGCATACAAAAGGGATCGATAATTGCCATATTAATTCTCAAGCATGAGCTCTGAAGGAATGAAAAAGACCTGCACAATGAAATCCAATTTTAGGAGAAACAGTTTGGCTGATTGCCTCACACCCTGCACTGCAGGGGTTCCTTTTTGGTAGTGTTCAATGCCAGGTGAAACCACCCATGATGTAGGCAGGCAGGAAGAAGGTACCAGTGCTTGACCTCTGCCCAGGGTCACCGCAAGTCCAAGACCAGTTTCCTTACCTCTGGTAGCACACGTGTTGCAGTGCCTGTGGGCTCAGGTCACAGGGTGTAGGAATGTATCACCACCACTTGCCAGAAAATTTGGGCCATATCTGTCTTTGGTAGAATTTGGGTGCTTAGAGCCATGTTCACCACCTCCTTTGCACCCAAATCCTTGTACTTTCTTTTCCCACTGACATGTGTCAACAACTCCCTGCTCTCTGCCTTGCTTACATCTTCTGAATCACATTACTTCTCACCAAGTAGGTACAGAGACAACAATGAATTTAGGACATTTATCAACACAGCCTCCAGGTCCAAAATTATGACCTGTACCAGTAGTCAGGACCATGTGATATTGAAGACGGTAAAAAATCTACTCAGCCTCTTGTGCTCAGAGTTGTGCTCAACCTTTTCTCCTAGGAGGAACAGTCAGGTTTGCTTTACTAAGCATCTAAATTGTTGCAGCTCTGAGGCAGACAATGAGGCTCTGACATGCTGCCTCAGAGAGGCTGGATTTATTAGATGTGCTCAGACTGTTCCTAATACTGACAGCATCAAAACAACATTTGCTATTCTGACTCCTGCATATGTCAGGACGTTAAAGACCAGACTCCAGAGCCTGTCCAGGCATAGAACTTTGCCTCTGTTTCCCAAACCTAGCCAGATGTCCACTTGGTGTCTTTCAGAAATGAATCACACCTATAAGTGTTCAGTAAACTCCCTGTATTGGCAATGAAGAGCAATAGGCTGCTCTGTTGAGCACCTAAATTGCCCACTGTCCATTTGGGGATTCCTAGGTGCCCAGCTTAGGTGGCATGAGACACCCTGATGGATAAGGTAACTGCTGCCATTATCATACTTACTTTTGATGTCCACGGTAAAGCAGTTTGAACATGGATTTTATCCCTTATTCAAATTGTAGCAGCTTGTTCAAGCACTGAAACTTCTGCATTCAGCTCTTGGTAAGTAAATGCAGGAAAGTTGGGATGGTTTCCTTGAACATCAGACTCTGAAATACCTTTTTAGGGAAAACTTCCTTCGACAGCTAAACTACAGCAGTTGTAGTTTGCCTGTTTCAACAACAGGCAGACATTTTCTGGACTTGATTTCTAAATGCTATTCCAGCTCCTCTCTAAATTTCCTTTTTTGATGTTACATAGGACATTTGCATAAAACTGAGGAACTTAGCCAAATACTTCTCTTACCACTTCAAAGTTACTGACCTTCAAGAAGCTGGACTGGTGTAAACGAGGGAAGAATCTGATGCAATAGGCTCAGTGTAATTATATATCCACTGTCCAATACCACCAGGTAGCTGCAGTTGTGTCTGGCAATCCCAAGGTAAGTTTGGACTCAGCACCATGCTAACACTGTCAGACATCTTCTGGATCACAGCTGATTCATGCCCTGCTACTTAGAAACACAGCCAGGACTTGCTTTCATCGGTCTACAACAGACCCCAGTAGATAGTTCCTAAAGATGGATCTTAGACAATATTTTAATTCAAATGAAGTCATGCTATGTTTCTTACACTTTTGCATCCAAGCTGTGAGGAATTCTGTTTGCTGTTTGATTTATGATATTACCTAAGTTGTAGTCAAGGTGGGAGGTGAAGTAAATGCAGAAAACATGGGATTTACAGAACAAAACGGTCCAAAAGTTGTGGTTATATTCTGTAAATTAGGAAAGCTCCTCTGTTCAGTAATCAGGAGGATAAGCAAGTGACTGAAGCAATTGTGTTTCTCCACATTCCTTAAGAATGGTCATCCTGATTAATGTCTCAAAATTGTCACACAAGCGACATTTTGAGGTTTGGAAACAGGAGAGGCCAGTTGGGTGCCTTTAGTAGCTATCTCTATAGCTATTTTAGCTATCTCTCTTTTTAGTAAATTTCCAGATCACTGCACCATAGGTAAGCTGTGACATGTGGCCTGAGTCTGAAATGCTGAGGACTTCAGGTATTTTGTAGAAGAAAGTAAATTGAATACAAAATTCCTTTAGCTGGGCAACAATAACAGGATTTCACAGGACTGAACCATTTGGGTATACAGCATTCCTTGGGCTCCATTACTCTGTACCCCCAACAACCAGCCTTTAATTCTGATCTGTGAGCATACTCAGATTGATCTTAATTAATCTGATTCATACTATATTAATACTCTATTCATCAGTGCATTTCAATATGCATAATAATACTAATAATAGATCTTAGGACTTAAAATTGATTTAGATCTTAGTTTATGATACAGACCACATGCCAGAAGGCCAAATGTGAAAACTGGGACCAAATAAGCCAGCCTTGACAATAATTAAAATTCACATTTTGAAAACAGATGTTCAGGAATGGTGGGTTCAGGGATAGAGATATTACTGACTCACATACAGAACATATATTCTGATCTGCATTTATTTTAAATTAAATTGAGATAAAATTCTGTGCATGACGAAATTGATCAAGTCCATAAGGCTATGTGATTTTTTTAGGCTACTATAAACATTGTTGACTCCAAAATCTTCTCATGGACTGTGAGCCTGGGAAGTCAGAATTGTGGCCAATTGCTCACTCTGTCTGAGATTGCTTGGATTGATCTATGAAGCTTTGGGTCAGAGACATTTTTGACCAATAGCTCTTCACCACAATTGCAGATCTGACCACACTGTATATCTGTGCTTGAATGTGTTCAAATTTCATTACTAAACCTCAATTAGGACAAACCCATATTCTCTGGCAATTGATAGATGTTAAAATACTGCAACCTGCTTTTTCTTGCTGTTAGTTTAATGGTTGATTCCAACAAATGGTTGAATCTATTAATTAACTGCAAATAAATTATTTCCCTTTTCCATAGCTTCTTTGTATTCTACCCTATATCCTGTCATTTCAGGATGTGGCCTTGATGTACCACAGCATATATAATTCATAGAGACACTATCAGATGCACTACATAAAAATAAGGATCTGGGAAAAGGAGAGCTCACACTTTGATGACATGCAATTATTTCAGATAGCAAACGGCTGCAGGCAAAGTCTGATATACTTCCATTAACCATGGGCAGGCATACCCATTCTTGAGGGAAGACATGCAGTCTGGTGGCTGGAGGAGTGGACTAACTTTGGTTTTGAGCTCTCTATTGACAGTGACCTCATGCAACCCTTTTGAATTTACTCTAATAACTGTGAGCAAAAGGCAGAGAATTATTAAGCCATCTTTCAGGGACCATTAGCAGGCTTGACTCATTGTTATCAATATTGCCTTTAAGGTTTTGGAATATCACAAAGGAACATGTAACAACAGTAGGGATGTGAGGGAGCAGAATGAGTAGCATTGCTCTACAAAGAAGGATGAGCTAGGAGCTGACATTAGCACAGGTTGTGCTCCCATCCACAGCTCTTGCTGCTCCTAATGACACAGTATCCAGAAGTCTCAAAGTTAGGTATGTTCTTTGTCAATCTGAATTTCTGCCTGTTGGCAGCTGATGACCATATTTTTGTCATGACAAAAATTGCCTTTTCTCATGACAAAAATTGCCTTTTCTTGGAAAGTTTCTTTTTGAGGTTTTTGTTATTCTCAGCTCTGGTTTGTTTTGTGTTTTGCTGTTGCTTTGGTTTTGGGGCAGGGTTTTTGTTTGTGTGTTTGTGGTTTTTTAAATTAAGAACAATAGTATCAGTTCCTCCTTATCATACTCAAAATGCCTTATCTGCTATGTGGCAGTTGCTCATTTTACAGCCACATCGCAACAGTTACACCTAATTAGCCCATGATTGACTAGTGCACACTATTTTGTTCTCTGTCCTTTTCAATAGATGCAAACAAAATTTATAATGGAAATTGTTGTGATTATTCACTAAGCACATGACCTTGCACCTTGTGTAGTTACACACATCCATTTCTATTAGCTCACTCATCAAAATTCTTCCTTGACTTCCATATTCTGATTCTCTGCTGTATTGATGATGCCTCTCAGCTTTGTGTCAACAGCTAATTTAATTTACATGTTCTTCCAGTTTACGTTAAGGTCACTAATGAAAAATTTGGCAATGTGCGTCAAGAGCAGTCCCTGATGTTTTGTATTAGTGTCCTCTTCTCACAAAGTCAGTTGATAAATTCATAGAAAATTGAGGTTAGGAGAGACTTCTGGAGGTCCATTAGTCCCTTGTTCAAAGCAGCACTGATAGCAAATCTGGATCAGGTTGTTCAACCCATCAAATCCCTTTTCAAGATGTCAGCAGTTGTTTCATTTCTGTCTAATTTATTGGGAAAACCTGATTATTTTAAAGTTCACTTTTTTGTCATCTTTTCTATATTAAAAACAGTTTTTCATTTGGCAGTATATTTAGTATATTTATTTTCATTTGCCAAAATACAACAATCATAGGTCTGTGCTGCTTCATTTTTCTGGAGGTGAAGTGCTTTTGTTGCCTTCCCTTTTGCTACTAATTCTGACTATCTAAAATGGGACTTTGGCCTATCCAGTGGTATGGAGGTTTCTTTCATATTTCCATTTTCTCTAGAGATCACAAGAATTCAAGAAATGGAAAAGATGAGCCTTTGAGATCTCAAACTACTCTAATTTCTTCCCTCAATCAAATCATGCAACATAAAATTACAATTTTAATTTCTATATTAATCATTATTCTGTCTCCTTCCTACAATGCTGCAGTCATATGATCTCTCCTTAAATGAAATTTCCTGCTGCCATACAGGAGACCTGGTTTCCCATTCTTGAGATTCTTTGTAAGTCAGCTGGAACCTACTAGGAACTTAACACCCACGTACAACAGTGTTATCCAAATACATCATTTCTCAAACTTCCCTGAAGTTCAATGTTTTGGCAGAATCTCAGATACCTATTTTGGCAATACAGGATCATTTCAGAGAAAATATCCACGCTGAAAAAAGGTAGGGGGAAAAGAGCCTTTTTGATCACTATCCAACAGAGTCAGTGGCTAATGAAGGTTCTAGTTTGGACCCTGCTTCCTGCTGATCACTGAAGCATTTGCCAGTGCATCCGGCCAGTTCTTCCACTAGTGTTAACCTCCAAAGCAGATAAAGTTTATGTCTATCAGCAGCCAAACAAAGGTGCCACTAAATGAAGGCCAAACTGTAATTGCTGTGCACAGCTAGTGAGAGTTCAGACAGCTTGAAAGAACAGCAATGAGACCAGAAGACTTTCATCTTTATGTCACTGATGCAACTAAATGTAAATAGATCAGTGATGATCAAAGTCTTCTGAAAATGCCTCATAGGAAACTGGTGGTGCAAGCTGCACTGTTTTACTTGAAGATACAAGGGCAAAGTTACAGTGGCAGAACCTGGTCAGATTTAATCCTACTTGGTGACATCAGGAGTAGGGTTTTTTAAGATAAAGATCATAAACTACGTGCAGAGCAGGAATAATAATGTATATTAAATGGAATGAGAACATGGCTTTGTCTTCTTACATGTGTAGCCCAAATTTTTAAGAAATGTAGTTTGAAGTTGACATCAAACGAAGATTTTATGGGTCATTCATGAAACTCATATTTTCTCGTATTATCCTTATTGATGTTAGAGTTATGCTTTTGGGAGTCCAATGCCAGTCCTTTGGATTTCTTTTTTTATGAAAGCTGCGCAGTGGATCACAATCCCTTGGAGCCAACAGAGGCAGCAGAGGTGGTTAACGCTGAAATTCCACTGCAGTGCAAATTTAGAAGGAGCTGAGAATTGAGAGAAACAGGAATTTTGACTCTGCCATAGGGCTGGGGCAGAGCTGAAATATTTCCCAGCACAGCAGTAGGAGGTAAGCTCATTCCTACTTGCTAAATCATCTGCTTGCTTAACAAAACCAGGCAGGCAGACAAAGCACTTCAAAAATAGTAGAAAGTAATATGGACAAAATTGTAATAAAATGTGATAAAAATTACCTGTAACTGGGTGCAATCACAGACATGAAGACAATGGAGCATTTGATCAGACAGTATTCTTGCCTAAATAGCAAGCATCCAGGAAACAGAATTAAGTTACTGTTTTCTACATGGCTCAAGGTGCCAATGCACCAACAGGAGCAAAATGGGATCCCCGAATCTCTTTAGCCATCAGGCAGGAGTGAAAGATCATTCGAACACTGGGACTTGGGGCAAGCAAACAGGTACGTCAAACTATGTCAAACATTTCTTCAATGGATATTTTGTTCTAAATCAAAGCACACTGCCAACTAATAAGGTAAACACAATATAGTTCAGTTAGGAAGTAGGTTAAAGCAGCTGTTCATTTACTTTCTCAGTGTCAGGAACAGGAACTCGGCAAGTTCCTTGAACTCGGCATTCTCTTTTCTTTCAGCTTTATATACATGCCTTCACAATCTCCTGCTACATTTTTTTCCCCCTACATACTGCAGGCAATAACTATGAAACTCTTTAATTTAACAGTATGTTCTTTGTCCTGCAATTGTTCCTGTTTTGCAACCACATAGATTATATGTACGGGCCTGTAGGAATAGTCAAACAGTTAATAAGGGTAGGGTTTGGCACGCTTCACTATGTACAAATTCTACAATCAAGTCCTGACAGGAAAGCTCTGTATCTCCTGTGGTTCCCAGTCCTGACTAAAATATGCAAAATATCACTACTGGGAATGATACTTATTTCCCAGAAAGCTGCAATACCAGTTTTTTCTTATCAATGCATCATTGAAACATATTTTGTTTACAGTTTACAGCATTTATTTTCCCAGGCATATTAGGTTTTCAGAAGTGATCCATGGCTCATTGTGCCTGTCAAAGGTACAGAGGTGCTATTTCAAATTTCATTGCACTCCTAATGTGGTATAAATGAAAGAACTAAAGGGAGACCTGTACCAGATAACTGATTTAACCCCTGAGGTTGAACATCCATTCGCATGATTCCTTGGATCTTATGGTTTTCTCTTCAGCCCCGTTACCTGGGGGTAGTGTACATCCTTCAGGCAGGCAGAAATGCAATCGGCAACAGGCACCATAGCACAGGGCTACCACAGTCAGGATGAGAAGCAGTGCTCTGCAGAACAAATGTACAAACTCAGTTGCTGGTCCCGCTGATGAGATGAGAATGAGAGTGATATCCAACATGTTCCTCTAGAGGTATGTCAAGAGCAGCAGGAATACAAGAAGGGAAACACAGTAAACAAAAACCACTTTATTTGTATCTAATAAAGTAAACAGTCATCAGTGTGAACACCTACAGAGCCCAGATCTGGAAGGTAAGGAAGTAATATCTTTGCATAATTTCTTTTTAGACAAGAAAGGTATTTAAAACCCTTAATGTGGGCCTGGGCCTTGGACTTGGAGATTTACTGAAGCAGAATCTGAAGACAAAATTCAAATATGAATTTTCTTCTCTTTAAAAATTGCCTTATGGAGGTAGAACCTCAAAAGACTTGGAATTCTTCCTCTGACCTCAGAAGGCTTTAAAAAAAAATAGTTGCTTAAACCACTGGAATGCACAGGAGCAAGTTTTCTCATGAGGTTCATGGTCAGCATAAAACCAGAAGGGAAGAAAAACTAGTCAAACATTTTAGATGTCTACAAGGCAGAGATTTAAGTTTCAAAGAAATGTGAGAAATTGTTTGTTTGGCTATGCTGTTGCTCATATTGCAGATGGGAACCCAGTACCAAATTCAGCAAGAGTAAGTCCCATCACATTGCCTGTCAAGGTCCATCCATCGGCCTTTCAAAGGAGAAAAGTGCTTTCCTATGATGCAGCAGCCTCTAATCCTAATTTCTCTCTAATTGGAGAAATGGCCTCACTGATTTTCTCTACTAGCATTCAGTTAGCTTTGGAGCTCATTATATCCCCTGGCCAGTTTTCCATGTATATGGGGCATCTGCCCTGAAAATCATAAGCAGCAAGTGCACTCTTCATTCTACTTTCAAAATAAACACTCTAAGGAAAAGCAGAGAGAGAAGAGGAGAAGCCTAGAGAAAACAGAAAAAGAGTCTAATGTAGAGGCAAAAATAGGTGGGAACAAGAGAGAGACCCCTCACCACAGAGTTCATGAACCATCAGAAATGATGGTGCAATGCTGTTCTGCAGTCCAGCCAAGAGAAGGATGAAAGTTCTCTTCTTTATCCAAGCTCTCTCAGCTTCCTTTAGCTTTAGGGACAGTGCTGCTCACCATGAAAGTCTTCTCCAGGAGCTTACCAAGTCATCACACTCTTGACAGTTTTTCTGTAGGAGGGATGAAGAGGACAATTCAAGGTGTTCTGTGTGTTGTATTCAGCAGGTCCCCCGCCCCCTGAAATGCAAGAGGGTGGACAGAAGTAACCAGCTCACCTCTCTCCCTGTGATTTGAGTGTGTGTGTCTGATATGGGATTTGCACAGATGCCATATGCTCCTGAATCTTTGCCACCTGTGGGGAGACCAAGTCTCCACCCCTGTGCTAAGCTCTCTCCCCTTTGGGCTTGGCAAAGGATGTGTTTTTCTCGTAACAAGTCTCCAAGAACTCAGAAAAGCAGCATCACTGTGCAGTGCCATATCTCCCAACTTCCCTAGACCTGCTGCCTAATTAAACCTGCTTCACTCCTATGCTCCAGGTAGTCTAGGGTCATTAAGCCAGAGCTAGCTGCTGTTCTTGCCAAAAATGCATTCCTTCATGCCAGGGGCCATAGACAGTAGTAGAAAGTTACACCTCCTGGCTAATACAGTGTTTTATTCAGTATGGACTATTGTTCCAGGTCAGTGGTGTTTAAAGAGTTAGCTTTCCTCTCACCAAAATTTGTTTTCCCCTGGATAGATCTGTTACATAAATGAGCATATTTACCCATAGCACCACAAGAGACAGATATTTTTACTTTTCTCTTCATTGAAAATCACTAGAACTAAGCACTTTCCCACTGGTTCTTTTCCCACGGTGCACAAGGATTGTAGTGATACCCAGAATCAGGCTAACACAAAATCATCTGTAATTGTTTTAAAAACAATGTCCCTAGGGTGTTTATATGCATTTACTTTGGTCACTCAAAGGTCCTAGTAATAGGAAGTAAGCAAGCACTGCCCTCACTTTTTTCCATCTAGAAGGAAAATCAAAAGAACTCACAAAATTACAAACAGTAGACCTTATCTGCTTATATTGTTTGGCTGTCTTCCAAGTACTTTGACTTAATATTCCCAACAGTTAGAAATATTGTTATCTGTAAAGTGCCATGGACATTTATGGTGCTATATAAATGGATATTATTAATTAGTAACTGCAATATTTAATGCCAACATTTTAAACATTTACATGAGCAGCCTCATGAACAACTGCACTCATCAGTTTTCCCTCAGCCCATAGCACAATCAGCAACACCAGTGAACCACAACCAAAGATGTCTCTGGACCTGACACAGTCTGGGGGCCAGCCTTCCCTCTCCCACATCTCTGCCTCTTCTGTACTCCTTCAACCATCAGGCTTTGAGTCATTGCTGCTCCCATTGCTCAGAAGCTGAGCCCCAGTCACAGGCCACGAGAGCCTGGTTACCAGGTGTGCTTAGCCCAGAGATGTGACTCAGTTCCAGCACCCACAGTTTCTCCCTGAAGCAAGTTGTGATCAATGGTGTAGGCAGTGATCAGAAACCTATTTATGCAAACTATTGTTTATTTAGTACTAAGAACAAAGCATTCAGAGACAAAAGGATTTCAGAACAAGTAGGCTTAAAAATCTTTCTGTCCCCCAAGGCTACTGTGCAAAGTAGACCTCTCATTTCTTGAAACTTGCTCTTCCTCCAGCTAATACTTCTCACAGCAGTCAGTCTCCTAAGAAAGTGTTTACTCTGAGCCATATACTCAGACTCTCATCCTGAGCATTCAGAGTAAAGCACTTTCATCTGAAGGTGCATCAGTGGTAATCAACAATCCTTTGTATTAACATGTTCATGCATTAGTGGGATTTGATCCTGCCTGGTGGAGTCAATAGTGAAATGCTGAATTCATGAGAATACATTATTGACTGGCTACAAATTTGCAGAGTGAAAAATGTTGCACACAGCTACAGAGCACAAATTAATCTACTAGATTGTGGACTATTTACTTTTTCTCCAATTTGCCCTCATTTGAGCTGTGGTATCCAACTGTCTCTGCATCTTCATCTGCTTTATAAACTGACTAGCAACAAATTATCCACCAAATTCTCACCCAACATCAATTCTAGGTAGGAGATCCTACACTAACCAGGACAAAGAGGAAGACCATGCTGAGATGTCTTCCTTGCAAACTGAGGTTCAAAATTATCTCTCTCAGCCAAGAGATTCCCCTTTGCCTGGAAGGACAGAAGTTTGTCCTGAGTACTGGCTCTCCATTTTTCCAGGCTCTTCATCCTGTTCACACATATAAAATCCAGCTCCTCACTGCACAGAGCCTTTTCACAAAGAGCCCTTTCAAATTCTGCAGCAGCCCACTCAGGAGGCCTCCATGGTAAGGCAGGTTGTCTAGCAAAGCCTCAGAGAAGACTGCTAACTACCATCAAGGAATTTAGCCACAGGATGAATAAATAGTGGAAGAGGGAAACTTGAAAAGATCAGAGGCATGTAATGAAGAAAGAAAAGACAGTTCTGAGAGGGGCAGAGGGCTCTGACCCAGGACTGGGCTCAAAGGTCTTTTCCAACCTAGTTAATTCTGTGATTCTGTGATTCTGTGATTCTGTGTGATTTTGTCATAGCCTTTGCCTGCTGACTGTATAAACCCTGCAGCATCTCTGTGCAGCATAGAGGGGCTATGAAGACCTTTTCCTTCTCTTCCCACCAAGATTTCTGGCCTTTTTAATCTCCTTGCTTCCTCTCCACCACCTTCTCCTTGACACCATTACTGTTGGACTGTTTGTTTTGCCCTGGTGCCTGAGGCCTCAAATTCTCCACATCATTCACAGCCTTTGTATTGGGACCTTGACAGGCACTACCTCTTTAAGTGGAGAAGAAATTGGAGATGTATAACAAATCACAATGAACTCACAGGATTTTGATTGTGCAAGTAAGAGGAATGTTCCGTCAACACAGCCTGTAAAGTTATGATACCATGGCAAATTGAAGAGAGCGAATATATCTTTTCGTCATCCTGGTGTAGCCTAGATTTTTCCTAGAACAAAATGTCTCCCTAGCATTGTCAGCTCAAGGTAATATTTGTAGAGTCATGAAGTGTCATGCAGATTGCATGATGGAGTTGCATAAGATAACTTTAATGGAGTCAGCTTTTTCTGAGGTGTAATACACATATGTCAGTTTAATTTTAGCTAGATGAAAGGTACGTTTTTAAGAGCTCCTTCCTCCTGGGATGGTAAATGTTAACACTTAGCAGACTAATCATTAATAAGATATAATTATACATAATAATGGGGTTATATAAATACTGCAAGTAAAAAACTGGGAAAACCCAGGGCAATGGCCAGCAAGAGTCCCAGAGATGTAGGCTGGTGTGGGCAAGGACATGGTGATAAGCAAAGACCAGTGCACAGAGAAGACTTTGGGGCAGAAGGACATTTGTCTAATTTCAAGAGATTCCCTGCAGATACTTTGTTCCACGTAACAGGATTTGTGAGAAAACAGTAGAAAGAGTAGGCAAAATACTGACAGCAAATCTTGAGGAGAAAATAAAAAGGAACTACTTCCAGGAGGAAACAAATAAAAACAGGATGCTCAAAGAGTCAGAAAATGTATTAAGTTCTGGACAACTTGTGTGTGAGATGCACAGTGCAACCACAAGACAGAATGGCTTAAGGAGTGGTTTTGCCAGGATTTCTTAGGGTGTGTTTAGATGGCATAATTTGATTCCAACACATTTCTCAGATACCTGAGCATATTTGTCCTGGCCACTGTATGCTAATCCCCTACATATTTACTATAGGCCCTCAGCCCAAACTATAGATACAACAATTCCAGCCTAGACTTCTCCTGCAAGCAGACAAGGTTCTTTTAGACAATGTTGACACACATGGTGCCTAAGTCTGACTGAAGTCAGCAAAATGTTCTAGAGACTAGTCAGCAAATATTCTGGAGACAGTATTCAGAAAATTAAAAAAAATCCCTTTGGGTTAGTATTCAAAACTCAGCCTGAGTTTTGGAAAGAAGGCAAAGAAAACAAGGGGAACAAAGGAGTAAAGGAAGCAACAAGGAAAGAATAAAAGAAAGAGGGAAAAAAAAACCTAATAGAATGAAAAGGGAAAAAAAAAGGTGGAGAATATAAAATGTTCTAGTCCTTTTCTGTCTCCAGGATTACTAATTTCAAGATCAGTTTTAAATTTATAGAAGCTTTGAAAACTCATTACTATTTTTGTCAGCCAGTGGCCTCCAGTTTTGACTATACTGCTCTGACAAGCACAAGGAATTGTCTTTTGGAAGTGCCCCAAATTCCTGGCTCTCAGGGTCATTATGGCAGTAACTCAGACCTGCATCCTTTTTAATTCCCAGTGCAGTTTAACCTCTTGTGCATTTTACCCATATACCTCAGAGATATTGTACCTCAAAAATAAATGCTGGAGGATTTGCACCCAGAAGTATGTGGCCCAAAATTAGAGGTGGAGCACAGGAGGAGAGGCTGAGAGGAGCAAGAACAAATTGAGTGAGAGAAGGGGGTCAGAGCTAGGACACCTACCCAGCGTGGGGGCCAGAGGAGGGAGATTATCTGGTACAGATCCAGTTCTGGGTAAACTTGTTTTGTTACACACCTATTATGTATGTTGCTGTCGACCTAAAGAGGATCTTTTGGTTTGAATGTTTTTATTTATTTATTACAAGTAGGCCAAAATTCTTCATGTGGAAATTTCTCCTGTGGCCAATGCTGTAGCAAGTATTCTCATGTTGATGGTTTGAGGAGAGAAGATGCATCTATAGATAGGTGTCAATCCCTGTACAGCTTTTCTATCCCTCCTTTACTGGGACAGTCATGTTGGCAGTAGTCTGGCTGTCTATACCCTATAACCTACCCCTCAATTTATCCCAAGGAAGTGTTATTTCTACTGTGTAGTACACTTTTTTTTTCTTTGTTAACTTACTCAGCTCCAGAATTTCTTCCTTGCCTAGAGCCTTTGTCTGTGAACTCTCACTCCTCTTCCCCCAAACAAAATGTCATCTGAATAAATGTTTACACTCCATATACAGAGAAAATTATGTTTTGGTTACTGGTGAAACATTTCAGTATGTAAACAGTGCTCTCAAAATGTATTGTCTTCCAAGGACATAAATATGTGCTCTTTTCTTCCAACTCAGTCTGCTGGAATATCCACCCAGAAAAATACCTTGTTACTGTGTAAAAAATTATTATCACACAAATAAACATATTTCTCTTTCTCTTTGTTGGCAATAGCAAATGCTCCTGTCTTACATGTCTGTACACAAGGAGAGGATTTTAGCTTTCATTTCTATCGTTTATGTTCTTTTACTCTTTCTACTGCTTAACAGACTGATCTATCTATCTATCTATCTATCTATCTATCTATCTATCTATCTATCTATCTGTCCTCTTTTAGCTTTAGAAGAAACCAGATTTATGGTAAATTCCCTGGCACCTGAACCCTGTAGGGAGCTTCTGCATCCTCTGAAATATGTCTTTAGGCATGTCTAAAGGATTTTAGTCCCTGCTTTTTCCAACAAAACACCTTCTCTAGAAAATAAGTACTTGACATACTTCTAACCCGTCACTTGTTTTCACACCACTGTTAAGAGTGTTGCAATTTAGAGATTATTATTTTTCCTACACATGAAATGCAAATATATACTGCAATAAAGATAAACATTTACTTTTCACCACAAGGCCTCCTTTTTTAATGCCAGTCTTTTCAGCAATGCCCCAGCTCATGTGCTGGTGCCTAGTGAAAATTTAGTTAATGAATGGACTGTGTTAAGTAGACACCCTTGGACTGTTCTGCTGCATTGAAGTGCATGAGGAATGTCTGGGGATAGTCTGCCCTGAGACAAACTCACATGTTTTCCTGCCTGCCTCTGAACTATTTAGAGACATATTACCCTCTCCATCAGATTCAGGCTACCAGATCACCATCTGCTCACTATAAAAGTCATGGCGGACTCCATTTCATTTGGCTGGAAAATTCAAAACAGCCTTGTTGGGTTAATTCTGGATCTCTCATTAGTCTCTGTCAAAGTTTTATTATGCCTTCAGTGTATCTTGGTTTCTCACAATCAGTTCCACTGAGGCTTCCTCCCAAACAGGTCTTCAGCATTAAAGTTACAGTCTGTTCTACAATTAAATTTTCATTTGTCAGCCAAATGCTAAAAACTCTTTCTCTGAATTCCATTTTTGGGGTTTGAATTCCATAGACTTAAAATTTTTATGGTGCAATTTCACACCTATATTCCATCACTTCAATTAACAGAAAGCACTTAAATGTGGCAAGGATACCCAGGTTGGTTTTCATTGATTTAATTTTCCTTGAGCCTTTGATTGCACATAGTAAGTTAAGTATCATGTAAACCTCTCTAATTATCTTCTGTCTTTCTAAAGCGTTTCCATTTTAGCTGCAAAATACTTGGTTTTGCCATTAGGATTATTTCTTTCACTATGCTTGTCCTCCTTGTAACATTTGATGTTCAGCCTTGTTTGCTTCTTCTTCTGACTCAATTCAAATTGCTCCTCATAAGAGGTGATTTATTTCTACAGAGTTTCTCCCCATGACTCCCCATGTATTGGATCACAGAGCACTTTAAAGATGAAATTCCCAAATAGCAACAGTCACTTAAACCTGACATACATGGTTTTGAGGTTTGGTCATCAATGTTCACCCATCCCACACTAGCTCATGTCTAGAGAATATCTAGAGAACAAGGGTTAACCTCTGCAATATCACATTGAGATTATTCCATTTGGTTCTTAAAGGGGTTTTTTAACATCTGAATTGTGACATGGTAAAAGAGGCTGCTTTGGAAGTAATTAGGAATTAGTTAGGAGGCTGGCTGTCAATGAGAAAAAAATAGTTGCAGGCAGCTTTTTTTGTTTTTTTTAATGCAGGCAAAAGAAAATTTCCATGAAAAAACAGATTAAACATCATAATTTTGCACAGGCCATGAGCAGGAGCACTGCTGTTTTATCACAACAGAAACAGGGAACAAGTGGCTTTAGGAGTCAACTGATCCAAAACCACTTTGGGCGAGGCATTTGAAGCCAAAGTTACATGATGTCCCACTCCTGAACAGTGGTATTTTATTTTGTTTGTTTATTTAAATAAATAATTGCCAAATTTGAGCCTTGCCAGAGAACAGCATGCAAAAACCCTCCCAAACCTGGCTCCACAGGGCAGGCTAGATTTTGATCTATCACCATATCCCAACAGTCAGTGAAGTTCTTGTAACACACTCCCTTCCTTCTAGTCTCTGTTTGATGTTTTCCAAGGTGCTCATAGCATTTGGATCCTTTTTGGAACCATAGGGCGTTTAATGTACCAACCATGGGGATATTTTTGTTATGAATTTCCCTGCCCATTTATAGAATGTATAGACTGTCTCTTCTTGTAGTATTAACAGGCTTCCTCAATAAATTAAAAAATAAATGTAGAAAAACAAAGCATTATCCTTCAATGACTTAATAAGATTTTGCATCATCATCACTATTATTATTATTATAATTATTATTAAAGTATCCAGGCAACAGAATAATAAAATTACACTGATGTGAGCAATTCACACAGCTTTGATTAAGGATGTGTCAGCACTTTCCTACATGAATCCTTCTTTTTTGGTGGAATGAGAAGGAGTGGGAAAGAGATAAAAATCACCTGCTGTAATTCTTTGTGGGCTGCTCCATAGTAGATGATGTTTTAACAGAGGAGCAGCTTTTTATTAATCTAGCTTTGCAGAATAAATTAGCCTGAAACATTTATGATCCTTATTTTTAGGACTGTCTTTACATTTAATTTGCAGGCCCAGTGACTGCCTGACAGGTCAGTTTGGAAGCTGCAGGTCTGAGGGCACATTTACTGATAGCCTGTATGAAGTCATGGAAACCAGCATGATTTAGAGGTGATGTCAGGGTTTGCCCACAGCCATGTTCACTCATATCCATCTGAATCCAGGACAGAATAAATCCTTCAGAGCAGAGTCTGCCAGTTTAAACCACTGGTGTTCTAATGCAGGTATAACAAAAACCTGTATAGGTGGAAGGTAAAGTCTGAAGTGGGTTCTGAGTTACACCATCCATCTTCAGGTGCCTGACTTATCTCCCCTGATGTCTAAGAAGTAGGTAATTGGCTCTGGTAGAATAGCTCAGGCACCCAGACTTCCCAACACAAGCAAGAATGAGATCAGACATTCCTGAGGGCAATTCAGGGCTCCTACAAGCTATGCCAGGAGTTTGCTTGAGCTCCTGGATAGGAAATGATTCTAGTGTGGGGACGAGAAGTCCTTATTCCTGGCCATAAAAAAACAAAAAAAAAAAAAAAAAAAAAAAAAAAAAAAAAAAAAACCACTCAAACACTCTAGAGGATAGACTCCTCTTCTGAAAGTAAAGAAGAAGAAGAAAAAATAAAAACAATCAAAAAGGAAAACACCAACAAATCCCACAAACCCCCAAATAATAACAAAACATCCTGCAGAAAAGATTCCATCTGCTTTTTGTATGGTAGTTTAATGTTTCAAGTGCACTCCTAGGAATGAAGGGTGCCAGACTCTCTTCAATTTGAGGGCCTTCAGGCCTTCTTCTCCCACCTCTCCAAGGCATGATTTGGCCACCAGCCTCCAAAGCAAGCTGATGGCCCAGATGGCTCATCCTAAATGACAGCATGAAATGAGAAAACAAGAAAGACTGACTTTGCAGCCATGTGGGTGAGTTGTGGAATCCCTGGAAGTGTTCAAGGCCAGGCTAGATGGCGTTTTGAACAACCTGGTCTAGTGGAAGATGTCCCTGCCCATGGCAGTGGGGTGGGATGCAGATGGTCTTTATGGTTCCTTCCAACCCAAACCATCCTGTGATTCTCCATAGTGTGCTGTTGGGAAAAGAAAAACCTGATTTGGGGTCATTATGTTCTGACCCTACTTTCTACTGGGTAGTCTGTCAATAAAACCCATGGATAGTCTGGGCTGTGAGTTAGTTAATCTTATTGATTGACAAGCCCACTTAAATGTTCACAGAGCAAAATATTGCAAGGTAAATTTGGGTACCACTAGTCTGCCTCTTAGCATTTAGCATTTATATTAACTCCAAGTGGTGACAGACAAAAATCCTGTGTCTATGCCAGCAAACAGATTAAACAATCCCATGGAGCATTGCTGGACACCAGAAGCCATCATCTCTATCATTTGATTATGGAACAACTCCTGGCACATTTCTGGCCTGTGACAAGTAAAAGATTCCAAGATTTAGTAGAGCCCACTGCTTACTTCCAACAGGCAGCCTGGATGCAACCACCCCCTCTTTCAGAATGGAAAAGAGCTTAATAACAGGGGATCCATGCCAGAGAATGGTTGTAGGGAGGATTTTAGTGCCAGAGATGTTTCCAGCAGGAGTTTCAGTGTGCAAGGCACTGCACAAACAATTATTAGGTTGTCTCTGAAGAGACAGAGACTCTGTTCTTAAAAAGGCTCCAATTCAGCTGTGTTCTAATACCTCTTAATTTACAGATGGCTCTTCAAAATAAATTTCACGTGCTGGATTGCAGCAATTTTCTATGCCCATGAAACAGCCACACAGTAAAGGGCTGATGAAAAAGAGATCATTGCAACGTGTCCTTTTAAAAGGAAAAGGGTGGAAACTCAAGATGAACAGACATTGCCTTGGAAGGACACAATTGCGGAGGCTGCCCCACATGCAATGCTGCCAGTAAGGATGGACAGCTTAAAACCACAGTCTGAATTACTCTTCTGTACTGAGTGGTGTGTTATTACATATGCAACAGAGCTTGTGGGCAACATTGAGGAATCATGGAAGTATTTTAAGCAGTGATTTTTCACAATTTATGGCTGTGACAGATACAAAGCTAATAAACATAACAGGGAAAGTGACCCTGTTAACTCTTTCATAGATACTTATCCAAGACCATTTTAGTGGAGAGAGGAGCCTTTTCCCTAAGCCTCTATGAAAATTTGAGGTGGAAAATTTCTTAGGGGTAACAGCAAAAAAGTATTTACTGTTACCTTGCATATAAGAAGGAAAATTTTAACACATATTTAAAGTCCAGGAGTGGAGTCTCAGTAAGGAACAGATGGCAGTAGTTTAGAAAATCCAGGTACCTACACTTACTTTGGCAGGTAACAACATACCCTGATTTTGAAGAGGGTTTTCACTGGCCTGCAAGGCCAAAACCTGATTTATAGAGAGGATGATTTGGTCCTTCACAGCTTCCCAGATGACTCTGGGGATCTCAAGGAATCCCATGGCTCAGAGACTACAGGCAGAATCACTCAGCTTAGCAATGAAAAAATACAGTACAGCTCCTTCTATAGAGGGCCACTGAATAAATAAATAATTAGATATACAAGTGGAAGGAGGGATGAGAAGGGGCATAGAGCTTGGGAGCTGGCCAGGAAGGCTTTGTGAGCCGTGCAGGGACTGCCACAGTGTGGGTCACCTGACACAGACATCAGAGATGTCTCAAATCCAGTTTATTGTATGAACCCAACCACATGCTGCATTTTAAGAGAGTAAAATACAGAACTGCTGTATTCCTCCAAGCCGCATAAAATGTGAAGCAGAAAACACACAACAATACAGGTTTTTTT
The DNA here is from genome assembly GCF_027477595.1 of Haemorhous mexicanus. Lineage (NCBI taxonomy): Eukaryota > Metazoa > Chordata > Aves > Passeriformes > Fringillidae > Haemorhous > Haemorhous mexicanus. The sequence continues at coordinate 147,806,006 of NC_082341.1, forward strand.
CCATTGGCTTGTAGTATTAATCTCAGTTGAGTAACTAGTGGTCAGCTTCTCACTTTTAGCACCCATTAGTATCTTCACTACAGTATTTTCATCTGAAAAGCAATTATTTTCAGCAACAGACATTGGTCTGGTCTCGTCAATCTCAGTAGCAACCATAGAAAGAGTTCATAGATTTAAAACAGCCTCTCTGAATGTGGCAAACTGTACCTCCCTAAATGAAAAAGATGAATGTCCTGAAGCATATGATAGACTCATTTCCCATGCTGGGAAGATGCAATCTTCACTCAAAGAGGAAGAGGATTTTGTTTTCTTTGTTATTGTTCCAAGTGACATAGTAACATCTACCTGAAAGCAGACAGTAATTGCGTCTGATACGAATCAGGGTAAGTAACATTATACAACAGGATTTGACACAGCACATAGGGAACTCAGTCATTTCGTTAAATCTGGGTGGTTACTAAAAATGCATACAATAATTTAGGGACAGGATTCTTGTCTGGTTCTATGTCCTTCCAGATAACTGTGCTACAGAACAGTTAGTTGCACTCAGAACTGTGCAGACTGTGGACTTTTAAATTTTTTTTTGTTTCAAAGTCTGAACTTTATTGTCTTGCACAGTTGTCTCACATGAACCCCAAGTATATTTGCCTGTGTAATTGCTTAATAAAATCAAATAACGAAGTATCACTGCGAGGAGGGGTGTTGTACAATTAAGACATCTTGTTCTACTTGAAACAAAACTTCTTACTTCATTTTACTAAGATTTTACTCACGTTTTATGTTGTTACTTTTACATTTTTTCCAGTTTTCTAGTTTTCATTTGTTTTAAACTGAAAAAATTAAAATGTGCCAATCTTGTCTAAATCTCTTTGTTTTCTTGTTCAGCTGAAACTAATCCACAGACTAAATTTTAATTTTAAAATAATTTCTGTAACTCTGCAGCAACCTGTATTTTTTGGGGATAGGTCCACAAGCCATCCTGTGCAGTCCCATCCGTGCCCCTGAGGGCTTTGGAGATGGCACAGCCATCACACCTTGCAGGGTGTGAGACAGCTGAGGGGTGGGCAGGGCTTGGAGCAGCTGGTAGCTCCCCAAGGTTGGTGCCTGGTCCATGAAGCAGCAACCCCCAGGTCCCATCACCATGTGCTGCAGCCCTGAGGATTTCTCTCCCTGGAGCTGGCCAGACTCATCCCTGGTGTGGTGTTTGGGCAGATTCCTGTTTCTGAGGAAAGAGCATGACGGTACAAGCCTCTTCCTTCTCCTGACCATTGCTTTTATAAATGCCTACATTTCGCAATGAGTTCTGAATTATCTTCTAAAATTAAACATGGCATCTCTCACCTGGCACTGGTGTCAGCATGTCACGTGTTTACCACGGGAACCTGAGGAACACTCTCAACTTCAGCAAGGGGAAAATCACCTAATTTCACTGTCAAACCTGCAGCAGCAGTGTCATTTCTGCAGGTGGCAGCCAGCCTCCCTGACTCCTGCAAGCTGGGATGCAGCTCTCCAAGATTCGCCAGGACCTAATCACCTGAGGCAATCCAAGGAGGATCCAAATACCCGAAGGTTTTCTTTGCAGTCACTTGGCCCACCTACTGCCTGAGAGTCCCCGGGGACAGAGGAGGCAAGCACAGACCTTCCTATGCTTCTTCCTCCTGTCACTCTTCCTGAACCTGCAGGAAAACATTGAGTTTAAAAACTCAAATATGTTTCAATGCTCAGCTACAACAAAATTACCTCTGTTGTCACAAGCCTGGAGCAGGCTTCAAAGAGGACTTCAGTAGTCTCCACGCAGAAATTACATCCTTTGAAATAAAAACATAAAAACACCTTAGGTAGTAATTTTGATATTTTACAGCCATTTCAGTCATCTGTTCTGCATTATTTTTTTATGTCAAGTAGCTAGAAGTAGATAGTCCTGACAGACGGTGATGGTTCCTGAGACAAACTGGTCCCTCGAGTATTTAATGCATTGGTCTGTGATTCTGTCTGACTTCTGGAACATTCAAAAGACTTAAATGAATGGGAAAAATGCTGTTTTGACATTTGCTTTTAACCTATTTCCTTGAAACAATAATTTTTTTTTAAGGGTGGGGACAGACCCCTTTGTTCTCTGTTTCTGCAGCACCTGTTTCAGTGCTGCTACATACACGAAGTGGCTTCATTTGCTACTGGTCTTATTTATTATTTGAGTTTGTGTTTGATGATGATCTTTCAGTGCATTTAACACGCCTTGATATGGACTACACTGTTCTATTATCATTTCCTACTCCACCCATGCAGTAATAGCATATCATCTCATTCAAATAGGACTTTCTCAACAAAAAGGTGCCAAAATTTTAATGCAGAAATAGGAGATTAACCACATGAGGGAGAAAACCAGGTTTAGAGCACCAAATGATCATTACTGATAATTTTTGGACTTCCAGAACTGAAGAACTTCATAATAATTGTTGGTAGAGACACTCATACTTTCCTGTTGTGCTATCACTCATGTAGAAACAAAGAATATGTAACTAAATATAGTAAATAAACCTTGAGTATGTTCTTAGTCCTGAAAGCTGACAAACACCTCCAGCTCCTTATACAAGTTACATGTTTTTGTTCTTCACCAGAAAACAGATGTGTTATGGTCAAAATCATGAATAAAAAAGGAAGAAAATAATGAAACAAAATTCTAGGTTTCAGGCTCTGGCAAATTTGCAAATTCTAGTTTTTAAGGACATCAAAGTCTAGCTGCAATCACATGAACAGACCCTTTACACACCACAGGACTTTTCTAGACTAATTTCTGCTTGATGTCCATTTATGGAAATAGAGCTGTTCACAACTGTTTTAAATATGCTTTATCATGATTTGCAAATGACTTAAAAGTTCCCAGAAGTATTCCTCTAAATAGAAGAAAATCAGAGCAACTGCCAAATCAGCTTTTTTTGTAATGTTCTTGAAGCAGCCCACTTACCGGCAGCAGTGCTTCAAATACAGGAGGAAAAAACTAATAAGCTCTGTCAAAGGGGGTTTACAAGAAGATGGAAAAGGAACTTTTCACAAGGGCTTGCAGTGATAGGACAAGGGGCAATGTCCTCAAGCTGAAGAAGAGCAGGTTTAGATTAGATATTAAGAGGAAATGCTTTATTATGAGAATAGTGAGAGACTGGAACAGGTTGCCCAGAGAGATTGTGGACTACCCATTTCTGGAAGTGTTCAGGACCAGACTGCATGGGACTCTGAATAATCTGCTCTAGTGGCAGATTCCCTGCCCATGACAGTGGGGTTAGAACTAGATGTTTTTTAAGGCTTCTTCCAACACAAACCATTCAATGATTCTATGATTCTATAGCTCCTATTTTAATTAAAAGCTTCCTAATGATGGACTATCGACAACAATCTTAGGAAGCTTTTTCTCTTATTGAATTACCATTACTGTTAGAAATGTGTTCATTATTTTCAGTTTTAAATTTGTCCAGCTTCAACATCTAGGCTTCAAATCTCATTAAACATTTGAATGCTGTATTGAAAAACCTTTTGTTTTCAAATAACTGCTCCCCATGTTCATCACCACCAGTATGTATGTGATCAATCCATAGGTTAACCTTTCATGTATAAACGGATGAAATGTGCAAGACATAAAATGTACTCAATATCTACTGATCACCCATTGTTAAAAGGGGTTTTCAAAAAAGCACTGAACACAAATACATCCATAACTTCACTGAGTCCTGTGCTCCATTGCTTGGTAGTTTGCCAAGAATGTGTTAACATACCTGTTTCCATATGAGCAGTAACTCCTGTGATGGGAGTGTTTGAAATGTCCTGACAGGAAAGCTTGAACTGCAGCCAAAGGAAGCTTTCACTTCCAAAAGGCTGGGATTTGTGAGCTCCTGTGGTGGATTTAGTTACACACGGTGAGCCGTTCAGGCTTGTCACCCATCAGATAATGAAAGTGAATGAGGAGTCCAATCAGCACTGGGACCAACCTCCAACACTTGGAAAAGTATCTAAACTCCATCCAAATTTCTGATGGGGTCAGAGGCAGGAGGTAGGTCCACAGCAAGGGTGTCAACTGGAGGCCCATTTCTAAATTAGACTTTCTGAAGCTACCAGGAAATGCAAATAGGCACAAAGCAAAGTATGTGATTCGTCTTACGGTCAGCATTTGCATAACACAGTTACGCACATCTGTGTGTATGGGTGTAGAGCAAGCACAGCTAATAGTCTGTAATTATGCCTTGGAAAATACACACTCCAAGGAATTTCCAAAGACTCTGACCTGGCAGAAAATGCAGTCCCAGGAGATCTGCAGTAGTTTGCTGAGAAAATCCCAACATACAGTGGAGCTGCATGGGTAAGAACTGGGTTGGTCAGATAAATCTGATGGGACTCTGTTTTTTCCCTGATTGAACATGCCTACAATGATCCCTTGGCACACATACACACTTTAAATTTGGGTTCCGCAGAGAGGCCCCTGTGCAAAATTGACTTTCAAAAATGTGTCTGCCAGTAAAAATCAGCTGCTAAAGTATTCCTGGAAAGTAAAGTGTCACAATCCTTAAACAAAAGGGAATTCATTACAAAAATAAACCTTGAACCTGGCAATGGCCACCTTCACAAAAAATGCTGAGATGCTCTCACAAAAAAAAATTGAAATTCTATTTGGTCTCTAGAAGTTTTCTCAGCTTTACAATGTGATTCTCTGCTTATATGTATCTACTTTTTACAAGGCTGTGTGGTGATAGACAAGGGGTAATGGTTTCAAAGTGAAGGAGACAGAATTTAGATTAGCTATTACAAAGAAATTCTTTACCCAGAGGATTTGGGGCACTGGAACAGGCTGCACAGAGTAGCTGTGGATAACCCACCCCTGGAAGAGTTTGTGGCCAGTTTGGATGGCATTTTCAATGATCTGGTCCATAGAAAAAGTGGAAGGAAAGTTGGAACTAGATGGTTTTTAAAATCTCTTTCTAGACAAACCTATCTACGGTTCTATACTATTTCTTAAAAGCATGATAATACCCATTTAATAGAGCTGTAGTAAAATATTCTGCCACTGATGTGGCTGCTCTGTAAATGCCTGTCGCTGTTGACTTCTGTTTCACCTCTGCGCAAGTCTTTGGGCTATAAAAGAATTTTAAAATACACAGAATCTTTCATTTCCTGCTTATAGTGAACTATGTTCTTTATTAGAATAAGAAAATAATATCACCCTTAAATCTGGAGGGTTTTTTTGTTTTTACTCCATTTTAGAGTTTTGATGTAGAATAATGCCCAGTCTCCTTTTGTGCCCTAAATTACCCCTACACCAATGTCTTTCTCTCATGCTTTCTAGACAGCCAGGTTTTACTTCCAGGACTTATGATTTCTCAAGCCTTCTCCATTTTGACAGGATTTTGTTTAAATCTGTGGACCTTTTCCTGGACATTTCATTCCAGATACGAATTTGATGTGATGAAATAGACATCTTGACAATTCTTCTATATCTGAAAATAAGCAGCCATTTTCATATTTTTCACCTTAGGAATTATAGACATTAAGATATCTCTAAGGTAGGCAAACCCAGTGACCAGGCAGAGGAAGCAAGGAGCTTGTTTTATACTTGGATATGTAGCAATGTTGCAGAAAAAAGAGAGAAGGCACATACACAGACAAACACCCCTCAAATCATGATGTGTGTGATGTGGCTGGTGTAGGAGGGAGAACTCAGCTCTCTGAAGGATGGAGTGTTAGGAGGGAGGCTGGAGACCAGGAATCTGTTTCACAGATCAGAAGCAGCTGTCTTCATTATCTCTGTGCTCCTGCTTTACTGCAACTGGCTCCAAGAAAGTCACAACTTCTGTATGCTGAAGTGACTGATGAGAAAAGACCCCATCTCCCTCTCCCCCATACAAATGGGTTGAAGCAATTTGCAGTGTGCCACCAGCTAATGAGGAGAGAAAACTGTCTTGAACCATTAAATGACAATATTATGGCTGACTTTATAAAATCTGAGTTTTGAGGAGAAAAAAGCCAAATGCAAGCATCATTGGCGTATCTGCCCTGGTCTTGGAAATGTCATATTTTAGTTCAGCAGTAATTGTCTCTCTGTTTTGTTTTTTTCCCTTTTCCAGAACCGACAAAAAAATATTTTTCCAGTGCTCTAGATGTTACAGACAGATTTTTCCAGATTGTCCTCACAAGAGCTACCAGCACCCCCTTCTTCCGTTGTTAATTCTGTCATCTGCTTTTTGCTGTGCCCCAGATTTACAGTGCTGCCAAACCTGTGTATATCTGCAAAATATTCCTGTCTGATGAAGACTGAGTTGCTTACATTGTTTTTTCTGTTAAAATTCATTCAATTTCCACAGAACAGTGACTGTGGAAATAAGCATCCATTTAACAAGTCAGCATTCAGCCTTTATATATTTAGTTGCTCTGTGTTTGAAGATAATGAAAGAAAAGTGTATCATGACAGATGATCTTGACTTCCTTAGGGATAGGGGGCTCTGAAAGAATAATTTGATACAGAGTACAACATTCATTACAGAATGAACTGCACCTTTTTAGACTTTGTCTTGGCAAAGTTTAAGGAATTAATGATTTTTTAATCCTTATTATATGTCTCAGACATCTAGCACTGAATGCCACTTCCTTCCCATGACAGCTGCACAGGAATAATTAAGCATACCAGAAAATAAACAGAGATATGTACACAAATTCACTGAAAACAAATGGAGTAACAGTTGCTTTTACTCTTAATAGAGTCTCTTGCTTCATGGTGTGGCACGGTGACATGATGCTTCCTCGCCGTGTTTCTCTCTTGGTGGAGTTAATTGTTTTCAGTGTGGATCTTGTGTATCAACAATACCTTTAGCTGATTATCCTGTAACCAAATGGAATTTGTTGTTATTGCAAAGCCTACCTTTTTCATATTAGACGTCTTTTCTGCAAGCTCAGCATGAAGAAGTGTTCTCAGAATGGAGTGCAGAGCACCAGATGAAAATACACAAGGAACTTTGGGCATCTCTGGTACACTGGACACACAGACAGAACTAGAAGCCATTTGTGAAGAAGCCATTTGCAAATAAGTTAGCCCATTGCCTGGAAAGGTTTGTTAGCACATTTCAAGTTGGCGTGAAACTGTGATTCACCTTCATTAGCTTGTGCCCAGAGGGGAACTCAGCACTGCTGAACCACAGTGGAGTTATCCTTGTAGGGATATGTGTCTGCATTGCACAAAGGTGTGACTTGCTAGACTAGAAACCACAGGCTATGACAGGCCAAACACTCAGGTTATATCTCATTCTAATCAAAAGTATGATGGAAGTGCATGCAGACATAACCAACTGAGCTTTCAACACTTCCATTTGCCTTCAGAATGAGATCCAGCCCAAATTCTGTGGAATTTGGATAGACCTTCCCTCCAAAGATTCAAGAGCAAGACATTTCCCGCAAAATTTATAGTGGGAAGTGCAATGCCTCTTTCCTGGAAAGTCTCCAGCCAAAATGTGCAGACTCCAAAGATCACAGATAGGCTCATGGATGCAAATATGGAGCTCTCAAAACTGTGATACTGCTCCTAATTAGTTCAGACTCACCTCTAATTCAGATGAAAGCTTCACCATAGGGTGTTTATCCAAATTACATTCCAGTGACAGTTATTCAATGTCATAAGAGTTTTACATTTACTTTTTACATTAAAAAAGGAGCAAATATCTCTTTTGCATATACTTTTATGTTAGAAAGAATCTTCAAGATAATACTGCTTACTATGGCAGCACCAGTTCAAAGCCCAGCTGACAGCTTACATACAAACACAGAAAGGCTGTAGCCTTTTGAAAATAAATGACAATGTAAACAGACAAGGCAAACACAGTTGTGGGAGTAGAGCATAGCAAAGATGTGACTTGCAGGGCCGTATTAGACAGGAACAGAAAGGGTGTGAGACTCTAGGAACAAAGTCCATTGAAGTCAAATTGTTTGGACACAGCGTTCCATGACGTTAAGGTAATAGCCCATATGTATATAGAAAAAATGGAGTGTCCAGTATTTACTCCATTCTTTCAAAGCTGAGAAGTATAATGGCTTTAGAAGTTCTCTGTTCTTCATTTGTTCTGTTTAGGCAAACCAGAAGGTATGTCAGCAGATGACAGTGAAAGAGACAGCAAGACCCTTGGCGTACACCAGTGGGTGCAAATCAATGTATTTCTGTTGATTTCTAATTTGTTACCCAAAAGTGTCTGTCCCAAGATTCTCGAGCAGCAAGTCCATAACACCAGCAAATCAGGTGTTATGAACATTCAGATTTCAGTATTACCAGCTGAAAATAACTCCTTCAACTCCAAGAGCATTTAAGGGCCTTTTACCTTACTACTTATACTTGAAATTTTAGAATTGATTTGAGCTATATTGTCAAGCTCTTTTCCATAGAATACCCCAAAACAAAAACCTGAACCATATTTAGAAATGTGAGATTCTTATCTTGTGCAGAATTTCAGCATCCTGGTCTTGATGAGAAAATTGAAATGTCACAAAGAGGACAAATGGCAGCTGCCCTGGTGAGGCAGGGGAGTACAGTAAAGCAGTAACAGCAGTGGAAGGTTTTACACTGAGTAGAAATAGACCAGGGAGATGACAGGTTTGGTTTTGGCACCAGGAGCTGTTTAGGAGTTCTCTGATGTCCTAAAGCTGAATCAGCTGCCCATGTGAGTAACAAAGTCCTTCTTCCCAAACACCTTCCTTAATCCTCTTCCTTTGCTGAAACATTTGGTTTGGTACAAGTTTTTCAAGGAAACTGGAGAAAGCTTCCCATTCAATTCAGAGATTTTTGCTTTTCCAGTCTTTTTGCTGGGAAACAAAGTAAACGCTAACTTTTTGAATACACTTTGATGACAATTCTATAATTCTGTGATTTTGTCCAGCTCCACCCAAATCTGATAGTAGGGTAGGGTTCTTAATGGGAATTACTTTTAACAAGGGGCCTGTACAAAGCATATTTTGAGGTTGCATGTAGCCTGGAAAGCCACTTTTTCAGTCCACCACCTTCAGAGTAACGTGACATTTATTTTAGCTTGTTTTTGAAGTGTTAGCTGCTCAGTCAACCATGCAGATCTTGATGGTTTGTAACATCTGTCGTTTTTTCCAGAAAAAAAAATTCAATTGAGAAAAAGGAATCATGGCTCAATCAAAGGCCATTTCATTGGTCTGCTGCTTGTGGAACTTTGAACTACCATCTTCCACATGTTACAATCAGCAGAATGCTAAAAATATCCAACTGTGAGACACAGGACTTTTCTCCTAACTGCTTGAGTTCACTTGCAGAATGAAAGGGCAATGTTAACACCTTCATGAGCCTTCTGAGACCTAAGATACATAGACAATAAAAAAGATCATTGCATGGTAACAGAAATGAAGCATTTGTCTACTCAGAGATCACTCTATTCTACAGTGCAGCAATTTCACTTGGGATTAGGTGCCCCAAGCTATGTGGCTGCTGTGTAAAAAGCAGCTCCACACCTTATGAAAGCATGTAACCTTACATGACAAATGGGAAATTATTACACAATAATTATATGCTCTTGCATGACCTGATTGGTGGTACCTATCATCCCAAAGTATATCTTCTAAGATCGCTATCAGGTGGCTCACACTGTAACAGTCCCTCCAACAGTGCCCTCCCTTTAAAACCTGCAGTGTGAGGATTTTCACTGGGCCTCCTCCACAGACTCTCTTTGAAGGATCTCAAAGGCCCTGCAGAAGACCCTAATGCCTGCAAGCTGACTTTGCACTCAGTTCAAAGGACACAACTGAGATTTCAAAGATCTATCTCCATATCTTCTCTTTCCTCTCTAACATAAAAAAAAACCCACTTTGGTTTGAGCTTTCTCAGCTAGGTCTGTCCTCCAGGACAGAGAATTATCTTTTATTATATGACATTTCTAGTACCTAGAATGACACTGTCCTAAACTCAGTTATACACGCAATTATGATTGTGCTATGGAAAAGGAATAGTAACAAACTCACAGCTATTTGGAGCTGCACCTAGTTATGTCAGAGGGGCTCATCATCACTATCCGATTAAAGTGGGTTGCTGTTAATCAGAGGCAATGAGGGAGTAGTGCTGACATGGGGAAAGAAGGAGATTAAATATCATTAGCCATTCTGTTATGATATCAGAACAAGTTCTCTGCCTAAGCCAGGTTAACTCCCACTTTCTCATTGATGCACTGGAGGATATTTTCTGAAGGATTCAGCCATATGGCTTTCATTCACTACAACTCTTTCTCCTTGTGTGAGCACTTTTCTTACCAGTGTGATATATCTAGTCAAGACATGCAGAGGCAACTGGCACATTTTTCACATGCACAATCTATTTCAAAATACTTCAAAGTATTTTGAATTCTTATTAGTTTCATCAGGGGGGTTTTGTTGATTTTGTTTTTTCATTTAATGAGCTGGGCTTAGTCTGATCTTCCAAAGGTCAAGGAAGGAGTGACATTTGGGGCATTTGCCCTTATTACATCCTAGCACTTTATTAGAGCAATCCTCTAAGAAACATGGACTTCAGATCAAAGGATCCAGCTAGGGTCAGGACCCTGTTGTGCTAGACAACATATACATAGGGTAATTACACTTTTCTCATCTGTCAGAAATTGCAATGGTATACCAAAAAAAACCAGTCATGGAAGGGAAGAGGTTGAACACAGTAAGGAGTATTGGAGTATTTTGTAGTTATCCAGCACCTCAGAGGCCTAATCCAAACCAATTCAATGTTTTGAATGAAAGAGAGCTCATTCAGTTCTCCCTACGTGCCACAATGGGGTGGCTTTTCTCAAACCTAAACCAACTTTGTGACACCTGTCAGTGGCAGAGCAGGGAACAGCTGGGAGCCACTGTCGGTGCTGTGTTTGCAGGAAGGCTTGAGGGCAAACCACTGCCTTCTTCAGATTGTTGTTTTGATAAAGAACATCAGTTACCCATTACATCTGTGCTTCTTGTTCTTGGTAGTTAACAACACATAATCCAATTATTTTATACATAAGCATCAGAGTATGTACATATACTATGTAGCTACTAGAATAGGTGTTACATTTGACAGAGTCACATGTCACCCATAAGTTCCCATTTCCTCAATTCCCACATTATTCCTTTCCTTAAAATCTGTATTGGAACTTATGTTAAAAGAGCATGATGGTTCGGAGCAAAAAAATTCACCAAGGAGATCAAGCTTGCAATAAATAAGAAGCCAAGACTGGAGTTGAAGACAGTGATTAATTTTGGCAGTGTAATGAAATGGCATTGAATGGAAGGAGCCTGTAAATTCTGAGAGCATTCTGAGAGTTTTCCAGCCTCCATACTTTGTGATTTCTTTTCTAATTTTTCAGAATACTTTCTAAATGCTGAGGTGTATCCTACCACTGTTTGCATCCTCTCATCTTCTGTTGCCTGAGGTTCAGCAGGGATTTTTTTACTGTTATTCATCAGATATTGGCATCTAATGAATAGTGTGAATACAAATCTTCACTGAAAACAAGTTAACTTTACAGTAAAGCCAGAGAAGTTCTGGTGATCTACATCAGCTGGTAATCAGAGACTTTGAGTTCCCATGTATTTCATGTCATCAAGAAACTGTGGCAGCTCTTTCTGGGTGTGTGCCTGGTCCAGATACCTTCATGTCACAATGGGGTGTAATGCTGTTTTTCTCACACACAGCAAGTGGCTTTACAGAACACAAATTTTCCCTATTCAACCATCAAGAACTGGATTGCATGACAGATCAAAACATATTAATCTTTAAAACCCCTCACATTTCTCATTTGTAGGGTGAGAGTCCACTCTTACATAAGAATGGGGTGTGTAAGGATACCAAAATTAAATCTAGAGCAGCATAATTAATCTTTCACTGCACCCCATTCTTTACCAGGCAGCATCATTTTATTTTTAACATTTTTAGGCAAGAGAGAAATCTAATAATAGATTCCTCAAGAAGTGCTGGAATGTGGACTCCCTCCACCTTCTCTACCTTTGTGCTCTGTCTCAGTCATGTTGCCTTTAAAGCACTCTGTCCCACTAGGCAGAGATTGACTTATTACCCCTACAAATTGTGCACATGCGTTAGCATATGTGAAAACATGCCCTCGCCACTCTTAATTCATCTGCCCTCCACGTTCCACTCCTGCGTCACCCACTCATTTTTCAGATTAAAAGTGCTTTGGGGGAAGGGAAAATATTATCTCTCAGGGGCAGATTGATGGGGGAAGGAGCCAAAGGATGCTGCAGCCTCACCCCAGACTGCCTGGGGGAAGGACCATGTCTGTTCTAGCCTTGCGGCTGAGAACTACTCCCACCTTCCCTATCTAACCCTCCTGTCTTGTATGTCTGTATGGCCTGTTCTAATGATGGAGATCTGGCATCAGAATATTCACAGTTATAATTACTCCTTTTTTTCAAACATTTTCTCTTTCTTTGGGGGGAAATGTACTTAGTAACCAGAAATAATTACAGTACTGGTTCTGAAAATATTTATAGTTCTAGCTGTGGCATATGCTGTCACAGTGGATTTTTTATGACACTTCCTTGGCTGAGCCAAAGGCTGTGAGGCAATTAGGGCCCTTGACCAAGCAGATAACATTCTGGATTTGTGTTTTTGTTTGTTCCATATTGTTGGGAGTCATCACTTACAATTATAAGGAGATACAAATGTTAGAGCAGTGATGATGATGTATTTAGGTAAAACAGTAGTGATTTCAAAGGTGCTGCTGTTAGAAGAAAAAAGCATAATGTCTAAAAATATTTGATACATTTTCAGCAGCTGAAATTCTTTAAAATGCAGCATGAACATTTGGGTCTGTATCTTTCATCAGTGGAGTTGTGTCATCAGACTTGGGACCCTTCTCACAAGGATTAGGAGGATCATGACCTGCCATCCAGCCAGGGAAAATGCTCATGGAGAGTATTGAAACAGACTGACCAGATCAGACCAGAGATATTCTGTCAGCAATGATCAGCACCAAAGATGCTTTAGGAATTCTTTCATGCTCTGGTCCCCCCACAAGCATTTTGGTACACCAAGAAAATAAATGGAACTATCTTTGGAAGACAGAGCCAAGCTGGCACAGAACTGCTGTGAAATATATGCCACATAATATAAAATTCCAATAAAAATTCTTATCTCCTAATTCTATACAAGCTTGACATTCAGACACTGTTTCCCAACAGTTACACTAAAACCTTCACAGCTTTCAAAAGCATTCCTACCTACTAGCACTATCAATTTGTGCTGGAATTTCCATAGGTATGGATTTTTTTTCTTGAGTGAAATTTGGAGCTTTTGATTTAGTTTGGCACCACAAAAATGCATATTTGAGTTAAATAAACCCCTCCAAGATTCAAATTCAGAATCAGGTCAACATGGCATAATAAGTTCTCAAATGTCAGTTGAACTACAGTGACTGCCCACACATTCAATCACAGCCTTGGGCAAAGGTGCAGCAACTTGTTAAAACAGAAGTTTAACTGTATAACCTGAGCCCACAAAAAAACCTTCAGAGGAGAACAACAGTGGGAGACAAGAGTACCAACACAAACCTCTGAGTGATTAGTCAGTGGAGGCAACATGATTTTAACAGATAAATCACATCCCCTCCAGACTTTTTCATTATTTTTCTCAGAAGAGGATTATTTTAGGGTGGATTATAAAATGGGACATAGAACCATAAATATGTTATTTTTACCATCAACTTTGTTATTACCTTGTAGGTGTCTACACCTATAGATACTGATGTGTGTGCTGTACATAAACAAGCAAAAAAAAAGCCACAGTCCTTCCTCTGAACCACACACAGCTTAGTATGAAGAACAGCAACCAACCCCCAAACACATCTTTTCTTGCAAGCAGTGGGGAAAGATGTTACAGAAAGAAGGAAGTGGAAAACAGAAATCATGAAAAGAGCTGTCAAATTCCAGTGCCAGTCTCCCTTCTGTCTTAGAGACCTCCTGATCAAGGCAGACCATCTGCAAACAGGCACAGCAGAGATGGCTCTCTGGAATGTTGGAGGGGGATATTTAGTTCTAGGCTGATGGAGAGATGAGGATAGGAAGTCTGGATTACCATATCTTGTTTACTCAAAACATCTGCTGACGCTGGAGGATATTGTGTCTTCTGGGATGCAGAGCAGAGAGAAAGAAGAACGGGTGCCTGGGACTGCTACCATTGGAGTTTGGAGAGTAATTTAGAAATAAAGGGTTTTACTTAGTCATGCCTACTTTGTCAATTTTTATCAATTTTTATCATGCCTCCTCTCCTCCTCTGACTTTCAATGAATTAGAGTGACATCTCAGAGCAGCTCTGGGGCACCAAAGCTGGAAGAAGTGGTCACTGAGCAAATGAAGCATCTTCAAATAGAATTTGTGACCAAAAGTGAGGTTTTACTGATGTTCATGTTGAAACAGTATGTCCTAGATTGACTATATGATGCTTTTATCCCCAGTTGTCTCGTTCCATTGATGCTGAATAGTAAGTTTTGCACCTTTAAGACTTGCTTCAAGGATTGGGGGGGGGAGAGGAGGCGTGCAGTTTGTTTTCAGACCCTGAACTCACTCCTACACATTCCTGCTTCTGGACTGCGTGGTTCTGCGGATGAACAGACGGCGGGACAGGGCTCTTTTTTTTTTTCTTGCTTTTTAGTTAGTTTAGCTAGCTGAGGCAAAGAAGTTCCCTGGACTGTGGTTTTTTTTTCCCTTTTTCCCCTTTCTCTGGACCTGTTCACACCTGCTCTGGACTGAACAACCATAAGAGCACCAGCAGCTCGCATCAGTGGGCCGGGCTGTGCCTGGGCCGCGGCATTTCCAGCGCCGGAGGGACTGATAAGGGACTGAGTGAGCTGAACTGGAATCTGGGGAGGGGCCTTTCTGAGTTTGTCATCTCCTTTGGAGCAGCAAGGGGTTTTATTGTTTAATATTGTTTAGGTTTTCTTGTTTAATAAACAGTTTTTTTCCACTTTTCTCCAAGGAAGTGTTTTCTCCTGGACCGGTTGGGGGAGGGGTGGTAGAATCCGATTTCCCTAGGGGGGCCCTTTGGGGGTTCTCTCCCAAATTTGCCCTGAACCAGGACACAGTATAATTGGCATGCCTTCGATGACTTGTCTGATAGAAACTCAGGAGCAATCCAGGCCCAGACACAGCCTTGCAAGAGTCTTCCTCAGTGCTGCTCTCCATAGATGCTGTGTAGTGTTCAAGGCTGTTCAGTGTCCACATCCCCTCTTGCCTCAACAGTTCCTCAGTTACTCATATCTACTTTTTCCTATTGTCTGAAATAGATGTATAAATTAATCTAAGATATCTGTTTTATTTTTAATGCACCCATTGCTGGAGGATTTATTCCAGATCATATGGCTTGTCTCTCTATAATAATCTGATCTAACATCCAGAGGCAAAAGTTTTATCAGTTTGAATATAGCCAAGACTGAACACGGTTTGGTTTCACTCAGCTCACTCTTTTTTTCTGGGATATATTCATGGTGACATTTCCCTTCTGATTGCCATCTTCAAGGAAAGGCCTATTGTTTAAACAACAGCTGAAAAAAATATTAGAGTACAATTATTGAATGTCACCCCAGGACTATATGCATGTGGAAAAAATGTTGTGGCCTTTGTGAACCAAACTTCCAATACTGACCATCAGCACACAGTCCCTGCATCCTTAGACACAGAGAAAGATAACTTGCCTCAATTTGATTACTGATTTTGAATCCTGATCTGTGCAAACTGATGAGACTTCAGAGGGATCTAGATGTCACTCCACACCCAGGTAGAACAAGTCCTTCTCTGGCTTTCTTGTAGGCCCCATTTGGCTGCTTCAAAGTCTATAAGGGCTCCTCAGAGCCTTCCGTTCTCCAAGTTGAACAGCCCCAACTGTTTCAGTCCATCTTCACAGGAGAGGTGCTTCAGCCCTCTGATCATCTTTGTGGCCCTGTTTCTCATCAACCAAAGTCTAAAGTCCTTCTTATCAAGGCTACTCTCAGTCCACACTCCACTCAGCCTGTATTTGTGCTTGGGATTGCCCTGAGCAAGGCACAAACCTTGCACTTGGCCTGACTTCATGAGTTTCACAGGTCCCATCTCTCCAGCCTATCCAGGACCCTCTGGATGACATCCTTTCATCCAGTGAGTCCACTGCCTTGCACAGCTTGGTGTCATCAGCAAACTTGAGGGTACACTTGATTCTACTGTCCCTGTCACCAACAGAGATTTTAAACAGCACCAGCCCCGGTACTGACCCCAGAAGAACATTACTCATCACTTGTCTCCATTTGGACATTGGGCCATTGACCACAACACTCCAACTGCAACCATCCATACCATTCCTTATCCACCAAGTCTATCTGTCAAATCCATGTCTCCCCTACTTGGAGACAAGGATGTTGTACAGGACAGTGCCAAATGCTTTGCACAAGTTCAAGCAGATGATGTCTGATCCCTCATCTACCACTGCTATAAACCTGTGATAGAAGGACACCAAATTTGTGAGGCACACTTTGGCAGTCACCAATCTCCTCTTTATTTTCCATGTGCCTTACCATAGTTCCCAGGAGAATCTGCTCCATGACCTTTTATAAGCGTTTAGGTGAGACTGGCTGGCCTGTAATTCCCTGGGTCTTACTTCTTTCCTTTTATAAAACTGGGGATTAGAGCTTATATACCTATATAGCTTCCATAGCTACAAGCAACCATTCATAAAACTTTCCAGTGTTGGCCTTGTACCCATGCAGGTTGTCAGACTTCTTTATTGTTCTGAAATCTGTAAATCAAGGTTTCCTGCTCCTTATCAAACACATAAGGCATTTCCACTCCCTGCTTTTGAGACCTTCAGCAAAACCAAAATAATTCATCTAGAGAGAGCAGATAGGGTGGTATAGGAAATGTTCACCAAGAAGGGTTAAGTTGTGGAAACAGAGGCTGAAGTTAGCATTATTTACACAAATGATTCTGTGAGGATGACGAGTATATTGCTACTGAAGAACAGCTGTGTTCAGCTCTTTAATGTCTAAGTGACAACTGGGACATGTTTGCACAAAAATGGAGTATAACCAAATAAACTCTCTTCTTCTTACTACTTCTGTAAGAGGACAAACCTAAGCTGGTGCAAATTCCTCCTGGGATTCATAACAAATACAAAGCAGTTTTAAGGTTGAAATTTCTAGTATTTAATTTCTAGTATCTAGTGTGACTCTTTTATTGGAAAATCATTAGGCAAATCGTGACAGGACATCAGGGATCACCCTTAACCTAGCAGGGATTTCTTCTTACATATCAGTTCCTTTTTCAGGACTATAAATACTTCCATCAATCCAACCATGATATTGAAACAGACTTAAAATTTATTACACACCAATCTTAGATTTTTTTGCTCTGAGTGGCTGTCAATTTACCAAGAGAAAGGTGCAAGGCACTTGTACCTTAAGCCACTTACAATGGTATCCTACAAAACCAAGGTGTTCTCACCCCCAGATTCTGAGAACCTCTTGTTTAGTCTTTCAACACTGAATCTAAGCTTCATCTGCTTTCTTGTTCAATTCAAAACCATGAATGGGAGGTTTCAATGTGATTGTTTTCCAGGGAGTTAAAAAATTTTGCGGAGTTCACATCAAAGCCTTTGGCAAAGAGCAGTTCCCACAATCAGATTAAATTATATAAAGATCCCTTCTGGCTTTAAAATCTGCATTTTCCAGGAATTGTCAACTGTAAGTTAAATATGACAGAACTGTTCAAGTGAAGTCTTAAAGGGAGCTTCTGGGTCATCAAGACAGACAAATCAGGGGGTTATAGAAATTAACACCCAAAGGTGACCAACTGCATGACCTGTGAGACACCTCAGGTGATGTGCTGGCCCACTGCTCTTTTTGTTTAAGAGAGAATTTTATTCAAAAACTAGTCCTCCAGTGTGAATATTGTGTCAAATAAGCAAGCAGTAGAGTGGTGCTTTTGGTTAACAGAAATATACAAACACATAAGGAAGCAGTTCCAGGCTAAAGAATGAAAGGAAACACATAAAAATTTCTGCTCTTTTACTTTGAGTTGAACTAAATTTAAAACAACTGGTGACACCCTTCACCACCAGCAAGAATCAGGAGATGGGCTAATGGAGGAAATTAATGTCCATAAGGCAAAGGCCAGTGATTTCCTTTTGGTTAAGCACAGCTGAGAAAATATCATGATAATGTTATCTTTCATACAAGCAAACAGCTCCAAAAGTGGCCAATTCTCTCTTCAGAAACCAGCTGCCCATGGAAGCTATCTGTCTGCACATTTTCTATGCATGCTTTCACCACAGCCCTTCAGCACTTCCCAGTGAAAATTAAGAATGCTTGAATCAATAATAATACTGATATTATCACAAACAGTGACAAAACTATGTTTTCCAACTAAATAAATTAAACCTGAATTGAAAGAGCTACACTATTTTATTTGTAGGGATTAGAACAAACCACAGTTCTGTGTTGTGCTTTTGCTAAGTCTCCTGAGAGGTATGTTTACCCAACTGAGAAAAAGGCAGGTTTCCTTGAGTCTCACATTCAAAGGATAAAGATGCCAAAATAAGTCCTGCCAGAAGCAGCCACAACTGTCACTGGAGTAAAGGAGACATACAGCAGTTGCTACAAAGGCTCTGTTTTGCCTAAAGATTTTAGGCACAGGAGGATAATCTTGGAAGAAAATATCTCTCTTGGAAACAAACAGTGAAAACAAAGATAGCCATGAGAATAAAAATGCCTTTGACTGGGATAATTTGCAAATGCTGGTAAAGACAAATCTATTTTCAGGAAAGGGAGGTGACAAAAGAAAGGGATGGAAAACCTTTCATGTGAAAAGAGATTGAAATGAGCACATGCATGAGACAGGAAAAGAACAAAGAGCACTCAACTAAATTAAAAGGTAGGATATTCAAAACCACACAGAGAACTACCTCTTTTCATGGGCAATCAAACCATAGGGTCCAAGTCTGCAGGTCTGCCTTGAGACCTAAAATGCAAAAGTCCCACTTACTTGTATATTTATATGGCTAACAATAATATTTGGAATTTCATAAGATTGAGGAGCAGCAAATTTTAGAAAGACAATTGAATGGCCTGGTTTTAGGATGAAGCAAATCTCTTCTTTAAGAGCAGAGAAGTTCTTTGTGTCTTCATTTTCGTAGCACGGGGGTAAGGGTGCTGACTATTTCACATCAACATATTGCAAGGGTTTTCCACAACTCCCTTGAGAACAAGACATCTTGGTCTGATCACTACCACTGTGCAAATGTTTTTTAGTTCGCTAGCACTTCTGAAGCCATCACAGAAATCATTTTTTCCCAGACATCTTCCAACCCAAATTCATTCTGGTAGCAAGCAGCTTTTCTAATAAAATTTAAAAACATTTCTTAATGAGAAATCATTGTGATTCAAGAGAAATAAGAACATTTTGAAAATGTCGCCCAATAAATGTTATTAAAAAATCACATTTTCTTCGTTCATTATCTTCTGCAAGTCAGTAAAGTTGAAGGAAGTTGGGGAAGAGTTTGACACTTCCCAAATCATGTTTTTTTCTTCTTTAATGCTGGTGAAAAAGAAAACATTGTATGTGATCCAGATCACATGCAGTCAGTCCATGTGTACAGTCCATCTCAGTCCGTGTGTATAGAACCTTTGAAGAGCCAAATGAGCTTAAAAATATGATAGAAATGCACAAAAGAGAAACAACACAGATCTCTGTCCTGTGCCTATATCAGGAGCAAAAAAAAAAAAAAAATGCTGACCAGAAAATTGGGTAATTCATCATCCTCTCTCCTACCTGCATTTATCCACTGAAATACTTTCCTGTGCCATACACAGCCTTCCTAGACTGCCTTGGAGAAGACATCTTGGTGTGGTGGTGAATTGGATGTCAAAGTTTAATTTATTGGGATGCTGTAATGTCAGAGGGAGTCATTGGTTGGTTGGTTGGTTGGTTGGTTGGTTGGTTGGTTGGTTGGTTGGTTAGTTGGTTGGTTGGTTTTTTTAGCTGAGATCATTGCATGGTTCTGGGAAAAACAGTCCATAAAGCAGGGATTTGGACTGTACAAAGTTAGGGCACATCTTTAGAACTAGCATCCTCTGTGCCCAGTGATATTCACCATGCATTGTGAAGTCCATTAAACTGTAGGGAGGCAAACAGAAGAGTATATCTACAAATATAGTTGTAGTTCTACAACCTTCTTGTTCATTGCTTGAATTTTCTTAGTGCAGAAGACAGAATAGTCTCTCCATGACTAAAATGTTAAGCAGAACCGAAAACCTTGAGCCTATGCATCAAAACTCTCTTCACAATTCATCATTTCCTTTGATATCCAGTGATGATTTGCAAGAACATTTTTAAACTGTTCATTTCATATCAGACATACAACAAAACTAACAGGTCTGTTAGTGCTGCTCGATTTCGTCAGCTTTTTGGATCTTTTTGCCTAAACTGAATTTATGTGAGTAGAATTCCACTGTAGATTTTTCTGCTTGGTTTTTCACCATGATTTGGTATTGAGTTTTGCCATCCAGTAGAATACCATCTAATGATATCCACAAAAAATAATGCCCAGAATTTCAAAATAAACAAAAAGTTATTTCCTTTAATGACATGTTACTATATATATGAATTTGTACAAACACAGGCTTACATGCAGATTTATATAACAATTTTCCCTCCCAAAAGATTACCCATTTCCTTTCAGGTGATAAAGAAAAATTAAGCCAAACTGCTTAGTCACTACCTATTGGATGTGCAAGGGCTGGTTCCTACTGCTGCTGCTCTTCTGCTGAAACTATGCACACTATCAGTTCTCAGGTTAGAAATGAGTGGGTTTGCTTTTCCACATGCCAGCTCACTTTGCTACCCCAGCAGAATGTATGCAGCAGCTGATTACGTTGCCACCAACAGTGAAAAGGAATTTATTTGCTCTGTCTTACTTAGCCAGAAACTCCGTGACTCCTTCCCACTGCAGCTGAGCCCATCCCTGACCCCTCTGAGGCTGCTGGCAGAGCTGCAGAGCCAGGAGGGGAGCCCAGGCCTGGGCAGAAGGGAACTGAGCAGACATGTGAAGAGCTGGGCTGGCACAGACTGATAGGACTGGTAGGACCCTTCCCCAACCTTTTGTTGCCCATTTTGGTCATGTGTCCTTTGAGGTAGGCAGGAATGATTTTGCATGAGCTCAGGGAATGTTTGACGGACCTGATGAATAATAGTAACAACAGAGGGATTTTGGGAAAGTTACAAGTTCAGATTTTTTCCTCCCTAGATTAACTTTCTTTCTTAAAAACAGATTTGTAAGACTAGTTCTAGGTTTAGTCTCTCTATATTATTTAAGAAAACATACCTCTGGTAATTGCTCCTAGGTAATCCTTATAATTTTCTGAATATTAAATGCCTTGGTTCAACCCAGTAATAAAATTCAATTCAACATGTGTCACCAGAATATACATTTGAAAATAAACAACAGGGTTGAAGATTAAATGTACTCTTAACAGCAGTGAATAGTAGTGCTTTAGAGATTTAACTATTAGTTTGGACTTCTTAAAAACAGAAATGGTATTCTTGGAGTGAGGAGGGGAAAAAACAGATATTGCCTTTTTGGAATCACACCTTAAAATCTATGAAGTTTTGTCTTTCTAGTGTCAAAGATGTTTTTGGAAGTGGCTGATCTCATTGCAGAAATCTCAGCTTTGGAAAAGGCTGGGGCTCTTCAAGGCATGAGTCCTATCTGCTCATGACCCCATGTAGTGAGAGGTGATACCCCACAGCAGAGCCAGCAGAGGCTGTGGGGTGAATGCCACCCTTAGCCAGCAGATTTCCTGAATCCCCTGGCAGCAGCTCCCACTGCATCAACCAAGTGCTCATCAGAGCAAGGAGTGCTTATGAGCCAGGCATGGGTGCAGAAAGCTGCAGCTGCCTCCACCCACATTAAATAAAGGCCTGCTGGGATGTTTTACTGTGCCCCACATCAGTCACACGTTTCTGAAAAGGACATCCTAATGGCTCCTAGAAAACGGATTAAGGTGCTTCTTGATAGCATCACTTCCCCCATTTCAGCTCTGGCCTGGAGGCAAGAGTTACAGCTAATTATGTGTGCCATGTTTTTGCTCTCTTATAAAGAGCAGTTGTGCAACCAAACTTCTGCTTTGTTGCTTGGAAGAAGCATTTGGCTGTTGTCACTAGGTTACAGCCAGGTTGTGCATGGAGAGGGCAGTAAAAGTGTGATATTTATGTGGTGGAAAGGCATGATGCACAAAGGATTCTATTTCTTTTGCAGCCTTCTACAGGTGCTAACATCATCTAATTTTAAACATGGCATTCATGTTTTATCCCCTTCTACTTGTGTATTTGCATTAGTTTCACTAAACACATCATTAAGGCCACAGTTTGGCTTGGTGATGTCAGCTAAATCATTGGTGTGCCATTGGTTCTATCAATTAGATATCAGATGTACTGGGCCAGTTCCTAGAGCCCTGCCTGTCCTCCTCACAGATCAGGAGCTGGGTATGTACTGCCAGATGGACCCAATATCACACTCAGTACCAAAATCAAATGTAGTATTAGAACAATGCACAGAAGGAGGTGCTTCATCAGGAGATGTACACACCATGATTCCCAGATGACACTTTTATTGGCAGCTATTTCTGCAAGGCTTAAGCCAAAAGACAGCAGAGCAAGTTTTGTAGGTACAAGAGGGGAAGAAAAAAAAAAACAAACTAAACCAACATTAGATATGGTGTTTTCCAGGTCTGTGAAGACCCTTTGAGAAGTCTGGATCCCTCAAACCAAAGGGATCTGTCTGCTTCATGGCACTCACGGCTCGGTTTATCTTGAGGCACAGGCTGACCTGGAGTTACCTCTGGTGGCAGCTAAAAAATAAAACAACCCATCTTGTGTAGCTGGTAGACAATCATATTCCCTTCCCATGGATCAGGCACATGGGCTGGGAAAAAGACTGTGATGAGCAGCTGGATGGCTGCCCTACTCTCATCAGGAGCTGCCATTTTTCCAGGGGGCATTTGATGATGCTGCTTGTTAACGTCTCTGTACCCCAGTACCTCTGTAATTGTGTCAAGCACAGCAGTCATGAATAGTCATTCCTCACCCATCACCCTTGAAATGTTTACTTTTATTTTAAAACTGATTTAAGCTGTTTAGGAAGCATTTTGACATATTTATTTTATATAGCTTCTTTAGGGATAGTTTTAGGTAGTTTAAGTCATATGCTAATTTGAATCTATTTTCTTCAAGAATTTGTGTTATATGTTACTTGTTTTCTCCATCAATTAGACATGAGGTGAGGAAAAAGTACAGATTGTTACTAAATTTCTCAATACTGAGTTCAGTAATGTCTGAACTGAGTGATCAACAAAGGCAGTATTCAAGTCCCCTTGTATTTAAAGGGTATTTTAACTGTCAATGAAGGAAGAAAGGGAAAAAGAAATACTATCTTAATTTTTAAAAACCTGTCTTTTCCTCAGTCCACATGATTCATCACCTAGGTATATTGTGCTTAATAACGAGACTATTTTCTTTATAAAGCAGAAGCAGCATTGCTATATTTACGTCAAAACACAATGACTTTTTTATTAGTATTACATAGGCTTCAGCTGCCCATTTGAAACATCACTGCAGAGAGCAGATATATGCTATAATTCACCATAACACCAGGTAATTCCTATTCAGAATATGTGATTTATAGCTAAGAGGCCTGACACCCTGTTGGACGAGGAAGAAGCCAAACTAAACTCAGCAGAGTTTGTGCAAATTGTTAACTTATGGGACTGTATGAGTCCCTGGGATCATTTCCTCCTCTACTTTGCCCTTTTTAGTTATTGCTTTTTTGTTGTTGTTGCAGTGACTTTTTCTTTTTGTAAGCTCTTTAAATCTGGGATCAAGATTTCCTAGCAGTTAGCACAGTGCCTGACCCACCAACACCCAGCATCCCCCTGAGTCCATTCAGTGCTACCAAATCATGGAGCTGTAATAACCCTCTGCCATGCCAGAAGTGCATGCTATCAAAGGCTTTCAAAATGCTTTAAAAAGGAGCAAACGATGTTACTGGGGGGAGGAATGGGCCACAGAAACCTGCCGAGACTGCCCAGTGGTAGAGCTGGGCTTAGAACATGCTGCTGCTCTAGTGTGCAACAGCCACTGAGCTCTGTTTTCCTCCTGCAAGAAGATAAAAGCAGCAATTCATCCTGAAGACAGAGTGCAAGAATCACTCCCCAGCAAGTCCACAAGCACAAAAGTGATTTGTTTCAGCTGCCTCCCATGATTGCTTTTGCTAGAGCAAGGGCATGTTCTCCCCTTTTACAAGTACCTCTGACTCATCACAGGCAACACTGAATAACTTTTTTTTAAATTCTACATTTGCATTTATCACTGAAGTGTGCTCATTTATTTGTGCACTGGCCAATCCCTTTTTCCTACAGTAGTCACAGGGCTGGAGGGACTAGATAGGAGAGAAGAGCTAGATCCATCAAGGCAGTGCTCCAGTAGATGCTTTGAAAGCAGCAAAAATGAAAACTTCACAAAACAGGGCTAATTTACCAGAACATTCTTTTGATAGACTGCAAAATAATCTATTCCAAAGACTGTCCTTTTTAAAAATTTGTATCATGTGGGAAGCTTTTCTTTGTCCTCTTCTGATGCTTTCAATCAGATTAATAATGCCTCTTCTTGGGGGCAACCCCAAGCTACACTGAAAGTATCTTAATGGACCTGAAAGGAAACTTTAACAAATCTCCACTGAGAAAATTTCAGAATACTTAGTTTTACTCCTATTTGGGATTAAACAATTCCTGCAGCTAACTCCTGAAAAAAATCCCATTTCTCAGCTGTAGTGCCAGACACAGTGTACATCACTGCATTTATGTAGGAGTCACTTCATTCAGGACATGAATTGACATTTTGGCTTTCTGCATCTCTTTCAGCCATCCGCAGAATTACAGCCATATACCCACCCAATGCCAGGCAATTGTTCAGAAGGGGGAAAAATATACTGGTGCTTAACAGAAGAAATAAAAGTGATGGACTATCAGAAGCCAGCTACACTTGCTTTGGATTAATATCTTTGCTTTCTCTCTAATTGCCATTAGCAATGGCACTTGGTCCCAACCCCAGTTTTTTATCTCTTTGTAAGGTGGCACTTTCAGCAAGATGCCAGATTTTCCTTTTCTATAATGGTGGAAAACTGAGATGCAGGCAGTCCTCAGGCTATCCAATTGAGCAGAAACAAAGCTTGCATCTTTGACTGGATTATGACAGCCAGACAGTGACTTTTTTTTCTTGTAAGTTATTTTTTTGATCCTGGCAAATTAGCTACATGCAATAGGGAATAACATTATCAGGCAATCATTTGATTTTGGCTACTCTAAGGTGTGGAAGTCACACAATAAGTTAAAAGCTAAACAGTGAAAATGATCATTAGAATTATTTTAAACAGATTAAGCTATTGCTGATCACTCGTTCTCTCTGAATTGAACAAAGCTTTACTGACTGTTTGAAGGAGCAAAGGACTTCAAAATCCCCCATCTCTTCCTTGAGTAACTTAAATGAAATCTGAGCTGGGAGATAAGGATGTTGCAAAAAAGACACCTCTTCGTATAAGCAGGAAAGACTTGAATGGGTTAAGCCATATCTGGCTGAGTCCCAACAGACATAAAAATCACCTGTGCCTGCTCTGAAATAAATCAGTGTCCTTTTCTGCTGCTGCCGTTGTCTGGAAATAATGCAAATGCAATGGGCCTGCAGTGACATTGTGCCGCGCTCGAAGGAGACACATAATAAATTGTCCCCTAATACTGTTAAAGAGACATTTTCGTCTTACTCAGTAGCTTTTGAGGTTGAACTGTGCTACTTGCTCGTTGAGGATTGTGATATGGTGTCATGTCATTCTGCTTTATTATTTGCTTAGCCTCTTATTGCTTATATGCACATTTGCTTCTTGAGTTTAAAAATGCATTTTGCTGCTTATGCTCAATGATAACGTTTGCTGACTTGGAGGGAAAAAGGCAGGGAGTTTTCTTTCCACTTTGTTTCTGTTGTTTTAATCATTTCTTTCCAACAGCAGCTGGAACAGATCGTAGATCCATATGATTTGGTTCTACTGCATTCATCACTTGGAAAAATGCACAGCTGTGTTAAAGGAAGACAGAAAGAATTTGTCTGCCCAGCGGGAAGCTATTGCTGTTCCATAATTGTTTGCTAAAAGGAAGCTGGAATAAAAATGGAGGTAAATGGATATCAGTGTCAATCTAATCCATCAAAATGAGTTTAACTGACTGGGGAGTTACAGTTAAGTAGCTGGATGTGAAAGCTGGCAAACCCAAGATGAAAGGAAATAATTGGCTACTTTAAATATTTTGCATCTTTAAAATTATATCTGATTGCATCATCTTCTACACACAAAAAAAAAAAATTGTATAACTATCAGAAGATGTTTCCTAATATCCAGGGAATAAAGTCAAAGCAAAAAAAAAAAAAAAACATGAGGAGAGTGATAAGCAAAAATTTAAACTACAGCACATAGTTGTATTTGGTTTTGTTTTGGTTGGTTTTGTCATTAAATTCCCCA
Organism: Haemorhous mexicanus; assembly: GCF_027477595.1. Taxonomy (NCBI): domain Eukaryota; kingdom Metazoa; phylum Chordata; class Aves; order Passeriformes; family Fringillidae; genus Haemorhous; species Haemorhous mexicanus. The sequence goes on from NC_082341.1 coordinate 147,832,596, forward strand.
AATGCCCAGTTCTATCCTAAAATTTCCCTCTATTTTGTGCCAAGTTGAATGGACAAATATTTGTGTATTCTTACAGAGAAACAGCTCAGGCACTGATCTTGCTAGAAATTTACATATTAAAAGGGAAGGAAAGGAAGGAAAGGAAGGAAGGGAGGAAGGGAGAAAGGGAGGAAGGGAGGAAGGGAGGAAGGGAGGAAGGGAGGAAGGGAGGAAGGGAGGAAGGAAGGAAGGAAGGAAGGAAGGAAGGAAGGAAGGAAGGAAGGAAGGAAGGAAGGAAGGAAGGAAGGAAGGAAGGAAGGAAGGAAGGAAGGAAGGAAGGAAGGAAGGAAGGAAGGAAGGAAGGAAGGAAGGAAGGAAGGAAGGAAGGAAGGAAGGAAGGAAGGAAGGAGGCTCAGATTGTTTTCCTGTGAGCTGGTGGCCCAATTCGTTTCATGTTTTTGCCAGAAGAGGATAACATGGGGCTGAGAACAAGTGCCTGTGCAGGGCAGATCTGCTAATATTGCAACCCATTACCCATTCAGCTTTCAGGATCCAGGCTATTGCAAGGTAATAAAAAAACCTGTCTGTCTTGGCACCTTTCTGCCTCATTTTCATGTGTGATCACAACAGAGAAAACAGAGACAATGAAAACCACTGAACCAGAATAGTGAAGAAGGGATTTGTCTTCGGGCGTCAGTGCTGTAAAATTTGTAAGCAATATGGTTAAAGCCATTAAGTCATCTTCTGCACATCAGGGTTTTGCAGGGTAGAGAGCAATAGCTGAGTAAGGGCTAAAGCATCAGTGTTCTTTGGAGGCAGCTGTGTTTTGAGCTGTCATTCCTAGATCACAATGTTAGAGGAAACATATGTTTATTACTTAGCCTGACCATTGTAGTCCACAAACCACAGGACTTGCTTGGCTGATTCCTGCTTCAAGCCCCTGATTTAGGATTAAATGGTAGTTTTTCAATCTGTGGTCCATGGACCTTGCAGAATTATGTCCCTAGAAAGTACATAACTTGCCATTAGAAAAAGCTTTTAAATACACTATACAAAGGTGTATCGTGTCCCATCCCTGTAATTGTGCAAGGCCTGGTTAGATGGGACCTTGAGAATGTGGTTTAGTGGAAGGTGTCCCTATCCATGGCAGCAGGGTTGAAACTACATGATCTTTAGAATCCCTTCCAGCCCAAAGTGTTTTATGATTCTATTATTCCCCTTGGGAAATCCACAGGGGTTCACATATCAAAGACAGCCTGAGACCACATACTCCAGCACAAATCTTTTTAATGTCTCCCAATATTGACCTGAAATTTTGTACTTCTACACCAAGGAGTCACTTAATGCTATGTTGGTTTCAATTGCCATATCTGTAGTCCAATTACACCTTGCTTCAACTTCCAGATATTCAATCTGCTGTATCTTTTCCTGTCAAACTGAAGAACTCTCTGTAATCAGGTTCCTGTTCCCCAAGGAGGTACTCATAGACCAGCAAAATAACCCTTGAAGCCCTCAATAAGTTAATCAGACTATGCTCCTTAAAATTTTCTCAATAAGTCGTGTTTCATGGTTCCACAAAGTTTCTCAGTTCTCTTCTCTGAATACTTATTAATTTATCAGTCACTCCTGAAATACAGCAGTGGATACAGCATTGCTGTGGATGATGAGAGGAACACTCAAACACAGAACCAAATGACGCTCTCTGCTTCACACCGAAACACTGACATTTATATTTACATTTCTAAATTAGCATTTCTGGTAAAGTGGCTGTAGTTCATGTCCATGGATGATCTCATATGACCCATGAGCCTTTCCAAGACCTACACTTTCCCAGGACAGTCCTCATGCTGCAAAAACTACCTGCATTCATTACTCTTCATTGTAGGACACTGTACATGTCTGTCCAGACCTACTGGAAATTATGCTCTTTGCTTCCACTCTTTTTACAAAGCTGTTCTCATTAGGAACTCATCCTGACTTTACAGTATAGTCAGAGAAGCTGTACCAAATTTAAAGTTTCACATGTGCTCTCCAGATACCTCCAACACTATTCACTTAATGCAAACACTTAACACACCTCCAGTCTTTCTGGAAACAATTCATGTGTTGTATTTATAAAAAACAGATCACAGGTAGTGATCTGCTGTGCATAAACCTGATATAATTTTACAATTAAAAATCTCCTAATATTTGTAAAATGTGCATTCACCTTCAGAATTCTAACCAACCTTGATAAATAAAAGTTTGGTAAAAAAGAAAGGGAACAATGATATACATGGGTACCTAGGAATTTTTTTTTTCCCTCATACCTGTCATGAATATTGATGTTAACAGAATGACCAGACTGTGGAAATACTTTGACGTCTCACATGGCTTTCCTTTTATGCTCCTGAGACATGAAAAACAAAGGGAAACCCTTACTCAGCTGCTTGTTTTTTTTTCCTGTATCAAGGAAGCAATAATAGCAAGGTGGTTTATGTTTCCTAAGGTCCACAAAGATACAGCCTATGGCCCAGGGCATAATCTTTTGATAACATTTCATTTTCATTTTGAGACTACTGGGACATGACACATGCCACACACTTCATAGGCTTGCAAAACCACCTTTCTTATGTACTGCAATTCCACAATGCATAATCCTCTCTTGCTTGTTCTCACAATAAACTGGTCATTTCTCTATCTTTCCCAAGCCACAGCCTTCTACAGGACTTTTTGTCTTCACACAGGACTAGAGGATTAGTGCTGTCTCATATAGAAAAGAATTACTCCCAGAAGAGCATTTTCCTGGTCATCTTGAAATTTGGTCTCAAGATATTTTAACCAAAAACCATTGAAAATGTTTTTGTGCAGTGCTCTGCTGATTGGGATTTTTTTTTTTATTCTCTGGAAATTTTATAAGTGTGGGGATTTTGTTGTTGGTTTGGGGTTTTTTTGTCTTTCTGTTCTGTGCAAAATTGCCAGGGAGATTCTCTTGGTAAATTCAGTTTCCAAGTCCCACAAATACTTCTGAATTCTTTGCCATCAGGATGTTTTCAGGAGATGATAAATTGAAAAGAGTCAATTAAACTAGGAGATGAATCTTTGGTAATTTCAGCAGCTCTCAGCAAAAGCCCTGGAACCCAAAAGCTTCTTTAACTCTAAAACTAACTGTTATTGGCAGTAACACAGAGAGATTTATATCAAAAATTACCATGAAAACATAGGAACCTCAACTTGAAATACATAAAATGAATACATATTGTTCTCCCTCTAGAAGACTGTCCCATCAAGAGTCCTCCCAGGGAGCACAGCATTTGATCCTCCACCCCAGTATATTCAGACAGATCCTGCTGCTAACAGGGTGTCCTGTGATGAACCCGTGGCTTCCTCTGGGCACAAGTGTCTCCATCCCCCTGACAGTTTTCCACAACTGAGACCTCCTCGTGTTTGGAGCCTGACCTGTGAATTCACTTCTCAAAAATAATCCATCTAAGATTTTTATAGAGTAAACTCACTACTAACCACTTCAACAAATAAGGAATGAAGTGCTGAGTGATCCAACAGATGACATGTGTGACAACCATATATTTCTGTAGCCTTGGGCCTGTAAATGACAGGAAATCTCTTGCCTGTGGGCCACATAAAGCCCACAGTATCAGAGTTTGCAGACACCTTCTTTCTGCATCATTATGGCACAGACAAAAGTCAGCAAAGCACATTTCCAAAGGCTGGTTTAGGTTTTCCCTGAAATAATCATAAAATCATAGAATGTTTTGGGTTGAGAAGGACCTTGAAGACCACATAGTTCCAGTCTCCAAATCTCTACTAATGGCCTACTTTGTGACAGCCCACTAACATTTAAGGCTAATTATTAGTCCTTTCTGTATGGAATCATCACATGAAATGCAATCACCAAATAATTATACCAAGGAATAATTTGGCCAACTGGATAAATAATAGATCTTATTGTACTTTATTAATTTAAAACACATAAGCTTACAATATAATTGTCAGCTGCATTTCTGGCTTTACAGCTTTCTGAGGAAGAACAGAAAGGAACCAGTATTTCAGGCTGTAAACCCGTGGAGACAGAGCCTGAGGAGACACTATCAAGAAGCAAAAATACCACAGTCACACACATAGAGGCACAGCAGAGCTGAGGAAGGAACTTTGATCTTTGGTTCAAGCTGGTCCATGGCCAAGAACCTTTAGCTTTTCTAGAGGGGTGGTAAGTATCTCCTCAATTAAAAAAAGAAACATCCTCACAATCCACCTGCATATCGCAGACTTAAAAAAGGCAGAACTCCATGCTCATTGCCCTTGTTTTAATCCACACTCTCTGAAAACCCAACACTTGCACTACTGCAGTTTGTTCATGATGCCATGTATCTTGCCAGCCTGCATTTCACCAGATTAAGGTCCACACCACTTTCTAACACTGAGCCCACACTGAGATTCAAAGTCAGATCTGATCTACAGCAACATCCCCATGTATGTGCAGAAAGCCTGAGAGAGTTGCCCAAAAGGGGTGAAATGCCTTACTTTATCTCAAATGATGTTGGATCCTGGATTGTCTTCTCTGGAAGTCCAGTCAGCACCATTTTATAAAAGACTTGTACCTTGACTAATTATTTCCTAATTTTACTCCTAAATAACCACTCTCTGGAGGAAATATGACATATCTGCTGCTTTCTCCCAAAAGAAAACTTCTCCACGTAGCAGAAAGTTCCTCAGGAAAACCATTGTGCTTTTTCACAATTTCTGCAGAATCTGGAAGAGAATTGCAGAGCTAAAAGAATACGGGGACAGGCCAGAAACATCAGGTACCTCTTCCTGATGCTTTGCTAAGTTTGTTGCTGACTCTTAAACTGAAGCTTTGAATCAGAAAATCAATGAGGACACTGAAATACATGTATAATCTTCATAATCACTGTTAGCAGCCAGTAGCAACAGCTGGATTCTCCAAAACAATGCTTTGCCCTCAGAATCATTAAAAATTTAAATTATTTGCCCAAATTTTAAAGGATTTCTTTTCCAACATATTAAAACAAATTTTGACTCATAGAGAATGGGGAAAGTGCTTGGCTGAGCAGGACCAGGGCAACATATAATCATCTGAAGAACTGTATCAAACCAAACGGAAGGAATGGCCAGAAACACAAAACAAAATTAAACTCCTGAAATTAAACTCTGAACAAACTAAACTTTGCAGCAAATACTCAGAATATTTTGCTGAGTTGTTGCTACTTTCTACTTTTTTGGAGACAGTAAGTCTTTTTCACAGGTCAGATTCAGGCTAAGACTTCTCTTTACCTGAGCTTTTATACACAATCTGAAATGATTAGTTTAAGCATTGCTGAAGATCTTGGAGTAGGTTTGTAAAACCCAGTCATCAGCTGTCTTTAAGGTGAGCTCAAAGTGGGAACACAAAGTCCCAGACTGAATTCACAGATCTGGAATTGTTTTGCTCTTGAATGAAAGGAGGAGAAACCTTTTAGCTGGGGTTTAGCACTGGCCTAACTACATTGTTTCTGAAATCAGTGGGAGCAACATGGACAGCTATAAAAATCTCTAGGAGACCTCAGGAAGACATTCAAGGGATAGCTGTGCAACCTTCTACAGGCAGATATAAGCTTACTCTGCCAAGGTACAAGCTGACTCTTGGACAAAATAACTCAGTGCAGAGTCAGTGTGTGCAGACTCTCAGACGACTCAGCTCAGTTTCAGAAACATAATGAGGAGACCTACAGGGCTTCCACTTTGCTAACAGTACAGTCAGAGCAAGCTTACACTTGTCTGGAAATACTACAGTGACTGCTCCAAGAGAGGATGCAGTCACACCTGAAAACCTATGCAGTTGCACCTGCAAACCTGTAAAACTTTATTCTTTCTCTTCAAAACATATCTATAGTGGCAGAAACATAATTTGGATTTGTCATGGTAAAGGCACTGATGAACTCAGTGAACACTGATGCTAGAAAAACCCATGAATCAGGTTATCAGTCCTGTAAAATGTATGCATTTATGCACCACAAGTGTTCCCAGCAATTCTGATAGAAATTTCAGTGTGCTTGGTCAAACATCCCTGCTTCAGAGCTGAGGAGAAAACAGTCTGTCATAGCATCATGTGTAGCCATTCCCCACCCCCCCCCCCTTTTTCTTTCTCTCTCTTCAATAATTTGACCAGAAGACGATTAAGTATTTTTATCATTAGCTAAAAAAAACCCTAAGACAACAGGAAAAGAACAAAACTGAAAGACCAAGTACACTTAAGGCTGAATTTCACTAAAAAGCAACAAATATCTTGGTTCAAGGAAAAAAAAAGTGCATTAGATATTTAGGGGTAGATAGGCCTAAGCAAGATTAAAAGCAGAGAAAGCTTAGTAGATGACTTATATGTTTTTGTAAAAAATAGTGTGAAAACTAACTCATTTTAACATGTTCTTGGTCTGAACTGGGCTCAGATTCTTTCATCAACAATTCAGTCTGAACCCAACACCTGCATGTAAGCCCTTGGTTAAGGTCAAATACCTATATTACACTGCCCTTCAAGCAATATTGAATCAGTAAAGTATCTTTTCAGCTACAGTTATATTAGATATAGCTATTGACTTCCTTCTTTTTTATTGCACTATAAAACACGCTGTAGTGAAAATAAAGGTTTACTTTGCAACAGAGAATTCACAGACATCTATTACTGCTGACTTTTCAAATCCTTGGATGTGTGTCTTGCTGTCTGTGTTGATTGAGATATTCTGAAAACCAATTAACTGTCCTTCAACCAGCGTCTGACTGGTGTAATTAGTGCAGTGTGTTTCCTGTATTTGGGTAGAGTAGATGCTGAAATATTTGCCTGTGTCCCTTTGTGTATAACCAAACTATTAATAAAAGGTTAGGTTTCATTCTTTCCTGTTTTCAGAAAACAGACAGAAAGCTGCCATCCTCACAGAGGCTCCGGGAGTTGGCTGCCTCCTTTTGATTTTAAAGATAATAGTGTCTCATCTTGATTCATCCTGCTCTAACAACTGAAGATTCAAGTGTTCTTTTGCCAAATACTGAGGTAGCTTTGAGACTGATGTAGCATCAGGAACAAGCAATTATATTCACTTTTATAAGCCTCAGGTGGAAGGTTTGACAAAGGAAATTCTCTAAGACCCTCAAGCAAATAATCAGTAGCAAAAACAGGCTCAGATTTTTAAATTCCTAAAGTGTTCTACAAAAGAAATCATCTAAGACATTTTAAAGTGTTATTTTTCAGACACCTGAAAGATGTCTTAAGTGCAGAAAGATCCTTTTTGCAATCAGTCATCTCATCTCTGGTTCTCCATTCCAATACTTTAATGGAAACTCCCATGAGAATATCTCTGGTCAAATTTTAAAAAACCTTTCCCAGTTAGTAAAACTAGCACTATTACCAAGAGGATATACAAGAAAGGAAAGATGTTCCATATTATTTAGCTTCTGAAAGCATTCAAGCACAGGCAGTTTAGACAAACCTATGTTTTAACCACAGGCATTTTGCTTGCCTGGGTGCTGCAGATCCAGGCAGCATCTCAAACTGCTGTGAAAATAGACCTTTATGGTATTAGTGTTCCTAGACCACAGGTGGTGGTCTACCACCATCTGCCTATCAGGAAGGAGCCTGTAGGCTTTTGTGTCACAAAACACAATATTGATGATTCCTATCAGGGAATGAAGAATCAAATTTGCTGCTCTGCTGAGTCATATCTGCTGAGGTTTTTCCTCAAAGTACAAGGAGCCTCCCAGTACTCCTACTGTCTCCTAGGGTCACTGAGGAGCCAGGAACATCAGTGCAGAGATCCAGCCCTCATTGCAGAAGCCCTCCTAATTACAGTGAAGCAAGCAGCATGGGCAGTGGGAAACCTGAAACAAGCAGGGGCAAGGATAAGACACACAAGCAGAGCAAATAACACAATAACAGCAAATGTCTGCTATTAGTTCCACAGCCAGATCCCAAGCTTATTTAATTTTTATTGCTGTCTTTGAGGATTAGAGGATTTCCAGGGAAATGATTGAAAAGGAAGTGAGGAGGTTAAGATGGAGGAAGGCTTGGAAGAAATTTCATGCTAGAACCACAAACCCAGAGTGTAGCTACCCCTTTATGATATGGCCAAGCTCATCAGCAATCACAGCAATCACCACTGTGGTTTGCAGCAGTCCCAAAAATTACAGTGACACAGTCTGGGCAGGGAGGGAGAAGGTAAGAGTGGGACTTTTGAATTAAGAGCTAAAGGAATGCATGGATCCAAATCTCAACTCTTCATCTCAGCAACTTGTGAATGAATCAGGCAGGTTCACTGATTTCCCTTTCTCTCCTTCAGACTGTCTGAAATCAGACAGGGACTTTTCTGTGTGTGTGTGTGTGTGTGTGTACGCTGGTAAACACAGCAGCTCTTCCAGTATTGCAAAAATGATATAATTTTACCTTGTAATAAGTATGAATTTACATAGTAACCTATCAAAGTTAAACCAGGCAGAGTAAGCCATCCTTCAAACACTATCACTCATCTATTGAAGTGGTTGGGAGCAGACAGGATCCGTGCCCTGGTGAGAGCCAGGTATGAGAGGTACTACTACCTGCTGCCAAGAAATCCCTCCATCCTTACAGTGAGCTGTAGATGCAAAACTTTTTCCTGCTGGATTGTGCTCCAGAGAGGAAATGTTTGTCTGAGAGGGGAATCAACACTGTGAAACTAGACTGCTACTTGTGTTTTGACAAGGTTTTGAGAACCTCATTGCATGGGGAAATTATAGTCTGCTGAAACAAAAACAGTGAGGAGAGAGGAAGAGAAATGCCAAAGATGACACATATTATGATTCTTCTGCAGGTGAGTTTGCCATTTTAGCCTGTCACAATTTGCATCGACATTTGCATTTTAATTGTTCTGTGAAAGACTTTGCATTGGAACAAATCCAGAAGGAGCACACATGAAACATGCATCCACACACAGATACAGGTCTTGGATGGATGCCTAATCTTCTCCAATGGGAAGAGCTTGCTGTAGGCAAAGTCTCAAAAATGAAACCATTTCTCCATTCACCTCAGGTGAGTCAAGAGAAGCCTTGTGGTAGGAACTGCAGACAAGCACTCGTCTGTTCAGGAAACCAAACAACTTATATCTATCAAAGATATCTTAACAGGGATTTAGGGGGCCTTATTCTGGTATCCACCTTTAAAAGTACATAATTACACATTTCCAGTTGAACCATAGGAATGCCGAAAGGCCCCAGTGTAGATCAGCAGCCTCTCCTGCCAAGCACGGTGTTAACAGGACAGTCAGGTCTTGCCACAAACAGTTTACAAGACAGGCAAAGGAAATAATCACCATCTCGTTTTTCTGGCATGAAACTGAGGCCCAAGGCCAAACAGAAGAGCTGACAATTGAAACAAGATTGCTTATTAAAAGGAAATGCCAGGCCAACAACTTAAATCAAGACCTTTTCCTTCACTGAACATGAACTCACTGAATATCACCTCAAACCCATGCTCAATTTCCATTTCTCAGCCAAGAAATCTGCTTTCAATGCAGTTTATGCAGAAGAGTTATCAGAGTTGAGGTTAGAAGTGAAAATCCTGTCTCTTCTCTCTCACCTTCCTCCTAAAGAGCAGGTTCCTCTGCCTCTCTACCAAGAGCCATTCTCCCCACAGGGAGGGCACCAAAGACATGAACTACTGTGATTAAGAGAAGCTTTTGCAAAAGTGCTTTAGTAGATGCAGCGTGGTTGCAGCGTTCAGTCCACAGCTGCGGCACTTGCTATGGGGAGCAGCATCCTGGAGATTAGTTTTGCCTCACAAGCCAGACCATGGTGGCAGTAAGTCAAGCTAGATGCACTCTGCTCAATAGAAATTACATCTAGTCTGAGAATGGGAGGATTGAGACCCAGGGAAGATAATGATTTTTGCCTCAGTGAAACACTGTAGACATGCAGTTTCCTTAGTGGCTATCAATTTAATTGCTGTCAAACAGAAAGGGATGTTTTACAAAGTCAAGAACAGGTGAGAAACTCTGACTTACAGCTTCCTAATTCTCACATTGCAAAACAGTTTAAGGTAGGGGTGGTGTTTTAACAAAGAAAAAAGGAGGGTAACCTAGTTTATATATGTGTCCCTATTCACTAAGACGGTTTTTGCCATAGCAAGAAGTAATTCCTGGAACTTTGCAAGCTTCACTCAGTAATAGAGATTTGTAAAACCTTCTCAATTAGGAGAAATACTCTTAAAAAAGGAAAAAAAAAAAACAACACCTCATTTCAAAAAAAGCAAGTAAGTCCAAGTGATGTGGGTTTGCTTTTTAACTCAGGTTCCTTACTGAATTGGGTGAGAAGTAATCAAACAAATGGTTAAATTTGCGAACTTGGATACAGCCTTCACAAAGAACAGGGTGGGAAGGCCTAGCAGGAAGATAGCTTCATTTGGCTCAGCACTTTTCAGAGCAGTTCATCAGATCATGCCCTCAGCAAAAGAAGTGGGAGGATTTTTTTTTTTTTTTTAATGCCTGTGGGACCTATTTCTGAGTTTGTATTCTTAACATACTTGAAAAACACTTGAGTCTTTAAAATACTGCCCAGACAGAATGAAAAATTCAGAATCAAGTAGCTATGGACAGAGAACTGTACTGCCCCCACTCAAAAGTCTCTTACCTTCCTCTAGAAAGAGAAGGAAAGAAGAGGGAAGGGGGAGAGAAATGCGGGAAAAAGTCAGTTTTTATAACTCAGGGCTGCATTATCAGACAGAAAGGACTGCTGAAATTAAGACACTCAGAATTATCTTGACTCTGCTCCTTTGTGTATCCCTAAATAAGATATCTCTTTCTGGGCTTCTTAATTAGCACCTCCTGATCAGTCACTTGCAGAAAAACTGTGTGCCTACTGCATCTCCCTACCATCCACAGCAGGAGGTAAAGGGTTAAATAATATAGGACACAGTTTCCTTTTTTATATGATAACTGAGAGCTGCAATATAATTGCCTGATTGCTCTATTTCATTAAGGCTCCTTTTCCCTTCTACTTCAAAAGGTTAATGCCACTCATATTTCCTTTTTTTATTGTCTGGCTTCCCATAATGTCATGGGACAAGACAAAATAAGCAGTTGCCTCAACAAACTGTAATTCATCCCAGCAGAACAACGACCGGCCGTAACTCAGTCTATTTTTAAATCCAACAAGTAATGAAAATCACTAAAAATAATACATTTCCTAGAGCCAAGACAATAGGCCGAAAATGTGTAATAATTAGTGCTGGCCCAAGTGCTTCAGGCTTTAAACTCTTTTATGACTGCAAGATCTGTTCTTAGCAATCAGCCCAGTCCATTGGTATCTACTTAACATATTTGTTATTAACAAGCTTTTCTTCTACCATCTATGTTTAACCACAAGCTGAAAGCACCACATGACTGCAAAAAAAAAAAAAAAATTCTGTGCCTTCTTACTTGTTTCTCCTAGTTCAGGACACTCAGAGGTAGCATAAATTAATTCACTGTCTAAAAAGGGAAAGTCTGGCAAAAAAAGACAAGGAAACTGTTTTGACACAGTTTGATACATAGCCATATTTATATGTAGCAAAGAAAGTAGGCTGTGGGTCAAATAATATATAAAAAGCTCCCACCCAGGCCAGCTGCCTCCCCTCAGAGATATGAAGTGGCACACAGACACTGATCTCCACTGCTCTTTTACAGCAGCATCCAGTGATCTTCAGCAAGACCCTCTGTGCTGCATGAATTCAACCATGTGTGTAAGGGGATAACAAATACACAAAAACCATCTTGAATAATCCCTGACAACCTGCCAAAAAATGTCTACTCCTTCAGCAATGCTTTTTCTTAATCTGCATATGCTTTTTCCTTTAGTTATTAGTTCACGCAATGCTCCAATATCTGCCAAATTTTTTTGTACCCACAGTTTTGCATCTTCAGGAATGGTACTTTGAGGATGAATGCATCATTTGGAATCAAACATGCTCTCAAATAAAACAGACACTTTTTTTAGGGCATTTAAGTGACTCTTGGTGCTACTGCAATTGACTTGGTCTTAAAATCATAGAATCACAGAATTGTTTAGGTTGGAAAGCAACTTTTAAGATCAATGAATACAACCTTTAACCCAGCTCTCCCAAGTAATCACTAAACCATGTCCCCAAGTACACATTTTTTAAATCCATCCAGGGGTAGTGACTCAGCCGCTTCCCTGGGCAGCCTGTTCCAATGTTTGAGAATGATTTTGTGAAGAAATTTTTCCTAATTTCCAATCAAAACCTTCCCTGGTGCAACTTGAGACATTTCCTCTTGTCTTGTCACTTATTACTTGGGAGAAGAGACCGACCCCCATCTGGCTACAACCTCCTGGCAGGGAGTTGTAAAGAGCAATAAGGGCTCCTCTGAGCCTCCTTTTCTCCAGGCTAAACAACAGCCATTCCTCATAAGACTTGTGTCTCTGAGTCTTCACTAAGTCTGTTGCTCTTCTCCAGACATATTCCAGCACTTCAAAATATTTCTTGTAGTGAGGGACAAAACTGGACACGGCACTCAAGGTGTGGCCTCACCAGTGTTGAGTATAGGGGGACAGTCACCTCCCTGGTGCTGCTGGCCATGCTATTTCTGATACAAGCCAGGCCTTCGTGGCCACCTGGGCACACTCTGGCTCATGTTCAGCTGGTTGCTCATCAGCACTCACAGGTTCTTTCTGCTGGGATAAAAACACTGATGCTAATATTGAGGCCTGGGGAACACCCCGTGGCTGGCCATCAGCTGGACATGACACCTTTCACCACTCTGGGCTCTTCCATCCAGCCACTGAACAGTGCACCTGCCCAAGCCTTGAGCAGCCAGGTTCTCCAGGACAATGCCATGGGAATCAGTCAAAGGATTTACTAAAGTCCAGGTGGACAGCATCCTTTCCCTCACCCAATAACCAGGTCACCTTGTCATAGAAGGAGAACATTTTGATCAAGCAGGACCTGCCTTCAAGAGCCCCTGCTGGCTGGGCTGATCCCCTGCTTGTGCTTCTCGTGCTGTGTGATGGCACCCTAGCTTCCACAACCTTTGCTGGCACCAAGGCCAGGCTGTCAGGCCTGTAGTTTTCCAGATCTTCCTTCCTGTCCTTCTTGTAAATGGATGCCACCCTGGCAAACTCCAGCCTTCTGGGACCTCCCTGCTTAACCAGGACTGCTGGTAAATGGAGAGCAGCTTGCTGAGCTCCTCCAACAACCTCCTGAACTGTTCCCTCTACACTGTGCAGTATTTCCAGAAGACATAAATTGACTACTAAATTGAAGACCACCACAAGAGCAAGAACCAGAGATTGTGAAACTTCTCCCAACTTCTTAAGGGTTGGATGATGTATAACAGACTCCTACCATGGTATCTGCCTGTTTCTCTGATTTTTATTCATAAACACTCCACCTTTTCAACATCATTGTTAAGCTCAGACAGTAAAACTTCCCCAAACAAACAGGGCCCCCATGCTTTTCTTTAGTGAGCCTGGTTTTGTCCCTTGTCCCCCTCAAATCTAGTTTAATGCAATTTTGACTAGCCCTGCTATCTCCTGTGCAAAAATCCTTAAAAGCAGTTGTACTCCATCTGTTGACAGCAGGCCTGGTGTTATCTAAACCAACTCACAATCAAAAAACTGGAAATTTTGCCAGTGAAATCAGGCTTGGAGCCAAGTATTGATCTGCAGGGTCCTCCTCTTCCCTCCCTCATCATTCCCTGGAACTGGAAGGATAAGAGGTGAACACTATTTGTGCGTCTGATCCTTAGTCCAGTCATCCCAAGGCAATGAAGTCTTTCTTGACTGACCTCAGATTTCTTGCTGCTACTTCCTCACCTACTTAAAAAGAACAGTAATGGTCAATAATTTGAGAGCTGTACCAGGGTAGGACTGTTTCTGCTTCTCTTCAGATCTTTATCCCAGGTTCCAGGGAGGCAGCAGACTTCCTAAGAAGTGGGTTCAGTTTGCATATTGGGCATTCTGTTTCCTTCAGAAGGGAGTCTCCTACAACCATGACCTGTCATTTTTCTTTATGGAATCAGTTTTGATCTGGGGTGTGGGCTAAATCAACCTTGGCAATAAATCCATGCTAGATGAACCATCATCTCTTTTGTTTGGTTCCACAGACCAATTCACGCTAACCTTTGCTTTGTTGAGCAAACAGAATTAATTCTATTCAAACTTCATAGGCTGAGTTAGTTAAGGAGAGAAAGCACTGAAAAGGCTTAAAACCCAGTTCATTAACCTGCTTTGTCACTCTAACCTGGCTATTCTTTATAGCCCAGGATAGATGAGAGTCCTCATCCCAAGCACCTCTGTGCACAAACTGTACAGAAACAGAGGGAGAGATCCCTGCCCCAGAGAGAACATCTCAAGCAGGAATTTCAACTGAATTGAAAAAACCCACACTCTTTCATATTTAAGGGTTACTCTTGCCTGTCAGAATCTGTCTGAAGGCTGGTGACAGGAGCACCTTTATGCATGCAAAACACTTGCTGAGGTGGAGCCTTGTCTGTGCTAGAGCATTAACATCAAGTCCATTTAGAGAATAACTTAGATATGGAAAAATAAGAGGAGGGCAGAAATCAACACCTTTCTCTTTCAGTGTGTCATGCCAACAAAATTCATTTGAGCCCACTGGTTTATGCCTCCTATCACAGAGAGTTCCATCAGTCTTATACGTGGCATGGACACCCCCATTGCTGTGACACCATGGTGGCACTTCACACTGGTCAGCTTTAATCCTCACTCCCCTTGCTCCTCCCCAGTGTAGAAGCAAAACACAAATATTGCTCCCTCAAAATGCAACTGCTAGCATGCTCAGACAGACCAAAACAAGGCCCAAGAGCTCAAAGTCTCTTAACTTCTGGGCTCCCAAGTAGCACAAGGAGCATCTTAATCTTTATGAGAATCTGGGCTTGCACTACTCACCCAAAGTGTTTCCCAAGCAGGTCTGGACATCACCCTTGTCTCTGCTGAGCTCCAGCCAGCCCTCCAGCTACAACCCAGACATATTTTGAGGCTAGCATTTGTACAGAGGTGTCTATGCAGCTTAAGAACAATTTGTATCCAGATTATTACAAAACATCCCCAAAGCTTCATACAAATTAATTAAAGTTTCTTCCTAATCTGAGCTCAAATACAGCTGTTGGGCTTTAATGTCCAATCTTTAGGCACCAGTCGAATTCACAACATGCTGTCACAAAACCCAAGCATTGAGGCTTTGGCTGTGTTTGGACCCCCAACCACTACACTGGAACTTCATCATGTCAATTCTTAGAGACCACTGAGGAAGCCTGTGAGTACAGAGACTGCTGGCTGAGGAAGCCTACAAGTAAGACTGAGACAAGACATTTCCTTCTCCTCACAGCATGTTCTCTGCTACATCCATGTGAGCTGAGAAATGTGAAGAATCAGTTCATACCATCTTCAGCCTCCTGCCCTTGATTTCTTCCCACCTGCCTCCTGCATCCTGTTTTTCCTCAAACCAACTGTGGAAATAAGAGAACAAGCTTAATTCCAAGAGAAGAAACAGATTAGAGAAGACATTCTGGGGTTTCCCTCACTGAAGATATGCAAGAACAACCTGGACACAATCCTGTGCCTTGTGCTCTAGGAAGATCGTGCTTGAGCAGAGAGGTTCAACCAGATGATCCCATCAGTGGTCCTTTCCAACCTTACCCTGTGATTCTGTGATCCTGTAAAACAGCTGCTATTCTGGGGAGTGCAGAAGTACTTTCAGCAGCTTCACTGGTACAATTGAGGGAACAGGTGGCTCAGGGGCTCTGGTAGGGTAAGGATTGCTGTCAGAGGGAAAACAAGTCAGCATGCCCCCAGAATACAGTAAAGAGCCCTGAAGACTTCACTGAATAGTGTGCTAAAGAGAATGCAAGGAGGACAGGGCAAAGTGCTGAGTAGTTGGTCATTACCTTGATTAGCTTGAACAACAGTAAGGTAGGTCCCAGGTAAGAAAGAGTT
This sequence comes from Haemorhous mexicanus, assembly GCF_027477595.1. Taxonomy (NCBI): domain Eukaryota; kingdom Metazoa; phylum Chordata; class Aves; order Passeriformes; family Fringillidae; genus Haemorhous; species Haemorhous mexicanus. The sequence continues at coordinate 147,848,538 of NC_082341.1, forward strand.
AGAGACTGTTACTCACCTGAAGTGAATGAACTGAAACTAATTAAAGAATTCAAGAGAATTCAAGAATTTAAAGAATTCAAGTTAACCCAAAATGAAAATGTTCCTCTCTTCCCAAAATTCACCTACAGAAATTGGACAATTCTTGATCTATCCGTGTAAAAGCTTTCTAGAAACAGAAAGACTCATAATAAATATTGCTTCTATGAATACTGAATTTGTATTTCAACAAGTGTAGTATCAAGCAATTCAATGTCCAGATCCTCTGCTTGAGCCAGACCTTTAGGATTGACTCAGGAGCTTTACTGGTTTATGACTTGCAGGTTGAAATTAAAAATGACAAGACAATAGTCTGTATTTTTCCAGATGTAAGCAGGGCTACTCAAGCACACAGTAAAAGAGCTTCTGCCATTTAGATCAGATTTACAGTCACTGAGACTTCATGCTATGTGTTCTTCCTACAGAAAACCTCATCTAGACAAAAAAGGAATTTTTAAACCAGTGAGTGCCAAGCCAATGATTTCCTCTGTGTGGAGCTGCATAAACAAGACGTATGGAATGATGAGACAGAGTTTGGGTATCTTGAGACTGTCTGAGTACTGCTATTCGATTGTTTTTAACCTTTCAAGCTTTTATGTTTGTCCAATGACAAATAGTTGCCTTTCAATTTTTTTTTTTGTTTTAGATCAAACTGCCAAGTAAACATCTTTTTTGATAGAATACATTTAGAGATGAACATAGATTGTTCTGCTTTTTCTGTATTTGTCTTTGATGATCTGCAGCCTTAAGAAAATAATCCTCTCCACACCTGAATCTCAGACCTGGCTTTTCTCTTGTTTACAGTTTGGTTAAATAGTTAACTGAGCACTGAAAAAGACAAAGAACAAGGTGGAAGGGGAAAATAAGCTGTAATCACAACTCTTCCTTTCTGACATCACATAACTCATCCCATAACCCATAATTCAACAGCAATGAAAAAGAGAAATGATGCAATTTTTAGGAAATCTGTCCAGGAAGCTGGAAAACAAGACCTACTTCCTGTGTGACCTTTGCCAGTTATTTAGGGCCATGTTCAGGCCATGCACCAGAAGGGCCTAAAATTCAGCATCATGAACCTATGGCATCCAAGCAGTCCAAGCCACCTGTTGTGTACCAAGAAAGGGAGGAAGCAGTCACACCACCTGTGTCAGGCAGCTGGACCGCAATGGGGAGCAATGGGGCAGTGCACCCACACTGGGCACTGAGATTTCTCCTGGGGACTCTAGGTGCCACCTGAGGTGTAGCAATGACAATGTGGCACCTTCTTTCCTTCAGCACAAACAAAACACCTTTTCCTATCTCAGTTAGGTATTGTAAAAATTAACGTTCTGGTGGTTTGGTGACTGGGTGCCAGTGACAAAGGTCAGGTAAACACTTGGGCTGTAAGCTGAGGCAGTGTCTTTCATTAGACCAACTGCAAGAGATAAGGACCTGTACAGATAGCAGGCTATAGGACCATAAAGATTCCAGTGCCTTCCATACTCAGCTTGTTTCCATGTTCAGGAGTGAAGTCACAGAGATTGGTAGATGGTGAGGAAGTGGCAAACAAAAGAAAATGTATGCTTTGCCAAATGTTATCCATCTTGTGGCCCCTGCTTCTTGTGAAAACAATCTAAAATCTAAATTTAAACTAAATTTCTCAAGGAAAGGGGGCACCTATCCATCTCACTCCTGCCAGTGAGATGCCAACACCTGTAATGGATGCCTGGAACAGTGCAAAGGCATTCCAGATACTCCAGCCAACACACTGGCTTTATCTGGGGCCCAGCTCAGATGCCTTTACAGAAACACACGTAGTATGAGGAACAAACAAGAGGAACTAGAGATTTGCACATGCCTGGGTGGATTTGATATCACTGGGATCATGTAGACAAGGTAGCATGGCTCCAATGACTGGAGCACTGCAACGAAAAAGTTTTAGGAAAGACAGGTAGGGACACGAGGAGTGCATGTAAGACCTCTATGTCAATGACCAGCTGGAGAGTATGGAACTCTGCCTGGGGAAGGACAAAAAGCCAAACAAGAGCTTGTGGATCAAGTTAAAGGGAGGGCAGGTAGAGGAGATGTCATAGTAGGGGTCTGCTACAAGCCACCCAATCAGGAGGATGGTGTGGATGAAATCCCCTATAGGCAGTTAGGAGCAGCCTCACACCTGCAAACCCTGGTCCTCCTTGGGAATTTCATCCATGGGGATATCTGTTAGAGGCACAGCATGGCAGGGCATGAGCAATCTCCAAGGTTCCTTGAATGTGTCAATGATAACTTCCTTATACAAGTGATTGAGGAGCCAACAAGATGGTGCCATGCTGGACCTTCTGCTCACCAAAGGGGAGCAGCTGATGGGGAATGTAGTGCTCCAGGGCAGTTTTGGCTGCAGTGACCACGAGATGGTGGAATTTGAGGTCCTCAGGACAGTGAGCAAGCAGTGAGCTCACTGCCCTGGACCTCAGGAGAGCAGACTTTGGCCTCTACACAGACATATTCAGTTGAGCTCCTAGGATAGAGCCCTGGTGGGCCCAGGGGCCCAGGAATGCTGGCTGATATTCAAGGATCACCTCCTCCTATCTCATGCATGATACATCCTGACAAGGAAGATATCTGGCAAAATCTCCATGGATCTATGAGGAGCTGCTGAGCAATTTCAGACCAAAAAAGAAGCTTTCAGAAGGCAGAAAGATGACAGGTGACATGGGAGGAATACATGGAAATTGTGCAGGAAGTTAGAGATAAGGTTAGGGAAACCAAGGCCCAGTTAGAACTGAGTCTGGCCTCCACAGAGGCCTCCATGCAAACAAAAAGAAAGCTAGGGATAATGTGGATCTTCTCCAGATGGAAATGGGAGACCTGGCTGTGCTGGACAAAGAGGAGGCTGAGGTTCTCAGTGTTCCAATGCCTCAGTCTTCAAATGCCCTAGCCATGGAAAAGGCAAATGCAGAGACTGGGAGAAAGATCCTAAGCCCACTGTAGGAGAGGATCAGGTTTAAGATTCAGGAATCTGAATCTGTGTAGAAGTCCTTGGGACCTGATAGAGAGTCCTGAGAGATGGTAGATGAAGTTGCCAGCGGAAAAATCTTGTCAGTCAGGTGAAGTTCCCAATGTTTGAAAAAATGGAAATATAAAATCTTTGTCAGCAATATGGACAGTGGAATTGAGTTCACTCTCAGCAGGTTCACTGATGGCACCAAGCTGTGTGGGGCAGTCAACATGCTGGAGGGAAGGGATGCCATCCAAGGTCCATCCAGAGGGACCTTGACAGGCTGCAGGGATGAGCCAGTGCAAGCCTCATGAAGTTTGACAAAACAAAATGCAATGTCCTACACCTGTGTCGTGGCAATCCCAGGCACACCTACTGGCTGGGCAGAGAAGTGATTGAGGGCAACTCTGTGGAGAAAGACTTGAGACTGATGGTTGGTGAAAAACTCACCCTGAATCAGCACTGAGCGTTCACAGCCCCAAAAAGCCAAACAAATCCTGGGCTGCAGCTAAAGGACCATGGGCAGCAGGCTGAGGGAGGTGATTCTCCCCTTCTACTCTGCTCTCAGGAGACATTACCTTGGTGTCCACAGCATAAGAAGGACATGGATCTGTTGGACCAAGTCCAGAGGATGCCACAAAGTTGATGAGGACTGGAGCACGTCCCCTTCAAAGACAGGCTGGGAAAGTTGAGGCTGTTCAACCCAGAGAAGAGAAGGTTTATGTGGAGACCTCATAGCAGCCCTCAGTATCTGAAGGGGGCTTGGAGGGAAACTGGAGAAGGGCTCTTCATCAGGAACTGTAGTGATGGGACAAGGAGTAATGGATACAATCTGAAAGAGGGGAAATTTAGGCTGAATTTAGGGATATGTCCTTTACGGTGAGGGTGGTGAGACACAGGAACAGGTTGCCCAGGGACATTGTGAACGCCCCAACCCTGGCAATGTTCAAAGATAAGATTGAATAAGGCCTTGAGCAAACTGGTCTAGTAGGAGGGGTCCTTGACAATGGAAGGAGCAGTTGGAACTAAATGATCTTTAAGGTCCCTTCCAAACCTTAACATTTTATTGTTCTGCGGTTCTGTGATTCTAATCATCATTTGATCCTTCAAAAATTTATTAAAAACCCCAAGAGAAATTAGCATTGTCACCTTGTACAGTTACAAAGGTCCTCCTTACTTTTAGCTTTCCTGATCAAGTGTTTCTTAACCTCAGCAGCTCTAGAAAAGGCAAAAAGCAACAAGTCTCCTCCATTAGGCCCAAGTCCAGAACTCTCTGGAGAGCTCACCACATGGAGCTGGATCATACTGCTTGTTAGCTGGATCACTTAGTTATTAGCAATTGCTCACACTTTTGTCTTACGCTGCTTTTTAGCTGTGTGCAGCAGCAGTAAAGAGTCCCATTGTGCACTCAGTCAACTCCATGACACATTTAAATGTTATTTTTGGTGATGTAGAGCCAGAGTGATTATCCACATAATATTCAGATTTCTCTAAGACCTTTACCTTATTCTCCAAATAAATGTCAGAAGTGAGCTGCTCAGCGAGCTTTCCTTGCATGGCCACTGAAGACCAGCAGCACGTCTAGGATAAAATTCACCCACTGACTGCAGGGGTTTTTCTTCAGTTTGTCCATTGCGACCCTTTCCCACAAAAGCTGTAACAACCAATTCTGCCTCCTTAAAAATGTAACAGCCGCTGGTGTATCCAGTGGAAACATTAGCCAGGAAAAAGCCCCAGGGAGCATTAACCCATCCTTCCTCAGACCCAGCTGTGCTGGCTGGCACCTGCAAGCTCCCTGTCACACAGGGGGGAGCAGCTGCATTCCCCCATCAGCCACACCATTCCTGGTCCTGACCCTGTGTTGCTGAGCATCTGTCTGCAGGCATTTTACTCCTCATGATTTTTATGTGATAGCCATTTTCTCTTAAGCTCTCATCTGAAATCCTGTGCCTCTCTCAGGGTCAAAATTATGTCAGCATCATGCAGGATTTTGTCTGGCTGGAAAGCCTGAGATGTCCAACATCAATCAAACAGGTGTGCCAGGCACTGTAACAGGAAACAAATCCCTGCCCTGATGAGGAGTCTGTTTGAATGCACAAGATAGGCAAAGGGATAAATACAACAAGGTAAAATCAACGTTTACAGATTCTACAGCAAGGCACCAGCCAAATCAGCAGCAGAGCCTGTTTCCTTTTTAGACTAACACCTGACTCCCTGGACCAGCTAACAACAGTTGACATGGGGAAGCTGCTTTGGATCCCAAATAAGTCTTGTAAGAATGACTTGACAAGCACTACAGAATACTGACAGAAGACATTTTTATGGAAGCATTTGTTTACTTTAATTGAGCAAACAGTTTAATTAGATTTTTCTCACACACCAGATAAACAGCATTTAGCTCTGTCCTGTTCTGTATCTTGTGATTCTTCGATGTGGTTTCCCCAAAGTCATTCCTTAAATTGGAATTATTAAATACAGCAAGCATATTTTTGCTCATAGTAAATGTCAAACTAAAATCAAAAATAAAAATAAAATTATAATGTAATTTTGTGCTGGCTGCAAATTTAACCAGTTGGAATAATCTCAAAGCCCATGAATATGACCATTCTTCTCTTCAGGCAGTCAAGGCAGATGTCTTCATCTGCTTTTTTTGTGAGTATAGAGGCAGAGGAACTTTGACAGTGCTGTACACCATGGCTCCTAAAGCCTACAACCTCTTCCATGGTGAGTCGTGGAGCACAGTGCTGTAGGGCCCTCGGGATACATCACTGATCAAAAAGATCAAATTGTACATAGCAGAACTAAATGAAAGAGATGTAATTCACTTCGAGCGCAGCCTTGGCTCCCTGCACTTCCTCCCTTTGGGCCACATTGAGCCTTAGGGAGAAAGGAATGAGGAAGAAAGTAGAGCAATTGCTGAGAGATAAAAGCATTGAGGCCAAAAATTAGGGAAAGATTCAGACCTAAGGAGATGCCAGGCTTTTCCCTTCATTGAATCAGGCCCTTCAGGATCACTTAGGACAAGTAATCTCTGTTTGCAGTTGCCACTTCACAGCACTGAAAGGGAGCAGGGGACAGTGACTGTTTTCTCTGAGATGCACTCAGCCCTACACGGCAATATCAGATCCTGTGTGTGAGCAGTGAGACTGGGCCAGCAGTGTGTGCAGATGAACAAGAGGAAATCTCCCTCATGGGGCAGCTTGGGCACCCAGTAGTTTAATTTGCCTTCTTTACCTACAGGATTCAAGGAAGAACCAGCAACCCTTCACTAATCACCTCCTTCCCTCATTCACATGGATTGGATGCAGTCTTCTGGCAGTAATGCAAGTTAATCAGCAACTCGCCAATGAACCAGAATCCATGGAAAAGGCTATATTAGTGTCAGATTTTCTGGAAGCTAGCTTTTGATATTTCCTCTCACTCAAAAATTTCATGACAAATTACTTCTTTTACATCAGCCTCATGTTTGGTGGTGTTATCTGGCTGTGCAAGGCAGAGACAGATGTTTTTTTATTATCTTGCCAGTACAAATTGACTCCCAGTCTGGCATTAAGAAAGTTGGGCTGAAGTTTTTAGCCATCAGATCAGTTCTCAGAGACTGGATACGGCAGTAGTATGCAAACAGTGCATGTAAAATCCTTGGAAATAAACCATTTTTATGAATGGTTAAGTTGCAAGATTCAGAGAAGAACTTCTAAGTCCTCTGATACTTATGTTATAATAACACTGTAAGATTATAAATTGCCTGCAATAGTTGTTTGGGGCTGTTTATCACATTTGGGGGGGGCGGCAAAATAGTATCTCAATAAAAAATGTGCACAGTAATCCTGACTTTATTGTTCTCAAATGTTACTGTCATTTTAGCTGCTCCAAGATGGTTTCCAAGATATGTGTTTGCTTTTCATCTTTAGCAAAGGTTATGGAGAGCTAAAATGGGGAACCAAAATGAAGCACAGATGGTCTGAGACATGAGCCCTCTTTTTATGTTTCTTAGAGCTGATACATAATGTGGGCTGAAATTAAAAAGAATACTATTGGAATAACCACCTACTCAATACAAAAGAGACCTGACAATGAATTTGCACACCTGAGGGTTTGTTTGAGATTTGATTTCACAAATATATCAATTGCTATAAGGACCGCACTTCCATCTAAATGCTTTCTCTCAGATATTTGGCCCATCATAAATGCAACCATCATTTCTATTGCAATAAGAGAGGTGGCTCTGATCATTAGAACATTTCACACTTTGTCTGCTGAGTAGGGTTTTTAGACAGTAAAAGTCACACTTTTCTATGCAGCTCTTTCAAATATGTGTTCTTTTATTTTAAACAAATTTATTCTTCCTATCAGCTCCTTGATATTCAGAGACAGTTTAAGGCAGGACACTTCAAGACAGGTCAAAATCTGAACTTTTCCAGTGACATTTAAATCTTAAATATAAAATTATTCACATTTTTCAGATGCTCTCAGCAATTCAACTCACATTCAACTCATTTTTCTCTCAGTGCCTACTATATCATTGCATTATTTAAAATACAAATGGTTCCCCATGTTACAAATCAGTAGCCCAGCAACATACCTTGTTTCACTGATGAAATGAGAAATTTTTGACACCAACACTGACTGACAGCTAGCAGACAGTAATCTATCATGGAAGCAGTAGCAAAAAGAACTCAGCCCAAAATGCACATGTGTGTAGCCATCATCTTGTGTCAGTAAAACGAGTCAGTTTTACTCCATGGGAAAGCACAGACTCCCTACAGTATCCTTTATCCTTCAGGCAGAATTGTCAGCATCTTCCTCTCCGGAGAGTTCCCATCACTACATCATTTAAACACCAGGAACAACATCAATGCTAGGGAGCAATGGACCTACACACAAAATAAGGCATATTGCTTAAAAAAATATGAAATAGTCATCTACCTCAAAGGTTTCAAAATTGTTTATTTCTATGAAATAAAGATCCCTTTCTTTGAAAACAGCCTAATAAAGACTTCAGCTCAATATGAAACTACAGGAAAGAAAAAAAATTATTAACAGAAACATTGACTAAATATTGCAAGCTTGTGGAATAGCATAAAGAGTACTAGAAGACACACAATGCATAATAAACCAATTGCTTAGCCATTCCTGGAACAGCATATGCAGCATTTGTTACAGCACTTCAAAAGAAAACTCTGGAATTGTAGGGATCAAAGGGGGATAACAAAATACAGATTTGATAAAGACAGGGATAGCTTATCTTTAGGAGGGTAAATCAGAGGAGGACATGAGAAAAGTACAAAGTAATGAATAGTCTGCAAAAAGCAGACAAAGAATTTCAGCTTTTTACCAGGGCTACATTTATGCTAGAACAGTTCAGAAAAGTGGTCCAGTATCTGCTGCAGGCCTAAAATGAGCTGCAGCCCTCTACTTCATTGGCTTTTGGCCTGTGAATATGGGTAGATACCCATGCACCTCAGAGATGAAAGACAACTCAAACCAGAACTTATTATTTCATTAATAAGAGCATCCAAATGACAAAAACCAGCACAGAAATAATCTGGGATTATACAGCAGCTTCTGCTCCAAGCTTCAGGACAACCTCTATTTGTGAGGCATCAGGATGAAAATGAAATTCTGCAAGATAATTCTGTGCCCTGTACCAGTGTTAGATATCATATGCAAGCATTGCTCTTTTTTCATTAAAAAAGGCAGACCTGCAAGGTGCAGCCCCACGGCCACTGAGGTGTGTGTGGCTCCCCTCCTTGCTCAAGAGCATCCTTCCTCAGAGCTGGGTATTCCACCAGACAGGTGAGCATGTGTTCCCCTTGCCAGGAACTGATTTTGTGGTTCAGAAAACCCCATTGCCTGTCAGTGGGGGAAAGCCTCCTCCAGTTTCCCATTTTATTGGACAGAAAGCAGAGGTTCCTAAGAAGCCAATGCAGAGCAAAAACCCAAATCCAGAGCTTTGAATTTTTCCCTGGAGGTGGTTCTTTTAACTCCAGAGGCATCTAAAGGAGATTTACCTGGGAAGCTGGATGTTACAACAGTGGTGAGAATCCACTCAATCTCTGTACACTACAACCACGCTCGGGGTAAATATTTATTTAATAACTTTCTTAAAACCTTCGTAACAAGTTCTAGTTACCTTTGTACCTGAAATTGAGAATTTCAATCTGTAATTTGATAACAACTTTAAAAGCAGTACAATAAAGCTTTTACTTCAAAAAAGAAGTCTGGGCAATGATTAACAGGATTAATCCCACCAACGTAAAACTAAACAGCAGCATACTATAAAGCCCTGTAGATGAACCCTCTTGAACAAAAATAAATAAACTGAAAATAAACTTCCATTATTTAATTCTTCCCTTTTTTACAAATGTATAATACAGAAGTAACTCAAATCAAGCCTGCAGAATTATTCAGGAGTTGAACAACCAGAGATCAAACCACAGACCACGACAATGTATGCAGAATTAAAACCAGAACTAACATAATGGCAAAGTCACAAAAACAAAAGTGGACAAGTGATGGATAAATCTTTGGCATATATCTTAAGAGAGCAAATACTAATGGAGCAGAGGAATACTACTTACAGAACTGCAGACTTCTGTCTCTCCACAAAAGATTTTATGGATTCATATGTGTTTAACGGATTTCCCCCATAATGTGTATATTCATTTATTCTTTCTCTATTAAAATCTCCAATAAACAATATCTCCTGAGCTGATGAGAACAACCTGAAAAAAGCATATTGTCACAGATGACAGTGAGACAGAATTGATCTAGACAGATTTATTCCCAGGTATAGCAAGAAATTCACAATTACTGCAAAAAGAAAGGAGAGAAAAATTACTTTTGCTTGGGGCATTTAATGGCTGCTGCACTATCCCTTGCCTTTTAATCACTTGCTGCGGTGAAGCAACAATCAATACAGTGTAAAAGAGATCACAAGAGGAGCTGAGCCAGGTCTCACTAAAATCAGTGGTTGGAAAAAAAGCTTCCCCAGGGGAAGTTCTCTGAGAGCCAGAGTACAGGACCTGAAGCCCAAGAGCTGAGACCAAGGTGACTTTGAGCCCCAGTTGTACTCTCCACTTAAGACTGCTTCAGACGACCGAGACTGATCCTAAGGGAATGCATCCCAGTCAGGACAACATCCCCAGGCCACCGCAGTAGCAGGATGCTGCAAGCCCTGCTTCAGCCTTGCTCCTTGCATCACTTCCCTGATAGTTCTCCCTGCACCAGGCCCCATAGAGAGTGCTCAGAGGACAGCAGTGGGCATGGTTCCATGGTGCTTCCACAGAAGGGAAGAAAAGTGACAGAACAGCAGAGGTAGAGCAGACACAGAAGGCTTCACATTCTCCTGAGAGAGTAAGAGTTATAGGATGGAAGAGAGCTGATCCAGGACCACAGCATTACTCCAGAGGACCTTCAGTCGTTATTTCTTTCCCATGGGATCTCTGTATAACTCTGTATAGTCACAATCATTTTGTACCTGTGCCTCATTTCTAGAGAAATCATATTACTACATCACAGATTTCAGAGTGGAGGCATGGGAGAGGGGATGACCACTCACAGTCCCAAACTGTGAGCTCCTAGGATTGTAATATGAAAAGAGTCTCAGGTTCCATGAAAATTGCAGGTCAGACATATTTGAAATTTTGTCTTTATTATTTTATTGCAAATAAAATGTTTTTTTGAAAAATAAGGGTCTTTTTCCTACAATTGTGTCACTAGACAAAACTAAAGTATGTACTCTGGCTTCTCTCCAGGGCTGATTACAAACCTGGATTTGCAATATAATTAAAAAATGAAATAATTACAAGGCTTAGACATGAAGAAAGGATTTTTAATGTTCCACACCCAGCTTTTGCTCCTGATCCGTCAGTGACCTCAGGCAACAAAGCAAAACCTGCTTAAACTCCATAGAGGCTTCACATCTGGAGGCATCAAGTCAGTAGGAGTGTTCTTGTAAAGTCAGACTAAAGGTCCATTTAATCCAATGTTGTTCTCGCAAGCATGGTTGGACACCCAGGTGAAAGATGTTAGAAACCAGCAAGAATGTAAATTACATTTTGTTCTATACAGCTCAGTCTCTGCCTACCTATGGTTCATGAACTTGCTCAGCAATGGAAATATCTTGGCATGTAATAACCCACCATGCGTCTTTCTTTCATAAATGTAGCTAATGATTTTTAAGCCTATGTAAACATTTGGCTCCCACAACCTCTTCTACTATTAGGCTTTTTAGGTCCTGCTAAAACAGAAACCAATTCGTATTTTGATTACCCCCATTGTCCACTCTGCATATTTTCCCATTCTAGTCTATGGTTTTATTGATTGGAATGCCAAAATGCATTTTGTCCTTATGAAGCTGCCTACACCACACAGAATGTTTTACTCTCTATTCCACTCCTAAATATTTATAATATACATCTTTGGTTTCTAGTCAACATTAAGTTGATTTTTTCATAGAGTTCTCTGAGTTTTTTTCTCACAAGTTCTTTGTTATAATCCCAAGATTTCATTCCTGATGAGCAGTGTCTACTCCACAGCCTGCTCTTAGTAAGTTTTTCTCCATATGTGTTACTTCATATTTGTTCCTTCTTGTTCAGTACCATGGGAGCTTTCCTAAATTCTTTTTAAGGAGTTTTCATTTTACAACATTAAATAGCTTGGTATCATGAGCAAACTTTGTCATCTTACTATTTACATCCTTTCCTCAACCAGCTATGAAGATACTGAACTGTGCACGCTGACTGAGAATGTCTATGGGACACCAGTAAGGCTTTCCAACATTGACAAAACTGACAGCTTAATCCTTCCCTTTTTTCTTGTGCCTTTTAACCACTCTTTCATCTATGCAAGAACCTTTCCTTTTATCCTTTTGCAGGTCAGTTTCTTTAAAAGTCTTTGTTGAGAAACCTTGTCAAGGGCCTTCTAGAAACCCAAGTATTGTCTGGATCTCCCTTGCCTATGTGGTTATTGACTTCCTCAAAGCATAGATTTATGATGCACAACTCTATAAATGCCACAGGGAGTCTTCCTCAATATATCATATTTACCCACATGCCTGCTAATGTTACACTTTATTATAGTTTCTATCATCTTACCAAGTGTGGATGTTTGCTTTAATGGCCTGTAGTTTCCTGGATTTTCTCTTACTCTTCCACTTTCCATTCCACTGACACCACAATAATTTTATGCCCAAGGTTCAGCTAATAACCAGTCACAAGATGTCAGACAGAGTCACAGAATCACAGAGTATCTCTGGTTGGAAGGAATCCATAAGATCACCAAGTTCAACTCCCTGATCTTTGTAGTTCGTAGAGCAGAGCAGATATATCTGGCCCACTTATTTCAGGTACCAAATTTAATCTTAGCTCAGAAAAATCTTTAAAACCTCAAAATTCTATTGAGACTAAGGAATACCTAATGAATAAAGTTATTCCTCACATTCAACTCATTTTATTTCATTTGTCTCAGTAAGACAAAGACCAAGCCATTTTATGAGGAAAAGCAAAACATCATGGGAAGGAAACATCTTATTTTGAGGAGCAAAATTGGCATTGATTAATGCGAATCCAGTTTTTAATGTGCTGAGCTCAAGCAAGAGACTGCAAGCCAGAGCAGCCAGAGCCTGGCAAGCTCCTCTTGCTGTCATGGGGTCAATGACACTGAGAGAAGGTGCAGGTGTTGTAGGGAGGGTAATAATTTCTTAAAAGGACTACAGGACTCTTTTCCAGAAACCATCTTTCAGGTGGCCTGAGCACTGAAAAAATTAGTCTTTCCTGGATTTGTTGCTCAAAGAAAGATTTGGTGCCAGTCCTAATAGTGCATAAACTGCACAGTATGACCAGGGAAATGTTGTCATTGTATTGCATGAACTGCACTTCCTAGAAATGTAAGAGCACCTGCAGGAGTGTAAAGTCTGGCAGGTTTGGGATAAGCAGGAGAAAGAAGCACCTATGTGATGACCTTCATTCCCTGTGATTGTCCCTGGATTTGAAAGGGATGACAGTGCTCTATCTACACCGTAAAGGCAGAAAAGACATTTCACTCCACTTCTGCTCTGAGGTGATTTGAATGTGCTGTTCACTGTGCTATTGCTGTTTGCTTTTACTAAAATGCCACTGATGGATACCCAGGGAAAGAAGCAGTTACAGTAACAGCTTTGCCTTCCAGCAGCGTTTCAGCATCATTTATAAACCATCAAAGCTCCACAAACCAGCTATTTTTACACTTGATTTTCAGTCTTTCCATGCACTGCAAGAACAGAATAGTTACTGCAAGTCTACAAGTGGAGACCAGTAAAGCCAATGGATCAACAGAAAGTAAAATATTTTTTCATAACAATGTCTCTTTTGGGTTTCTTCGCAATGAAGTACAAGTCTGCAAATTGTCAGGAAAGTTCTTCTCTTCAGAAAAAAATGGCATGGGGAGTTTTTTCCAAATGTGATTCACAGAACAATTGAGAATTATGAAAACTATTTTCTAAATGGATCTGCTTACAAATACTGATGAGAAGAAAACTACAAATCCAATGCCAGCTCACTCTATTGAAAATTAGACTGGGAGTGTATGTCTGCAAGGCTGTTTCCTAGTGTGTTTAATGCATTTTGCTGCTTTCTGCTAAGACAGATAGCATACTAAACAGATCTGAGGCGTTCTTCACTGCAGCTCTGGAGCATTCTTTTTAATGGAGGGTATAATCTCATTACAAGCTCTGGTAATCATCTAGATTACAATCTTAATTACCAAAGTAGGTAAAATAGATAAAACATATTTCATCTGTCCCCTCCACCTCCTTTTTTTTTTTTTTTTTTAAGGTTCAGCAAATGAAGAGTGGAATTTTTTTCTCTCTCTCATGAGCTTTTAAGCACCAGCAAAGTTTCTTTGTCTTTGTTATCCTCCACACAGACCCTCCATGAGTTTACATTTCAAATTTCAAATTTATGATTTTAAAGCCAGGTTCCTGTGACAATCTTCCATCAGGCACTGAGAGGTCTCAGCATCTCACAGGAGGTGTTCAACATCTTGTAGGATTCCTTTTTCATTACACTGAGACCTGGAGCACACCTCTTGGTGGTTCAAAAGGTACAATCTTCTGAATAGAAATCTCATTAACTCCACCATCCCCCTAAGCCTGTAGTAACCTACACCATAGGCTATCTACATTTGCAAATCGCTGTATAAACACCCCTCAATCAGCCTCAAATCACTCTGGGAAGGAACATGATGTCTTCTTGCTAAACTTAGTTTATGTATGAGTAAATGAAGGCAGTGAGATGAGAAATGAGAAAGCCTTGATGTGGACAAGGAAATCTTGGTGTCCTGGCATTTTGATATTGCCATAACCCTGGTGATGTCCTTGAGAGGTCATGCATTTAAACAAGCATCCCAGGTCTTTGTGTCACCACAGCTGAGCTTCCAGCTGTGAGCAGATCTGAAGCTGTGCCACATCAGCATTGAAATGAAGTGTTCACTCAGAAAGAGGAGCTGCTGAGAAAATACAGGTTCCCCAGCCTATCAAACAGCAGGAGGAGAGGGTCTCTCTCCAGCCAAGCACTGCAGTTCTGCACAGTTTCTTCAAGACAGCACTTCCCAAGCAGCTCAAATCCCAGAGCAAATGGTGCCACTGATGATCAGCATTAGAATCTGATTTCCAAAATAAGCTCTTGGGAGACATTTCATATCTTTGTGACAGAGCTGCCCACTGCTGAGTTACTCCATCAGAAGAAAGACCGTCTGACAAGTTTTCTAAATCCTATCATCAAACTGCTAAAAAATGTACTTCAAATAGCATTAGCCCAGACCATGATTTGCAGAGTATCTGGAAAGCAGTTGCCTCTTACAGTCACATGGATGGAAATTGACCCCTTGAAGCATTCTGGCTGAAGAGGTGCTCAGACAGAGACATCTTGGGATGACATTTATTCTAGAGAATAAAGAACACTCAAGTCAGCCACAATGAGTCCTCGACTTCTTTATTTCCCCTTGAGAAAATGGCTTAGCTCTGTTTTCATACATAAGATTCAGCCATGGCCAGTGAAAAGAAACAGACCTGGGCAAAGACCCTCTTTGTTGGGTACCATTCCTTAGAAGAACTGAGCTTCCAAAGCATCCTGTCCAGGGAAAAGGAAGTGTAGGGTAACCCATCTCTCCATTACAAGAGTCATGAAAAAATTGTGTTCCTTCTCCACTTCACATTTATGATAAAACACAAGTGGCTCAGCTCCATTCTCAGACTAACCTAATGTGTGAACAATACTTACTTTCTGTCCGTAACCACCTCATGCAGAAATGTCTTTGGCCCTGATGTTCTACTCCAGAATCTCATACAAAATCTGAGCTTTTCATATTCACATTGTGTTCCTTCTGGATTCATGGGTGCACTAGCTGAAATGATGGTGTCAGCATAGTTAAGAGATCAGAGCAAACTTGATACACTTAAATACTGCTCACCAAAAATTACATGATATATGAGATCCATTTACAGCTTTTTCACTTGTTTCTTCTTGCTGCAGCTAAAGCTGGGATTTGCACATGTAAATGACAAGCTATTCTGCTGGGAGGGTGTACGTGGTGTACCTTTAGAATTATGTTTTAAAATTAAAAGGAAAGAAAAACAGTGAAATGCCTTTCAGCAGACAGGAATAATATCTCCCTTTGTAATTAAAATTTAAACAAAAGTGGTTCTAAAATGTATTTATTAAAGGGAACTCAATACTTTTCATTGGTTCAAACATCAGCATAGAAAAGTATTTAAAGTCTTAATAATGAATTGTATCTCACAATTAAAGCTTGCATCACGTCATCACAAGTTTGACAATACTCCTGCACAACTTCAAAAGCAGATATTGTGGGTATATTTGAAGGGGAAAGAGTTACAGAGCCAGACATTTAGATGATTCTCACTTTTCTTTTAAGCTACTACATGTGTAAGTCACTGTCTCTGTGAGACATTTATTGTTGATACTCTCTCATTTAGCAACAAGACAGAAAAGTTTGTATATTTTACAAGTATGGACTTAAACCTTTTTTTTTTTTTTTTTTTTTTTTTTTTCCCCAGACTAAGGAAAAACCAAATTTCAGAAAATTATTTCTATTTGTGATTTTTCTTTTTCACTCTGTGCTGGTTAGCCTGTCCTTTATGCAGCATGTAAAGGTCACAAGAAGGTACAGGCTTTGCAGTGCTGCAGGCTCTACGAGCATGGTGTGAGTGAGAGCTCTGTTGCTCCAAAGGGCTTCCAGGGCTGAGGAGCCTGTGCAGATCTGCTCTACCATCTGCCACTTTTCTTCTTGCAGATAACTATTTACCATGTGACTTCTTATTCTCAGAGACCTGACATAGCTGAAATCCCCAAGGATTTCTGAAAACTTCCCACAGGGAGGTCGGTATCTTACTTTTGAGTCCTACAACCAAGACTGGAAATCATGCCTTAAGGTGAGCTATTGCTATCCACATCTGTATAGTGAGTAGCTCCTAATGGTCCATTTCACCCTTAAATATATATTACTAGAGTTCACGTTCAGTCTAAGGCCCAACTGTGCCTGTAAGTGACAGTCCCACAAACAGGGAACTAAATTGTCTCACTCCAGCAAGAACTGCAGAATTCCAGGTGCAGATTTTCAGGAGACTACACTGTGCTCTGGTGCCAGGAAACCTGTATTCCCCACTTAGGAATCACATAGAATGGTTGCAGATCTGCCTTGCTCCTTTGTCTGTAGCACTGACATGAGGTTTCTCCTCACAGTGCACCCACAGGGTGGCTTGGGCTGCAATT
Source organism: Haemorhous mexicanus (assembly GCF_027477595.1). NCBI lineage: Eukaryota > Metazoa > Chordata > Aves > Passeriformes > Fringillidae > Haemorhous > Haemorhous mexicanus. The sequence continues at coordinate 147,865,320 of NC_082341.1, forward strand.
CTGCATTCAGGCTGGGTGGAAGCTGAACACAATGCACTGCTGTGGATTCAAAGAATATGCAAAGCTGAAACAGCTCTGTGAGGTGACTCACTGAACTTCACAAGCTTTACAAAAAGACTGGGGCATGAATAGATGCTTATAATGGAGACTCTGCCACCTATACACTAAGAAAAAAAAACATTTTTGCCCTTTTAAATAATTAAGAGTCACCAGTCACTTAGCTTATCTACATTATCCCTAGGGAAGGTTTAGGAGCAAGCTGGAATACATTTGTTGTGCATAACATAAAAACCTGCACATGCACCTCATTGCAAATGTGTATATATATATATATATATATACACATATATATATATATATATATACACACATATATATATACATATATATATATATATATATATATGTGTGTGTGTGTGTGTGTGTGGATGCACCTGTGAATGAAAGGGGGATAAAAATTCAGCAAGAAATCTGCTTCATTTCTCATTCTGACATGATCCTCCTGAATTCAGATGCAATGCAAACAGGACTTACTGGGAAGCAGTCTCTAATAAAATGCTTGGATTAGTCTGTCAGTCAGAAGCTGCAAATCTCAGTCAGCACTAAAGATCAGTTCCTGCCAAAGGGGTTTTTTTCATACAGTAAATTCCAAAGAGATACAGCAGTCCTAAATAGATCTATTGCTTTCTAAGAATATAGTGCAGTGTGCCTGCTAGGCAACTTGCCTAGAAATTCTTTTCCAATGAAGTACTGGAAGAGACAATTTCATTTGCTCTGATCTCTGTTCCTTGAGTGGCCACAGCTCCAGTGCACTGCTTCAGTTTCCCATATGAAGGCATTGTGTATCTAGAAATCACTTCATCTGAAGGAGGCATAGAGTCCAATGGCTGAACTCTGCCATCCATAATCCACCATAAACCACTGAAAGTAGTCTTGTAAAGACCAAATTTCACCACTATTTGTGATTTAATTCCAAACCCACAGGTATCGGGTATCAGTGGGAAACACTAACAGCAATACATTTTTCTGGGGACTGGTCTGCAATGGGGAGAGAAGAGACTAGAGACCATCGTGTGCTTTTCTGCAGAGAAAGTCAGGAAGGAGAGCACAAACATCTAGATATGTTTGAGATAACTCCCCAAGGTTTTTTGCCAAACCACAAGGGCCAAGAGCAGAAACAAAATTTTCTTAGCATGGCACCATGCAGTAGCACCAGTCAGCACTGCATGTGAGACACTCTGTGAGACCTCCTGTGGATTGGCTTGGGACCAGTCTCAGGTCTGGACACCCATTTTACAGAACCCCAGACACAGATGTTTCTGCACATCAGGAAAAGCAGAGGTTGCTCATCACGCATGTCAGGAAGTTCAGTCCTATCATGCCTTGCCATGTTTCTCCCCAGCTTCACCAAGACCCAAGGACTCACAGTATTCATCAGTCCCCTTCTTTATAGTAGTAGGCTACAAGACCCTGGTGATATCTGAAACCATGCAAATTCAATGGTTAAATCCAGAAACAGCTATTATGACAATTATAGATTTTCAAAGCAAAGCAGCCAACAGAATTACCACACACTGGATGCTCCTAGAGGGAGAAGTCACTCTCTGGAAAAGCACTGATTTCTCCTAGGTGAGGCTGTCAGACACATGCACAGTGCTTAGAGAAAAATAAATCACAAGAAAGTGCTACTGTCAGTACCTCAGTCCTACACTGCTGCCAAGACAGCTTCCCACCAGGATTGCAGACTCACCTAAAAAGACTGAGAAACAAAAAACAGAACTAAGAGTCTAACTCAGGTTTTAGCAGCATTCACACCACCCCTTTCACAAGTTTTCTCCTTTCCATTTCCTGCTAATGGGATACACCCAAGACAATAGTTCCTAGTTTCTTAAGTGGAAAATCTCAAGAAAGATGAAAGCATAGACTGCAAAACCAATTCCAACAGCCCAAAGTGTCTGAGAAAAGCTCCCTGGAATGCCTGCTTCGGAATTCCCCTTCCACTCCTGGGTGGCATGATGCCAAGTAGTGCTGGAAGTTACAGCTTCACATCAGCCATGAGAAGGGGTTTCAGATCACACTCAAACAGATATTTTTGCCCACAGGCAAACAGGTAAAAAGTAGAGCTGCTTCTCAGTCTCTTAATTTATTCCAGGGAATTGCCCGGGTACTTTTTTTTTTATCCTGAGCTACAGCTAGGACAGATATGACTCTTTGCCATGACCTTTTTCCTCCAAATAAAATTTGTGTAGTGGTGATGACTAATGGGAGGGAAGAATTGTAATTCCACTGTGGTAGTTCATAAGAATAAGACATACCAGGTGACAAGTGACAATAATTCATGCAGAACATCTCGGCTGGATACCACCCAGCTTACACTTTTCTGATTCCAGTGCTAGAACCATCTTCATTTTATGCATTACCCTGACTTAGTGGAATGTCCAGCCAAATCACAGTAATGTGATTCTGGGGAATTATTCAATGCTGTTTAAAGTTCAAAACTCAGTGCCAGAAAGTAACGCCCCATAATATGTTAAACACACCACAAGCAATGTAAAAATACCGCTCTGACTTCAAGGAGGACTGAGCCCCACAGACTTCTGAGGATAAAAAACCACAGTCATCAATTGCAAGAATCAGTCTACAATAGCAAGCAAAGGTCCTTACATGTCCCCCACTGCAGATGTTAGCAGTGCTCAGCTGGCAGGAGGCTCATGGCAGTGGTACATCTCCAGGGGAATGGACTTGTAGTGAAGACTCTGATTAAAATGGCAGGCTAAGGGTTTGGGTTTTTGTGTTGCCAGTCATCAGCTACCATTTCATGAGATGCTGATCTTTTTATATGCAGCCCACAGCCATGCCAGCTCCTAGTGTTATATCTTACCTGGAGGAGAACATCAGGACAAAAAAATCAGCTTGCTCCTCATTACTGTTTCCTTTTGTTAGTGGCTTGGTTTGGGTTTTTTCAATGCTCAGAAAATTCCTCACAAGTTTGCAGGAATTCAAGATGCATGAGCCAGGCAGGATCAGATGGCTGCTCAGTTCATGAGGAGATGGTGAGAAAGCAGTGCTACAAAGAGGAGAAATGGGCTTGTGGTCAAAGTGCTGGCCCAAGAATACAGACATCTGGATCCAGCTCCTAGCCAGTGACTTCAGGCAAGTCCTGGGGGATAAGCTGACCTGTAAAAATTCATACCCACACTTGATCTGCCCATGTCCTGGACTCTTCCTGCACCTCTTAGCTGGGCTTGTTCACTCAGCTGACACATGATGCCCATTCAGTCACTCTGCCTTTGAAATGAAGCTGCCACATGTCCGTGCATGCAGCATCTGTGTACACCCAGGTTAGTCATAACCTCCATCTCCATGTCCTTCCAATGTCTCCACACAGTCCAATTCCTCTTCCTTTCTCTACTTTGTAGTAAGATAGAAAGCTGGGAAGATGGACAGTTTTTCTGCACTTCTCTGTCCCTTTTTGGGCCTAACATTAGAGCACATGGTATCCCTAAGATGGAATCCTATTCACTTGTGAGACTCTGCCATCAGCAGCCCATCTGGTTAACTTTCCAAATCAGGGTGGGAGTTTTTTTCATTAGACCAGCAGCTGAGTCTAGCCTGCAGTCTCTCTAGCCATTTTAACTCTGTAACCTTTCATAGCAGCTTGTTCCATTGCCTAATTGTTTGAGTAGCTGAAACACATCTCTCACATATGTAGCTGGAATTTTCCTTTCTGCAGCTTAAATCAGTTTCTGCACTTCTTTTCTCTCTAGCTAATGAGAATAACTGGCCCCTGTTCCCTTTATCACATCATTTCATGTATTTGTAGACAGCTATTTTGCCTTCCTTTAGTCTTTGTAGACTGAACATGCCTGTCAGCTGCTTCTCATAAGTCTGATTTTTAAATCTTTTATAATTTTTGTTATTGTCCTTTGAGGTTTCTTCAATTTGTTAGTGTCTTTTCCTAAAGAGCAGTGTCCAAAGCTGAATTCACTATGCCAGCTGAGACTTTCACCAGTGCCAAGGGGAGCAGAAAAGTGACTCTGCTTGTTTTAAACGTGAAGTGCTCCTTCTTTATACAGTCCAGAATATTTCATTGTAAATATGAGAACATATAGATGTGGAACAGCTAACAGAAAAGAAATGTCTATGAGACTTCAAAAGGTGTTAAAACCAAAAAGGAGGATTGTTTGGGTGTGCCTGAGAGAAGGGAGGGGGCTAAGAATAATGGGGTGAAATGAAATGGTAGGCTAGATATCAGGAAAAATATCATAACTGTTCAAACTGTGGAAAACTCTCTCCCTGGAGAAGTGGTGCAGACTCCATAAGCTGAGTCACTGAGAACTAGACTAGACAAAGCAATGCAAACTATACAGCAAGATGACTTAATAAATTATTGGGATAGGGGCTAGATGGACTGATAAACTTGGCATTTCTAAATTTCTTCTTCTACAGCACTCTCAAATAATAGAAGTAACCTTTTCTTATGTTAATATTCACTTTCTGTCCCCAGTAACACCTTCATGTGCTCTCTATCTGACACATAAGTGTCAGCAAAGCTAATTTAGAAAGGCTTTGAGAATTTCTGGAAAAGTTTGAGGGACTTTAACATTTTTCCTGTCTCTGTATCCATGGGCCCTATATACTTGCCAGGTTCCAGTCACAGGCAACTAAGCACTAACAGATCTCACATGGTGTAAATGGAGAAAGCCAACACATCCAGCAGAGAATGTTATCCATGCCTAAACTGACAAAACTCTACCACCACCATTAACACCATGACCTGCCAATGCAAGGACTCACAGTGGTGCAGAAACACCAGTGGCTGGTAGCCAGTGGCAGTAATCAGGGCAAATCCCCAGTCTAGACAAAGCTTTAGTTATCATGAGCAAAACTCTCCAATCTCTGGTTCTAGTTTTCCTTTCAGTAACACAATTTTAATAATGGTGGAACTCCACAAACTTCAACAGAATTTCTCCTGACTCACATTCCCCACAGACAAGCAGAATTTCCCTTTGCTGAGAAGGACAAACTTAAGTGATATTTCTTTAATTATCTGATGATCAGAGAACAATGTAAAGTCAAACAAATTCTAAATATGACCTTTGCTGGTTTGTCTCCGGAGATCACAAATATAATGTCCAGTAACTTGGAGAAAACCAATTGGAAGGTTGTGTGTGCACCACTGGATGTTCAGTATCCCTTTTTTCCTGGTGTCAGAGATGCTTACCTCTAGTCTTGTTAGCTAGATTAGACAGTTTCAGGCTCAGATATTTTACCAAACTCAGAATAAAGGCTAGAATAAATGTAAATTTCGGGTGAAGAAATGCAAATTGAAAGGGAGAGAGTTATTGATGTATACTACATCTTAGAAGACAACAGCTACGTACAGCTGTTCTTCACGGCCAAACAGCCAGATCAGTCCTAGTAGAAGTCTAGGACATACATTGACTTATTAAAAAAAAATTATATTAATTTTGAATATTGCTGTATCCAATTGGCTGATGCCATAGTAACTTTCAGACCATGTATTTTACAACAGGGTGGTCCAATTTTGAAAGTCAGAACTTTTATAAAAGAATAGTCCCTGCCCCATAGAGACTACAGTCTAGAACGGGCAGACTAGTAAAAGGAAAACAAAGAATTATGTTATACATTAAGATGAGTAGCATTATTGTAACATGGGGAATGATTTCCACCATCAAATGCTATGAAAGGCGAATCTTAGGGATGTGAACAAAGCATGACCTTGAAGAGCTCAGAAAAGCCAGCCTGAGGTTAAATGACAAATTATCACATAGAGAAGAGAGATCTGCTGTGCTTAGTTGTGTTAGTTGGTAAGTGCTGGAACCAGTGGTTTAAAATGCCAAGTGGCTATTACATTACTGAGATTATAGTTATTTAGTTGGGGCTGTTGCATAACAGGCTAGATACCTAAATTCAGAGAAACTCTCGTCTGGCAGGAAATTGTCTTCTTGCAAGAGCTGACCAGCTCAGTAGCAGGAGCCCTGAATGCATTTGCTGATCTAGTGCCAGCAGTCACTGCCAAAGCTCTCTAGGAAGGAGATGCCTCTCCTTCCCCCTTCTCTGTCATAGCACTTGGCATCATTACTGGCAGGGTGCAGAGACATGCCAATGAGAGGAAAGCCAGGCAAGAGAGAAATGTAGGTTTTTGTAAGGACCAAAGAAGCATTTCCTCATCATTTGCTGAGCCACCACAGCACCAAACCACCTGAGTCAGAGAGAGGACTCCTTGGCTCATGGCTGGGTGTCCTGAAACTTCTGCATAAGTGGATCCTCACTAATATTGGCGTAGACTTGGAGCATTCAGAGTCTTCCAGCCTTGTAAAGAACCAGCCAAAATAGAAGTCAAAAAATGGTTTTAAGGGTTGCTTTATTTTTCTGTGTTTGTGTCCTATACAATGTGTCACTCTGTCAGTATCTTTTTGGGAGTCAAATCTACCTTAACATTCTGGAATATATTAAACAGCCAGGATAAAAGTGCAGCATTTTGTTCCTTAGTTTTAATATTCATAATGACACTTTTCAAAGTGTGAAGCATCTCATTTGTCTTTACTCTTTGTAGCCTACATGTAGTGTTTTCCTTTTCACTACAACATCCACCTATGGAATGAAACATTCCTCAGAAACCTGAACAGCCCAAGTCTAGCAATAAAGCAGTAACACATACCTTGTTTATTCAGAGGTCTGCACAGATTCAGAATGAATCTCCTTCTGAATTCAATGAAGGAGCTACCTTCAGACTTTGGTCTTTTTTACTCAGTGGTTGTAGTTTAACATAGAGCTCAAAACTGTTTTGAACTTGAACAGCTCTGACTTGAATGAAACAAAAAATCAGCATTGTCTCCATTTGCAGAAGTTTGAACTTGATGACCCCAGGTGTCATTTATTTTTAGTCTAAAAGACTCTGCTCTCACTCTTAGTTAGGTAAAATTCTGGGAGATGATGTCTGAACTGCTGAGTTCTGCATGTCATAATGATCTTTTACCACCAGGTATGCAGAGTACATGTAGCAAAATATGTAAGACCCTTTGCTTCCCTTAACACCAAGAATCTTTCATATTTATGCATTAATCTAGTAATCTGTGCTGTAGACACTAAAAAAGACATGGCCTTGAGTTACAGTCCTTTTCATCACTCAAGGAGAGGACAAGCTAGTATTCCCTGACCCCAATCCTCAAAACACAAGGAAAACACACAGCATTTAAAGATTCAAGTATTCATTATTCAAAGCATGAAGAAAATTATCATTTCCTGGATTTTTTTCTTCTAGAAATGCTTCATCTGTGCATTCACTGCCAACATGCTGCCATCTTCCAGGTTCCTGTTTAAGATGACTCTTGGCTCAATGACAAACTTTGCTTTCAATTGAATTGCAAAAAATCCTTGTCGTTTCTTCATGTGGAAGTCACAAATTTTATCAGCTTGAAGGATCTGCATCCGTCCTCTATTCCATTTGAAACCATAACAAGCAAAACTGTTTAACACACACTGACAAGTTCTTATTATGTCTGCCTAAAAGATTTCAATTGAAATTCAATAACAAAAGTCTTTGTGCACTTGAATTCTATTGCCATTAATACCAGCTGATCGAGTGAAAACAAATGGGATACATCAAGCATACCACTAAACAGAGAAAACAGCAGCACAAACTAATGAATTTGGAGTTCTGCTTTATCAAAACAAAAGTAAAAAAATTAAGAAAAATAATCAGATTTCCTGCGATCAAGCCAAACTAAGCATTTTGTAATATAACTACAAAGTGCTGCAAAGTTTGTCAGAGCTTCTGCCCTGAAAGTCCCCAGGATTTTTAGAAGATTACAAAGTGGTTTAGTTCAGATTTTGTTCAACCTTATTACCTGTTTATTGATAAATATGGACCAAGTCCTGCCTGAGGATGTGGGGGCAGCAGTGGTTCTGCTTCTTGCTGCTGGAGATGCCTCCTGCTCTCTTGAGCTGCCAGCCCCTGGTGGGCTTTGGGGCTGCTCTTGCACCTCTGCTTGGTGCCTTCACCTGTGTCCTGGGGAAAGGCAGGCTGGTAGATAGTCCAGAGGAATTTCTGACACACTTTTGTTCCTGCACACTAGGGTGGCATTTTACTGGCTTAGAGGGATATTCTGCCAGGGGTATTTTGCCTGTTGAGGTCAGAGTCTTCTGCATTTACTTTCAGGTCTTTCACATCTACAACTGCTGCTGGAAACTTGATTCTCAGCAGGTCATGTATTTAGGAAATTACTATTCCTACAATGTCTGACCATAGGCATTTAAAGTTTCCAAAGATCATGTCCACTATGCACTCTTAGGACCTTAGCTTGCTTGTCAAGAAAAGAGCACTGAGAGGAAAATAAGCATGTGTTGGTGTACAGAAAACGTGTTTCTAACACTGTATCTTTGAAATCCTGAAGCCAAATATATTAGTCTCAGCTTAAAAGAACACTTGAACCTGCTGTCCTTAAAGCTGGCAGAGCACTACCCCTTAATCAATACAGAGCTCTTGTGAAGGCCTGATGGAAATCAGTCACAAATCAAGAGATGCAGGTAATGAATAAACAGTTCATTATCCCTTAACACTTTTTTATTCAGTGGCCTAATGTCATATGCAACTGGGAGAGCATCAGAAATTAAGGCAATTCTACTCCTCCTTAAGATGTCCAGAAGGAATATAGCACTAATGGAATGACTATCCTTATGCCCCTATGGTGCCAGTAAATTTCCTGGTGCAAATCTTCATTCAGAAAGACCTAAGGACTCCTCAACAAGTTCTTTAGGCTGGGGAAAAGGATTCTGCTCTGCCAGACATGGAAAGATAGCCTGGCTGGCTGCAAACCCTGGACACTGGGCTTGCCCAAGTTGTCAGTGGCACCCACCTCACCTCCTTCCAACAGCCAACACTGATTTGGCCTTTCTTACCCACCCTTCCCTTCATCTCTTTTTTATTTTGGAAGCTCATATGACATTCCTGATTCCCCGCGTACATTCACACTGCTCTGTCTTGTGTTCCCTTCCCCATTCCTGCTCCATTGGGCAAATTCATTAGCAATTAAGCAGTACATCCTGGGATGTAAACCACCAGCCTCAAACACAAGCCTGACAGTAGTAAAAGGGCAAGTTTGAGCTCTTTCAATACCTGCAATATCTTCTCCATCAATGAAGTACCAGAAGTGTTACCAGACTTCTGTCCCCACAAGAGGGGCTCAGTGCAGGATGACCCCACAGATGTGAAGATTGGTGGGTCACCAGCCCCCACTAGGAGGGCTCCAACTGTTCCTTAGGGAGCTGTGATCACCCTCCAGTTTGAGGACAGCTTCAAGCAGAACAGAACTTATAATGGCTTTAACTAAGGCACAGATGGATCTTCACAGTGCCAGGCAAGTGAGGGTGCCATGATGGCATCTATCACCATGCTGCTGGGGCAAGAGGTCCCTGGTGGGAATCTGGAATTGTGGCAAAGATCAAAGAGACTGCCTTTTCCTGGACTAATGGGTTGCCTCTATATCTTCATTCCCAGGGAAGTGGAGGGAAAGGGTGTAGAAAGCTGTCTTGTTCAAACAGAGAAAGGGCAGCAAGTACAACTGCTCTGAGCCCCTACCTCAAAGGGCAGAGAGGGTCCCTCATCCAGTTCTGGAAAAGCCTCTGCTTCTTATTCATCCCATAATATCTCACAGGGCTCTCACAGAGCCCTGTTATTAGCACAACATCTCAGAGCCCCTGTCCTTTGCTGCAGTAGGAAAGGAAACCTCACTTTGCTGCCTACCAGCTACAGCCTCAACTCCTCACCCTATATGGGCCATGCCCAGTGTCTGAAGAGACATGTGGGCTTATCCCATGGAAAACCTGCAGTGTCCTACCTCCCACACCAGCAGTCACCTTGTGGTTCTTCCTGGGAAAAGGCAGCTGCAAAACTACTGTGGTTTCTGTGTTATACAGGGATGGGTTGCAGGGATAAATGTCTTTGTATTGTCCCAGTGTGCAGCCCTGCACAGTCAGTTTCTCCTCCAAAACACTGAGATTTCTATTAGACAGAGTCTGCAAATCAGTCTCCTCTACTGACCTGGCTTGTAACTGCAGCAAAAAAGGGAAATCACCTTCCTATTTCAAATTCTCTTTGAAACCCTCTTTTAGTACACTGGCCACTAGAAGGGCAAAAGCTGGGGCACAAAAGGGAAAGGGGAAAGCAAAGTTCATTATTGTGCTAGACAGCCAAAAGTCTCAGTGCTCTGCCAATGGCACAAGGATCCCACTGTGGTCTCTGGATGCTGCATCACCACTTGGCCCTCAGGTTGTTTGTGCCTCCTTGGCCCTGTGCTACACTCTTGCATGAGCTCAGCAGGCTCAAGTAGTGCACTCTCATAAAACACACAGCACCCCATGACAGCCTCCCCTGCTGCATACTCAGCCAGGGCTCTTCAAAGCCAGACTCAAGACTGTTGCCTTTTTAGCCTCACCTAATGGTAGGGAAAGTAATCCAGTGGAAACTCTGCTTGGGGTCTCTGCATTCTCTATTTGTCAAGTCTTTTTTATTTCCAGGTCTTTGAAGAGCTCCAGAGGAAATTATACAGGTCTCTCACTCTGTTTCCAATGCCTTCTGCATCAGAGGAATTTGCCTTTAAAATAGGCTTAGTAACTGCCAGCTTTCCTGCATTCCTTTATCCCTGAGATTATTTTCCTCAGAGACCTTACCAGTTCCCCAAGTCTGCTGAAGTCTACTTTTTTTGAGTCATTATCCATATTCAGCTGGTCTAGCTTTTTCCCTTGGAATAATGAACTTTATCATTTCATGCTTGCTTTCATCCAAATTACCACCCAATCTTTAGATTGTCAGGCTGTTAGTCTCTGCTAGTCAGAAACAGGCTTAAGGCAGCTGCTCCCTTGCCCATTTCCTCACACCTTCTGAAACAGCATCATCTTCATCACATCCAGGAACAAAATGGATCATCTGTAACTAGATGTGTTGCTCTTGGTAGAGGTATCACGGCAATTATCACACCTTACTACTGAAAGAGCTGTCCTGCTGATGTCTCTTCCTGTTGCTTGGGAAAAAAAAATAGCCACTTCCTGTACCAATGAGTTGATCAGTCACAAAAATCCCTGATTATTGTCCCTGATTTTCTTCCTTCACCAGAAATGTTCAACCAATCTCTCTTCTGTTCTTTCCCAAGCACCAGGGCTTGGTACTCAGAGCCTCCCTTGTCTTCAGTTGTACCTCCTGGACAAATCTTCCATACCATTCCTCAGTTCCCATGGTCCGCTCTACAAGACTGCCATTAAGGTTATAGTTCTGCCTCCATGTTATACAATATGTTATATTTTTTATTATTATTTTCATTTAGCTTCATAGATTAAATCATGTAAAAAATTTTGGTAAGACCTAGAATCACAGAATAGCCTGCACTGGAAGGGGACCCACAAAGATCATTGAGTCCAGCTCCTGAAAGGCTATAGGAAGGGCTTGCTCTCCAAAAAGTTGCATGTGGAGATAAATGGAAAACACAAAGTCAAAAAACCCCAAAAAACAAAACCAAAAAACAAACAACAAAACCAAATAAACAAAACCGAAAAAAAAAGCCCCCAGCACCCTTAGTTTTGGCATGTAGGTTGCTGAAAAGCTGGAAATCCTGCATTGCAACAGGTAAACAAAGAGACTACATAATTTCTTGGATGGACCCCCACAACTGGTTTCTCCTGGCTTAACACCAACATGACTGTGGAATCCCCTTGTATATTAGAGAGAAGGAGCAAGCTAAAGGGCTGCAGCTCCTCCTTGACCATATGAGGAAAACCTCATTTTTTCATTACACATTTTTTCCCATGAAAGGGAAGAATGAAAGCTAACAGATGCTTTCTTCATGAAAACTCCATTTTCCTTAGTGTTTCTTTTCAGAAGTCAAGCGTGCAATTCCTTCTGGCCAGACAGACCTTTCACATGCAGTATAAATCTCCTGCATCTCTTGGAAGAGGATTTGGAAGCCTTCCGGGCAGGGAAAATATCTACAGCAGTTCCCACTGGGTTAAAATTACTTCTATTCTCCATTTCAACAGATTAAGGTGATCTGCACACTCTGTGCCTTCTACAGGTTTTCTAGATGCCACTGCTTTCATGGCCTTACAGAGACGCTCACTTTTCCTGTGAGCATTTTTGGCCCTGTGTCTTTAGACATATTTGATCTTCCTCTCCTGTGCTCCACCCCAGAAATGGCTGCACTGAGCAGGGTGCTGACTGTAGTTATGTGTGAAGTACTTGATCTTTTAGGATAAAAGGTGCAATTTGAATGCAAAACGCTCTGAAAGCTTCCCACTTCTAATGGTTTTGCTTTCCCACGCTGGAAAATATCATGGATGTTCATTTCAATTTTTATTTTGTTTCCACTTTTGTGGTCCTTACTAAACTGAGGAATGCATATCATCTGGGAAAGGGCTATCTGAGTCTCAATCCAGACTCCCACGTGCCAGATAACTTCTGCTCTGAGTAATGGTACCAACCAAATTCCAAATTCTGAATAAGCCTGGCCTTAGAATGCCATCCAAAGATTGTCATGCAACCTTTGTAGTGTGTAGGGCTAGAAGAAATATCTGCAGGTTGACTAGTCTAACCCCTTGGCTTCATAAAAAATTAACCCTCTCTTTGACTTTTATTTCCACTTGTTTTCTACCCATCAGTGTTCTTTAACTGGATTTATAGGTCACTAGCAGATGATAACCAAGATAACCAAGTCCATATTCACAGCACTCCACCCTTTGCATACACTTCTTGAGTTTGCTATAGACATTTGGTACTCTGGGATGACTTAACAAATACCCAGGCAAACCATCCAGAGTGCAGCAAGGACCATACCATCTTGGAATTTAGGAGTGGTATTCTCCAATTTAGTGTTCCCCCTGAAATCACTACAAACCATGTGCCTCTTGCTCGCTCCCCCCTCCCATGTGGCAGGCTTGAGAGGAGACTTGGAGACACAAAAGGTAAAGATCACAGGCTGAGACAAGAACAATTTACTAGAAGCAGCAATGGGATAAGAAAAAAACCAGTAAGATCAACAATACTGTTGTGTACAAGAAATGAATTATTCACTCGGGGGTTGTCAACCCCACCAACACCCAACCACTTGCTCATCAGGCTACCCCCAACACAAAGGGACCCTTTCCCCCATTTCTGGAAAATGATATGATGTAGTACACAATAATCTAGGTTCCTTGGCTACTCCACCCTCCTGGCTACTGCAAAAAAAATGACCCTATCCTGACTGGAACCAAGACAAGCTGGCATTGTCACCCTCAAGGAGACATGGTGTCAGACACCACTGTCATTTGAAAAGGAGCCTTGCAGATGCCCAGCAATTGAAACAGCCTGTATGAAACAGCGCTTCTACCATGGGGGCAGTGATAGGATCTCCCTGTGCAGCCCCAAACTGTGCTGGTTTGCCAGCAGAGACACATACACCAGCTTCTCACCAAGCATGGCCATGCCCAGCACCCGCTGTCCCTGTGCCTGCACGGGGCTCAGCCAGCTCCCTCTACTCAGGAGCACTCTCAGCAGCCAGGTTTTGGATCCTGCCTCAGATTGCTTGGTGAATAATGATCTTTAATCACAACCAGCCAAAGCCACTCTCAGATTATTTCATTTGCCTGCCTGTAGCTCCACAGTAAAATACATATGTTATCATCGTCATTTTCTCATTTTGTTCCATTGCAAGAGTCTCAGATGGGGTTGGGTTCCCTCGGCTTTGATGTGTGTTTTTTTAAACTGCATGAGAACTATATTTAGTTTCAGTTCACTTGCAGTGTCAGGCTTCCCTGTCGTGGCCCTCTGCCTTTACCTTGGCAGTGTTACAAGATCCAATTATGGCTTAAAAATCTGGCTGTGGAGAAGCAAAACTGCTGGCTTTTTCTTCATTACTAAACAAGGACCTTCTGTTGTCCACAACACGTGCCTGACGTGAAACCATTTAGGGGGCCCTTGAAGAGGCAGTTCTGCTGCTGTCCTGCCTTCATGATCTCTTGAAGTCCTCAAAGTCTTAAAGACTTTCCTGCTATAAAAGCCCATAAAGTCTTTGGTGTAAAAACAGAGCTCAGTCCCCCTTTGCTGATCTCCTCTTTCTCTTCCAGTCTGACCTGTCAGACAGAAATCCTACTTTACTTAAAAAAAAAAAAAGAGATGGAAGTGGGAACACTCATTTGAAGCCAAATGACCTATTACAGACACATCCACTTACCCTATGGGCTGAATTGTAGTACTCTGCCTTGAAGCCAACACAATGAACCAACATTTCTCAGGGAATAAGAAAGGAGGGGGTTTTATTCCCTTGGTTTTCCAGTACCATTTACAGTAGCTTTTATGTTACCCTGGTTAACAGTCAGCTTCTGGCTAACACATATTAGTTTCATCCACAAAACAAAACATTTTCTTTTCTGACATTGGATGTGAAGAATATGTTTGTTTTAAAGTGACTGTCTCGTTAATATGTTTCATTGAATTATACACCCTATAAAGAAATATTGTCCCATTATTAATATATACTATAGCAATATCCAAGAAAAACTTCTGGAGGAAATAATACAGTGAAAAGCCAGCTCTGTCTGCACTTTACTTTTTTTTTTTTTCCTTGAGCAATGCTTTATGTTTCCTTGAACATAAAGGAGATATTGTCAGCCCATAATTTTAAGAATTTTACTTTTCAGGTCAAAAGGAAAACAAGAGAATTTGCGCTACTTTCTCCTCAAAAATGGGTTTGGGATACTTTAAGTTATGACTATATTTCTATGGTTGAACCCCACTACCAATGTCTTGCACTAAAAACTTTTGTTGTTCATTTAACACATAATTGTCATGGAATAAGCTCCTAAGTGACACTGACCTCTAATGATATTACAAAGTCACACATTAAGAGCCCTGTTTAGGACCAAGAACAAGCCAAGATCCTGATGACGTTTTCTTCAAGGTGGCTGACCCCAAGCCACCTCCACCAGGTAGGTGGAGCAGCACTCCGTGGTCACTTCACCATCAGAGGGAATGGGGATGCTGGGGATATCAGGGTACCCCCCCAGCTCACCCAGACCTGGCTTACACATAGAAATTGCCAGCCCTTAATGCTTTGAGTGCTTTATGCTGATTTAGCTTAATTTGGGAACAAACTCAATTAAGCTGAATCAATGTTAGCTACTAAAGGGGTTGTACTGACTAAACTAAATTAATTTAGAAACCTATTTAGTTAAATTGTAACAATTTGCGTATGCAGACAGACTTCCATTTAGCACACACTATCGTTGGCTTTATTTGAAAGACTAAAACCCCTTGCAGAAAACGCCTCTTTCTACACTTGCATAAGGCACTGCATCTCAAAGGCAGATGTCTGTACACATTTGGGCTTACATGTGCACACATACACACATCATTTCTTACAGACTCCTCCCTCCATCAAATTTTCCCACATTTTGCCAAATATGCAGCAAAGGTGACTCAGCCCAAGTCCCTGACATTTTAAAAAAATATGTGATAAAATTTACATCCATGCTCATGAACACTGAGTGGTTTTGAGTCAGACTTCACAAGTAAGGCATCAGCAGCCTGCAGGAGGGGAGACTGAGGGAAGATCTCAGCTGTCTACAGCTTCTTCATGGGGGAAAAGGAAGGGGCAGACACTGATCCCTTCTCTGTGGTGACCAGTGACATGATCCCAGGGAATGGCATGAAGATGTTTCAGGGGAAGTTTAGGTTGGATATTAGGAAAAGCATTGGACAGCACTCTCAGGCACATAGTATGGCTCTTGGGGCTGTCTTGACCAGGGCCAGAAGCTGGACTCAATTATCTTTATGGTTCCCTTCAAATTCAGGATATTCTATGATTCTATGCTTCTAGGATCTT
The DNA here is from genome assembly GCF_027477595.1 of Haemorhous mexicanus. NCBI lineage: Eukaryota > Metazoa > Chordata > Aves > Passeriformes > Fringillidae > Haemorhous > Haemorhous mexicanus. The sequence goes on from NC_082341.1 coordinate 147,881,195, forward strand.
CAGAAGACCTATTTTCCCTTCTTTTCACATCTTTTTTCCTCCAGCACAGCTGAAGGCACCTGCACACCCTACAGGCCTGTGGAGGCTGTGATCCCCCAGCTGCTCTGCTCTGTGATGGAAGATGTCCCAGTGGGCACAAGGCAGGACAGGGACCTCAGCCCTCTCAGCACCTCAGTTCAGGACAGGGAGCAGCCAAGGGCAAATGCACTTAGATTAGTCCCTGCTGTACTGGCTGGCACTGCCACTTTATACCCTTATCTATTGGAGATGGGGTCAGGAGCTACTCTTCACCTCTTCCCAGCCTCTGGTTACAGGATAAGGAACAACAGCGTGTTCCCCCCCATCAGATGGGGCTGGTGGGGAAGAGGAGGAACAGCATTCTGTCAGCCCTAGCAGCATTTCAAGAGCAGATAAAGGGGCTGACAAGATTTCTATTGTCATGAAACCACAACCAGCTCTCTTTCTGCATTGGCTGTTCACACAAATACAGCAGATCTCAAGTCCCCTTTAAATGGATAAATTTTTTCCTTCATGCCATGCCTATGCCAAATACACAGGGCATTGCAAGACCTATCTACCTGTACTAAGAAGTCACAGCAGTTTCGAAGGCAGAAAATTGTTTTGGTGGCATAGTGGTCAATGCATCATCCCTTCATCTTCCTCAAAAGATGTCTCCCTGAAAGAAGTTCTAACCAAAAAGATTTAAAAACTAAACTGGGAAACTAAAATGTAACACTGGAAACATGGTCCAGGCTCTCTTTGTATTCTGCTGAGGCAGAAGTCTGGGCAAGCATCCCTCCATCACTCCTGCTGCCTCCCACGTCACACACTTTGATACAGCTGGGTGCTGATAAAATTGCAGTTTGCAGAAGCAATATCCCTGTCCCTTTCTCTGTGATTTCGGCTTCCCAAGGATTTAAGTGGTTTCTCTGAAGGAACCTCAGTACATATCGCAACACCAAAGCTCAGCAAGGACAGAAACTTCCTTTGTTGTGCAAAGTTATGACAGGAAATAACACTGGGTTGGACTGATAAGATTTTCACATTCACCAGCTGTGTATCAAATGTTTGGGAAAGGTGTGTAGCAGGCCATTCGAAGTCAGCTATTCACAGCCAAGGCTTTATAGCAGCTTTATAGATGGCAGGCTTCTGGATGCAAATAAATTTATATCTCTTCCACAAAGTAAGTTTGAAAATTGTATTGATAATGCCTCTGTAACATGACTGCCTGACTGGCGTTAGTATTACAGCTGCATCCATTGCTGCCAAAAACAAGCCTGTGATGAAACAAACACCACTTTATTTTTAATACCATGGCAGTTCTGTGTTGAAATATTTTTTTAGATTGCCAGACACCAGCACTTGTGATCAGATCCTGTTGGATCACAGAGGTTTCCAAGTTCCCCGTCAGTGTTTACATAGCGTGAGCATCTGTTGTATTTCATATGGGATTAAGTATAATCAAAATTCATGTTACCCTTTGCAAGCTAGCGTCAGAGGAAGGCATGCATATTTCAGCTAATTAATTAACAGGATGAATGTGTTAACGTGAGCCTCTTGAGACTCAGCTTAATAACCCACTAAGGGTCGTATTTGCAAGTGGCAAAGCTTCTGTGGCTATATAGTGAGCCATAAATTATGGGTGAGGCCATTTTCTTTTCCAGTCCTAACTATCTAGATTCAGGGGGTTGTTGTGACTCTGCTTTCACAGAAGGGCGAGGTTTGGTTTCTTTTCCTTGTTTTACTCCCAGCTCTTTCTGTGTAACTCATTAAAACCCTCTGAATGGCACTGATCGCAGTGTGAAGAAACACAAGGCTCTCTTTTCCCCCCACCCATAGGAGGCATGGAGGCTGTGTTGCCTTCATTATCTAATGCTTCCCTGGTGTTTCTAAGACAGGGACTTTAATTTGTAAGCATCACACCAGCCAAGCCCATGTCACTGCAAAGAAACACCAAAATTATGTGCTGTGCAGAGCCATCCCCTTTGCAGAGGCCTGGTGCCAGCTGAACACCAATCCTGTTGGAGATCACCTCCCCACCTCTGCTGCAGTGAGTCTGTGAGCACATTAACCTACAGAGACAGGGACAGTCTGGCCTGTTGCTTCTTGAAGATCTCTCCCCACATCTCCTATAAGATAAGCTGTGGAAGTGGGAACAAGCTGAGCTGCAGGAACCCACTTTAGCATTCCAGGACACACTTCCCAGGTGGACACACTGAACCTAAAGCCAAAAATTAGGTTCAGCTACAAAATTCAGATGAGAAGCTGAGAACCGCTGCATCACCTCTCCTCACTCCCTGTTCTATAGAACATTTTACAGATCTTCAAGATTTTGTAAAGCCCCTGCTAGCCAAAATTTTGTGTGCCTCTAGAGACAAGCTGGTGAAAGCCAAGCATGAGATCACAGCAGACTCCACTCTGCTTTCCTTCACACAGCCCACAGCATGAACACATGGAAAAAAGCCAAGACCCTCTGCAAAAAGCAAGGAGCCTGCACATCCTTTCTAACACATTTTAATTACAAAAGTGGCGCAAAATAAATCCTGAAAGGTCAACATGCAGCTGACAGAGATGGGGAGCTAGCTTTCTTTGGCAATGTTAGGTTAGCAGTTGGAGTCAATGACCTTGGAGGTCTTTGATGATTCCATGACTTTAGTATCCTGCCCTCATATTCTTGGGGGTGTCTGTCACAGGTGAGGGTTGCCCACATCCCCCCACACACAAGGGCAGAGGGTGAGGGGAGGCCAGAGCAGCTGGGAGAAGGGTGTCAGGACCTTTGTAGTCAATCTGGCTCATCAGTTGTCTTCAAGGAAGAGAAAAGCTGGAAAGTGGAGGAAATAGAAAATCTTGGATGGGGACTGCAGTGCTGCCCTCCTCTCCCCCAAAGAGCACAGTAGACCCAGAGCTGAGCCATGAGCTTGAGCCACATCCCTCTCTGAACTGATGGGTTTGAGGTTACAGCTGCACTGGCAGTTTGTCCTGCAGTGGGGTTGGAAGGGCCAGGTGTGTTTCCCGCTGGGCTGGCTCATGGGCAGGGATCTCAGGCAGGGATCAGTGAAACTCTCTGCTGAAGGAATCTCACAGCTCCACACCAGCTGAGCTGTGAAGCAGGACTGCCTTATCACCACCTCCCTCTGCGGAAATCCTCCAGGCTCGCACACACCCTGGCTGTGTGGGAGATGGGGTATTTGGGATGTCGAGTTTCTCAGGCTTCTCACTCCTCCAGCCCAGGTCTTTCCACCAGAAAGTCCTCATTATTCGGGGAAGTTGCAAATCCATGGTGCAACCTCTTCAATGACAACACAGGGGGAGGGAACAGCCTCTAATAAAACAGGAAGCTCCAACATATAATCTGAGGTGTTCATTTCAATTAGGGATGAGCTTCATTACTCCTCAAGTTTTACAGCTACTGTAGTTCTCAGCTCCTAGAAGGGTGAGACTACACAGGAGGTGTCTGAAAAGTCTGATGGAAAGAGTGGGTGAAATTGCACAATGCATTCACCAATGAAGTGCCCAGGGTCAGGGTTTATTTGAATAGGTCTCTGGCTACATGCAAGAGGTTTATGGATCTTGCCCTGAGGAACAGAGCAAGTTAAAATGCTGCTGAACACATCTTTCCCACAGCATTTAATTCCTTCTTAGTCCTGTTTAGAGTTGGTGAGTTAATTGAGTTGGTGGCCTAATCACTTGTAACAAAATGTCCCAGCTTAAGCACTAAGGAGAGTGGGAAATCATACTGCTCATCACTGCTGAGCTGGCATTTCTCTGTATAAACAGGAGCATGCTGGGTTACAAAGACATGCCTGAGTTGAAAATTGAGGAAAATCAGAACTTAGTCCTCTCATTTACCTACACTTGAGCTATAAGAGCAAAGATGTTTATCTGCCACTCAGTGGCACACAGATACACATCTGCCCTGCAAGGTGTGTTGCACGGGTCATGAACAGCTCCCCATTCTTCTCTAGGAGAGTGGGGAGTCTGCAGATGCAGAGCATAGGTAATCAAACCAATTCAAATATTGTAATCAAATCCCATGGTTACTATTCCTCCCTTTCATGCTCATCATCACTTGCAGGACAGTTTATATTTGCAATTCACTGGATCAGCTGTCTGCCAAGCCACTCTCACCTGGCACGGGGAGAGGACCCAGGCAGGACCCAGCAGTAGATTCTTGTCCTGATCCCACCAGGATCCCATCAGACCTCAAAGAAACAGGCACTGTTGAGGTGCCCCTCTGTGCTCAAGAGGTTTAACCAAACAACTTCCCATGGTTCCAAATGCAGATTGTATTTGCAGCTGCAGCCTGAAGATACAAAGTCCTGACTACTTTCTCAAAAGGCTGCATTTAGTGATCTCTACCTCCCCAAACACTTTAACAAGTTGCTAGGCATCCAGAAGCCATAGAAGGGAGGTCATCAACTCATCATCAGTCTCTTCCCATATCCAGAAGTTGCCACCCCTTTAGATCTAGCAGTGGAGCTGTGCAAGAGATGCTCCCTGCAGCTCCCGGGGTTGCCTCATCTGCTCACATCTATAGGCATGTGCTGTGGGCAAATAGTTGCAGTCTTTTGTCTCTGCCCCAGCTGCACAGTGCAGTCCTTTCCTTCACCAGTTCTAGTGTTCACTTTACCTTTCTGGAGTGCTGAGTCAGCTCATTCAATTAGCAAAAGGTTCATGCATGTGTGTGATCAGCACTCCAGCCTAGCACAGGAGGAACAGCAGGAGTGTCTGGCCATGTTAGTGGTAAAAGTGGGGCTGTCTACTTTTGGGAAGGGTAAATTGGTAAAAAATCTCACCATCCCACTGGTATAGACCAACCTTAAAGTACCCCTTTCAAAACCACGCCATTCAGAAAACCAGTCAATCAAGAGATAAAGAAATATATAAATGTTGCTTACATCATTAAGTTTAAATGCCCTCCCCATTTGGGAGTTATTTCAGGATGTATAGGGTGGGAGTACCCAGAGTAATAAGAAGAATCACAGCAAGCAGACAGGGACGATAACCTCTTACCCTGGCTCAATTCTATCTGGAATAACATGCCTGATCACAGCCTGAGACCACAAATGAAGAGATAGAGGTATGAGTGTACCTACCCCACACATCAGTTATTGCACCCAGCCATTCTGTGCTGCAAGAACACCTCTGAGAAACCATTATAGCCATGCTGCATCTGTGGTTTTGTAGGCTTGAATTTGTAATTGCAGGCTCAGCATTCACTCTGAACGTGGCCTGTTGTATCTAATTACAAACAGAGCCCTGCCTAACAGTCACGAGCGAGGTGCCAGCCAAAGCTATGCAGTGAGGTTATTGTTAGAGTGGAGAACAAGGGGTGCTGCAAAGAAAAGGCCTTGGCAGCCCCCATGGATGGTTACATAGGCACACAAGGGCATACACAAGGCTGCAAATAATCACACTTACTTCAATAGCCCAGTTTCACTGATCTGCCACTGCACTGGCAGAGGCTTTACAAGCAAATCAGATCTTTGCCACACTTTCAAGTCAGCACAGAAACTATGCTCCTCTTTCTGCTATATTTTTCCACTTGTTGCCATGATGAGGAAGAATCTCAGATTTCCACCACCAACTGATTAAAGGAGGGTACAGGGATGGTTCCCACCTCCTCTATCAGTTAATTAGCACACAGGAGCACACTGTCAATAAAGGGTTTTCTTCCCTTTGATTGGAATCTCCAAAGCAAGTTCTGGACATAGATTTCTTACCTGAAAAAAAATGAGAAAGTACAGCCACAGATGCCCTGTGTCACAGAGTACCTGTTTGCATGTGTCAGAGGAATAGAAGGACTATTTCTGCCTACCCAAATTTCCAGACACATGGGTGATAAAGAAAGCCAGAAAAAAAGAACCTTCCACCTATTTTGTGGTTGGCTGTTAATAGGGAGGACCATGCTAATGGCCAGTACAAGTTTAATGGTACAAGGTTCCAAAGATCACAACTGCTTTTAGAAAGCATGTGATTCAGTAGTTCTGGCAAAACTCCAGGCACATAATTTCCATATGACCCTCCACTATCTTAACGTCATCGGCTTGATAAGACACTCAGGGCTGTATCTATGTGCCACAGCAGAATGTGTGAAAGCACTTTCTGTCACCCTGGAAATAAAACATTTTTGTGACTAATGATGGCATTTTGTTAATAAATAAATAAATTAATTAATGAATAAATGAATAAATGTGCCACCACCCTTTACCTAGACACATGTGTGTCCTGCTGCCTGGATGGGCCTTTGCTGTCATTAATGGAATTCTGTGCACCCATGAAAGGCTTCCAGGACAGATTGGATTCCTTGACAAGAGCCTAAATGTAACATAAACTCCATGCAGATATAGGGCTCACCATTTGTAAAGCTGCCTGAAAGGGCAATGCATCATACTACATAGTCTAATTCTGGTTGTTCTCTCTATCAGTGCACTTTAATTAATGCCACTGGAGTCAAATCACTGTGAATATGTTAACCTTTTTTTATCTAGTTGAACCTAATCAACAGACTTGGGTGCCCAGTTCTGGGCATTAAACTTAATGGACATTTTTATGCTTCCAAAATAAGGGGTAACCAATTATAGATGTGTATACATGTTGTTGAACTCTAACTCCAGCCAGCAACTAAGTACCACACAGCCAGACACTTAGCCCTACCCCTTCCTCCCACCCACAGTGAGACAGGGAGGAGAATCTGAAAGAGGTAAAATCCATGGGTTGAGACAAGAACAGTTCAATAACTGAAATAAAGTTGTCAGTAACAATAATAATGAAAATGATGATGATTATGATGATAATAATAGTAATTGTAAATAAAAGCAAAAAGAGCTAGGAATAAAATCCAAGAAAGGCAAGCGATGCACAATACAATTGCTCTTTACCCACTGACTGATGTTCAGCCCAATCCCAAGCAGCAATCAACCCCTCCTGACCAATTCCCCCCATTTTATACATGAAGCATGACATTCTAGGGTGTGGAATATCCCTTTGGCCAGGTCAGGTCACCTGTCCTGGTCATATTCCCTCCTGGGTTCTGGTGCACATCCTTCACTGGCAGAATCCAGGACACTGAGAAATCCTTGGGTCAGGGTAAGAACTGCTTAGCAACAACCAAAACGTCAGTGTGTTATCAACCTTATTCTCATACGGAACCCAAAACACCCCAGCTACTAAGATTAAAATTAACTCTATCCCAGCTGAAACCAGGACACATGCCATGAAATGCAAGCTTGGTTATTATCAAGGTAACATCTGCAGATTTTGTGCCCCAGAGTCCTCTTAAGCTGAGTAAGACACAACCAAGAATCAGTTCCCACGCTGAACAGCTAACGTAATATTAATTTTAAATGGACAGAGGGCAGATTTATCAGATATAGAAAATACCGAGAGACAGTTGAACAAATAGTGGTCTGAGGGATAGGAGACCTAGCTCATCAGCTGTTTAATGCTCCCATGATGAACAAACCATAAAAAAATTAATGTCTTCAGAGGGATAATTGTCCTGCCCTACACATGGTGTGTACATCCATAAGTAAGTAGTCATCCATAAGTAAGTCAAACGCAGGAGCAATGGTGCTTAATGGCAGGTGTCACTTGCTAAGTCAGAGAAAATCCAGGTGGGCATGGCCAGAGCTCCAAGAAGAGCTACAGCTGCACAAACAGTTGGCCAGGTGGAGCCTGCAGATCTCTGCAGAAGGATTATGCAATCTTGCTGCAAATGTTTTGGAAACACTCTTCATTCTTTTTTCTGTTCACTCAGCAGGGATTACTGGCATAGTAACTTCATCTATCATTTGCACAAGGAGATAAGAGCAAGGAGGGTGTAGGGCAGATCAAGCATCTCTCTTTTCCCTGTTCTCACACTTCCTCCACTGCAAATTTAAAAGGTGTACAGTACAGCTAATGTGGTCATCTTATCTAGTTAATATGAGCTAGGAGAATGTTGAACTAGTTTATTGCTTCCTGCAGCTGTACCACCTGAAGCTCAGATCTATCTCATCACATATCATAAATGGCTATAACAATGGACAGACATGGTCCTGCCTTGCAGAAAGGCACCTCTAGAGAACATAAAACAAGCATGGGGGTCTCTATAGTTGGGGGTCTCCGTAGATGGAGGAATTTACTGCCACCTTTCAGAAGTCACAAGATCAAATGTCCAACAAGGACATTGGGCTCAGATCCTGGGTTTCATCAAAAGAAATTTGCTCAGCAGCTTGTGGGAGGTGTTTTTCTCCCTCTGCTTTGCAGTTGTGAGACCTCATCTGGAGTACTGTGGACACCTCTGGGGCCTCCGGCATAAGAAGAGCATGGAGCAGTTGGAGTGAGCCCAGAGGAGGCCACTCAGGTGATAAGAGCCCTGGAACACCTCTCCTAAAGTGTCTAGGAGAGCTAGGGCCATTTATCCTGGGGAGAGAGGGCTACAGGGAATCCCCATTGCATCCTTCCAGTACCTAAAGGGGGCTACAAGAGAACTGGAGACAATGTGTAATGACAAGACAAGGGAGAAAGGCTTCACACTGAAAGAGGGAAGATTTAGATTAGCTATATGGAAGAAATTCCTTCCTGTGAGGGTGGTGAGATATTGGAACAGGCTGCCCAGAGAAGCTGGAGATGCTTCATCCCTGGAAATGTTCAAGGCCAGGTGATTGGATGAGGCTTTGAGCAGCCTGGTCTAGTGAAAGTTGTCCTTGCCTATGGCAGGGGAGTTGGAATTAGATGATCTTTAAGGTCCCTTCCAATCCAAACCATTCTATGATTCTGTTATATAAGCAGACTGCTCATTACAAAAAATGTTTTAGTGAGTTTGGCCCATATATCACCTACCAAGGTAGGGAAGATTTTCACATTTGCTCAAGGAAATTTTTGTAGAAACACAAGTCAGGCTTTTGAGTGTCTTCACCTGTCCTGATAAATATTTAATTCTTCTTAGTTTAAATCTTATCTTAGTTGAATAGAGCTAAGAGGATACCTGTGATGTACATTAGGACCCTAACTTTACCTAATTTTCAAATGCCTAATTAAGCAGTTCCTAAATTCACTATATAGTCAAGGAAGAGAAGGGGTCTAGAGGGAGATGCTACTAACCGAAGTTTCCTGTCTGGATTTGTGCCCTGATGTAATTTGATTAAACTGACATCTTCCCCGTCTCTGAGATGTGAGGGGCCTTTGCCTTGGAGAAGGTGACTGTGTTCATCTCAAATTTCCAATTTGTGATAGTGTCAATTCTAGTAAAGGCCACTGCAACCCATGATGTTACATGCGATACAAGTATAAATTACTAAAAATGCAAAGTGTGATTAGTTGTCTAATTGCTGATTGGAAAACCTCTAAACCTTTCCACAGTGATGACAAAAAGCATATGGTGAACAGCGTTTTCAAAAAACCCAGCTAATTTTCTTGAACAGCATGTTGTTTACACATTATTTGTTTGATTCCATCCCCCATCCCCAGAGGCTCTTCTTTGAGGGTGTTGAGGAACCCATAGTGTAGGAACCACTGACGATATTTACTGAAAGACTGGTTGACAACCAAGCAACCTATATGTCTGATTCTTGTTATTAAGTATTCCAAACTTTTATTGAGATTATTAGAACCTATTTAATGGCTCATTGAACTTAGAAACCATACAATTTTCCCATCAGCCATTTCTATCTAAATATTTATGATACCAGTTCATACGAGAAATAACAAAAGACACAAAAAATTAGGAAGAGGCCGGGATTTCCTCAGATGCCTGGGAGCAGGATCTCTCCATAACTCTGGCATAAACCAGTGGTGCAACTTAAAGGAAACTAACTGAGAGACACAAAGCAAATCTGATGATGATGAAAGGAGAACCCGGTCATGTCTTTAAGGGAGTCTGCATAAATTTGGATACAAGGTTCTTTTCCATGATTAAAGAGAATATTTGTAATTACTCATTTCATTTCTTTTGGGTGTGGTAAGGAGTTTTCCAGTTGAATTACTACCTGGTATAAACTGATGCATCCATTTCAAACTAGAATATAAGTCAAAATTCCAACATATTTTTCATCAGCATACTAAAGGCACAGCTGTGGCAGAGGGAAAAAATCATTATGATTTCTTCTTTGGAAGGAGTATTGATGAAATTATGAGAAGGACATAAGTTGTGATAGCTTGGTAACAAATCAATGCAACCTGTATCGTCAGATCCTCTAAACTTCTTATATTTCTATCTAGTCTGGGGTCTGAGTTATCAACAGAGATGAAACAAAGAAGACAGAACTGTTCTTTTTATCTAATTATCAGAAAGGACAATCCTGCTGCCAGAATTCTTCAATCCAGATTGTCTGAATGTATTTCTGCACGAGTCAGAAAGCACAAGCAAAGTCAGTGCGGGGCAGAACCCTCAGAAGAAAGTGAAGACACTGAAGGTGGTCAGGGCAGACACCTCCATCTTGCCTCTGCTCCCTGCGTGTTCCATGAAAACTGACATGCTTAATTCCAGTTGCAACAACGTGGCACGGAGCCTGAGTTAGATGCCTTGTCACTAGAGAGGAATTTTTGGCCCAGGCTAATACTACGATGCTTCTAGACAGGATCTGGCTTGCATCCAGCTGGCTTGCAATACCGGGAAAAAGGACATGAAAACTTTCTGACCCATCCTCAAAGAAGCACTGATGTTCAAGGGCATAATCTTCAAAATTGCTGCCTCATTGCACAAACACCTCTAGTTTTCAGCTTAAGGTTGTGTAGGCTTCTAATGTTCTGCTTGAGGGCTCTGTAGGAGTGTTGCATAATACCAAGAAGAGCGAAACTTGGCACCTAGGTGACTCCTAAACCTGATCAGGAACGTCAAAAGACAGCCGGTTTTTATTTTGGAAGAGAGAGATAGTGTGATAGTGTGCACAACCTACCACTATCAGAAAGGTGGATCAACAACAAATAAAAATAATGTGAGTTTCAGTGTTCCCTTGTCTTTTTTTTTTCCTTCAAGGATAAAAGGCTTGAGCAGAATAGAGAGCAATTCCCCCAGACTGCTGTGAAAGCTGATGTGGGACTGGTTTTGTGCAATATACATAAGTATGACTGGGAATCTAAATATAGGAGTGACAAATCACTAGGCCTGGGAATTCTCCACTGACGTAGCCATTGTGATGCTAAAGAAGAGCATGGCTCCAGCTAAATTAGGTCATGAGATATTAGCACCTTTCTCTTTATGTTCCTTTTTCATAAGGAAATAAAATAACACAGGACCCACAGATAATAGGATTATAAAGCCAGTAATTCGAAAGACAAATAATGGAAGAACTGAAGTCATGTAAGTGTCTCCTCATACCATCCACACATATATTTAAGGGACACTCCTTTTCCAGGAAGTTTAATCCCCAAAATTATTTCTCAGGAATCCTGTCATGGCAATGCAAGAAATAAAAAATATCCAACTGTCTTCTCCTCCCTTCTGATGGAATTTGCTGCTCCCAGAGTAAAACCACTGGAAAATGCACCTGTTTACATGTAAAACATAGCAGCCTTGGTAGGAGCTGTTGAAAGCCAAAATGCCAAGTGTTGCAGAAAATGGCAGGATATGAGCACTCATTTCTGGTGCTAATTCTCACTAAGCTGGGGGATGCAGAGGTGTCTAGTGGCAGTCAGCAGGTTAAGTGACTCCGGGGTACCGTGACGCATGTGCACTTGTCTGAGTGCCCCAAGTGAGTAAGATTCTGGGCATGAGGAAACCTGATCTTTTCAGAGAGGAGCCTCAGGCGGGGGAAGGTGGACTAGCAAACTAAGGTACAGTGTGTTCCCTGACCTACACTCTGCATTAATATTGCCAGCTAAAGAACATCAGCAATTAGCTGCCTAAAAGCTCCAAAATTATTTGCTGCATGCCTGCAGCACTGGAAGAAAGAAGCCCATACCACTTCCCCACTTGTCATCAGCTCTCTGATATCACAGGATGGCTCCCTGGTAGCTCAGCTGAGCCCACACCACCCTAGTTATTCTTCCTGTGGGCAAGTGTCCCAGAGTGTGCACTGTGGGAAGGTAGGGATTTCAAGCTGAGTGTGGAACTTGGTCTGTGTCAAAAGGAAGCTTGTAGACCCTGCACTGACGTCAGAAGAAAGACTGCAATGTCAGAAAACAAAGTGTCTCTCTGTGGAACAAGTTCTCTTTTACACCCAAAATTCTCAACTCCATAATCAGGATGGCATCACATTAACTCAGGATGGGGCCTGTTTCTGTAAGGCTCTCCTCTGTCCATCATGTGTTGCCTAATTGCCTTTTTTTTCAATCAACTCAATAATGATGAATTTGCCATCATCTGCTTTCTTTTTAAAATACAGCAAAGCTGAAGCAAGAACTTTATCTTTCCTTTTTTGTCTATGACAAATGACAAACTTGAGTAATAAACTATGGTACAAATAAAAGCAGGGTATCATAAGCAGCATACTGAGTAACTACTGGTTTTCAGGCTATCCCTTTATTAGATTGTAAATTAGATATAAAGCCATTTAGTTGAAAGATAATAAGGTTTATGCAACTAATAAGTATGTCTTGTAAGGAATATTGCTGACTTCATTGTCTCTGTTCAGTCAATATCTACTTGTTAAACCCCTGACTCTCCCCTGGGTCTCCTTTTGTAACCTAGGAAGAATGACTGGACTTTAAAGCACCTCCTCCTCTCCAGTACATTTTGAAAATAGAGGGAGTTAACATAACAAAACACAAGAATGTAAGAACAGCTACACTAGGCCAGACCAGAAGTCTGTGGAGTCCCAGATCCAGTTCCTGGCAGGGGCTAAGAACAGGTAGAAGAAAAAAGAGGACAAATTGTGCATACGGGAATGCCTTCCCAGAGCAGCCCTGCAGCCTGCAGATTTTTACCTCAGGAGTTTCCAGACTGAAAATAATGACATGCCGTTCAGAACTGGCCTGCTCCAGAACTTCTGGTCCTCATATCTTTGTTATGGTGGCACTGCCCTGCCATGCTCCAGACCACCTCTGCTCAATCTTGGACATACACATGACAAGACACCAGAAAACTGAGCACCTAGCCAGATGAGAGATTAGAGATGAGAAGGTAACCAGGATCACCTGGAGACCTGGAAGCAGAACATCTCCTGACTCCCTGTTCCATGAAGTGTAGTCCCTTCCAGCACCGTCACCCTCTCCATGCTTTTGCAGGAGCTGCTCAGCAAACACACATGGTCATTTTCTCTTCTAAAGACTCTCTGCTACTTGACACCTTCAAGACAAACACAATAAATCTCTACTGACAGATACAGTGAGCTGTGCTTATCCCTTGTACAGTTCCACTGAAATCTAGGCAAAGCATTACTGACATTGAAGGAATTTCCCCTTCTGCTTGCTGACTGCAGGAACAGACAGAGCCCAGCTTGGCTACAAGAGGTTGATTTCTTGACACCTAACTCCTGATGATTTCTGAGGCTAGAATAAGAGGAAAACACATCTGTCTCAAGAAAGGAAAGACACAATTTTCAGCACTCTTATATGAACACCTGCGCCGCAGCAGAAAAACAGGGGGAAAGCAGGAGATACAAGTGCCTAAAACCCTCCAAATACCACATTCCATGACATAGACCTGCACAGAGTTGTATATGTTTGTGTCAAAATCCAAACAGTGGCCACAGCTTAAACTACTGCATTTTTCTTCCTATCACAGATTGATATTCAAGTCGTGGTTGTTCCAGCCCTTTTGCCTCTCTGACAGCTTTGGAAAGTGCCAGAGTTTGCACTGTGCCACAGTAGTGTTCCTTAGTGGGTCAGGGCAAACAGCACTCTGATTTCAAATGTGGTTAGGCATTCAAATGAGATACAGACTTTGAGAGTTTGGGGGCTATATGTTAACACTGGAAACCAGAAAGTACCTTCTCTATCTTTTTCCCAGTTCTTCCTCCTGATGTAAGATTTTTCCAGGCATTTTAGGATAAAAGAGATTGGAAGTAAAATGGTCAGTACAATTTCTGCTATTTTCATCTTTCCTTTTTCTTTCTTTTCTAGGATATGCTATAGAGACTACTACTACTACTACTAATATAATTTTAAAGCATAACACAGCATTATATGAGACAAAACTGTGAAAATCACAGGAAGCATAAACACACAACAGTGATAATCATTGCATGATGTTTCAGTGTACAGCAGAGAGCACTGTTTATATCTCTGTTACATTCAGCTTCCTTGCTGCCATTGAGGAGTTTGCTTTAAAGCATCAGTTAAGACCCCAGCCTTCAAAATCACTGTTTTCATTTGCAGAAGAAGGAGAAGGGGAGGAAGATCAGCATGGAGCTTAAGTGAGAGGCACACATATAAGTTCTCTGGGATGTAATTTTTAGGGGTGTGAAAACTGCTGGAAAGATAAAGGAACTTAAAGAAAAAATTTATACATCAGTAAATGAGTTCCATCTCTTCAGTTGACAAGCATCGGAATTAAGAAGGAATAAAGGAAAGCAAAATAGAAGAGGACTTTCACCCATCTTTTCCTACCTTTTCAGAAAATAGGCCATCTGAGAAAAACTTGTCACACACAGGAAACAGCTTCACTCTGAGCAGGCTGGCTATGATGAGATGAGCCGTGGTGCCACTCTTCTGAGTGCACAGGTTTGCCCAGAGCCCTCTCACAGGGTCCTTGTTGGTAAATCAGGACCTTGCAGCACATTCTGCACCCTGGGGTGTCATTATGTTACTACTAACACTTATTTGTATTGGGGTTCCCAAAGGTCTGCCTTTCCAGGTCAAGGACCTCATTGTGTTTGGCATAGTACAGAGAAAAACTGTTCCTGAAGAGCTGACACTTTCAACAGAAAGCAGCAGTGAGAACCCAAACTGAAAGTCAGGAGATTTTTCATTTCTTCATCAAATCATTTGACTGTGAGAAAAACAGATCTGAAAAAAATATATACACAGAGGTAAACTATAAATAATTTAATTCATAATTAAATGTTTGTGTTTCAGCTATCCTTAGATGTGGGTCTTTCAGCAACCACTAAAAACAGGAGTCTCCTTTAAAAACAAATCTGTTAACACTTGAAGGCTGTAATCTGCCCTAATGCAAACACATTTATTAATTTCATTGTGTTGGTTTATATTCATTTTTTGGAGCTAAATTGGCCATGAATGATGAAGACATTTTAATTTGATTTCATACCAGAGGTAAATGGACCAACAAGGCATCGTTCTGTTTGTCACTGTACACAATGCTGCAGGAACAAATAACAGGAGATCACTGGGATTTTTAAGCTTGAGAAAATGCTGGCCTGAGAAGTACATGTCTGTGTCAATCCTGGAGCTCAAGAGAGGCTTGGGTTTAGTGTGACATTTCATGTGCACCACTAATACAGGCTCCTTACTACTCACTGGCTAAAATCTATTCAAATGCATCAACTTCACAAATGTTTTTATTAAAGCTCAGGCATGGACAAATTCAAAGGTTAGCTCTGTCCTCCAGGCATAAGGGGACAGGGAATAGCATCATCTAATCGTGCTGCAATTCCTGAGGATCAGACAGTTCAGCTGTTTCAGAAAATGTAGCATCTCTACTGAAATTTCAGGTATGTTTAAAGGTAAACTCTTAAAGGTGTAGAGTGCAGTATTTATATTGAAATATTACTTGGTCCAGCTTGAATAGAACTGCATTATTTACACTTCTTCCCTTTCTCTATAATTTCCTCAACAGTGGATGCCACCACTAACTTGTGGCATCCATGCCATGAAGATAACCAGAGTGAACAAAAGTCTACCATGGTAATAAGAGACTCAGCTGGAATGTATCTACCAGAACCAAATCCATGTTTTCTATTTTTAAGATTTGCAGCGTGTCACTGACATGCTAAGAACCAACATCTCAGGTTTTCAGTGAGATACTGAGGAAAGACTTCATTGTTTGTCCTTCTTTGTCTAAAAGCCAAAACACATCCAATGGTCCTGAATATCATTCTTTTGTCTTTACCAGCAAACACAGCTGCCATGGCACAGTTTCCCAAAGCCAGTTCTCCTCTCCCTTGGAAATCCCCACCAGCCTTGCCAAGTTCACTCTATGAGGGTGACTTCAGCTCTATGACTCTTTCATCAGCCAACACCAGCAAGCAATAAGACTTGCATCCCAAAAGTCCCATCCAGCATTTTACTTTCCTCACATTTTTTGCCCACGCATCCCATCCAGACATCAGAAAAGACCCTTTACAGCAGGTGGTGGTGTCAAGTCACTCACCAGACACCTTCTCCACCAATTTGTTTCAGAAAAGAGCAGGTTTAACATTAAGAGCACTGTATTTTAAAGCCAGATACCTCACATTAGACTTCTGAATAGTTGGGTTGGTTCTCAGGCTTTCTGCAGACCAATTTCCTATCAGCAGGTTATATTTTTACAGGATATAATTCATGGGGTAGATGTCTCAGATAACATGGTCCTCAATAAGGAACAAAGACGAAATAGCAAAAAACACATATAAATCTCTTAGCAAACTTGTTCAGCTCCTTGTCATAAACATGTTTCTTTAAAACTCAATTTATATTTTATTGTTTTCTTTGTGGTGAAGTCTGGATTTATTTTTAATTATTTTCTTTCTAGCAAAATTTTGTAATTCTATAACCTCTCATTTTGTTGAATGTGGCATGAGTTTGGGTGTTTTGGTCTTCCTTTGTAGTCATGGATTACAGCAGAGTTAAACTAAAGACTAAATTTAGCAAATTTTCTCCATTAACATTCCAGACATGATTTCAAATAAGAGAGCAAATTGTTAGTAAGAAAAATTTAATTTATGTTATTGGAATTACAATATTTGTTGAAGAATCAAACACAGCCTGAGTAGAAACTTGTATTTACTGTTGGGAATATCAAAATACAGACCTGCATCTGTTTCTACAGTGTCACAATGTTTCCTACATTTTAAAATAATATCAATAAATTTAATATAATTTTGAGTAAGAATACTCTAGATGTTGTGAGAGGAACTTTTGAGGTCTCAGTATCTTCAAGCGCTGCTAAATCCACATAAGGATGTGAAATTACCAAGGAAGGATAATGGTTCTTCCCTCCTCAGCAAATTGTGTTGAGATCTTGTGATGAAAAGCACTAGATAAGTGAGGTACTATCTGTGCCACCAGTCAAATCAGACAGCCCTATGCACAGTCTGTTTATTTTTATAGTGAAGTATATTATACTGTCAAAAGGACACTTCATCATCTATAATAAATATTCATCTACATGTATCATGCACTTGAGCTGCATGAAAGTTGAGTTCAGAGCAGAGAAATGAATGAGAAACTTGTGAGATAAATGTTACCTTACAGTGCTGTTCTTGTGGATAAAATGCAGATGGATATAAATAAAGTAAATTATTTCATACAAGTGTTTCTTGACTCAACATAAGTGTTCCTTATGCCTAGACTAAAATCCTAAATCTCATCATTTACCTTTGTCAAAAAATTGCAAGAAGAAACAATATGAAGTTCCACTAACTGAGGATAATTATGTACAGTAACACACAAACATTATCAGATTTATTTTCCCAGAAACAAAGGTCACATACTGTGGTGTTGAACAAATTCTCACCGATGTTTACTAAACAACTCCATTAACTACTAAAGAAATATTTTTATTAACACAAGCAGGGAAGGTAGCATATAAATTGAATTTCCACATGCAGTTATCACACAGCAGTGACTCTGAAGGATAGCAAAATATCATTTCCATGACCTCAATCACATAAGGGAAAGCAAATTTAAAGTAATCTTTGACTTTGCTGCACTTCGAGTTTGGATTTGCTGTTTTTTTAATATATGGACATACATTCTAATTAATTTACCTTTATCCTTAATTTTCCTAGGAAATAAAATATTTTTCCTGGAATAGTCTTTTATTCAGTTTTAAACTGTATGGCTAGTCCATGACTATGCAACTGCTACTTTCTATGATCAACATGAAAACACTAAATACAAGAAATGTACTTTGTAATATACTCAAAGATGCAAAGTTACACAGTATGGAAGGCCCTGTTTCCTATGCTCTGTTTTCTGCAGATAAAACAAAACAAAATAAATTGTCCTGAAGAAATAGTTTTACAACTCAATAACTTCTTGACTGTTAATTCTGAAAATGTGTCTTATGCTAATAGGAAGCCATGGATGGTGGTGTTAGGGCACTGTTGCCTCCATTACAAAACATTACATTTAAGAGTTATGTATAGCCATTCAGGTCATAATTTCGATTTCTTTTTCCTTCCTATTAGAGGTTTGATGTAATTTTAACAGTAAAACCTGGACACCATCTGGAGGCTCAGCCATATGGTTGAATGGAATCACGCTGTGGCTGCCCAGCGAGCTGCAAGTGCCCTCCTGTCCAAGCAGAGATAACCACCCATACATCACACCTGGTCCACACAGCCCCAGTCACAAGGCTACACTTTAATTCACCTCAGGTAAGGCAGCTCAATTTGCTTTGTCTTACAGCCAAGGCAGCCTGAAAACAGGGCAGGGTCACTGTTCGACCACCTCCAGCTCCACAGCTGCCCCTCAGCCCAAAAGTTTCTTATTCATTCTGTGTCTAACAGCATAACCCAAAAGCCCAACAAACTCAACTATATCACAGGGGTCTGGGCTTTAAATTTTCCTTGCTTTCCAAGTATGCAAGGAGCCTGTTCTGCCAGCACTTACTGACTCCAGTGGTAAATGCTTTGCTTGTTCTGCCCTGGGGGCTGCAGGTTGCTGCTCCCTGAGTGTCTGCAAAGGGATCTGAGCCTCCGTCTGACTTGCTTCTGCGCCAAGAGCCAGCCAGCTCTGCCTGCACTTTTAGTGAATTGTGCCCTAATGAAATACAGGAGAATAAACAGAGGTGCTGTTCCCTTGAAAGCCACTACATCTGAAAACTGGCAGGCTGCGGTACATTATACCAGCAACCACAGGGTCATAATATCTAAATACATTGTATATAGAAAATAGTTACTGAAAAGTAAGTATAGTCAGCATTTGTAATAAATAATACTAATAAATAGTGAAAGCATTACTTTGTAGGATGCAGGATTCTATGTCTTCCACTATTTAGTAATTTATCATGTGAAATCCACTGACCTTTCCAAGCTTTCCTTTTTCCCTTTCTGTTTTGGTGAAACAGGAGTGTTAATTATGCTTTCGCTTTTTTTATTGAGCAACATTAGCATACAAATAGGCCATCAATAAGCAATTACAATCTCCATCTCAGAAAGAAGAGAACTACAATATTAAGTGTGGCTACTCACCCAAACACACAAGTCCTTTTTAAAAAAGACAGAGCAACTCAAAATTGAATAAAACAGGAACGCACAGGAAAACCAGACAATGACAGATGGATAAATACCAGGCTAGCTCTCAGGCAAAGAATTCAAAAAGGTCCTTCTTATTCATCAGACAAACATAAGACTGAAAATCACCCTAGCTTTCCCCATACTGCCCTGCCACTGACTCCAGAGATTAAAAATCTGTTCAGACCTCATGCCGGTAACATTTATGAATTTTACTCAAGTGGAAGCTATCAATTGTGTCAAATGGCACTGACTTATGTCTTTAGCAGCATTTGACTTATTGCCAGTGAAACACTAAATCTGCTTGCTTCTTTTTTATAGTGGGGGACCTACCTATACGAGAGAAAGGATGAATTTCTTATATTTGACACTCTTAGGGTAGGTTTGTGCTAAAGATGAATAATAAAACAATCGCCACAATATTTTTTTCTGTAAGAACAACACATTGCAGCTGTGCCTTTCATCCAAGACCTGTTTTAAAGCTGAACCTACACTGATTTAAGTAAATATGTTATTTTGAACCTTTTTAGTTGAATCAGTTTCACTTCATACTAATGGCCTAAAATTGACTTTAAATGCAAATAGGAGTAAATTAATTTTTAAGTGCCTACACAAGATATTTCCACATTTTTACCTAACATTTAAGACTATTTGATCTTAAAATCAGTTATATGTCTAATGCCAGTCAGCCAATGCATTTGTAGAAGTCACTGACCTTCAGCTGAGATGCTGTAAATAACCAGATTTTGATTCACAGACCATTGGGGAAAACATAAATAGCTTGCTTTAAAAGCATCTTTGACTGAAGGATGGCCTCTTACACCACTATGTCCAGATCTGTTGCAAGTTTCATGTCTGAAGCAGTTTGTGCATATTCTGTTTGGGTAGTACAAGCTCTATGGCAAAATGTAAACACCTTGAATTAATGAAACCAAAGCCACTGAAGAAAAAGCTGCTTACAGCTTTCATGAAAGTGATCTTGACCTCCTGCCCGATGGTTTTTTTCCATTAAAATTAAAAATAAATCTTTGAAAACTGCATAACACTGGTTCTCTAGGAGGTCTTCTTTTGTTTAGGACTTCAGCAGACAAGTTCAGCCAAATCCCACCTTGCCAGCTGTGGAGACAATTCCCTTGGCTTCCCACCTTTCCTGCCAGCAGCAAAAACCATTCTGGCATGGAGACAGAACCACTCAGCAGACACCACAATTTGCAATCTACCACCTCAATTTAACCAAATAACAGATTAAGATGTGAATTTCAGCTGCCAACGTTGCCGATGCTCGCTCCACTTTTCCATCTCCCCTGTGAGGGTATTATCTTCTCACTTGCCCAGGAGGATTCAGAGATGTTCATTAACAACAGCATTCCCTTAATACAGTTTAACCATCCCCCTCTTCACCAGGTTTCCTCCAGTACAGGCAAGATATGAGCTGCTAAAATCCAAGCTGCTGTTGGATGATTCCTCTGGTTTTAAAATACAACTAGAGAGTGATAAATATATTTTATCTCCACTATTCTCTTCAGTTCTTGTAAAAATCTCAATTTTTTTCCTTGGGTATTTTAGTACTTTACCACTGAAACTTTGCATGGCATTTCCTGATGTCTTTTTCTGGTGGTGCTAGTACATGGGATTAAGACACTGTCAAGTACCACACTGAAGAAAAAAAAAAGATAGTTTGATATGAGCAGTGAAAAGAGCAAGGAAAAGACTCAAGGGAAAATGTTCAGAGGAGCAGTTTTAGGGTGCACTCCCATGAGCTGGGATGAGCCAACCTGACAACTCACAGTCAACACCTTGGTGGGACACTGTGGTTCTCCCATCTTCCCTCTCCTCCCTATGCCACTTGTCCTCCTCCTGTTCTTATCTGGTGTTGGCTCTTATGCCTTTGAGCCACTCCTTTCACCAATTCACTTCACTAACCCAGCACAAAATATGCTGTGGGCTGGGAGGAAAAGATCAGATAGTAGTTTCTGTAGGGTTAGTGATGTCACAGGAAGAAGACTCAAGGACCAAAGTCAGTGAGACAGAGCAATCACAGAATCTTAGATTGAAAAGGATCTTTGAGATTATCAAGTCCAAACATGAATCTTGAGGCTGTAACCAAGAGAAGGGGAGGGACACCCACCACCTTTCACAGAAATGATGAGGCACCTGAAACCAAAGTTTAACCCAATTTCATCTAACATGGTAGGACATTTCCAACCATTCTCAAGGACTTTGCTGACCTGTTTGCAGGATCCTTACACTTGATTTGATTGTCCAAGTGGTTCTGTCCAGGGAATGGTGCAGACAGGGGAATGTGCCAGTGGAAAGGAACATTTCATACATAGACTTCCCTCCTGGTTACCTTCATGATATCAGAAAGTAGCTAGAGAATAAAGCTATAAAAATACAGAAAGGGTCTCAAATTCTCAAAAAGGCAATAATCTATTCTATTAGTTGATTAGCAATGTTCTAACAGGTTTTTTTCCTCCATAATTAATAGCACAAGTATTACTAAAAGGAAAAGCCCTTTTCAAGCCCAAGTTTCCAATACCTTATTTTGGATTTCTGAACACTATACATGTTATAACACGAAATGTGAAATTTCACTTTTATATGTTGTGATTTTGTCAATTTAAAAACAAGTAAATTTCCTCTAATATTTTATATATCCAAAATTGAAAACATAATCAAAATTATATTTCTTTCTGAAAAGAAATGGGCAGAAAATCTTTTTTCTAGAAAATGTGGGATCTCCCTCTAATTAAATAAATGTTAAAGCTCTTGTTATACCTCTCTTAATAACACTGCAAAATCATATGCCAAGGCAAAGCTTTTAAATGATAATTTTGCAAGGTAATATTGCAACTCATTTTCAAGATATTTCAAATCAGCAGCCCAGCCCAAAGGCATCCATTCCAATTGTTCTCTGATTCTAGGATTGATGAATGTTCACATTTAATCATAAACACAGACTGTAGAACCACAGCTGTCATTAAAATGGAGATAAGATAAATTTTAATTAACTGGTTGTATGTCTGTAAATAAATAAACTAATCCTATCTCCCTGAATTGCAAGTGACAGCTTTGCATCAACCTGAGGAGAAGAGATTCCTTTTTTTTTCATTTCTTATTGGTGGTTACAAATCTCAGTAACAGAAAACATAGAGTTTGTAAACAATAGATTTAACAATTCTTTTTAATTGATCTTGATAATTTAATCCAAGAATGAAGGGAGTTAATGCACATTCTTATGCCTGTATTCCTAAAACTGAGACATAAGTTGGACTAATAAGTGACAATGTATTCTGCTCTTGTGCTCTGTGTGGCAAATCTATCACTGGGGCAGCTCCACTGACTTTAATATTCCTGCCATTCGTATGAGAAATAAAGTAAAATGGAAAAGTTAAGATCACAGCTCTGATGCTGTCTTGGCTTTGCTGATGACCACTTTCAGATACCTGTCATAAGCATCATTATTTTTTTGCAGTTTGGGTATTCTGACATGATCTATGTCGGTGGTTCAAAATCTTGCCAGTCTTCAATAAATGTCTACACATTACACCTCTATAAATACAGGATTCCACATCAATATTGCTAGCAGGCTATCCCAGGGTTATTCCAATGACATTTTTATGCTTCTTTTTGCTAAGTCAGTAAAGGGAAAAATATTCCTTTAATTTTCTTTTAAGTTGACTGAAACTTACCAGTTCAGTGGTGTCTCAGCAACTTCCCTAAAATCACCAATTTATTTCACACCCTCTGAAAAAACAGCTGATGATGTCAATTTCTTGGTCTTGTGTTTGGTCAACATGCAGTTGACCTTGTTAAGTCAAGAGGTTGTGACTTGATATTGTTCATTCTCACACAAGTCAAGAACTGGAAGTGTGGATTCTATCTGATTAATTCCCTGGTATTTCTGAGATGACTAATGGTTACTCAACAAACAAAAATCTTCTATTACCAGATCATTTTTGATGATCTGCTACAGAGGAAGAAATGGGATCATTTCTAGATGCAATGGAATTTCACTCAGCCTAGAAGTGAGGCTCACCAGTCTGTAGTTAAGATAGAAGAGAGGAAAGAAGAGAGGAAGACTTTCAGGCAAAACTTAACATAACAGAAATTTTATGGCTTTTATTTCACCAAAATTTTCCAACAGATAAACATCATTCCTCATGCTATGTCTTTGAATGTGAAGTAGGTAACCTGATATTCCTTAAATTACCAAAATGTTGATATAAATAGACTTTTCCAGGAAAGATAAAAGTACTGGCCAAATGTTAATCACAATATTGAAACAAGATTAGACAGCAATGAATATTTGTATTTTTTAAGATATGAGGTTTTAATCTTACATGGATAATTTCACTCAGGATTTTTTAATTACTAAAGTGAAAGGCTGGGGTGTAATTTTGGCTTTATAACTCACTGGGTATTTAATGACAGCAAG
Source organism: Haemorhous mexicanus (assembly GCF_027477595.1). NCBI lineage: Eukaryota > Metazoa > Chordata > Aves > Passeriformes > Fringillidae > Haemorhous > Haemorhous mexicanus. The sequence goes on from NC_082341.1 coordinate 147,904,895, forward strand.
GAAAGAAGAGATGCCAAGATTTCCAGTGAGAAGCAGTTAAAAATATTTGTCTTTTTTATACACTTAATCATAATCTTTACAGCTTCTACAAAATAGTCAATTGATTCCACAAATTAACAAAAAAGTAACATGATGAGGAGAGGAGGGAGAGAGTGTACATTAGTAGGAAATTCTTACTAACATGATAATCAGCCACCTATGTTTGTCATATATACATGTACAGGGGTAAAATTTTCCTAGGTTAAGTCTGAAAAAGTTAGTACAATAATCCCAAGGATACAATTACCCTGCTCAGACTAAAGAAAAAACAAAAAACCTGAGTGTCTCTCCCTGTCTTCCACCAGCAAAAGAGATACTAGAATAAAATTGAGTTGGGGGAAAAAAAAGAAGTATCAAATAAAACCAAAGGACATATATTTAAAAAAAAAAATCCAAGTATATATTTTAAAGAGCTATTTGGATTAAAGACTTGAGATAAAGCTACTTATTCCTTCTCAGTTTCTCCCCCTCTTTCCTGTTTGGCTTCACTATAAAGCAATAAACACCATCTGGGTTTGGAATTTTCTGCTGCTTTGCCTATGGTGCTTCTTCTACAAAATTTCCCTTGGGCCAGAATTTGCTGAGCAACCTTATCTTCCCAGAAGTTAGTGGTTTTAGGAGGGATTCAGCACCTCAAAATCTCAAATTCCTATCAAGTCTTTCTGCCTGCTGACGTGTGCCTGGATCTCATTGACTTCTCCTCCTCTCAGAGAGCTACACAAAGGATCTCACTTGTTCCACAGCATTTTAGACCAAGGACAAGCACCTCCAGAGGATTTTAGGCCAAGGATAAGTGCCTCCAGAGCCTGGGTCTGCAACCACCATGTCTTGCCTTTCTCTTTCCCTCCTCTCATTTCCCAAATGAGGCAGGAAGGGCTGGATTTCACAGGTTTTCCCCCACCATGAGAAGGGGACTTGCTTTTCCAGAGTCCTCACAAATTGCTGCCCTCAACCCCTGGCTGAGACATGGACACAGAGTTGAACCTCTGTGGCCAGCACTGTACCTGACACCAAATCCTCTCTGAAATCAGGATGTCCCCGTTTCCAAGTGACAATGTGCTCCTGCCATCCACCTGCAGCATGCCCAGAGAAACTGAGGCTGCAAGGAGAGAGACTCTGCCTTCCTGATCTCATGAAAACTGTCCCCTGGTTGTCTGATCTGAGCTTGCTCACCCACGAGCTACAAGCACCTGACATCAGACCCAGAGTGAGCAGAAGGGAATCATACAGCTGGAGGCACCAGCAGCAGGACATCCCTTTTTAGCACAATGTGGCTACTTGCATAATAAGTAATATGAAATTTTACTGTAGGTAGGGTGTCCTCTGCAAAATATTTTTTTGGGGATAGCATATCCTAGAAATACTTTGTAGGATATCATCTAACTGGAGATCTTCCTTCTATCTTAACTTGAATAGAGCATTTGCAGAGTAAAATGAGCTAGAGCTATCCTTCCCACAGGGTAGCAGAGACCCCCCTCAGTCCTGGAATAAATGTTAGAGCAGTATGTGTGTTGCCTTTATCTAATACATGAATCAACTCAAATGATCTGGCAATCAGTTAATTTTGGAAGAAAAATTCTAATCTACACATGCCCTCAGCAAAGATCAGGTTTCTTTTTTTGTCTGATCTCTCTCTCTCTGTTCTTTAAACTCCTCCACGAGAAGTGTATCACCCTTTAGCTGTTCCCCTTACACAGCCTGCTGCTGGCATGCAACCAGAAAAACTCCAACCCATAACAACATCAAGGAACAATTGCTGCTCCTGCTATCACAGGAATCCTGTTCAACTCTTAGGGTGGGTGGCTCAATCACAACCTTTACAACAGATCACCCAGACCAAGGAAAAATTTGGTTTTGGAGCTACAGATGAAGAAATCATAAAGAAATTAAAAATGCCACCCAAACACCTTTGAGGAATTATTTTCCTTACATGGAGATTTACTTGTAATAGCAAGTAGTTTACTTGTTGAAGAAAGTATCTCTTACTGTGGCCTTATATCTTTAAAATATTTCTAATACATATTGAACCTTCCTCACATGCACACCACCATTGTCTCTTAGGTTTAATACACTATGAGCTGTGGGAAACTATAGGGAAACTTAAACATCAAATAAGCTGTTAATTTTGTGATTATGAAAATGAACAGTTTGTAGCTTGTTTCCTGGAACAGCTTTTCCTGGGGAAGCTGAATACAGTGTTTGGAAAATGTTTAAAAAACAACAACAACAAAAAATTAAAGCAAATAAAATCAAACAACAAATCACAAAAACAAACAAAACAAAAAAAAACCCCACAAATTGTTACTCACTGAGTGACCAAAACAACAAGTGCCTTATTATCACCCCAGACATCTAAATAAGCACAGAACAGACACAAACATTTTAAAAATCCACAAACAGAAACAAAAAAAAATAAACAAAACAAAACTCTGGAGCTAGAATTCACAAAAGCTGATGTGTATCTACCAGAGTATGTATCTGTATCTGGGCAGGTCACCTGAAGATGTCTTTACATGCAGCAAAGAATTAGGCAAACAAATTAATGAAGATGGTGACACAATTTGCCTCATTAGTTTCCTACATTCTTAATTGCATCTTTCCAGTTCTATTAACTGCTTTGGCTATAACTCCCTTGGCTACATTAGATGTTCATGATGTGGAGATCTAAGAATCATGGACCTCACCCTGATCTGCTAGATATTCTTAGCTCTTCAGCACTAGAGGACCTTCACTGTGGTCCAAACATAATGAAGTTCACTTTCACATCTTTATTTAATCTGAACCTTTTCCACACTAGGAAATTTTCTTGAAATCCTCAGCTGAGAGCTCTTCTAATCCATGCCTAACAATTTGAGAACCAGAGTGTACATATCTTTAAATATTATTCATGTCAGTGCGCCTAAATAAGATTAATGTTCCTGAGAATTCTTTATTAAAAATGTGATTTAGGGACACATGACACATAGTGACATGCCAGCTCATCCACCACTAAACCAACTGCTCATAAATCACCTGTTTGAAAATGAACCAGAAGAGTTCACTTGCAAGTACCCAGTGGCTGAGGAAATACAAACGCCACCCTGGCAGAGCATGGGTACATTTAAGAGATGAAATTATTTGCCTCTATCCCATAGTTTAGGTATAAGACAGCTGAGGAAAACAAAAACAAACACACAAACAAAAAACCAATACCACCCTTATGATGTCACGTGTATATCATAAAGATGATTGTCCAGAAACCTTCCTGCTGCCCTGATCCCTGGGATGGGCCTGTCCCACTGATGCTGGCAAAAGGGACAATGGCCACTCCACCTCAGCCTGCCTGCGACTGAGCTCTGCATTCTACAGAGAACAAGTGGGAATGATCAGAGGGCTGGGCTCTCTGCACAGGGATCTACCTCCTCACCTCCTCACCTCTGCCTCCTACTTTTGGTTGAATACAAACTTTGTCTCCCTTCTCAGGGCATAAGCTGTGCCTTTCTTTATCAGCATGATGTTAGTGACCCTGGTGAGCAACTCCCTTGATGGTGCACACTAAACATTGCATAAGAGAGCAATAAATCACAGTGCTGTTCAACGGTGACCACAGGTTTCCCCTCCACACATACCAGAAGGAAAAGTGCAGGAAAAAATAACAACACAAATAGACACTAATAAAACTGAAAATTCAGAATTTGGATATTCAGGACTTGCCACCTGAGTCAAATGAAGTCTTTCCACAAATTTCCTGTACCCATTTAGTGTGTGGCCAAGCCTCTTTGTACCTTATCCTCCCCTTCTCACCAGCAAAGCAGAGCAGCACTTCCCTATCTAAGGCTCAATACATCAAAGATTGTGATATACCCACATATTTTGGCAATAAAGTTGTAGCAGTATCTCAGGTAGATAAAATCTCCTGCAAACAAAATACTGGATTCCTTTAAAAGAATAACTTTTTTTCAGTTCAATCAAGCTAAAAGAACAATGTTCATTATACAAACAGGTTTTCTGATGTAATTACCAAGGTTTCAAAGTCCCCTCCTGTACTTAGCACTCAGGGTTATGGAACTTGTTGCCAAGCAATTACCCCTTAGATTTGCTTTAATCCATGCCGATCATTTCCCAGAGTTGATCATTACTGCAGACTTTAATTGCCTTTGTTGGCTTGTATGTTGCTGGGGTTCAAACAGAGCAGATTAACAGGAGGCTGCCTGCCACAAAACCCTTTGAAAAAAAGGCGGGAAGGTTACTTAAGAAGCTTACAGTGAACTTTATTTCAAGAACTTCCCAGAAATTGTCGTTCACACCTATATTAACTTCAGAAAAGGTCTGCAGGAGCTATATCCAGATCTCACTGCTACCAGTTTTACAGTGGTACCAGCTGTCTGTGTAGTCTGGAGCTGCAGGAAGGAAAGTCAAGAAGGAACTGGAAAAGCAAGGACTGAATTATGGAGAAAGAAGGATAAGAATATTTTCTGTGGATAGTGCAGTATGCAAGACAATGGAGATACCCAGTGCATGTAAATCTCCAGCCCATGTCAACAGGACAGACTGTCCCACACAATCACTCCTGTGTGGTTTGGGTTTGCAGGTCACTGGGAAAGAAGGACACTCTCATTCCTACTCCAAAGACACAAGCTGGGTCCCATCCCTTCAGATCATGTCATTTATCTAAAGGAAGCTGCCAGGTGCAGCAGGAAGCTGGATTGAGTCTGTGATAAAAGAGATCTTTTCCTCCAATAACATGGTTTACCTATTAAGTGAAGCTTTTAGAAGAGGCTCAGTATGTTTGCAACATCCTCCCCTGGTAACGAGGTTAATGCACTTGATACAGCTGATACTGTGGAGCGTTCATCAGGACCATCTTCATTTAAACACTAGATACATTTGCAGCCATTCAGTACTTTGCCATCTAACCCAAACTCACAGATATTTCTGGGTTTCAGTTTATTTCCCACAGAAGCATAAAAACTCTTTTTACATTTGCTACTTTTAGCACAGATTCAGGCTAATACAGAAGAGAGGGAAATTTTGTCCACACCATACATTTTTCTTCCCTCCCACACCATCGTTATCTCTTTTCCTTTGTAGCTCAGTAACACCTAAAAGCTTTGGCAGCACACCAGGGGTTGCACCGGCTCTTGACATTGTACAGCTGCCTGGCCATCTTGGGCTCAGAGTGGCATCACAAGCCCAAAGAAAAGTAGGGACAATGCATATGTATGCTTGGAAATGAGCAAATCTCAGAATAAGGAAGTGAAGGAAACCAAATATCACATAAAAATATGATGAGCTTTAGCTGGATTTATGGAAAGTTAGTGGTGACAAAGCATGACAAGGTTATGTTTGTGTACTTTATGTGGCCGAACATGTTGGTACAGCCACCAAACAGTCATCAGACATAGTGCACATTTACACACAGCTGTGCCATGACAAGAACAGAATTTATAGGGAGAAAGTAAAAGAGCTAATTTCATGAGAATTTGATATTGCAGTGTCTGACCAATACTGGGAGCCCATTATGCAGTAATAATCCTTAGATCTTTGGGACCATCGAATGTTCTAGCATGGCCTGTTGTTATAGGACAAAGAGTAGTGATTTAAACTGCAGGACAGTTGATTTAGACTAGCTGTAAGGAAGATTTTTTTTTTTTTTTTTTTTTTTTTACAATGAGGGCGTAAAGCACTGGAACAGGTGGCCCAGAGAGGTGATGGATACCCCACCCCTGGAAACATTTAAGGTCAGATTGGATGGGGCTCTGAGCAACCCAATGGCAGGGGGTTGGACTAGCTGATCTTTAAAAGTCTCTTCCAAACCAAATTATTTTATGATTCTGGACTCAAGAAGAATACTTTCTTTAAAATCCCAGTAGAGGTACCCACCACAATCTCAGGATAAAGGCCTGGGGTGAGAGGCACATTCTTGCAGTCCCTTTGAAAGCAGCCTGAGGTGCTCTGTACAGGGAGAGGCCGTATGAGCCAGGGCTCCAAAGTCCTTTTCTTTCCTCCTTCCTTGTCCAGATAAATAGATATTCTCTATCTGTGGGAACAAACAGACTTGTTCCCAGAAGGTGCAACTGTGCTGTGATACTCCCAAAACAAGAGACAACATTTAGCATGTAGCTGCCACCTTGAAAATTATTTAAACTGAGCAAAATGGGAAATTAAAAAATAAGCATTTGCACACTTTCATTTGCTGTTTTGGGAGAAAAACCAAAAGAATACAGTAAAAAGGAAATTTGAAAAATGCAAATAAAATGGAGTGGAGATGGACTGGAATGCAATAGTATAAATGTGAGGTCCCACAGCTGGGAAAAAACCACCACTAGTATTTGTCATGAATAAAGGCTAAGGAGAGACAAAATATTTTGTGTATACAGTCAATAAAGAACAATAGGTTACCATCATGATATAACTGTGAAGAGGAATAATGCAGTCTTAAACTGTTATGGGATGTGATATTTCAAGGAAAAAAACGAAGAGGGGTTAAAGCCAGCATGCCAAAATGTGAAAATATGTGTGCAATTCCAGCCACACATTTTCAGAGCTAATTAAAATGGGAATGGACAGGAAAACAGATACATTTTTTGCTCATTCCAATAAAACAGATTGTAAGGAATATAACTTTTTATTTTCTTTATAAGTCTGAACTATGGAGTAAAAAAAGACACTTAAGCTGAAGGACTTGTTGATTCAAGAGGGAATCAAGTACACACCAGCCATAACTGCAGTCAGCTCGCAAACTGGAAGAAAAAAAACTATCTATCTATCTGAGAAATTAATCTCTAGAAATTTCCATAGGAAAAAACCCAATGCATAAACAGAATTATTGTGGAACTTGACAAATTTAATAAATACATTTTTATGTATAAATACATATAAATACATTTTTATACTTGCATCCAAAAGAATAAGAACAGACTTACTGAACAAGGAGATGACTTTCTACTCTATGTCTAAAACAGAATTCACCCTTTGTAGAAGATGCAAAATTCAAAATATAAACATCCTTGAGTCTACAGTTTGAACATTTATAAGAGTTTTAAATAATTTTCAGATTCTTAAGTTTCAGCCATGCCTCAAAACTTGTATGTCACACAACTGTTTGGCTCTTAAGTTTTTAGATGTAGTTTAAAGAGACATTTTTTCCTTTTGTGGGATTTGTTCATTTTTTTTTTTCTGTGGGATCTTCCAAACATCAGATTAAAAGCATCTGCATCAAACCCATCTCGGACATCACTGCCAAAATTTAGTCCTTCTTTCGCCATAGAACAGGATTTTGTTGGGTTCCCTCAGCTTGACAGCAGTTTTACATCTGGGAACAAATCAAGAAAAGCTTAGGGAAAATATAACAAGAAATAATAATACTCATTCTGGCTGGAGGAAAGTGCCAGAACTTGCTGCAGAAAATGACTGGTTTAGTGCTTATGTAGGCTTTTCCTGCCCAGTTTAGGACAACCCTTAGAAAAAGTTGAGATGATAAATATTTCCATAGAAGAAAAGCTACAAATTAACGGAGTAGGAAAGACAGAGGCAGCTGTTCTGCAGGGCAGAGGTCAGATTTTCTCTTCAATCAATATGCACCAATGAATTGGAAACAAATTGCTGAAACTGTGCTGGCCAGAATGCACACAGCTCAGGGCTCACCCATGGCTCAGGCTTGCCCTGAGCCCTTGTTGATCTGGTGCTACCCAAGGTTGTTTCAGTGGACCTAAAGCCAAGGTGAGCATTCACAGGAAACTGGGAAATTCACATTTGGATTGGACCCCTCCAACTCACCTTCACTTGGTATTTTGTTGAACCCAGATCTTCTCAGAAGACTAACCTGCAGGTCCTGATGCATATAGTCATATTTAAGGACAGGAGACAGAGATGTTACATACCTTCCTTTGCTTCAAAGCATTTCAACATGAGCACCAGTACTCCTGATTTCTGTACCTTGTGGCTGGCTCTCATTGCACCTTGTGACACAGCTGTGGGTGAAGTTTTCCCAAGTCTGATGTGTCTACAGGACCCCTCTCCAGGGTGAATTCTCTACTTCTCCCAAAGATAAAGCCAGGTACAGGATCACTTTATTTAATATAACCAATGATTTTCACTACACTTAGAAGGACATAGTTATGTTTACAGTTTTGTTCTCTTCCACTATGACCAGAGTCAGCAAACAGTCCAAAATGCACCAGTATAAGACATATGGACACACTTAAGCAGTACATTGGAACATATGCCTCTTTTTCTTTGAAAACAAGTCCAGGAAGCCTGTTCTAAAATCTAGAAAATAAGTTAGAGTACACAAGAATATTTACTTCTCTTTTCAAGACATGGGATACAAAGAGCTTTGTTTCCACTCCATGGACTTCTCATCTATCTGATGGGCACAGGATTAGTAACTGCACTCACAGAAGCAGCAAGGTTTGGATTCATCCCATCTCATGCAGGCTGAAGACTTGGTTTGTACTTAGTGGAGATGGAAAAAGTCAGAATTGCCTCCCCATGACACTTTCCTCTCTATGCTCATGGCAGAGAAAGCCCAGAATTATTTTGGTCCTCATAATTTCAAGTGTTGACTCTGGCTGGAGTGCTGTGTTCATCCCACCACAGCATTCCCACTGACACAAATTGTTCTGGAATTGCTGCAAAAGCCTCTGAGAAAAAACTTAAGGTAGAGCCATAACTGCTGCAGAGAGCTCTGACTCTGAAATGTAGGGGGGATGGTGAAAAGGTTTGTGTTTCAGGAAGTCTAAACAGGGGTGGCAACTGCATCATTTGTGCTGATAGTAACAGTTTGCCTCTTTTACAGCTATTGCGTAAGGAAAATATCTACTGCCCACTTTGCAGTGATTTGCCATTTTTACTGTGCCAAAGCAGGGTTTTATAAGTGTCTCTGTCTTTGCACGTTAAATCCAGGGTGTGTAAGACAAAAAGAATGTGGAGCTGGTAAAAAAAAAAAAACAAACAAACAAACTCATAGGATTTCTTAAGGAAATATTTCATTGTGTGGCAGAGAAAAGAGAACCAAAGGGTCTTTTATCTGTAAAAGGACAGAATTTGAGAAGCAAATTTTAGGCAGAAAATTCTAATGTTTTTTTTCTACTTCCTTTGGCCTCAGGAAAGGGAGAATCGCTTTAAAGATGAATTGTGAGAGAACTCTTGAATTTCTTCTCCCATTTCAATTAAAATGGGTGCTCACTCATAGATATTTCAAATAAAAGCAACACTTTTGAGCAGCACTCAGTCAAAGAAATCAAGGGTTGGCTCAAAGGGGAAAGTGAATCAGTAGATTGAGTGTTAGGACAGAATTTACAAAACCTATTGCAGAACAGGGAGTTGAATACAAGCTTCCTACATGACCATAAATTACATGGCCTTTCTCTACCTAGCCTTTGTTTTTCACGTGTACTTGAGGTGTTCCCATAGTCCAGTAAAAGCAGGGACTGGACAGAGACATGGATTAAACAAAGCAAACTTCAAAACCAAGTGCTAAACCAGCTTGGTTGTGATGAGGATAAATAAGTGGAAAAATTAGTTAATTATTTTAAGTTTCAAGTCCTGTTATAAATACTTTGCAACAGGCTTTGAATGAGCACGCTGCCTTGCACATTGAAAACATTTGTGGGGCCAGGCATTATCTAACAGGAGAAGGTGGACGAGGTCTTCTTCAGTGAGGAAAGTTTCTTGGGGGAAATGAAGCCAAGGGTATGAAATCAGAGGAAAGAAAATCCAAGGTGCCTCGTCAGATCTCAGATGTCAGGTTTGAAGTTGAACTAGCGCATATGCAAAGACCTGTGCATCTCTGCACCATCAAAGCCTACTGAATCAAGTTCACCACCTTTGCATTTCACAAATACTTTAATCCAACAAATGTCATGCTTGAGTGCATGTGCCTGTAACCTTCTCTAGCTAGAAATCTGTGACTTGGTTCCAGTTAATCTATCCATCTTTTTTCCTTCCTAAAATTGGTGTTACCTAGATGTTAGCTACAAGAGCCCCTTCCTGGCACAATTCTGTGTGTTTTAGTCGTGCTTCAGTATGAATGGGATGTTTGATATGTTAATCATAAAAGAACCATCCCTCCAGAAAAAGTATCATTATCTGACACTGCACAAAGCACATGTCAAATTGCCCTTAAGTTTGAGTCATTAAAGGCTTTTAATTTCTGAATGCAATTGTAAAAATGAAAGCTTTGCTCCCATCTCAAGCTTTCTTAGTAACACAGTTAAAAATCAGACAAACAAATATCATCATCAAACACAGCTCCAACTAAACACAATTTCCACCTTCATCCAGTGATGGAACAGGTTTCTTCATTTCCACAGGACACAAGAATGGAAATTCTCTGAAAATGTTATATATAGCATTTCTGTTTAATCTGTCTTAATCTTGCTTTATTTCAGTAATCTACTGTTTACTCTTCCTTGCACTGGCAAATCAGGAGTTCAAAATACATGTATTTATTTACATTATTTTTAAATATCACTGATTAAAAAAGCTTCTCCTCCCTTAATATACATTTAATAAATCCATTTTTCCATCAACAGCTTCTGCTTTGGCGTCTGTTTCAGACACCACCCTCTGCTCTGATGTAACACACTGCTCTCACACATTTATATCCAGCTCAGCTCAGGCAATGGCAGTGAGTGCTTGAGGAAGACAGACAGGTAGATCCCGACATTTGAGCTCATTTTCTGATTTCTTGCTATCAGTATCCCATAATCCTGCTTCATTTCCTGCTTTTGCTACCCATTGCCAAATCACAGCTAATTGCAGGGCCTGACCATAAACTTCATCTGCCCAGATGGATTCCTGCACCTCTCGGGACCCTGGCACCTCTGTTCTGCTCCCCGCTGCTGTGAAGGGTTTTTACAGCCATGCAAAAGCCAGATTAGGGCTGGTGTGGATGAACTCTGTATTCTGTTCCACAGTGAGACCTCAGGCATGTTCACTAATACTCTGAAACAGCAAATTCATTTTCCAAAATAATATTGCATTAGGTCTGCAGATTGCACTGATGCCACCAATACTTTCATCACTGAGTATTAAGATTTCTTTTTTTCCTTTAATCTTGGAAGATACAAGTTTCCATCTGATAAAAATCAGCAAAGTATGTTGATAAGCACATCATTAGCTACGCCTTTAGATTAGGTTATATTTGATTTAACATTATTAATTATTCTGCTTTCCAGTGGGTAATCAGCCAAGTGATTGCCTACCCAAGCCATAGCAGAACATCCACACATATTGTGTAACCTGCAGCTGTGGTAACCTGAAGGATTCCTCACAGTATAAAGATCTGGATAGAAAACTTGATGAGCTATGTAGGAATTTCTTCAATAGCTACAGACATCTGTAGGCTAACATCTGGACACCGTGTGCAGGTTTAGGATGTACAAGAACCAAAGCAGAAAGAAGATTGCATTGTCCTGAATGCACTTTAACTTCAGTAGCCTTCATCCCTCCTGGGCAATAAAACGTTTGAGCTGAAGTACAGAACAGGACAGAAGAACCTAAAGGTGAGCACAAGAAGACAAAATCCCTGCTAATATAAAGAGATCAAAGCAAAAAGACAAGAAGCTGTGGCAAAAGGAACTACAAAACTATGTGCCAACCAACCCTGCAGTGAGGACAGTCTTATAAGCACGCAAAGACACCAAATATTTCTCCATAAATTTAAAGCCAGACAGGCCCATTAAAAGATTAAGCCTAGCCTCTTGGATGACATTCTCCATTAAACCACATACTACACTCTTGGGTTGAGGATAAGAGTTTAGGTTTGACTAAAGCTCATCTTGCAAAAATGGATACAAGCCTGATTTGAGAATGTCAATAAATGTAAGATCCAGTACTTTCCTTCAGGACTGTACCCTAGACTAAAACAAAATTTTAAAAGGACCCAAAGCAAAACAAAACAAACAAAAAAAACAAATAAAACCCAGAATTAAACAAATAAGCTATTTTAGTGGCAAAATTTTCATTCAGTTTGGAGCCCTTGTTTCTGATTAAGTCTTTCTGTGCTAGACTGAGCAGAGCTCAACAACCAGTTTTTTCTCTACTGAAAATATTTCTGTTTCACAGTAAAATGATTCCTGTATCTTTCTTGCTATATTAGGCAGATGACTATGCTTAGGTGTTTCTCTGTTATTTCTGCTTAGAAGAAAGAGTTTGCTAACTAGATTGAAATTACAGCTCATGATTACAGTTTTCCCCTAAAAGTGAGTAAATTAAACAAGTTAATTAGTAAAACTGACAATTTTTTTAAAGGAGAAAAGTGGCAAAGAAGAGACAAATTCTGATAAAAACATCAACAAAAGACATACAATGGGAAGTTTCCTTGTGGTCTGTTACTAAACCATTAGATGTCCCCAAGTGCCATCAGGATAGGACACTGGCCAAGCAAACAAAAGAAACTAAACAGCCACACAAGCCTGTGGGTTTGCAGCATTCACTCTGTGTGTGTGTGTTTCATACTCATTTACTACTTGAGAGCAGCAATGATTTTCTCAATGTTGGTAATAACTGAGTGGTTCCAGAGGGAAGATTCCAAAGCTGCAGTGACTATGACAAAACTCTCTCGGATCTTATTCAAACAGCCACAGGTTGAACCTCAGTTATTAAAGTCAGAGGTCTCTGTAAAAAGAAACAAGATTGGAGCAGAGAACAGAGGCCAAGTTATTGATGGGTATTTATTTACCTACAGATCAGATCTAATCATTTGGCTCTCCTCCACTAGAGGCCAAATTCAAGCAGCCTCTCCACCAGAACCACACATGACTTTACAAAGCGAACAAGGTAAAAACATATCTTCAGCTGCTGTAAATCAAAATTTATGATTAATACCTTCCTCCTAAAGACTAGTGAGATGGCTGGAGCAGTTACTGTTCACAGGGATTGCCAGCTCTGCCACTGGGGCAGTCCAGCAAAATTACCCACGGGCACTGCAGTCTACAGAAAGGCACATGAAAGTAAACTCTGGGTTGGGCTTTGAGCTTTGCAGTTCAATATCAGCTTCACCAGCATTTGGGCAAGATGCTGACCACCAGGATAGAAATGGGGAGGACAGCTAGGTGCAGTAACTTCCTCAGTCATCTCAGTTCCATCTACCTGTGCTCATGAGTGACCTCCTCCCTTCAGTGACAAGCACAAATATCTTCAGTGACATTTTTAGTTGGAGAGCAGGTGCTTGAGAACAACTGTTTTACCTTTATTTATCCATTATTTGAGTTTGCTGAATGCTGAACTTGAAAGCCTAGCTCATCTCCTGAACAACACAACCTTGTGCTTATTTTGAGCAAAGCACTGTACTATTCTAACCAATATTTATTATTTTGTTCACAAAATCATTTCATTTACTAAAACAAGCACAAGGACATGGTATCCTTTTTAGCCCTACTAACCATCAACATTTCCTACGCTTCAACAGATGATCACACACAAACACACACAAAAAATGAAAACCATTAAGGAACCCATTGATAGCCAAAAGATCATTTCTAGATTTACTTAGTCAACACACAGAGGCATGGAGACACTCCCCTTTTCATTAACTGAGGAGCCAGCATGGAGATGGCACAGGGAGTTTCACAACACTTCCTTTCTGACAGATGAAAGGCTGCAGATTATTCAGTAGTGAAGGTGAGCCAGGGGAAGACAGGAACATCCAGGATGACAAGGCTGTCCACACCCACTAGCAATTTTTAACCAGAGGACCGAGGTACAAGCAAATATGTGCCAGCTACATCTGTAAAACTATTTCTTTTAGATGTTCAAGGACGAGACTGCAAAGTCTGCAGAGGAAAATTTGTAGGAGCTCATTTGAAAAGCCACCACCAAAGGGCTGACATTTCAACAGAGATGTGGAATGGGGGCTGGCCCAAGTACTTTCAGCTGGAGTGGAGTCAAGACCCTGCACACTTAAGGAAAAGTTTCTTGAGGTATTTGAGGACATTGAGTTTTTCTGTGTCTCCAATGCTGTGTGAGACATTAAGCACCATATTCTTTACTTGGAAAAAAACATTCATTTCATGGCAATAATGAATGTACAGTCAAAAATGCCTTCACTCCACCACACACATTCCTCCCACTCCCTCATGCTAACCAGCAGGACTACAAGCAGGAGCATATGCTCTTCCTTTCTCCCCCATCCATCTTTCCCTCCTCTGGTGACAGAAGGTACCTACACTGGCAGCTCTGGAGCAGTTTCACAGACATGCTTGGCTCATACCACAAGTGGTTAACCAAGACATCAATAAACCACTCAGCAGAGGACTCCAGGGACTTGCCTCCTCCGAGTTCTCCCTTGTGGCTGGATTCCAGCAATGTGAAGCCAGCTTCTGGCTCCAGGTCCGCTAGGAGATGGCTGGAGCCCTGCACCCCATTCCCTGGCTCCCTGCAGGCTGCACACAGAGGTTTTGGCTCAGGGGCCCCAGCACATGTTGCCTCCTACTCGTTTGCTTTGGCCACTCTCAGAGAGCTGGCCTGAATCTTCCCTTGTCACTGTTGCAATAATGGTTTGAGGAGCTCAGGGTCAAGGCAGGCCAGGAGACCTGGATGGCTCTGGCTGGAATAATAAGGGATTTGTTCAGCCAACAACAGGCAGCAGGTTTGACTCTTTTCCCAGGACCAGGGACAGAGTAGAAAAGGTCTGAGGTTTTGACTACAGGACTACAGCAGGCAATTCAAAACCTCTTCCTGTAGATGCATGTTTTATGGGCCAAAACAAGTCCATATAAAAAGAGTTTCTGCTAGAAGCATTTCTTCCAGGTCCCCAAGCAGAATAAACAAATCCTCTGTGAGAGGATAAGGACATGCTTACAACAGTTTGGGTCAATTTTGCAGCATTGCCTGAGATCCCAGAGCCCTGCAGGACCTTAATACACTGAAAAAGCTCCTTGGTGAACCTGGCCACAAGTCAACCCCAAAGGAACAAGGCAGAGGTTGTGCAGCTTTTGGGGTCAGTGTCACGTCATGGAACCAGGGGAGCCCCAACCCTCTTGGTTGCACTCCCATGTGCATCCAGTCCCTTTGGAGACCTATGAGCAAGGATGACTGATACACCAGAACACAGCCCACTGAGCTAACTGGGGAGGTAAACCCTCCTGTCCAGCTGCCTGTCAGCACATCTACTGACTCCCAGAGATGGAGGAACTCTCTTCTCTCCCTCCTGGCTGGTGTGTCCCCAGCCTCCTGTCAGCTGTTCCCTTCCTGCAGTTTGGGAGCACATTAGATCAATGCAGAGGTCACTTCACTGAGCTGAAGTGCTGGGCACAGAACAGAACTAACCCAGCTCCCAGGGAAGCCTCCTCCTAGAAAGTCAAGTAAGGTTTCAGTAGCTGGAGTGGAAATGCGATAAACTTGACCTTGAAACAAGATGCCATTTCCTGGGGGTAAGAATGATTAAACACCAGGACAGTATGCCAAGTGAGAAGAGGAATCACTTAGATCCTCTACAACAAGATTAGATCTCTTTATCAAACCTATGACTTAATCCCATTTCTGGGGAGTTCTACAGTCTAAGTGAGCCAGAGGGGAAAGGGGAGTGAAATTTGCTAATCACTGTCTCCTTCTTAACCTGGAGTCCATGAGTCTCTGAACATACCATAACTAATGACAGTCATGGTGCAAGAAGATCAGAAAGATTTATTCCTTCCTACAGCACGCCCTGCTTTAAAAAAAAAAGAGGAGACAGGTGAGGATAATGTTGGAGAACCTATGGATTTCTGATTCCTCTAATCATACATGTGAGATTTCAGAAGTCAGATAATTTGACTAGTAGCATCAGAAAAGAGTCTTTCATCAAGTCTCCTATGGATGTGAAGCCACCCTTGAGTGTCCATAATTTGGTTTCCAAGCACAGCGTCTCCCAATCCTGATACAATTGCTAGCTTTTCCCAGTAAGGTACACTGGCCCTCTAGGTCCCACTGCAAGAATGAGGTTAGGTCACTCTGCTGCCAGTGTCTGGCATGAGACATGAGGTGAGCAAGTGAGAGACTCTCCCAGATAATTCATGAGACTTGACAAGTCTCAATGTAGCCAAGTAGGTTTTGGACCCAGTGATTGCCTTCCAGCAAGTTGATTTCCATCAGAGGTGACACAGCTACTCTCTTCTCCCCTATGCCCTTTAGGGAAGAGAAGTAGAAATGGAGCTTGGTCTACAGAGTAGTTCATGTCATGGCTAACAGCTCCTACTGCTTTTGGCCTCTCTGTCCCATGCCTGGCCTTCTTTGCCAAAAACGCATCAGCTCATACACGAAAGAAGACCGAAAATGAAGACAGAAGAGGAAAATTACAAATTTCCTAGTCAGTAATCCCTACAAGAATTATTCTTTTTCAGGCAGTGTAAAATTTTCTAAAACTCAATATTTTGTAGTTGTTTTTTGGTTTTTGGTGGTTTTTTTTTTGTTGTTTTTTTTTTTTTTTTTTTTTTTTTTTTGTTTTGTTTTTTTTTGTGGCATTGCTACAGCATCCATACCAGTACTAATCTCACTACGTATGGTTCACAGATTTTAAGGACAGATGTTTGGGATCATCCAGGCAGTATAACACAAACTGCTGAATTTCTGCCAGAATTTCACCCACATCAATCCCATACATTCACTTCAGCAGATTGCTTGGGAACACCTTTAAGCTCAGTGAGATCTCTGATTTGTATATAGATGGATCCTTTCTACTGCCTTTGAAAACAATGGCTAAGGTTAGAGGAAAACAGGAAACAAAACCATCTTCATCAATGCAACTCCCCACTCCAGAAAGTTAGTGAGGAATTCTGAGTAATTTGCACCAGAGATAGTCATGTTTTCTGCAGACTGCCATGAAGTGGAAAATATCAGGTGACAGCTCCACTCTGGAGATGCTTCAGCATTCAGTGGGCTTATATAAAAAGCCACAATACATATAAAGGTCTAGGTCTAATGTGCCTTCAAAATTACCTCATCTTTTATTTAGGGATTATTTTACCCTTGTCTTCCTTTATCGCTCTTTATAGGAGTGAAGTGGAGAGGCTGGACAAAATTGAGGCAATTTAGGTTACTAAGTGGAACTAGAGTTCATGGTCAAAGTTAGGCTCTGGAGGAAGAATTCCTTGTCACCACCCCCACAGCCAACCCACCTCTGTTTTGCAGTCAGCTCTGTTGAAATTCTTTTTCCCAGCTCTAGCCCCCACCTTCTGCTTGGTGATAAGGCTGTCTAGTAAAAGAGGAAAACACAAACAGAAATCTATGGAGGGCAGCTGGATGAGGGATAAAAATAGCAGCGGGGCTTTTTGTAGTGGCATCCTTTGTACCATTAGAGTGAAAATCCTGGCAGCATTTCTATTTCATGGGATTGGTATCTTCAAGGGGAGAAACACATATATGCCCTTCTCCAAGGGAAAAAATTTAAAAAATAAAGCAATAGGCTGACTTTTGGCCATGTCAGTGACAGGAGTTAGAAAACAGCTAGAACTGCTGAAATACAACACTCGGGAAAACAGTGGAGAACCCCTTCTGGAGCACAGGGTGATGGAGGATGCAGGAGAGAAGTCCCAGCTCCAACCTGCTTGGCAGCCTGAGCTCATACTGTTGTCTCAACATTTTTGTTGTCCTCCCTCTACCCCTTACCTATTTTGAGGCTCTTTGGAGCAGGCTGCCTCGATCTGTGTAGCACCTGGAAGACTGATTATTATCTCTAGGCTCTACTGTAACATAAATAGTGAGACTCTAGTTGGCTCCAAGATCCACATATCTCACCAACTACTAACAAGTTTAAAGTTCTTGGGAAAAAAAAAAAAAAAGAAAAAGGAGCTGTTATTTTAAAAATTGGTAGCAGTAGCAAATCTGCAGCTTATATTTTCCCATTTAAAACAGAAATAGTGCTGAAGAGCAAGATGGAGTATTCAAGGAAAGAAATGCCAATATTAGTTTTTCTTCCTCTCCAGAAAATTATTGGTATCTCTCCTATTCTTGCTGGTATAAATTATCCCTAAACCTATTTGGACTAAGACAACATTTGCACAGAGATTTATTGTCTCCTAATGATCTGCTGTAGCCTTCTAATGAATCTGCTAACACTGAGTATCTTCCAAAACCAGATCCCAGACCCTTGTCTGCAATTCTCACTCTGCTCCAGCATTTCTATTGTATTCTGTTTCTCTGAAGGTCTTTTCCAGCAACTGTTATGTATTCTGCCTGTGATATCACTGATGCTCCCACCATCATCTGGCCAGACTTGGAAAACTTTCTGCAAGTTGCTGAGCAAGCAGGCTTTGCTGGCTCCTGTTTTCTAAATCCTGAACTACAGGGGAAAAAAAAAAAAAAAAAAAAAAAAACCAAAAAAAAAAAAACACCCCACACCAAACAAAAACCCACCCCTCTAGATTCAGACATCCTCTGAGTTCTGACTTATGCAGTGAATTTAAATCCCAAAATTACAATTGGTATGTAATTTAAATGCAAACATTTGGCTTTCAATCTTATGATATTCCTAAGTGGCACCAAATCACCAAATCAAATGTTTTCTGAAGTTGACTGAGAATTGAATTGGTCCCTTCAGGTGGATGTTCTTCTGTTTACTTTAGAGGATGACACTGATGTAGCTTTACTCAGTAACTAATCAATAATTTAATTTTGATCCCTAACTAAATGAATCTCGATAAATATCAGACACTTTTAAATTGGGTTTAATTAGTGTTTATGTATGTATTCCAGGGCTCTGATTCACAAACTGTGGCAACTTCACAATGAATTTTGTCTTTCTGCTAAAAGATACTTACCCATGCCCCTGTCAGAAGCAGCAGATAGTCCTGAGACATGCAGGGTTTGGGTGCCCTCATCCTAACGGGAAGTAATTTCATGAACCTTATCACGATGTCGGTGTTCAAAGGGAGCGATGGAGGTGATGTGGAGGGGGAGAAAGGGACATCAAAGCGGCAGCCTGGGAGGGGCCTGGCTTTGAATTTCCAACTGTGGGTTAGATGGAGCTCAGGAACAGCTGATGAGAGTGATGAGCAGCACAGAAAGACGTCAGCACGGGGAGAGATGGAAGAGATTGCATCTGCTTCCTTCAGAGACTATGCAAACAGGGAGTGACGTGGTGCCAGGGTGTAAAAAAATTAATGGTCTAGAGGAGTTATGTCTGCCAACTTACAAGAGCTCCTAGCACACCAGAGGTAATTGCACTTCAGCACATAGATATTTTAAGAGTAAAATAACCTGCAGATCTCATTCTTACCACTGGTCAACACCAGAACAGCAGAAAAGAAGCAGAGCCATGAAGACAGCTTCCAGCTGGTCTTGTAGAGAACCATGCCCTGCTCTTCCTTCTGAAGAGGGAAGGCTTAACTCCCTAAGTACAAGCCATGCCATGCCTCTCACCCTCTGGGCTGGAGCAGGCCCTGGCCTGCTTCGTGTGCCAGCACAGGCACGGCCAGTCAGGTGAAGAAATTAACTGGAATCCAAAAGGTGCAAGATCCTTATCAGAGCCCAGCACTGCACACAGTGGGAAAGGAAAACACTAAGCAGAATCCAACCACCTCTTTGTAGAGATCACACAGAAACACAATCTAGGGATATGCTCTTCCTGACCCTTCCCTACTCTTCTTCCAAAGTCACTGATACCAACGTTTGGCTAATCATTGGGTCACTGTGGTTCTCAGGTTTTGGTACCCCAAAAGTGAAGTTAACAATGACCACCACCACTCAAGGGAAATGGTCACAGCCCCACCAGCTGAAAAGCTCTGTCACCTTACAGCTTTCCTAGATGTAAACACACATAGTGCACCCTGGACTGGGAAAACCACATCCCATGGGCAAAGGAAGATGCACTCCTAAACATGCAGTTCTGCCAGCATAACCACATTGGCCCTTAGGATGTCTGCCTGGAAAGTTGTGGTGCTGGAAGTCCACGCTTCTTCATGCCCTGACATAATGAGGGTGTGCATTTATCTATCACACTTCATTTTAAATAAATATCAATATTTTTCCCCTGGGCTCTCCTTTCTTGTTTTGTCAAGAGCAATGATTGTATCATAGCCAACATTATGATGCAAAATTAGAGGGAAGAAAATGCCTTAGAAAGGTGACATCATCTGAATAGATGTGATGGCTGCTTGCATTAGCTCAAATATCTTTCTCCCTGAAGTCTGACCCTAGGTGTAAATTGGAGAGGCCTGATGGAGCATAAAAAGAAGCACTATCCTGTTGACCCAGTTTTCATAGAGAGCAGTGTGTATAATTATTTTGAACACCTGCAGCTGATAAACCAATCCTGTGTGAGGTTAAAAATTATCCAGGCATTTACTGGTGACACAGCAGTATGTTAGAAACCTGCACAGCAAACCTGCTCAGCCACACTCTGCTGCAGGGAGGTGTGGTGAGGCATGAGCCAGGACTGAGATAGATCTGCTGCCAGATATCCTCAGCACAGAGAAAGCTCTACAGAATTTTGCTTAGGTGGTTTACGTCATTCAGGAATGGTTAAAATAAGTGATATCACAAATACCTTATTTTATGAGAGGATAGGAGCTGCACTAGAGCTGTCTGTATGGTGCTCCAGCCTGAAGGAATATCAGTAGTTTTCAGCAGTAAATAAAGCACTCTTGCAACTACTGCATTGCTGCAGGAAAACCACTCCCTGTGGGACAAGTTATGCTACTGAAAATGCAATCCTTTTTTCTTTAAATCAGTGCAAATATTTTCTGACAGAAAAGCTGGCAGAAAAACTGTGAGTGTCCCTTCCACAGGCCCCAGCAGATGTTGGTGTGCTGGCAGAAGTCCTCAGCAGGGACTGGGAGGAATTTGCTGAGAGAGCATCCTCCGTGTCTGTGCTGATGACGCCACTCCTGGGCATTCCCAGGCTACGATCAGGGATTGCTGTGAGGAGCTCCAGCAGTTCAGGTTCACACAGTGTGCTTTCCACAGAGATGAAGCTGGTGCTCCAGGCAGCACAGCAGCACAGGTTAGGCACTCAGGTGTGAACTTCACCTCCAGATATTCAGTGTGTCCTGCAGCCCTGGGATAAAGGTTCTTGAAAAATCCAGCATGGTGCAAATCTAGCCCCTCACAAACCACTTATTCATCACTCCCTTTTGAGAAGAACCAGAAGAATTATTTATAAATACAAAAACATAATTTTGGGCAGAGTGCATAACCTTCTTAGACCACCCAGCTGGGGTATGAGAGACAAGGGTTTATATGCTTTCATTTTTCACAGCTAAAACATATTTCTCTTTTTCCTTTTTTTTTTTTTTTTTTGGCACTTGATGTGTTACAGAGCCTCAGTGAATACCCAGAAAAAATTGTGATATAGCTGTCACTAATTGTTCTAAAATTAAGTGACCTACTTGGGAAAGCATTTTCCCTGTAACTTAATGCAGAAGTGCAAATGGCAAAGGGATATAATTATATAGGCATAACTTCCTATTTGTCTTGGTTTTGTTTATGTCATTTGAGAAGGGATTTAAATTCAGCCCAAATATCCCCATTTCTATGGGAAAAAAAAAGGTGAGATTCTTAGGATAAATTATAGTTATACTACACAGCCTAAAACATTGGTATTAACAGTAACTGTATAATGCACTATATAAAAAAAACCTAATTCCCATATCTTCCATTAGAGTTTATATCCTGATTTCATGCAAAATTAGAGTAAGCTATTAATAGCAGTGGACTTCCTAAAGATTTACTCTAGATTAGAAGATTCTTATCTGCTCTTGTGGAAACTGTAAATATTACTTGAATACAAACACGACTGAGCTGTAAACCAGCTCATTACATCTCAGGTCTTTACTAAGTAATGAATAGTCTCTGTTAAAAACACCAGTACAAGAAAGCTTTTCCTTTAACAAGATACCCTCAAGATTGGTCAGCTAATGATCAGGGTTTAATGATTATACTGAACCATTTTTGAGGAATTATTGAGATTTGCACTCAAGTACAGAAAATGTACATCAGGCAAAAGTCCCCACAGTTCACCAGGTCTGTGTGTTCCATATCCCCATGAGTTATCACATTTGTAGCACATCTGTTAGAGCCACATCTGCTGGGGAAACCTAAACAGGGCTGGCTCCCTTTGCCACAGATGAGTGACATCTGTGGTCATAAGGACATTTTGGCATAGCAAGCCAAGAACAGCACAGGTTCTCTGCTGGGAAGATGCACTTTCCCTACCTCCAAAGCTAATCAGAAATGGTACTGTTGCCCCTATTTTCTCAATGCCTGTTTGCCACAGAGGCCAGGCCCAAACACAATCCAAACCAAGTCATCTGTGATGGCTGAAGCAGTGCCACAAGGTCCAATAGCAGCACTGCTGGGGTGGCTCTGCTCTGGTGGCACTCAGATGGCAGCCACGGCCAGCTCACTGCTGACAGCCATCCTGTACAGAGTACTGTGGGTGTGACAGGCAGGTCCAGCTCCTCCTTGGCTTCTGCTTTCATCCTTCAGATTGTGCTTTTCACAGCTCGGTTATCAAGGCAGATGGCTGCCTGCAGAGCCCCAGGCAAATGGACAGATGGGCTCTCCTCAGCTCAGAACTAAGAGCAAGACTTTGCTGACCTTGCCTGTTTTCTTGGCTGGAATCTGTCAAAAAACTTTTCTGTAGCTTCAGTTCCTGCTTCCACTTGAAACAAATCTGAACCAATGCAAATTTTAGATTTCCTCATCTGCCTCCAGACGCAACACCAGGTTGGGTCTCTGCACTCCAAGAGGAGCCTGAACTGTTCCTAAACTCAATAGTGCTTCATCTCCTCCTGAACTCAGATTGCTCCCCTGCTTCCTTTGTTCTTGATCTGATCAGGCAAGGAAACATTCAGCACATCACCTCTACATACTCCAAGCAGAACATTACCTTTGTTCATATTCATGATTACATGCATTTATGATATCATAAATGCTTAGAAGAGCCTGCAGGATCCATGTCACTTGGGAGGAGGGAAGAAGAGACAGTGGGGAATATAAAAAAAACTTTATATGGGAAGATGCTGACCTGAGAACTAATTCAAAGTGATGTTAGTACTATCACATTGCCACTATCACAGCTTCATCTGACATTGTTGCCCTGGAGGCAGAGGTCAGGGTGGTGAGACAGTGGAACAAGTTGTCCAAAGAAGGATGCCTCACTGGGGCCCTGAGCGACCTGATCTAGTGGATGGCATCCCTGCCCATGGCAGGGGGATTGGAACGAGACGATCTTTAAGGCCCCTTCCAAGTCAAACTGTTCTATAATTCTATGAGAAACCATAAAGGGAGGGAAAAAATAGAAGTAACTGAGCACTGAGACATTTCAACCCCACCCTCCAGAGCCAAGATAGGAGTACGTGTGTGGAAAAACAATACAAAGGTTTGGGGACTACTGGATTAATTCGGGATCCTTTCTGATGTAAACTTTCCTATAATTCAATTCATAAAAGTAGGACAGGTGGAAAAGATCCCCAGATAGGGATTAAAAATCCGTTTGGACCATTTGCTATCTATACAATCCCTTTCCAGCCTCAAAACATAATTTCAGATATCAATGCTGTGGGAGCATAGACAGCAAGAAGACAAGCAGGTACTTGGTGGGACATTGACACCTTTGCATTTGGTCCAGGAAGTGTTGCAACAATCTGAAAATTGCACCAGAGTTGCTGAAAACAAGCTGTAGAAACTGAACATGACAGATCTGCCCTTAAGGCTTTTGAGCTTCAGCAGACCCTTCAAAATCTTGGTTTGAGGGAGGAATTCGAGAGAAAATTCCAAGTCAACAGCTTTACTGTAAATATTTTACACTGAAGTTGATCTGTTTTCCTTCCAGCTTTTATAGTAATGTTCCCTCATGTTCTCTCCTTCTCCCAAATATCTGTTCTCTGCACTGTTTTACTCTCCTTCAACCTTCCATTCAATTCACCAAAAAAACAAGTATTGCATCCAGTAGAAAAAGGAATGGAGGAGAGAGGAGATCTCATGGAGAGTAACTGCCCAGCAGTACATTTTGATGCCATGAAGCTGGTCATGATTTCTCAGTAATGACAGCACAGACCTGCTGAACTGAAGAGGAAAACTGTTGGCTTTTAGCTCACAGAGCTCTTGATTCACTGCTCAGCAACAACCCTTCACCTACTTGCCAAGGTCAGTCCTGCATCCCCCCACCTGCAGGAATCACACAGTGGCTCATTCCTGAGTGAAAACTCCTTCCACCACCTATTTAGCCCCTACCTCAGGAGCTGCTAAGTGAAAATGGGATGCAGCCTTGTCTACAGGACTTGCCCTACAAAGTGGGTTGCTCTGGGAGAGGAAATCCAGCACAGAGACTGGGAATTTAAGAGCCTCTCTAACTCCCCATCAAAAGTAGAACCCACAATGACATCACTGTTCTTGCAGAGCTTGCAAGCACCTCCAGGCATGTCTCTGAGCTACCAGCTACATGCAGTTCCATCTTATTTCCAGGAGACTCTGCCTAAGGCAAAGAGGGTCTCCAACATTCATCCTCACGAAGACTATCTATTCCCATGTCCCAGATTTTTCCCTCCCCGCTCTCCTTTTGGATACTGGCACTCTACCACCTCTTTTCATCTTCCCTCCAGAGAAAGCAGCATTTGCACCAGCCCAAACCCTCCAGCTCACTCCTGTGGAGGCTGACAGTCTCTACTTATGCATCACCTCCAAAGCCTTCATTTGGCAGGCAATCTCAAAACTGCCAGCATGCTACATTAACCTGCATTTCTCTCTTC
Organism: Haemorhous mexicanus; assembly: GCF_027477595.1. Classification (NCBI taxonomy): domain Eukaryota; kingdom Metazoa; phylum Chordata; class Aves; order Passeriformes; family Fringillidae; genus Haemorhous; species Haemorhous mexicanus. Next base: position 147,929,587 of record NC_082341.1, read on the forward strand.
ATTCACCACTCTTAATTAGTGTTTGGGAATGTATTAACATGGGGCTAGGCCACAAAGTTTGCATCCAGGCTTGCCTCTTGTTCGGAGGAGCTGAGCTGGCACAAGAGCCTGGTGAAGAGTCACCCCTTCCTCACGTAGCAGCTGAAAGCAAGAGCATAGAAGTGACTCCCCATCACAGAATTCCCTCTTCTGCTTGAATATACAGTCACTGTGATTTTTTCCCCCTGCTTTCACAACTCTAAGTCACCAAACAGTCATTTGGTCCAATAACTGAAGCTGTTCAGAAACTACCAGCATTTCTAGCTTGCCCAAAGTCATTGGCTTCAGGCAAGGATGTAACAAAAAGTGATTAGTGATAGCAGATGAGTTAAGCAACATCAAATCTCTCTGTAGCCACTTTAGGAATGAATATATGAGCTAGTTATTACTAGGTTTCGTGTATATGTGAGATAGATAAGTCAACGTTTGCAGCAAGATAGTTGCTCTGATATCACCAGCTCTGAAATAGCTGCAAGGTCAAAGGGAGGTGGCAAAGGAGAAAAGAGGGTCTCTTCTACTCTTCCTCAAGCAGCTCACCTCACCAGTAAGGTGCTAGGAGGCAAGCTGAGCTCTAAACCTCCTCTGTGCATGCTTCTCCTACATGCTGCTATGCCTGGGACACAAGTGTGCTCACTAATGTCTGTGGATATGCAGGTCTGAAGGGGTCCTGAGTCTCCTGAAGCAGTTGGAAGGGACACTGAGAAATCTGCCCTCATCACTGACCTTTCCCACAGTCTTTGTGTGGCCATCAAAATCCTGCTCCTCTTTGATGGTGTAAGGAAACCTGTAAGTAACAACCAGCATTGCCAAGCAAATGGGCCTGCTAAGGATAACAAACCAGAGACAGCACCGTGCCAAGGACAAAAGTTACTCAGACAAACTACCAGTCCACACCTGAAGAAGACCACCTCTATTTCTGCCCCGGATCCTTCCCTTAGATTTCCAGCAGCACAAACCCATTTGGCAGTAGGAGTAGGTCTGCACTGCACACAATAATGCAGTGATTCACTGACATACCTGAGGCATCTCAGAGCCACCCAGCTTATGGTACAGGCCCTTCCCCTCCAACTGCTGATCTCAGAAGAGGCTGTAAAACTTCTATGGACAAAGTGAGGTAAGTGAATTTTGTCTGAGCTGCCATGGGACCCCAGGTACTGAGGTTTGCTGGTTTAAAGTTGCTTGGTATCTCTATTAATCATAATATTGCAGCCATGTAACACACCTGCAGTCCATATGCAGTGTAATTTTAACTGAGTGACCTACAAATGGATTCTTCCATTTTCCATGTACTGAAAAGCTGAGGGTAGTTGGGAATCTTCATCCCACAAAATAATCCAGGACATTTTAAATTTTGGGACTACTCAAGTGTTTAGCAGACAGCAGCTTCTGAAACTCTGAGGGAGGCATTATGACAACTCTCATTAAGTGCAGTTAATGCAGGAGAGAATGATCATGTAAATGTAAGGATGTAAGAATATAAGAATGACCTTGAACCTTCTAGTTAGCAATATCACGAGGAAATTCCACGGCACGCACACACACAGCCTTTGGCTTCATAGACATAATATCATTTTCTCTCTGTTTAGCAGAGAGAATAACAAGGGAAGCTGAGAAGAACATGAGCTGAAGGCAGAGATACCTTCTGGTCAAATATCAGAGCACTGTAGCTGTAGAGATTAGCACATTGTTTGTGGGGGCTGGCACATGTACCTATCCAGCCTTCTCATCACACCTATAGACAGAACTTCATGCTCTGAAGCACCCAGTAGTCTTAATTCTAACTCATACAATTTTAAAAAAAAATTAAAGAAAGAAAACAAGAAAAAAAAAATGCCCAGTCCTTAATAAGGAGCAGCACTAGATAGTCCTAAAGTACATTTGAAATTTTATATCTCTCTACTCACCAAAGTGAGATGCATCTCTCAGTACCCTTTCCCATGACTCTAACAGGAGGGTACATCTACTCTAGAATTGGACTGGAACTATATTGGCACAGGAGGGCTACTCTACATCCATTGGATAACATGGTTTGGATCTGCAGATAAGCCCTAATAGAAGTGAAGAGGGAGAAGAGATGTCCCCTGCCCTCCAAGCACACAGGCCAGGATAGATCAGAGAATGTGGGGCTTCCCAGATTCCTTCGACCTATACTTGTATGTGCTTCGGCCTCCTGGCCCTCCCTCCCCCACCTCTGCTGCACATCTCTTCCAGCCCTTTCAGAGCTGAGGCAGGCAGTGCAGGCACTACAACATCCTTGGCCCTTCAGGATGCAAACGATAAGAGGAACAATAATGGTTGTAGCTCACTGACAACCTCTTCTTTCCTTTCTAAGACTGGGTGTAAATAATGTTCTTATCTACTAAGAAATACCTCTGGCATCCCTGACGAAGTGATAAGTAGAAAGAAGAGAGACACTCTTAACTGCTGATCAAGAGGGAGGAGAGTGATTAGCATCCTCTGGGGAACACCTTGTTGATGACGGCTGCTTTGCATTGTTGAGGCTGTAAGAAGCACCTAAATTCCTCCTCCACAGAACTCTCAGCTGCTGATGAAGTCAGTTCTTCATTAATCCCTCAGCACACTCCTCATCAGGCCCATTTCTGATCAAAGCTTTTCTTGCCATTGCAGTCATAATTGCAACCCTCAGCTCCCATTTGAGAAAGGGACAGAGTCTGAATGTCAGTAGGAATTCTGACTCTGTCAGGAAGGACTGGACTTAGGCAACACCAGGAATCTATGAAGTCAGGAAATAAAACAAAAACAACCTGCAGAGGAAACAATTAGTAGCAAAGCTGAATCAATTTTTGGGGTTTTCACACTAGGGGTTGTGGCTCCAAGTTCCTGGTAGCTGGGTTTGATATGCTGGGTCTCAGCAGTCTCCTGGAATTGCCTGTCAATGCACAGTGCACAGCCATTTTTGGAGATCTAGCCCAGTTTCTGCCAAGCACGAACTTAACCAAAGCAAGCAGAAACCAACCCAGTGAAACAGCATTCCTACTGCAAGGTCAAAGCTTGGACTAGCACACAAGTGTCCTGAAGCTTAGACTTAATCTTGAGGAGTGGATCAATGCAGATGTGTGGGCACAAGCCACTGCACAGATTTGCATTGCTGAGTACCAACAGACAAGGCTTTCTTTGGCCTCACCTCCCTCAGCAAGGAAAATCAAGACTCTGCACCCACACTGGGATCCTGTAGGATGGCCTGGCTCTGCAGACCCATTGTGCTGGAATGCATCCTGACATCCTCTTGCTGAGGCCTCCCCAGCAACAGATAAAAGCAGATGTGCATTTAGGCTCTGTCTGTGCTTTAAACACCTCAGAAAACAGCTGTAACAGGAGATCCCTCCATCCCAGACATGCCTGCTCTCGTGGCAAAGGTGTGTCCCAATGCTGTCTTGTATTTTTTCATATGCACAATATGAAAAAAAATGCCAACCAGATCAGAAATACCCCTATACCTAACAACAAGCTATATTTGGATAGTGTACGAAAAAAATAGAGGTTCACTTTCAATTACAGACCACCTCTTATATTAGGCAGTCCTAGCCCAGAGCAGTGATGTCCTTTCTCCCTTCTTCTTACACTTTTTATCTCCCCATATTATTGCTTACATGAAACATCCATTTTCATGCATGATATTTCCCTTTCTAACAAAATGCAGCAGGAGGTTCCACAGGTTAATTATAAATTGATTTTAGAAGCATTTACCAAGAAGTTATTTAAATCTATTTCCCTTAATTTCATTTGATGCAGCATATGTCTTGCAGTGCAAAGGGGAGATGCAGCTTTATTGCCACTATCTGCCAGATGAACATGTTCATCATCAGCAGTGCAGGGAGTGATAAGTCACTTATCTGATACAGAGAGACAAAACACTCCCTCTTTCTTATCAACAAATTGAGTTATCAGCCAAGTGAAGTAGTTTTTCGGTAGCCTTTCTGACTGTGTGTTGCTTTTAAATCCATACTGGCAGCAAATGTTCATGGATGTATTTGCCTCTCTTATGCTCATTTCAAAATGCAGCAGCAGCCACCACAGATAAGAAAGCTTCATCTCCCAAAGATGTCTTGCCTGAGCATAGTTAAACAGTTCAGAATTTACTCTGGTTGCTAGAAAGCTGAACTAAACTACACCAAAAGTAACAAAAGTGATGCTAAAACAGTCATACAAAGAGCTTAGAGAAGCACATGGCTGTAACATTGCACGTCCAAAGCCTGCTGATATGACCACCACTGATGGCTTAACCCATATTTCTCAATGCTGTCCCTTATATCTAGGTGCCTGACCTGAGACAACTAGGACCCAGAAACCTGGGAAGTGCAAGTCCTGATCCAACCAAGGCAGCACTTTTGCTACACTTCACTACATACGCTCAAATGAATTCAGAAATAACTCACTGCATAACAAAGCTGGAGAGAAGTTAGGGTTATCAGCCAGGTAACATTATGAGAAGACTCTAACTGAATGCATGGAAAGGTTTTAGGTGTGAAGAGTTAGAAACTGTCTGATGCCTTTTAAGGACTCAGTTTTGTGATGAGCAGCTACTCTGAAAGGTTCTGTGCAGAGTGCTACTCATGAGAAGGATGTCAGCATCACACTGACCAATTGGTGAATGCCCTGAGTTGTTCCAGAAAGTGTCCAGTGCTGGAATCAGCATCATTTTGGCTGAGCGTGGCTGGAAAGTAAGCTTCATTGGGATAGCACTGAACAGGATTTGCCCTTGATTGCAGAGGCCAAACGTTATCATTCACCAGGATAGTTTGTAAATGTGACTGCTCTCTTCCATAAACTGGTCAAAAGCAAACATGATTTGATAAACAGAAACCCGTAGAGGACAGGAGTCAGGAGTGTTACTTGTAAATACTTACAAACTCACTGCTACAAGCTCATCTTCCTCCTTCCCATATAGACTTAATCAAACAGGACCTCCAAGATTAATATAAGGGTTGGTAATGAGAAAATCATCATTTCACCTGCTGAACAAGACAAAAAAAAACCTGTGAGCATTTCTGAGCTTGCTCAACACGGAGCCAGAAAAGGGAGCTCTGATGATCTTCACCAGAAGCTTGAACTTTGAAGAAAGCATGGACTTTGCATTGGCTCTGGTAAGTAGATTGCATATGCCTTTCCACCTCCCCACAAACTCAGATCCAACCACCTATGAGCTGTAACAAGACCAGTAACATCTTCAATCTCCCACGTTTTCTAAAAGCCACACAATTCCTACTTTTCCAGACATTCTCCTTCAATAGGGCCACTTTCTTTCTTGGAATGTGTTCCTGTGGCTGAACCTGTTAATTTGATAGCGATCAGATACCTCATCTCTAAAGCATCCAGCTGCATAATTCCTGGAGGGGTCCTTTGCTCTCACCTGTTTGTAGATGGGACAGGATTATTGGTTTTTAATTCTCAAAGAGACAAGAGACAGCTATAAGAATGGCCCAGCTGACAATTGTTTCAATAGTTTCCAGCCTTGCTGTCAGCTGACACATTCCTTCCTCCAGATAATATCTGATGCACTCAGATGCTTCTGGAGCTGTGCCCCCACAGGATGTGTGGCAAGAATGACAGTGAGCTCTTTGCTCCTCTGCTTTCATACCCATCCTGCAAGGAAGATGCTATAGAAGGGTTTGTTTTTTTTCTTGAGCATTAATAAGAAACCTGCACAATAACTTTCAGTCCTTCTTTCCAGCTGCCATGTTACAAACCTCCTCAGTGTCGGGCCAAGATGAGCAGGACTCTGCGTTTGCAGGTGCGATATGGAGGTGGCTTCACATGCGTGGGGAGACAAGAAAAGTCATTCCTGCTGCCGCACAGGTGACAGGGAATCCTGTACAGGGGAGCACCAATACTGAAGGGCTGGAGCAGGGAAGAGGCTCTGATGCCATTACAGCTCTAAAGATCAGAGCTTGACGGCGTTGGTACCTAAAAGGATCATTAAGTAGTTGCAAATGACCGTAATACTTTAAAGAGGACTTAATCAAGCAGAGCCGGGATGTCTTGACAATCTGATAACTGTAGCATACAATTCAGAGAATGCAGAGGCCAGGGATGTGTGACTGGCCTTTGGGACTGATTGTTCTGAAACAGCTCTGCTTTTTCTTTTCGAAGAGAAATTTAAATTACCCGGCCTTTCAAAAATAACTGTTTATCTTTCACAGGGACCTTGAAAATAATCTCATTTATCACACACTTAAATCAGTGCAGATTTCCTGCAATTCATCCTTAATCCACATTTGAACAAAATTCTCTTCTATCAAGGAATGCCAAAACTATTGGTGTTAACTTGGTGCATTCCAGTTATCCATGACAAAAGGTGTTAATTCATGTAGGAAGGTTAACTCAAACTCCTTGTATTTTTGGAGTTGTTTGCATGGGACTTAGATCAGTTTACAGGTAGTGTATTTAACCAACAAAAATAGCTAGCAAAAAAAAAAAGTTTATTTGTGATTTTTAGTTGTATACACAGATAAATAGTTTCATTTTACATAATTAAGAATGAACTCATCAAGGGCTGCCCTGTTTGAAAACAAACTAAAACTTGATACCAAAGGTACTGTGATGGTTTGAAAGAACTGCAAAGTCAAGCTCTCTGTAAACAAAGTTAAATTAACAGCTGTGGCGATTTTACCCCAAAGCAAAAAAGGTAAAGGCTACACACCATGGAAAGACCAAACCTGGTACAAAGGCTTTTATTCTCCATATTCAAAAGTGTTGGTTACATTCCTGTCTTCCAGCCTGATGTCTTCTTCTGTTTCATGATCCCAGACAACAGGACAAAGCAAGACAAATATATATCAATACATATATGCCTAATGGCAGACCACCTTTAAAAATTGCCAATACTTCTGTTTCACTGAAGACTTGCTGTCATACTCAGTTTAAAAATCAACATCTGAAATATTTGGTTTTAGCAATTACAAATAATAAAAAAAGTCCTATTTCACATGTACTGCCAGATTGAAAAATTAAAATCAAAAGTGTTTGGTTTTAACAAAAAAAAAAAAAAAATCTCTGGATCATGGGAAGTATCATTTTGAATCTCCTTTGGTTTGCCCAAGCAAGAGGAGCACTTCAAGTTCTTCCTGATTCTCTTGATGACAAAACTTACTTTTCTGGGACTTCCATGGATTTCCGTGAGGGAGGTGGTACTCAATGTCGTTCTGGGGAGAGTAATTTAATAGCAGTGTAACATTTTCAGTGCTCTCCCCATTCAGTTTTCATCAGTTTCCTTCTGTACATTTCCCTTTTCCTGTTGGTAATAAACAGCTTGAGTTTTTCTATGGTGAGGACCACAGACTGGCATGATGCCGAGGAAGAAGCTGCCATGTTTGCTGCAAACACTCTAGGGCACATAGCTGAGAGGATGAGGAAGAGTCAAATAAATGAATTATACTCAATACCACTTTTATTGACCCCATGACATTTCTGCCTGAAGATGGACATCCATATGGTGAAGGCAAAACCAGCTTTGGCTTCCAACAGCAGACAAGACCTAAGTATGTGATATCTGTGACATGTGCTACCTCTGTTTTATTTTATTTTATTTTTTACTTTTATTTTTTTTATATTATGACACTTCTGTGATTCTCTTGTTCATATTTATTGATAACACACCAGCCATAAAACCCACTGATTTCTCCTGCATATTTGATGGTCATTCTGAAGACTCATGGAGCATGGCTGCTATAGCTGGGTGGAAACTGCAGCAGTGGGTCCTGCCCATCTTCAACAGGAGCTGCATTTCAGTCTCTGGTTTTCACCACAGTAAACAGACAAGGACAGTGGGCCTCTCAGATGTCTGCATTTCTCCCCTGTGCTGGGGGAGTCCACTGAGAAAGTACTCATTAGCACAGCATATGAGTCTCCCTGAGCCTGGAGGAGGGGGGTAGGAAGATGTTATTAATTTAGTCAGTGCTGTGCAGCTTGCAGAAACATTGTCATATTCTGCCTACACATATCTCACCTCCTATTGTTAAAGAAATTACAGCTGCTGAAAGAGATGAAAAAGTAACTCATTTATTTTCTGGCTTTCATAGTAATAAGGCAAATCTGATTCTCCTTGACACTGTCGTATGTCTCTGCATTTCAGGCTGGGGTCTTTTGGGGTAGCAGTGGGGACATGATTCTCTGCACAGATACTACCAGTGAAAGTGTGCTAGCCTATTTTAGTGTCTCTGACTGCACTGACCACATTTGTTTGGGTATATCACTCATTCCAGGACTTAGGACTTTCCAAGACTAATTAACATCTAGTTAGTGCTTTCCTGTTTCTCACTTGTGAAAGGCCAGAAACCTGCAAAGCTGTGAAGAAGTTGAGTGAAACTTTCAGCAGACATTTCTGAATATAGCTATGAGTTCATAGACACCTGGAATGGTTTGGGTTGGAAGGGACCTGAAGGATCATTTAGCCCCAATACCCTGCCATTTTCATGAGACCAAGTTTTTCAAAGCCCCATTCAATCTGAACTTGAACACTTCCAGGGATAAGGCAGCTACAACTTCTTTGAGCAACCTGTTGCAGTGCCTCCCCACACTCAAAGTGAGGAATTTCCTCCTGATCTCTAATCTAGACCTACTCTCTAAAGCTGCTTACCCTCATTTTATCTCTACATCCCCTTGTCAAATGTCCTTCTCCTGCTTTCTTATGGGCCCTTGTTAGTTACTGGAAGGTGTTGTAAGTTCTCTTCTCCAGCCTGAACTATGCAAATTCTTTCAGCCTTTCCTCACAGCAGAGGTGCTCTAGCCCTCTGATCATCTTCATGGCCTCCTCTGGACTCGCTCTGGCTGGTCCAGGTTTTTTTTTATGCTGAGGCCCCAGAGCTGGACCCAGTACAGTGTTCATGGTGACCCTATGACTATTAGACAGATTATCGTCCTCTGAAAAAGAAATTGCAGATGTCACCTGAGAACAAAACATGCAGTAGGTGGCACAGGCACATTACGTTTCAGGGGTTTCCAGACAGGGGAGTGCAAGAGCTTTTCCCACCACCTTTACTTCTCTCTCACATTTTGCTTTCATTTCTACTTCTCACAGGTTCTCACTCTGTGGGTGTATCACACATACATCCCACCTGGGGTGCCAGCTCAGTCCCCTCCCATTTCCTACTGATCACTAAACCCTTCCATGACAAAACAATCACATTGACTCTGCTGTCACTGTCATCTTAATGTTATACTTGTGCATTTATTCTTTCTGTATAACAGCTATTTTGTCAAAATGGCCCTTTTACTGGAAATTGATAATTACTAATTTCACACTTTGCCTCTGTTCTTTTTTATCTGGGGTTGAACATAAGAAATCAGAGCAAAACATCTTTTTTTTTTCATCTACACTAAAACTGCCTCATAAGATCCATGCTGGTGTACCTCAGAGTGGGCTCCTCAACAAAAAGTGAGCTCACAGTCTGCACAAGCCTGGAGAAATCATGTAGAATATCTTAAAGACTGTTTCCTCTGAAGGCTGTATTGTTTCTATAGCACATTTCTCCCAGTCTTCCCTTCCTGTTTTTCCATTCTTGTGAACACAGGGTATTTTAAGAGTCCATCTGCTCATGTTACTTATTCCTCTCCACTTTAAGTCATAACCCTTTGTGATATTACAGTTAATTGCTCTGTCTGTGATTCTACTGCAACCATGAACAGGATCATGATTTTCAACCCTATCTGTACTGGAGTAATTTCAAAATATTTCACCTATTACCAGCTCCATCTGAACTTTAATGGCTTTTACAATTTTGAGGACATTTATTGTGTAGCTGCCGAAACTGATGCTATTCCTAAATAGACAGGTGCCCATATTGCATTTTACAATAGTTGTAACTAGAATAATTTGGATCTTGCACCTTTCTCTCCTGCCTTTAGTCGTGTTACTTCCATTTACAGAAGGAAGGTTTGCTATGGGCAGAGTAGGATGTTACTTAAAAATAGCACAATGTATTTTAAGCCATTTCTGAGCAAAGGTATGGATATCCCATTCTGGAAATGTCAGTAGGTGAAGCATCTACACCATGCCTATGCCACGGCTCTTGTTTTGTCACCCTCTCTGCGTAAAACTGTCCTTCCATTAATCAACAGGACACGGGACAGAAGATGGTCCAAAGTTCCTTGAGACCCTTTGCTCCGTGAGGACTGTGATGTTTGCATACACTCTGCTTGGAGAAACGTCCTTCATCAGACAGGATCGGAAACAGCAAAATGAGTGGGGTTTTTTTTTTTTTTTTTTTTTTTTTGGTTTGTTTTGGACTGGATCGGTGTGTTTTGGATGGGTTTGGTTTGGTTTTTTCGGAGGGTGGCGGTGCAGCGCAGGGCGCGGCGGGGCCCGGGGGTCGCGGCTGCCGCAGGTGGCGCGGCGGGGGCGCGCTGGCGGCGCGGCCGGGAGGGGGCGCGCTGGCCCCGCGGAAGCGGCGCGGCCGCCGTGGGAACGCGGGGCCGCCCCCAGCCCGGCGGCTCCACCGCGGCACGGACGGGGGTCCCTGCGCCGGGAGGCGGCTCCGCACTCCGCACCGCAACCCGGAGGGCTTGTGCTCGCGTGTGCTTAGCAAAATGCTGGGAAGCGGGGAATAAATACACATATAGGCATAGAACACCCCAGCGGGCTGCCCGCAGTGGGAACGGGAGAGCCGCCTGGAAGCGTTTCGGGGGACACACCGGGGTGTCCCTCCACCTCCCGCGAGTGCGGAGGCCAGAGTGGGGATGTGGTGTCAGGATGCGCGGGGCGTAGCTCGTCGGAGGTTGGCGGCTGCCCCGGGGGACGGGAGAATAGCAGGTGCGGGAGCTGCGGGAGAGGGTCGGCGACGCCCGGGGGGTCGCCGGCAGCTGAAGGTTCGTCGGAGACGGGGTCTCCGCGGGACGGGGAACGGGAATAGGAGGGAGCGCCCCATCGCAGCTCTGCAGCCGCAGCAGCTCCGCGTCCCTCGGGGATGACCGAAAGGAGGGAGGTCACCATGGGGCGAGAGGAGGTGGTCAGAGTGGGGGCGGCACAAGCCGGGGCGGGGGCACACGCGGGTACCGCCAAAGGGAGAGTGACTGCAAGGTGACCCCCGCGGGGCTCTGCCTCCGCCCCCTCCCGGTTTAATCCTCTGCAGACGCCGGCAGAGGCGGGATAATCAAGCGGCGACCGGGTTGGGGGTGCCCCAACTACACACGCTCTTTTGTGCCGGCAGCCCACGCCTCCCCTGCTGCCCCTCGGCCACCGCTCTGTGCTGCGGGACCAGTTCTCCCTAAGGTGCCGGAGCCTCACCGAGGGGAGCGAGGGGCGGGTGAAGCCCCTTCCCCGCCGCCGCCATCGGGGTTACCGCGCTCTCCCTTGCAAGAACGCCAGCGGGAGGAGGGGAGCGGCGAGGAGCTGCCTTTAATCCCTGCTAGTAATTTCTTTCTTTTTTTTTTTTTTTTTTTACTATGTTTACTTCCGACCTCTCCGTGCGCGGCTCGTAGTAAAAGACAACAAAAAAATAGTAAAATAAATAAGAAGGGCCGTGGAGCGCGGCATCGCCTTCTCCCGGCGCAGCTCCCTCTCTCCCTCCCGGCCGGCAGGGGCGGGGGCAAAGCGCGGCCGCAGATCTCTGCGCGCCGAGGAGCGCAGGGGGCGCGCAGCAGCGCGGTCGCCCCTCGCAGCGCGCCCTCCCGCGGCGGGAGTGCGGAGCCTGCGCGGCTGCCGAGGGCGGGCGGGAGCGCGGCGGGGCCCCGCGGTTCTGCCCCCGCCCCCGGCACTGCTCCCCCGCCCCTTGCCGGCGCTTTAAAGGAGGAAAGCAACTAAAGTTCTATTGTACCGGCCAGCGCGCCGCGCCGCCCCGGAGCAGCGACCGACCGACCGCGCCGGGAGGCGGCTGTTCTGCCGCTCCGTGGGGTTTATCAAACCGTAGTGGGAGGAAGAGACCTACATTCTCCCGGCGTTTTGTCTATTTTTTTTTCTTTTTTTTTTTTTAATTTTCCCCCGTCCTTTCTGGCGGTTCTTTTTATCATCTATCCATTTTCCCTTCGTTGTTTCCCCACCGCCTGCAATAATCGCCTCGCTACGTCTCGCAGCTGGCGCGTTGGAGAAGCCGGTGAGTTGCGGGGCTCTTCGCTTCCCATCACTCGATTCCCGCGGTTGTGGCGTTTGGATTGACACGGGCTGGTGACACCCGGGCTGCTGGCAGGGCTGCGCTCCGCGGATGTGGATACCGACGGTCCCTCCCGACGGACGCTTTCCTCTGCTGGGGCTCCGGCGTTCCCATCCTTTTTCTTGCGCTCGGATTTTAATTTAATTTTTTTGGGGGGAGGGGAGCATTTGCTTCTCGCGTATGCGCGGGCAGGGTATGATTGCTACATATCTTGCTTATATGCATATATTTATATATATATGCGGATAGGTATGTATATATATGACAAGATTTGGTAAAGTTTGCCAAGGTCGCTGCTTGTCCCCGCGCAGTGCCAGCACGCCCAGGTGGGTGGCTGAGGAACCGTCCGGCTCCCGGCTGGAAGCCTCTGGGCGCTAGGCACCCCTTCCCGCCGGGACGTGGGATAGGGTTGGCGCTGCGGTCCCGGGAGGGAAGGAGCTCCGTGCCCCGTGTGAGCGGCAGCGGCAGGGAGCTGAGCTGAGCCCAGTCGAGCCGGGCGGCCGGGCTGCCGCAGCCCCTCCGGGGGAGCGGGGAGGGTGGTCCGGGAGCTGACAACCCACCCCTCAGTGGGTCAGGTCGCGCCTCTCGATTGTTCCGCCGCGCTTAGAACGGAGTGAAGGAGGGTCGTAGGTTTTTATCTATTATTATTATTATTATTACTATAATTATTAGATATATATTTTTTTTTTTTTTTTTTTTTTGCTAAACGCGACTGCGCATTTCCCTTTCGGCACGGTGTGCGGAGCCGGGAGGGATCGCTGCGCGCCGGGGGTCGGTAACTCCACCGAAGCCGGGGGGAGCCGACCCCCACGACTCACCCGGGTGCCCCTCTTCCCCCTCCCTCCCGCAGGCACCAGCCGCCGCGATGCCGCTCAGCGCCGGCTTCTCCAGCAAGAACTACGATTACGATTACGACTCCGTGCAGCCCTACTTCTACTTCGAGGAGGAGGAAGAGAACTTCTACCTGGCGGCGCAGCAGCGGGGCAGCGAGCTGCAGCCCCCCGCCCCGTCCGAGGACATATGGAAGAAGTTTGAGCTGTTGCCCACGCCGCCCCTCTCCCCCAGCCGCCGCTCCAGCCTGGCCGCCGGCTCCTGCTTCCCCTCCACCGCTGACCAGCTGGAGATTGTGACCGAGCTCCTCGGGGGGGACATGGTCAACCAGAGCTTCATCTGCGATCCGGACGACGAGACCGTCAAGTCCATCATCATCCAGGACTGCATGTGGAGCGGCTTCTCCGCCGCCGCCAAGCTGGAGAAGGTGGTCTCGGAGAAGCTGGCGTCCTACCAGGCTGCCCGCCGAGAGGGGTGCTCCGCCGCCCGCCCCGGACCGCCGCCCGCCGCGCCGCCGGCACCGCCGCCCGGACTGGCCGCGTCCCCCGCCGCCTCCGCCAGCCTCTACCTGCACGACCTGGGCGCCGCCGCCGCCGACTGCATCGACCCCTCGGTGGTCTTTCCCTACCCGCTGAGCGAGCGGGCCCCGCGGGCCGCGCCGCCCGGCACCAACCCCGCGTCCCTTCTGGGCGTCGACACGCCGCCCACGACCAGCAGCGACTCGGGTGAGTGGGATCCACGCGTGCTCCGGGAGGGCGTGGGAACCCGCGCGGCGCCAGGGGCTCCCGGGGCGCAGCTGGAAGGCAGCACACCCCCGCCTCCCTCCTCAGCCCCCTTTTGCCCCCCCCTCCCCGAGTGCGATTTTTTTTTTTTTTTAAATGCCACGTTTGCGAGGCACGGAGAGTCCTAGCCAGCTTATTTCCTGGAAAACCAGCCCAGTTTTTCCTCCGGGGAATAAGGGAGTGAAAAGCGGGGGGAAAAATATAAAGAAAGTGTAGGAGGGATAAACTTTCATCACGGGGTCCCGATAAGGTTGGCTCCCGGTTTCACCCGTGGGCCGGGAAGGAGTTAACTCCAACCCGAGAGCCGCGGGGAGAATGTGCAGTCAGGGAGGTGCTAGTGAAAGTGACTGCAGGGGAGTGAATGGGGCTGGGAAAGTTTTAGAAATGCTTCCTTAGGTATGTGACAGCGGGTTCCGCTCCCTCGTAAATCTGGTTTGAAAGTGAGTTTCTACCCAAAGCGCTACAGCCTTCCCTTTTTCCTTTTCCTTTTTTAAACTAGTTTTCTTTTTTTTTTCTTCCCCAAACTCCCTCCTATTTGCCACAAATTAACAGATCAAGAGAGATCCAGAAAATGTCTCTGAATACCCATGTGTGTTAAGTAAGCTTTCTTTTAAGGCGTGGCCAAAGCCTTCTAAATCCATAATTAAGGGCAGCTTGAGTCTGGGAGCTTTATTGCGCTGTACTGCTGACAACCGAGGTTAAACTTTCCTACTATCTTTCATGCACTCGACATTACGCAAGATCATTACAACTTTTTGAAATCAGGGAGCCAGGGTTTGAACTGCAGTCCATGTGTCCTACTGCACTTGAAGCATTGCTTCCTTAAAGGGAAGGCTCTTGGGGAAAGCTGTGTTCAGCATCATGAAATAGATTTAAGAAGGGTTTGTCATTGGGTTCCTCGTTGTGCAACTCAGAGTAGCCTTCCCTTTACATACAGTAGTCTTGAGAGTGCCTATGTACAAGTTATGAATTTAATTTTTTTTTTTTTATGGCAGAAGAAGAACAAGAGGAAGACGAGGAAATCGATGTTGTTACATTAGCTGAAGCAAATGAGTACGAATCCAGCACAGAGTCCAGCAGCACAGAGACATCAGAAGAGAACAGTAAGCCCCACCAAAGCCCGCTAGTTCTCAAAAGGTGTCATGTCAACATCCATCAGCACAATTATGCCGCTCCTCCCTCCACCAAGATTGAATACCCAGCTGCAAAAAGGCTAAGGTTGGACAGTGGCAGAGTTCTCAAACAGATCAGCAACAACCGAAAATGCTCCAGTCCGCGCACGTCAGGCTCGTCAGATTCAGAAGAGAACGACAAGAGGCGAACACACAATGTCTTGGAGCGCCAGAGGAGAAATGAGCTGAAGTTGAGTTTCTTTGCCTTGCGTGACGAGATACCCGAGGTGGCCAACAATGAAAAGGCTCCCAAGGTTGTCATCCTGAAAAAAGCAACAGAGTATGTTCTTTCCATCCAGTCAGAGGAGCACAGACTGATTGCAGAGAAAGAGCAGTTGAGGCGGAGGAGAGAACACTTGAAACACAAACTTGAGCAGCTAAGGAACTGTTGTGCATAGGAACTCTTGAGCATCACTTAGAATAATGCAAACTAGACTGAAACTGATAAAATATTAATGATTCTAATCTCTGACATGAACTACACAGTCCATCGAGTGTGGAATTATTGCAACTGCATGCTGTGCGATTTAACTTGAGACTACACAACCTTGGCTGAATCTCCCAAGGGTTTGGCCAGAACCTCAAAACTGCCTCATAATTGATACTTTGGACATAAGGGATGATGGGACATTCTTCATGCTTGGGGATGAACTCTTCAATTTTTTTTCTTTTAAAATTTTGTATTTAAGGCATTTTTTCATACGAGAATCCAAAAGAAAAAAGTTGTCCCCAGTTTGCTGTATATATTTACACATCATATTGCCATGTAAATACCTTTAATAAAGCCTTTATAGAAAAATGTGCAACATTAATACACAACAGTTGTGGCAACTGGATTTATACTTGTCTTGAACTTCTGTGCCATAGCATTTCACAATTTTGTTTTTTATTTAAGTACTTTTTTCCTTTTAAAAATGATTTTTATTTTGTTTTTAGATAAATAAATATTTGCCCAAAATATAATTAGCTAAATCCTGTGTAAAGACTTCACTTTGTCTCCCACTGTTGTCATTAGGTGTCTATTTCCATGACATTTCTTTTTCTGTCATCTTGGCAGTGACCTCACTGAAGTTAAAGGGAGGTTGAATGAGGGGAAATGGTGTTAGTTTTGCAGATTAGTAGGGACTAGTTTCTTGCTCCCACTCCATCTCTAATTCAGCTGGATGAAATTGTTGGTGTAATGTGCCCTGTCAATTCAACTTGCCTTGCCACCAGGTCCTCCGTGCAGGTGTGGTAGCAATGCCTGTGTTGGTCGTGGTCATCTGCTTGCTGAAAGTAAAGTTGGAGTGGTGTATTTTCTCACTGAT
The DNA here is from genome assembly GCF_027477595.1 of Haemorhous mexicanus. NCBI lineage: Eukaryota > Metazoa > Chordata > Aves > Passeriformes > Fringillidae > Haemorhous > Haemorhous mexicanus. The sequence continues at coordinate 147,945,822 of NC_082341.1, forward strand.
CACCCCAGTTATGTTGGCTCTGCATTCCTTCCACATACATATAATTACATTTTCAGGGCATGACCTTCATTCTGCACTAGGGACATAGCCATGTACTTTGAGGTCTGCTTTGTAGAAGGCTCACCTTAATTGCTTCCTGTTTGATTTTAACAGAAGTTAAAGAGGATAAGAAAATAAACTGAGATGGTGAGTGTTGAAGTGGTTAAAACAACAGAGCGGTTTCCCTTTTTAAGTGCTGAAATCAGCAGAGCCAATCTTGGTCAAACACCTTAACACTTTATTAATGTGAATAGTTACTTGGGATTTCAAGGGATACAAAGTTCAAGGACACAGAAAAGGGAGCAAAGGAAAAGGAGAGCTATTTCTCACTTGAAGAATATGCTCAGACAGATTCCTAACATTTGCCAGACATATTAAATAATATTTACATTCAGGACTTGTCTCATGATCAGCCTCAGATGGGCCATAAGGTACTTGCTTGACACAGCTCCAAAGATTAGATTTGATCTTTTTTCCCCTTTTCACCCTCTTAGCACCACTTTGGTCATGACTTCAGCAACAAATCAATGAGCCCTTTGATGTGGAGGAAGAATGTGTTTTTCAAAACTTGGGCCTTGCACTTTTTCGATTTTCATAATTCCCGTTAAGTACATATTTGCTTGGCTTCTAACCATTAGAGGAGCAGTGCTGCCAGATAGCACCAGTGCCAGCCATTGAACTGGGACCAAGGGTTCAGGTTTTCTATTGCTTTTGAGTTCAGAGTGGGAAGAAGAATGATTGGGTGTGGGTATATATGGGGTAGCACTATGCAGGCAGGGTAGATGCCAAAGGTCTCTGTTCTGCAAAGCCCAGGGTATCCACCCCAACAATCTTCCATGAGGGAGTTTGGAAAGAAGGTAAGTGTGTAAATCCTATTTGATGGAGGGCTTTTGGGGAAAAAACCCCATTCTGTTAAAAAAACATGACAAAGCAAGGCTTTTATCTTATTTTTTTTGTGGTATCACCCCTTGCAACTGGGTTTATAGAAGTAGTCTGCAGTTGCTTTTTTCTGGCATGTGATTCAGATATTCACTTATGAGGAAATAGAATTATGTGAAATGAAACTGTTAATTGTATCTGAACTGTAAATCAGGACAACTTGCAGCTATGAATAACATAAAAGTTCTGCCTTTTTTAGACGGGATATCTAATTTTAAAAATACATTCATTTTATTTGCCTTTTGGTGTGCTTCCTATTTTAGATATTGCTTCAGAACAGAAGCAAGATGTTCAAGAATTTATAACTGCAACCCCATCCTCCAAAATAGACCAGGAGGTGTAGATCCATCCACAAAACCTGAAAAATATGTCACCTTTGAGTTCTAGTTTCATGTGTTAACAAAGCCCCCTGGCTTCTTCCCATTAAATGAGGCTAGACCACAATGATTAATGAACCTCTTCTTATTTGTCAGCTTCTCATATCATTTGGAAAACAGTTTTGGGCTTTTTCTTCTATCTGCAGAAGGTCCTTAGTATTTTGATGAATAGAATACTTGCAGTTATTTAATTTCTTACTCCTACTTTTAATTGAGCATCGTCTTGCCACTGTCCTACTGGAAAACAAACCATGAACATGATCCCAAATTGCCACTCTAAAAAACAGTTTTATGGGGTGTCACCTCATATTTATGATATTTCTTACTTTGTTGTAGGATTACAAAGTACCTGAATAAAGCAATTAAAAAAAAATTAAAACATTCTGTGGGTACAGGGTTAAGAAACATCTTCTGGTCATTAAATTCCTGCTGGAATAAAGAGGAATGTGGCTTCCACTTTCCGACTCCTCACCAGAGATTAGCACATTCAGAAGATACAAACATCTCACAGGAGCTGCTGGGCTGGATTCAGTTAGTAGTTCATTGTATCTGCATAGGAAGGTGTTGGGGTTTGCTGCTGTTTTGGAGCAGTAGAGGAGATAAGCTTACAAAAGCAGCATCTGAGCCTTGAAATGAAATGCAGAATTCACAGTGCTTGCCAAACAGCTGTACTGAAGCTCTGCTTAAAATACAAGGAGCATTTTTAACTTCACTTCTCTGCTCCTTTGCTTTCACAGGACACTTAAAGCTGCTTCTCTTCCAGAAGAACTTGGGGCAAAATGTGGCATCAAAGGAAACTAGACACAAACCATCATGGTGAAAATAAAATTTCCTTTATCATATATCCTCACTAATTTAATTTAATTAAATACCAACTTTGAGGATTCCATCCTAATTTTTATTTTTGTGCTTAAATTTTGTCTTTCCAAATTTTGTCTTTACATTTCATGTAAATGGCTTCAAAGTTTCAATACAGAATATGCTAGGGGAGAACTGGGATGTATAAAAACTCATGTCTTAATTCAGCTCCCGCTGGAATCTGTAGAAATTCCATGTTTCTTCCAGAGAAACAGATTTGCGCCAGTGGAGGATGCTCTTGAAAGTTTTATCACTACCTGTAAAGAAATTACTTTACTTGTCCCTACGTAAGCACTCCTGCTCATGAAGCACTTTGCAACCCTTGCAGGCAGTTGAGAGATGGCAAACATTTCATCAGAGTTGCATGAAAGGGAGAATTTCAGGTAAGTGGACTAGAATAACTGTAAACTGGAAATAAGCCAGGCCACTGCAGTTGAAATCTGAATTTACTCAAAACAGAAGGTGGAGGTGGTTGTTTCATCTACAGAGATGAACCATCTTGTAAAATGCTGGATTTTTTGGTTTTGTTTTGTTTTATTGATTTGTGTTAGAATAATCTGCCAAGGAATTAACAGAAAAATAAAACTGAACTATAAGTGATCCTAACACAGGCAGGCAGCTTGGGGAGAGATTCAGGATTTACATCCCAGCTTACAGGTTTGCTATTCCTTCATTTTAAAAGGACATTTATGAGAGCTTCTGAAAAAAGACTCTGCTGAGACTGAGAAATAAGCCCTGGTTTCCCCTTGTCATTTTCACACAGATGAGACCTAAACCTGACTAGAAAAAAAAGTGAAATCAAGAAATCACATAGATAAGCTGCAGAAACCAGATATCATTTCCAGTACAAAACACTTGATGTTCAGCAAGTTTTACCTACCTTCGTATCATTTACTCATCTCAGGCATAGCTGTAAATGTCAGTGGGGACAGGATGCAAAAAAAATGTTATCCGAGATTCAGAGTAGCTGCTAGAAAGTCAAAGGGGATTTTTTTTCCTAATTTAACCAATCATCTTCTACACAGATCTTGAGCCAAGGGAAGGTGCAAGAATTTGGAGCACCTTGCTTATAGCAGTGGACTCAGCCATGAAAGCAATTCCCTTCATAGAACCATAGTATTGTTTAGGTCAGAAAATCTGTAAGATCATTGAGTCCAACCACAAGCCCAGCATTGCCAAGTCCTCCAGTAATCATATCCACCAGTGCCACACCTACAAGTCCTTTAAATCACTCCAGGGATAACTCAGCTGTCTGTCAACCAACACCCCCAGGTCCTGTTCCACTGGGCAGAAAATACTGCCCCCAGTACTGGGCCCTGGGAAACACCACTTGTAACTGCATTTAACTCCACTCACCACCATTCTTATCCAGACAGACTTTTACCCAGTGACGAGTGCACATGTCCAAGCACAAACACCCAGTTTTCGCAGGAGAATGCTGTGAAAGGTGCAGTGCCAAAGGCTTTGCCAATGTCTAGGCAGACATCCCAGCCTTTCCTGCATCCACTAAGTGGGTCACCTTGTCATAGAAGGAGATCAGGTTGGTCAAGCATGACCTGCCTTTCAAAAATCCTTGCTGGCTGGGCCTGATCCCCTGGTTGTCCTGTACTGTCAGGTGATGTCACTCAAGATGATCTGCTCCGTAGTCTTCTCTGGCACTGAGGTCACACTGAGGGCATGTGGTTCCCCAGATCCTCCTTCCAGCCCTTCTTGCAGATATGCCTCATGAAAGAGTTGCAGTTACTGTGCTTCCAGGGGGGAGCTGGTTAGGGTGGGACCCTGGCCAGGCAGTGGCAATATCACCCTCAATTGGTTTGTACTATAATACAGGTAATTTTTCAAGTCTCTTCAAGCCCAAGCAGCTTATCTTCAAGTGTGTCCAGACTCTACCTTCCTAGCAAATGAGATTAATTTTTTCTGATAATGATGAATATGACCTTTTGTGCTGAATATTAATGCATATGAAAAAGCATAATTGGCCATTTGCCAAAACTATTTAATATTTGTAGTTACTAAGCAAACCTTGCTTCAAGTTGCCACCAATGCATGGGAGCCCAAGCTACAATCCATTTCTGCATGGTCTTGCTTGAAACCATGAGATATAAGGGAGAAATCATTGGCTGAGAGTGGACCCCATGGCTCAGGCTGACTGAAGTATCTCATTCCCACAAGCACTGTTTCCAGCTTCCAGCTTGATACAGGAATTGTGGAGCTATTCTTTTTTCTAGACAAGTCTGAGAGAGAGCAGCTAATTCCTGACGTTATGTGTTATGGTGATTACATTTTATTGCTAAATTCACCCTTCACATATATCTGTCTGTGGATCTTGCTGTGGCTACTTTTCTGTTGAGTACATTTCCATTCAAGGCAAAATCTTGTCACCATGTGTAATTTCCATTCCATGTCCCAATTACATGGAATTATGTTTTCCAGATAGGATCAGAAAGCACAACAAAATGTAGAAAAAAGGATTAAGTACAATAACTGAAGAGATTTGAAAATATAAACTACAAAAATTAAGAATCTGACTGGGTCATAAAAAGTTCCAATCAGAGAAATTAACTCTGCTTGGAACTAATTAGCTACATCAGCTTTGTTCGTGCTAATTTATCCATGAAGGAAGAGGGGAAAAAAGTTACCGGGATTGTGCTCTGTATACAGCTTCTACGAGGGCAAATCCCCCAAAGTTCTGCGGGCTAAGTTCGACTGTGCATGATCAAATACACAGCCCCAAAACACACAGCCCCAAAACACACAGCCCCGCTCCCACAGCCGCGTCCCCTTGGATCCCTCGGGACATCCCCTGGATCGCCGGGCTCGCAGCTGCACAGCAGCGCTCCCGTTTCCCAGCACATTTTTCTTCCCGGCACCACACGTGTACAAGGGGCTGCTCACAGGGGTGCAGCTGCCAGAGCGAGAGCTTCTTTTCACTCCTTTTTCTCCCATTAATCTGCTCCGTGACGACAGCAGAACCAAACAAAGCCTCTCGGTGCAGGTAGTTCCTGTGATCTAGTGCCCGGCTGAGTGTCTGACAAAGCCTTTTTTGGCTTGGGACCAAGGCCGTGCTGTGCTGTAGATGAGTTAGGGGAGAGGGATCAGCGCTGCAACCCTGTGGATACAGCAAATGTGAGCTAAAGGTTCGTGTGCTTCCTTCCCTGGGCAGGGAACCATCCCTGCCCTCCTCCTCCGGAATAATAGTGCTGTCTGCAATACCAGGTGGGGTCCTACCCCACTTCATTTAGGTTCCAAATTTATTCAGTCTTGTTTTATGTAGTTCATTTAGGTTTATCCAGTGTGATAAACTGCCAGTGCTTTTTCCTAGAACTATTTATGTTCTCATTTGACTGCACTACAATAGCTCCTTAAGTAATTTTGATTTATTCACGTGTGTCCCAGGAAAGAAAACCTGCTCTGTTGCAACTGCTGTCAGGGCATGACTTCCAACAAGAGCTCTTTCAGAGAAGCTGATGTTTAAGCATCCAAAACCAAGTAAAAATGTAGAAAATATGGTGAGGATGCTGGATCAGACAGCAAAGTTTCTATCAGGGTTGTCCCGCTATTCTACACTTTGCTAATTTAGGCTACATTTTGAAATCATGAATAGATTAATTAAACTGAATCTATATTAAAAGTATGCAGCAAAATATATAGAGAGCATTTTCCTATAAACCATATTCCATGAACATAAAAAATCCAGGAAAACCAAATGTGATCCATTAGTTTCTGAGGAACTTGAACAAAAATGCTACTGGACTGGAATGGCTTTTCAACAGTAAACAGCATCACTATAGAACCGTTGCAACAAACCTTTTAAATATTAGAGGGTTTATAGTGTGTAAGTGTGATGGACAGGAGAGGAAAAGAGAGTTTTGGTTTGGTGGTTTGGTTGTTTTTTTTTTTTTCACTTCTATCAACCAAGTATTTTTCATAGAGATTTTACAAAAAAATTCCATCAACCTCTAATAGTTCACCATGTACTGGCTGCAGACACTGAGATTCACAATGGATTAAGAGAAGAAAACCTGTATTATTTTGATAAATTGTGCTGTTTTATAATATTAATTTGATCTGCAAAATTCCTCTCATCTGGGCTAAAGCAGATTTTTCTTTGGGCACACATAAAATCTTATTATGTGTTCCCATTATCGTTCATCATTATGGTAAAGAGTAATATAATACTGTATTGTGCCTAGAGTTGAACACTTTAAGGGAATAAAAAGGCTATATGAATATCTTATGAAGTGATTGCAAAATAAAATTGACATCAAAGTGATTCGACTATGTAACATATTATTCCCTCCCTGTAAAATTGGATTCCTGCTGAAAATCACTTTCCATTTTTTGAATTTGTGAAAGAAAAAAACATAGGCATCTTGCCCTTATGGAATAATACAGCATTTTCCCATGTCTACAAGGGCAAAAGTATGCATCCTTATTTGTACTTTTATTTGAAATTTAATTTTTGGTGCTTAATTAAAATGAATCCAACCTTTCCCTATTCATTTCAGTGAGCTGTCCTAAAACTGAGACCTGATTGTGGCAGCCGAAACAGTCAACACATACTGCAAAAGCATTAAGGCAGCTCCAGGGGCCAAAATAATCACCAGATATTAATGACCTGCTTAGCAGCTGGAGCAAAATATCTGGAGAGGGAGGCGGCTGCCACAGAGGTCTGTGCAGATGCACTGTGTGACTTGGCCGTTGAGGTTGCCCCGTCCTCCAACTCTGTTTCAAGCTCATTTTTCTTGAAATTGGTAGCCAACTTCCCATGCATGTCGTGCATTCATATTTGGTAATGCTGCTTTCCAGAGGATTTCAAGATCAGCTGATGTTTCCATGAGGTTCCTCTGTAAATGTCCCTGCTGGTGGCCCTTGGGAATCTTGCTTGTAGGAACAGTAAATCCCACCAAAGGGTGCTAGCCCCTGGCAAGTCACAGTGTGTCCATACAACACCAAGTACTGACATGGTGTGAGCATGCTTTGCCTGTTCAAATCTGTTTTAAAATCTGTGAATGATAAACTTCATCCTGCCACAATTTATGGGAAATTTGGTGTCCTACCACAGTTGCCCTAAAGTCCTCATGAATACCCCATAGTTTTCAGATCAGTGATGACATTGATATGAATTGTATTAATCCTCCTGGATGCTCCAGCCATGCATGGTTTCAATTTTGTGACTATGAGGCCACTGTAACTTATTTATTCCCTAATACAGTTGGCTCTGTGTCAATCAGCTTTCAGCTGATACCTTCCTTTGTCTTGGTATGCATTGGGAGCAACATCCTGGCCTCTTCATGAAGCACCACACAAACCATGAAACACTCACTGACTCCAGCAGGGACACGATTAAAACCTTAGTTTTGCAATCTTTCTTTAATCTTCTTTTAATTAATTTAATTCTGATATCATTATCTAGATTGCCCCATTCATTCAGCATCACAGCATCTAGATCTTCATTCTCACTGGCAGGCTCTGGTAACTTTGCAAATGGGGCAGCTCTATCTCCCATTTCTACCTTTTGATCTTTACTAACAACCTTCCTTTAATGTCTGCTGAGCTCAGCCTTTTATCAGGCGGAGCACTCCACCCTCCCTGGTAGAGGGGGCACTGCTCTGATTGACGTAGGCATGCAGAGTTGAATTTCCACCCTCTGCCTCTCCAGCTGATCCTGCTGGCCCATCTTGGCTCTCCAGCCAGTTTTAAAACCAGTTCAACCAAATCAAATTTAAAACTGAAGGGCAGACAGGATTTAAGAAAGTTTTACAGCCCATTCAAGTTTAATGAGTTTCAGGACCTGTGTCATCTCTGCTGGGGGATTTCTTCTGGTAACTTCCTCGGGTGGGCAAACACTGTAACCTGGAGCTTGCAGCAGGTATTGTAGGTTTGAACATATATAATCCATACGGTTTTGTTGTTCCATTTACTTAGGTTTATGAAAAGAGCTCAGTTGTTGCCTTTTTTTTTTTTTTTTTTTTTTACTTAGTGTCACGAAAACACCATGCCATTTGTACAGTTAAATGGAAAGGTCCAAACTATTCCATGTTTCTATGACTCAGTAGAAAAGCTGCCCCCTCTTCGGCTTGGCCTTGGTGTGACTGTGTAGCAGGGACCCAGTGAAGAGGACAGGCGCTGCAGCCAGGTCAGAGTGAGAGAAACCCAGGGGTCAGGATGCAGACTGGCATGACTTGTACCAAGATCTCAAATCCATTTTATTCCATTGGGATAAAAATCCTTATTCTGGTCTAATCTCATTCTAAATTGAAATAATTTATATTAGCACACCTCTGCCCATACTATGTGTCTGTAACTCATTATTGTTTTAAATGTGTAGAGCCTGGTCCACTTGTCTGCTCAAGCAGGGTCATCTAGTGCAGACAGCCCAGGACCATGATCTTTTATCTGTGATCATGGCTTCTGAATATCTTCAAGGAAGAAGACTCCACATAACCTCCTCGAGCAATCTGTGCCACTGGTCAATGATCAACATCCTCATCATGACAGCTTCTTTCCATGGTGTCTCTTGGTGTTACACAAGGTTTAGCACGGAGTATGTAAATTTTCAGAGGTGCTGAGCAGATCCAAGGGCTGGGATTGCTCATTACTTTTAAAGATCAGGCAAAAAAACTGCTGTGATTTTCCTCTTCTGGAGCAGTAACAATTTCTGGATGAAAAGACAGCAGAGAAAGGATAAATCTGGGATACAAACAGGTACAAGTGCACTGCCTGCCCTCTGCCATTTTTTTCTGAGTAACTTTAAACTCTGATGCACTCTGGCTTTCAGGCAAGGCACATTTTCAGAAGCTCTCAGATGTCAGTGGTTGCAAAGCTCAGCTGAAAACTGAGCACAAATGGAAAATCCTGTCCTTTGGTCTCTCCTGGCATGTCAACTATTTACTTTGACTTATTTAAAACGTACCTGCTCTGCCCTCATTTTCTCATTTCCAGTCACTTGTACCAATCAGCATTATTTGGCTGAAAGACAAACTATCCAAACAAATGTGTTTCTTCCTTGCCACAAGCTGACAAAAAAAAAAAATTAAAAAAAAAAAATCATCCCTGAATCCTGAGGGCAGACAACAGACACTGGAAGAAAGGCAAGTAACAGCACACAGCCCTGTGTGGTGCTGGTTTTCTGGGATGACAGTCGATTTATGTGATGCTTTCCATACATCCCATGCTTTCCCTATCTATCCAAGGTGAGGCTGCCCAGCACAACAGCAAAATAATCTTCTCTGCCTAGTAGTGGAAAGGTCTTTTCCCAGCACATATTACAGTTTGCTTTGATGGGTGGTTAAAGATGGTGTGTTGATTTTAATGGAGATTGATAGTCAACATGAATATGCTGCCTGCCTTGCTTCTCTGCTGGATGCTCAGCAGAGAGCCTAGAGAACCTTAAACAGTGGGAGCACCTGTTGGTTTGGGGATTAAAAGATGTCTGTGGAAGGCTGTGCTGACAAAATGTGCTCAGAGCTTCTGCTGAAGGGGCTAATTCATAGTTTAGTCAAGTAGCTTGATAACCTTGTCTATCATGAAAATTTGTTATCAGCATATTGTTTGAATCACAGATCAATGCACACTGATTTTGGCAAATCTAATTAGATTTGATGGGGAAGAACATGGATGCATTTTCTAAGGCTCTGCACTTCCCATCTTCCTATGCGTAATTTTGTTTTGAATTTGTTTAAGAGCAACTAAAAACTGTGAATGGTGATACTGTGGAGATGTCAGCCATGGTTATCCCACTCTCTTAACCAAGGCCATCTGTCACCCAACACTAACAACAAGAGAGTGGGAGTCAGAACTCCAGTGCCTCCCAGTTACACCAGTCAGAAGTCAATGTGTACTCTCTGTATGGCCACAGGCAAGGTATTTTACATATCTGCACCTCAGTTTACATATCTGTGAACTTGGAAATAGCATATATATGCATCTTAAGGGCATTTTAAGACTTCATTGATCACTACTACTCAGCTGCTTCCATTTCTTCTTCTTCCATGGCACAACACAACACTGATTATCATAATGTGAGATATGGCAGGGGCACAGCCTGGTGCTTATCTGTCTTTGTGAGTACTGTGGCTGTGCTGCAGTTGCTGAAATATCTTCTTGGTACAGCAATAATACCAGCAATACAGGTGCCCATCATGATGTCAGGTCTTAAATGGGACATTCTCCAGGCCTACACTGGTTAGCAGCTTATGCTCACCACAGATGTACACAGCAGATACTTCTGCCTCCCTGTAGTACTTTTCTCCAGTACTGGTGGAGTTTCTTCAGTGGATGTTAACCAGTTTGCCTATCTTCATATTCTATGCCTTGTAGCATAAGAGCAGCAGCATTGTGACTGTGAAATGGACTTAAAATCCCAGGGCAGTGTCCTGCTGTGGTGCACATCTTTATCTCTGACATAGGAGCTGGAAAGAAAAGGGCCAGCACAGGCCAAAGGCTCAGGGCGCAGCCACTCTCCAGGCAGCAGAGAGATGCAAAGGAAGGTGTTGGACCAGATCTCCCACTTCTTAGGGTGGTGCTGGGTCTTTGTATGAAACATGGGCAGGGGTGCCACTGTCACCAGCTATGCTAATGAGAGCACCAGCCGCCTCTGAGGAAGATCCCATACCTGCAGCCACAAAGCAGCCTGACCAAGCCCTCACAGGACCCAGCCCCAGTGCCTGCCCCACAGCTGTGCCCACACAGGCACTGTGGAAAAGTTGAACTTTACACGTGAGTGCATAAACAGCAACTTGGTCTTGAAAGGAGAAGGACACCAGGTCCAGCACAGGTTTCACACACCATCCCCCACTTCCCTCCTGTTGCTGGAGGAGCACTGTGCATTGCCCAAAGCTCAGGTTGTGGCTTGGATGTGTCAACAGGCCTGTCATGGCAGTCCATGGGCTGCCAGTGTCACTCTCCCTTGAAAATTGTTCACATGAATGTTGTATATTTGTTATAGATGAAGAGATTAGTGTAAAGGCTAAAAAAGGAAAGTAAACAGAGAGGGAAGGACCCTGGGGATACCGCAGTGGTGTCTGCCAGCTTGGCTGGTCCAACCTGTTTATAATGTCTAACACAATCACAGGTGCCAAAGAGTAACCGACAAGCTAAACAGTTTCCTCTTTGAGATTTAGCAACAGGATCCTTGTGTGAGGAACGCAGAGATCTTGCTGCTTGACCTGGAGCTGGATCCTTCAGAAATAGGGAAGCAGTCACCAGGCTCTCCTCTGGAGACTGGTAGCATTTTACCTGCTCTGTGCATCCTCTGCTGCTGTTGAGAGAGCAGGTCTGTGTGGGCACAGGGCTCCCTGTGACCAGACCTATGGCCCTTATCTGTTATCCAAGGGTATCTTCATGTCCATGGTTTTCTATCCCTGCTGACAGCACCACTTGCCACTTCCTCTCCCAGGCATGCAACTTCTCTTGTGATCTTTCACCCTTCAGACAAAACAAACTCCTTCTCCCAAAGATTTAGTCAGTGCCTTTCTCAGGAGCTTCCTGGGAAATCTGGCTGGGACCTGAATGGTGCTGCCTCCCTCTCTCTTGAATTCTCTCTTGTTTCTTGTTCACCGATTTTTTTTTTTTTTTTTTTTAACTAATGGTGTAAAACCTTTGCCTCACAGTTTTGATATCCCTCCCCCAAACTCAAGCGTGGTCATCTCTGGGTCTACTTTCCAACTTGAGTAATGCTGACATTTGGTTTCACTTTATTCCAGGGCTTTCTTGTTTCTTAAATCACATTCAAGATAGTAATTTTAAATGCTCTTCATAATCTCTAATGCAGTTTTTGTACCTCTCTACTAGCTCAGTCTTGCTGCACATGCAGAAAGACATCTCTTTGAAAAGTGGTGTTTCTTTTTTTTTTTAAATTATTTTTATGCCACAAACTTGGGGAATATATGGAGCATCTGAGTCACATGCTTCTGTAGCTGGTAGCTGAGCCATCAGTGATGTCTGTTATTTCTGTGCTTCATACCAACCCTGAATATCTTCTTTCTTTGCTTTGGAGTCACATCTAAGCTACCCAGAATCTGTTCTTCATCTCACATTGAACACTGAGAGGCCACAGAAGGCAGTGGAAGTCTTTCCTGGAGCTTCATAAACTTTCCAGTCTTTAATTTTTCTGTTATTGCTTCCTGCTCCTGGCTCTTGGAGTCTCCTCACTGAAATCTCAGGTGAATCACCATCACCTAGAGATGGATCACTGTTGGGGTACAGGAATGCCTTTTCTTTAAACTAATATGAGTATTTAAATTCAAAGACTGGGAAAAGAAATTAATTGTAATAAGCACCATTGCATTTTGCCATTGTTTTGTCATAGAATGAACTTGATACTGGTAAACATAGCAGAGAGGTATGTGTAAGAGTGAGGACAAGAGCTGGTGGTATTAAATCATAACACCGGCTGCAGAACAAATGGGTGTAACTGGCTGTAAATGCATTCAGGATGACAATTAGGTGGTTTCTAATCTTCAGAGAAGAAAAGTTCCAAGATAATATCCAAGAAGGTGAAGTGAGGACAAGACACTGATGTTCAAGTTAATGTCTTTGTGAGCAGGCTGATGCAAAATGCTGGTTTCTATTGGGAGAGGAGTAGATGCAATGACCTAACCTTTCCTCCTGAGTGTCTGAGATGACTGAGGGTTTTTTGGAGAGCTCTGGAATTAACCTGGAACAAGCTTAATCCCTGGATGAGGGAAGGTATAATTACTGCTATGATTACACACTCAGCTGTTTTTTCTGCTGTGTCTCTCCATGGCCCATGTGCACAGGGAATGTCTGGTGGTTTGCTCCAGCTTCTGCTGCACCTACCTGTCCTGGCTGATGACACTTCACTTTCCAGCTGCCTGTGGTGACCTGCTGGAAGCTGTCACCTCCACACTCTAGTAACCTCAAAGAACACAGCTCTCCTTGGCTCCACTGGCACAGATTAAGCAGCACACACATGTGATGCCTGCTGCCAGCAAAGCTTGTGGGGTCACAGGCGGGGAAGCTGAAGCAGAGTGCTGGAGGGTGGAATGCTTCAGCTGCCACAGCCTCGTTGCAGCCTGACCCCTGATCTTTCCCTCAGATCTTCTTTTGGCCTCGAAAGAGCGTGTTACGTCAGTTGGCCTTGACTTTGCTGTGTTTAACTTGCAGAGGTGAACTTAGAGCAATGCAATTGCCTTGTGTAAGTGTGCTAAGCTGTCGTAAGAATGATTACACTTGAGTGCTTTATTGATATGAGACTATTCAGATCACATTACGAGAGGATTTTTATAGTACAAACAGTAGATAGCCTGCAGGGCTGAGTGATAAGAACAAGAGGCATATTCTACATGCTGGTGGAAAGAGGGTCTTTTTATGTTTCCTGCACTGAAAAACCCTGGGTGGGATGGAAACCGCGGGTCTCCCCCGGTTACTGAGGCCCCAACTGTGCCATCACAGGTGGAAATGCTTGGTGGTCAGTGCCATCCCCCTGCAAGCCTCCCTGCAAAGGTATAAGGGTGGCCTGTGAATTCTTATGGGATGTGGGGTCTGACTTCCAAACCCCAGGACTGCCTTGCAGGGGAGGGGAACAGCATGTCCTTGTGTCACAGGTCACAGAGGAGCGACATCTGGGTAACCTTGTATGACCATCATCTGACTTCTCTGTGTGTCAACAGGCAGGCAAACATTTTTACCCCTCTTCATGATATCTTCCTGTCTTTGTCATGCCAGGAATTGGACATGAAGTACTTATCTCTCGTCATGGCACTCAGAGCTGTGTTCACAGCCATGCTGCTGGTGATCGTAATACCTGGGCAAGTCTGTGGCATCAGGAAATCCTCTATTAATTTGAGCTGATGTTTTACCAGCAGATCTTCTGTGTGTTTTGCCAAGAAAGGAAGGGAGTCCTAGGGAGAGAGGAATGAAAACTCAAATTTCAGAGCTATTTGATTACTATTTCTCTTCTGCTCTGGCCACTGGGAGCTGTGAAGGAACCATCAGGGCCACATTTAAGGGCAATGCAAATGTGAAAGCAAAATAATAGTTTTATGCCACTGCTTCTCCCAAACTCTGGAGTGGGAATGGACTTGGAGAAAAAAAGTGTGTCAGACTGCTTCAGATAAAATTGTGTCAGTGTGCTCCACAATAAAATGTGTCAGGGTGCTCCAACACCTGGCCCTTTTCAGCTGATAAAATGAACCTTTGGTCTCATGAGTAACCTTAGATTTTGATCTATCTCTTGAGTTCACTGACATTGGGAAGTCATTTATTTAGGTCATTTATTGGTCTCCAGCCAGTTGTAGGAATATGGCCCAAAGTTATCTCCTCCACCTCTCTTCCTCTGCCGCAGTTTGCTGAAAGGGACAGAACAAAATCTTTAATCTACCTGCTCAGCAGGGCTCCCACCTCTCTTACCATGAGCATGGAAAGCCTCTTTTTTTCAACTCACTGTTGTATCTTGTTAAATTGCAGGACCATAGAGTTGTAGCCTGGTTTTACACCCTAACTTTGTGCCTTTTGCACAAGCATTTCCTTCTCCTGTCACAGGGCAGCTTTTGCAGATCAGCTCTTTCTTGAAATAGTCAAAGCATTGTAGGGGAGTTGGGAACATATTTACTAATTGAATGGAGCAGCATGTGTTATCCATATGGAGATGTCACTATGCTGGGTAGATAGAGACAGGCTCTGTGCAGAGGCTGATTAGCCTGGTGTGGCAGTGGCAGCTCCCAGGCTGGGCACCACAACCCACACAGATGCCAGCACCCTCTGAAGTTGTACACACTGCAGAAGTGACACTTCAGCTCCCACCTCACTGCAAAGGAGCTGGCACAGCAGGATTCTAGGTTCCCTCCTGGAGAGAGCAATAGCAGTATGGAGAAAAATCTCTCATGGCATTGTGTCTTCTACTTCATTTTGGGTCCAGCTTGGAATCGAGGGGATGCATTTCCTTTTTTTCTTAGTTTGTTTAAAAAAAAAGGTAACAAAAAATTCAAATAAAGCTTGCTCTATCCATATACTGGAGATTTGTTCTTTTCCTGTTTCAACAGTCTGCAGCCTGTTCTGCACTCTCAATGTTCTCTCTTCGAGTTCTTGGAGGGCTGCAAAGCTACTTTCTACATTTGTATGTGGGATGCTTGTATCCTTGTCTCCTGTGATAATTTGGAGACAGACATGATATGTCAGTACTTGGGAGAATGATATTGAAAAGAAAAAATAAAAACCCGAGTTCTGTAAGAGGCAAACTTGCAGTGTTTGGGAGAAACGTGGCCAAAGGCTTCTGCTGGGGTGAAGAGGATGGGCAGTGAAGGCTCCCGTGCTGCCCATCCGCTGATGCTGAAGCTGATTCCGCTCTTCCACGCACCTGCCTGTCCGGGCAGCAGGACAGGGTCCCGTAACCTCCCTGTGCACGCTGCGCGCCTCCGAGCAGGCTTGCCCCGCACCTGCGGAGTGCCGCCAGAAAAAATCTGTGATTTTACTTAAATAATTAAATTTCAAGGTACGCCGAGGCTTGGCCGTACTGGTGTTGCGGTGCGATGCCTGCAGTGTAGTGCGGTGGGGTGCCGTGCGACGCGGGCGGTGCGGATCCATGACATGCGGTGCGGTGCCGGCGGTGCAATGCGGAGCGGTGCCGGCGGTGGGATGAGGAGCGGTGCCGCTGGTGGGATGCGGGGCGGTGGGATGCGGGGCAGGAGGTCTGAGCGGGCGGTGGGATGCGATGGGGGGGACGTGGGATGCGGTGGGATGCGGGATAGGATGGCGGATCTGGCGGTGGGATGCGGGGCAGGAACGCGGGGCTGGCGGTGGGATGCGGTGCAGGAACGCGGGGCTGGCGGTGGGATGCGGGGCAGGAGCACGGGGCTGGCGGTGGGATGCGGGGTGGTGGAATGCGGTGGGATGCGGGGCAGGAGCGCGGGGCTGGCGGTGTGATACGAGGCGGTGGGATGCGGGGCAGGAGCGCGGGGCTGGCGGTGGATACGGCGGGATGCGGTGGGATGCGGTGGGATGCGGTGGGATGCGGTGGGATGCGGGGCAGGAGCGCGGGGCGTGCTGCTCTCTCTGCCCCGGGCTGCGGCCGCGGGCGGCGGGGGGCGGTGACGTCACAGAGCCGCTCGCCAGCACAACGTTCCATTGAGCCGAGCGCGTGCTCGGGCGAGCACATGGGCAGCGGGGCCCGCGCCGCTCCGCGCCCGCCGCTCCGCTCCGCGCCCGGCCCCGGCCCCGGCCCGCCCGACCCCTGCCCGCAGCGGGGCCGCGGTGAGTACCGGGGCCGCAGCGAGGCGGCGGGGCGCGGAGACAGGGGGTATTTATTTGTTTATCCTGCTTTTGCCTTTACTTTGCCCAACCCCCCCCCCCCCCCCCCCCCCCCGCGTTGTTATCCGAGTCCCCGGCGTGGCGTGCGGGTCGCGGCGCGGTTCGGACCCTAGGCGCGGGGGCAGCGCGGATGGGGGAGGGGAGGGTGCCTTTCGTGTTATTTATTTATCTTTGTTAAAGCGCTGGGTCTCCCGTGGCCTAAAAATACCAACTGCACGCCGCGACCCGTGCGGATGGGGAGGAGACGGGGCCGGGGCACCGTCCGACGGCAAACACGGCCGCGATGGGGTCGGTGCGGCTTGGAGTGACCCGCAGCGATGCGCCCATCCCCCGCAGCGCCCCTCACCCCAGCCTGCAGGACCCGGGGAGGGAGCGGGGACGAAGAAATGGGTGCGTCCCGCGATGTGAGGAGACCCTCGGGGCAGGGAGGTGACGGGGGAGGGGTCCCCGCTGTGCGGGGTCAGACGAGCCCTCTGTAACTGCGCGGAAAATGAGCGCAGCGCGCAGGCCGGGGCGCAGAGCCGGCCTGCGGCCTGCCCTGCAGCCTGTCCTGCAGCCTGCCCTCTCTCTCTGCCTGCTCTGCAGCCTGCCCTTTCTGCCTGCCCTGCAGCCTGTCCTGCAGCCTGCCCTCTCTGACTGCCCTGCAGCCTGTCCTGCAGCCTGCCCTCTCTGCCTGCCCTGCAGCCTGCCCTCTCTGCCTGCCCTGCAGCCTGTCCTGCAGCCTGCCCTCTCTGCCTGCCCTCTCTGCCTACCCTGCAGCCTGTCCTGCAGCCTGCCCTCTCAGCCTGCCCTGCTGCCTGCCCTGCTGCGCTGCCCTCTGTGCCTGCCGCTCCCTCGGCGTGCGGGATCAATTCAGCTTTAACCCGCAGTTCTCGGCCTGGCCTCCGTTAGCGTGGTCGGCCTGGTCCAGAGCTGGGTATCAGGAGGGCCAGAGGAAAGGACTGGGAAGATTCTTTGCATGTTCCAGGGACCGTTTCTACAAACGATTTTTTAGGCCGTCTTTTCCTCAAAAAGTTGTTTGGGGCTTTGGAGTACTTTAATAGGCCTCATTTTATTTTTATACCTAAATAATATTGATGTGTTTCCATTGAGAGGGTGGGTGCTTTAGAACGTGGATCTCAGTCTATTAAGCTGTTGGTTGCTTCATCTTAAAATATCGTGCAGAGAAATCCCAGCAGAACCAAGAATTGAATCTGAGCGATGCTGAAGGCCTTCAGTGAGATCTTTTTAATCCCATCCTTGTTGGCAAGTTTAGACATGTTGTCCTGGCCACATATCTGGTCAGACACAGTGAGTCATGAGCCCTACACTAGTTCCTCTTTATCAATATGTTAAAAAATGTGTGTTATTTAAGTTATTGATTTGGAACAAAAGAGCTTTTCTGAGGGTGTATTAGAATATGTTAGCCATTGCTAAATACAAAGAATACAATTATGTTACATACATGTTAAAGCTGCATGAGATGAGAGTGTTTATTTCTTCACTAGAGCAGAAATGCAATCTCACTAATGCCAGTTTGCACCAACTGCAGTCCACTACTGTGGATTATATTAAGAGTACTTAAATACATCATTGCAAATTAGGAGTATATTAAAAAAATGTAGCTCTGAAGTGTGGACATCACTAATAAATAAGCATACAGTGTTATACTTAATATTGTGTCATAAACATCCAGTTTCCTTTCAAATGTGATTTTAAAAATTGTTTAACAAATCTGTGTTTTCCAAGCACATGAAGCAGTAAGATGCTCTTTTGTGCTAGGGCCTGCATATCTCGATAAATGCTAGCTTGCAGCCTCGGGGGTTCAAGTAATTTTATATTCACTAAACATCATTTTAGGAATGCACCTCTAACTTTATTCTTTCCCCTCTCTCTTCTGTCTCATAGCATTAAGTCAGGAGTATGGCTTACAGCTGCCTTAGGATTGTTATAATTCGGATTGGTCTGACTGTGCCTCTGTGCATTTTAAGTTATATTAAGGTAATTAGTGGTACAGGTGCAGTTTGTCAGGCACTGGGAATGCCTCTGTGCCTGTTTGGAGTGAAATGTACATGTGTGTCTCGCATCCCTGGAAGAGGGGCTGCGTGCACAGGGGCAGCAGCAGCAGTGCCAGCCCCTGCCTGCGCTCGGCCAGGAGGATTTGGCATCGTTTGCATCTGCTCGCTGATGTCCAGCGACGTCAGAGCCATCTGCAGGCGCAGGAATAAGGAAGGGCTCAGGCCTGCCTCGCTGAAGAGCCTGCCTGCTGCAGAAGGGAATCGTGTGTTCATTTAGTTTGTGAATTGGAATATTGGCTTCCCGGGTGAAAGTGCACGCATGGAATGTAACTTTGGCTAGAGCTGACAGATTTCAGAGGTGATGGTGAGTTGTGTGTCCGGATGGCAGCACGGTTCTGCAGCTCTGTGTTATGGCGTGGTCTCCGCTCTGTGCCCCTGCACAACCAAAGCCCAGCTTTTTGTTTCATTAAGGACTTTGATGTTCTAAGATTGGATCTTATGCTTAGCTCTTTGCAAGATTTGAACCATATCTTCCTATTTTTAATCAGAATGATTTACCAAGGCAGCCTATGCTTCCTGGCTGTATATATTTCATTCACTTTTTTTTAATGAGAAATTGCTGTCAGGGGAAGCTGATGTGGAGCAAGGCTAGGGGAAGGAAAAGAGCATCTGTACTTTCAGGGTATTGGTGCAGCTTGTGTTCGCTTAGCACCTTTCAGCTGAATGTGTTCAGTGCATTATTGCAGTGTCACATTTTCTGCAGGCCTCTTTCTACACGCTTCTTCAGTAATTATGCTGGTGCAGCTCTACTCAGAATTGCAAGGTCGTGCTTACAAGTGTGACAGTTTAAGTAATATTTTTCCCCCATTGGTCTATGCAGACAGTAGTGCTTCCAAACCATGGGAAAATGGTGGTTTTTCTGTGACATGGGAGGCATTTCTGCTGCTTGCTGGATTACTGGGGGTTCGTCTTTTGCTCCCAGCAGATGAATTTAGCGAAATCTGGTGTCAGGAACTTGTGGTGCAGTGCACTGCAGCTGTGTGCCAAGCAGTTCAGCAGTGCAAATGGGTCCATCGCAGCCTCAGTGGAGTCTCTGTGCTGCTCTCAGTGCATCACTGCTGGGATGGAGATGCTGGGATGGTGGACATCCTGACCTCTCAGGGCTGGCCGGGGGTGGTGTGATGTCCTGCTTTGTGATCCAAGAGGGATGCAGAGCTGCAAACTGAGCTAGCAAAGAGGAAAATGCATCCCTGGTCAGGAAGCTTTTGCCTTTCTGCAACAAAGTGATACTGATCTTATTTTGAAGTACAGCCTGTTGTTTTCTCTCTCCTTGATGGCTGGTAGCTTTAGTTCTGAACACCAGCAAGCTCCTGGTGAGATTTATGAAGAGTGAGGAGGGTATAAAAACATAGTCTGTTTCTGGGACTCAGTATCACTGTGTCTAGGCACATTTTCCCTCCTCACAGCTGCATTTGCTCCTGAGATTGTGCATCTTCTTATGTAGCAAAGTGCTCGGTGCCCTGGGAACCAGTGCTTCTGTGTGCCTGCATATGGCATTATTATACCTGGGGGTGCCATTTGGTACCTGCCTGGGGTACCAGGGGTACCTGCCTGCCATTTGCTCACCTTGTGGGTACAGTTCCGTGGAGGAGAGCATTTTTTTGAGCTACTAGTGTTGCAGTTAGGGAGTGTTCTCAGTTCTCTCTCTTTCTGGCAAGTGCCAGAGATTGTTTAAAACAGGGCTTGCTGGTGGTGTTTTTTTCCCTGTTGTTTCAAGGGTGATAGATAAGAGCACTGAGATGGTTACCTGGAGAATCAGCTCTCCTCACCTGAACACAGCAGCTTGCTGTGAGTCAAGCACTGGGATTGGTCAGGCATTTGGAGTGGTCTGGATGTGTGTGATCTAAAACATCCAGATGTGTATGATCTGAATGCCTTTTAATGCATGCCTGGATGGTCTCATTCATTATGTGAATTCAAGATATGGAAGTGAACATCAGTGTGGTGTTCTATCCTGCAAATAAGGGTAGGATACCCTGAGTACTGGGGGCGTACTGGTTGAGTGTCACCCAGATTTTCCTGGCAGGTTTGTCCCACCCTTTCTGATGCCTGTGCTGTCACATCTTCCCTTCTCTTGGTATCTTACATTTGTCAGCAGATACTACAATTAAATCTCTAATCACCTCAGAGGAAAAATAGTCCATGAATTCCTGCTGATACAGTGCATCACACAGGAAGGAGGTCTCAAATGCAGCAGTGACAGGCAGAGCTAGAACCAGTGCCTGGTAAATAATTCAAATCAGAATTTATAGTTGAATTAGAAACTAAAGGCAAGAGTAATTAGCTGCTAAAACAAATTGCCAAGACAAAGGGCAGGTTCTGTCTCTCAGTAATTTCCGCCTTAAAACCTGAGTCGGAAGGAGCCGTAGAAGCAGGTTTGTATAAAAATTACTGGGTAGGTTCCTGCAAGTGTGCTCATTACAAAGTTCCAGGATGATGGATGGGAGGTTTGATCATGCCCCCCACACTATGAGGTTGGGTTGTGCAGGTGTTGGGAGCCCACCTGTGCTGCTGGGGAGTGGGTTGAGCTGAGCTGCGATGTGTGGAGCGATCAGACAAGGAAGAGCAGCCCAAAGCCCTGGAAGGACTGTATGTTTGCCTGGAAGAGTGTCATTGCACAGCAGAGTGTCCTTGGCATGAGATATTTTGGAAATCAGCCTTTTATCACCTCTACTGTTGTCTCAGGCCGGAATACCCAGTGCCAGATCATGTACCTGGCCAAGAGGTGCAGGATTTTGGGAACTTTTGAGGGGTGAGGTTTACATCACTGGGGTTGTAATCTATAACATAGGGGCTTTTCTAGGCATGGGACCCAGCTCCTCTTCTGGAGGTAAGAATGAATGGCAGAGAAGCCTAAAGAAGGCCTGAAAAACTCTCCTGTTTTGGGGAGAGGAGGTCCCTACTGCAAGAGCAGTACCTGGAGCTGTGGGCTGTTTCCTTAGAGGCAGGTACAGAACAGAGCTGAGTGGCAAGACCACATCTCCTCATGTGGTTTTGTAAGCAGCTTGTAGAGACCCTCAGTGCAGTGTGGGTTGTGTTGGAAGTTCCCAGACTTTGAATGAGTCTGGTTCATGGATTTTAAAGTGAAAAACTCAGGTTTCCTAACCACCCATCATCATCATCTTGCCTTTGCCCAGCTGGATGGTCCAGTCTGCTTTTCCCTGGCTTTCTCTGAATGGCTGTTCCATGCTGCCTGGCTTCCATGAGTACCTGCTGGCTGCCTGCCTCATCTGTGTTTGGATTTACTGCTGGAATGGGGCTGGGTAAGGGGAATGTCAGCCCAGTAACACCTTTGGTGTGGATGCAGCATCCTGATTTTTTTCTTGGAGTTGGTGCAAGCCATCATGTGGTACCACTGTAAGTTCTCCTGCTGCAGGGGATTTCAGTAAGAGGTTTGAAGTCATTCCCAAGCAGGCATGGGACAGGTTGTCTGATGCCTGCTGAAGTGTGGCATGCCTGTTGTCTTGAGTAATTTTGTGCCTTTCCTGAATTCCCAACAGCTGGATTTAGGAGGTTGTTTGTCTCATTTTTTTTCCTCCATGTCAGGAGAACAAAAACTTTGGATCTTTTCACCAGAGCTGCAGAAGTGGTGTTCTGTGAGGTTCTGTATAGATCTCAGCTGTTTGGGGAGCTGTTGCCAGCAACTTAGAAAGGAGAAGAAACATCCCATTTAGGAATATAACTTTTTTTAAAAAAGCAGCAACCTGCAACTCTTGATTAGTACTTTGTATTTTGAGGCCTGTATTTGATCTCATCTTAAACATGTTGGCTGAGCAAAGTCCCAGCCAAAGGAGAATACATTGAACCATTTTGCACAGCTCCCTGCCCAGATAGGGAGTGAGCCCTAAATGCACAAGTGGAAGGGGCATGCTGACTATGCAGGGAACATGTGGTGCAGGAGGCTGGAGACTCCTACAGCCTCTGTAGCTTTAGGAGAAGTGGCTTTTCCTAGATGTGTTTCAGCGTTTTTCAGACTTGTTGTTGCAGCTTAGTGTCAGATCAGGTATCACTGTCCTTGCCTTTGGTGCAGCTCTGGGTTTGTGTGGTGCTGTGTGTGCTCCTGTTCATGGTGGAAACAGTAGTCCTGGGCTCCTGGCTGAGCCTGTGGGATGTGGAGCAATCACAAAAGCCCAGACTGTGCTTGAACCCTTGACATCTCCCTGACTGGATAAATCACAGGTCCCTCTTTGCCGATATTGATGTTTGCTATTATTATTATTATCCTCATTAGTATAACCACCATTACTCTTTTATAAGCTGTGTTGTAAAGATATTTATTGTACAATTATGTAGTCATGCTATAGCAGTCTCTAGAAGTGATGTACCAAAACCCATTTATGCTTCAGCTGGGGTTGTAAATAGGTAGTCACAGCTATCAGTGACTAATTTAACACACAGAGCAGAAAGCTACCATACATCATTTTGGAAATATTTAGCAATCTTTCCAGCCCTATTTAAATCATAATAATGGGTTTTTTAGTTTTGATCCTCCTTCATAAGAGTAGGAAAGTCTGAAATACATTTTCCCAGAAGTTCTTCTGGGGGAAGCAAAGGCCAAGAGCTTAATGTTGAGGCACATGCAACTGGAATACTGCTCAGGAGTTTTAGAAGATGATGTTTGCTGAATCCTTGGTTTTACAGGTATCTCATATCTGGTTTTGGTTCTTCTTAGTTAGCTTTGGGGGTGAGCAAAGCTTTGTACCTTTCTTAACTGTTAAAAAGCTGCTGTTACATTATCTAAAAATGCTAACAAAAATATACATGTGTTTGGTGTTACAGAGGAAAATAATCAGCCTTGTTTATGAGCTGGGAGGGTGGACTGGAGACCACAGAGGGTTCTTCCCACCAGCATGTCTCTGTTTTTTGGTAACTGAGGCAAAACTGAAAAGCTGAGCTTTTGATCTCCATTTGTTGAAAAAGATGGAAGGAGGCCCAGCTTTCCTGAATATACAAGAAGAGTAAATAAATATGATTAAGATAAGCAGGTTCAGAGGGGAAATTAGTCTTGTAAAGTTTTCTTTATCTTGAGTTGTTAGTACAAAGACTTACCAGTTCTGCTTGTTACAAGCATCTTGGAAACATGATGGGGTTCCCAGTGATCGGTTGTGGGGGGTTTGGTGGCTGAACAAACCATCTTTCTCCCCCCAGGTTCTACTCTTCTGCTTGACTCTTTCATTTGCACTTGTTTCAGGACAGCCACTCTCTTCCATATGGCTGTTCACAGCATAGAGTAGCAGATTTCTAATGTCAGGTGGACCTCAGAGCCTCATAGAAATGTTGAGCTCCTATGCTTGACATGGTCAGAAAGTGCAGTGGTGACTTGTGTAGGTGCCTTTTAAGGGGCAGGTCTGGTGGCTGCAGCCGACACAACCAGACAGAAAAAAAGCTTTTGAAAACTTCTTTCTAAGCAGCTGCATATTTCAAGTGCAAATGTTGAAGTTCTGGAAATAAGACCTTCCCTAGCTGCTATTTTACTGTGGCAGGTAAGTACTGGCTTTTTATCTTTCATAACATGGTTAATGGCCATTCTTCATATGGAGAAGAAAAGGGAAGGGAAATTTGCAATGATTTTGTAATTTTAAGTGTATCGAGTACAATCTACAGGTTACTAGGTACTAGTTTGGGTGTAAGTATCTTTAAGATAGGCTGTAGCCTGTTCAGAGCTCAATACATTGCTTTTAGCATAAGGCATATAGCACAACATTACATTTCCTGGGGGTTCAGCCTGTACCCCTCTGTGGGTACCCATTGTCCCTGCCTTCCTTATAGATCCTGATGACCTGAGAGATTTTTACCAAATTCCTTGTTTTGCAGGATATTTTTAATAACTTTTAGTGATTATTTTTCTTGGCTGCTTTTGTGAGACAAATTACAATAAATAGGATTGAAATTCTGTACATCCTTCTGTTAATTTAACACCACCTCATGGATCACAGCAGTATGGTAGGGGAGTGGATGGCAGGAATCCAACAACCTTCAGTCCCTTGTCCTGATCCACTAAGACAGAGAGAGCTTATGGTTGTTCTTGATAATGCTTTTCATCTTCTTGTAATAATATTAGGAGTGCTTATGTTCATGGTGTTAAATACCTGTATCTTGTTCTGTTTAGCAAATCTGGATGCTGAGCAGGTATAAATGTTGTCTCCACTGTGGCAGCAGAAAGACAGCTCAGGCTGTGAAGGTGTGAGATAACATCAGGGATGGGCTGACATGGGATCCATGCTCTCTAGAAAATCAGAGCTAAATCTCTTTAAGGTTTCCCTGAAGTGTGACAAAGCCTGTAGACCCATGAAATACTGCTTATAGCATTAATATTTTATTTGAAGATATTCAGGGATTTTGATGCCCATTAGAAGCTGCCAAGTGTTAAGGCTGACCTTCTGTGGCTGCAGCTTCACTGGAGTCTTGGCCAGCAGAGCAGTTCTGCACAGAGGCTCCTGATGTCCTTCCACAGTGCAGGCCATAGTGGCACCAGAAAAAGGAGCTTGAAGTCACATATGAGTTCTTAGAAGTGTCTGGTACCAAAGGAAAAATGATGAGATTGCCTCCTGCCACCAGTCTTGGCACGTGGAGCCCCACACTGCCCTGCAGGAGGTGACCTGGCCGGGCAGCCCAGGCCCAGGTGGCCACAGTATGATCATCTCTTTAAACTTTTTGTACCCAGCTGCTGCCAGGCAGCCAAGTTCTGAACCCCGTTGGCTCATTGATAAGGAAGAGCTCTCTGAGCTCCAGCAGTGTCCAAGAGCATGGGGAAGGTGGTGAAGAGCCTGCTGCTGCCCTGCTGTCCACAGGTGGTCAGTTGAGTGGGAGGGTTAGGAGTGCTCTTGACTTTCTCCTGGTGATAAACTTTCTTGTCCTGGTGTTTCTTTCATCTCTAGTTGTTTAGCAGGTCCAGCACCTCTTCATGGGAAGAGTTCTGGTCTTGTCCTTGACATTTGCTGTGTCCTGGTTTGACAGCAGCAGTGACATACTTGTGCAGGGAGCCTGTGAGTGAAGGGAGCATCAGCCCATCCGGGAAGCTGCAGCCCGTCTCGGCTGTGTGTCTTTCTTTGCTGGCTTCTGTTATAAGTACAGATAAAGTTTTGAGGTCTTTTGATCTCTTGTTAGTGTGCTCCCTGAATTGCCTCAGGTAGCAGGAAGATTGCTTAAAACTTTGTGCCAAAGGCCACAGGAACTTTCTGCAAGGATATGAAGCTCTGCTCTCTGAGGGTCCAGTTTTGCATAAATTGTGCAACCACAAGAGATAAGGATCACCACAAACCTCATAATATTCTGCTCTAAGTTATGTTCAGCTGAAGGTCCTTTTCCTAAATATATAGCAATGTTTTGTATGATGTTTAAAGACAGTTAAGGAACACACAAACAGACCGAGACCCTCCACTGCTGGGTTGGAGGAAGGAAGAGAAAGAAGAGGTATCAGATGTTAGTTCATTAGCTAATACAGTACACAAAAGATAATATGGTAATGACTGCAGTGTTTAAACAGCATTGAGAAAAATGCCTTTGACTGCAGTTCCAGTTACCTGCAGTGGTTTGAGACTTTTAGGAATATAAAAAAAAGTTAGGAAATTGGAAGAATAAGGTAGGGATGTCCTTAACTCTGCCCTCCCTTTCTTCACCCATTTCAAACTAGGATTAATTACTAGAAATTTTTGCTGTCACAAGACTGGTTTGTAGCACCTTGTTGCGTTAACAGGTCCAAGCAAGCTCTACTATTTCGCAGATTTGTTACATGTTAAACTTTTTTTTTTTAAACTGTTGCCTCATTTATCACCAGGGATGGTCTCACAGATTCCAAGTAAATTGATACAGGACTCTTAGTCCTGATCTGTTTTATGTGTCTCAAAATGTGACATTTAAACAAACCAGCAGTTAGAAGAGGAATCTTGAAGTCAAGATCATGATGGACATTGTGGCCACTTTAGTTAGGGGTTGTTTCTGTGTGGTTTGATGGATGTGGTGGTTCTGATGTGGGCTACGGCTCGCCGCTGGTTGTTTCAGTCATGGGGGATCTTTACACCATACCCATTAGTGGTTTTAGCAGGAGTTCAGAGAACAGGGAATAGTTGGGTCTTTGCTCCCACTGTGTTGTGGTTGATCCCTTCCCAGCTTCCTGTCTAAAGCAGGATTCTTAGATGTGCCCATCCAGGATTGCCATGTATGGTGAGTTGACAGTGTCTCCTTTGGCGTGGCTCCATTCTGGTCAGCCTGCCTTATTTGTTTCTGCTTTCTATCTTTATCTTGGTCTTACCCTAGGTCATTGGGTCTCTGGGACAGGGTCTGACCTTTCTGTTCTATTTTTACATAACGTGCAGCACAGACGCGTTTGGTATCTCAAGCTCTTGGCGGTGCTGTGTGTAATGCCAATAACTAACAGTGCTGATATTCCTCCTGTGCATCTGTGGCTGTTTGTGCACACGATGACCATAAACATGCTGCTGTAGAGTGAGTTTTCTTTAATAGCTCCTGTGTTGCTTCAGCTCTGAATAGCAGTAAAACTGGCAGCCAGCTTGGTGCAAGAGGTGTACGGAAAGCATTTCCATGCCACTGAAAACTGTCAGTGCTGACTTGGCTGGTGGTGAAGATAAAGAATCACTGTATATAGATAGAGAAAATGTAAAATAGTTTGCGTTGGAAAGACCTTAAAGATCATGTAGTTCCAACTCCCTTGCCCTGTGCAGGGTACCTTCCACTAGGGCGGGCTGCTTGAAGCCCCATCCTATATGACCTGAAACACTTCCAGGAATGGGGAGTCCCCAGCTTCTCTGGGCAACAAGTGCGAGTGTCTCACCACACTCACAGGAGAGAATTTCCTTTTGTGCAGGGCAGTGTAGATAAAGCATGGCAGAGTTTTTCTACTTGTGTTTGTATAAATATATCTATACACAAATAACATTTCTAGTATTTTATATGTATACAAACATATGTGTGAAAGCATAATTGCCTATGTATCTCTAACTTTGCTTCTTCCTCATAGTTTCTCTCTGCTTCTTTGTTTCTGTTCCACTTTGTGTTGGAGTGTTATGCCTTTGGTGTTTTTCATAGGCCTATTTCCCTTGTTTTTTCTTACCTTATTTCCCCTTTCTTTTCTATTCTGGCTGTTCTTTCTATATCTTCTTGTCCACATATTTCTCCTGCAGGTTGGTTTATAATTTCTATTTTTCATGGCTTCTCCTTTCTCTCACCAGGGCAGGTTGGCCAAGCACCCTGTTAACCTCTCAGCACACCCGACAAGTTGGTGACCTGATAATGACAGCAGCTGTACCCTTAATTCTTGGAAAAAAGGAATTAGAGATGGAGCTTCTCTCATTTCCCTTCTTTCTAAATCATTCTCAGCCTGAATGTTTTGTTTTCCCTTTTCTGCTCTGGATTGCAGCTGCTGTGGCTGAGTAGATATTTCTGAGATCTGATGGTTAACAATAAAATTGAGGTTAATGGCCACAGTTTCTCTGCACCTCAGGATCAGTGATTTCCTTCCTTGCCGGGTGCAGTCTGCACTCCAAGCCCAGACTCTTCATTCCTTCTGTTACCTCTTATCTTTCTGCCTCTTCTCTGCTGCAAGCCCAGGGCTTTTCCACTTGTTTCCAGCTGTGTTTGTGCCCTGCAGGGGACTGAGGCCCTGGTTTGTGGTGGCTCTGTGAGGGCTGCCATGCCCTTATGGCAGAGCTTTTGGCTGTGGGAAGAGTTGAGCTCTTGGTGGGTTTGTGTGTGCATTGGTGATGGCTTGATTTGAGCAATCCCCATCCCTCTAAGAAGATGCCACCTGGTAGGAGCAAGCAGGCAGCATTGGGAGCTGGGGACGCGTCTTGCGCAGCACTTCCCAGTCCGTGCAAGCAGTGAGTGCTGCCAAACTGCCTCTTTTAGGGGTTGACTTGTAGACAGTAGAACAGCATTTTGACTGCTTTTGATTATACAAACAGAGAGATCTGAAATGGGAAAGGCTTTGATGTTGGTGAACTGCAGAATATGCTCAATATCGCTTGACAGCAGACATTTTATTTTCAGCTGCATCAGCCTTGCAGCAAGCTCATTGGTAGGGTGACTTTGCTTGCACAGCTGTTTTGGTTCCCCCTCCCCACCGAAAATCCCAGGACTCAGCACTGCCTTTCCCATCCTGAAATGCTTCTAAGCCCCAGTTTGTGGCATTGGTTATTTTCTGTGCATGGCAATTCCTGAACGTGCCCAGCCAGCGCTCCCAGGGGGTCAGGTCGGGTGAGCTCTGCTGAGCATGGTTTAGGCACGCAGACCTGCGGAGGGGCTTTCCTTCCAATAGATGGAAAGAGATTTTTTTTGTTTCTTGGAAAGATGTAACCCGAGTAGAATATTTCAAGGGATGTCATCAAGGTGAATAAACAGAAATCATACTCCAGACTGTTCCCTGCATGTGGCTGATGATAATACGTGAGGCTCCTTATGTGAAATGTGAACACTCAGTGTCGTGTTTCAGCCAGGATGACACTTCATTTTTGTTCCCCTCTGCAATGCAGACTTTCACAAGTCATGCAAGTGTCCTGTGCCTCTCACCCCCACCCCTCAGCCCCCTTGGAAGAGGGGCTATTTCAGGCCATGCTTATAACCTGATCCTGTTGATGCCTCTTGCACCCAAGGATCTTTTAGTGAGAATTGGTGTGATGTGCAATTTTAAAGACACTCAGGCCAAATTCCATTTCCCTTCCTTGCCCAAATAGTTGCTTTTTTTTTTTTTTTCCCTCTGGTTAAGTTTGGCTCAGGAATGGGGCTTATCTCCATGAATTTGTTGCTGCCAGTCCACTGAACCCAGTGGTGGCACCTGAACGTCTCTAATAGCTGCAGCCTCAGGGTGGGAGGTCTCTGAGTGACACTGGTTGAGTTGGGGAATGCCAAGGACCTTGCCTTGGAAAGCATAAGGAGCAGATCATGGCTGAGGTAACCTGGCAGACAGCTCAGAACATTTGTTTCTACAGCTAGGTCTGCTTAATGCCGAGCTGTCACTGTGCAAGTTCTCTCAGATTCAGTGCTGAGGCTTGCAATGCTGCTGGTCCTAAATTTTTGGGCTCAGGTGGGGGTAGACTTGTTATACTGGGAGAGATGCTGATGTTCTTAGCCAGCATTCTGTCTCTGGCCCTGGTCAAAGGCAGGTGCTCCAAAACGAAACAAAACAAGCTGTGGGTGAAAGTGAAATAGATGGCTAAAAAGTAGCCAGGTCATATGAGAAGCTTTCTACCAAAACATTTCAAGCTCATTTTGGCTTGTGCCCAAGTCATGCCTGCTCACCAGAGGGCTTGGCGATGAGTTGTAGGTGGCTGATTCCAGCTAGTTTACAGCATCTGAACATATAAATCTTTCCTTTCTTCCCCTCCAGTATCCAAGTGTGTGGCCTTTGCCACTTCAGTGTCTCTTTTAAGCAGCTTAAAAGTTTTTCTAAGTGAAATATGCTTCTGTGCTGCAGTTCAGAGATAAATATAGCTGATGAGTTGAAAGAAGACCATAGTATGTGTTATGTTGCCTTACCCAGTATTTTTTTTTCATTTTGTGGTGATTCTGTGCTAACTCAAAATGGAAAATCTCCTGAAAGATGTTATTTTTCCTTTTTAAAGAAATTACAGGCCAGAATACCATTCACTGCCTTAAGCTGCATCCAGTAAAGGATTAACCCCCCACCCCTCTCCTCCAGCCCAGCGCTGTGTGTTTGGAAAGCGAGCGCGTTTGTAGCTGAGCCAGCTCTAATAATAATAATTAGTGTTGAGAAGCACAGAGCAGCCTATGATTAGCAAAATAATTATTGCAGAGTATATAAATTGAGAGGTGGGATTTTGACAAGGCAAGAGAAGTGCACACTGCAGCTTCCTGGGGCGGCAGTGGACTCCTGTCTTCCTGTTGATGTTCTCCCTGTGAAGTTGGGTGCAGGAACTGTGCAGAGCAAAACATGTTTGTAAAATGATGATTGCTTTTGAGTTTTTCCAGTAGATTCTGGTGATGAAAGAACAGCCAAAAAACTTGTAAATAAGAGTTTTACAGTGTGCTAGGCTCCCTGGGGTATTTTTTTTTTTTTTTAATTTGCATGCAATTATTGGATATGATTTCTTTGCTTGCTGGGAGGCCAGAGTTTGACTATCTGTTGGCTCTGTACCCTAAAAATTAGCCTAGGAACCCTTCCAGAACTTCTCCTTCACGGGTTCTGGTTCAGATCCTGGTCAGTGGGATGGTTCTATTATAGGAGTCTGCTCTGATGTGTATGAAGGCAAGTTTTCAGCTCATAGCTGGTGACTTGTTGCCTTAAAATCTAATCTGTCCTAAGAGTGAGCAGAGCGTTTTACACAGAGCTTTCCCCTCTATGCCAGCAAGGGCAGAGTTTCTCTGGGGCAGCTATTGCTGGAGCTGCTGGCACAGAGCAGGTTGGGAGGTGGCACAGGGCGCACACGGTAGCCGTGGGCCATCCCTGGTGCAAAGCTTTGGGGTAGAGCTTACCCTAAAGGCAGGCCCAGCATTAGGGGCTGTTGTAACTGATCTAGCCCAAAAAAAACAGCAAGACTTGGGAGATGCTTCCTAAGGATGGTGGCAGGACAGGCATCCCCAGACAAGATTTGTGGAAGGACCCCTGCCTGGGTGCTGCCCAGCCTATGTACCCTCCCTTTTTGTAACATAATCTATCTGCAAATAAATATTGTACCAATAGAAACAAGTCTCTAAACATAAGAGACTTCATTTTGACTAAAATGAACAGAGGGTACTTTAATGTCAATCTAAGGGAAGCCAAATGAATCTTGCAGACTGCCTTAGGTGTTGGCATCAGACTTGTACAAATAGGGCTTGAATCTTCCCCCACAATGCTTGCTACTGTAATAGACAAATAATAATAATAATTTTAAAATAGTGCCTTAGTTAGGTTTGTTTTACTTGAGACAAGCAGATGGAGTGCATCCTTTGATCCTTCCTATCCTTTGATTGTTGTGATCTTGAGTTTTACTTTCCTGTATCTTTTCTGGCAATGATCAGAAGGACACGTGTCCATGCACATGTCCTTGTATGAATACACATGCCACACATTCACACACACTTACCTTAAGCTCTTTTTCTGTATTATAAAATACATATCTGCTTTTTCCCCTGTGTCAGAGACAGCTGGTATTGCCTGCATCCAACCAAACAAGCCACTGAGTTTATACCACCATGTAGAATTCCGGAAACCCAGTGAATGTTTTTCTAATAAGAGGATATTCTGGCCCTCTTGATAATCAGCCCCCCATTGTAAAGTAATTTTGAGTCAGAGGTTTAAATCTTTGTTCCAGTGGAAAAGATTTTTATGGGCAGCACAAACAGGCATTACATTCTGGGTATTTTTTTTTAGCATAGTTGCTTAAAATAGCACAGATTCTGAATCCAAGGGAAGAGAGAAAAGTTGAAACAATAGAAATCATGGTCCGGTGGCACAAACCTCGCCCCACCCGAGCCCCTGATAGAAATTTGGCAGAGGCAGCAGGCTGGGTTTCCTTGCCATGAGACACTGAATCACATGCTGGTGGTTGCTTTGGGTTTCTGCCTCTGCTGGTGGTTACCCTGCTTTCATTTTGGGGATGTCATAATATGTCTTTGGAAGTCAAAACGGTGCCAGTTTTATGCAGATTTATTCTCCTGCTTCTTGCATCCTTCTTGTATTTGCAGGCAAAAGGCTTTTCTGGCAAATGTGCATTTTGGAAACATGTTGTCCCCATGATTTTGGGTTTTGACCCCTTTTCCTTTCCCTTCTTTCCTGCTGTGATTAGGACATCCCCAAATGAGCCCAGTTCCTCCCACCAGTCCTGCACAACCAATTCATTGCCTTTGTTTTCACTGGCTGGGGTTGCCATGGCAGCAGCAGCCCTTGGGATAATGATTTTGTCATGGCAGAGCAAAGGAGTCCACACCTCAGGGAAGGTGTGACTTGTGTGTTGATGAGGTGGCAGATGGCTCAGAGGAGACAGTACCCAGGTCAAGGTGAGCTGGGAAATCTCTCTGGATTTTCCTGTGCTGTAGAGGATGCTCCTGGGCACGTGGTGGGTTTTGCCAGCAGCATTGCAGAGATTTAAGAGCTCAAAGCTCTTAAATCTTCTTTTGCTCTTCATTCCTGAGCAGTCTGGTGCTGAATGATGGCCATGCATAATTTTCTGCTTCCGCTTCTCATCCAGATGCTGGTGCTTGTGCTGATGTAGCAGCTGGGTACACTCAGATGTGGCATCACCCTTGCACCTGCTATGCTGCAGATGATGGATGTGCTGCCTACAGAGCAGCCTCTTCCTTATCCTTGCAGGTCCTTGGTGGAACCCTTTCCTGGCAGGTGGGAAAGGTGCTCTCCTCTTATCTGCCCTCAGCTATCTCAGTGCATACCTCTGCTGTAAGCACTTCACCTGAGCAAACAAGAACAGCACTTTGATTGCTGCTTTATCACATGGGAATGGCAGCCGTGGTGCAAAGAGCTTTTACACCCAGCAGGGGCTCAGATTGACAGGCCTCAGTCCTGGGCACTTCTTTTGTTCTCCTGACCCTGAAACTGAAGCATCTTTTCAAAATTAAAATGTGACAGCAATCTTACTGTTTTCCCTAAAACAGTCCCTGAGGATGGAGGAATGGGGAGGTTAGCATCTGGAGCTGACGCATTTATTATTGATGATGCCTTTAAATGATTAAACTAATTTTCCTTGCATTATTTAAGGAAATTATGATATTCATCATTAATGAAAGATGTCTGGGGAAATGTGTGATTCAGAGCTGTAAATACCTTCTCTCCTCCTTTTGTCACTTGCTGCCTGTCTTCTCCCAGCTCTTGTTTGACATTTTGGAGTCAATGTTTGTCCTTCTGTCAGCACCTCCTGCTGCCTTCCTCCTTGATAAAGGTGACTCATGGTTGCATAAGGGTGAAGTGACTTTTATTCTAGATAGGTGACTTAATTTCTAGTGTCACCAGGGCTTACATAAGGGATGTAATAATCTGGATAAGGAAATACGTTTTAGAAACTCTAAAGCACATTTAAGAACTCTTTCTAGCAAATGTTATTCAAAGTTGTGTCCTATAAAGAACTTTATAAATTTATAAATTACTGTCAAGGATAACTGGAAGCATGAACAACCCTGGCATTAGTTATGCTTATCTCCCTGCAATATGATGCAGTATTATAGCTGGGGTTTATTGCAAAATGAGGCATTGTTAACAGATAATGTGGCTGTTCCAGGGTAGATTTCCCTCTGCAGAATATCGGAGTCCCTTTGCACCAATTAATTTTACTAGATCCTTTGCACACAGCAGAAATACTGTTCACAGGGTGTGATTTTAGACATGAAAGTGTAGTTTTTAGCTTACTTGTTGTCCCACAGGACATCAACATCCGTCAGTGAAGCTTGGACCGACCTCCATATAGTAAATTCAGTCTTCAAAGGCAGTTGTCTTCAGTTATTAATCTTAAACCTATTTTTTAAGGAGGAGGATATTTAGATGGAATCTCAGTTGTTGATATTCAGTCTTTTGTGCTAAACTGTTTATCTGCCTCATGCAGGTCATCCTAAGAGGTGAGGTGGACAGGAGGGAGGAATGTGATGTGCCTCCAGGCTAGGGAGGTGTGAAGCTCAGCTTCGAAGGGGTTTGTGGAAACTTTGAAAACTACACTAGGAGTCAGTGCCTTCCTCTAGACCAAGCAGAACAGAAATAGCCTTAAGCAAAAAGAGAAGAAAAAAAAAATTAGGTAAGAGGCTCCACCTCTTCTTCATGCTTCCTCCTGCCTTTACTAATCTTTATTTCTGGTTTTCAGACTTAAAATCATTCCTGTAGTAGCCTGGAAGAGGGTTCATGCTTTTGTAACTTCTCCCCATACAGGTCTATAAGGGAAGAAAATTTCTTTGCTACTTTTTCACTGTGTTTCATTCATGAGAGAGGCAAGAGAAGGTAAGAGGTGTTTCTCACCTGACATCTCAAGCTTGAGTCCCTTTACAGTGCCTTTCTGGTGTGAGTGCAGGTAGCACAAGCAGGGACCTCACAGGAGTGTGACAGCCTGGGAATTCAGTGATTTTGGAGTGGACCTGGATGAAGGTCTCTCAGGTTTTTCTGTACTCTGTAGACCTCATCCTTTGGACAGGCAGCTGAACCCCAAAGCACTTGGTTATACAGGTCACTGTGGTAGTGCTGGGGCCCCACTCCCTGGCCTTCCCTGCCAATCCGTTCAAGTCCAAGAACATAAGGATTTATTGTTTTTGTTATTCCACCTAATCTCTGTACAGAGGCTCTGTTTAATGTCTTACCCTTGTTTGAAATGTGGAATTCATGTGCTGCTATTATTATCCCAACACAAAGGGGCCACAAAACTTTTCTGGTTCAGCCTAGCCCAGATCACTTTGTGCTGGAGATCAGGGCTGAGGGATGGGGCTGCCCTGGCTACATCCTCTGCAAAATAATGTTTTTCCCCTTATTCTGCAGCTACAGAGCCTGTTCCTCTAAAAACTGTGAGTAAGGTGGGAGGGTGCACAGGTTGCTTTTGGGGGCCTTGTTACCTGAGGAATCTTTAATCAGCAGTGATACAGAAAGTGCAGAGGAGATATAAAGTAGTTTTCCTAGCCAGAAACCTCACATGTAGCCCCACCTTGCTTCTGGATTCCTGCCCAGCAAACTCTAACCCATCCCAGGAGCTAAACTGGGTCATTTCCAGAATTTTCTTGTAATCTTCTTGTTACCTTCTTGTGACAGACAAATGACTGCCACCTCTCTAAAGTCGCAGCCCTGCACCTCCTGGGAAGAACCTGGCAGCCAGCTGTCCCCTGTGCTATGGATATCATCACATTTATTTATTATAACCCCCTTGGGCTGTGCCTGTGCTGCAGCTGGTCACGGGGCTGTGCTGGCTTTGCCAGTGCTGAGCATTGTCACAGGCACGTGGTCCTGGGGTGCAGCCTCCCTCCCTCCAGCCCCTGCTCTGTTGGGGAGGGAAAGGAAAAATCCCCTGAATTCTTCCCCACTGACTGCAAAGGGCAGTTGTTTCATGGGATTTTGGGCAGAGGGAGCCCAAAAAGGATAGGCTGTTCTGAATCTGGGCTATGAGGCTGCACCGGATGAGTCACGGGGAGAGAAATAAAAAATCTCTGAGTCATAATCCCTGATACTACAGAGCAGATTTGCTCTGAGTTGTTTTCGTGTTCCTGTGTGCTGACTAATGTGCAGAGAAGCAGTGAGAGCCCTTTCTCTGATCTTTCAGCCATGAAAAAGGCAACCCCATGTCCCCCTCCTTGCCCCCATGACTTACCCAAGCCTGGAATCCCACTGCTTCCCAGAGAGCTGAGCAGGACTCACTCTCCTCAAAACCCCCCAAATTCCAGTGGCAGCAGGATGGCCTCTGGTGCTTCCCCAGCTGAGGGGACATGCCAGGGCAAGACCCTGTGCCAACACCTGTTTGTGCCCCTGCAGCTCTGTCACCACTGGCAGCAGGGGGACAACCTTGAAGTGCCTCATCTTGCAGTGGACACCTGCTCTTTAAAAATCTCAAAGTGATTTATGAAGGGGGTTCAGCATGGTGGCAGCCACCCAGCACCTACAGTTCAGTGATGAAAATACACTGAAGTGAAGTGAACTAGCTGCCATCTCCCTGGATATATTCCTACTGCCTACCTGAGTCTAATACCCCAAGAAACTTGAAATTTATGTATTTTTAGAGGACATGTCAATTTTGCCTTTTTATTCTGTCAAGCAGCTCTCACTGTACTTTTGGAATCAGATGGCACCATGATTCCTCCTGTCTTAATTTTTATTAGATCTCCCCAAAAGACATGTATAAAATCAATATTCATTTAATAAAATATACCTGGCCCTAGCCATTTTCTTGCGCTATACTGGGGCCAAGGATAGAGTATTAAACCAAGTCCCTGGGACTGGTCTTCAGCAGTGGCTGCAGCATTAGGAGGCATAAGACACCCTCAAAAATGTGGTTGAGAGGCTGCAGGGGATCAGGCTATGAAGTGACACAGTGGATTCCCCCAAGAAACGGCAGCTTCCTCCTTGGGAGCCAAGTTTTGGCTGTCTTGTTATTCTAAGTGATTAAGTTAATTTCCTGGATGTGGAAACTGATTGACATTTTTTATGTTATATTACTGATATAAACTGCTAGTTTAGACTCTGTATGATTTTAAAAATATTTTTTAATATTTTCTTTGCTTAATGAGTGTAGAGTTGAAAATTGGATGCACAGCTTACACACAGAAAAGTGATGTGAGAGATCGTAATTTCAGTGTCTGTTGGAATATGAGGCTGTTCTTTTTCCTTACAATGTTCTTAATTTTTCATTGTCACAGGTATTGATGATAGGGTCTCTCCCCAGAGAAGAGCTGGTAGGATCCTCATCCAGGAGTGGCAGCTGAGAGCTCCTAGTGTTGGATCTGAGTTCCACTTCCTTGGGTTTTGTATACCTTAAACTGCTCAGATAGAGTGACACTCTTCATTGTGTAGTTCCTAAATTGTTTTGTTTGGGTTTTATTCCTCGTCTGTAAGGCTGTATTTTGTTTCCCTGATTGTATTTGCAGCCTCTCTGCAGGAAAAGAGTAGGCAGCATTTTGGAGGGCAGTGCACAATCAGGTGATGCAGATATCACTTTTGGGAGGTTATACTATCCACTCCCCTGTTGCTGGGTACCACCCTTCTGCTGTGCAGCCCAAAGCAGGAAAAAAGTTAAAATTCTTCAACAGAAAAAAACCCCTTTTTTCTGTTTTTTCTTCCCCACTGCCTCCTTAGTACTCCTTCCAAATGGATTGCATTTCCTCAGCAGAACTACAGAGGTTGTGGCTGTGGGTGTATTCTGAACTTTAATTTATTTTTCATCATTTCACAGGCTCCTGGGACATCTTAAGTATGGGTCAAGCCAAGGCAAACATGAGATGTCTTGTTTGCTTGTCTGTAGAAAGGACCTGGTATGCCTTTGGGTGTGAGGATAGGGAATTTGCTAGTTTAGGTATGGATTATTTTTTTTTTCTTTTTTTGCGCTTATGAGTTTTAAGGTGGAAAGGAAGTCTTTGTATGTTAAAATGAAATTTTTATTTTTTAAATACTACAGCATTTCTGTATATGCAAAGTCTTCACTGACTTGATATTTAATTCTTTATCTTTCTTAGACACATTACCTGTAGCGATGCAGATGTTGGAGTAAGTGCTGTTACACTGCAGTGCTAGCCTAGAATGCAGATAGACATTTTCCAAACCAAATCCAGCACATGATCCAACACAGGATCGTGCCCCCAGCCTGTCTGGTTGGTGCCTTGGGTTGCAGCCTCAGCACGCCTTGCCGGCTGTGACCTGTGATGTTGTGATGGTAGCAACCCCTGCCTTATTAGCAGGCAGGGAGGGTGGTAATGTTTTAAATAAATATCCATCCAGCTGAGCCTGGTCAGGCGTCTGAAATGGGAAGTGGATTCCCTTTGCAAACATCCCCATCCTTTATAGAAAATCTCAATGAAATGGGGATACTAATTAAATTCACGCCCTCCTGCCATGTCGAAGGGCAAAGACGAGTGTGTTAAAGCAGGTGACAGAATCCCAACAGCTTTACTGGAGGAGGGAGCACATCACTGCTGCTAGGCTTTGATAGAATGAGGGCAAACCTCTCTAAGATGCTGATGTTTCTGCTTTGTCTTATATTTGCATATTTCCTGTGCTTTCACAGGGCTCCTCGCTTGCAATTGGTTATCCAAGCACTAAGTAATCCTCAGCACTGTGGAGCTGTCACTGGCTGTAGTTTCTTATCTTGAAGGATGTGAGGGCCTCCTGGTAGATGAGGTTTTGTTGAAGGTGGAGCTTCTCCAAGAGATTGGACCACCTCCACTTGGGACAGCCCAGCTGTGCACAGCAAGTCCTGTCTAAACTCAGACTCCAGAGTAAATTTGGGTGCTATGTGAATCTGGATTAAAAGCAGAACTCCTGATTATTCCTGACCAGCTGCAGCTGAAGCATTTTAGGGGATGGTATCCTGTGGTTTATTGTAATGGGGTGGCTTGAGGTTTGTCTCCAGCTGGCTGCCCCTGAGCTTCCTGCAGGCTGGAGCACCTGTGCTCAGGTTTTCCCCTATATCTTCAGTGCCAGAGAGACAGTTCATCTTAGGTGGAGGCAGTGGTGCAGCTGTGTCTGTGTACAGACAGGCTTTCTCATTCACTTGGCTGAGAGTATGAAGGCAGACTGGGGTTCTAAATTTTCTGGGGAGCCTATGGGACTCCTCAGCAAATGAGCATGGAGAGCCCTCCCTGCCTTGGAGGGAGCTGGGGCTGCCCTGGCTGATACAAACCCACTGGTCTCATGAACACCCTTGCAGCTCCCAGTCAGACCTTACATTAGAAGGCACTGGAGTACAAGAAATAAATCCATGTGTGTCCTGGTAGCTGTATCAGAGCCACTGGGGTGTCTAGGAGGAAATGGTGTCACATGTTGGCAAGGCAGCAGCTGCATTTGCTGCCTTAGCTGAGATCTGGTCATTGAAAGTCTGCAGCTGAAAGGCTGAACTATGAATCTTGGACTTGAAAGTAATTTTTGTCTAAACACAGGGATCTGAAAGTTGGAGACCTATCAAAGGTACAGGCAAAGTATCTGAGTACCTTTGAAAACAAATGGCTTAGAAGAACACTGTGCAGTAATCTCCAAAGACAGCCCAAACAAATACTGGAAGTATTTAGGGAATAGGAAGCTAGAATGTCTGGATTAGCAGAGGGACTTCAGAGCAGTGGGATGGAGATGCACTGGGACATAGTAAGGATAACATCTCTCTATATACATTGAGAAGATACTGGATTTACTGCAGCATGCATCTGAAGGGCTTTCAGGAGTGGACAGGGGCAGTGGAGCCCTGCTCGTGGTGACCAAAATAACAAAAATCAGTGGAAAGCTCTGGGAGTTCTTGTCCTTGGAGGAGTGGGGTTGTAATCATGAAGGTCTCTTCCGTAGCCTCATGAGCAGCCAAGGCATATAATCTCATTAGCAAATTTACCAAGCTGCATCTTAAGACTGATTGGGCTGCCTGCCCCGTGACTGCTGAAAGGCATCCAGAGCTTGGAAGGGCCAGGGACCTTTGTGCTGCAGCCTGAAGTCATTCATAGCCAGCTGATGCTGATTTGTTCTTGTGTCAGTGCTGTCCTTAGCTTAAATCCCTGTTTCCATGATGCAGACAGCATACCTCATACATTTACAAACCCCCTGAACTGCCCAGGTCTGACACAGGCAGCTCACTCACTCTGTCCTCTCCTCTAAGAAGGGTTTGTCATTCCCCTCCTGCTTCTAACAGCTGGGTCCTCTACCAGGCTCTGTTCAAACACATCCTGCTTGGACATGAGCTCCCAGGGAGGATGTAGCACCTTGGAGCCAAGGTCTCCTGCTCCTGCTGGGGCAGCCTGACATCTTTAGGTCTCCCAGAAATACTTTGTCCACCAGCTGCCAGCAGAGCCTCATTGCCCTTGAAACCCTGCATGCTGACGTACCTGTTTACCTGCACTCACCTGCAGAGAGAGGTGGAATTTCTAATGAGACCAGCCTTAGCTAAAATCAACCTTCACCTAGCTCTGGTTCTAAGCCCCAAGCTTGGTGGCTGTGGGAAAGGCAGTACTTAAAAGGACCAACAATGAAAACTGTTTAATTTTCATGATTTTGTCTTCTTTAGCAGGATTGTTCATCAATGTCATAATGTCATAGAATCCTAGAATGGTTTTGGTTGGAAGGGACCAGGGACCTGTAAAGCTCGTCCTGTGAAGTCCATCCCCCTGTTGCCAGGGACATCTTCAACTCTATCGTTGCTCAAATGTTTCCAGGGATGGGGTATCCACAATTTCTCTGAGCAACCTTTTCTAGTGCTTCAACACTTTCTGGGGAACCTGTTACAGTGTTAAGCATCTTCATTCTAAAAAAACTTCTTCCTTTAATCTATATCAACACTCTTTCAGGTTAAAGTCATTGCCATTTGTCCTGTCTTAACAGGCCCTGCATAAAAGTTTGTCCCCAAAAGAAATCATAAGTGGTATAAAAGCCCCAATATATGTTATACAAAATACATGTAATATAACAGCTTATTTATTTATGGTGGAGCTCTTGTCAGCGATGACTAAGAAGATGCCATTGTAATTCTGTGATGGTTTTATTCATAATAGACTTTCTGCTCCTAAGCTGAAATTTTTACTTCAAATTTTCTGCAGATTTTGAGTGCTTCAGTTCTTTGTTTAAACTAGTTGTGTCTTCTTAAATGGAGTCACAGGAGCTGGACTGAAACATCAAAGCTTTTAGGCAGTGTCATGGTTCATTTGGCTTTCCAGGGTGCTCCTCAGCACTGTGGGTTTTTTGCAGCTCCAGCTCTAATGCACTCAAGTCAGGACTAGACCCTGCCGTGGAGGGTCAGAGAAGCTTTTTGCAGTGTTGCAGTTTGCAGTAGGCATTACTCTGCCATAGATGAGGGATTTATCTGTCCAGTTGTACTTGTGACTGTAGTTTGAGGCCCATCACACTGACTGGCCCTGAGGATTGAACTGTCAGTGCAGAGCAGTTGCTGACAGGGGCCCTTGCTTTCCATGATTCATTTCATCTATGTGGAAGGAAAGGGGAAACAAAAAGGGAAAAGCCAGCAAAAACAAAAGCAGAATTTCTGCTGCAGCCGTTTGAAACAATGAATGAACCATGATGCGATATTTTGGGTATTTGTTTAATTTTCCCCCTCATTTCCTCATCCAACTTTTGTTAACAGTCTTGGAGGTGGGAAGGTCCCCTGTGAAGATCTGGTGCCTCGTCCTGAATCCAGACATCCTATCCCCCATTGGCTAGAGTGGTGGGGCAAAACCACAAGAATAGACATATCTGAGATTAAAAAAAAAAAAAAAAAGTTTCTATATCTATCTGGAAGTAAGTGGTTGGTTTAAGCACTGGCCTTGTGGTACAGTGGACCTCTGGAGGTTGTAGCAGGTGATCTCCCAGTGATGCAACGCCCGTGGCAGATGTTGTCATCTCTGCTGCTTGCCCTGCATCCTGGAGGCTGCTGTGCTTGCCATGGGTGACAGAAGGGGAGCTGTGTCAGCTTCTCAGCTGCTACCAGTCAAAGCTGAGGAATTAGTTTAAACTGTTGATTTAATTAAGCTGGAGAACGCAGCAAATAGTTTGTGCATGCCAGTAATGGGTGCCAGCAGGAGTGTCCTCTCACTCCTGCCAACTGCATGCTCTGCTCTTCAGAACATCTGAGAACCGGATGCTGACTAAGGATGGTGGTTGGGTTTGATCCCCTCTGGTGATTTTTGTGTCATCATGTTTTAAAAAAACATCCCTTTCACTGGGAGGCTCATCACATGGTCTTTGAAGGGTTCAGTTCTTCAGAGTTATTCCTAGTGCCTTTAGATAGACAGAGCTGTGATCTTTAGGTATTGTGCCTGATGTGCCTCAGGCCATCCTAATGAGGAGGACTACATTAGTGCAAAGGGACCCGTTGAAATAGTATACAATAAACTATCACAGGCTTCTGGGCTTCCTGCTTGAGGGCTTGGATTTAGAAGGCAGTTTCACAGAGGTTCCTTTCTTAGGGCATGTGGAGAAGGAGAGTGGCAGGAAATGGTGACATTAAGGCAGTTGAGGATCACAGATTCTCTCATCCCCCAGTACCCCACAAATGGGGCTGTTTGTAGCCCTTCATTATGCTGTGTTAGGGTCGGGAGAGAACAGACTCCTTTTATCCTTCCCAATCCCTGCGTGGCCTTCAATGATTTTATGCTCTTGTGAGTGTTCGTGAGAAGACAGGGAGATTGGATGACCTCATATCATCTTGGGTGCATTGATGCACATCTCTACAAATGGAACTGCTCAGTTCAAGGAAAATAATTTTCCCTTGGTTTCAGGTCCTTACTATAGTGGTGTTTCTGGTACATGAACTGCATGGGGCAGCATGTGGCAGCTGTGCATGTTTCCAAATGTAGCTGAGAGTAGTTAGACCTCCTCAAATAAAGTTAAAGTGTTCTCAGAGTTGATGCAGATACTTAGCTTTTGCTTGCAAGAAGCAGTTTGCATCCAGCTTGAGTAGCCAGGTGGACTAGGGTTGGCAGCTGTGTGAGGAAATGCAGCCTTGACAGGAGGGTGAGTTCTTAGACAGATTTGCCCTGTGTGTGAGAACAACAGCTACCAGTTAAGTGGGCTTTGTAAACTCAAGGCCAGAACTTTGGTGTGGGTCTGGAAAGAGCAGGCTGGCTTTGGCAGGTTTGGATATCAACATGATGCATTTCCTGGTGGTAGGTGGTGGGAAAATCCACGTCTGCTGTGCAAAGAACACTCTTTCCTTGGAAAAGTATTTACTGAGATAGCGATGATGGACAAGTCTCTCATGGTAAACGTGACTTCACAGATCGTGTCTTCAGCCTCATGGAAAAATTAGAAAAGGTATCTAACACAGGTCCGGAGGTTTGAAGGTAATGTGTTCTAAAAATAAATATTAGGAATTATTCTTGATCTTGGGCCAGGTGGTTTCAAGATCAAAATCAAGGCCAAGGCACTTCAGGTTAGGTTTTCAGGTCATTTTTATTGGCTTTGTTAATTCATGCTGCTTATGAGGTAGGAAAAAAAGGTAATATCTAGAAAGATCTTGCCACTTTCTTCCTGAAAAAATGCTTGTAAGGTTTTCTTACTTTTCTGCCAGATACACCAGTCTGCTTTGATACACCAGTTTATTCATTGGAAAAAAATAGTTTTTGGTGCTTTTTGTGTAATCAAGAGTCTTGTGACATTGTTGACATTGTTTTGGTGTGGTGACATATATATGACAATGTGTAATTGAATTTAAAGGGTTGTAGGAGGACTTTAAAAGATAAGTAGCAAAATAAATTAAGAAATTAGAAATTGCCATTAATGTGACCCCAGATAGGCAGACCAAAAACATAGCAAATCAATAGCTGTAATAATTTCTTCCTGGGTTTTCTGACAGCTTAATGGCAAGCTCCAGCACTTCTGATACCTTGGAATTCTATCCTGCTGGATGGCAGAGCTGCCTTGAGCACATCAGCTGGAGCCACCTTGGCCCTGGGGAGAATGTGGAAGAGACCAAAACCCAGTTATAACCAGGCCTGCACATCCTGATCCAGCACAGGAGGCAGTGAGAGCATTTTGATGGAACCAAGATCAGATTTGGCTCTAAACATTCTTTTGGTGGTGGCTTCTGGTGTGTTCTTCTCAGGCTGATGATTTCCTCTCTGAATTTCCCAGATTTTTGTTGCTTGCTCTCAGGTCCTGAGTCTGTTATGCTTTGCTCCCAGGCTGGAGAGCCAGGGAATTGGAGGTGAGAAAACCACTGGAGCTTTTTGACATGCTGGTGCTGTTCCCTGGTGCCCCTTTTTGGGAAGGGAGCATCAGCCCCCTGCCTGAGACAGATGGGCTATTGCTTCCCCCAGCGTGGAGCCAGCCTCTGGAGGGGTGGATGGGGCTGAACCCTTCAGGAACCACTGGGGATGGGAAGAAGTTCTCTTTTCCTAGGAGAACCTGTTCTGATCCCCCTATCACTGGGGATGGCTTTGGGCATGGGGTCCCCCTCTCCTTGGCTTACTGTCCTAGAAGGACATAACTCTGGTCCTGGGAGCAGCTGGAGCGAGCAGCCATGGTG
Source organism: Haemorhous mexicanus (assembly GCF_027477595.1). Taxonomy (NCBI): domain Eukaryota; kingdom Metazoa; phylum Chordata; class Aves; order Passeriformes; family Fringillidae; genus Haemorhous; species Haemorhous mexicanus. The sequence continues at coordinate 147,989,937 of NC_082341.1, forward strand.
AGGCTTGTTTTCCCAAGATAATGTCCTATTGGGAAGGCAGCTCGGCAGATGTAGGTGAAAGGTGATGCTGACACTGCCCAGGTTGGCTGCCACTCTCCAGGCTGAGTCCTCAGCTTTTTATATCCTTGCTGCATCACACTGCAGCTGCCACCCTCCTCCCTGCACTGAGGATCAGCGGGCAGGGGATCTGAGCACAGTGTCAGCTGCAGGAGCAGTGCCATACACCGCAGTGTTACCGCAGGCTTGCATCAGCCACAGACGTGTCTGACCTGATAGCCCGACTCCCAAATAACCAGTCTTGGGTCAGAGGAGGGCAGGAGTGTCATCTTCTTGAGAAAAAAAAGAGATTAAATTTAATCTCCTATAACATTTTTAATTATTGTTGCTGTTTTTTAGCCCTGAATCATGAAGTTTATTTGTCAGTATGCCACTTCCTATTATGCTCTTGATGTGTTTGTTATGATACTCTTGATGTGTTTCAGTGTCCTCTCCCTCCTCATTTTCTTATTCTTTAACCTTGGAGCGAGCTTCTTTACCAACTTTATTCTGCATTCTGATTATCTGCTGTGAGTACCAGCTCTGCACTTGCCATCCTAAGTAAATGGGAAAAGGGTCTGGAAAGGGCACTCATTTCTGCTGCAGCATCATCCCCTGGAGAATTGAATTCAGTGTAGGAAGGAGACTGGTGAAAAAGATGTCTTAATGAGCAGTCAGTCTTCAGAAAGAAGTTATTTCAGGTATTTCAGCCAAATAGCTCTGAGGACTTACAAACTGGGACAAACAGTATCTTCACCTATGCAAAGCTAGTGTCACTCTCAATGATCTCTCTCCATTCTTTGTGATAAAAGATGGACATGAAATCAGATCTTCTGTCTCTGGAGCAGATTATGCCCATGACAGAGAAGTCCTGACTCCACTGGAGGGAAAGGCAGAAGTGGGACTGTTTGCTCCCAGCAAGGATAAATCAGATGCTTAAGAAAGGCTGGGCTTCTCCCAAGCAGCTCTTGGGAAGGAGAGACATAAGCTCAGGCAGCAGCTTCTCACATGAGTGCAGTGCTAGGTGGATCTGCTGTTGGTGGTAAGGGTTAGCACAGCAGGGAGGAGATATTTCTGACTTCACCTCTGGGTTTGGTAGACTTTTTGATGGGCCTTCCTTCTGCCAGGAGGCTGTGTGAGGCCCTTGGCTGAGTCTTGCCAGTGGAGCCATGGAATTGGTGTACAGTCACTGCAGCAGGACCAGTTGTACAGACTCCAGATTTTCCCTCCCTACTTAGTGAGTTTAAGTTGATGTTTAAACTGCTTCATCGGACCCTAGGGTTTTTAAATTTTTTTTTTTTTTAAGCACTCAAAGAGCACTCACCTGCATTGCTGCTTTTGGAGGGGTGGCAGTGTTGCCCTCAGTGGGGCTGTGGCAGAGTAGAGAGGACAGAAGTGCCAAACCATGGGCTGTGTGCATGGAGAACCCTGCACCCTCCAGGGCAGCATCATCCCTGCAAAAGAGAAGAGGTCTTTTGGACTTAAAACATTGATGAATGTGACTCTGAGCAACTTGATGGAGTTGAAGATGTCCCTGCTCATTTGGGGGGTTACACTAGGTGACCTTTAAAGGTCCCTTCCAACCCAAACCATTCATTGAATCTCTGATTCTCTGACTGTAAGTTCTCCCGAGTCTCACAGGCTTTGTATGTAAATACACTATTTAACTGCATTCTCTATAGCCAGTGGTATGTGGCTAGGAATTCCTTTGATGCCTTTAGATGCTAATGTAGTGATAAAACAATCCCTTCTTTTTCCCTTGTTTTTCTCACAACATGTAAGCTCTTCAGAAAATCATGTCATTAAGTATTAAAGAGCCTAGAAGTGATTAAAATAAAAATATTGTTAGCAATAAATGAGTGAGAAGAGGTGCAATACTTTGTCAGTCTTGGGATAAAAATTTAGAAATATCCAGGATATAGGAAGGCTAGTTGAATTTGTGAGCACATTCAGGAATCAAAATAATGGGGATTATTTTATATAATAATATATACATTATTTTATATAATAATATATAACCTCTGTCCTGGGGAGGTTATTTATCCATGCAGCTGAGCTGGACCCTGGCTGATGCCTTGTTTGTGTGAGATGCAGGGTTGGTGGGAGGCAGCTTCAGGGTGAGGAGCAAACAGCTGATTCCCTGCAGCTCTGTGCTTGTTTTGCAAACGTGGAGAGGGTTGTACAGGAGCCAGACGTTTTCAGACGTCTTGTTTTTTGTGTTTCTGTTTTCTTCCTCTTGAGGTGGCTGCAATAATATTCACTAAGGATGGAGGTGAAAGTAGAGTGGTAGGGAAAGAGACTTGGTAGGACTGAATTGTTTTTGTTTAGCAGAATTAAAACTAAATTGGTGCATGGTCAGGAGTCTCTGTGAGTATAAGACAGTGAGCAAAACATCTGTTCACAAACACATGGGATGGGTCAGGTAGAGCTGGAGTGCTGTCCCTGATAGGAATCCTTGCATCAGCAGAAAAAAGATTTACTCTTGGATATCAACAGAAAAATGAGTCCTGGCCTGTAACTTTATAGTGTAACTGTGTGATGCAATAAATAGAACCTTTCCATGCTGATTTAATTAAACCAATGCAACATCTATGTTTAGATGAAGCCAAGTCTTACACTGTTACAAAATCTTTTCTAATAATAGTATTTTTTTCACTTCATGAAGGTCCTGATCACTGAGCTGCGTGTTAAAGCTGCCTGGAACAGCAGGGCAGGCATTTATTTGGATCTGACAAGTCAGAATGAGTCAGGATCATGCTGTGGGCTTTAGATTAATGGCAAACACTTTGTTATTATTTACTGAATATTGAACATGTGCTCTTGATAAGAAGGACCTTTCAAAAAAGTAACAGGAAGACAGAGCCCAATGTACCAAAATGTTTCTGTGCTGGTATTCCCAGTGCTGTTTTGAAATCTTCACCTCAGTTGCCTTTGCAGAGCCTTGTGCCAAACCCGGAGCACGTGAGGCTTCTCCTGGGCTCCACGGGGATGCTTGGACCTCAAGCCAAGTGTGACAGTGCACAAGGAAAGTCATTACCACTGGGCTTCTGTCCTGCTCTTGCAGGAGGAGGCAGCCACCATGGATTCAGCTTTTAAAGGAGCCAGATATTAAGCTGGAAATGCATCAGTCCTGCAAGGGGTGACTTAAGCTCATTAAAAAATGTCTTTTTCCTTCTTGGCCTTTACCCCTTTGCTGCTTCTCAGCAGGTTTGTGCTGATTTGCTTTGCCCACAGTAAATACTCCCAGCAAGAGCAGAGTGTGGTTTCCTTTGGATTGAGGAGTTGAGCTCCAGAGGGATGCAGATAAGGGCTCAGGAATGTCCCCTTTTGGCCAGCTAATCAGTTTGGTGTTCGTGGGGCTGGCATGGTGTTGATCCAGTGCCGCAGGGATAAAATTTCACCAGCACTGGAGCCATTGGCTCAGTTTGTCCCACCAGTGCCTTCTGAGGACCCAGCCCATCATCCCAACTCTGCCTTTTTGGAGCTGAAGCAGGGGCAGCATAGATGGCATAAGTAAGGACAATGATGGCATAAATGGGGACAATTGTGGATCCATTTTAATAGAGGGATTTCAGAAGGCTGCACTGGTGGGGGGGTTGATGAAAGCAAATGTCAACTGCGACCAACATGCCTGGAGTTGGTTGGTTTCATCTTTGAAAAGCAAGAAGCTGGTGTCTTCTGTGATGGTTTTTTTCTTTTTTTTTTCTTTTTTTTTTAATAGCATCCAATTAATCTCTATTAGCAACTTTTATAATTTTAGCGCAACTCCTTTGCTCCTGGAGCAATGTAGTCTTGTGAGAATTTCAGCATTTATTTGACTACAAAGCATGTTGTTAGCCGGCATGGTGACAGCCTAGATCCTGAAGGCTTAAAGAATAGGTCTAAGATAAAGAACTGAAAATGTAATGAGCAGGAGGATTATTTTTGAAGCTGGCATAGTGATTTTTCTTTCCTTTCATTGTAAGCTGGTGACTAAAGCTGTGGGCTGAAAATCATAAACAAAAGGTAGCAGAAAGAGTCTGCAGGGTTCAGACTGAGCCCTGCTATGGGAAGCTGGGAAGGTTCATGGTGACCAAGCCAGATACGGGAGCTGTGGGTCATTTTGGTGGAGGCACAAAGTGAGTTTGCAGCAAATTTTTCCAGTTTTCTGTGAACTGCAGAAGCGCCCAGCAAGGGAACCTGGCCCTGGGTTGTGTGTTGATATGCAGTGGAGCAGCTCTGGAGATGGAACAGCAGCTCCTGTCATTCGTGTGAGAGCACCTTGGTGCTAGACGTGGGATGGTGGGAGAGCCACTGGTGGCAGAGCTGCTGTGTGCCTGCATTAGGGGCCAGGGAAAAGAAAAAGGCTCTTGCTTGAGCCTGCTGGCAGCATGGGAGGTGAAATGGTGCTCTCCTGGGTGTGAACAGTAGGCTGGAAGGGCTCTTCCTACACCCAGGTGTGGGAAACCTGACTTTCATTTTGATGCGCAGGTCTTGACTTCCTGTGGTAGTTGAAGCTGGTGATATAGTAGATATGATTGAGAGACTATTTTAAAAATGCAAACAAACAAAAAAAGTGCAAAAATCCATTCCCTAATGCGCTTGAAGGGTTACAACTTATCTCTCTGCAAGATTAGCCTTGGGACCAGCATTTCTGAAAAACACCTTTTAAGCCAGAATGCACAGTCTCCTACTGGAGCAGGAGGCATGAAGTGCTATCCTAAAGTGCCGTCCCTTGCATTCCTGCATCCACTTCAGTGGATCTGCAGGTCTGATTTTCCCCTGATGTACATCTTGTGCCATAAGTGTTCGGCAGCTGACATCAGACTGGTCTTTTTTGCATGTCCATTACTGAGTATCCCACACTCTTGGATCAACGAGTGGTCCAGGTGGATGTTCTCCTACCCAAGGAGCCTGATTGCATCTCAGAAGGAGTTTGGTCATTGGCTTAAGCTGCAAGTGGTTCAAGGCTAAAGTGGTCTTTCTTTGTGGACTTTGTTTCTCAGTGATCTTTCAGTTTTTCTGGGTGAGGCAATCCAGTATCTCTTAAAAATCACACTCTCCAGTTCATTGTAAAAGATCTTTTTCCAAGAGAAGGATGTGTGGAATGCTGTGTTCCATATTAGAGGTGATTTTGATATCATGAAATAGAATTTCTTTTTTTTTTTTGGTACTATTACCCAAGGCGGGAAACATTCATGTCTTGAATACTATAAAAAGGCAAGTTAATATTTATCTTACAGTTCGTTCCTTTATTCTTTTTATGTAAGAGTCTACCATTTATCAGGAGAATATCTCCCCCCACTTCTCCTTAGGGAATGTTTTCAAGATTTTTTTTCTCTTACTGTATCTGTGTCGGTGCAGATTGAGAATAAGGTTATGAAATTTTGCTTTGAAAATGGTCCAAGGTGACATTGGGTACTTAAAATGTCACATTGTGTGACATTTGATTAGGATTTTGCTTTTTGTCTTCAAAAATGGTTAAAAGAAGGGGGTTAATTGTAAAGCATCTCAGCAGTGCTTCAAATTGTAGCATCCCAGCTTGTGATCGTCATGTGGAGTGACTTTGTGAAGTCAAAAGAGCATAGTCATGACCTGCATTTTGTATGAGAACTCCAGCTGTAAATATACAGCCTGTTGGTCACTTGGCTGTTGTTCAGGTTGGTGGGCAGACCTATCCCAAATGTGGGTGAGGAGTCCTGGGTGGATGAGAGGGACACAAATTTGTGTGATGATACCTTCAATGGAATAGCTAGACTTACACTTTAAAATTACACTTTATTGTGAAACTATTACAAGAGTTCTTGGAAATGTTTTTATGTTGCACTTCATGCCTTACCAAACAGTGCATCTTTGGGCAGAATGTAGGTTGGAATTCCCAGTCTACCAGGCAATGCTTCTGTGCTTCTCTTTTTTCAACCCTCCCCTTTTTGTTGGAGTTTCCAGAAAGGAATTTATTTTTAGGATGAAAAATGGTAGTCAGGCAAGATGAGTGTTTCTTGCCTCCATCTTGTTTTCTTCACATACTCGGGCTTTGGACAGGTATGTGTCTTTGCCTGGTCACAGACTGGTGGAGCATCTGCAGTGCCCTCCCCTCATTAATTGTGTCTCAGCCATAGCTGCTTTTGCTTTATCTGGGAGCAAAAGCCCCAGCTCCGGGGACTGCCTGAGATGTTGGCCAAGCTTGTGAAGCCCTCAAAAGCAGCCAGGTTACTCCAAAAACTTGGTGTTGATGAGTGAAGAGAAAAAGGCACAGCAGCCTTTAGTTTTTTTCTTTTGTGTTTCTTTGGGAAATAATTTGTTTTGTTTATTTATCTTTTATAAGGACTTAAATATTATAAGCACATGATATACGAGATTGTTAATTGGTGTCCTGCCATAATTCCATAAAGCAAACAAGTTCATGTTTCCTCACTGATACAAAACACAAGTCCTATTGACCCAGAACTCTGTGATTTTGCCACTCTCACTTCTATGTCAGATTCATTCTATAGCTGTTTTAAAATTTCATGCCTAAGAACAGGAAGCCAATGAGAGCTTTTAGAGGTGGCTTAAGCTGATTCATCAGCTGGATGTTATTGCAGAGGACAGTCTGGGCTTGATCCTCTTCCTTCCTCCAGTGGTGGTGTTGAGACTGCTCACTAAATCAGGAGAAATGCAATCCCTTGTGGTAGCTGAAAGCAAACTGCTGCCTTTCAGGAAATACACCTGCAGTCATTTGCTGGAGAATTTGTAAAAAACCAGATTGAATTGTTTTCTTTTTTTCCCCTTTCTATTCTCTGATGGGCAACATTGACCTTGATAAGCCATCTCAGTAGCTGGAGATGTTCTTGTTCATGGAGATGTAACAAAGTCATTTTCGGATGCTCACCTTGTGTTTAGGTGGGGATTTTGGTGTTGGCAAACTGAGCACATACTGCTCACAGTGCCTGGTGGCAGGAGCAGCAGACATGAATGCCCCAATTGCATTCTTGCCCACAATAAAGTCACTGCTGAAGCTTACTGCAGTGATCCTAAGGTTTAACAGGTCCCTTACTGCGTTTAACTTACATGGCTGGGTTGTAATGAACATGTTAGAGTGTAAAAAACCCAGCCTTTTCCTTCAAATAAAACACAGGCACTGAAAACATCCCTTGTTTTTTAAAATGAGCCATTGCACTTGGGACTCTTTAACATTCAAAATTTAACAGGTGGGACTCCTTCTCTCTTCCTCCTGTATTTTTCAACTAATGAGGAACAAGTCTTTTCACTCTTTTTGTGTGTTTATTAATCATTTGGGATCTCTCTATTGCAGGGCACACTTTGCTCATTGCTGGTCTCCTACAGCTCATGCTGACAGGTTCTTGCTGCCCTTGGAGTGGAGCCGTGGCTCAGGGTGCTGCTCTTGTGTTGAGGGTGATCCCTTGTTTGCTCAGAGCTGACACGTGCTCAGCCCATGGTGTTTCTGTGTGTGAGTGATTCAACCCTTGTTGTGTACAAGTAATGGAGTAGTTCTTGTCAAGGGATGGGGAAGATGAATGTGTTTTTCAAGTGCTGGCCCATGACTTGAAAAATCTGGATGTGTTTCAGGGCTTTGCTGCCAACCTACTGCATGGCCTTCAGTGAGTTGTTAAGGGAAAGATCTCTACTGTTGGGGTTGGAGAGCACTCATGGACAGTCTGCAAGGAAGACTCTCCCTCCAGTCTGAGGGGGAAGCAGCCATGGAGTGAGCTGGAGTGATGTTCTTTCCAGCAAGTAGTGTGCTCAGTCTTAAAAATCTGGCACCTCTTAAGGGTAGAGTCCAGAGAACTGGAAAGTTGTCTTTCAGGCATGTGCTGGACACAAGGGTTTGAATTTCATCTGCCTCTCAAACAGGATAACAATGAGACAATGTCTTCTCCTTACATCAGGGGGTGAAGTTCCTCCATACCACAAAAGAAGATGCTTAAAATGAACATTAATCATCTGCTATTGGTTTATCTGTTACAGTCTGACTAACAAAGCCCATATGTTTATGTAAAAACATAACTTGTGCAAGATGCTGATCACTGAGCTCTTGCATAGCCCATGAGTCCTGCTGCCATCCTGCTGACCTTGAGGACAGATGATGGGAGTGCTGTGGGAGGTGTGGTATATGCGAGATGGGGAGAGATATAAAAGATAGAAAACAAAAAAAAAAAATTATGTTTTCGCTTGTTGGACAGTGTGGACTGCTGGGCTTGTCTCCCAGGAGAGCTGAGCAAAGTACATATTGACACATCCATGTTGGAGCCTGGAGAAAAAGCCCTGCTGGTGCATCGGGCACAGCACAGCGAGGGGCTGGGTTGGTGGGACAAGCCTCATTTCTCTGGAAACAGAGATTCATCTCATATTTTGCATGCTCATATTTTACAGGTAATTGGTTTATGGAGAAAACAGTTAGCTCGAGGATTTTGGGCAGGTGTTCTTGCTGTAGAGAAATAGGTTTAACAGGCATTTTGCATGTCATAAAGTTATCAAGAGTGGCTGAGATTGGCTGTGTAATTAGTGGGATGGGAGTTATTTTGGGAGATTCAAATCCTTTTCCAAAATGTTTTCATCAGCTCAGGGACTTGGGTCAGACCTTCCTCAGCTTCAGTTCCTTTAGCTGGGGGAGAGTTAGGCAATATTTCATTTCCTAACCCTCCCCATCACTGAGAAAACATCAGAAGCAAGGACAAGGCAATTCAGATTTCTTTTTCCACAAAATAGCAGACTTCAAGTCTGCAGACTTCCAGTTGCCTTGTACTGACCTGCTTGCTGGGTTTTGTAAAAACAAAAACATGTTGCAGGCACACCAGATTTTTGTGGGTTATGATGTTGTCCCCACAAGCCAGCTTAGCCTGGGTTGTGCTAAGGTGATGGTGCATCTTCCCTGCAAAGAAGGCAATTTTGATTCTTTTCCCAAGGGAAGAAGTAGTTTTGGTTCAAAGTAGATTTTGTACGTGAGGCAACTTAAACATGATCAAAGTCAGTGGAATTTTATTTCAAATAAACATGTGATTCTCCTAATCAACCCTTTAAAGAGAACATCTGGGAAAAAAATGTCAGGGTTTTGTACATTTAATTATTCACTTGATTTTTCCCTTTTAAATATCTGATGACGTTTCCGCTGTTTGAGGGTAGATAGGACTTTATTGACACAATTAGCAAAACAAATGATTATCACACCTTTTCCTTAGCCCTGTCCTATTTGATCTATTTGCTTGCACTTTCATTACTCCTTTTTGCTTGGTTACATTACACACAATGTTATCACCTTCCTGTGCTTCTGCAGCTAAAACAAAGTAAAAAACCCTTTTTTGGCTCTCAGCTGCTCTCTGCTGTTTTCTTTTTACAGACGAGCTAGAAAGCAATGTCAGGCAGAGTTATTTGAGTTTCCTTTCAGCACTTGCTGGGCATTATATCCGGGCCTGGCACTTGCCTGTGTTTATGCGACAGCTTTCATTTTTTAAAATAGCAAACAAAAATCCCAGCAACTCTACTCCCAGCACAATTAGTAAGATCAGATTAGAAGAATTGAAAAAACAAGCAACCAAAACCCCCCAGATCATGATGGGTTTATATACGACAAATACTACAATCTTTATGACTAATTCCTCGGGTATTTTGAGCCACTTTGCTGGGATATGTTTATTTTCTCTGAAAGCAGAGGTGGGAAGTGTGGCTCTGTCTGATCGGAGGTCACATTGGGTTGTTGTACTGAAGGGCAGAGTGTTTCTGCTATGTCACTGGTGGGTTGTGCCAGACTTTGCTGTGGGTTGCTGAAGGTGTGATTCTGATGGTGAAGAGACATTTTCCACTGAGGTCAGGAAGGCAGATGGTGCTGCTGGCCTGCTGCCTTACAACCCTTTCCATCCTTCTCTTCCCTGGTAGTGAAAATACCTCAATAGGTTTAGAAGGTGTGGAAAAAAGGAGAGGGGAGGAAAACTCTGTTCTTTCACCTGATGAAAAGAAAAATAATAGTTTTGGAAAGATCTGTTGGTTAGGTGAGAACTACTTTCAGTTGCTGGCTTGTCCTCCTCCTTTCACATCCCCTAGAACCTATGAGGCAGCTGGAGGTGGTGCTCAGGGCTGTGTCTATGGTCACTGTTACACTAATTTAAATAAATCGTGCAAATGAAAAAAAAAAAAAAAGAAAAATAAGAAAAAACCCTAAACCCTTCCTTCTGTGCAAAAGTAAATAAAGAGATTAAAGTTTGCAATCCAATTTTTTGTCCAACGTGTAAAGAGCTGTTGTGTAATGGCCTGTTCCTTTCTTCTCTCTGAAGGTGCCAAGTCCATGTGTCCCACTTGTCTGGAAGAACGTTTGGAGTCTGGCAGTCTGGTTGTTTTCGTAGCTCCAGAGGATTTTTAGGAGCATGGGGAGCATGGGATGCATCGACCTGTGGACCACAAAACCCTCTGGAGAATGTTGGCTGTGGATAAAAGCATTTGGAAGTTTCTACCATCTTTTTACCCTGGTTTTTCCTGGGTCACCCTGTGTCATTTGTGGCCCTGTCCTGAGGATTATGGCAAACAGTCACTTACTGGAATACCTCCCCATGCATCTTGAAATGAAGCCACTGCTTTACCCAGCTGGAAGATATTTTCTCTTCTCCCAGAGCTCTTCCAGTGCAGCAGCAGCACTCCTGTCCAGCAGGTATGTAAATGTTTTTCTCATTCACTGCCCAGTTTGCTTTCTTGATCTTCAGTTCAGTCTTTTTTTTTTTTTCCCTTACTAGCTTCTGCTGGAGGTAAGACCTAGCAAAGGCCCTGGTGCCATACTTGGGGGTGACTTTTCTTTGTTGGGACAGACACAGTTTGAGATGTAAGTTCTCATGGATCAGTAGTGTCAGCTTCTGAAGGTTCTGATGATCACCCATAGCCTCATACATGAGGGAAAGGATGGATCTGATGCTCTTCATTCCTCCACCTGGATCCTTCTGGACTCTTGGGCAGCTGTGTTTGTAGCCCACAGCTACCATCAGCCATGTGTGGATCAGCTTATCAGGCTTCATGGTCTCATTTCAAAAAAGATGACACAAGTGGTTTTTCTCTTCTTAGTTCAACAGAATTTCTGCTAAAGAATGTAATTTTGAGGATGACTTACCCCTTTAAAAATGAGATGCCTTTAGCTCTAAAAGTAAACTATTCCTATTCCATACAGATGTGCATAACTCAACAGCACTAGTGATAGCAACCAAATTGGCGTTGTTAGAGTCATTTACAATTAATTAGATGTTTTTGTGGAGGTGACAAGTTTTTTCCATTCTTTCTAGCAGAGAATTATTGTTTTGTGGGTATCAATTTGCTGTGAAAATAATTCTTTTTGGCACTTGTGCTGGTTTGGTCAAATGCTCAGGTGTGTTGGTGTATTGAACAGATCTCTCCTTCTTACAGGGTAGACAAAAAAATTAGCTCTTTGTCTCTAATTTTTATTTTCACCATACAAAGAGGAGGTGCTGAAGGAAAAGGGCTGAAAATGCTTTGATGTACATTTATTCTGCATTCCCCTCAGCATTTGTGAGGCATTAAAAGTTTTCTCTTCTTGCATCGTAAGCACAATTTTGCATCAAAGGAAGGAAATGAGAGGGGTAGGGTGGATAGATCATGTTCAGTGGGAAACATAGTTTCCTCACTCTTCATTTTGACCATGACTTGTAGGCCAGATGGAGATGGTAGACAGAGATTGGGGATAAAGATGTTCTTTGCTTTATCGATGAGCAAAGTCAAGTGCTTGCTGTGCTTGTAAGAGAGGCTGGAGCTAACAGCAGGGATTTGGAGCTGGAGGTGGAAGCAGCATCCTGCCAGGCTGGTGGGGATGGTCCATGCTCAAGCCCTGCGGTGTAGTCATGTGCCAAGGCAGAGCCTTCTCCAGCAGCACTGCCTGGAGCTCAGCTCAGCAGAGCCAGACCCTTTTGTGTGCTTGCATGGTCTCTGTGCTCTGCTGCGGAGACATTCCCCTGGAACCAGCTCTTCATTTGCAGATAGTTTTCCTTCCTTACCCTCAATTACCAGTTTTCCCATCACTGAAGTCATCCCTAGTGTTTTATTAACTAGCTCCTAACAACTTCTAAAGCACCTAAGAAAGACAGATCACTCGAAGTTGTTCTTTTTATCTACAATTAAAGCAAACATTGATATTTAAAATACTTTTTTTTTTTGTGGTCAGCTGTTTGATAAAGACACCAGATCTTGCTAACCAGATCTCCTCTTGTTGCTGTAAGATGTGAAAAGGTCCTTTGTCAGCAGCACATTGCAGTGGAATGAGCTTTATCTTTTATAAGTAACTGGGAGCAAATGGGGCATCAGTTCCTCTGCTGGTGCTGCCGGGCCCCCTTTGGTGCTTCTGGACAACGAACAAAACCTCCTGTCACCTGGATAACCCAGAGCAGCCCCAGGGTGCTTGACCTCTCATGGTAGGGTCTGCACTGACAGTGAGCAGCAAAAAAAGCCATGATAGATGTACCCTGAATTTTGTGTTCTGCATGGCTCCTTGCATTGTGACTCCCCAAGTCACACACAGTCTGGCAGGTACCTGACACATCTGGGCCACCTGGGAGTGGCCCAGGAATTAGAGCTTGGCCAGGAATGATGTTTCAGTTGTAAATGTGCAGCTGTCCTTTACAGAGAGGAAAAATCGTCTCAGGTTTTCTTCAGAGCAGGTCTAATCCTGCGTAGATGTGGGGCAGCTTCAGAGTGTAAGTAGTTTAAGAGCTTTGCTGTTGGTCAGCTTGAGCATCCAGGCAGGGGGGCTGCTGGCTGCATCCCTAGGTGCTAATTAAAAGATTAACTCCATTAGCATTCAAGAGTTTTGCTGGTAAAGTAGCAAAGATTTGCTTTGAGTCAGGTCAGATCCTTGGATCAAGATGTCCTTTGGGGGCTTGGTCTGTACACAGATGCATGTTATAAATAATAATTTAAAAAATACAGAAGGCTTCTATTTGGTTGTCTGTGAGGGTTATGTACGTGGGTGTGTGTTTCAAAAGCACATAACTGATAATAAAAATCATTGATGGTCTAAGTCAGTATTAGGGATGGTTGGATGACAGTGAAAAGCAGCCCTGGCACATTGCAGGGATGTTCTTGTCATGACTAACCCCTCTCAGTCTCAACTCTGTGGAATTTTTCAGTGCCCAGCACAGACCAGCACTGAAATTGCAGGTTTGCAGAAGTTTTTAAATCTCTCCCCAGCTGGCAGCAAATTAAGGAATTGCAAGTATTTATTGGTTTAAGGATAAAATATAACCTCAAAAGCTATAAAAAAATTTGACAATGAGGCTTTTTTAAGGGAGTCTTACTTTCTTTATGGTTTTATGAGTCAAATGTGTCGAAGCTTGACAGAGGAAGAGGTTTTAATCTACAGGTGCTGTCTCTTGCTTGATGGTTTCCTGCTTCTAAAATTACTTCCAGGTTTTTTGGAATTGGGTCTGAAGCTAGTTTCAGTTTTCAGTTTGTGGGCAACCTCGCTTACCGCTTCAGCAGGCTGGATTTGTGAGGGTTGGGGGCAGCAAATGCTAGTGCTTTTAAAGATTCTTATTTTGGCTGCCAAAAGCCCATTTGCCACTTTTAAAATATTTACAGCTGAATCTTTGGATTCACATCTTCTTTTGCTTGAGGAAAGTGCTGAAGCTGGCAATGCTGAAATTTTGCTTTGATCTTTCTTCTGCTGTCTTGCATGGGGAGTTTGGGGGAGAGCGTGCCCAGGGTGAAGGCTTTTGATTCATCTGTGCTCATCCTGGACAGGCTGACTTTTGCTCATCCTGCAGCAGTGAAAGTCAACATGAGCAAAGCAAATTAAAGGTGGATGCCAGTCTTCAGTTTATGATAAAAACATCAACCACTTTTGAAGTGTGCATTTTCTCTCCTTAAGGGCTGTCCCTCCTTTGGGGCACTTGTTAATGAATGCCATTTGTTCCCAAACTTTGTGCTCTTACTGCAGGGCATGTAATTGGGGATACATTAGGCCATATTTCTGTTTATTTATATAAGTAAATAAATATTCATATATTTTTAAATATGTGGAGTAATCCTCCTAGTATGTCTTTAATGATCCTCTATTGATTGCTTTAAGACCTTGCTTGGAATTTTGTATAAACCAAAGTATCCCAGTCATTACTTTCAGAATAAAAATGTCTCTTTATGTGTGATCTTTGCTTTTCTATGAGCACCTGCATCTGCAGGTACTGACTGACTGTGCACAGTAAATACTGAGCTATCTTCTGACTTACTGTGCTCTTCAGGTTGCAAAGAATCAGTGACCTATCATGAGACATATTGTTAATGCCAGCAAGAAAGCAAGAAGTGTCTACTTGGTTTCTGAATCCTTTGTGTTGTTTTGAGGGGCTCTGTGCAGAACTGGAGGTGCTGACAGGCTGTTTTCTGGTGCTCCCAGCTGCTGGGCAGCGTTATGAGGATTAGCATTGAGGAACTCTTAGCAAAATTTGTCTCATGCCACGAAAATTTAAGGCCTCCAAAGCTGGCTGGCATCCCAGGGCTGTGAGAGGCCCTTGGAGGGGCTCTTGGTAAAGGTGGCAGGATTTACACTGTTCCCTCTGTGAATGGGACACGATCTGAAGAGTTTCTGATTAAGCTTTAATCATCTCCAAGCTGGTTTGGTTGCTTACATAGGGCAGCAGACAAAAACTGCTGAGCAGGAACAGCTGCTATGGGGCCAGTCTGCCACCATGGGAGGGCATCTACCTAATCTTTCCGTCCTGCAGTGTTTAGCCCAGTTCAGAAACACAAAATGCCATTTTGGGCAATATTTTATTCTTAGGGTGTTTCCTGAGTTAGAATCAAAGCCAGCCTCCTGGTTTTTCCCTGGCACTGTTTTGGGTATCCTGTGATTTTGCTGGCTCTACTTTTGCAGGGTACCATCACTGTGCTGCCTCCTCTTTATCTTTGCAGTGTCAAAATCAGGAGGTCAGATTAGAGACTTGGGACTCCAGCAACAGAAACAGGGCCTGAGTGTGTGCAACAAAACAAAGTCCCTGTATTTATAACAATTATTGTTACAGCTTGGGGGATGAGGCACAGCTGCATTGCAGCCCTGGTGCCTCTGGAAGGTGGATCTCTTACTATCCCAATTAGAAGTGTATCTTCAGCCCAGGCTCAGCAGCCCAGTTTGCCTGGCTGGGGGCATTCCCTGGCGACCTGAGTGATCTGGAGACCCTGCACTGCCCTGGCTTGGCCCCCTCCACAGCTTGGATGTGCCTCCTGCCACTGGCAGCATTCTTGTGGCACATGGATGTGGGATTGCCATCATCCTCCCCACTGGCACTATCTCTTGGCTTTCATTAAGCTTTTTGCACAGAGCAGCTCTTTGTGGTGGCCCCTGTGCAGTTTTATCCAGGGCTCCATTTGTATCACCATCAGGTGATTTTTGTTTGACCTTTGCCTTGCTTAAAAAATAAGTACCAAGGTACTAGGAAGAGAAGTAATTTCCCAGATAAGCACTTTTTCCCTGTTCTTCTGTAGTTCATGGGGGAGCTGGCTTACCCTGCCTGTGGATGACTAAGGAGGAAATTCTTTTTTGGTTAGGATAATGCTGACAGTTCACTGGAATTTTTTTTATCATGGGTTTATCACTTCCTCCCTACGAATTCTTATGTGCAGGGCAGGAAAAAAAAATAGTGGTGACCACAAGTTATGGAATTTGCCTTCTGTGGAAAAGATGCTGAACAGGTAAATGATGCTGTCAGGTTTGCCATGGTTTACATGGAGGATTTGCTTCATATCCAGTTATATAAACAGGCTGGATGAGAGTCATGAATATTCTAGCAGCTATCATCTTTCAGATGTGTTTTTTTAATATTAGAGTTAATTAATGCTCATATCTCTTGAATATAGGTGAGTGTAAGCCTGCTCATTTTCAGGTGGGGAGGAGGTTTGGGTTTATCACTTGTCTCTCAGAGATGGTAGGGTCAAACTTGAGTTTATGTGTAAGGGGTTTCTGGGTCACCTTGTTAATCTCCCTACCTCCCTTTTTTTGTGGAGGAGATCTGGATGTGTGTCTCTAGAGAAGGCAGATGGATTTTGGCCAGAGAGACTCTGCCTTTTGGTTAAACATGTGTGTGTTCTTGCACTGTTTGCTTCCCAGTGGTGCTCGGTGATTGCACTGTTGATCTTTCTGCAAAGGCTTGACACTGCTGCTGAAAAGCTTTGACACTGCAAAGCATTGTTTACTTATGAAAGTGTTATTATGTATGAATATCTGTTATTCATCTCTTGTGCTAAAAGTGACATTATGTCATAAAATTGCTCTTAGATTTCAGAGCTTTGAGGAAAAGCTGTTTTTTTGTCCCAGACTCTCTGTGACAGTACTGGAAAGTGCCTTACCCTTTGTATCTCTGTAGACCCCTTTTATGAATTGTGAGTGACAGCAGGAAAAGTATAAAAGAGTGCAGAGGAGCTGGTTTTGATGTTTATAAAAGGCTTTGATAAAAGATGCAGCACACAGACTTGATGTTATTTCCTATTTTTAACTTCTTAGGAGCATAAACTGCTCAGATCCAATATTTATGTAAAAAGGGAAAGAGGGGGGCTGTATTTCTTCTTTATTTTCTCCTTTATTTTTCTTTTTTAGGGCCAGGTGAATTAAAATAGAAAATTGTCTCTCTTCTATGCCCTAGTAAAATTTTCTTCCATGAAGTATCAGTAAAGCCAACTCCATGGTGTTGAATGTGTGGATGATGCTGGAGGAGACCAGCTGCAGTTTTGAAGGCTCCTGATTTGCAGGCTTGTGCCTTCACCTTCCCAGCCATGGCTGGCTCCAGTGGACCCAGCAGCCATGGTGATGTGCATGGCGATTCCCCAATAACGGGGAATGAGAGTCAGAGAAATCAAACATGGAAAAGCTGGGGCAGTTCCTCCCTTTTCTCTAAAAGTCAGATCACAGTAGAGGCATCTCTCTAATAAGTAGATTTGCTTGCCCCACAGAGATAAAAGGCTGTGTGCTGGCTGGGTAATTGCAGTTTTACTGATGAAAGTGTTTGTCATTATTTCCAGCTTTCTTGTTGCAGTCTTCTCTCCTAGTCTTGTCTGCCAGCATGGCTGGCTTGTGGTGGGCCTCTGCATGAGAACTCCTGCATATTCCCATGCAGGTAACACAGGAGGAGGCTTCATGGCACTTTCCATGTGTGTGTGCATAGGTACTTCTGGACAGAAAATACGTCTGAGGGTGGGTGTGGGCAGTGAGTGCATGCATGGCATTGGCATGGACATTTCCATGATTGGTCCTTCATCCATGCATGGGCCTTCATGCTGGAAGGTGAGTTATGAGTGTGGAAGCCTGTCCTTGAGATCCACCTGATGACAAAAGTTATCCTCTTGCTTAAAACATCACGTTTTCTATTTTATTTGGGCTAAATGCCTTGAAACACCCTCTGCAAGGAGTTCTGCTATCCCTTGGAGAACCCCAGGACAGAGCAGCTTTGCTGAGTCCCATCTTGATGCAGTGGAAGAATTCATCTTGATGGGATAGATACAGCAGCAGCTGTCAGTGGGGCTTTTGAGTTCTTCAGCAACATCCATTCATCCAAGGGGCTGTCCATAGCAGGTGCTGGTTTGAGGTAGCTGGACTTAAGCAAAGACATCTGAGGGGAGTAAGCACTTTCTGCTCTGTTGTTCATGCAGGAGCTTGCATGTGAAACCATAAAAAAAAGGGAATTACCAGCCTTGGGTGGTCATTAAAAGTCTGTTTGCTTGGGTGTTGTCTCCCAGCCTCTGCTGTCTCTCTAGAAGATTGCCAAGCTGGACACTGAGGTCTGCAGGGTGGGATGTTCATTTGGGATGTGTTGTTGTAGAGCTGTGCCTGCTTGGTAGCCTTGCATCTTGTGTGCTCCTTTGTGGTGATGAGTCCCCAGTTACATTCCAAAAGGACAACTCTGCTCACACACAATTACAGGGGATGAGGCACAGGTTTTTTTTTTTCCTTGCCTCACCCATGAAACTGTGTAACAGCATAGGTGAGCAGCTGGCTTGTTGGACTTGGCTAGCTTATATCAGTAGTGTGTCAGCTCATGCAGGTGTCTTTTCACCTTCTGACAGGCTGTTCAGTTAGGCAGAAAGTGTGGGTATGCTTAGTTCTTTTGTAAGGTATGGGAGGACTGTTTTGTTCAACTGGAGTGGACACCATGGTGAATTGGAAAAGCTGGTGCTGAGTCCAGAAGAGAGGAGTCAGGGTAGAGTTTGTTAAGCTGAAGTGACAGACCTTGTCTGCGCCCCAGCTGTGGCACTGGTGTTGGGGTGTTCTTGCCCTGCCTTGGTGCCTGCTGTTCAGCAGGTTGGGTGCTTCCATTGCATTTCCAGCAGCAATCCATATGCTCTGGAGCACAGTGGGGACCCCCCAAAACCTGGTCTCTGTGTCATTGAGCAGAGCTGTGCCAAAGTGTCTGATGAAACATGGATCTTGGCCAGCAAGAGCTGCAGTTCCTCTTCTTTTGAAAGAAGCTGGGAAAGGCTCCCCAAAACAACCAGTGGAGAAAGTGTCCAGATGAAAGATCTGGTAAGTCTCAGTGTCCCCTCTGTGGTGTTTTCAGGCTCTTCTGTAATCAGCTGTCATTTCAGGATCTGGGCATATTGGACTTCAGGGAGTATGGATTGAAACTTAAACAAACAATGATTCTTCTATAAATATTTAGCTCACACTGTTTAGGAGCTGCTGGGAGTTGGAGACAAAAAATAGTTTAAAGTTCATGACTGTCTGGAAAAGCTATCGGAGGGAGGCACTTGGTCACCAGATTGCCTGGCATGTAGGTTTTCAATAGCTAATCCTCATCTTCTCCCCCCCCTTCCCCCCCACGGGGAAGAGGATGTATTTAAGCATCCTTTGGAGAGGCATAAGGTTGCATTTTTCCATTGGTTACATGGCTGCACTGGGGACTCAAATCAAAGAGGTTTTCTTCAAGAGAAGACCTGGTATGGAGCAAATGGGTGGTACACCCTGGCTGTACTCATCTTTTCAAATTTGGACTGGTCCCAATCCATCTGAAGTTCATACATCTGCATGGGAGATAGGAGATGTGCTCCAAGTGTGTGCTTTTGTCTGGCCACCTTGATACCAGGACAGAGGTTTGTGCCTGGACCAGCTGCTGCTGAAGGAGCTGGGGTCCCTGATGGGGTTTGTGTAGACAGCATGGATCTTGGGCTGCCACATTGTTCCTGCTCTTGCAAAAACCTTGATAGTGAGGTAGACCTTTCTCTGCCAGCTTTTTTTTTTTTCTCTTAAATATGGAGATAATACACTTTTTAAAAATTGCTAAGCTCTTTAAAGAATAGAAAAGAATGAAATGTGCTGATAAGGAAGGTATTGGTAGCTGAGACAGGTAGTGGCATACAAGCTTTGAATAAGCAGGGATCTTCACCCTGCACAGGAGTCTGGGGTTACTGATTAAAAAGAAGAGAAAATAATTGATTCTTTTCTCTCTCCTTCTGCCTTGCTTTCTCTGTCTTGCTCTTCTAACACTAAGTACTTGCAGTTGAAGTAGATGATGATTGTAGGTCTCTTCCAACTATCCTAATCCTATCCTATCCTATCCTATCCTATCCTATCCTATCCTATCCTATCCTATCCCATCCCATCCCATCCCATCCCATCCCATCCCATCCCATCCCATCCCATCCCATCCCATCCCATCCCACCCCACCCCACCCCACCCCACCCCACCCCATCCCATCCCATCCCATCCCATCCCATCCCATCCCATCCCATCCCATCCCATCCCATCCCATCCCATCCCATCCCATCCCATCCCATCCCATCCCATCCCATCAATAAAACAGTAAACACAAAATGCTTTCCATGCCCTGTGAAACATTTTACAACTGTTTGCACCACCCCTGCCCCTGATTACTGCATCCCGGGTCTTTTTGTACCAGGATGATTGGTGTGCCCTGTCCTTGTTGTGAACTGCTTTGCCAGGAAGATTAATGGCAGAGGAGAAAATGTGAGGTAAGGACAGGTAAGAAAAACGTAAATTTCTCATTTGTCAGGTTGTTGAAACTACTTTTGAGGTTTGAGAGAAAATGTCAGTATTTGAGTTGGAGGTGGTGGCAAGCTTGATGGTTTTTTTCTTTCAATAGTTTCTTTTAGTGCCTTTCCTAATTTAAAAGAAGGTGTTTAAATTATTAATGTTTTAGCTCTGAAGCAGAGGGATTCCAAAGCCTTTGGCAAATATCTGCTGAAGCATCTATCTTAAAAAAGAGCTTCATATTTTTTTCTGACTCCATCTTTTACACAGAAGCTCCCCTTCTGTGAGAAGCACTGAATCCACAGAGGTGGACAAAGAACTTGATTTATATAGAAGGTAATTTTCTCCAGTGGTGTTTGGCCAGAAAACATAAAGATGATAATAATTTTATTTTTTGGCATAGCCTTTGCAGATCTCTGTGCTTTTGCCTGTGGCTGAAGCAACACTGTGCCATGGGTGAGTGCCAGCACACTGTCTGTGATGCTCAGGTACTGCCTGTGAAAGGTGGGTACCCTTATCTGTTCTTTCTGGCTGCAACATCCTGGAGATGAGAGGCAGTTGAGGCTTCAGACACTTTCACCAAAGCTGTAGTGTGAGCTCAGCCCTCCTGTTAGATTTACCACACATTTTCCTCTCTATTCCCTTTAGGTATTTGTACTGATTTTGTACCAAATCTCCTTCTTGCTACTTGAACTGAAGAATAAAGTATTATAACTCTGGCTTGGGGCAACTGTCCAAGGGATATATTGGGATACACTTGGCCTTTGAAAACAAGGACTTTAGTCTCCAGCCCTGTCAGTCCTTCTGGCTCCTGGAAGTTTTTCTTCCAAATGGTTATTTCAAACCTCAGAGAAGAAGTTTGTTTTTTTTCAGAGCTATGATTAATACCATTTTTACGCTTCATTGCAAAATGCCACACAATGAATGAGACCAGCAGGGTGGTGGTTTATGGGTGGCAGGGAAAAAACAAAAATCAAACAAACACTTTTAAATGCTGTTTTAGAAGAGTGATGTGTGTGTGCATGTTTTATAATCTGCTGTGAGCTGCGGGGTTACGTTCCTATTAAAAAGAAAAGGGGGAAAAAGGCTTAAACCTCATCTGTGGAAAGAATGTCAGAAATAGTTGAGAAACTGAATAATTACAGTCTTTTTTGTGGGTCAGTGAAAGCAAAGGATTGCTATGCAGTTGGCTTTGCAATTAAAAAGTCACAGGATGGTTGAGGCTGGAAGGGACCTGTGCAGGTGGTAGATAGCTACAGCCAGTTGCCCAGGACCATGTCCAGATGGCTTTTGCATATCTCCACAGATGGGGACTCCACAATCTTCCTGAGCAGGCTTGGGCACCCTCACAGTAAAATGAGGCATAGTGCCTGATATTTCAGCACATTGGCCATAGGTTTCTGCTCGTTACTGTTGCAGTCTGGAAAGTTTGTGGGAGTGTGCGGTGTTGGGACAGAATGTGTTGAGCGCATGGGGAATCTGGGCTGCAGCTGAACCCCATGGCTCGGGCTTGGCAGTGCTTGGCTGGCACTTGGGAGAGTTGGGCTTGACATAAGATGCCAAAAATGGTCTCTTCAGCGGTGTGCAGGGAGTCTTGCTGCCTGATGGCCGGGTCTGGGCCACTGATTTGGTTTTGAGGCTGTGCTTATACCTGAGCCTTCATCCACCTCTGCTGTCTTTTGCTTCCCTTCCCTTGACAGTGTGCCTATTCCCAGCTGGGAGTCACTTTGCCGCAGGAATCTGGGACTCATTTAGCAGCATAAAATCAGGCTAATTACACCTTTGAAGTGTTCAGCATCAGTGGTGCTGCAGCATCAGGTGCTTCCCCAGAAAACTCTGTTAGTGGCAAACCTTGGGGAAAAGAGGCCTAGAGGTTTCTTGTGGCTGTGTGCCTAATGTGTCCCCATCCTGGGGACAAAGAGGATGCTGGTGCATGTGGGAGGTCACCTAATCCCCCAGAGAGACATTTGGGTCAGCATGGATTTGCTTCCTGGTGGCTTCATGTGCATCCCTCACACATGGAAAACAAGCAAAGTCTAAGACTACACTCTGCCTCGCCTTCATCTCTAGTGTTTCCTCCTGTCTTCCATCCATGGAGAACAGTAGCCCTTGTTTGTTGCCCTGGATGCATTTTTTCCCCCTCTAAACCGTGTTCCTTTCATCCTGTTTTTGTTGCTAATAAGGGATGGGAATAGCAGCAGTGAGATGATAGCTCCCAGTGCACACTCCCGCTGTCCACAGACGTGTCCCATATAGCCCTTGTGCCAGTGACGGGTATTTTCTCATTAAAAATAGACCACAGACAATGCCACTTCCCGAGGACTGTGATTTATCATTTAATAACAAGAGGTTACTCATTTCCTTCGGAAAACTTTCTGGAAGTGTTATTTTTCTTTTCCCCCTTGCTTCCCTTTTTTTAATTTCCTTCAAAACCCTTCATTACCCATCAGAGCCACTGTGTCTGTTAAATGAAGTGTTCCCTTTTCAAGTGGAAATCATATTTATGATTTAAAGTTAATGAAAATAACAACTCTTAACCCATTGGGCATGAGCTTTTCTTTGTAAGTGCCTGCAGCCCTGAAGTCTAAGCTCAGCCGCAGGAAATAGCAACAGAGAGCTGGGTAGGTAAGACTTGAAAAACTGTGATGCTGATCCTAAATGGGGAATGGATGATTTGCTTGAGCCGACTTTAAAGAAAATTTCAAGAAACCTTAGAACTCGCACTGTCTTGAGTTGCCAGCCCTTAGCTGTGATACCTCCAAGTTCTCCTGAAGGATGGAGAGCCTGCAGAACTGCTAGGCACTCTCATACCAGGTCTGGTATTTTAGTGACTTTAACAAAGAAGTTCAGAAAGCTGTAGAGTAGTTCTTGAGGAAATCCCAACTGGTCAGTAAACAAACTTGGGAAATGTGCTGAAGATGAAGTCATTTTAAGGTGGTATTTAAGAAGGTAAAAGAAATAGTTCTGTGTTGGATCGGAAGTCATTTGCAGGGTCAGTAGCAGATCAGATGGTAGATTGCAGATGATGCAGGACATTGCAGGTACTTCAGGTCATAACATCTTCTCTTACTGTTGCCTTAATGAGCTGCAAGGGTAGTTTAAAGATACAAAAAATAAATTCAATAAAGACAAGTGCAAAACAGCACTCTTGGAAAGTGGATGCAGGTACCCAAAATGAGCAGTAACTCTCAAAATGAGCAGGTTAACTACAGAAAAGAATCTGTGAGCTGCAGTGAATCACAGGCTTGTTGTGAATTGCAGTCAGATGCTGTTAGAAGACAGGTAGATCTTGAATAGCCCAGACAAAAATGGCAAAGGTAATAATTTGTCCTGTAAAAGCCCTGTTTGAAACACAGCAGCCAGTCTCAGCCTCTCTGTTTTAAATATGAAAGCAGGCAGCTTGGGAAGATGAAGCTTCTGTTTGGCAAAATTTACTTAAAAGGAATAGCTGGAAGATTTGCATATGTTAAACCTAGGGAAAAAAGCCCAAAACCAACAGCCCACAGGTGTCAGGCTGTGGTTTGATGGTATGCTGTCTTCAGCAGTAGTTTTGGGGCTAAGTATCTCTGCTCTCCTGGTATTGACTGTGCTGCAGCTCATTGTGTGGTCAGTTGTGTAGTCACAACCTGTGTCCACACGCTGAGCTGGGAAAGGAATTTCACTCAGTATAGAAAAAGTGGAAGTGTCTCCAAATTTATTTCAAAGTATGGCCACTCAGACAGCAGATATTATGCAGGAGGAAGGAGAGGAACTGGAGATTGTGAGCACCTGGTAGAGCTGAGCCTTGAAGGGAACACAGCAGATTTGAGACATCCAGGAAGGTGGTGTGCAGAGTGCAGCACATAATGTCTTTCCATGTCTGAAGACAGGACTAGACGAAAATTGCATACAGGGAATTCCTTTTCTGGGCATGGTCTTCCAGTGCATCGTCTCTGTCATGCCTGTAGAGCGGGGTAGGCTGGTATTTCTCAGAGTGTGGGTTCCAGCTCCTGGTGGTGGTGGTGGTGAGGGAGAATGAGTGAGGCTGGAGCTGACCCAAAAAGCATTAGAAACTTCTTTGTTAGCAGCACAGCAGCCCTTCCTGGGTGGTGGGGCAAGTGATACTCATTGCTGGGAACTGCAGCCGAGTCCTGCTTGCTCTTGGCAGGGCTGTGCTGGTGTTGCCTTGGAGAGCAGCACAAAGACAAGCCAAGAGAGGGTTTAGGGCTTGGTGGCTGTTTGACTTCCCTCCTGGCCCAGCATTTCTGCAGTCCTTGCATCCAGATTTTGGCATGGGTTCTGCCCCTGTCAGTCCTGCTGAGGCTGAGTGTCTCAATGCCTCCTGTTCTGAATCCAGATTTCATTACTGCTTTGCACTTGGCTTTTTGGCTCTTGGAAGTAGTTTGGTTGACCACAAATTGGTCACTCTGTGCTGTGATGTAAGCTGATGATCTTCTCTGCTGTGGATGCTAAACCAAATATCCCTGCAGCTTCTGGGATGTTACCAGGCTGGTGTTTGCAGCTGATGGGAATGTGCTGGAGCTGTGCAAGCCTTAGTGATTCAAGCTGATACTTAGGTTTATGATGAAATGCTAAATGCCTGGTCTGTTCTGTCCAACCAGCTCTACCCCTAGGGGAAAAAAGGGGGTTTACTGCAAGAAGAAAGGATATTCCAGTATTGGTTGGTTGATAATGAGAAAACAGAGCATCAAAGCTGAAACAGTATGTGCTGGTTTTGAAATCACTGGAGGATATAGAAGTGCCTTGAAGAGGAAGATCATAGATAGACAGACCTACAGGATATGCCTGGCTGATTTTTGTAGGCTGCAGAGCTTTCCCCTGTGGTTTGCAGGGTTCCTTTGCCGTTCTGCATCTCTGTACAGCTCAAAGCACAGTGTCTTTGTCCACAGTCTTGGAGGATATAGATGTGAGCCTTGCTAGGAAGATGTAGACTTCAGTTCCAGTCTTGTTAATGCTAATATTCCCCTGAAGGAAAAAAAAAAAAAAAAAAAAAAAAAAAAAAAAAAAAAAAAAAAAGGCAGCTTAGTATGTTTGCTTGTGACATGTTTGACGTTGTTGCTGAATCTGGCTTGTGCTGATCTCGGTTCCTTAAAGAATAAAAGAAGCATGGTAATTTGTCTTAGGATGCGTACAGAGAAAGTGAAGAAGAGAACTAGTAGTTTACTAATCATTGCCTTTTGCCTTCTCCAGTCTGGTAGGCTGGGGCTTACTCTGGGAAGAAGTCAAATCCCCAGACAGTTCCATATAATATCACCAGATGAAGGGGTGGCTACCACATGAAGCTGACTGGTGGCAAGGCTGGTGTAGCAGGACTGCTGATAGTGGAGCTGCAGAGCTCTTCAGTAGAGTCAACAAAGTTGTAGTGGCATCTCAGAGATGTGTCTTTAGACATACAGAAAACCCATCTTTGGTGGTTTGGGTGATGCTGAAGGCTCTGAACTGCATTCCTGAAACCCCAGGGTGCTGTATAGGTGATTCAACAGCATCAGCTCTAAGTGAGGAAGTGGAGAGTCTAGCAACTGCTGGACTTCAGAGGACAGGGTAAAGGGTAGGACTGCAAAAACATTGGCACAAAGGATTTTTAAAATGTTTTTAAGGAAGACCAATTAATAACAACTAACTTTCTCTTTAGAAGTCCTTTTTCAAGGAACAGATCTATTATGGTAATGGCAGTGGTGAATATAATTATGTGTAAGGATGAAATCTTGGCTTTGGTGACTTCACAGACTAGTATTTCTTCATGCAAAGAGGTGTTCTTGGAAGCCAGTCTGGAAGTATAGTCATGGCAAGAGGATGTAGGTCTGAGTGGGACTTATCTGACAGCTGCAGGAAATGTTTAATGTTGTTTTTACCTTGATGCATTTGTTCCAGGGCTGTTGGTACTGCCAGGGCATTCTGAGCAGGTGGATACCAAACAGCATTTGTGACCAAGTGGGTCATCCATCCTCTGGTCAGTTTTCCTGTAAAAGCAACTCGCAGGCAGGATCAGCACCTCTCCTGGATGGTACCCGCAGAGAGCTGTGAGGCACTTTGCTGGGGTGGATGCTGGTGTGTGCAGGACTGCCAGAGCTTTGCTTTCACCTGCTCATCTCCCTGCACGCTTGTTGAGGGTGCTGAAAGCAGGGAACCTCAACAGCCACCGAATGGTGACAGAGCGCACACAGCTCTCCACCCCAGTGCTTCTTCCCCATCATTGTCCCCAGTTTTCTGTTCTCCTCCCCCAGCTCTGTGGCTGGGGGCTGCTGTGACCACAGTGAAGCTCACTCTGGCATCTTCCTCCTTCTCTCTTCTGTCCTGCCTTTCCCTCCCTCTCCAGCTGCCGGGTTGCTCTAAGCAACTTTGGCTCCTGTCCCAGGAACAATCTCTCAACACACAAAAACCAGGAAGGCTAAAATAACACTTTAAAATTGTTAAATAAATAGCAATGGAGCTCTACTTAAATGGGAAACGCAGCTTAATTTGTTAAAGGCTTTTTGTCCTCCCTTGGACAGGAATTGGCTCTGTGTGTGTATGTGTGTGTGTGTGTGTGTGTGTGTGTGTGTGTGTGTGTGTGTGAAGCATTTCTTGTAGCTTCTAAGCTGCATCTCGTGGCCCCAAGTGGGCAGAGAGGGTTATGTGAGTCTGAGTTACTAAACACTTACAGTAAAAGTGTAGTCATCCTGAACCTCAGCCAAAGAGCTGGAGGTTTTGTAAGGCTTTTTTTTTTTTTTTTTTTTTTTTTTTACGTTTTCCCTTCTCTCCCTGCAGGATGCTGCTGCGTCACTTGCATTCTTCACCCCAGCCCAGCAGTAACTCTTTCCAGACTACCAGCAGCAGTCCAGGCACTTACATCCTGCTCCATTCCCTCTCCAAGAGCTTTGTGTATAGGGCAAGTGCATCCATCCCCTTTCCTTCAGCAGAGGAGCTGCTGCCCGCTCAAACAGAGGTTCCCATCTTTCTGAAACATGAAAAACACTCATTTCTCTCTCACACCTTTTCAAAACTGGAGCAGAAGTAGTATAGCAGTTACTGCCATATGAGAGAGTGAGAATGGGAAGCTCTGGATAAGCATTTGTAAAATATCCAGGGGAAATAGATGCCGGCAAAGACTCTGCTGAGTGGGAGTGGGTGTACCAAAATGCATGTGTCAGGATGAGAAATGTATTTCTTGGGAAGGACATGGAGAACTGGCTGCTTCCCAGGACACAGCTCCTCCTGGGGCTCTTCCTGTGGGAGCTCTCTGCATTTTTTTTTTAACACATGGACTATCTCCCCAGCCCACTCTTCTGAGTAGAAACTAATCTCTGTATTGAGAGAGAGTTGTTTCTTATTAACTCTCTGAATGGGGAAAAAATAACCTCCACTCCCTGTAGTGGGAATTGCACAAGTCAAAATTTTACATTCCCTTTTCCAGACTCCAAAGTCGTTCCTGGAAGGATGAGTTGTGGGTCATAGAGGGGCTGTGCCCTCCTGCCACACCTGCTGTGAGCTGCCAGGTCTGGCTATCAGTCTGAATGCATGATGAGAGCAGAGTAAAAAGAGTAAAACTGCAGTCATGGCCTGAGCAGGGATACCCAAAATTAACATCAAAAGGAAAGGAGGGAGTTGTCCAAATACAGCCTGCAAACCTTTAATTCTGTGTGACAGTGGTATCCTGAGCCAGGTAATCTCCAGGATCAGTGTTGCTGCAGTAATGGAAGCAGCTGATGTGGGAAGATGAAGGTTTGATGGAAGGTATAATAATCTATCTTAGATGTTTTAATTTTCCCTTTTCATCCCAAACATAAGGAGCAGAATTTCCTCCACTTTGAACGGGTCTTTTTATGTTCTCTTTTTACAGTTGGGTAGAACAAAATCATGTTTCTTCAGTATATAAAATGAATCTGGCAGCCTGGTTTTGTACTTCAGCCTCCCAAAGAAACAAGCAAGCATAAAGCAAGAAGATACACTGCCTACTAAAATGTCCCAATTATTAAAAAATCCACAATAAAATCCTCTGTGAACATCCTGTTTCAATTCTGCAATAAAACTCACTGGTCAATTAACGGTGGATCTCCTGTTCCCATGGAGAAAGGCAGTTGCAGACTTAAGAGGTTGCTGTGGGAAAGGGGGAAAAAAATAAAATTAAAAAGATCCAGTCTTGGTCTTGCAAACAAAGGTTGCCTTGGATTGCAGTCACATGTTGCAGTTCAGCTGATCTCGCTCATGCCAAAAGGGGAAAGATTTCTAGTACTTGCCTGAGCCCCACTGAACTGGTTTAGGGAATTAATTAGAAGAAAATTACTCACCTTTTGTGTTTTTTCCTATCTAGTTTCCTCTTAGATTCAACTACCCTGCCTTAGCTCACTAGGTCAGGGAGTCAGGGGCAGCTGGGACAGGATACTTGGCCATTGTGTGAATTTAACAGTGATTTAAAATTACACCGCAAAAAATGTCTTCTGGCTTTTCCCAGCTAGGGAAGAAGAAGTCTCTAAGTACCCAAATCTGGGATACCACTAAGCCTTGTAAATCCTAGCCCTGGTGGCTGAGTTGCATCAGCAATTTCAGGGCAGAAGCACCTGAAAGAGCATTCTGGGGTCAATTGCAGTCCCAGGGCACATCAGATGAACTGATAAGCTTGTGTTGGTAAAAACCTCTCTGTGCATTTATCTGCATTCAGTAAATAGTTTTGGCCTGGTCAAGCTCCTTCCCTGGGGGGCACTGCCCTGTGCTAGGGGGAAATGTCCAGAAGACCCTCCTATGGCTGGACATCATGTGAGATTTCACAGAAACCACTGGTTTGGCATCACAGAGTTGATAGTGAGGTGTGCATTGCATGGATTTTTGGGGCAAAGCCAGCATAACAGGTTTATCTCTCCTCCTGGGTGGTTTACTCAGGCCTTAGGGCTCATTTCTGGTCTTTATAAGGTATATCAGGCCCCTGGGTTTCAGAGGGTCAGAAGATACTTTGACTGAAGGGTATGATCTCATAAGAGCCAAGTACTGAAAAACTTCCCAGGATTTTGTCACTTTGCCCATGTGTGTTCTGTGTCTGGCTGTGTCTAGAGAGCTGCTGGGCTGGCAGTTGCCAGGAGCACCACTGCCCAGCTCAATCCAGGCTCTTGCTTCCTTGGTGCTTTGGTACTATGCCATGTATCTTTATTGTGGTGAAAAAAAATTCTAGTGCTTGTAGATCCCTAGAACTGTTCATTTTAATAGGTTGGTGGTTATTTCCTTCTTTTTTTTTCCCCCCTAACTCTGAGGCATTATGGATTAGAGCTGCTGAATAAAAATAAAAGTGAAAAATCAAGTATGTTTATAAATTTTAATTTTCCAGTGAAAAGGCATATCTCTGCTTCTTGGGTGAGGTGGTATGAAATGCTTGCCCCATCCCAAGTTTCCTGTGCTCCCTGGTGGCCTCGAGGTCGTTGTTCCTGGCACCCCATTTCAGAGATAAAAAGCTTTGGTGTATGTTCCCTTGGGGGCAATGTGGATTTCTCCTCAAAAACCTCAGTTCTGGCGACCGGTTTTATAAATGCCTAAAAAAATGAGGCTTGTACCTTATCTCCTGAGAGATCGTTGATGGATCCATTTCTCAGAAAGATATTTTATTCAGTCCTTTAATGCCACGCCACTCCCTTCATTCAGATGCCTGGAGTCTTTTATCACGTCTCTTCTTACTCATTGCTTAGCCAGGTTGGGCATATTTAGTTCTTTTAATCTTTTCTGCACCTCAGCTGTCTTTAATCATCCTTCTTGATGTCAGAACGTTTGATGCCCACTTCTGCGGAAAACAAGCCGAGGTTATTGGGGGTTTTTTTGTTTGTTTTCGGGGTTTTTTGTTTTGTTTTGTTTGGTTTGGTTTTTTTTATTTGTTTGGGGGTTTTTTTGCGTGCGTGTGAATTGCTTGGGAAATGTCTCCAGCCGCTTGCCCAGGCTCATGCCTGGATTCCTCAAAAGCTCCCTCGAATGTTTCAGTGTGAATGCTGAGGAAAATTTCTGGCTCACCATGTATGCCACTGGACTTGGCGCCCTCTGGGATTAGTTAAAATGTTTATTTGTTGGATGTGGGCAGCAACGCATTTGCCCCCCAAGATGTTCCATGGATTGTGTTTCCAGGGGCAGATTTCTTTGGGCATCTGCAGAAGGGTGCAGGTGCTGATGGTGTTTATAGAGAACAGGTCCAGAAAGGTTTCTGTAACCTTTGTTTCCTTCCTGTACCTGCTAGCAACAGGGAGAGAAAGGTTTAATTGTTCCTATGATCTCAAAAGCAAAGCCTGATGGTAACTTTATAGGTGCCTGTCCTGAAGGTCAGGGTAATGCTTCTCTGGAATGGTGACCCCTTCCTGCTGCAGATATTGATGCCATCTTTCCTGAGTAGTTCATCTGTTTTGCACCCAAAAATAGTCATTCACAGCTTCTTTAATGAGTTTGAAGGTGAGGATTGCTGCTATCTGGTACCAGGCTGAGCACTGCATCCCTTCAGAGCAGGTTCATCAAACTCACTGTCTGAAGCTGATGTGTGGAGGTGTCCAGAATTCCCTCCACTGGATACCTCCTATTTCAGTGGGAGCTGTTTCCTAAAGCCTGACTCAATAATTTTCTTAAAATAGGCAAGTTCAGATGCTGACTGGAAGGGGTTAAGGCACTGATCTCCAGGTTTGCTGGGTCTAGCCCATTGCTGTTCAGCCAGGGGTGGCTTCCCTGACATGGACTTTGAATTACAGAGCACTTGGCAGGAGTTAAAGAAGGCCAGAAGCTGCCTTGTCCCTCCCCCACCTCCCATTAGGAGGGAATGCTTCTCATACTCTCCCAAATTTAGCAGTGCAAATGTGGTTGGGTTTAAGTAGGCTGAGCTATGAGGAGATTTTGATGGTGATAAAGGTCCCCTTCCCTCCTCTGCCTCACACTTCCATTACCAGCAGCCTGTGTGATAGAAAGCTGTTTGATATATGGCTGTGTGAATTACTGGTTGTGCCAACAAGGGCTCTGTGGCCTGAGATGGAGAGGATGGGGACCTGGATGGTGGGAGAAAACAGCCTATGAGGACCACCACCCAGCAGAGCACTGAGAACCTGAACAGCAGCCTGATGTCCACCTGGCTGTCCTGTGTGACCCTTGGGCTGTGATGAGAGGGCTCAGCAATGTCTGGAGGTCGCCATGAGGAAAAGCCTACATCCTGTCTGTGGTGACACTGGGATGCTCTGGGTCATGGAGCAGGAGTCTGCTGCCTCCATTCCTTTTCCTCACACTCTGGGCCACCAGGCTCCCTGTCACTCCTGTCTGTATTTCCTCCCATTACTCCTTAGGAGTGTTTGAGGGATTGCTCTAGAGCTGGCAGTGAACAACTCAAGAGGACCCTGACATGCATTTTCATGCCACATTGCTGGATCATTATGGGAGTCCAGCATGGGACAGGCTGTAGGGCTCCATCACTGATGTCTGAACTTTGGTGGCTGCAGAGGAATGTGCTGCTGCTTCAGCCACTTGCATGGGGCCCCATCCTTCCACCAATTTATATATTTATACATATGTGTGTATATATGATATATTTAAATAACTAATATGTATTAAATAGATATATAAATATTTAAATTTATACATAAGCTGATATTTATAAAAGCTATAATTTATATATAACTGGTTTCCATTGCAGCCTTATGTTGAAAAATTAAAGCAATTGAAGGTTTTTGGTTGGAGGGAGGGGACAAGATTGAGCTTGCTGACATTTCTTTTGTTGTAATGTTACATAGGTCTTGATTGACTGCAGAAAGGAGAAGGGAGGAGTGTGTCAAAGGAAGGTCAGATCCTGGCAGGGTTTCCTGGGAAATGAGGTGAGTGGTGATGTCTTTCAGCACTCATAAGCCTGGAGATAGAAGCCCTCCGGGTCTTCCCTGCACCCTTTGTGTGAGACCTCTTCTGTTGATCCTCCAGATTTCCTTTTGGTACAGATTTCACTGTATTTGCCTCTTCAGGGCTGATGGGAGGATTGTAAACTGCTGTTGTGCTTGGGAATCTCAGAAGGGCTGGAGACTATCTGGAATATGTTGAGGTTTGTGTATCACACAGATCTTGTTTCTGGCTGGATTTGGGCTTCACAGCAGGTGACTTGACTAGTCTGGGTTTAGAGAACTCTGCTGCAATTACCTGCTACTGATCCAGCCCCCCCCAGGCTCCTTTTAGGTTGCTGGAGGGAAATGGGTATTTTTAGAAGTGCCTGACCCTGACCTGCTGTAGGCATCTGAATGGATTGAATCATTCCCTACAATACCTGCTACTCTGCACTGTCAGCACAGCTGGGGCAGCTTGTTTGGTTGTAGGGTCTGCAAGGCATGTGTAATGTCTGTACCCTGTGTAGGAGGACTGGAGTTCAGCGTGCTTCTTGTGGCTTCGGGTGTCCAAAGCCTCTGCATGAAAGCTTGGCCTCTCCTAAGCTGCCCTTAAATTTTCTTCAAGGTCTGGACACAGTTTAAATCTGTGAGCCACTTGTCTGAGCCTGCTCTCGGCATTTATACACCCTGACTGGCAGCATATGTACATTCCTGAAGGATAGGGTATGATTGCTGAGAAGGTTTCAGTCCAACTGGGTCATCTCACACTGGCTGTTGCAGCCCCAGTGAGAATCAGCAAGAGATTCCAGCCTCAGGAGTTTATTCCAGCCCCAGGAGCCGCTGCACTAAGACCTAGTGAGGCTGCTTGGGCTGCACTGTAAGCTCCTGGGAAGCAGCCCTGGAGCTGCTCTGCTCTTTGGCTTTCTGAGTGATGTGGCTTGTGGCTTTTCAGCCACAGGAAGGTTTGGAACAATGCTTGCCATCTCCCCATGGGAACCTGACACCTGTAGAGGGAGCATCCACATCCTGGTACCTTGGCTGCAGAATCCCCCAGGTGTGGTTCTGTGAAGAACTGGGGCCTGCATGTCAGCTCTCTGTTGATTAGAATCTCCGTCCAGAGCTTTTGTGCATATCCCTGCATCTCTCAGCCAGGGGAAATCCTGCAGAGACATCTGCCTGCTAGGCCACCCCCTCTGCTTCCCCTCCTAGTTCTTGGAGATGGAGATGTGTTCTGCTTGTGTTTGCAGAGTGCTGAGCCTGTGCTGGCTCATCCCTACTGCAGTGAGGATAAATACTGACACTGGTTGAAATTTAGATGTACAAGATGTTGTACTTAAGCAGAGGTAGCTCTGGAAGATTTTTGGTATGCTTATGCTTCTGCTGATGCCCTCAGTATATTTGTTCTCTGGGGGCAGTCTGTTCAGAAATAATGATTAATGATGATGGTCCATTGTCAAGACTGTCACCTTTAAGTCAAAGAACAAATATAATTTGCTGTAGTACATCACTCTTGTTTAGTTGTAATTGGGCAAAGGAAATGTGTGTGCGTGTGTGTGTGTGTGTGTGTGTGTGTGTGTGTGTTATTCTTCATTTATTTAATGTTTTCTCTGCAATTTACTGTTAGCTTTTCTGTGTTGCTGATAATTGGAGTGTTTTCTTTGCCACCCTGGAGAGAGGAATCTCTCCTTTATATAGCAAGGGAAACTGTCACAGTGAAAAGATGGAGTGGTTACTGCTGCCCTTTGCCTGAGCCTGACACATATCTCTCCTGCCTTCTGTCTGTCTGCCTTGGAGACCAGATGATGTTGCAGGGACTCACGGTGCCCTTGTATTTGATGCTTGCTTCTCCCAGTGGTCTCTTAGCTCTTAACCGTGCCTTGATTCTCCATGCAGAGAGCAGGAATAAACTGATTCTTTGGAGTTGTGAGAATTGATGTTAAGGATGAGCAATTTAGCAGGAAATGCAAGGGCTGTGTCTAAGAAGGGGGGATGCTTTTTTCAGTATCGGTGATTCCAGGGAACAGCCTCATTTTTACTTGACTGCTGGACATCTCTCTGGGTTTTTCACAATTAAGTTCACTCCATCTGGCTTTCTTTCTCTGTCACTCCATTTTTTGGAAACATTTTTGTGCTGGGCTGTCACTGTGGATATCAGCAAGGATATTCAGGGCTCATGGAATGCAAAGCCACGAAGCTTTCTCTGCTTTTCTGTCCTTTCTTTGAGTTTGGGATTTCCTTGAGCTGGGATGCTTTGGGATTCTGGGACATGGTAAGCAGGAGAATGTTGTCATCTCCATCTTGAGATGACAATGAGGCTGCTCATTTCACCAATATGAAATGAGCAGCCTGCCTGAAGTGAGGAAGGTTTTGCAAGTCTCAGTGACACCAGTTAAGTACTCGGAAGGGGTGTGAATTGGGGGTGGGTGGAGAAGGAGGTTTGTTGCGTGCTTCCCGGCAGCTAAAAGCAGGTGTTCAGTCAACTGAGAGTTGCCCTAAAGGCAGAGAATAAGGATGCAAATGATCTGTGAAACATAAAAGGAAGCATCTGAATGCCCCTTTTCTTGGTTTACCTCCACCCTGGGTAGTTTGCATGACACAAGTTGATCAACCCTGAGAAAAAGCAGTTCTGTCCAGCTGGAGAAGATAACTTTGTCAAACCTAACGACCTTGCAAAGAGGCGAAAAAAGCAAAGCCCAGAGGCCAGGATACAGAGGGAAAAGTGTGGGCTGTGGCTCTGCTGTCTTGGTGGGGAAGTGGGGAAGTGAGGTCCCTGCTTCCTCCAGCTTTGACAGTAGCCCAGCTGAGTCAATGCCGGTCCCAGGAGGGGTCTGTGATTGCAGCTTCAGCCCTCCTTGATGAGGGCAGTGTGAGGAACATTGGGTGAACAGAGCCCACCGAGCTCCAGCGCGAACAGGCACCGCATGAGACCGGCGGGTTTAAACCCACCTGGAACGGCTTCTAGGCCGTGCTTTGCCTCATCTTTGATGCAGTAGCAATGCACGAATCCAACCGGTTGCTGCAGCTCAAGGGCTGGCTGCTCAAGTGGGGACAATGCCTTAGCTCAAAACTGGTGTGGATTTAGGACCCTCCTTGGCCAGCCTGGAGATGCTGAGTGCAGGGTGGAGCAGTGCTCAGCTGTTACTCTGCTCATCCTCCTCAGCCAAGTTCTACACCCAGCCTGCATTTGTGCCCTACCCTAAATGAACTTTTAACAGAGTTCATTTCTTTGCTGTGATTTGGACCTGCACGTGTGTCTCCTGGGTGTTGTCAGCTCAGCTGTAGCTGCAGATGGCTGGTCTCCCCCCACGTCTCCCCTGTGCTCTCCTGTCCTGCAGGTGACCCGCTTCATTTCATTGTTGATAGTTTCACTAATTTTCCCAGTGTTAATGAGTTTTTCCCCAGCTTCCATTCCCCCCGCTTCCCCAAAGCCAAGACGTTGACTCTTTCACTGTGAGGGTTAATTGCTTATTTATTTTGTGGGCTGCACCTCCCTCTTTCTGATTTCACTTGATATGTGCAGGATGTGGCGATAAAAATCTGTTTGAGCTGTCTCCTGTTTCAGACATTTTTGCTTCTTTAAAGTAATTTCATGGGACAATGAGTGTGTACAGGGGTGCTTGCATAGGAAGGTGGAGACGGAGCAGCAGGTTCTGCCCTGTGATCTCTACATGCTCCATCCTTGCACCCAGGCACTTGAACAAAGGTTTGGAAGTGTTCTATCCTCACAGAGCCACTGTTATGAATCTGGGGGGGGAAATTGTGACATTGTTCAGTCTGCTCTCCCTTCAGCTCCTTGCAGACTTCTCTTCAAGATCCAGCTGCTTTTCATCAGCAGCTCCCGGGGTTGTCTGGGCCAGCCGGCAGCTTGCCACGTTCAGTGGTGACACGTCTGTGTCTGGAGAGAGCACAGCATCCCTGTGGATCTGTACAGTCTCCTTTGCAGACTGCGTGGTGTGTATGGCCCTGTGGTCCCTTCCAGCCTTACCCATTCTGTCATTCTGTGCCATTCTCTGTGTTCATGGAGGGCATCCAGTTGCAGACTGCATATATTCAGTTGAACCAGGTGTTTTCTGGCCTTTTTTTTTTTAGGTTTTGCATCAGTGGTTTGTTTGGTACTGCTGTTTCCTCCTTAAGTTAAAGTGGTTTACTCGCATAAGTTAACAGTGTCTATGGGTGGTTTACTCACATGCATGGAAAAGCTGCTCTCAGAGGTGGTTTGTATTATCTGTATTTTTATCTTCAATGTCTGATCTGCAGCATGTCCTGCAGAGATGGCTCCTCTGGGGAGATGTTGCCAGGGTTTGGATGCTTTTCCTTAATAAATTTGACCCATTTGAAGAAAACTGTGCTCATTTTCTGAATTATGAAGCTGTGTATTGAAAACCAGTATGGAGTAAAGGGGGCTGAGGTCAAGAAGGGTTAGTTATGAAAACTGGGGTGTATTCTGCTAACATCTCAGTGCCCCAGGGCTAATGCTTCTGAGCTGTAACCCTGAGTCATAACTGCCCGCCCCAGTGCAACTTCCAACCAAGGCAGTGTCACATTAGAGAAGCTGGCATGGAAACTCAAGCCTAGAGGCTTGAGGGGTCCACAGTAAAGGGGCTGCTGGGTACATGATGCTGGTATACCTCTGTGGAAAGGGGGATTAAGAATTTGGCAGGAAAGCACAGGGTCCAAGCTGCCAAATGGCTGCATGTGTTATGTTTCCTTTTTTTTTCTTTCTCTTTTGTTTGTCTGTTTGACTGGATTTGGATTCCTCCCAAAAAGAGGACCTGAGAGGTCTTTAACAGCAAGAAAGGGAGCTCATCTGAGGAGGAAAGGGTTACCCTTATTGACCAAGCAGACTGACTGGGAGCTGCTAACTTGGGATGAGATGGGTGGTGGCTTTCCATCTTGTCTTTCCATGTGGTCATGACAGGGAGAGCTGATGTTCGTTCTAACTGGGAATGTGTAGTGACATGTCAGGAATACGTCCTTGCTGGATTGCATTCTTGTGTGGGAAGGCATCAGCTATACATTGTGATGGGGATTAGACCTTACTGTATAGATAATGCTTTGCAAATATATTTTCCTGGGAAGTTTACCTAACTGGGCATAGTCCCAAAGAGCATGAATTGGATGGTTCTGACATTTTTATGTTATTCCCAATGCCTTGGTGTTTTGGATGAACATCTGAGGCTGCAGCCCTTTTCATGTGCTCTTCTATGATGGTCTCACTGGTGTGGGCAGGGCTGCTGGGCAGTTTGTCAGAACCAGGTGGGAAGTGGCAGAAAGGACATTCCTTGTGTTTGACTGCTGGCAAATCCCATACCAAGTAGGTTATCTATGAAGAGATGTTGTGATGATGGAGGAAAATGGAGTGTCTTGTTGAATTGAATTTTCTTATTTCTTTTAACAGTTATACTAAAAAAAAGCCCTCCAAAAAGCTTGGTACTTCTTGGGATTAATTTTTGTGTGTTTTCTGAGAGCACAGATAAAGGCTATAGAAGCAGTTTCATTTTCCAAAAGGGGGAAGAGCTCAAGCCTGAGTGTAAAATGCCCTGCAATATACATCCCAAGTGACCTTGTGCAGGTCAGACAGCTGGACTAGAAATGTCCAGAAACGAGACTGGGCATCCAAAATGCTGACCCACTTGGACATGTTGTACCAGCAGTCCAGTGCCAGTCTCAACTGCTGTTTGGTGGACTTCACGGCTCTTGAATAGCTGTGGTTTGGAGTCAGGTGGGGTTGGGTGTGAAATTAAAAAAAAATGGTTTTTCAGTGTAAACACCACTTAATTCTGTAGGAAGAGTGGGAACAAATAATACTTTGGACCAGGATCCTCTATGGATCATGGAAATTTTCTGAACATTTAGTTATGTTACATGCCCAATTTCCAGACAGCTAAAATTAGGGAGAGAGCAGTCCCACCTTGTAGTTTCTTGATGTTTCTGTTGCTTGTGTGTAAAATGAGTTTAGTATTAAGTCTTTGTTTCCCTGAAAGAGAGAATAAATATAAAACTCGGAGCTGTTTCCTGGCTACAGCAGCAAATGAATGCCTGTGTTTGGGATAACAGGCTGATCTTGGCCATGGGTAGCATCTTTGAAACTGCCAGCATGCTGAGAGTTAATGAATGTGCTTGATGAGCTGGCGTGTTAAGGCTTTGAAATCAATTTTACAGCTGCACACCACCGCAAACCTTTTTATTTAAGATGTTCATTTCATGAAGTTCAAATAGCACCCATGTTGGACTGAATTCCAAATCTCCAGGAGAGTTTCGGACAATTTCGCTTGAGGTTTCTCTTGTGGTTGCTTGCAGGAGAAAAAAAACAGGGTAAAGTAACCAAGGTCAGCACCTCACTTCAAGCTGCCAGTAGGACTCCTCCAGGGAGAGAGGGATTGAGTTACCCTCTGCCTGCAATTCATCCCTCATGCCTATAATCAAATAATCCAGTGAAACGGCGTCAAAAAGGATGGGAAAGTTAGGAAAACTTTTTCCTGTAAGTTGAGACGGGCAAATGATGCTCAGAGCTGTGTTGGTGTCTCGGGCACAGATTTCTCCTCAGAAAGTGCTGGGGGGGTATTTTGCCCAAGGTATTGCATTGAAGACCTGATGTCCATAAAGTGTGGAGCGGAATGGATGCATCTTCAAATCACCATGCTTGCCCTCATCTTGGTAGTAGGTCTTAATTTTTTAGTGCTGTGATTCTGAATACATTTTGCACTTATTATTGATCAATATATGTAGTGCCTTTATTTGAATTTAATTAATTCTTGTTTAATATTATAGTAGGCTTTATTACAGATAAGTACTACCTTGCATTTATTAGTTTTTCCATTCTAGAGGATCTGCTAAGTCTTCTCAGGGTTGATTCCTAACCTTAGGATGCTCCTGACTCCTTCAATGCCCTTGGACACATTATCCAATTGTGGTAAAAACTGTCCAGCCCATTTTCATTTATTTTCCATCTCCTTTTTCCTCCTTAACTTGATTGTTATGAAATCATTGAGCTAACAACAGTATTATTTAGTTCCAATTTACATTATTGGCATTTCAGCTTTCTCTGAGTTAAATGGCATCCTGGTATTCTCTGCCAACGTTGCTTTTTGTCTCCTTAATGTTGGACTAACCTTCAAGGAATAGATTAAAAAAAATTATTTCTGAGGTTTTGCCAATTTTTGCCATGTAAGGGCTGTGTGACTCAGAAAGTTGCATTTCAGCAGCGGGCTGGACTAGACAGAACACTGGTGCACTCTGTGATGCCAGGGAAATAATTTGCTTCAGCGCCCTACCACATGCAATCCCTGTTTTTCTTGGGAGATCTCCCATGGACCTTCTGGCTGATTTTTCTCATTCTTCAATCTAATGTGATTGTCGTATGTTGTGGTATGTAGGGCTCCAAGCCAAGAATATCCAATATTTTTGAAATGTGTTCATTACTGTTTAAAATAGGCCCTTTTTCCATTCTCTTATAAGATTGTGCCACTTCTCTAATATACTAATTTTACCCCTTCTTTGGCATCCATACTCCTTGGTGTTATTTTGGTGTGTACTGTATATATATCTTACGTATAGCTCTATGTGAGTATGCGTTGCTGTATGTGATTTATATAAAGCTTGTCTTGTCTGTGCTGTCACAAGGAAATAACTCTCACTTTTGTGGTGGGATCTTGGCTTGGATCTGCTGTGTATAACCAGTCCATTGCCAGGTCTCTCTGTCTTGCTTCCCTTCATTCCCAAGCAAGGCCATTGCTTCAGCCAGGCAAAGGAAAACTATGGAGCACCATTGCAGGTGACTGCAGGTGAGGGATGTGGGGGTTTTGGAGCTGCTGGGTGGAAGTCTCCAGATCCCTGTCTTACACACACTTGTGAGCTGCACGTGTGCAGTGAGCATGGGTACACAAATGTGGTCAAGGTGCATATGGAGAAAATGGCTTTAAAAATGGGGGTAAAACTGCCCTGAAATAGAGGGGGAGACATATTGGACCATGACTAGAGTATCACGGGTGTGGATGAAAACTGGAAACAGCAGCCAGGGCAGAGGTGGAACGTGTGTGTGGGTGGAGAAGATCAGTGTGAGAAGCTGCATTGGATGGCAAACTAATTGGGCAAATTGATTCCCCTGCAGTTTCTTGAACACCTGCCTTACTTTGCTATTTTGCCTTCCTTGTGTACCTGCTTGGGTCACACGCATGGACCCAAAAACTGGGTAGAAGGACTGTGACAGTGCCAATATGTTTGGGGGCAGGAAAAGAGCCAGAATTAACTGTGGCAGCCGTTCATGGAAGAAGAATAAAACTTTGTGGTCAACTCTGACTTGAGGGAACCAGCGGAGCAACAGGACCACATAATGTTCACGTCTTTTGATCCTGCTTAGAAGAGGGCGATCTCTATTGCTGGGAAATTCATGGTCTTTGTTATATGATGGCATCACTTTAAGGCCTCCATATTGTCATGATAGTGTCTACCAAGGGGGTGGAGACCTGGCTCATTGTGGCTTTGTCAGTTTTACATATTTGCCCAGCTGAATTGTGATGGGCTTTGTTGTAGGCAGGTAAAGATTTCCAAGAAGCTCTGGAGTTCCTGGACTGATGACCTGAAAACAGAGGCATAAAATATGTGAGGTGAAAAGTGGGAGGATGGGTTGTTCCTTTGAGACAGTGGGGTGTTTATTAGGAGGAGGATGTGAGGCTGAAGTTATTGCAGGTAAGTGTACTGTGTACCTTGGCTCCCAGTTTCAGGGTTGTCAGCTGAGACAGGTGTTATGCCAGGGCAGGATATTGCTACCTCCAGCAAGGGTCTCAATAGGTCTGACATGACAGGGAAGGCTGTAAACTGGACTTCTACTCAGTATTACACCGAGTTTCTGGGCCAAAGGGACAGCTTTTGGTCTAAGGAGCACTGTGGCTTGTCACCAAAAGGGCTGTGCCTGATTAGTGCTGATGGAGCTGCTGTTGGTGGTGGTATCAGAAATACTGGTCCTTTACTACAAAGGAGGACATCTTACAGTGTGATGGAGGCCAGAAAGGTGTTAAACTGTTGAGCCTGTTTTGTCACTAAATGTGATACCATCAGTTAGCTAGAGCTCTGAAGATGGAAAACTTTCATAGTGTGAAGTTACTGGAGGAGGGGAGACACTCAACAGGATTAGCTTCATTCACTTGAGCCTTAGGAAGGTGAGGATGGGTTGGTGACTGTATGGATGTGAGCAAGCCTTCTGAACTGGTTTTCTCTATGTCA
Organism: Haemorhous mexicanus; assembly: GCF_027477595.1. Lineage (NCBI taxonomy): Eukaryota > Metazoa > Chordata > Aves > Passeriformes > Fringillidae > Haemorhous > Haemorhous mexicanus. Next base: position 148,030,915 of record NC_082341.1, read on the forward strand.
GCCAAAGGGGAATTTTCCAAGATTGGTCCTTATGTTCTCCAAGCAAGGAAGGCTGAATGTTGTATCTGACTCTGCAGGAAAGCTGACACAGTGGCAGTAGCACTCAAAATTGTGTATTATTCCCTTCACAGCCAAAACTAGAACAAGAAAAATATCTTGTGTCAACCTGGCCTTTGAAATACAAATGAGTGAGCTCGAGCTCACTTGTAAATGTCACTGTGTGCTTTGTGCTCTCGCTCCCTAATGTGGTTGCTTTGCTTTCCCAGGTAACACATTTTCAGGCTTTTGCTTCAAGTGATGCTTTGACAAAGGGAGAGGAGAAGAGAGTCACTGTGCTTTGTGTTGGGTCCTTTAGGGCTGTTTTCCCACTGAGAAGCTACTCTGACCCTGAGCCAAATCAAAACCATCAGCACAGGCACTGTTCTCCCATGAAAGCCCAGCTGCAGCCTCATGTTCTTCTGTTGTCAGACTTGGGGGAATGGTGTATGAAAGGGCACTGTGCAACTCTTTGGCTTGACAGCCTTGGCTTTCTTTATGTGCTGCAAGTCTTTCTTAGGCATTTTTGTGTCCCTCTGTCAGTGAGTCTCTGCTTACTTGCTGAAACTCATTCATCTTGTTTTAAGGGATGAGTTGTCCTGTATTGGACCACCAGCAAACAGCTGTGCCTGGCCAGCTGGCCAAACCTGCTGCAAGTCTGAGGAAGCAGAGGGGCAGGCACTGATCTCTCTGGTGCACAGTGATAGGACTTGAGAGAATGGCATGAAGCTGAGTTGGGGCAGGAGGAGTATAGGTTGGCTATTTGGAAAAAGTTCTTCACACAGAGGGTGTTTTGGTACTGGAATAGGCTCCCCCAGGATGTGGTCACAGCACCAAGCCTGCCAGAGTTCAGGAAGTGTTTGGACAATGCTCTCAGGCACATGGTGTGACTCCTGGAGCTGTGCTGTGCAGGGTCAGGAGTTGGACTCTATGATCTCTGTGAGTCCCCTCAGCTCAGGACAGTTCATGGTTCTGTATTTCTATGGCAAAGCATTGACCTGGGCAGTCAGCTTTAGGGTCCTCTCTACTGCCTTTTGCAGGATGCACTTCTGGGATTTACACTAATTCCTGCAGCTTCCTTGTGAACTTCTTTCCTTCAAAATTGAATCACAAGGCATGTAGAGAGCCAAGACTGCAACAGGATATGTTGCTTTGGTAGAAAAGCTCGATGGGGAAATTAATTGTGCTATTTTGGGTTATACCATGATGGGCTGGCCAGGTTTGGTGACGTTTCTGTCCTGTCTGGGATTAACCTGATGGGGACGGTAGGACAAAAAATAACATTGAAATCAAATAAATGCCTCAGAATTGCATTTTGGGTGCTAGAAGATGTTCATTCTCAAAACCCAATTGTTTAAAACCAATTTGCTGATTAGTTCAAGCCAGCTTTGAGACTCCTATCTGAGTAAGAGGCATTTCTGTGGAGTTAATCAGAAAGAACTGCAGTTTCTTTAACCATGAACAAAAATAAATGTCAGACTGAGGACAATGTGTAACAGCAGTGACTGGATTTGTTGACTTAGCCAGAAACATGCAGCCAGTAAAAAATAAAATCATGTGGAAATACCTCACAGGCCTCTGAATCAGTGCTGACAATCCCTCTGAGCTTTGGGATATTCACCATTGCAGTTGGTGAATAAAGTTGTTGGGAGGAGTAGCAGGAGATTCTCTCGTCTACCAACACTGGTGAGGGTCTTCTCCACAGGCTGCAGGTGGATCTCTGCTCCCCTGTGGTCCTCCATGGGCTGCAGGGGCACAGCTGCCTCACCCTGGGCTGCACCACAGGCTGCAGGTGCCTGAAGCACCTCCTCCTGCTCCTTCACTGACCTCCACAGGGAGTTCATCACTAATCCAACTATGTGAGTTTGGCATGATAGTGGGGTACTATATGGTGTGGAGGAGGCGGCTGCAGTGTACCTTCTTTCTGGCTGGTTAATACCCCTAGTTTGCAGTGAATCCACCCTTATCCCCACCTCTGCTTTTACCATTTTAGTTAAAAACTTAAACAACCTGGTGCTGGGTAAGGCTGCTGGGGCTGTTTCTTCTTCCCCACGATGCTCAGCCACGGAGCGTACGCACAGGGGCTGGTGCTCCAGCCCTCTGCCTGGGTTCCTCCCCATGCATGACTGTGATTTAAAAATATGTAGTGGGAGACTTCCCAGACTGAAAAGGGCTTAATCTTCCCTGGATGAGCTCAGCTTTTTTTACAACACTCCATTTACACCAGTTGATGTCTTTCCAAGAGTCTGAAATCAGGATAGTGACCCACAGCTGGAGCATCTGCCAGAGCTCCGTGGACAAAGTGCTGAGTCTTCTGCCTTCTGGGCAGGAGCCTGCCAGGGGGTTTGCCCATAAGTTTCTGGTATTTAGTGTGATAAAACAGGGGTGTATAAAAAGTTTTAGAGGTGGCTGGGCTGTGCCAGTGTGCTGGGATGTATTAATGAAATAGGGTTGTTGTTTGAAGGAAGTTACTGAGATGGCCCCATACAAAAAGCTGGTACAATCAGGGAATATTTACCTTCTCTCCATTTCTCCTTCTGTTTCCTGCCCATCTCTTTTGATAATTTTGAGTCTTTCTGCTGTGTGCTTATTTCACTTTTTGTTTGCTTACAAACCTCCAAGGTGTGCTGGTAACTTCACTGAGTTTTAGTGCTTTTGCCTTTGCTGTGGTGAGCAGTGCATGCCAGTTGGATCACTGCTGTTATTTTGGGTTTTCCCAAGTCTTTCCACAGGCTGCTTTTGATTTCAAAGATACTTGTTGAAAAAAGAAAGATTTCCACCAAAAAGCCTCTCACGCCTCTGATGCATTCAAGCACAACTCCCGCTGAGCATCTGTGCTTCATGTACTTGGAATTAAAAGCTGATTAAAGGGGTAGGAGTACCGATTTCAGCTATTTTTATGGCACATATGTCACTTTGATACTTTTCCAGTGGGATGTCCAGCAGACTACTTGGTGATGGGTGCAGGGACTTGGGGACATACATGTGAGCCCCAAAGTATTGCTGCCTGTCAGGGCACTGCAGTGCTGAGCATTGAAGTGTCAGCCCCTTGGGGCCATCAGCAGCAGAGGCTGGGAGTTTGGTGAAGCTCTGCAGGGGCAACATGTACTTCATGTGACTGAACCCTCCCCTTTGGAAACTGGCAATAGGTCCAAATTTCCTGCTTGCTGTACCTTTCCTCTGTGCAAGCTCTCCCCTCTCCTCCTCCTAGGTTGCTTTCCATTTCCCAGCACTGCAGCTGACGCATCTGGGTAGGAGCATCATGGGCTTCTGTGCAACACATCAGCCTTGTTCTGCCATGCTGACTTCCCTCACTGATATCCCAAGGGATAGGGATAGCAGTGGTGATAGATACCAGCTCTCATCCAGCAATACCCCTCTCAGTGCAATCCTTCTGTATGGGGTGTGTTTCCCCCCCTGCATGGAGACAGCCAGAAGAGTCCTCTGAAACCTAGGCATCACCTTGTACAGGTGAAACCTCTTTTGGGTATGAATCAGGAGGCAGCATCCCTAATTTGGATTGACATAGCAGCGTTGGAGCCACAGCTCAAATCTGTCAGAGCCTTTTCTGGCAAATCACTTCAAAAAGGGTGAAGAGAAAGCCCAGCATTGGGCACAGACAGGTTGCAAGGCAGGAGCTACCAGCTGCAGCTACCTCCAGGAGCAACCAGAGCTTCACGGTACCAGAGCCAGTACCCAGGCCAAGAGTAACATTCCTGTCTGTTCACTTACTTTTCTTTGCCACCTTAGTGCTTTGTGCAATTTCCAAAGCAATGTGTGCATATCCAGATTCTCTTCTCCTGGACTAAGCAGGTGTCCTCCTTTCCCTTAGTTGGTTTCTTCACACAGAGGGTAGGGAGTGGCAAAATATTTGTTCGGAGATAAAATAAATGTGTTTATCTGATCAGGACACCCGGCTATGGGCAATACCCGAGTAAAGCTTTTGTTTGTTTGAAGCAGCTTGGAATTTTTAGGAAAATCAGAGGAATTTCCCTTAGGATGAGCTGCTTAACAAGTGTCCTGCCAACCAAGCTGATAAATGCCAAGCAAATCCAAAACAGAACACAGCACTGTTCTCTCCAGCTGCCAAGTTTGTGTTTGCTTTGGAGTTTTAATTAGAGGCAGTTCCCCAAAACGAAATGTTTTATTTGTTACCGTCTTCCTTTCTTCCTCCTCTTCCTTGTCCACTCCTCCCCTCTGCTGCTGTTGGCTGTGTGCTCAGCTGTGCTGGGATTTGCTGGGCTGTCACCATTCCTGCCACCATGAGTATGGCAGTGCTCTTTTCTCCAGCTCTCCTCAGCCCTTGCACTTGCTCCAGCACTGATCCACCCACAGCTCACTGTGCTGGTAGAAATTCAGCGTGTGTCTGTACTGAGTGAGCTTCCTGCTGGACAATGAAGTGCATCAGCAGCTGCAGAGGTTTGGTGAGCATCAGGGCCAGCAGTGGCTTTAGGAAGTGAGGAAAGGTTACTTGGTCTTTTTCGGTGATGAAGTGTTAGATTTGCACACATTGTGAAGCTTTCAACCCAGTCCACCTCACCCATCAAGGTTGCATCCACATCACTTAGAGAGATGAAAAGGTTTTGTGTATTTTTTCCCCCTCTCCAAATAGGTTTTTTCCTCTCTCCAGCTGCTTTGAGAGTCCCGGAAGCGCTGAGGTATAGATAGGCGGCCATTGATTTTTTTTCCCCTCTATCTTGAAAGTAACCCAAGTCCTCTGGCATATGGTAAAATTTGATTTCAATAGAAGGGGAGAGCTTGGTAGACCATCAGCTTCTTTCATTTCAGTGTAGCGTTGTCTTGTCACCCTTACACATGTAGAAATATGCTTTGTTCTCTTGTTCACTGGTGCATTCAAGCTAAATGTGATTGAGCCTGGTGGCTGCTTGGATGGGTTATAGGGTGCTTCCAGGTGCCATTTGTACATGAGGATACTGTGATGCAGGGAATGGTTGTTTTCTCACTGTGGCTTTTAATGATCATTCAGAATATTAAAGCATTTCTTTGTACGTTCACATTTATCTTTGTATTGGCTAAATTTCAATTCATTTTCTTCCTTCTGAACACTTTCATTTTTGTTGCATAAACTGTTTCTCACAAACCATACTAGTGAGGTCCCTGATGTTGTGGGGGGTTTGGGTGATTGGGTTTTTAACAGCTCTTTCCACCCAAGAGTGGATTTCCTTTCATTATGCACCCTCTAACTGGTTTTCCAAGCCTTTCTCACCTTGTGAGTTTCTAAATGTGTTGTTTTTTTGTTTGATTGTTTTTTGTTTTAATGAAGATGTAGGATCCTTTCAAATAAATTGAAGCCTTCTGACAATTAAATTACATTTTTTTATGGTTTTTTCCACAGACCCATGCAGTATGGAATATTTTTGCCCAAGGACCAGATGGCTTGAAATCCATCATTCAACCAGGGTAGAGTAGCACACTTGTTCTCTTAAATATGTTCTTTCTAATAGTTACCAGTTACGGTTATTAGGAATTTTCTATGCTGTTGGTGATTTATAACCCTTCCATTCTCATATAACTGTTGTGGACAGCAAAATCAAAGGTCTTGTTGGTGTTTGCCCAAGGCACCCACTTTGGTCATATGAGCTTGGGCAGAGTGCTGTACTAATGTGGCTCTGTGGCTTTTGTCTTAAAATGAATTGAGTCCCAGTCAGCTTTAGGCACAAGCAGAGCAAGCCCAGGTCTGTCTGCACATGTCTGGGTGGACACATCTCACTTGGGTCATGTGAAATCCCTACTCATCAGAGCCTTGGAGTGACCTTCTCGCCCTTGGCTGTGCCTGTGAACTGTGTAGCACTGGATATACAAAATAATCACAGGGAGCCTGAAAATGCCTGTGATGTGAAATTGGAACATTAATAAAAACAAAGGAATTGTTTGTGTTCAACCAAGCAGAGTCTTGCCTGTTTCTCAGAGAACAGTGTTTCCAGCCTTTCAGTCCTTGGAGAAACCCTGATCAAGAGTGCTGTTGCTGACCTGCAGCGTGGGTGATTGCAAGGTGGTGGGCACAAGCTCTTGCCCAAGAAACTTTTTCATGTGCACATGTGCAAAATGTCTGATGTGAGCATGGGAAGTGCTTCCCAGCAGGGAAGGCAGGGCCTGTGTTGCACAGTGCAGATGCGATGGTGTCCCTCTGTATGGAACGAATCAATCCCGAATCTGCAGAGATGCAGCCCAGCCCCAGTGAGAAGCACTGAAGGAGGTAGGGGAGCTCTCCCTGTGTGTCTGAAGTCTGTAAGGTCTGTGGTTTATGCCTGGCTTCTGTCACTGCAGTGTTAGTTCAGGTCAAGTTCATCTAATGGATGAGAGCAAACCCATTCCTGCTGTGTGAGCATCTCCTTTCTGGGCTGCAGAGCACAGGTCCCATGTGGCTGCTGGATTCTCATCAGTCAGAGTGTCCTGCTTGGGGCTGCTGGGTCCTGCTTGGGGCTGCTGGCACTGGTGGCCAAGCAGGGCAAGCTCGGCCCTGCCCAATGGCGTGGCCAGCCCTGGAGCCTGGTGGAAAAGCTTGCCTTGCAAGTCTCTCCTGGGCAGTGGAGGGAAAGTCACCTCCATGTGGGCTTGCTTTTCTCCCCCCTGTGTCTTCCAGTTTGGTAGAAGCTGTATGTCAGAGCTGCCCAGGGTGTGAAATGTGATATTCACAGGTTGTCTTCCTGGCCAGTTGGCCATCTTCTTGATTGGATAGCAGAGATGCCAGTGCACATGTGGAGGTTGGAGCTACAGCAGAGTTTGGACCAGAACACTCTGAGGTCTTGCTCAAGGCTGCTCCTGCTCCTGGGGCCAAACAGTAGCAAGGGATGCTTGGTGTTGGTCACCTTTAGATGACAAACCTGGAGGGATGGCAAAGATTCAGGGATCCAGACCAGCTCATCCAGTCTCAAAGTGACCCTGATGAGGACAGGCTGAGCGAGCTGGGGTTGTTCAGCATAGAGAAGAGAAGACTCCTGGAAATCTTTATGTGGCCTTTCAGTACTTAAAGAAAGTTTCTGAGAAAGATGGAGACAGACTTCTTAGCAGGGCCTGTAATGATAAAGGATAATGGCTTTAAACTAAAGATGATAAATTCAGACTAAATAAAAGGAAGACAATTTTTTATGATGTGTTTGGTGAAATGGTAGAACAGGTTGCCCAGAGTAGATGGAGTAGATGCCCAATCCCAAGGTTGTTGTAAGCAGATGCAGCAACAGGACACCTGGGTCTTGGTGCCCTGTGAACTGTCCTCAAGTAACTTGTGCCTTCCTGACAACATTATGCAAGTGGACTTCTTGGTCATGTTGTCTGCTGTTAGCCTGGGGATCATACCTAGTGCAATCAGGTATCTTTTGACCTTGATGGATCTTTAAAAGTGTTATTTTCCCCACTGTGACAATAGGAGCACTGACCATGACCCTCAGTCTATTGTCCTTAGTACAAATGTTGAATCAAAGGCTGTCCACCCCCCAGGAAGCTCATGGTCTGGATCAATGACAGGAGGTTGTGATTGGTACATGTATATGGGAGAATAAAATAAAAACACTGGGACACTGTTGATCATCTTGACAGACATGTCTCAGAACACCAGCAGCCTCACAGTTTCTGAGTTTTCTTGTAAATGTCATGCAAAGGAGAGTTTTGAGGAAGTCACTGAAGTAGTTTGGCAGACATTTGAGATGAATTTCTACCAGACAAGGGGCAGGAAGGGAAAAAATTTCATTCAATATCAAAGGCATTTTCCATTGACTGGCCCAGGAGACCAAGTTCCTACGTAATAGTCAACATTATAAGAGTCAGCAGCAAATAGTGGGTACTGTAGAGATTGGGATAAACATTGAGAGTTACAGAGCTCTTGTGTGATGAGATAAGGAAAGGGGCTATCCTTGAGAAGATGAGGTGGGATAGAAACCATGACCCATGTGGTAGTACTCTTGCTGGTCAGGAGAAGTTATGTGTCACAGGGAAGGGTGTTGGCTGTGATGAGAGAAAGCAAGAGCTTCAATGACAATGGCAGATTTGGATGCTGGATGAAAGAGCATTCAAAAGATGTCTTGAGACTTACTTTCAAACATAAGGAGACCAGTCTAGAGTAGAGAAGAGAGTCTGCATTGAGGAGGGTGCAGACCACCATAACAATACAAATTTCTGGTGTAGGTGAAAGGGAGGTAGAGAAGGATGAGAGCATGGGTTGAACCACAGAGCCCATGGGGAGGGAAATCTGGAGTTGAACTGGAGGATGATGAAGAGGCAGGAAGGGAGAGATGAGAGATAGTGCTGACAGAGGCAGGTTGGAGAAGCCAAGGCCAAGCAGAGGGACATATGGATTTTGACCTTTGGCTAAGAAGCCACTACTTTTTTCAGTAAAATCTTGAATAAGTAATATTATTGCTTCCAGACGCAGACAGGATCCTCTGCAGAAAAACCAGTGCAGACAGGGAAAAATTTGCATGTAACATCATTCTGGGGTGCATCAAACACAGATGGGCAAAACCAGATAGCAGAACCAGAGAGGCAAAAGAGGTGATTATCCTGCTCTGGCCAGTGTTGGTGTGGCTTCAGGTGGAGCTCCATGTGCAGTTCTAGGCCCCACCAGTTAAGAAGTTTGTGAAGGTCCTTGAATGTGTCCCAAGGAGGGCAGCAAAGTTGGTGGAATTGCTGAAAGTCATGTCATGTGAGGAGTGTCTGAGGGCTCTGGGCTTGTTTGGTTTGGAGAAGAGGAGGCTGAGGGGTGACTTCATTGCTCTCTAACAGCTTCCTGAGGAGGGGAAGGGGAGAAGAGAGTGCTGAACTCCTCTCCCTGGGATCCAGTAGCAGGATGTGTGGGAATGGTCCAAAGCTGCATCAAGGAAGGCTCAGACTGGACATCATAAATCATTTCTTTGCCAATAGGGTGGTCAGACACTGGAACAGGCTTCCTAAAGAGGTGGCCAGTGCTCTGAGCCTGCCAGTGTTTAGGAGGCATTTAGACAGTGCCTTTGATTATATTCTTTAACTGTTAATCACTCCTGAAGCAGTCAGGCATTTGGACTACATGGTTGTTGTAGGTCCCTACCAACTGAAATGGTTTATTCTATTTTACTCTATTCCATTCAATTCCATTCTAATCCTATCCTATCCAGTGCTATGCTATCTTATCCCGCTCTGTCATCAGAAGTGGCTCTGTGTGTGTGCTTTGGTCCCCTGCTGCACTCCTGCCTGGGAAGGGATCTGCCTGGCTCCAGTGCTTTCTGTCCCATCTCCCTGCTTGTGATGGGGATGCTGTTCCCATAAAACAGGCATGTGCTGATGTCTCTGCCTGGCTACACAAGCCAGCTCTGGAAAACCTCAGCTCCTAGATTACCAGCATAGCAGGGCTCTCTGTCTGCAAAGGTGTAAGATTACAAAACACACACTCGCAAAGCTTAACCAAAACCACTTCATTTTTAGCAGTTTGTGAGGGTTTATTCATTACACTTCAGCAGAGGAATGCAGGAATGTGAGCAGCATTAAACCTTTTCATTTGGCAGGGAGGCATCTCCTCTCCCCTGCTCCAGCCTGCTTGGCTTTAATGATAATTGCACCTCTTGAGTTGTTGAGTTGGCTCTCTGCCAAAGGACCCTCCCCACACAGATGTGTGTGGCACAGTGCTGGGAAGGAAGGCTGGAGCCAGGAAAGCTCAGACTGATGCTTTGGAGCAGGGCTGTGCTTCCCGCTGGGATGTGCTCCACCACTGCTGTGCATCCTGCCCTGCATCCCATCTTGCCTCCCATCCTACTCACAGCTCTTCCCAGACTCCTCTGCTGTGGGCAGCTGCCTGATTCAAAAAAAGGCTTTGCTTTCTCCCTGACAAGCCCTAAGCCCTGAAAATGACCTAGGCTGAGGTTTGAATGGTCCTGCCTTTCCAAAGAGCCTGTTCTGCATGTCCTGGGCCACTCTGCCTTTCTGGGACTGCCCCAGCCAGCATGGGCAGAGAGACTCATGGATGTGCTTTTGCTCTTGACTCTGGGCAGGGAAGAGAGCAACAGTCACTCCCCCACTCTTACATATCCTGCTGGGGAATTCATGTTGTTGTTGTTGTTGTTGTTGTTGTTGTTTTATTATTATTATTATTATTATTATTTCTTTGGTGACTCTGATTAAGCATCCCCAAACACATCTAACAGTATCCTAGCATCTAAAATTTACTTATTGATTTTAAAAGCCTTGTCACTTTAAAAATGGGAAATAATAATACAAAGAAAAAAAAGGCAGCAGTAATTTTTGTTGGCTTGTTAAGAATTTGAAAGATGCAATAAAATCGGATTTTGGGTTTATTCATGCTGCCTGTTCCCAGAGGAGGAATGTGGTGCTCTGCATAACCTGGCTGCTTGCAGCAGCTGCTGCCGTCACTGCAGTTTCACATAAAGGGCCTGGGAAGCTGAGGGGACTGGTAGTGCTGGATCCCTAATGAGAAGACAAGTACTGTGTGTGAGCTGTGGGTGCACAGGCTGGGCAGCTGGAGAATTAGTCAGCAGAAGTGATCACTGTGACTACAATAGCTCTGTCTACCTATTAGAAGCTCGTACAGTTGGATTTGAGGCACAGAGATGTCGAGAAGGTTTTATTGAAAGTAGCTTCAAGGTCTCTGTTTAAAGGACACTGTTTTGAAGGGTTTGTAATGAGAATGGAAGCAGCCTAATTCAATTAATTAGCTGTGGCCCAGCCATCAGCTGGGCACCCCAAGGTTTCTCCTGCTGCACAGGGCTGAGGAGGAGACAGCCTGTTCCTAGAAGCTGGGATGAAACTAATTGCGTTTCAGCAGCTGGGATGCATTTGGACAGAGTCTGTTATTGCACTTGTGCTTGAAACATTAATTGAACCCTCTCTCCTGGCAGGACTGAGCAATGGAAAGTTAAATGGTAAAGAGGTTTTTTTAGCCCGCTGGTTCCCAGGTTTGGGATCCTCAGGTGCAGTGCTTTGATACCCAGCATCTGGATTTTGGTCAAGTCACTAAACTGCTTCATGCCCATAGTCCACAGCAAGAGTTAGGGCAGAGGTGGTCTTCCATGCTCTGTATCAGCCTCAGTTTTGAAACTCAGTTTTCAGTATCATCAGTAGATAGTTCTGTCTAGTGTCCTCTTGGTTAAGTTGGACCTATCTGAAGGTGTGACTCTTTGACACATTATCCTCAATTGCTAGATGATAATCCCTTAATTGTTCATTTGTACAGTAATTTTAGCATTTACAAGAAGGCCAAATGAATTAATCTGAGGAGGATGAGAGGATTGGATGGACAAGATGGGTCCACTAGAGCAAGTGAAGGAATTAAAGAAGAGCAAATAAGTCTGTGGCAAGGTAAGAGACTTTTCTGTCTGCTTTCTCCACCTAACACATTCACTGCCCTGGGCTGAGAAGAAGCAGTTCCTTGATAGTACACTGGAGATAGTACACTATATAGCAAATAGAAATACTTTGCATCATCTTCAGTCTTAGTGGTCCTCCAGTCAGGGTGGACCTGCTTACCATGGTGTGTCCTCCATGGTCACCTGTATGAGTGATTCAAATCAAGCACTATCAGAGCCATAGCCCCTGGCAGTGTGTCTGCTGCTGCTGCTGCTGGAGGGATCCAACTTTGCAACCTTTGGACAACTCTTAAGGTCATGTTTGCTTTAATAGGGACTCTGTATGGCAAGGTCCACACACTGGTAGCTCCTGGCTCTCTGAAATGCCCTCCCTCAGTCACCTCAATGTGTAGTTGTATAGCTCAGACCTTGGACACAGAGGGTTTGGGGATAGTAAGCACAGAACAAAAATCCTTGGTGATTTTTTTGTGTTTTGTTTTGCTTGTAAACACCTGCTAGTATCTATCTTATTCATTAACTGAGGAACTGAGCCACATGGGCTACCTGCCCTGACAGCCCTTGCTCTCTGCAGGAAGTCTGTGCTCCTGAGCTTTAAACACAGGAAATTTATAATGAGGAAAGCAACAAACAAACACGAAACAAAAGAAATAAGTGATGCATTTCCAACTACCCCCTTAGCAGAGACAGTGCCCAGTGCTTTCCAGCACCTGTAAAGGTGGGGCACACCCTATCCTGGGAAATGGTTGTGCCATGTAACAGCCCTGCCCTCCTGCCGGTAACTCATACCCTGCAGCAAGACAGCACAGAGGGATGGATAGACTTGTGCTCAACCAGTCCTGCTTTCTCCTCGCTCAACGGGTTATTGGGCAATTTCAGGATTGCTCAACCCAGTGGAAGTTTCTCCATCATGATGATGGGTGCTAACAGCACTTAAGTAGTTGTTAAGTGCTTTGGGATCTGTGGTAGCAAATCAAAAGATAAGGAGAGGAGGTGGGGGAGAGGATACAAGTGTCAGGAATTTAATTGGGTAATCTTTTTCATTGTATCACTTTGTATTTATTCTGATCCCACTGCTACTGTTGGCTTTCTAGAGTTAGGTCAAGGCTGCGGTGAATCCAAGACCCTGAGCCTTGCTGTTGCCGCTGAGTTATGCTTGATATCATTACTGTACTAACAGCAACAGCAGCCAGGCCGATAAAAAATATTTGTGTCTCCTGGAACATAACCTCTTTGGGATCAGAAGAGGTCCTGGCACTGCAGTCTGCCCAGATTTAGCTACAGATAATGGAGTTTTTCCTACCGACATCTTGGGACGATGGACGGTTGTACGACACGGTCCTTTCATAGCGGTCTTGCAGTGCCAGCTCTTCTCCGCGGTCTTTCTTGTCCGATGGCGGGTGGTTGGCTGCCACTGTGGGGCTCATGCTGTGCCAGCCATGTGTTGCCCAGTCAGGCAGGGCACAGCTGGTGACTTGCTCTGCGGTTGCTGCAGCCCTCTCCCAGGATCTCTGGCTGAGCTCAGCTCTGCATGTATGCACATGCAGTGGAGCATCGCGAGAGCCGGCAGTCCTTCCTCCTCCTCCTTCCTGGTGCCGGAGCTAGCTGATGAGCCAGCATCAAAGCAAAATTTCCCACTGGTGTCTCTTTTCTCAGAGGCTGCCTGTCTCCATCTCTGGCTTTCAGTGGCGTTGAAGCCTGCCTGGGAATGGGCGCCACTCCCACATAGCTCCTGGGTCGACTCTCATTAGGAAGGGCGTATTCCTTGGAGAGAGTGAGCTGTGCCTCTCGTTTTGTTCTCCACGTAGCCAGGACACAGAGCTGTGTTTCTTCCCCAGGGCTGGTTCTCACTGGTGCTGGCTGGGGCTGGCAGCCCTATCAGTCTTAGCGTGGCGATTAACGCTGGCGCAGCGGCAGTGCCTGGGTGGCCGAGCCCTTCCTGAGTATGCTGGGCTGTTCTGCTGGACCCTGGGCTGGTGCCCCATCAGAGCCATGCCCTGTTTTGGGGTGGGGATCTCATCCCATGCCCTGAGTTTCCCTACGGACTCTGTGGTGGTGAATGGCATCTTCAGGGAAAATGTCACAGTCCCCAGTTCTGTGCTGCTGTTCCCCAGGGTTCTTCCAGAGCTGGTGGCCCTAGTGTAGCTCAAAACCCCAAACTGAGTACTTTGCTAGTGAAAGAGGGGTAGTGATGTTTGCCAGAGACAAGGAGTGAGTTGTTGTGCCCTCTCCAAACCAAGTGAAGAGATCTGAGCTTCAGAATCTCCCCAGAGGTGGTTCCTGTCTTGGCACTACCCAGCGTTACTGCAGTTACTGGGTAAAACACCATGATCTTGTTGTCCCCACATCTTCCCACTGGCTGTGGCGTCATTTATACTTCGGCTTTTTCAGGGTGCAGTGACTGATGCAGCTTGGGTGCTCAGTGATCTCCTTGGAGGAGGAGGAGAAGGAGGAGGGGGAGGGCGGGAAGGAACAGGTTGCCCAGAGAGGTGGTAGATGTGCCATCCCTGGAAACATTAAAGGTCCGGTGGGACTGGGCTCTGAGCAACCTGCTCAAGTTGATGTCCCTGCTCACTTGAGTTCGGAGTAGATGGTCTTTAAAGGTCTCTTGCAACCCAAATGATTTGATGAGGGCAATCCCCAGTCTGGCTAACCCAGAGGAGCAAGTCAGGTTCAGGGCATCCTCCAACCTTGTTGCAGAGCTGCAGGAGTGGAGGACAGAGGCTGACTCAGCAACAAAAGGATAGTTGCATGCATTGAGGGGAGATCTGAACACTCACATTGCTGAGCTACAAATTCCTCCCTAAATGGGTATCTCAGGACGTTTTTAAAGGCTATTGCTAATTAATAAAGACCCTACCTGTGCTTGCTCTTCAATAGCAGGATATGTCAGTCTGAAAGCAGGCTGGAGAGGCAAAACAAGTTTTGGGTTTTTTAAATCTTCCCACAAGACATACCTTTCTGAGCACCAAAGGACATATTTGCATTTTTTGGGACATAGTGTGAATACTTTTGGCAAATACTAAAATAAATACACATATCCATCCCACATGAGTATATGCAAGGCAGTAGAAGATAACTGCACTTGACGGGCTCAGCATCTCATTACTTCTGCATAGCTTGTTGGTCAGGGAGCCTGGTGAATTTGTCATGTCCTTTGACAGTGTTTCAGCTCACCTGTATTGTCCCTGGTGTATACCAAGCTTCAGCTGAGGGCTTCTCTCTTCAGCACCTAGTCAGAAACAGCTTGTCTGGGTTTGCAGTCAATGTTTCTAGCTGGTTCCTCTGGTGCTGCAGGATCGCACTGTAAGCCAGTCAGCTGAGAAATGGGATCACTTCAGCAAATTCTGTCCATTTTTTTGATAGCACATGAAAATACAGTTAGTCACTAAAAAACTCAAAGCCCAAGGTGGCATTGGGTGGTTCATTCCTTCCACAGCTGAGCAGTGTTACTCTAATATCTAGCTGTCCTTCTGCACTGCTACACCCAAAAACAGTCTCAGGCTGCTGACAACAAAAGATGTTGCTGAACACACTTGCAGCAGGGAACACATCCAACTGACATTTTTTCTTTCTCTTGTTATTCTGTAGATTTGATTCTCCAGTCCAGTTTGCAGTCTTGCATGTCAAACTGGCATGCACTGGCACGGCTGAGAGGGAGGAACTAATGGGAACAAGATCATGGGATGGTCCCAGTGCCAGAAAGCTTGTAGGGGAGAGTCACCAGCCTAATCCCATTGAAACCCTGGGAGTTGCAACTGAACTGGGAACCTCCTTGGGCTTTGTGCCTGCCCTACTTCCCAGGGCAGTTTGGTTGATGATGATAAATGGCAAAGTCTCAGTGCCCACACAGGTTGTTCCTTTGTGCTCTTGCTTTTAAAGTTATCAGCATAAAATGGTAGAGGTTGGGAGAATGTTTGATAAATCTTTTCACATTCTCATCTTTTTCTGTATTTGCTTCCCATCCTAATGCTCTCTATTAGCATCTGTTCAGAGCAAGGCCACCCCATGTAGATGTGAGGTTGGGAGGAGCTGGGCTGAGTGCCAGGCTTGGGGCTGGATGCCATATTTTTTGTCCTTCTTGCCCCAGATAAGCCAAGATCCCCCCTCCCAGGAGCCATGTTTCTGTTTGGCTTGTGTGGAGCTGGGTTTTGAACCTTCTGTTGACTAATCTCAGCAGTGGGTTGCTTACCAGCATCCTTGCTGCAGCGTGAGGATGGAACAATAGACGTCCGTGGTCATGGCAGGGTCCTTGAACTATGTGACTTTTAAAGGTCCCTTTCAACCCAAACCATTCTGTGATTCTATGACCAGCAGGTGAATATTTCTAATAGGCCTGAGGGAACCCCTTTTGGAGAAGGGGAGAACAGGCACATCCTTCCTCTCCACAGCCTTCTTCCAGCATGTAGTACTCCTGAGATGCACTGTTTCCCTGACTCAGTGTGCAGTAACACTGAACCCTCTCTTTCCTTTGATCCAGGGCTTTTAAAAGAGCAGCATGAAGCTCCTGTGCTAGCCAAACGGCTTTGATTCTGCCATGCAATGTGGTGTGCATGTGTCCAGGTTGGCAGGGGCTGTAAACACCCGTTTCCTTGCAAAAGTTGAGAGTAAATGAAACCAAAGCTTACAATTGCATTTTGGTTTATTTATTTATTTATTTATTTATTTTTCCTAATGGTCCATGCATTTTTAGCACTTATTACTGGTTGCAAGGAGATGCTGCATTAGTGTGTACCTGCAGCATCCCTTGTTAGCTCACAGATCTCATCTCATGTGCAAGAGAGGATGCTAACAACAGCTGGGTCCCCAAGAGGTGTTTTCCTGCAAATCCTGGAGACAAATCGGACTAATGGGAGGTGACTGGCTGCAAACTTATGGCCAGAGGAAGATGGATGGTTTTGAGCAGGGGTGTTGTGACCTGAAACTTAAGCCTGTAGCTGGGTCACTGCCCCTCTTTCAAGTTGTTTTCACTGGGCTGGAAGCTTTCTTGTAATGCATGGAGTTTCATCCAGGGAGGATCTGAAAGGTCTCTTAACTTTTTGCCTCACATTGAAAGCAGAAAAGAAATGATAATACAATAAATCCAAAGCAATCCAACCATCCTTCAAAAAAAAAAAAAAAAAAGAGTCTGAAAGCTGAAAAAGCCCACAAAGGAGGATGCTGGGTTTATATTGCTTGTTCAGCAAACAGCCTGCATCTGGGTTGAGGTTGCAGTGAAGGTTTATACAGAAATTCAATGCCATTTGGGATGTAACACAGGTAATAGCATTTTCCCCCCTCTTCTCTCTCCTCCTTCATCTTTGCTCTAATGCATTTGACTGAATTACAGTGCAAATCCATGGCTGTATAAATACCAAGTGGGGGAGAAAAAATGCAGCAGAAACCACAGGCATTGTTTAGGTGGTTCTTTGATGTATTTCACCCATGAATATAAACTGTTAGCCTTGTGGGATGGTTTTGGGCTAAAAGGGGCTTGAGACTGGTTTGTTGGGTGCCTTATAAAAACACTTCACAGACATTTCATTTCCCACCCTTTCTCTCGTGATGTGCGTGCCTTGCAAAAAGGTGCTTGTACTCTCAGCTCCCGAGATTAAACCCCCTTTACTGCACAAATACTGTTTGGGATCCACAGTTTGTTCATATGTTGGATGCCTTGAAGGATATAAGTCCAGGTTCTGGCACTGCCAGATCTACGTTCTATATGAGCACCTTAGCTTTAACCCGGCTTGTCAGGAAACACGTGTCCCTCAGGGCAGCTTAGGCTGGAGTCAGGAGTGGGACCATGCTGGCAGTGGTGGGTCTACAGTGATGAAGGAAAGGACAGGGGGATTTGGCAGCTGGGCTTGTTTGTTTGTTTGGGAGTACAGGGGGAGGACTAGTCTGTGATGCTTGGCAATAAATTTGGCTTGATACTTAAGTACCAGTTCCCAGGAAATTGCCATCGGAGTAATTAGCATGTGCTGACTTATTTGTACAGTGATAACAGCAGGAAAGTATTGAAGCAGGAAAAACAAACACATTATTCATTTGAACCTTCAATCCACAGCCTTTACTTGACAGTTCACTCTTTGCAATACACAGGTCTATTTTTAGGCTTCCAAGTCAGGCAAGCTTTTTTTTCATTTTTGTTTTTCATTTTGGTCTTTATTTTGCCGACATAAATTGGAAATTAATCTGTGCTTAGAGATAAACCCAATTTTAAAATAAACCTTTTGAATACAAAAGACTCTGTGGAAGTGCTGAAGCTTCAGTACAAGGCTCTTGAAACCTGTGCCCATGCAAATGGGATAAGCTGCAGATGGCAGCTAGGGTAGGCAAGAGCAGCTCTCTGTGCAGATGCAGCTCTGGGTAGTGGAATGTGATCCCTGTTTCTATCGGATGCATTTGCTGTGAGCATCTTCTTCAGCCCAGGTTTCCCTGCTTGGTGGTGAGTGCTGCTTAGCCAGCCAGGTTAGGGCTGTCCATTGACAGGTGAGCGCTGAGGAGCAGGTTTAGTAACTTGGGTAATAATTATTGTTAAGGAGACTGTGGGAGAGTGGCACAGGGTCACAGGAGTTTGTGGTTGTGAGGCATCTGAGGAGGATATTTGGGGGAGGCAGCCTTGTATGTGTGAGTATGTGGAAAAGCTGGTAAGAGAGCAGGAGGTGTTTGGGGGTGGGGGGAAATGGGTGTGGAGAAATGTGTGGCTTCACCTTGGAATGGAAACAATGGGGATGAAAGTGTTTGCTCTGCCTTTCCTTTCCTCCTCTTTTCTGCTTACCAGCCACCCGCAGAAGCAATTCCCTGCCAGGCACTTGTGCTAAATCCTTTGAAAGCTCCTCTTCTCCTTTGGCTAATATAAATTCAGAAAAAAGGGTGGAGGCAGAAGACAGGCTGTCTGAAGGGGAAGAGAGCAGAGAGGCCCCGGGGTTTCTTCTGGAGATGGATTTGTGAACAGCTGGGAAAATCAGGCAAAGCATCTCCTTCAGCCAGCAGCTATATCACAGGCACCCCTGGCTGCAAATGCAGTGCAGATAAATCAGAGTTAAAGTGCCCTTTTTAAATACTAAAGGCTTTTAAGTATTTGAGCCAGCCATCAAAAAGGTGACTTACCATCTCCATATCTCGAGCTCTTTGCATGGAGCCTGCATGCCTCCCTGGAAGGTGGGGCTTAGGCAAACACTAGCAGTAGTGCTCAAATCAAAGGTAGGAATGAAACTTGTGACCTCCCTTATGCAAGATTCAGGCTGGGTGACCCAATGGTCCTAAAGTCTTTGGGAGTGATTGCTGTGCTTTGCAGCCCCAAAAGTTCATCCCCATCCCTGGTTCCCCCTGTATTTTCCAGCTACCAAGTGCAGGTTTAGGGCTGGTAGAGGCTGGATTCTGACTGCAGCCTTCAGGTTTCCTAGGGAGCAGTAGCAGCTCCTTGATTTTTGTGCCATAGGTTAGTTACCCTTTAAATCCTATGGCTGAAACAGTGAGCCCCCCACATTTTAAGCCCTAAAGGAAGAAGGGGCAGGAGTGAGGGAAGGTATTGCAAATGCACAACCATGAACCAGTACCATGATGATGAAAACTTTAAACAAACCAGGCAGGAGCTGAAATTTGTTTTCTCTTTGCAGGGAGGGCTTTCCAGCTCTTTGAGAGAATGCATTCAGGGACTACATCCTGGGATATGCCTTTGAGGCTTAGAGGAACCCAGCAGATGTGAAGATCCTGGAACCAAGAAGCACAAAGAGAACCTGCAAGCATAATTATGATAAGCATCAATGGGTGGTTTCAGAGTGTCAGAACTGGGTGCTTCATTCCTTTGGCTCAAGTGCTTGTAGTCAGGAAAGTTTTGTGTGTCTTTCGTAGAGCCACAGACCGGCCCAGACTGGAAACGATCATCTGGTTCAGTCTTTTGTGGGAAAGGGAGCCAAGGTGATTGTAGCAACCTTGTCCAGTTGTACCTTGAAGATCTCCAGTGATGGAGACTCTGCTGTCTCCCTGGGCAGGTTATTTCAGTGAGTGATTGTTCTCACTGTAAAATGCTTATTTCTTACATTATGCTTTGTTTCTGGCCAGTGAGTGAATTTTTTTTTAATTTGCTTTGGTCTGGATATGATTTTTTTCTGGTTTTTTACCTGTGAAAAAAACATCAGAGTGGGTTTCTTGGTTTAACAGCATTTTGTTTTGCTTCTTGTGGTATGGATGTGACACTTTTGCTGCTCTTCAGAATCCACATCTGGTTAGCCATGGATGCAGAGGACCTTTGGATGGGGCAGGGATGTCTGGGTCTCTACAAGCCCAACCACTGATAATGGGGCATCTTGTTCTTTGTACCACCAGTAGTTGAGCCTCTTGTTATTAGTACCTCATGGATTTCTAGGCTTTAAGGACGTTGTGCTTGTTTAGTCTGACCTGCTGTATAACAGAGATTCCTTGAATTAATTTCCACTCTGCAGTCAGACGTTGTGAATGCAACCATTTCTGGGGGAGCAAGAGAAGCAAGGTGGAAGAGTTCCATCTTACTTTGAAAGTTACCAGTGCTGGATCCTTGGCCATGCCAATTGGAGGACTTTTCTCTCTGTTAATTACCTGAAGTGTTGAAAAATGGTATCGTTGCTTCTGGTTTGTTTTCTGTTGAGCTTCAACTTTCAACCTTTGGTCTCGTCATGCCTTTGTCTGGCAGGCTGAGAGCACTTTTCTGACAGGTACCTACAGGCTGTGAGGTGCCTTTTAACTTTCTCTTTGATTGACTTCCTTGAGCTCCTTGCTACAAGCCTGGGTTTGTTCTTGTGGTTGTCCTCTGAGCTCTCTCCAGTTTTTCCAGCAGTATTTTTGAAGTGTGGGTACAGGTATGAAACCTCACACTCCCATCAGCTGTGCCAGCCCAAGGCCTGAAGATAACAGGGCCTCTGCTGGTACGTGACATCCCTCGTCTGTGGAGCCAGGCACCATGGAGCTGCCTTGCGAGCTCACCTTGGGCTAATTATGCCTCTTACCTCAGCCAGTCCTGTAGGTCTTGCATGTTTAAAAAGTTTCCACGCACCCGTTTCTTTAATATGCCAAGCATCTCTTAAATCTTTTTGATGTATTTTTTTTATTCTGAAAGGAGTTTTAGTCCAACCTTTCTCCCTCTACCAGCCACACGTCAAAAATCTCAACAAAACTGAGAGCTGCTAGGAATGTGTTTTACAGAGCTGGAGGAAGGAAAGTAGTTCACAAGAGGGAAATAACGCTGAGACCTCCAGTGGATGGTAGGACAGGACAGATGCATACCACTGGCTCCAAAGTTCTGCAGGCTTTTTTGACCTCTTTGGATCTTCATGGATTGTCTTCTCCTGTGAAGATTAACCATGGAGATGGTCAACCTGCAAGCACTGTACCAGTCAAACCTGTCATTGCTGGCTATGGAGCGTAGCACCAAGCTTCTTGCCTGGGGGTCATGGACTGGCTGCTCCCATTGGGGGTTTGGGTCAGTGCTGGTGAATTTCTAGATACTAGACACAGAGAGTTGACTGTATGTCCAACTGAGATGTTTTTATTATTGGTTCTATGTTGTTTCTTATGTGTAATGATTCAGAGGAAACAGAGGTGTTGATCTGATGGGGAACCTAGGAAGCTTTTTGGTAATATCATCCAGATGTTTCCTTAGCACATCTGCTTAAACCACTGTTGAAGTCAATGCCTTCAGCAATGCTGCTGGTGTGTTTTACTGCCTGCTGCTGTGTGTGATACTAATTTATGAGTAATGCAGAAATGGAGGAGGGGGAAGTTTAGCAGCAGAAGCAAGGACAACCAGCTGCCAAGGAAGCGTGGGAAAGGAAGGCAATTCAAACTGTAACCCAAATTATTCTTGCTTTTACCATTCATGTAGGGTGTTTGGAAGTAGTCTTGCATGTAATTTTAAGTACTGTGCCCCAGGTTTGCCTGGTTACAGGTCACTGTGTACCTGTGCTGTTGCAACTCAGCCATGTGGACAAGACATTTGTCTGTCTGAACACTGACTTCAGCTGACACCAGGGCAAGCTCTCCTTGTGTGAGAAGATCCTCCTGCCTGTCCCCTCATTAGTGGGAAGCTGTTTCTCTCCCTGGTTGTATCTGTTTAGCACTTCAACACTGCCTTGCTAGTCCGTGTGCCAGGATTGTCAGCATGTGGTGTTCCTCCAGGGAGGGTCAGCTTTGGGACAGCTCAGCTGCCTCATGCCAGGGCTTTGGGCAGCCAGGATACTACTGGGAGCTGTGCTTTTAATGTCACTGTGTCAGCGTTGTGCCCTGCCCCAGGGAACATTGCCAGCAGCCTGAGGATAACGTTCCATAATTCCCAGTACCCTGAGCTGTGCAGTCTTTCTAGGCTGCACACTCCAAGCCCTGGGTCACAGCCCTTCCAATACGGACTCAGATCTGGTGAGCACTGCAGCTCCTTACACCATGCTGCTTTTCCTCCCTTTTCCCCAATGACTTCTGCTGATGGCTCATTTTCTGTGTCGCAGAGAGCCTGTCTTCAGAGCAGACCATTTTGTGGTGCTCACTGCAATCTACTGACGTGGATGCCTGGTCTTGAAAGGCGATGGCAGCCACAAGGTCTTTGAAGAAGAAAAGAATCTCATCTCCCCATATGAAGGCTGGTTTGTCACCTCCCTCCAGGGATGGTGGGGTAGAGGTTATGCAGGTTAAAATGGGGGAAGAAGGTGGAAACGTGGTTGGGGTTTGGCAAAGCCCTTCTGTGAGGAGGAGGAGATGTTGGTGTGGTAGGTGCCTATGAGATGAATGGCCCAAAGGTGTAGATCTCATCCTATTTCTGCCTCTTTCTCTCTAATGAATGACACAGCACTGTGAGCTGGCCAAGGATTGGCCATCAAGTGCTCTTGGTTATGTGTCAGAAAGCAGCTCAGCTGGATTATTCACAGGATGGAGGTGGACATTGTACAGCCCCAGAGGAGCCTGCAGGACCTTGGTTTGTGTGTGTGGTCCTTCAGAGAGTAAAGATGCTGAAACAGCACTGCAGGTCTTGGAGCAGGAGAGACAGCGTGGTTCTAAATGTTTGTCATGTGAACACAGAAAGCAGCAAGAGATGGTCAGAGACACATTTCTGGAGCTGTGGATGGCATTACCATTCTCATGGCTTAGGGCCCATCTTGTTTCCTGTTACCACCTTGTTAGCTGTCCCCTGCATGCTCCCAGGCAATGACAGAGTCATTTGCTTCCACCACACCAAGCCATGATCTTGTTTCTTCTGGCAGTAAACCACACTGCTTGGCTTCCCTACCCAGGGTGTGTTTGAGCATCAGTGCTCCACACTGTTCCACATCCTGCACCCAAGGAAGAGGTTTCTTCTGCAGCATAGACCAGCTTTCCTGCTTCTCATAGAATGGTATCATAGAAAGGTCTGGGCTGGAAGAGGCTGTAGAGATCTTCTATTCCAACCCCTCTGCCATAGGCAGGGCCCTCCCTTCACTGTTGGTCTTTGTAACTAGGAACATTAAATCTGGGTAGGACCAAGCTTCTTCATTGATATAAGAGAGCTCTTTTTTTATGAGGCTAAACTACAAGTTTTTCCCGTCTGCCTCCTAAACCTGAGTTTCTATGTCACTGGTCCACCCTGGCAATCCTTCTCTCCTTGCTGGGTTGGAGTTAGTTTGTAGGTCCTCCCTAATGGGATAGGGCTGCTGGCCTCTTCTTCTGCAGCTCTTCCCACCCAAAGAAATCTTGTAGACATCTCCATTGTGTTTATTTTCCGTCTCTTTCAAATGTCCCCTGAACACAGATGAGGGCTGCTGCTTTTTTTCTTGGGTCCATTATGTTGGGTTGCTTGTGTCCAGCCAGTGTCCAGTAGAAGAGCTCCTGGACATCATGAAAGTCTTTAGTTTAGATAAAGTACCTAAATGCTGTGTTTCTGTTTCCCTCTGCACACAAAAAAAAAAAGGCTATTTTGGATAAAATTTAGAATTAATTCTAGATTTGATTTCTGGAGTTGTTCCTGGCGCCTCGGTGGAGCAGTGTGTTATACCCAGCAGAGCAATGTCTGCATTAGTATTAATCAACACGCAGTGTAGTCATTTTGCTAGTTTGTGACAGTCTGCAGTTGAACACTTACATTGTCTTAGGGTAGAATTTACATGTAAAACTAACTGTATTGTAATGTGTATTAAAATCCACTTAATTTTATTAAAGTAGCTCAATGTTTCCTTTGTTGGCATTTGAGCTGACTCTTACCTTGTCACTAATCCTATGTGATGTTGCAATTGAACGCACCCTCAGGAGACAGTCAGCTTCAGTAAATCCTCCTTTTTGGGAAAAGTGTAGTAAAAATTTGGAGAGGGTTGGCTACTGACAGTACATCTAAACTTTCTGACTCCATTTTGGTTTGTAATTGAAAGGAGTCTTTGTTTCTAGTGGAAGTTATAATACAAAATGTAAAAGTTTGTGACTCCAAAGGGAAATTTTCCAACTGTTAAAACAAAGTGCTTCAAGTCAAAATGAGTTTCAATTCAGCAACTTTCAATATTTCAAGTTTTTTATATTTCTTTCCGCTTATTCAGAATGGTAGAAAAAAAAATCAAAATCTTAAAGTCCCAGAAGGATGACAGAACTGGATTTTTCTTTGCCATCTCTTATTCATCTCTGTTAGAGTAGTACCTTCCATTGGCTGCATCTTGAGGCAACAAGATGTTCTTTTGTCAGTACTGCAAGGTCAGGGTGTCCTTTGATGGGTGAACCAGACATCACTCTCTTAATACTAATAGGAATATTGTATAAAACCTGAAGGTTTGTCAATCTGTCCTGATCCACATATTAAAACTGTGTTTTCTTTATAGGTGTATCCACTGTTTGGATGATGAAACTCGATGAGCTGCAATTTGGCTTGGATTACAGTATTTCAGAAGACTTTCTGAACTTGCCAGGCAACCCTTCCCCTAGACTTTGGGGACAGAGGAGCCTAAATTTTCATTTCCAGTGTCACACAAGGAGATAGAATGCTTTACACAAGTAATGAAAATCAATGCTGTGTTGCTTTTGGAAGGAGTACTCCAAAGAAGAAAAGCCTTGCCTATACATCTTGGTTTAGAGACAGATTTTACCTAGGAGGAATGTGGATACTAGAAGAAGGAGAAGAGGTGATGCTACAAGCCAGCTTCCTGACCCTCCAGAGTGGGACTGAAGCTTTTTAACAAGGTAAAAAAAAAAAATCAAACAAATGCAAAACATTTTCTTTCCTTCGTACCTCACTGAAATATCCATCAGACAAGAAGTGAGAGGAGTAATGAGTCCATGCATTGAGTAGTTTCTCCTACTGCCCCCAGTCTCTGTCCTGTTCCCTGGCCACTTCCTGTGTCCTGCATCACCCGTGCCTTGAGCAGGCTTCATGTAAAAATCATCAGTAAATTTCAGCTGCCTTAGTTGTCCACATATCTAAGAGTTAATTTTTCAAGCATCTTTGCTCTCACACACACACACACACACACACACACACACACACAGACACACACACGCATATTAAATGTGTTGTTTCTGGAGGACACTTGTGCCTTTACTTTATGCCTGAGGATCTTACTGCTCTATTGTTGGCAGTGAGGATGACAAGTGCCTCACACTGTTTGCACTGCACTCTTTGTAGCTCCAGAGCAGGACAGTGATGCATTTTCCAAACTGATGAGATACAGAGAGAGCTGAAATGTATGGGCTTTCACATGGCTTTATCCAAAACCACAAGAGGAGAAAGGCAGAAAATAGAGCAAAATTTCCTGTTTCCAGTTTACTACCTTTCGAGAACTGAAAAACATTGATTGTGGAAAAGAATTTTGAAGCTTGATTTAGTTTTTAGCTTCTTTCTTGCTGCAAATGTTTTTCCTCAAACATGCATTGCTCCTCCAATGTTGAGCCCTGGGCTCTAGAGTGCTGGAAGCATTCCGTGGAGGAGAAGGCTGGTCAGGATGACAGAGGGGTGCCAGGCTTGGTCTGTTCTAGCAATACAGTTCCATGGGCATGGGGGACATACAGCTTTCCTCTGCTGCACTTCATGCTCTCCGTGCACTCTGGAGGCTGGATGGTGGTGAGGGTGGAAAGGGTTCATCAGACTCTCCCTCTCAGTATGTGTGGTGTGTGTGATGTTCCCATGAAGGCCATGCCAGTGTGTGCATGGGGACCTATACTGTCATGGCAATATGCCCTAATAAATTTGGCAATGATGAAAAATGCTGAACTGAACTCCACTGAGGTGAAAATTCCCCCTTCTCGTCAGATCAGAGATTTCCTGGCTGTCCCTCACCCTCCTGTCTCAGCACTGAGCTGGAAGGACCATCACTTTGTATTAGAAGTTTTTAACCTCTGTGACTCATTCAGTTGTTGGTTTAACTGCTGATTTTTCCAGTGAGAATGCTAATGACATGGGTAGATGTGGTGGTGGGAAGGTACCACTGTCTGGGAAGCAACAATGGTTTCACATCTATGAAGAGACTATCTATGACTAAATGTGTAGCTGCTACATTTCTAAAGCAGATTTGAATCAGAGAGATGAAGGACTCTTTCAAAGTCTGGGTCTGGCCCAGTTCCTTGGAAGAACCAAATTTAAGTATTTGTTCCGTTAAGCCAAAGTTTCAGTTTCAGAGTGGATGTTTAGATGTTAATCTTGCATTGAAATTCCCCCATTTAAAGGTGAGGTGACAAAATGTGTGATACACATTGAACAGCAGCCGCACTGTTAAAGATGAAAGGGAGTAGAAGTGGCTGTACAGAGCAAGACCAGTTTGGTATCCCCCCAGGTGATAGCTAAGAGAGGAAAGAGTATAAGAAAGAGTGCTTTAGGAGTGAGCTTTTCTCAGCAGATCCTTGCAGAATCCAGTGAGTAAATGTGCTAAGCATTTCTTGGGAGTGTCCTTTATGTCCATTTGTCCCCATGGATCAGATGCTCCTGTTGTGCTCAGGTTACAGAGCTCATTACTGAGCAACCCAAGCCATGCAGTCTCTGGCCCACTATTGTGTTTATATGGATTAGCCAAGGTCACCTAAATCCGAGGTGCTAAATTGGATTCAGCCGGGGGACATCACAGCACCTGGTGGGCTGATGGTCCTGCTGCAATGACCAGGAGACTGGAATTCACCCTCAGTCCTGTGTAATTCTGTCATTTAACCCCTCCACTTCTTCCCCTGGGAAGCATCTGCTGGCACTTCATAGAGAGTACCAGTCATATCTGTGGGTGTGAATTCCTGTGTAACAAATAGGATTTAATGAGAAGAACAGACCTTAGAAAATGCAGTGCAGCTCAGTCTTCTATTAGTTGTGGACGACTGTTGTCTTCTTGGTGGCTTGATGCTTAAAGGAGAGAGATACAACCCCTTGTATATCACAGGAGCCTCTTCCAGGTCTCCAGAGAATAGAGTGTAATTTAGTACTGATTATTTGGTTGCATCAGCTTTTCTGGGTCTGGGAGTGCTCTTAGCACAAGCAAATAAATTACCCGTCTCATTTTGCTTCATGCTCTGCAGCCAGCCATATGTTTGAGGCTGATAGAGATTCTTATCTCATGGGCTAAAATTACTGAATGGAGGATGACATTTCTTATCAAGGGCTTTGCTGAATCAGAGAGTGGCCCTGGCACCCTGCTCTGAGACACGACTCCTCTTTGTCCAGCCTCCCAGGCCAGCAATAAATGGATTTGTGTCCATAGGTCAGAGGTGCTTGTGTCAAGGTTTTGTTGCAGATCAAAGCTCTGAGGATTTTCCATGTGCCTGGGAGAATGTGGGATTGAGGAGGGGAAGGGAGACCATTCATGTGACTAAAACAGGGCATCTTAGAGCTGTGCAAATGCATCTTCACTTAGAAGTCCTTGTATGCACAGCTGTTAACTTTAGGCTTCATATCCAGGGACTCTTTTCTCCCGCTGGACAAAGGCTTTGCTTCCAGTTCTGTGGTGTGAAAAGCCATCCCCTCCTGCTGACAGTAAGAGCTTTTCTCCAGACTTTGAGCTTGCATCTCTCCATCCTTCTACCTCTTTAAGGACAGGTTATTTTCCTCCCTCTCTTTCCATTTCAGTCTTTGGAAGTTAACCTGGTAGTTAACCTGCTGAGGAGTCAAGACGTTGTCTTGGTGTTTATCAGGTAGGGGAGAGGCAGAGAAGCTTCTCTCACCAAACTCAAGCACCTTCTTTGTGCCTTGTCTTTGCCTCTTAGGGCAGAACTGACAGCATGGGGTGTTCAGCTTCTGCAGTGCATCTGGGCAAAGCTCTTGATGGAGAGTGAGTAGCCTTGGTGAACTCCCCTAACTGAGCACTGTCCACAAAGGCAAGTTTGCTCTTAGGAGTCCTCCTGGACAGGAAGCAAGACTAGCTACCCACCCAGCCACCCAAGCACGGTCAAACTTTCTGTTAAGAGGTTCCTAGGATAGGGACTCTGAAATACCATGTGGTTTTCCTCGCAGGAGGGTGCATTCCACACAACAATACTCTTGTAGTGTTGTACTAAGGGTGGGGTCATCTTCTCAGATCAGAATAAATCTGGTAAAACACCGTTTTTGATGGAGAAAGACTTAATGTACAACATCAATTTCTTCTGCCAGGTGGTCCCAAAGGAGTTTTTTAATGTTGGTCTGTGACCGTGACAAGGTACTTCACTTCTCCTTTAATTACGAGTATCTTCAAGCTGGCCTGTGGCAGCCATGTAGTGCACCGCAGGAGGTGCAGCCCACGTGTCCAGCAGAAGCCATTCTTTAGGTCAGTATAAGAGTGGTAGCTATGCCCCATACAGTGAGGACATTATGGCTGGAAGTGTCACTATTTGCCCACTACCCTTCCTGGCTCAATCCTGGCATGTTCTTGGAAGCATAGGACTCATCTTTGGGGGATGCTGCCCACGGAAGACCACTTTATTTCTGAGCCAAACCACCAGCGCTGCTTTCTGCAGTGCCCTGTGAGATGCCCAGAGATAACAGCCCTCTGTGGTGTGGCCGTGGGCCAAGGCTGTGCTCTGAGTGACTCCTTGGGGAGGCTCCTCTGCCATCTGCAGCAGCTGTCAAGAAATGCTGGGGCTGATGGGTGCTGCATCCCCAGGGTGCCCCATCTCCAAGGAAGGGCAGGGGTCAGAGAGCAGGACATTGCCACCCTTCTCATGGATGGCACCTCTGGACATGTGCAGCCATCTTCCTCCTCTTGAAACAGTATCCACAGCCTGATTTTCAGGTTTTTCTCTGTTGTCCCTCCTGCATTTTGATGGTGCAGCCCAGCATCCATCACAGCTTGCAGCATGGGGTCCCAGGCACCTGCAGATGCTGTCACATGTGGGCTGGGTCTTACTTCCTTCAGACCTTTTCTCTTCACCATTTTCCCCCTGAATCATGCTGAGTCACCCTGACTTCAGTGGAGCAGCCTCAGGCCTGCCCATCAGCCTCTGGCCCTGCACCAGCAGTTGAGCAACCACTGCCCTGAGGTCATGCTGGAGTGGAGGTCTCCAGGGCAGTGGATGACCAGCTGGCCCTTGGGCTTTGCTCCCCAGCAGTGTCTGCATGCCATTGCACCACAGTCATGCTTTTCCCTATTACCTGGCTCCTGCTGAGGTGACTGTTTATTGCCTGTTTGCCCTGGATGCAGTGCTCTGCTGTTCCTGTGGGAATAGGTGATTGCCTCGGTGGGGGATTGGGGAGGTTATGGGAAGTGCTGTGTTTAGGGCTAGTGACCATCTGAGGCAACCAGCTGGTAACTCCCAGTTGTCAGCCTGGCCTGTCCAGCTGGGTGCCTGCCTTTAATACAATTGCAGGATCATGTGTGATTTCTTAAAAGAAAGAGCAGAGGGGGTTTCCTCCAACTGCCAAGTGCATGCACTGTCTGACCATTGTCTCTGGCATAGTGTCTGCCTCTGGCTTCTGAATTGTTGCAGATAACCTTGGTGAGTTGGGCTCTGGCAGCATACCCACCATGGAGTTCACCCCAAATGCCCATGGAGTGCACCCTGCATGTGCACAGCGTGCACCCTCCACACTCACACTAAGCATGCTGCACACCCATGACATGCAGCCCATGCACTCATGGCATCATGGCATGTACCCCACACACCCAGCATGCCCAGTTCCATGGACACTGCAATCTTGTTGGGAGATGACGTGCTGGGTGACAGTGATGGAGGTGATGAGAACTCACATCTTTGCTTTCAGTTCCCAGACCAAGTTAGCAGTTGGAAAAAAAAAGCAAAACCTGTCATTTTATTTGTCAGCTGAGGTAATTTTTTTTCTAGAAGCTGCTAAGGCACAGTCATCCTGGAACCCGCAGCGCTCTTACTAGAAACCATTATCTGGGTTAGACTGACTCACATAATGGAAGTTTGAATTGGCCCTAACACACGGCCGGAACATTGTTAGTGCCCAGTGCTGGTCCTGCTCTGGGGCAGCCATGGGTGATGTAGTGGCCTGTGAGCAGCTACAGCTCTCTTGCAGTTGGTGGTGACTGTCAGATGTCCCACATGTAGCACTGGGAGTATGGGAATGGGGACTGAACAGGCTGAATTTCCAAATATTCCCAAATACTCATATCTATAGTATGATCTGTTCATCATAGATACTGCCAGCCAGGTATGAGTTGTGGAGTACAGGGGAGCCTCCAAAACTTCTGCTCCGTGCTCAGGGCTTCCCAGTACCAGCACAGGTCTATGCAAGCAGAGCAGGACAAGCCAGCAGAAATGCATTACACATTGGGGAAAAGCAGACTGGCTTGGTCCCTACCATTTTGAGCAAGCCAGAATACATCTTTTAGAAGGGGAGTCTTCAGTAAAAGTACCTGGGAACCTCCCCTCTCTGACTTTTGGTGTCTTGAAAACAGCCTGTTTTCAGAGGTGCTGTGAGCAAGCCCTGTGTCCCGCACCTTGTGCTTACTCAAGCAAACCCTCAGTGCCAGCTTTTCCCCATCCAGTTTCTGTCCTCATGTCTTGTACTTGATTATCTTCCCATCTGATTTGTTACAGTAACAAGCTGCTCATTTAGGTAATTTCCATCTAGCTCTAATTAAGATTCTACATGCCTGTTTATTCCAATGAAAAAAAGGGGTTCCTCTTGATTGCTTTTGAGTACGGAGCGTGCAGCCGGGTGCCCTTGACTTCTGCAATATTTAGGGGCACGTGTAAGTGCTTTCCTGATCTGAACCAAAACTGCAGTAAATCTTGACGACTCTCAGCAGGAGTCTTTCATCTGCATGAAGCCCTGTAAGTGAAGGAAGTGTTGGCAACTCTTGAAGCCAACAGAAAGAATGTGTAAATCCTGGCAAGGAGGTGAATTACCGTGGAGTTCAAAGCATGACATGCTCCTTTATGTACTCTATCTCAGTTGTCAGGAGGGAGTTAGCTCTTAAAATGTGGTGCTGGGGATGGGGACTGAGTTATTTTGTGCTTGCTTTTGTGCTTTTGTGTTTTGGCCTTTGCCAAGCATTCAGGTGGATGGGTGCTGCCCCATCCCACAAACTCCAACTGGCTGAGCACTGTGGGAGGAAAGATGAAGCTGCTCTGGAGTCCATTATTTACTTTGGTGCTACAGGAGAAATTTTACAAAGCAGTCAGTCCATAGCTCAGGAAATATTTTTCTGCTGACCACATCTCTAGCTAGCAACTGCTCTCCCACTCTGAGAGTGAAGCCTGGAAGAGCAAAGTTCTAGCTGAAAGTCCTCCTTTTTCAAAATTAGTCTGATTTTTATTTTTTTAAGTACTCGATTGCTGGGTTATTCTTGGAGGTACCTTTAACTGGGCCTTGCAGGATATTTCATGTCTATGGCAAATTTTCAAGAAGGAGGTGTCTTAGTGATTCTGTACAGCTCCAGAGGGCTGCAGAGGATGCAGGCAGGTGGTAATGCCAGAAGAAAGGGATTAGAAGTCAAAATAAATGCAATTTATGCAAAGGCTTCATGAAGAAATTCAGCCTGATGAGGGCATGGAGTAGCAAAACACCTCCTTAAGGAGAGACAGAGCATCACTGCTTTGCTCGTGTGACACGGGGAAGGATCCAGCTCTCTTCCCCAGGGGATGGGCTGGTGCATCTTTTCCATCTCTAATGTCTCTGCTTCCTCCTATCTGATGTAAATAATTTATAAAGCTTGAAACGTGATCATGGGGCCGTCTGTGCAGGAGGAGGATTAAAGCCTGGGGCCAGCACTGTGCAGGAGACCTGCTACCTAATGCAGTGCCTGTTCTCCACGGGCAGTATGCCAGGTGAACAAGTGCTGGATTAGTGCCTGAACCCTACTAGAGTCATCCCACCCAGTCCTTTTGTTCTTTCCACCCCTTTTTCCATGTCTTCTTCCCTCCCTCC
The DNA here is from genome assembly GCF_027477595.1 of Haemorhous mexicanus. Classification (NCBI taxonomy): domain Eukaryota; kingdom Metazoa; phylum Chordata; class Aves; order Passeriformes; family Fringillidae; genus Haemorhous; species Haemorhous mexicanus. The sequence goes on from NC_082341.1 coordinate 148,062,499, forward strand.
TGCCCTTATTTTCCTTTTTCTTGTAATTTTTTTTCATTCCTCCTTCCTTTTTTTCCTCTTCTGTTTTTTCCCCTCTTCTCTGCTGTTTTTCCCTATTCAATATATGAAAAGTCAGCATCTCTTTTTTGTAGGTTGTAGTTTTTGGCTGTAATTAACTGTGGGTATTCTGACCACATAAGAACAAAATAAAGGGGTTGTCACTTCTGTACTAGTCTGGCTTCAACCTGGGGATGAAAAATCACTTGTGGACAGAGAGTGGAAGTCTGTGAAAAGCTGTGCTGGTAATGGTCTGAGAGATGACTTTAAGTGCCAAGTGCAAGACCCTTGAATTTAGCCTAAGTAGCCAGTGAATGTCAGTCAGACCTGTAAGGCAGGCTCTGGTGTGAATAGCTGCAGAGCAACTGCAGCACAGTTTCACTGGCAGGTCCCAGGACAGTTGCATAGGTGTTTTAAACTTTCTGGAAAGCAGCGCAAGGTAGAGACAAATCTTGCTGGCTGTGTTGCTTCCTCACTTGGCAGACTTGCTCCTCGCCTAGAGCTCCAGATATTGAAGACAAATCAGAGTCCATTAGCCATTCTGAAGCAGCAGCCAGAGGTGTTGATCAAATATATAAATAAATAGAGCCCAAACTCCAGAGATGGGCTCACTTCCAGGAGAGCTGCTTTTATCTACTCTGGTGTCCCTATGGAGCACCTCTCCTTTGAGGTGAAACAGAGACAGTTTGGGATGTTCAGCATGGAGAAGAAGGTTCTAGGAAGACCTTAGAGCACCTTCCAGTACCTAAAGGGGGCTACCAGAAAGCTGGAAAGGGACTTTTTACAAGGGCATAGAGTGACAGGACAAGGGGGAATGGCTTCAGACTGAAAGATGGCAGGTTTAGGTTGGACATAAGGAAGCAACTTTTTACTGTGAGGTAGTGGGGCACTGACAACAGGTTGCCCGGAGAAGTTATTGGTGCCTCATGACTGGAAGTGTTCATGGCCGGGCTGGATGGGGCTTTGAGCAACCTGGTCTAGTGGAGGGTGTCCCTGCCCATGGCAGGGGGGATTGGAACTAAATGAAGCCTTCAAGCTCCCTTCCTACCTAAACCACTCTGTGATTCTTGAAATCCTGCAAGTTGTAATCTCCTATTTCAGTTGATCCGTTTGCATTAATTGAGAGGGAAGAAACATGACATTTTCAGTCTATTCTCAAAGCAGCAGAGACATGCTTGTGCCAAGACACTGCTGGCAACTGCTGAGGTGGCAGTTTCAGTAGAAAGGTGGAGGAGTGGCTGAGCCCAGAGCCTGAGTATAGCATCCCTTCACCTACAGAGGTGAGCTGGATCAAAGCACCATAAAATACCCTGCTCAAATGTTAGTGAAATACAGAAATATTCTCTCAGAATATCACTTCTCTCTGATTGTCCAGGGAAACAGGTCAGCCTACCAAATGCAACAGGAGTCAACAATAATTACATTTATAAGGGGCATTTGCTGACTTAATCTCTCCATGGCTTTGTCTTGGTATTTCTTGCTCTGTTTGTGGGGAGCTCATTTAAATGGGTAGCTGCTTGTCCGTCTGCCTGGGTGGCTGGTCTTGTCAGTCCTCCTCCTATCACTCGTGGAAGTAAATTGTAAGTATATATCTTTTTAAACTAAGGGCTTTCATTACATCATATTCAGCAGCATGGTCTCCTTTATGTACCATCTCAAATTTATCCTTCGAATAACACACATAATTTTTTAGCATCATTTCAAAATGCTGCAATAATGTTATTGTAGATGCAATTATTGTAGCTATTTATAAGAACAGGATGCTCTCAGTTTCCTGGGACTGTACACAGTATTTTCATTTTTTGGCTTCTCTTTGAGAATTTTGTAAACCACTCTTTATTTTCAGCAAAGCATCTGTTTTAGCTTCGCGATTACTTTGTCTTTTAGACTGAAAGGGGCCTCAGAGCGTTTTAACCTCCTGCTTCCCCTGCCTTGTAATCCCCCCAGGGTTTGCCAGGCTCCTTCCCAACATGAATGGGGGCCGGAGGGGGAGCAGGGGATTCACTTCCGATGAAGTCAGCCGGGCTCCGTGCTGCGGCGGGAGCTGGGCAGGACCCCCCATCCCGGCTCGGGCGCTGCCAGTGCTGATCAGCCAGCGCAGCCCCGAGCTCCAGAGCTGGGGGTGACTTCACTTCCCCGCCGCTGACCTTCTCATGGGAAGCTTTTCCCAACAGGAGGATGCATGAGGTTGTTAAATACTTCCCAATGTCTGGCTGAAGTTTCCCCTTTCCTAATTTAATTTTACTTTGCTTAGTTTGATTTAGGTGATGATTTAAGAAAAGGAGAAAAATCACTTTCTTCTTTCAATTTTTTTCAGTTTGAAACATCTTGCTCTGCTTTTAAGTAGACAAAAATCCTTTGGTCTGTCACAGGTGCAGTGGATATTGTCTTTAGAGAGCATCTCCATCCCCACAAATTGCTTTATCCCAATGTGAAGGGATATTTTAGAAAAAATTAAGTCATAGGTTAGAAAAAAAAGAAGAGTGCTTGAAAAAGAAGGAAGCACCAGGCATCTGTTCTTTTTTCCCACAGTCATAATTTGGTGCCAGTTTCTTTTCATGTTTCCAGTGGTGGTTTGTGGAGTTCCACCCCTGAACACCCATCAGCAGCAAAGACCCTTAGTGCTGGGCAGTCCTCGTGTGTCTGCCCAGGTCCTGGGCTGCAGCAAGCCTGCAGATGAGTTCCTGTGAGGAGCAAAATGCAGAAGAGTGGGTCATCCCTCCTTCTTCTGTGGAGTTCTATGGAAGAAAAAACGCCTCACCCAAATCCATGGATGGTAAAGCTGGAGCTTGAAGCCCTGCTGAAGTTCCAGCTCCTCAGCCTTGGGCTAGGTCTTCTGCCAGGGCTGCTGGTGCTCAGTGGAAAACTCTGGTTGCGTTGGGCCATGCTTGGCTCTTGAGGCATCTTTGAGTTCCACTGAGCTTCTGCTCTTGAGGGTGGTAAAGGAATTTATGTCCACTAGAAAACACAAGGGGTGGCAGAAGCCTTGAGAAATTTTGTATCACGAGATCAAGGAGAAAGGAGACTGCTCCTCCTTCCTGTGTCTCTTCCTTCCCCTCTCTGTCCTTCCTCTTCCTGCTTGGCACTCCCCTCTGGGACTCAACCTCCACTTAGGGGGGTGCCACCACCCCTCCTGGTCAGGAAGCCAGTAGTACAGCTGAGAGGTGCTGACTTTGGAAGCGCTGTTAGATGTTTTTGTTTGCTCATCTTGGAGATTAAGTGTGGGAACAGTTGCAGCTTGAGATGCCAGTAGCTTACAGTTGCATCTGACATATTTTTCAATTTTTGTTATCTTTCTGCAGCTGTTTTCACAACACTCATATGAAAGGTCCACTTATCTCACTCCTTCCATGGCAGAAAAGGCTTAAGAAAACATTCCTGTTTGTTTGTATTGAAACTGGTATGGTTTGTGGCTTTTATGTTTTCTTCAAGGGTTTTTCTGTTTTGTTTTGTTGGTTTTTTTTTTTTTTTTTAATCATCTTGAACTCTTGAGCAGAAGGTAACAAAACACTCAAGGGCAGAGTCTTATCTCTTCTACATCAGTCCAAAGGTAGAACTGTCACTGACTGTGGGATTGCACTGTCTTGTTTCAGAGGCATGACCTCTGTTTTAAATAAATAGATTAATCCCTCTGCAAATGCACATTAATTTTCCACTCCCCTTTCTTACTCATTAAGGTATGTTGCCTTATAGTTACTAGGAGTCATGCAGACCTCCTATAACACCCCAGTTGCATCATGATTCAAGACCTTTTTTTTTTTGCTCTTCATAGAAATAGCTGTATCAGAGGGATAGATGTAGAGGGGTTAATTTGGCATCTTGGAGCAGTGCATTGATCTACTCAAATACAGCTTTGTATGTATGGGACCAGGGGTTGCACACATCTCTCTACCCTGCATGTAGCCAAGCACTGTGAAGTTTCAAAGAAAGCCTGGGAGCTGGGGAGATGGAGCCTGCCTGGTGCCTGCAAGCCTGGCCAGGTTTGTCATTGGAGCTTCTCTGGGACATGAGGAATTTGGGACACAAGCTTCTCATGTCCTTTCCTTCTGTTGGCTGGTCTGGTCTCCTGCTGTTCAGGAGATGTTCTCCAGCACAGCAGTGGTATTTTTCCAGCTTGGAAGGGTAGTCAGGGTCTTGTTTGCCTTCGTTATTAGATTGCCTGAGGGGCTGCAGACTGGGGGAGGGAAAAGCTTTGTTTCTCATGTGTGCGCTCTCAGGTGCTGGGCTGAGACTGAGCTTGTCTGGTGGGGAGGCAGGGGGGTTTATGGTGTCATTGCAAGTCTTTGTGCCTCTGGTCATTAGGTAGATGCAAATCATATGATTTTTAAATTGGCTGAAGTTGGCATGGAATAAGTGAGTCAGATGCTTCCCCCTTTGCAGTGGTCTTCCTGTCTGTAGATTGGTGGCAGGCACCAAGGGCTTCACTTGCTGTTCTGCTCCAGCAGCCCCAGGTCAACCGGAAACCATTTCCAAAGGCTGCATTTTCCTTTGATCAGTGACTAGTGAACTCAGGTATTTAAGGTAAATGTTACAGCTTTCTGGGAACTGTCGCCTGAGTTGCCACATAAATGGCGTGAAATTATTGTCACCGAGCCAGTTTGGCTGACACAGGAATGTTTTCCTCTTGTGTGGAGATACAAGAGAGGATCTCTCAGTGCTCCAGGATGCTTAGGAATTCAGCCTCTCAGCCTTTCTGAGTAGAGGTTTTCCTGCCTGCTTTGTAAACTGTGAAAACAAAATATACAGATGAAGAGAATTACCTGGGATCACGTAGGATGCTGCTGCGCTCAAGATCAAAACCGTCATCTTCCGTGTCCCAGTTTTCACTCCATCTATTAATACACCACGCTATTTTTAGCCCTCTAAGTAGCCACGTTGTTTGTAATTAGCTTCACTAATAACTGCTCTTCCATACGCTGCAGGACCCACCAGCGGAGCAGCACGCTTTTCCGAGCCAAGCTAAATACAAGAGCGGCTAATAAAAGGCATCCGCATTTCCAGTTGGTTGCTGCTGAGCAGACACGTGTCCTTGCAGCTCTTGTGATCAGTCAGCTGCCTAAATACAGCTCCTGCACTTGGGTTAAGGACGAGGTGTTGCTACTCAGGCTTTCCGGGGCGTTCCCCTGCTGACCTTTCAAGAAAGTGAAGCAGCACGGTCTCTCCCTCTCTCTGACGTGTGCTGAGTCAAGGCTGCTGCTTTCTAAGAGAGGTACGCAGTACCTAGAGCAGGAAATTTAATTAATGGCTGCAGACATCTCAGGTGACAGCTATACTTACACCCCAAGAGACTTGCTAGTTACTGTAGGGATTGGGAGGTACACTTGGAGCAGCTGCATGGAGCTGAGCAACCAAACCAGATGCAAATCCAGCAGATGACTGCAGAGGAGATGATGCTGAGCTGCAGTTCTCATGAATTCCACCAGTGACTGCAATTTTGCTCCATTAAAAACACAGTTGCTTCACCAGTACCAGCATAAAGCTACCTAAGCAAACAGACGCACTAGTTGTTAGGAGGAACAGACTGTTTCCACACGTTTGCTTTTAAGAATCCAATCTCCAAACTTTCAAACCCAAAATAAGGAATCCAAAAATGTTCTCCAGCATGCAGAAGATGAGGAGCCGAATGACTGCAGTGCTGCATCACCTCACCGCATGCTTGCTATGTGACTTTTGCACCAGCTTTGTGTACAACAGCAGTTGTAGGGGCAGCCAAATGAGGTCCCCTTTCGGAAAACCCACGTCAGAGGGTTTTTAACTTGAGAGCTGTGACCTCCTGTGAGAGCGCGGCTCGCTTGCCTCCAGATCTGCAAGATCTGTGAGAACGTCACCATGTTTTGCATGTGAGGTTTTTTTTGCTCTCCCTCTTTGATATAAATGTATTGAGATGGTTATCTTTAACTGTGCACACACACACGCAGGCCAAGCTGGTTCACTGAACGCTGGCACAAGCCTTGTGTGCTTGAACCAGCGGTCTTTATTCAGGCAAAGCCCCTGTTGATTTTTCCTTGCTTCTGTAAATTCCAGAGCCTTGGTCCAAAGCTGGCAGCGCACATTTGTTTGCCTTTGTATCGTAATACAGATGGGCAATCCTTGTAATACAGCTAAATTTATTTACTGATAGAAATGTGCAAAACTGTGATAGGTTGCTACATAGGTTATTATTGATTTTGTTCTTTTTATACCTGCAAAACTGGCTAGGTTAAATGCTATATTAGACCAAACAGACCTCTCTTATTTTTTCTTTATTTTTTTTTTTTCCCACCAAAAATTGAGCTGGCAAAATGGTCTTTTCATTTGAAAGAATCTCCTAATTTGGGTCTAATATTGTACCATACGTGCTCCAAAGCACCGACAAGGCTAGATTACATCTGTGGCCAGTTCATTTCCTACTCAGCACTTTATTTGCATCTTGGCAAGAAGATATGACAGTTTTTCCCCCTCCTCCCTGCATACTGATTTAATATGTAATGCATGTTTAGACATTTTAAAGGTAATTTTGGTCATACAGCATAACTGAAACAAAAAACACCAATTCAAGCCCCAAACCCAAAAATTAAAAACACTAGTAGGAAGGTCTCAGAGGAGAACCTAGAAAAACAGGACGATTTCTCTGAGGCAAGTGGTCTTCACAATAGTGCTTACTGGGTCCAGTTCTCATGTTCTTCAGATGAATTCCCATGGTGGACAGGAAGACCTGAGATGGGAAGGCTTGGAGCAGCAGGTTGCTTGTTCAGCCCAGTACAGGTGTATCAGGGGGGAGATGGATGACCTGCTGAGACAGAAGGATGCTGATGCTTCAGGAGCAAATGGGTCTCACCTGTTATGGTTGGTAATTAGGCTGAACATAAGAAGAAAGTTTCTCATTTTTGGGGAAGCTTTTTAATAGAAGTGTTGGGATTAAGGTGTTTGGTGTGTTTCTGGGCAGGATTATGTATTTGCCTGAGGTGGGTGCTTATGGAATTCATGCTCCAGTGAGGCCTTTCTCAATCCTATTTAAAAAAAAAGGGAAGAAAAATATGTATATGAAAATAAGTCTGAGGTTTCAGGAGAGACTAAGTTGGCCTGGTTTTATTTCTAAATGGCTGTCCCCATACAGAGCTTGTGCTCCAGTGAAAGAATCAGTTTTATTCCAAGGCTGATAAAATTAAGTGCTGAGAATGACATGTGAGGGTGTGGTTATGTGGCCCTTCTCACCCAGTGTGAGTGTGCCCATGCCACAGTTGGTCCCACTGTCTTTCCTCTTTCAGACTGATACCATCCCTGCTGTTGGTGCCTGGGTACACATGATTTTGCAGCACTGCAACACTGACTTGAACAACATCTAACCCAGAGAAAAATCACAGTCTAGCTTGTTCTTGATTGTGTCACTTCCTGCACTTGTCTGACAAAGAGCCTTTGTCCCCAGGGCAGGTTGGGAAAACAGAGGTCACCCTGAGCAGTGCTGGAGCTGCAGTGTGGAATGCCCAGCAGTGGGTCCCCAGTCTGAGGGGAACGTGGACCTGTTTTAGCAGGTCCAGAGGAGGCCACGGAGATGATCAGAGGGCTGGAGCATCTCACCTGTGAGGAAAGGCTCAGAGAGCTGGGATCATTCAGCCTAGAGAAGAGAAGGCTCTGGGGAGACCTTCAAACACCTGAAGGGGTTACAAGAGGTCTGAAGAGGGACTTTTGACAAGGACAGTGGAGTGATAGAACAAGGGGGAGTGGCTTCATACTGAAAGAGGCTAGGTTTGGTTTGGACATGAGGAAGAAATTTTTTTATGATGAGGGTGGTGAGATGCTGTAACAGTTTGCCTACAGTTGATGCTCATGCCTGGAAGTGTTCAAGACCAGGTTGAATGAGGCTTTAAGCAACCTGGTCTACTGTGCCTGGAAGCTGTCCCTGCCCATGGCAGTTGATTTGGACAAGATGATCTTTAAGGTCAGCTTCCAACCCAAACCATTCTGTGATTCTGTGAAATGCCATGACAAGAGCTCTTATTTTCCAGTCCCTTCCAGGTAGGAGGAGATTAAGGTGACCATCTCAGGCTTCCATCTTGGGTGTGGAGGTCTTGGGGTTTGGTGGATCTGTGTTGGTTCCCACAGCCCTGTCCTTGTGCCTCTCCCCACTTGCAGGCAAGCTGACAGAAGCATTGTGCCCACCCTGGGCTTCCCTTGCCCACAAAGCCTCACAGCTGGGCTGCAAGAACAGCAAATGGGCTCCTCTGCTCTGGCAGGAGGCTGCACGTCAGCCTGTGTGAAACACTTAAGTGGCTCTGAGGTATCAGCACAGAGTGATTCATACATGGGGTTTTCTCTCATTTTCTGGCACGTGAAGTTGAGGAGGTATTTGGAATTTTCTCCCCTCACAGCCCCCGCTCCCCAGCTCCCCTCTGAAATTTCTATGAGACACCCATAACCCCTTGGGGGACCCTTGGGGTATTTCCTCCACTTCCCCAGCAGCGATTTCTTGGTGAGAAAGTTCTCTGAGGCTTGACCTCAGCTCCTGTGGCTCACCAGAGTCTACAAGATGTAGGCAGGCAGCAAACACAAAGGTCACATATGGCTGGGTGCAAATGAGCTTGTGTGGTCATTCAGGGTTGCTTTTCTCAAACAGACTTGAAAGAAGATGTCTTTATCTTTTTCTGTCATTACTTTCACCACTAAATTATTTGCAATTTAGCTGTTGTCCTTCTGTCAAAACAGGGGGTGGTGGGGAAGCATCCCCCGTGTTTAGGATTGTTTTGCACCCAGTGCGTGGCTGGGTTGGGGTTTCCATGCTGTTGGGGATGTTAAAGACCCTGACCCCAAGCAACTCTTCCTGAACACTGTGTCCTCACTTGGACAATCATTCACTGCAAAGCTGGGACATGATGAGCACAAACCCCTAGGCTGACATGTCTGTATGCTGGAGTCCCAGTCCCAAAAGCTGTGTCATGCACAGCCCCTGCCCTGGGTGTTGGCTGAAGCATCCACCAACAGGAAGGGTCACATTGTAGTTGATTTAGTGGTACTTCACTCATATGGACCCTAATGTTTGTCTTGGAGCTCCTGGTGTGCATGTTTTATCCAATGACCCCCAAACCACCTTTTCCTGTGCCACTTTGGGTGCTGTCTTGCTGGCCAGATACCATGCCCTACATTTTATTTCTCTGATAACATGTTCTGATGGTTTTTTTCTTCCTTCTTGTTTTCTTCACAGATTTATCTGGAAAGTATGACTGACAGGAGCAGCTTACTCACCATTAGATAAGTATTGCAGATGACTCATGCTGGAGTATTGATAGCTGCTGCTGAGATGGATGTCCTGTTTTATAACAGCTGTAGTGTGATGCCACGAGGCAGGAACCTTAATTTCACTATCCATGCTTTTCCATGAGTGTGCTTTGGGTCTCTGGCACCTTTTCTCCTTGGTTTGTCCATCTAAAGGGTTCACAGGGAGGGGAGGTTTTGCTTCCCTCAGTGGGGTACAGGGTATGGGGCAGCTCATGCCACCTTGAAATGAAAGCTAGTGTTGAAAGGCTGCAGCTTTTATAGCTGTTCTTCAGGACTTGCAATGTTTGTCTTTTTAATAGATGCCATTAGTGACTTTCCTCGATTCTTTGGTTTTTTTTGTTTTGTTTGTGTTTTTTCAGAGCCATTATACCCCTTCTTCAGCAGAACAAACCAGAAGGTGTAGAAACAGGTAAGGCAGCTGCTGTTGCAGCATGTTATTCTTAATCATTAAGGGAAATATACTGGCTGAAGTAGAGTGCAAAAAAAATCCCCGTTGACTCAATGGCCAGTGAGAGTTGTACCCAATGTACTCAGGTCCATGAGAGGCCCTGGAATTACTACATTCAGGGACAAATTTGCAGGCTACCTGAGAGCACGTGTCTGAACCTCCCTCTGCCTCCAAAACCACTGGCCTCAAGGCTGTGTGAGCAATAGGTGATGAGATTTAAGAAGTGATGAGCAATAGAAAGGAGCCTGCCCTTGGGGGAGATGCAAAAGGAGCTGAGCTGTGAAGGTGGGGGTCATGTACAGGATTCCAGGAGCTCCTGGGGAGGTGTTAACCCACATGGGATGGCAGGGGACTGAGTTGACTTTAGCTTGGATGGGTGCAAAGGACCATACAGCAATGAGGGAGATTTGGAATTAAAAGGAGAAATTTTTCAAGGGAGCATTGCAGCAAGGGCCATGCTGCCAATGATGGCAGCACGTGTGGCTCTGCGCCAGGTACCTACCTGTGCGTGAGTGGTGTCACGGGGGATGGCTGGGACCCCACCTGTACCACACTCTTGAGCATCACCTGTGGTTCACACCATGCTGAGGGTGTTTGGTTTCCATGAAGGCACTGGGCCATGACTGACAAGCTTGAAGGAGGACCTTGAGCAGTGTGTCCCTTTCACCAGCAGGAGCCTGGGGCGGGACCTTCCAGTGGGGCAGTGGAGGCATGTCAGGTGCTGCACCTGATTTCTCAGCAAACATGAGCCAGAGCCTGGAAGAAAAATCTGGCTCGAGGATCTATGCTGTGTCCCAGCAGCATGATTTGGGTCTCAGCATTTACTGTGAGGGTGGTGAGACGCTAGAGCAGGTTACCCAGAGAAACTGTGGATGCTTCCTGTGGAACACTTTCATCCGTGGAAATGTTCAAGGTTAGGCTGGACAGAGCTCTAAGCAATCTCATCTAGTGAGAAACGTCCCTGCCTGTAGCAGGGGGTTGGACTAGATCATCTTTGAAGGTCCCTTACTACCCAACCCATTCCGTGGTTGTATGATTTTGATACTTTGCTACATTCATTGGAGCTTGTGTTCTTCAGGCTGTAACAGCACTTTGGAGTAAAGAACTGGGTCCTGATTATGTGTAAAATAAAAAAAACTTACTGCATCTGGCTCCAGCAGAAACCCCTGCATGATGGCTCGTAACATAGTCTCAGTTAGGTCCCTGCCTCATAGAGTAGAAAATGCCTTTAAGCCCTCCTCTGTTTAGGCTCTGCATCAGAGATATTCATATGCTATGAAACTACCTCAGGACTAAATTTTTTTGAGTGATAATCTGATGTTGCTCTTGGCAGAAAGCACGGGAGTTTGGCATTTGGGGATCGTGTAGCATCAGTCAGTGAATGCAAGGGCCAGGGCATCAGGAATTTTACCAGCAGGTTCTTCCCCTTTGGCCATGTCCTCCCACACTGGCATGTCTAAAAAAGCCCCAAAATTCTCATGAATGCTCTTAACCATCACTTGGTGGAAATATTTTTGGGGTAGAGAAATGAGCGCACTTGTCCCTGCCCCATTCACCTTGCATCTCTGGGGTCAGGATGGCAGCTCAGAGGCAGGATCTGTGCTTCCCCCGTGGCTGGGCTCAGCTCTACATATTCAAATCGAGCACCCAGGCATGTCACCTCAGTGCAGCACACACTGAGAGAGGTACAGGGGCTTTCCAGCCCTGCGGGCCATTATTAGTAAGAGGGTTTGTGTGTGGTATGTCTTTTGGTTCAAGCTGTGAACTGCCACTGGGCTCTAAAAACTGCCAGTGAGCCTTGGTAATAGTATTGCAAAAAGTTTCCGAGAAGCATAATAACTTCCCTAAATCTATATATTTTTTATGTCTAAAGATGTTTGGGCATTTGTTTATGCTGAAAGTTTGCTGACCCCAGCAGAAGGGATTTGTGCTCTTGCCATCATTTGGGAAGCTCAGGCAGGTAGTGGATAAGGATAAAGGAGGTGATTGTTGGGGTTTTGCTTCTCTCTTTGTCAGTTTGGGATGGTGGATTTGGGGGCATGTTTGAGGGTTTGGTGAGCAGGCAGAACAATTTATAATGATGTGAATGGCCTGTATAGTAACTTCAAGATTGTGCCAGCTAAGCAGCTAGATCAGGGATTACAGATCCCAGGGCACCTGAAGTCCAAATAGGTTTTTAAATCACACAGGTCATTTTAAAAGAGATAATTAGGTTTCTGAGTTCCTCAGTAGTGCCTACAAATGTTCCTGCAAATGGCTCGTGAAACACTTGCAGTCTATAACTTCTGCCAAAGGAAAATGTGCTGTTAGGTGGAAATTAGCTGCCCATGTGGCATTTTCTCTCTTGGAGTCTCAGGGAGTTTTACTGAGATGTGTTAATACAGCTGCGCTGAAGGTACTGCTCATCTGCACGCTCTGATAACCATCCTCATGTGAAATGAATCCCTGTGGAGCTGTTTGAGATGTTGCTGCTCCTAGTTCCCAACCTACCTGGTTGCCAAAAGCTGCTCCCCACAGAGGCGGGGTTAAGGATGAGCTAATGTGTATCTGCACCTTATCCCTTGTTCTGTATGAGCACAAACCCATCTTTGCTTACGGGGAGAACTGGAGCACCAGGTGGGAAGCTGAAATGTGGCATCTATTCTGCTTCCCCGTACTGGAACAGTGGAGGATTAAGGCCTGTGCACTGAGGTGGAGGCAGTGACATGTCAAGTGCTGAAGTTAGGCTTTGAGAGCAGTTTTGCCCTCTGGAAGTGTCTTTTACACTTGACTGGGTGGCAAGGTGGGAGTCATCACCCCCCATGTAGGTCAGCAGTGCAGCTTTTGGTTTATACTGCAGCCAGGGGCGATCTAGTCAACACTGTCCATAGGGTTTCAGGTGTGATGAACCCCTGATGAATGGGACAAATTGCACCTTCATCTTCCTTGGCTGTGTGGCAGATTCTTCTTCACCTGCAAAAGCACCCTGTGCTGACTTGTTTGGATGCAGGTGCCAAGGCTGCAAACACCTTTCTTTGATGAGATGTGGCATGCCCCAGCCAGCTCACTCTGACTAGGTAGGATACTTCAGATGGCTCCTAGGGTAGGTGAGATGAATCCTACACCTGCTGTAGCATTGCTCATGCCCTGGGCTGTCTGGGGAGAGAGGAGGGTGTTATAGCAAGTTTAGTGGGTCCTTCTTGCAGTGAGTCTGACTTCCCATCCTTTTCTGAAGAGGATGGTGGTCAGATCAAGGCCAGCTTGGAGAAGGGAAAACTCCTGTAGGTCACTTGCAATTTGGCAGTGGCTGCGTCACCCACAGTTTGTGCACCCACTGCATCTGTGACCTGTGGATGTGATGGGGAGGCAAAGTAGGACTTGAAGGCCTGGCACAAGAACAGTGCAGAATCTTTTCAGGAATAGTGTTGTTTGAGGCAGTACAGGGACAGTAAATACTGTCATTTTCCTCAAAGATTCAATTAGTTTTGTGGCAAAGGTTGCTTGCTGTCTTGGCTCAAGGATTTCAGAATTTTAACACTTGCCTTCTGGATGTCCACAGGCCACATGAGCATGGGGAGCACGGGCTGATGGGTGCTTGGTGAGCCTTCTTACACTGGTGCACAGGGATGGTTGTGCCACTGAGCTCTGGCTGTGTCTCTTTCCGGCTCCCAGCACCTTCTCCCTTTTAGGCGATCCCTGGTGCAGGTGTATGGGGCTAGCTCTGCCATCTGCACTGGTTATGGTGGCAGCAGATTTCCCCCCTGCAAAGGGGGTTCTTCCTGGCTGCTGCAAAGCTTGAGCAGGGAGCTGCTCCAGCCGACCCTGCTATTGCAGCAGATCTAGAGATGTACTATGAACAAGGAGGAGGGGAAGCACCTGGAGACACATCTGCATTGGACCATGTCACACAGCTGTCCTAACTGGGCAGCAAGCCCTTTCAATAGGTCTGCATGGTGCCAGTGTCCTGCACATATGGCCTCCCTGTCCTGGCTGCCTGTCCCAGGCAGTGTCAGTCTGTATAAGGGACTGGTGCTTGTTTGGGTGTGTCTTAAAGCCTTGATTGCTATCAGATCGCTACCCCGAGCCTCCCCCTGCCTCATTTTCCTCTTTACATTTGGAGTTGCAGCCTCAACTGAGTGAAAACACTCAAGCTAAACCCTGTGCCCCAACGGCTGCTCATCTGAAAGTGCGGAGCCAGCTCGCAGCAGCTGCTAAAATAGCAGAACTGAAGTGGGGAATGAAAAGTGAGCTGGTGATTAAGACCCAATTTCCTGTTGTGGCCCTGCAGTGTTCCTGCCGGCAGTGGAGACATTGGCAGCAGTGGTGTGAAATGTCTCAGCCTTCTGCCTTGGGCTGGCTGAGCACTTGCACTGCCTGTGCTGCTCGCTTGTCTCCGTGCTTTGTGGATGTTGGTTTAGCTGAGCTGAAGGGGATGATGAGGATCCTTTTTAGGAAGGGGGGAAGGGTAGGGAGTCCATGCAGGCTGGTCTTGGCTGAGATGGAGTTGGAAGCAACCATGGTGAGACTCAGGCCAGCCCTGAAGCAGGATGATGTTAGTTGCTTTGTGTTACCTGGAAGACATGAAAGAGTGCACAGGATTTGGGATCACTGGAAACACTGGTCCTCTGGATCTTTTTCCCCTATCTCTGTGGAGTGGGAGAGAAGAAAATGCAAGAAAGAGAAATTGCTGCTGAAGGGATGGTGAAGCTCCCAAGCTGATGCTGTTTGTTCCAAGGGCATGTGGGTTGTTCACCTGTCCTACTGTTCGGTCCCTTGTGTACCTAAATGTTGAAAAAGAGCAATTGCATTAGAATTAATTTATCTTTTTGGACTTCTTGCATCAAAAGTTCATTCAAGAGAAAACATGAAAAACTGAGTGCAAAGATGATGCTGAGCTGATGGCTATTCCTCTGAGGACACTGTTCCTCTTGCACTTACTAACGTGCTCTATGTGTATGAGTATCAAAGGCAGCTTCTGGTTTCATTCTCAACCTGGAAGTGCAAATCACTGCTCTCCTGTGTTACAGCAGCTCCTAGGTCTGTGTTGTAGAACCTGATGTGTTTCAGCAGTACAAACCACATCATTGTAAACTGTATCCTTACTGATTGGAGCAGTAATGTGCAGCACAGAGACGGGACTTTCTTGCGCTTCTTCATCCTTTGAAGAAAGCCAGTTGCAAAACCCACTGCAAAGAGCCCAGAACCCCACAGACCATGGTGCTTGCTCCGCACTTAGTGGTTACCCCATTTCTTTCTGTGTTTGAAAGTCAGAGCAGCTCCTATCACCCACCCCTCTTAAACCCACCAAAATCTCTCACTAACTTTTACTCTGCAAAGGTGAGTTACTGCTTAATAGGGCAGCATGAGCGACCACTGCTTGAAACTGTTGGCTTTTGCTCTTCCTGGCTTCTCTTGGGGTCACCTGCATCTCCGCCAGGCTGCCCCTTCCTCTGCATTCCGGCAGCTCCCAGTGCGACTGGCGTGGCTGGGAAGGCATCTGTTGTGTGCAGTCACATAACTGCCCTGCTCAAATCTGATCAGTTCGAAGGAAATGTAAATAGAAATGTAAATGTATTTTTCACAGAACAAGTAGTCAGCACATGGGAGAGACTCTCATAGACAGTGAGGGAAGATGTGAGGCAAGCTATTGGGGAAGATGTGCTGTTTCACAGCAGCCAAGGCAATTGCCCTGAATTGGTATCCTCTACTGCCAGTACTTCCTTCCAGCCCAGGAGTGCTCCTCTGCTGCTGTGCAGCCTGGGGCATGCATGGCCAACATGCAAAAGGCAAGGAAGGGGTGAGGGGGGGACTGTTGATCCTGAGCCTGGTAGAGCATCATATGTCATCTTTCCTGTGTGAGGAGGAGCAGCTTTTTTGTAGAGAAAGACTTCCTGCACTCATGAAGAGACTTGTGTGATATCTCTCTGCCATGGGGGAGAGGGATATTTTATGCTCTTCTGGTGCCTTTCATACCAGAGGAGTTCAAAGTGCTTTTAAGACTATTTTCATAGTCCTGAGGAAGGGATGAGCAGTAGGTTTTGCATGAAATGTCCTTCCTTTCCTTCCAGGAGAACAGCACCCAGCTGTGCAGCTGCAATGCTGGGAGCCAGAGCTTTTCCAACGTACTGACTTCTGCTTGCCAGCAAAGCAGCACCTCAGCACAGTGTCATTTCAGGAGTCTGGAGGAAGAGCTACCCAGAATTGTTTTGTGTGTTTTAGGAGCTATTTTGAAGGAGAATTGATTAAAGGAGAGGAAATAGTGCAGACATGGAAGGTAAACAGCTCCATTTTGAGCAGGCAGGATAAGTATGGCTTTGAGGTGATAGCAGGGAACAGACTGCAGATTAATTTCTGTGCTACCATAAAGATACAAAACACTTCCTTCTTTGACAGAGAGATCTTTCATATCAATCTATGGAGGAAACAATGCTTGGTTGAAAGAAACTGCATAAGCTTGGTCTGGTGGCACCTGGCTTATTCCCTAGTCCTGGTTCCCCAGGCCAGCAAGGCTATAGAAAACATGAAGAATATGGAAAACCAATATACTTTCTCCTTGGATCCAAGCCAGAAGAGTGTTCTTCTGGGATGATCCAAATGTTTTTAACTAAACTCCTGCAACGGATCCAAGCCAGAAGAGTGTTCTTCTGGGATGATCCAAATGTCTTTAACTAAACTCCTGTGACTGAGAATGGCAGTTTTGTTGGCATCTGTTAGTCACAGCACAGAAAGGCAGCTGGTTGTGTCACCATCCTGACTTCCAGGTGATGGTCACAGGGCAGGGAGGCCATGGAAGAAGCAGAAAATTTGGTGGAAGAGGAAGGATCTGCTGTAGTGAGGAGACATGAGAGATTGGACAGGATGATCCCAGTGTCCATGTCAGTCTGTGGAAGAGGACTGGTGTGGGCAGCTCACCAGTGTGTCCTGATGTCACTGAGGATGGTGTGCAAATGGCAGCTCCTCATGCTGTGCTCTTTGTCTAGAGCTCTGTAGTCATCCACTAGCCTGTCTTGGATGGCTTCTCCAGTGTGATCCATGTTCATGGCCACATCTACCAAGCAGTGCTGGCATTTGGTGTAAGTCAGGAACTGCATGGGAGAGCAACCGGGGATGACCCTGGCTGGCATGAGCCATTTCCAGTGATCTCCCTGCTCTGCTTTCTGGCTTTGCTCAGTCTGGTGGTGGAAGATGTACTCCCACTTTGCAGTGTGTCCAGCCCAGCCCAGAGACTGCAGGTCACACTTTGATGTGCCCACCCTTGGCCAGCTTGGCTCGCTTGCCAAGTCCACGTTCATCATGGCAAGTGTCAGCAGCAGAGCCAAAGGATTCCCAGGGTGTGATGGATTCTGTTTGCAAAGCCTGCAAGGAGATAGAAAAGGTCATTTTGTCTGGGGCAGGGGAGGAGGAAAGAGGCATAAGGAGTGATGCCATGTGGATTGCTTTATTCCCTTGAGGAAAACAGTGTCTCTGCAACAACTTGATGATCCTGGAGATCTTTTTCAACCTTAATGATTCTGTGATTCTGTGACAGGAGAGCAGCATGGAAATAAAAACTGAAATAAGGAAGAGATAAAAAAACTGAGAGAAAGAAAGAGATAAAAACTGCCTTGCTCCTTAGCAACCTTCTCCTGCATCTCACCTCATTGGGTCTCTTTACTACCAACAGTAGGGAATAAAAAGGCTGGAAAAAAAAAAAGCCACAGGATGAGTTTTGAATGGATGCCAAGTTTGATTTAATTAGATGTATTGAATTTGTTAACTTCTGAACGATGTGGCTGTCATGCAGCACAAGTGACGAGCTGCGAGCGGCGACGGCAGCGTGGCACCGACCTGCCAAAAGGCTCAGCAAAGCAGAAGGATTGACCTACTTCCCTGGGCTCCATGGAGAGCACAGGCGACTGCCCTCCACTTGCTGTTGCTGTGCTCCCTGGAGGTCTGTGCATCCCTCTGTGCAGGGGAGAGTTCAGCAGCCCAGCGTTGCCCATCATCTCCAGCACGAGCCCGGGGCTGGATAAATCTCCATGTGCCCTTGGGAGGCAGATCGCTCAGAGCAAGGGCTCCTGCTTTGTCCTGACTTCTGTCTTCTGGCTGACACTGATTTTCAGCTTCTCCCACCTAGTGCAACCTTAAAAAAATACCAGTGTTCTCTGATAATGGGCCTAAATGCTGTTGCAGCTGATAAGGGTGATAAAATCACCCGTGCACACTGCCATGGCAACCTACGGCTCTTTGGTCTTGATGTGTGTCTGCTCTTTGCTGTGAGCACGGATGTATGCATTTGTTTGAGACTTGGCCTGGGAATCACCTGAATGTGGAGGATTTGTTTTCTGTTATGAGCTCTGACATGGATGTGGATCCGCTGAATTGCTCCTTGTCTTGCTGGCCGCCCTCAGTGTGGAGCAGAGCATGCTTCCCCTTGCACCTTGCTGGAGCCCTGGCAGTGCAAATTGCATCTCGAAAGATTTGTCAATGCCGGGAAAGAGGCTTTCGAAAGAGAAATTTGTTTCCAAATGAATTCCGTGGTGGTTATCAAGAGGAACTACTGCGTGTCTGCTCCCAGGTCTGCCATTGTGCAATGCATGTATAGATCCAGAGTCCTTGTGCAGTGACCATAGGATCCCTTTGAGACTGGAATGTCCTGGACAGGTAACATTCCAGCTAAAGAATGTGGCAGTCTGAATTGCTGCTAGCATAGTCCAGGGTTAGGAATCAAAAAGGACCTTTGGCATAATATTCACAGATGTTTATTCAGCCGTGCAGTGATATGTTCAGGTCCCAGCACCCACACACTGAGGGACTCACTTTTTCTCTCTTCCGGGGCCTGTGGGCTGACCCTGGTCTAGGGGCAGTACAAAGGGGTCAGTCAGGGAATAGGGAAGATGTGGCTCAGGAACATAGGAACAGGGGAAGGAGCCAGTGGGGTCTAACAGCTTTTTGAGGGAGGCTTCTTGTGTCTCCCTAGACCAGGGAATGCCCTGCCAGGGTCTCCACAAAAGAAGTCCCAACAACTGAGTGGCATTCTGATGTTCTTCCCCTAGTACCAGCCAAGAGCCAAACTCCATGCATTTGTTTGACAGTCTTCTCCATCTCTCATTAGTGTAGATGCAAGAATATGTCCTGTCAAACCATGTCTGTTAAGTGGTGAAGAGAGAATGTGGATTTCCTGGGATTCCAGCACAGAAGTGGCGCTGTTGTGATAGGGAGTGTTTGCCAAAATCTTTGGAGCACGAAGACACTGACAGAGATATTTGTGAAGTGCACAAGTATAGAAGTGCTGCACGAAACCATGGTCTGGGTTGTGCTGAATATTGCTGTGTGACCGAATGAGATGCTGACATGTAAGGGAAGCTTTGGCACGCCATCAGCCTCCTCTGATTATTGTCACTATTAAGCCCAGATTGGAAACACAAGGCCAGGTAGTCACCTAATATGGTGGGGAACTTGCTGTTTCAGTGGGGAAATGAGGCAGAGCAGCACTGGGGAAGTTGTGTGAGGTCACACAGAGAAGACAACTGGGCTGTTGTTTCCCACCACCCAAGTTCAGGCCTTCTCCTCTTCTTGCCTCAAGTGTGGGTTCTTCTCCTGGGCCTACAGCATTGCTCAGCTTGAGGAGAGAAGGGTTGCTTGGGTGGGGAGATGAAAGAAGAAATGTTATTTCATTGAGCAGTGTCAAGAAATTATATGGGAAGAAGAAAAAGAGGATGGATGGAAGGAATCCCGCTGTCTTCTCATGCAGAGAAGAAATGTCTTTGTAACATTGAGGCTGCTTTCAGGGCTCATGATTCAGCTTTCAGGTTGGTTGTTGATAATTGGGATGTTTTCATTTTGACTTCATCTGTTGACAAGGCAGTAAGAGCTCTGTGAGGACGCGTATCTCTCCATCACATATGACTAATTGTATTGGGACAGCCGTGAGCACAATAACACTTCTGTTTTCCTCCAGAACAGCTCCATTACAGACTGCCTGGTAGCTGAGCCCCAGCAAGTGTTTTTGCAGTTTTGCTGATTGTGCAGCCCCGATAACCTGTGAGAGAGCAAACATGGAAAGTGTTGAATATTCAGCTCAAAACCCAGAAAACAGTCTTGTTTCACTGCTTGTCTGAACTGAGCTTTTAACTCCGTGTTGTCAATGCTTTTCAGGAAAGTCATCTCATCTGGGATATGTCATCTGGCAGCAAAATGCTCCCATTTAGGGACAGCCGTCAAGAGTTCTGCAAAGGCTAGGCAGTGTTGTCTTTGCAGCTTAGTTTTGTGTTTTACTTTTCCCATCCCCCTGGAGAGCAAAACTCAATCTGTGCAAAACAGATGCATTTTTAAACAAAATTTGTCTTAGTCTTACAGTCAAACTGTCTCCAAAAAAGCCAGTGCATAGCAGAAGCTAGCAGAAGACTTTCTCCAAATGTTTTCTGCTGTTCATCCTATTTCTGCAGCAAACCAGGAGTTTTGGTACAATGTAAATACTGAATTTAAACTTCTTGGCATTAAACTGGTTGCCCCCTGCTCCTCAGGGTAACAGCTGTATTTATGCATGAAAGCCACACTCTCATTCCTCAAGAAGTGTGTCGGCACAGATGAGCCTCTGACCTGAATGTATCAGCTCAGTGGTCAGCAGCCTTATGCAGAAAGAGCTTTGGTGTGCAACTCTTCCACTTGCTGAGTTTAATCTATGTATGGATTACAAGAGAAAGTTCTCTACGAGAGGCCATGCAGATTTAAGGCTGCCCTTGCCTTTGATGAAATCATTGCTTGCTCCTCAAGGAGATTTGTGATATCTGGAATCTGCATTCATAGCATGCAGGTGGGCAGTCTGTCCAACACAGGGACCTAGCTGAGATCTTTGTGACTCTTCTTCTGTCCCTTTTCCCTAGGAGAAAAGCCAGTTTTCCTGCCTGCAGCAAGGCACCCCATCTGATTTAGGAGTGCAAGACTACTTCTGTCATGATGCCGTGACAAGGCCATAGTTTCTGTCTGGGTGTTAGAGGAGAGCACTCCTAGTCAGTAGGAGAAGGATGATGCACCAGGAGGTAGCCAGTCAGTGCAGACCTTCTGAGGGCCTTGACTTCTCATAACAAATTCACTGAAGGTCCATTTCAGTCTGTTTCTCCTCTCCTTGATATGTTGGCTTTGTCGTTTGTTGTTGGAGGACAGGAGTTACCTAAGGAGCTCTGGGCAACTGAATAGAGGAGCTGAGCTTGGGATGTGAACTTGGCAGCTGCAGACACCAAGGAGGAGACTGCTGACTGCTCTCCTGAAAGTGTGAGAAATCTCTGGACATGGACAGAACATGCATGGCATTATGACTGTGATCTGCCTCCACAGATGCCCCTTGCAGGGGCAAATGCATATGTCTGCAGCTCTTAAAAATAAGGATGTTTCCCAATGTCCCCTGTCAGCCTTGAGCATAGTTCCCGTCATTCCTGTTGGATGCCCTGCGGTGGGAAGAGCAGGCCTGCTGGCTGCCAGTTCAGGCCTAAAAATGATGTCTGTGCAAAGTCCATCCTTGTCTGGACTCCAAGGGGCTCCTGTGCACAAGGCCTTCACACAGTTTCCTTAACAGGCTTCTTTTCACTTTTTCCAGGGACTTGCACTGTGCTTCGTTTCAGAGTGATCCAGTGAATTAACATATTGTTGCTGCTGCCTGGGTAATTGCATGCCCGGGGTCTGCTTTGCTCCAGCACAGTCTTCCGGGCTTCCCAGACAGAAAGCATCCTTCTCCTTTGGCAAACAAAGTTGCACAGTATTCCCCTGAGGTCTAGCTCAAAGATTGGAGGAATGGGAGGGTAGAAAGAGGAGAGGGAAGCTGTTTTTGAAGGTATATCTGGCTTCAAGAGCTTACCTATCAATGAGGCGCTGGAGATGGAGTTTTTCAGTCTTTATTTCTGTACAAAAATACTAATTTTGACTGAAGCTGTGGTTTTCTTACTGATTTATGCAGACATTGGTATGGGTGCAGTTGCAGAAATTTAGTTTAGCACAAGTCACCATGAGGACTCAGAGCTGCTTGAAATGAGCTGTCCTGGGTCACACAGGAATTTCAGCAGAAGTTGAAACTGAGCGGTCTGATACCCTCTTTGTACTGAAAATAAAACTCTTTGAATAGGTAGGTGTAAAAATGCTTGCTGGTCTCACTTCCAAGTGCAAAAAATCTCACCTGTGGATAAACCCATAGAGCCTCTAAGTTCCTGTGAGACGAGACCACATCTCAGAACACTTTGGTGAGCATATTATCGAAACAGGGTGAGTTTCTTAATGCGGATGCAAGTTTGCATTTTTGAAAGATGATATTTTTTCAGGACTGACTTCTGGGGGGGAGCTGGCATCCCTTAAGCAATGGTCTCCAAAAAGAAGTGTGGTTATGTGCAACAGGAGGAGGGCAGCTTTACCTCCTAGCACAGCTTGGCTATCAAACAGATGCATTAAGAGGATGGGGAGCATCCAAACTCGGGGATAGTGGGGAGGAAGTTGATTTATGGCTCTGCCACTGACTTTCTTAGTGACCTGGGGTGAGAAGATGAACCTCTCCTTTTCTACCTCCTCCTCTTCTGCCCACCCAGCACATGTGTCAATCACCTTGTAGTTTGTATAGGTCCTTCTAAAAAGCTGGAATTTGGTAGCGCTATCTGTAAAGTCCCTTTTCATCTTCTCAGTTGTGAACATTTCCTGTCTGTTAGCGACATAACTATTTTGACTGAAAGATATTTTTCCAACACTCTTTTTGACATAAGGGATGGAGAGGATGATGTGCCCATGTTGACAGTGTAGCTGGCTCATCCTGCACCAGAGCTGTGCAGTTTGTGAGGCAGAGGGAAGGCTTCTTGAGCCATCTCCATCCTGTGGAATAGAGGCTGCAGGCTTGGGCAGTGTATGGAGAGCTCTTTTGTAATTGACCTAGCCATGGGCCTTAGGGAATCCTGCTTGTTCTGTAACTATGTGTGTGTATTTATGCACATACACAGGGGAGAAGGATGGATGTGTGTGTGCTGCAGAAGGGATGTGGACAAAGGTTCCTTGGCCACTGGCACCCCAGCTGAGATGAACAGCTGCATGTGGGCTGCTGTGGGACTGCATGCAGGATGGGTTTGTCTGAGAGGAACATAGGCACAGTGCCCAGGGCCTTCTGGGCCTTCATGGTCTTGGATATGGTAATTTCTCTAACTCTTTCACTTAGGGGATATCACAGTCCCTGAGCACTGAGTGATTCCCACCCTTTCCTGCAAAGCCTTTGCACTGGTGGCAGTTTAAAGATGGCCTGTAGGGTAATACAGGCTGATAGGGATCTTGGGTGGGTCAGCTGTGAGATCAGACCAGGTTGTCCATGACTTTGTTTGGTCAAGTCCTGCTTTCAGTGAACTCGGCTGTGTTCCCAGTGACCTCCCTGCAGGTGCTGGGGCTGCTGCTGCATCCCTCAAAGCCATCTCTTGCCCTGGCTGAACAAGCCCAGCTCCCACAGCCTCTTTTCTTTGGGTAGGTTACCAGTGCTCTTCCACTGCACTTGCTCTAGTTTGTCCGTGTGTTTCTTGTACCAAAACAAGATGCAGTGTCTAGATGGGGTCTAATGAGTGCTCAGATCTCCTGGCTATTTCTGCTCCTGCAGCCCAGCAGGCTGTTGGTCTTTGCTGCAGTTTCTTTCCTAAGGTCCAGTTAGCCTTTGGTCCCAACAACTGTCCCAGCCCTTGAGGAGTGGCAGAGCTGCTGGGACATGGGCTGTGCCTAGATGATAGTTAAATAGGACTCCTGGAAAGCCTAAGTGTTTCTCCACAGCCAGGAGGGAAGAGGAGCACACAGGACCCCTCGGGTGGCAAAGTCTTCTTCTCCCTGCTAATGGTGTGGACTCCTGTAGGCAGAGACACAGAGCCCAGGCAGAGGAGGAGATGCCCTGAGTTCTGCAGGAAAAAGAGTGTTATAACTACCACTGTCTCACTTACTCATCTGGAAAGCAAGATTTTACTCTCTGCTCTGCTTCCTGTGGGGCTGTGACTGTTGATGGCCATGGACAGCTGAGGTCCTGCAATACCAGTGCACAGGGCTATGGAACATACCTCACTGTGCTCACTGCTGGGCTTGAATCATGACTCCTGGAGCCACGAGCAGAGGAATAGTGTGTATCCATGTATGTCTACCATACTCAAAGAAAATGCTGAGTTTCCGTGCTGTGCTGCCAAGTTGGTGCCTGAGTTTCAAAGCAGCAACCTATATTCTTGACGATCCAAGAGCCTTGGGAAAAGATCAATTTTTTAATCCTGTACTAATTTAATAAATGTCTTTTTTTAGTGTAGGAAGGCTGCAATAAAAGACAAAAAGGAGAAAGAAAAGACAGAAAGACCTGTACAATCATTTTAAACATTTTCTTCTTTTCCGTTCATGTTCTTTTCAGGAAATGAAACTGGCTATATATGGTACAGGATTGAAACCACATATCACAAGCCACTGTCAAGTTCATGAAGTGACCACATTGAAAAAGTAGTGAAAAAATGGGTTCCTACTGGTGCCTTCCTGGTCTGTAGAAATCCTGGCTGCGGCTTGTGATTGTAGTAGGGTGAAGATTTGCATTTTTAAGTTAGCGGTTTTCCTTTTTGCTCTTCCACTTCCTACAAACTAATTTAGTGCAGTGTTAATTGTGAATCTGGAATGCAAATCAACTCACCTGCTTGTTTTTTCTTTCATTTTCAGATTTTCTAAGTATGGAAGCTCTCCTGAGGTGCTGCATTATTCGCTGCTGCCCCTGGGATGGGACACAGAGCAAGGAGTGAAGAAGAGCTGCGATGTGCCACTGCTTTTGTGAGGAGAGGGGCTTTCTGGCACGTCATATGGTGCCAAAAGACATTTTACTCTTGGCAGCAAAAATCCTTATCCTTCTTGGTTTTTTTTTTTCCAGGACAGATGCTATTTCCTGTTAGAGATGCTTTGTATGCAAATCAAGGTGGTGCAACATGAAAAAAGTCCTGAAAGCAATCACACCGATAAACTCAGCCCACTGGGGAATTCCTACTTATCATTTATCTTTTGTTTTTTCAGTTCTGTACAAGATACTTCTTTGCCTGTGCTTTCTTACAGTCTTTAATGTTTGTCCTGCCAGACCTCTTGCTTATGAACTACAGTGCTTGCATTTTGCAGGGCTCCATGCATTTTGCAGGGCTGCACAAACAAAAGGCAGTAAGTGCTGGAAATTGGGGTTAACAGTCCCTGTGTTTCAGCTTGATCTTGCATTGATCTGTTGCTTTCTTAAATTCAAGGCAGACATGAGTCTCACACAACAGATTGCCACATGACTATAGTGATGATCTACTGGAAAGGTGATCCCAGAAACCTCAGGAATGAAAAAAAAAAGAGATATAAAGCAAAAAGAAGACAGCAAAAAGTTTACCTAGTAACTTAAACAGGAGCAGTATTTGACTTGAGGCACCTCAAGAGATGGTATGGGCAGCACTGCACTAATGCAGTAACACGAGTTGATCACCTCATTGCTCCAGCAAAGCAAACTCACATAGAATCACAGACTGGTTTGGATGGGAAGGGACTGTAAAAATCATCTAGTTGAACTCCTGTGCCGTGGGCGGGGAGACCTTCTATCAGACCGGGTTGCTCAGGGACCCTTCCAACCTGGCCTTCAACACTTCCAGGGGTTGGGCATCCACAACTTCCCTGGGCATCTTGTGCCCTACAGGTGTCCCTATAAGTGGATGGGGCTGATCAAAACCTGCAAAACCAGGCTGCCACCCTGCTGATATTACAACAGGCTGTGAGGGTGAAAAAAAGACTCAGAAACAGAAAAGGATGTGTCAGAGAGCTGCAGAACGGCATTGCCAAAGAACATTCTTGTGCGTGTCCAGAGATAGCCACTGCAGCCCAGGTCCTGTTGAATCATGCTGTGGTTGTTCTGGCCTTTGTGTGGGTGACAGTGATAATCATTGTGTGTGGTGTTGGGTTTTTATTATTTCTTTTTTTTCCCCTTAAATGTAAAATTAACAGTCAAATTAGCATTGGTGAGGCAGCAAGCCTGGTGCAGCTTTTATCTATCCTGAACCTCAGAACAAAGGAGGGGAGGAAAATGGCTTGGCCAGTTTGGCAGCCGTGCACATAACGGTCCCAGAGTTCAAAGCAAAGGGCACAACAGTCAGATACCCCAACCCTCCTGGGCTTTGGCTGATAAGTCACATTTCAAAGTAAAAGGCAATCCTACAGGGGCTCTGCTGAGTGCCTAAAGCTCCAGTGCTGAGTCTTCTTTAAAAGGGGATTTCATAAGGAGTAATATGAACAGAAATGGCTCTTTTGTGGTTTTGCACATTCCAGGCATGCCAGGACTGTTCCTGTCAAGGATGGGCAATCTCTGGGGTTTTAGGTTCTTTTTATTTTTTTTCCCCAAATATTTGCCACAAACTAGCAGCTGAAATGGTGAAAAATAAATAGGAGTTGCAAAATCATTACAGTAGCAGTAATGGAAACTGTGAGGCTTATACTTAAATTGGCTGTGGGGTTTCACTCCATCTTCTGCACTGTTGCACTGTGAGGGTTACTACTTTTACCTGCTATGACCACTTCAGGGTGGATGATTTGAAAGCAGAGCTTTAACTGCTTGTTACCCAGGACCTCAAAAACCAGTGCTTTTGGCTTTTTCAGAAGCAATTACCTTTTCAGTGTAATTGCTAATTCTTGCAATGTCCGTGCAGTTATGGGACCATACAGCATCTTTATATGATGATTTCTGCAGGTCTGTGTGTACAGAAATGGGGCCCAACTGTTCCTGCTTCAGGTGCACTTTTGTTTCACAGAGGTTATGCAGGCTTGGATTGTACCCATTAACACAGAATTTTAATTGATGTAAGAGTTTCAGTGCACAAAGTTGTGGTGCCTGAAATCTTAAAGGAGATCACCTTTGCTCTGCCTTAGAACAGTCTGAAGTTTCATGTGCAGTAAAACACTAGATGGTTTGTGTAGACCTGCCCTTTAGATGAGGGTCTAATTCATAAGCCTGCATGTCCTGTTCTTCTCCACATGGCTACTGCTCCTGTTGCCTTGACCTGTGTCTGGTGTAGTAGCAGGACCTCATGGACAGCTGGGAAAGCCACAGCCCGAGATGTTACTGCTGTCTCCTCATGAAATGTATGGCTGTATCAATGTGCCATTAAGTGTGTGCCTCAGCCCCCCTGAGACACCCTACACAAACACTCAGTACGTTTATTAGCAGCACACTGACCACAGCCAGCTCAGCACCTTCATGAGCTGGAGCTGCACCTTTACCTGCTGTCCAGGTGAGACTAATCTTTCTATGGGGGGAGTAGAAAATGGAGCTAGGCTCATCCCAGCAAAGTCTGAACTACAGGACCGTAGATACCATCCTGAGAATTTGTTTTCAGCCCAAGTTTGACTGGGGCACAAATGCAGAGGGAGAGTGAGAAAGCATCTCTTTGAAAGTGGCAATTAAAGAGACACTGTTGGAATGAACTTTCTGGCATGGTTTTATTAAATGTGAATATGGTTACTTAGTGGTGAACAGGAACTGGAGTGAATTTAGGGGATGGTTCCTGAAGCCCCCTCCCATTCTCCAACACAGGCTGATGTTACAGGGAAGTCTCAAGGCTGTTGCCTGGGCTGTTTTGAGTCTGTGGGTGGAGGAACTTAATCACCAGGGTTGCCATCAAATGCTGCACTTACAAGATACAAGGAAGAAATGCTTGTGTTAATTCTGTGCTCAACATACATATTTTTCATCTTAGACAAGTCTGGTCTTCCAGCCTTCTGGACTCCTGCCACTTTGGGTTTGAGAAAAAAATTTTTTTTCTTTCTCCATCAGTGCTACCAACCACAGAATTTTGGAAACAAAAAGTCAGAATGAGCTGTCTTTTTACTAGGCTGATCTTTTCAGGAGTTGTTTTTGAAGTGGATTTTGTTCTGTCCACTCAAGGTCTCTGCTGTGGAAATATTTATTGCTGTGAAACTGTAGCAAGCTTTATAAGTGGCAGGAAAAACTACTTTTGTAACCAAACAAGTGTGTTTTCCCTACAAGTCACACAGGTGTACATTCCAAATTTTTTTGTTTTGTTTTGTACTGTGTTATCTGGAGTGGGAAAATGAGTGGACCTTGCATTTTAATATAGATTCCCTCCATTTAATCACAGCAGAAGCGTACATAGAGATTCTTTGTTTTTTCTTCTTTTTCTGTGTATTTACTTAGTGTTTTGTGCCTTGGAATCTCTGTTTTCCTTCTTTTTGATGGTTTAAGAGTTTTGATAGAGACGGCAAAAGTGCTTAAAAGTATTAATGTCCCTGGGAAGTCTACAAAAGGTATGCAGTGGTGAAGAGATGCAGGCAACCTGTAGAAGAGCCAGATTTTGACAGCATGGGAAGTGGTTAGCGCCTCATTGGACATCCTCACATCAAAGCTGGACAGTGGGCTCTTGAGATACTCTGTTTGAACCACAAATTGCTGGGCTTTGGGCAGAAATCACTGTGTGAAATTCTGTGGTCTTTATTAGGCAGGCGGACAGACAAAATAATTTTGTTGGTTTCTCTTGGCTCTTAGAATTTATGAATCACATAGTCAGGGTGTTCTGGGGGGGGCTTGAGTTTCCATGAAAAGTTTGCTGTGGCAGCATGCAGACAACAAAACCCATCTGTTCTCTTGTCCTTTCATCATGCTGTGTTGCTTTTGAATTGTTCCAGAAGGAGGATGAAATTGGGCTTGTTATTTAAATTTCAGTATGGGTGGCCAAAGCAACTCTACCTTGGTTATTATGGGCCTCCTGTGACCACAGGAATGGATGGTGCCTTATGCCAGTCCTGATTTAACAAACACCTGAGGACCGACTCAGCACTGCAGCATAGCCCATGGGAATTGTGTGCCATGGGATCCTGCAGCAAGGCAGTGTCTGGGAATATATCCTTGCAGTCTTTAGTAGTAAGGATATAATCAGCCCTTGTAGGCTGGTATCTGATTAAATAGCACAGTGTGCAAAGAATTCAGGTTCTGTCTGGAGTTGCGTGAGCCCATCTGGGGAGCAGTGTCAGGGAGAGAGTCCATGGGATCCTCGTGTGTGATCACATGAGAGTGAGCTCGTGATGGAGCTGTGAGACAGAAAGGAACCCTGCAACTCTGGAGAGCAAGTAGGAGCAGGGATATGATTCCTGACTTTGTCCTTTTAAAGGGTGACACACTGCCTGGTGTCTGTACTTGAAGAAGGGAGGGGTAGTGCCAAGAAGAATTAATGGAAAGCCACAGATTACTTGGGCTTGCTTTGACTCCAGGCATGAGGAGTGCAATTTAGTTAATTGGGATGAAGGCTGGCAAGGGGGTGACTTGACTGCCACATCTAGAGGAAAAAAGGTTTGATCAGCAGGTTTGGGATAAGGAGGAACCCTTAAAATTTCTATGTCCTTTTCCAGATTTTAGAGGAAATGTCTCTAGCATCGCAAGTTTAGTTTAAAATATTGGGCTTATTATGTTGAGGTCTTGGGTGAAAGGGACTGATACGCAGTGTAGTGAAGTCAGGATGGATTATTTGGGTCTTTCTGCCTTTATGCTCAGAGCTCTGGTACTCCCCAGCACCTTCCTCCCTCAGAGAAGGGAAGCACCTTCTTCTACCCCTCCCTGGGATAGAGAGGTTTTGCCATAACACTGGGCATAGCGTAAACTGTCAGGACAAAATGCTTTGGAGCCATCTCATCTCAAGACAGGTGTCTAAGATAACTGGCTTTCCCTCTGGTAATGGCTGTTGTCCTGCAGCAGCTTTGTGGAAGAACAGAAATCTGGCTGAGATGTGGACTCCTGTGCTTTGGATATCTGAAGCTGTGTGAGGTGAACACCCCTCTCACTGCCTGTGTGCATGATGAGGAGTTAGTGGAATAAAGAACCCAACAAAGAACTGTCTGACACCACCTGAGATGAAAATAATATGGAAAATTTAATCAGCTCTCTGCAGCTGAGCAGTCCCTGGAGGTCCTGTACCAAAACTGACCCACTTGCTGAGCCCCAGCAGTGCAGCACTGGGCACTCCTCTGCCTGCCTAAGAAGAAGTATGAAAAGAGACAAGTCCAGGGGACAGCAATCAGTGGTAAGTCTAAGAAAGAGCTGGGGTATTTTGTTTGTTATTAAAAGCAAACCCACTTTCATCAGCATTTCTCTTTGTGAGATGCTCAGAAAGGAGGGAGGTGTTGGAAGAGGTTTGTTTTCAACCTGATTGAATGTTTTCCCAGTTCTTCCCCTGCACTCCAGCTTATCCTATCCCAGTCTTTTCAGCCATGCCATGTTGGGAAGCAGCTGTGAGCTCATCCTCAGGGCTGAGTTCTAACATGGTAACTGTCCTGGGGTAGACTGCAGGGATGGAGGGAGGGCTCTTGCCACTGGCAAGGAGCAGCATGACTCTTTTGCCAGTTGTCCCAGTTTGCTGTCAGGATGACCTCCCATGATGGCTCATCATGAGCCCAGCCTCCCATCTCTAAGCTCCCCAGAGATGTTACCAGTTAGCCATGGCTTCAAATTAGAGCATCTGAGTGGGTAAACTGCAGTGGGTAAAAATTAAATCCAGAACTTCTGGGCATAGAGAGGATGATAGCAGTGGACTGTTAGTAGCTAACTGTAACCCACATCCCCTTTCCAGGTAGATGTTGCTGTGAAGATGATTCCCCTGCGCTCCTCAGACAAGCACCAAGCTTTCCCCTTCCTGTGTGTACCTGTCCTGCTGGCTGCAGCCCTTGCTGGACCCTGGAAGGATGCAAGGCTCTGGCTCTTTGAATGGCTGTCCAGAACAGTGAGGGAAAACTGCCTCCTCCCTGGACACAAATCACAATGATTTGCTGGTGTTTTTTCTTGTGGTTTTTTTTTTTTTTTTTTTTTTTTTCTTTTGGCTGTCTGAATAACTAAGTACAAACCTCTTTCACCTATTTGACATTAATTCACTAATGGATGGCAGAAGGTTTCATGTTTGGTTTTTAGCTGAAAAAGTGATGATGCAATTATAAACCTCACATCCATTATGTATCTTTGAACCATGTGAAAAGTGTGAATTTTTACAGAAAGTGTGAGAGTGGTGGGGGTTGTGGAATAAACTTTTTTGCCTGAATGTTATTCTAAGTCTTGAATGAATGAGATGTATTTCATGGGACTGAGAAACCTGTGATTTTTCCCCTTTTCTTCCTTCAGTGTTGAGCTTTTTTGTTGTTTTTGTTTTTGGGGTTTTTTGGGAGGGTTATTGTTGTTGTTGTTTAACTTTTTTTTTGTAATCAAAATATTTACTCCCCAAGTTAAATGGCTTCTCACAAACAAGTTAATGTCAAAAGAAAAGTGAGGATAAGGAGAGGCCAGACATTGGGTTCTAGTTATCTCTATTTTTTTCCTTTTAAGCTTCAGCAAAATGGCAATTGTTTCATTTTGACCCACTTTCAAATCACATTAGCAAATGAATACAGAATGGGAAGGACAATCACATGAACTTCAAAAATGCAGCAGGTCAGGACAGGAGAGAACAGCAGCAATCCTGCTCTGACCATCTGCCCAGACTGGGGTGTTTTAGTGTATCCTACAACATTTTTTGTGTTACCGATAACACATTTCCAGTGATTGGAAAGGGATAAGGAAAAAGGAGCCCTCAGCGCTCCTTTCCCCATTTTCCTTGGCTCCCTTTCAGGTGTCAGCAGTGTGCATCTCACAGTCACTGCAGCTGCATCAGGCACTTTGTTCTTGTGTAGAACACATCAGTGCAGGTAAGTGCAGTGCAAGAGGGTGCTTGCTCTGGTTCCTGAGCTCTGGAGCCTGCCATTAGTGCTAAGGCTAAGCACAAAAGCCTCACCCAGAGAGAGGGCCCATCATCTTCATTTAGCAGCAGGGAGCTTGGTTGCAGTACTCCCAGGGCCCACTGAGCTTGCTCACATCTCTCCTGGCTTGTGGGAGGATGGAGCTTTGGCTATGATTTATCCAAGATTTTGCTAAGCTGCTCTTCTCCACCGCAGGTCTGCCTTTGCAGGGAAGGCATGGCAGCAGCTTCCTCTGGAAAAGTCAATTCCACAGTTACTCGCTTCCTGGAGAAGCACATTTGATTTACCCTAAGAAATTAGTGCTGCTGCATTGACCTTGATGGATCTAGGCTGTGTGGTTTGTGTTTGGTTCAGGAGGGCTCAGTGGCATTTATTAATCACTGTGTGATAACTTCAGCATTCCCAGCTTTGGCCTTACAGCAGAAGCAGCAGTGCTTTTTCTTCCACGAGTTCCTGATTTTTTTTCTGGCACTTGTCAGGTGTAGGGAAGGGTCCTGAGACCTTCCTCACTGTTATCCTCAGCCAGTGCCTAGGAAAGATGCAACATGAACTGGTTATCCATGAAAACGGATTGTATCTGAATGATTGATATGTGGAAATATTCCTGTGTGCCTGTCTTCTTTTCTCACTGTGAGATTGAGGCATCACATCTGTCTTCTGTCCTTATTCCCATTTTGGTGAATGGCTGGCTGAGCAGCTGCAGAAAAGGTGGCAAACCCAAGAGATGTGGGATGCTGATACAGTTCCCCAGTGTTTGGAGTGATGCTGCTGGGGGTGCCCAGCCTCAGGTGAGCATGGCTGTGACACCCTTGGAGTGGCTCTCTCCTGCCTGCCTGGGACCTTGTTGCCACAGGGTATGAGTTACTATCAAAATTTAGCACTGTCTCAGCCTCGTCAACAAAGAAATAGCACTCTCTGCTCATAACTGGAGGGAGATATGTCTCTGCTTGGCTTCTTGAGAGCTGCTAGAGTTTGTGCACAACTCCATATCCAAAGCCTCCCTTTTCCTGGTGCCTGACCACCAGGTGACAAGCAGTGGTACAAAATCCCTGTCCCCAGCCATCTGCAGAGAGAGGAGTTACCCAGGGACCAGCCCTGGCATTGCTCTCTGAAGCTCGTGGAAGTACTACTGCTTCCAGATGTCCAGCCTGTCCCCTGCATGTCCAGTCATGTTTATTAAACCTCTGCAGCATATTGGGATTGGGAATCAAAGGGATATAGCACAGTTTGGGGTCTGTGAATGGTTGCAGAAATCTGGGGTGGGGAGATGGGAGCAAGGAGTGATAATGTGCTAAGCCACTGCAGGTGCTGGATCAACAGAGGGTGAAGCAGCCCCTTGCTGCCCTCCCACCAGCAGGCTCCCACAGAGAAGTGCAATTCAAACAGCAAAGACCTGGGGGGGCTTTGCTCCTGACTTGTGGCACCTCCTCTTGCCCTGGTTGGCAGCCATCATTGGATGTGTTGCCTCATGCCAAACTTATTCATAGATGCCTAATCCTCCTCAGCCAACCAGCTCGGTGTCGAGGACTTCCTTCCAGGAGCCAGATATGTCAGTACCATTATACATGTGGGTCTTGAGTGACTTGTACAAGGCCAGGCAGCAAGCTTGTGGCTGAGCAGGTGTTGAAAACCGGCTCTCCCAAGCTTCGAGTTGGCAGCCTTTGCACCAGGAAATCCTTCGTTTAACTTTCCACCGCAGCAGATGGGCTTGCATCGATGTAGGAGGGAAGTCTCTGTATGCCTGTGCATTTCTTCCCATCCTTCTTCACCTCCTCACACTTCTCCCTGAAGGCATCTTCTCTCAGGGTAAAGAAATACTGTTTGGTGTCCAGGAGAGAGCAGAAAGGGAGCTGGATTGCCTCTGGCACCACGCCCTGAAGAAAAGAATGGATTAGTTTTGGACAAGGTTCAAGGCAGGTCGTGCAAGTTTGCAAAGGGCTTCTGCAGGGCTCCCTCACCAGCTCTTATCCATGAGAGCCTGTCAGGTGTAGCAGCGGGTTTCTCTGCCACCCCTCACATCTCTCTCCTTCAAAGCAGGAACAAACTGCCCTGGAACAGGTTGACCTTCGGCATAATTATTTCTGCTTTTTTTTCCCCCAAGTCAGGGGCACCCGAGTAAAAGCTGAGGAAAGCTAAAGCAGCCTCAGTTTTTTGTCAGCTTTCCTTGCAACAGTGACAGGGCTGTTGTTTTGCTCTTGGCATTAAGTAAGAAATCAGTGTTACCATGGGAGCAAACTCCCAAACAGGTGGTGATCACACACATATTAACCTGAACCAGTGCAGGAGGCACCGCGTCCCCCTGCGGATCCGCCAAGGGTAGAGGAGATCTCATTACTCTTTGTTTGTGCTCAGAGTGTGGCTGTCCAGAGGATGGTGCCCAAATAGATAAGGCTCTAGGCACAGATGTCCGGTTTGATTATTCTCTTCCTTTTGCAACAAACCATATGGTACTGTGGGCAGCACAGATATCTGGCAATCAGAATTCCTGGGCTCCCTCCCTGACTCCGCCATTCGCTCCTTTAATTTTCAAAGCGGTTTTCATGCATCAGCAAAACTTGCTGCCTTGAACCTCCCCACCCCCTTAAAACAAGAGCTCCCCCACATCACTGGAGGTGCTTTTAAATATAGTCACCATGTCTTGCTTTGCTATCGCAAAATTAGGTGCACTTAATGCTGCTAAACTACTTTGCCACCAACAGATAAAAGGCACTACAGACAGGTTGTAATCAGTTTGATTAAGTAAAGCACCTAAAGTTTGCCACTGCTGCTGGACGATTGCAGGCTGATCCATCTCTAACCCGTAGGAGTAAGATGAATTAGGCATGATAAGCATTGTTTGGTTTCTGGTGCGTCAACCAGTGAGTGAAATGACTTGGTGTTTATATGCCAGGTCACAGAGAAAAGTTTCTTGTGATTGGAAATGATTAGGCACACTGATTAATGCTTCCAGTGCTCTTTGATCCAGAGCTGCCAGTTGGAATGAGTCTTGCTGCACGGAGACATCCCAACTGCCTGGTAACAAAAGTGCAGGGGGTACAAAAATTGACTGAAAAAATGCGGGTGGGGATGGGAAGGCTCTGCTGTAAGATATGCTCTTTTTCCGTCGGGCTCCAGGCTTGCATTCTTTGAACCATTCTCTTATTCCTGGAAGTCAGTTTGTTACTCATATTGTGCTTGTCAGGTTTATTCATTTTAAAGAAAATGTTCAGGAAGATTGCCAAGTCATCTGAACTTCCAGCACTGATAAGGACCTCAGGGTCTGCTAAGTTAAGAAGACAACATCCCAAGTCCAAGAAAAGCTTTAGAATACAGCACTTTCTGAGTAGACTCAGCTCTAGTGAAACAGTTATTTCTCTCAGTATGCAGGTGGCATCTCCTTGTGATGGATGTTCCTTCTTTCAGCCATAGGAATTCCCATTTTTAACCTTCAATTAGAATACCTCCCTTTTATCATAGGTGAAATATTTTAAATAATTTCCTATGACAAGACACAGGAAGATTTGCTTGAGTAAGAGGTAGATTCCCCAACATTTCTTGCTATTCCCATACCAGCACACAATTTGTCTTCATTATTTTGTGACTCCTTCATGCTTTGGGTTCTGTGGTTGAACCTTGAACCAGCTAGGGGACATGAACATGGCTGCATTGCCCACTACATTTTCTTTACAGCCAGGACTGCATTGTTTGTCATGCTTGCTGTCACACCTGTCGATCCACACTGGGTCCTCCTGGGGTGGTGTCCTTTTTTGTGTGATTTGTGTATATCAGGATGAGATTTCAATAAAGATCAAGCATAACCTGTTAGCAGGTGATGAATGGTCACTCAAAAGAGCTCTGGAAAATTTGAAGTGAAGACTCTAAAATGTCTGGATGTACCATAGAGCTGAATTGTGGGTGTCCACACCCAAGGGCATTAAGCCATTCTCAAATCATTCTCTGCTCTCTGTTTTAGGAGAGCCTCAGATCCATAGCAACTTACCTCAGAATTCTTCTACTGCAAACCCAGGTGGTTCAGCAGCTACAGCTGCTTTTGTTCAGGGAAGGGAGGAGGCAGGAGCTGGGGCTGCCCCCTACTCAGGTTACCCAAGGACATCCCTGCTGCTCCTGGCCAGCTCTGTGCTGGCCACCTCTGCCAGCCTTGCCTGAGCCCTGCCTGAACACTGAGCATTCTGGCCATCCCACATTTCTCTTTGCTCATGTTTGTGCTGCAGACTCCTGATTTTACAAAACATGGGAAAACCTTTGAGATACTGGAAGTGTTCAGGAGCTGAGAAACCAGTGGATGAAAACTGGTGCCCACTGGGAATGTAGGTCAGTGTAAGGAGGAAATTTTAACACTTTTTTAACCAAACTTCAGTTTATTTGGGTGTATCTATGTTTTCCATGTTTTTTCCAAGCACAAGAGCTTGCAGAGGCCAGCACTGACAACTTCTTTGACATGGGAGGCCCATGTCCCATCTTCCACTTGAGTCAATCGCCTGCAAAGACACCTGGCCAGACACCTTCCCACCACCATTTCACAAGGCACAGAGATTATCTGTGCCTTCCCTGTACTCGTAGATGTGGGACCACAGCTGGTCCCCATACAGAGCCTCTGATCTCCAATAGCACATGAACTCACCCCAGGCTGGGCTGTCAGCTTTGAGATTTCTCCTCTGCTCAGCTGTTTTCACAAAATGCATTGAAAGCTTACCATCCTAGCTTACCATGCATGTCAGTTCTCTGACATGTTTGGTTCCTTCCAGTCAATGTATTCAGCAGAGGGAGGATGGACAGACAGTGAATTCCTGGATATTTTTATGTAGGAAATTGGTATGAGTATACATCAGTTTCCTGCCTTTGTGAAGTTGTGCTTCATACCTGTTTTTCAAGCCTATGTTGTCTTCCTGTGCATGGTCTGAATCAGTTAATATCTAATTGCAGATAATTTTCATTAAAATAGGTGCCTACTCTGCCTGTTTTCCAGTTTCCAGGTGGCTCCATGGTGGCTGCTTGGCTGCTGCCTGCCCTGCTGCTAATGTTCCTGTTTTCCTCCTCAGCTTGTGTGGCTGCCCTGGCATGTTGCTGGGACAGGGAGCAGTGATGCAGGGTCTCCTGGAAGCCTGTGGATGGGCCAAGTAAAACACAGCTGGGCATCATCCCAAGTACCTCAAAGTACTGCTGCACCGAGTGGGTTCCCATTGTCTCAGACACCTCATTGTACTTAATAGCAATGGAGGTGCCTGTATCGCCCTCATTTACAGGAAGCTAGTGACTGGGGCCATGAAGGGGAGGAGTTTGGGGTTAGACATGCCTCCAGCTCCTCGGGGTAGGAATTGCTGCTTATCAGAAACAATTTTGGAAAGGTATTTCAGGTGTGGCTTCCGTGATGGAGACAGTTTCACACTGGTGGAAGCCATCCCAGGGGTGTGTGACAGCACTTGGTGGCCCCAACACTTCCCCGCCCACATGCCCCTGGCATGGCTCCAGCTCACTGCCAGCCTACTTGCTGCCTTGCTTGTCTGCCACATGCAAGACAATGAAATGCTGGCGTGTCTGATAAACCCATCCTCCTTATCACATTCATCTTGGTATGGATCCTAGCAGGGAGGCAGTGGGTGGGATGGTGAGTTCAAAGGTGGCTGGCCAAAAAGTTAGACAGCTCAATCATTTGCCTTGTTATTGCTACCACAGTTAACCCTTTGGCTGCTGACCCTGGAGTAGGGTATCTGTGAGGTTCTGTTCATCTCTCGGGCTCATGGCTCAAGGCATGACAGGTGTTTCTGTTAGGTGAGATCTTTGGTTGCAGCCAGTTTTGCCTTTACTGGTAGCAGTTTCTTATTTCCCTCTTTTGTGAGAGGTTGCTGCTCCCAATAAGAGGCTGGGCCATGCATGCCTGACCATGCCCATGAGGTGGAGGGCAGGGCTCATGCTTCAGGCTGGCATGATGTGGAGCATAAAACAAAACCGTGGTTGGGGAGGCATGGCCAGCAAGAAGCATGAGACTCACAGCCCCTCTGGGCAAGGTTAGACTGGGCAGACACCTGGCAGAGAGAGTGTCTGCCAGGTGTCGAGGTTAGGGTGCAACCCAGGGCATTAAAAGTCTGGGTGTGTGAGAGCTGGAGCTGCTGTTTGAATTAGTTAGAGATCTTAAAGATCTTTGTATGTTGGTCATCCATGCAAAGAAATTACTGTTGGATCCTAACTGTTCTCTTTTCCAAATTGAAAAGCTCAGAACACTTTTTTCCCCTGACATAAATGAATAGCAAAGTATCTGTTGAGAAGATATGGGAAGGAATCACAGAAACAGAGACAAGACTAAGTTAGAAGGGACCTCCTGCCACCATCTGATCCAACTTTTCATTAAAAACAGGGTCTTAGATTAGGTTAGTTGAGGCCAAATCAATTTACATCTTTATTATTTCTAGTGAGAAAGATTCCACTCTCTTCAAGCAACTGATCCTCATGTTGCTCTCACAGAAAAAAGTTTTTTGATACTCACGTGGAGCTTCCCTAGAACTTCCCTAGAAACCAGTTTTGCCCATTGCTTTTTCTCCTATCATAGTGCATCCTTGTGAAGAGATGAGTCTCCTCCAGAATTGCTTTTTAGGTATTGGAAGGCAATTATTTGGTTTCCCCACACTAAACCTTCCCTGCTGAAGTCTGAGCAAGCGAAGTTCATTTTTTTGTAAAGTTCTCCAGTCCCCTAATCTTTTTGGTCCCCTCTGGACCATCTCCAGGCTTTCAATGTCTCTTGAACTGTGAAGAAAGAAACTGAACAGTGTGTTCCAGGTATGGCCTAACAGGTGCTGAGCTGAGTAGAAAGATCACATCTCTTCATTTACCAACACTCTCACAAACTCAGTCCAGGATGCTGTTGGCGATCATTGCTGCCAGGATACTTGGCTGGCTCATGTTCCTCTTGCTGCCTGCCAAGACACCCTGTGCCTTTTCAGCAGAGCAACTGTCCAGCCAGCCAGTGCCCAGCTGGTGCTCCTGCTTGGGATTATTCCATCCCAGGTTCAGGACTTGACATTTATCTCTGCTGAACCTCATATTAAACTTCATTCTTGTTGGCCAAATCTCAACAGCTCGTTGAGGTCTCTATATGGTGATTTTTTTCTTCTAACACTGCTACCTCTTCACCCAACTTAGGCTCATCCTCAAATTTGGTGACAGTGCATTCAGGCCTACCTTCCAGACCACTTATAAAGCTGAATTGCATTGACTTCAGAAGAAATTAATTTGTGCCCAGCTGCCAGCATGACTTTGAGCCTTTTAACTTTTGAGGCTCTGAACTCAACAGTTTAGTCAGTTCCTCAGCCATTTTGCGTTTCATCTGCCCAGACAGTATCTTACTGACTTGTCAAAAAGGATTTTGAGGGAGGCTGTGTCAAACACTTTGTGAAAATCAAGTTGATGGTGATATCTACTACTTTCCTTTCATCCACTGAGCATGATTTTTGGTCAAACAGGATTGACCCTTCAGTTTGTCCATGTTGGCTTTTCACATTCAGGTTTTTGAAATGTGTTTGCGTGGAAATAGCTTTTTTAAGGACCTGTTCCATAGTTCTCTTAGGGAGTGAAACAAGGTTTACTGGTCTGCAGTTTCCTGGATCTTCCTTCTGGCCCTTTCTGTAGGTAGACAGTCTCCAGACTGGAAGATATCTCTCCACAAGCCTGTTTACTCTTTTGTTTTTCACTTCTTCAGCATGGGGAAATAATGTGTTTGACACCAGACAAATGGCTTAAAGCACTGTGGATGTCAATATGCATAGAACAGAAGATCCTTGTGTGTGTTGATACCAGTGCAAATTAGTTAAAGAGAACAAAATATGGGCTGGAAAGGACATTAGTTCATGCAGACATTTGGTCATCACCTAAATTCTAAAGGTGCTCTTGTTGATGATAAAATAATCCTGTCTGCAGATCTAGGTGAACTGAAGTGCAGTTCTCTGTAGCTTGAGCTAACTTTAATACTACTCTTTCAAGTTTCATTTAGCAGGGACTGGTCTTTGGTCTTGCATGCATTCAGCAGTCAGGACTTTGGCCTCTCTGCCAGTAGCTGGAAGCCAGGTCTCTCCAAGGAGTGAGCTTGATTTCAAGGGACTATTGTGATAATGCATGCAGCTGACTGGTTCCATGATGATGGGGTCCTTAGATGGAGTTGTCATCTTGTGAGATGTAGCTAGAGTTCTTTTAGGTGAAAGGTATGTGTAAAGTTTGCACAGACCAGAGCAATAAGTGGCCTAGTTTTGGACTTATATTGATATAAATAATTATATATATCCATATATACATTGCTTTAGTCAATGCAGTTATTTGGCATGATTACCCCAAAATACAGCAACATGCACTCTCAGACTTGTACTCTTCTTTCATGTTCCAAAACAAGATATACATCTTTAGCTCAGACTTACCAGTTTTGAAATATTAGGAGTTATCCATTGAAACCATAGTAGTTGTATTGGAACCTAAGTTTTGCATTTTAATAATCACCACATTAAATAGGAAATACCTTCTCTCCACTGCCAAAAGATGGATTTTTCTGCTCCAGCTCAACAAATGCCCAGGTCCTTCATATATCAGCTGTTGGTGGCTCACAGTCTGGCTTCTGAGAAGAGCAAGAGGAGGATAGCAAGGGCTGAATAGGAAGTTGTTGAAAGACCAGGAAGGTTCCTGTGAGCCTCTGAATGGGACTATCCTCCCAGACAGTGATTTGTTAACATTCAGCGACACGTGGGTGTCCTTCTTCTGCACCAATGGATTCAAATTTTAAGGTGTAATTGTAATTACAATTGTAATTGTAAGGCAATTGACATGACATTGCTTAGCGCTGTTATTAATATTTGCAGAGCAGGTTGTTATGTGTCTTCCCTAGAGTGGAAACCTAGCATCCACCCAGACTCTGTTAATACCAACCCCAAGTTATTTCAAGATGCTAAGAAGGAAAGTGTTCTTTTATTCCTAATTTTTCTGTACTGTTTTCTTTTCTTTTTTTAATTTTTTTTCCCCTCCTCACTAGAATTACCTGTTTCTGGTCTGTCTGGAAAGGGTCAATAGAAAACAAGATTTCATTGGAACATTGAGACATGTCATTGCAACACCCATGGTCAGTGTTATGTGAGTGTGCATTAATAGTCAGCTGAGTCTAAATAAACATGCAGAATGCCTGGTTTTGGCCAGCCAGAAGTGGCAGCTGTTTGCACTGGTGTTTCCACCTATGCTGTGGGCTACCTGCTGGCTTTGCAGAGGTGGAACAGTTTGGGGTGTCATTTGCCTGAAGCACTTTGTCATGCCCTCCCACAAGCCCTCCTTCCCTCTGTCTGGCTGCTTGCAGGTTTTCAATGAAAGGCCCTGTTCACACATGTGGTGACCCAAATTATCTCTAAATAAACCAGTGTATGTGGAGAGTAATTCATGAACACTTCCAGCACGGTGATAAATGGCAGGCAGGGCCAGTGCATACAAGGTGGCCCCTCAGGCATGTGTCTCAATCAAGTTGTGCAGAGATACTGTAGAAGGGTGTGGAAACATGACCTTAAAATAAGA
This sequence comes from Haemorhous mexicanus, assembly GCF_027477595.1. Taxonomy (NCBI): domain Eukaryota; kingdom Metazoa; phylum Chordata; class Aves; order Passeriformes; family Fringillidae; genus Haemorhous; species Haemorhous mexicanus. Next base: position 148,103,489 of record NC_082341.1, read on the forward strand.
ACTGTGTCTTTTGGAGCTTTAGAGACCAGATTGTGAGTGACAGACATGCAGTATTTGATCTGTCACCTCTTGTCTAACATTTTATTTCCAGACCTTGACACATCAAGTTTTACCCCCTATTCTTCCCCATGTGCTTACCATTCTACTTCCTGAAAAAACAACAGTTGCTGTAGCCTCTTAAAGACAGCCAGGTGAGATAAATAATTAAAATTTGAAAAGTTTATGTACTGACCAGCTGTTTTCCAGCCCTTGCTGACAAAATTCTTGAAGTGCAGTTGAGCTTTGCCTTAGCAGATTCTATTCTTCTGTGATGACCAAGAGAGAGAGGAAAAGTCTGCAAATGCAAGAGCTGTAGGAGGTTGTGGCCAGGTTTATCCCAGCAGGTTAAATAGGGACAAGGCATAACCCTGGGTGCTGGTGTATACCTGTCCATTCTGTAAGCTGTTAGCACAGCTCCAGCCCCAGGTAGAGCTTCTCCAGACACTGCCTGGGCACCATCTGTGGATGCACACTGGCCAGAGGCCATCACCAGTAGTAATTAGGCAGCAGGCACCTTGTTCTGGGGATGTGAAAGGGCTTGGCTGTCTGGATATGAGCAGTTGGGTAATTGGTTTTTGTGCCAAGGAATGGAAATGACTTGTCTTATTTACATGTATGGACAAGATGAAGGTTTTAGAATATTGGAGCCTCAGTGGTGAGGTAAAACAGATGTGAATTTTGCAATTTCTATTAAACTTTCAAGTATTGCTTTCACATATTGTCTCTCTTGAAAATCCTGTGCTTGCTGAATTTCTGTTACTGCTCTCGCATGGCAAGGAAGGGAAGAAACCCTTGGACTTCAGATAGCAGACATAAAATAATGTGGAAGAAATCTTAAATGAAGGGAGGAGTTTTGTTCTGGTCTACAGACAAACTATAGGAGATTCATAGATCATTGACGATAAAATTAGAAAGTGTGATTTGTGAGAAGAGGAAGAAGACACAGAAGGAAAGACAGCTCAGAAATATGGGAATAGTTACCACAAATAGTATGCAACCTGATGTGCAGTGTCTTGCTTGTCACATAGCAAGTGTCTGTGCTATGTCTGTACACATCTGTACTAGTGTCTGTTTTATTATTAGGAATAATAAAAGGCATCCACTGTAGTCAAACTGGTCATGCTTGTTGTTGAAAAAATTACTATTTTCTTGCCCTTAAAATTCCAGCTGATTCAATGTTGTAAAGCTCATCCTTCATAAACCAGCAGTCCTGGAATCCAGCACAGATGAATTATGGAGGAAATGTATTTTTGCCCATTATGTCAATGCATTGCCTGTACTAGGGAACCCAAAACTGAACACAAAGCTCCCAAATGTCAGATAAATGGGAACTAAAACTTCTTTAACTTACACAGTTGTATCACCATAGGAAGTAGTCTGATTGGTCAGCCAAGAGATCAACAGCACTCTGCTTGTCTACACGACATGATGGTTTATCTCCAGAGGAGCTGGCATGTCTTTGGCTAAGGCACTAAGCTAAGAAATGTGCCTGGCTTGAAGAGCAGAAGGTGGACCTTGGTCCTGCCTGTTTGCACCACATTGATGTATCTTCGTGTCCTGTTGAAATGGAGTCCCATAAGCATAAGATGCATGGTCTAAATAAAGAAGGAGGAAACAGGGATTATTTTGGTATCTCAGAGGGCTTAGTGTATAGGATGGTTCTTTCTCTGTCCTGAATGTTCTTTCAACCTATTTCTGTGTTCATTTGGTTTTTTGGATCTCCTGCTTTTTAAAAAAAACAGACCTGAAGAGACATGCAACTTGACTGAGGTGCTGTGCTGTAGCTGAACTGCTCTGGTTAGTGGAGCTGTGAAAGTGTTTGCAAAATGTTTGCAGCATGGTAAAGCAAAGAACCAAGTGAATAAATGAGTAGCCCTAAAATGCTGAAAATGAACGCTCTGTGATGGATTGAGGGGCTGGGGGAAAAATCCCCCCTCTCCTTGCCTTGCATCCTCTCACCCCCCACCCTTTCATTATGCTCACCAGGGTGGGTGAAGGGGATCCTTACAGGGGGAGTTACAAAGCTCTTGTCATGTTCCCAAATGTGCACTGAGCAACCCGAGTGCCTCTCCTCTCAGGCTGGGAGGTCTGAGCACTGCCAAAAGCTTCTGGCCCCCTCTGCCAGCCTGATGCTTTGAGAGAATATCGTTGGCTCCATGACACTGCAGGTCTGTTGACTTGTGTTTGTATGTTTGTGCTGGGATGTGTGCACAACTCAAAAGCAGGTCTGAGGTTAAGTAAAGCCCCTTGCTTGGTGGGGAACCTTGATCAGCATGTCACAGAACGTGACAACTTCCATAATGGTTTTTAAAAAATGTGTACAGGGTTAGCTGCCAGCTTCCACGGAGGGATATGTGTAACCACTTGAAATATTCAACTTCTGAGCTCTGCCATCTTCTCTACTGCAGTTTTGAAGACTTTGTTTGATTTCTCTATGCCAGCCAGTTGCTGTAATATTTATCTGACATCTTTGAGTTTTGTGTGGCTTACTGAAGGGTTTTTCATGTCAGAGACTTAATATAGGCTTTAGTGTTCTGATTTTTTTGCTAGTGTTCTAACTGAAAAAGAATTGTTGGCTTATTTAAAATTTTATATTATTTCTGTCTCTATTTCTGTCTCTCTTTATGGGCAGATATTTAATACTTTTGAAAATTTACTTATTTTATCATGTCTTAATTCAGGCATTTAGAACCATGGCCCACTTTGAATTTAGGCCAGACAGCCTAAATTCATGACATGACACGGTTTTCTCTTGGTTGGGCACACAACTTAACTCAGCACAGATGAGTTTGGAGGGAGTGTGATAAAAAAATACCTAGGTTGCAAGGACATAACAAAGTTTTGTCCTATGTAACATACTCTTATGTCCCTCCAAGACAAGGGATGTGGATGCTCTTTATGAAAAGCCTGTATAAGCATTAAATGCTGGAAATAAAAAGATGGTTGAGAATGATTTTGCAGTCATTATAGACTTTTATTTCAAGAGTGATGTGACTGCTGGGGTCAGTAATAATAACCAGAGTAAGCCTACCTTTCACTTGCACTCATAAAGAAGTGTTGGGGTATTTACATGAAAAGTGGAATACTTAGGATGCACAAGGAAAGATTTTATTAGAGAGGCAGAAACCCAAAATGATACCATAACCTGCCCACTACCTTCTAAGGTCACAGTCACCTCTTCTGCCAATATTGGAGTAATTTGCCACCAATCTCATTTGCTACATACTTTTCAGTAATGTACTTCTGCTATACATCTTGAAAAAGTTTATTGTTAAACTGGTTCTCCCATCCCCTCTGGACCTCAGTGCAAATGAGAAATGAGAATCAGGTGAAAGGCTTATGAAAACAACTATTTTTGGCTTAGCCCTGATAGGACAACAATTTCGTTGTTCTGCTCTGATATTGTCAGTGTGACTCATCTGTAGAGGACTTTCTGGCCCATTTTCTTTAAAAATGTGCTCTATCCAGAGAACTGACTGGGACTTTCTAAAACTGGAAACACTGAAAAAGAACAGTTTGCCTGTTTGTTGAATGTTGGTTAACCCTTTCTATACCACCTGACCTCAAAAGGTAGAATATGTGCTGTCTTATGCAGGAAGGTGCTTTCAGCCAGAAGTGTGTTTTTATGGACTTTTTTTTTTCCTTTTTTCCCAGGTGGATGGGGATTGTGAAGAGATCAGGTTTTAAGGCTGTTGTGGAGAGTTAGTTAAGGTATCCTCAGAGACTGAATAGCTGATGGCTGCTTCAGCATGGGAAGAATGGTCAAGACTGGATAATGCCACTCTGAACCTCATCTGGCTTCTGGTGGTACCTTGCAAGCCTTTTTCCTGGTCTTTGAGATTCCCAAGGTATGAGGACTGCGGCTGAGCTTTGAGGGTGCCACCACTGACAGGAATGTGATGCTCAGCAAGAGCCTGGAGATACTTCTTCCATTAGTCCCTTGTTGTCTAGGATGCAGAAATGCCACTTTTCCCCAAACTGGGAAAATGTTTTCTTCAGTCACTCAAATACCAGAAAAAAAAAATGCATTGGAGAGCAAGAGTTAGGGGGAACTCAGTCTTGCCATCCTCCCAGTGAGGATATGTCCCTTCCTTTTCACTTGTGTGTTTTCCCTGAAACTACAAACTCAGGTTGCAGCTGGATAAGTGCTTACTTGGTGTAACACTGAATAATCTCTCTTTCAAGGGCATTAAGCACTACGTTGAATTAAGACTTTAGAAAGGTAAAAGCCAAGCTCCCTTTGCCAAGAGGAGTTTCCATTCATAGAGTGAGGAAGTGATCTGACATGGACATTGATGACCTACTTTGTTATCTGTATGTGAAATCTGGCTCTGCTGAAAACAGTGGCAAGACTGCCATTGATTTTAAGAGTTCTTAATTTCATTTTCAGTATGTTTATTTGCATTACTTTTTTCCTATAATGTTTGATATGTAGGCATAGAGGTCAGGGGGAAAACAAAGATTTGATTGAGACACACTTTCCATTATGGTAAGGGGTGGGCAGGTGTCACTATGGGAAGATACATTCAGAGTTTTGCCTGGCACTTTGAAATGCTTTTCATTTTTTCCTACCTGCCACACTTCAGCCTTTCATATTAAACTTGTGTATGAATGGCAGGTCTTATTATTTTGAGTGTTCTGTGTTTTTCTTCATTATTTAGATAATAAACTTGCAAAACGTTCCTCTTAGCAGGGCAATTCATCCTCTACTGGATCTTAATGAGACCAGTGCTTCCTTTCCTGGGAAAATATGTGCCTCTGGTGAGAGAAGCCCACCTTTCAAAAACCACAGCTAAAGCTTGTTTTCTCACTGAAGCACAAAGCACACAGCCACTTGCAAATGTCAGTTTTCTTAGCATGAAGCAAATATACATTTTGTAAATGTGAGACAGACATGTATTGATGTGGGTCTTGAACAGGACTTCAGTATAGAGATAGCTTATCTTTAATTTATAGTTACATGCAATTGAACCATTCCAGGAAAAGCCATTTTGTGATTCTTGGGCCAGGGAAGAAGATGAAGAAGAAGGATAAAAACCTTCTACCCTAAACAGTAACAGATAGGACAGTCAGAACAGATCTATGTTCTCTAAATTAAAGCTTACTAAAGAGCTCTTAAAATGTTTCTCATTATTAAAATTACTGAGAGATTTGTGCTAAAACTCTTTCAGCTATCAGCTCTTCTTTCTCTGGGAAAAAAAGAAATGCCCTTTTTTGTGTTTGCTACCTCTGTTGCCACAAGCAAATTTAGTTAAATTCAGCTGGCAGCCAGTCAGTCACCAGTGGTGCTCCCCAGGGCTCAGTACTGGGGCCAGTTCTGCTTAACCTCTTTATCAATGATGAGGGCATTGAGGGCACCCAGTAAGTTTGTGGACAACATGAAGCTGGATGGGACTGTTGATCTGCCAGAGGGTGGGAGGGCTCTGCAGAGGGATCTGAACAGGCTGAGGCCAGTTGTATGAGGTTCAACAAGGCCAAGTGCCAGGTCCTGCACTTGGGTCAAAACAACCCCTGCAGTGATACAGGGTAGGGGCAGAGCGGCTGGAAAGCTGCCCAGAGGAAAAGGACCTCTGATCAGCAGTGGCTGAACATGAGCCAGAGTGTGCCCAGGAGGCCAAGAAGGCCAATGGCACCTGGTCTGCATCCAAGAGTGTGGCCAGCAGGACCAGGGCAGTGATTGTCCCCTCACCCCTGTGGTGAGGCCACATCTCAATCCTGTATTCAGTTCTGGGCCCCTCACTGCAGGGAAGACACTGAGGGGCTGAAGTGTGTCCAGAGAAGGGCAGTGGAGCTGGGGAAGGGGCTGGAGCACAAGTCTGATGAGGAGCAGCTGAGGGAGCTGGGGGTGTTAAGCCTGGAGAAAAGGAGGTTCAGGAGAGCCCTTATCACTCTCTACAACTCTGTGAAAGGAAGTTGTAGCCAGGTGGGGGTCAGTCTCTTCTCCTAAGAAACAAGTAATAGGACAAGAGAAAATGGCCTTGTGTTGTGCCAGAGGAGGTTTAAATTGAATATTAGGAATAGTTTATTAATTTTTTTCACTGAAAGGGTGTTCGAGCATTAGAACAGGCTTCCCAGGGAATTGGTGAAGTCACAATCCCTAGAGAGATTTAAAAGATGTCTAGATGTTGCACTTTAGGGATACGATTTAGTGGCGGACTTGGAAGTGCTGAGTTAACGATTGGACTCAATGATCTTAGAGCTCTTTTCCACCCTAAAGAATTCTGTGATTTTAAGATGCAACCACAGGTTTTAATCTTATTATGAGACCTGCTGCAGGAAATTCTCTGGCCTCTCTTGTGCGCAGTTTTGACTTAGTTCATTCAAAATGGCTTTTTTTTTGGCCTGAAAATTCATCAATCATTTGAGTCCAGCCAAAAGCTTCAGTTGTGTGGTAAGTTTATAGAGAGAGCTACAGTCTGTTAGGAGTCAAAAACATTTTATAAGCAGTAATTGGTTCATGCTTTCCTTCTACACGTATGCAGCCACCACCAAGGATGAGTAATGTCTTGGATTTTTGTATCAATGGCAAAGATGTATGTAGGCAGCACAAAATATTAAAGAAACTGAATTTTATCATAGCTCTGTATTCATGCTTCTAAAAGAGCAATGGGATTTTTTTTAGGGGTCTGTACCTGTTGGTCTGTAGAGAGCCAGCAGTAATTGTAGAATTGTAGCATTATTAAGGTTGGAGAAGACCCCCAAAATCATCAAGTCCAACCTTTGACAGAACACCACCACGCCCATTAAACCATATCATGGTGCTCCATGTCTACCCAGGGATGGTAACTCCACCACTTCCCTGGGGAGCCTTCCAATGCTTGATCATTCTTTCAGTACAAAAATTTTTCCTAATATCCAACCCGACCCTCCTTTGGTGTAGCTTTGGGTCATTTCCCAATGTCCTATTTCTAGTTTTGATTGTTTTGGGGTTAGTGCTACTGTTCCAAGAGTGGTAATACATTGCTGGATTATCATTACCTTGGCCTGGAATATCTCAGTGCTCTTTGATCAGCATTTGGGTGAGAGAAATTTCATTGTAGCCCTTGTCTGGTACTGCAGGTGCCTGTGCACTGCAAATACAGCTGCGTGTCTGGCAGCGCTGCCTGTGTGCCTGTCCCTACTCAGACCAGCTGCCTCGGGCTCCTTGCTGAAGGCTCTTACCTCAAGCCAGCAGGGTTCTTCTGCACTGTGGTCTATTCAGCCTTTACTGATGCTCACCATGGCTTCTCCTGACAGGAAAATGGGTCCTTGGCTAATCTGACAGAAATTGGCTTGTTCTAAATCATAGGAACAAAGAAAAGCTTGTAAGGAAACCACTGCACTATCTCTATCAGTCAGCCTTTCCTTATTTCTATTACATGCAGCCCTGCTTATGTCTCTGACACTTTAAGGAATACTCAAATTCTGCTCTTCTTTTCTTTTTCTTCAGACCAACTGTCTTTGGGTCTGATCCAGACCCCAACCAGTTTGAGGGAAGTCTTCCTAATGCTGTTGGCTGTCTTTGGATCTTCTCCATCACTTGCATTGCTCTTTAGTAAATCGGAGGCACACGTTTGACTTCTTAGAAAGCTGATCTCAGGAAGATAGAAATCAAATTCCAGAGTAGTACCTCAATGCTCTGCTTGAAACAGATCTGTCAGAGGTTTGCTCACCCCAAAGAAGGAGATAACACAGGAAGGATTTTCTCCTGAGTATAGTATGGTTTCTAATATTTTCTATTAAACACAATGGAAAATATAAATCCAATGGAAAATATAAAAGAGAAAGAAATCTTTTTGTGCAGCTTGCTTCCTCTGCCCCACAGACAAATTACAGGATCAATTACTTACACCCCTACTTGGTATAATAAAAGATCTGAAAACGTAGTCAGATCTCACCATTTACTATATACCAACAGGGTGAAGTGGACCAGAAGTCTAAATCAGTACTGTCAAATATCTGTAGGACCTAAGGAAATAGGCTTCAAACCCTTACCCCAGAATCAGCAACAAATGTGGATTTTTGTTTTCGAATTCTGGTTTTTGTTTTGTTTGGTTTTATTATTATTATTATTATTATTATTATTATTATTATTATTACCCTTATACTGAGGAGGAGCCTTTTATGGAAATCGAAATATTGCTTATTTCTGGCCTACTGGGCTGAGGTCTAAATTAAAAGAGCAGCTGACTTTCAGAAGTCCCAAAGGGATGGAAGAGCACAAGAGCAAAGGGTCCTTGATGGTGGCTTCATGGAGAAACTGGAAAAGCACAGAGAGAGCCCCCAAGGAGCCAGCTCCATGGTGCCTCCTCCGTGCCAGGCTTTGTGCTCACAGAGTTGTACACCAACTCTGGAGCAAAGCATCACTGAAGAGGACAGTGTGTGAGAGCTGCTGGCCAAGCATGTCTGGAAAAAGGGACAGCAGTCACTCCAGGTGGATGGGATCAGCCGCTGAGGGAGCACCTGAGCTGGAGATGGGGATCTCTAGAACCCCAGCTGTTCTCCTTCTGGGCTGTACCTCTTGGTGCCCACTGGGCCACGTGCACAGAGTGGTTCTGGTCCTCAGATCAGATGGGGCTTTCCACCAGCACTCAGGAGCCTTCACTGGAAGAGGGCAAGCTGAGAAAGCTGCAGAGTCAGCTTCTGCTTGGGCTGAAAAAAAAATTCAAAGAGGGCAACTGTATGAAGTGGATGGCAGGTTTGAGGAGTAGAAGGTAGTGTGATAGGAAGTGTGGCTTGGTGTTCCCCTCCTTTCCCTAAAGAAAGGGTTTAATGTCTTTAATTTAGTATTTTATAAAATGAATCTTGCCTGTGTCAGAGGCAATCTCAGCTGTTCTCCTATGCATCTGGGCTGGGACTAATACTGGTTTTACTGCTGCTCTTCAACAGAGAGCTTTAGAGGCTAAACCTGATCCTTTGAGGCTCAGCAGAGATGTTACAGGTGAGTTGTGTCTTGCTTTTGAAGGCCTTGCTGGAGCCTCTGGATGCTACTAAAATACTTACATATAATAACAACAACAAGATCTTCTTTTCATCTCCTTGGGCTGAGTGGGGTGTTCTCTTTTGGAGATGGCAGCTGTGTCTGCCTGGGGGTGCACTAGATTTAACACAGGGGAATTATTGGAAACTGGTAACAAATGTGTGGATACTCCACTCCTTTTCCACTGAAAACCTGAAATCTAATAAAAATGTTTGTTTATTTATTGTTTTATTTTGGCTTGCTTTCAGGTCTTATTATATTACATCTACAGAGATTTAATTAAGAAGAATATTGAATGTGGTCAACTTTGTGCACACTGAGGATATGATGAAAACAGCAGATACTATAAAAACCCTTAAATAGTTCTGTTAGTCTCCTGAAAAAGAGGAAACTTGGTGTTTTCTAACCAGTATTTTCCTATCATAGGAAATAGGATTGGGGGATTTTAGAGGATGATAAATTGACTATGAGTCAGTGGGGCAACATTGTTCTAAAGGAATCTGCTGTACTGTACTGCAGATAATCTGGTGTGTACTTCAAAAACTAAATAAAAACTACCCAGACATCCAATTTTCCACTTTCTTCAGCACTGACTGGGCCACAGAGTACAGTTTAGGGCTTCATGTTGTAGAATTGGACAAGTGACAGTCCAGAGCTGAGACCACAGCCATTGTGGAAAATGCGAATCAGATTTTTGCAGAGGAGGGTGCTTCCCTGATGGGAAGAGAAGTGACCGAGGACACCTCATGACAATTACACACATAAACACTCAGACTCTGCAGCAAGACACCTGATCAGCAGAGATGCTCTGTCTCCAGGACCCTGCTCTGTATGGGATTAGAATTGCAAAGAAACAGCCAATAGAATAGCATGAAACCATCTCAGTGTGAAAATGGAGACCCAGCTGCTTTGTTCTGGTTGTTTTTGCATCTGTTCCACATTGCAAGAAGGCTGATACCAATCCCTACGTAGCCAAATACAGTCAGCAAAGCATCCTGTGTGGTTTAAGCCCAAATTCTTGGGGAAGAATTAATCTGAAGGGTGCATTTTTATTGTCTTGACTGGCAAACAGCTGATCTGATGAGAAGCCCGTGGTAGTGCTGAAAGCTCACAAAAGTATTTCAGAAGCATCTTAATTCATGGCTCATATCTCAGCTTGTGCCTCCACATTACCATTTGCTGGACACTAAATCTTTCAGCATTTGGGCCCAGCTGCCTCTGCTCTTTTCAACAATAAAGATGAGGATCACTTCTCCTCATTAGTCACTAAAAGCTGAATTTAAAAATAACATGCTGATGTTGCTGCACGGAAGTGTTTCAGTTGGATTAAATATGAGAGAAAAATAAATCTGGGAAGAGCAAGCTACAAAGGGAATTGCAGATTCACTTTCCAGTCTGAAAGATTTTTAGGGCAGAGACTGTCAATTATTTTGTTTGTACAACAATCTCAACATAAATGGGGCCTCTAGCTGCTTCCACAATGTAAATTATTGATGCTGTTAGGATCCAGAAAATACATGTGCCTGGCTTTAAGCACAAGGTAATAAAACTGACGTCTAAAGGAATCCTTTATCTGAAAGTTAAATATGTGCTTATGTTCTTTGGGCTTCTGGTAGCTGCTTTAGGGCTTATGTACCTGATGGGATCTTGAAGTAACAAAGCTGGCCATGCTGTGATAGAGGATGCAGGTTTGAATAGACACACTTGGAAGTTCCAGATAATTCTTATGACCTCTCAGAGAAACTCAGCCCTGTTGACTTCGCAGAAAACCACTTGAAATAGATAGTCCTTATCCAAAGTGACAGCAGGGACACGATCCTAATAAAAGAAACATGGACCCGTTGCACATCATCCTGTCATTGCGTTACCTTGCCTGACAAAGGAAGGCACCACACCGTGATCTGAGAGAGATCTGAGGTGACACGGCACCTGACAAGACATCCTGGCTGATGGAAAGGGAGCTGGGAGGCAGGGAGGGTGGCAAGGAAGCCAGGCTGGAACCACCTGGAGCTGTGGCTCAGCCCTTGCTGGTTCCTTTGTGTTGGGTGGGCTGTGCCTGCACTCCCAGCGACAGATGTGAGTTCCTGAGCTGCCAAAATGAGCCTTGACTAAGCAGAAATAACAAAAAGAAAAAAAAGTAGGAGAAAAAAAAGTGAGTAATCCTCAGGCTCTGGGGCCTTTTTGGGTCCCTATTTTTCACCCCAGCCTTTAAACAACCTGTGCCACAGCAGATTGCAAGCCCTTACAGATTTTCTAGTCTTTGCCTTTTGTAAAAAGCTTTGCTTTCTTTTTGGCTCAGTTTACATTCCTTTTCAGCCATCTCTCCCTCTCTTGGAGGTGGAAGTTTGCAATGTATTATGCATGATGTTATTTAAACCTCTATGTTGATTGTGGTTTCTATGGGGGCCCTTTTTTTTGACGTTGTTCTTTTTGAATGTATCACCTGCCTTTGGAGCAAGACACTTCTGGCTTGGCTGTCCTTGCTGAGAAATGTCAGAGGGAGCAACATGAGAGGAGCCCTAAGCCCTGCAGAGACAACACCATCAGCAAAAACCTACCTGATCACACCTGTCTGTTCTTCCTGGGGCCTCTGTGCCTTCTGCATCCTTCAGTCTCTCTTCCCTGGTCTCCCTTTCACACACTTGCCCCTTCCTGGGGGATAAGTTGCAGGCAGCCTATTGGAGGCAGTGCCTGTGCTTCCTGCCAGAGGAACAACCTTCAGGAGGGTGAGCATGCATCAAAGGCATCCAGCTGCTAAAGAAGGAGCTGTGGATTTTCCCTTTTCTTTACTCTTCCTGGGCAAAAGGGAAAGAAGCTGTGTATTGCCTGCTGTCCATCTCTCTATCTTCCCACTTGAAGTACAGAACTGAGGCGCAACTTTCCATTCCTTACGGTTGTCACCATGTGGTTCTTCCTTTCAGGAGCAAGGTGACAAAACCCTTTGGGAGATGCACAGCAGGAGCCCATGAGGGATCTGCCCCTGATGAGCACAGAGGGGTGGGCTCTGACCTCCGCAAGCAATGCTCTACTCACCCCAGTGCCTCTGGTTCCACCTCAGCCTCCAAAAAATGAGATTGTGCCTCAGTGAGAGGAAGCATGACCCAGCTTTCCCAAGTGCTCAGGAGAAATGTTTGGCTCTGCAAAGGAAGGTCAGTCTTAGGGCATGCAGTGCAAGGTGGCAGCTCCTGCTCCTTGGGCTCAGAAGGAGACCCTTGGCTGAGCCTGGTTGAGTCCATCTGAACTCTGCTGGTTCCAATGACCCTTCTGAGACTCATGAAACACTGAGCCCTGTCACCTGACGAGATTTCCTTTCTTACAGCTTCTGGCTGCATCCTCAAAGCCTTTCCCTTCAGGAAGAGCCTTTTTCAGAACAGAGGTGTACATATGTCACTGTTGGAGCTGTGCTCACAAGGCACTATGTTATGGGTGGAGCAAAACTGGTATTTCAAACTGGAAGAACTAAAAAGACAAAGGGAGTTGCACAGATCAGGAAGCCTTGGATGAGTGAATGACACTTTTGCCCCTCTGATGAACTGTATCTGTTAAAGTATGTTGCCTTTTTTCCAACCTGGAAATGAAACTCGAGATAAGTACACAATTTGGTTATAGTCAATCAACCCTGCCTAGGGCAGAGACCTAAGGTGAAGAGATGCCCTTTAAACAAGGAAGATATAGGAACTGTGTGGTCCTCAAAAAGCTGTTGGAGACCTCAGGGACATTCTTGCAAAAGCCAGTGCTGCTACGTCTTCACAGCTTCCCCATCACCAAGCTCCATGGGCTGCAGTTGCACTGCTTGGTTGCAGTGGAAATTGTCTCCTAAACACAGAAGACTCCATGCTCTAGTGTGCCAAGCAGCCACGGCCTCTGCTGTTAGGCCATCAGCCACTGATTGCCTGGGCAGTGTGTGAAAATGGACAGATTTCAACTCTTGAAATCAGGTTTTGTTCGTTAATCTTTGCACTGGGCTGACTCCCAGTCTTACGTGACATGATTAATTTAAGGTGGAGGACCAAAGAAATTTGAGATTCAGAAGGTAGGTGTTTTCTGACTTTTGGGCTAAAAATTTCTTGCTTCTCTGCAACAAATTTGGGGTTCAATCCTCCCTTTGTGATGCCTCTGTGGCCCAGGCAAGGGTTAACATCTCGAAGTCACCCGCTCCACTGCCCACCCTGCAACAGGCTTAGCTTGCCCTTCCATTGTTTGGACTAAACCTTCCCAGATTTACTTACTTCCTTTTGATGTCTGGCAATGTTTGTTTATTAGCGCCAGTGGCCTGTGTTAACTCTGAGTAAGTCTTTGACTAAATCCCATTCTCTGCCTTTCCTCCCTTCACGGGCTTGTGAGCTGATAAACTTCAGTGCTGGCTTTCAAGCCCACTGAGGTTAAACATGAACTTCTTTTACACCTGCCTGCTTTCCCAGCTAATGGACTCTGGTAGCTGCCGAGAGAGGAGTCCTTTTATGGCAAAGAGAAGGCTGCAGAAGTTCATTTCATTTCTGGTTCGTATGTTCAAGAAGCGGGGTTTTAACTCTTGGAGAGGAAAGAATTATTTTAGTGAATTCCCTGCTGTCCTGAGGTCATCTGCTTAACAGTAGCAGAGAAATAATAACAGGACAGGTATTAGCCCATAAGTCACATAGTGTTATATATAGTCCACTAAGCATTATTTTATTATTCCCTTTTTTTTTCATGGTGCTTAAGTACCATTTTGGGACTCAGGGTTTAGACAGCTTCAGTCTACAGTATGAATCAAGAGAAAGAAGATGAGAGCTGTTTGGGAAATGATAAGTACTTCCTATGGAAACTTTTGCAACAGTTCTGTTTTTCCTTTAATCATGGGAAAATTCCATTAAAAGAACAAAGCCTACCAAAAAAAAAAAAAAAAAAAAAAAAAAGAAGAAGAAAAAAGCAAGCAGAACCAATCCCCAAATCCACATATTTTTTCACATTTTTAATATTTGAAATTTTAATTTTTGCTATGGGTCTATCTCAGGAAAGAAGGTATTGAAAAATTCCCTACAACTCTTTGTGGCTTTTCATTTTAAGACAATCTCCTGGCTAGATTTGATCATGTTATTTAATTACAGACATAAGCCCTACTCTCAAATTCTCTATGGGTTATGTACTTTATGTATATGCTCTAAGTTTTATGATTACAAAATAAGGTTGCATGATAAAAATTTTAAAGTAAAGAATCTTTGGATATTTATTACTCCATTACTTTGTCTCATAAAATTCTCTTAATCAGCAATGATTAATTTTTGAGTCATCAGTATCTAAGAGTCCTAAAATGCCTTGTGGGTGCTTAAATATTCTTTTTACAGGATTTACAAATTCACTGATTTTTAAAATGGTGTTTCAAGGGTCTACAGATGTTCCAGCATGGAGAAGTATCTCCGTGGTGCCAGTCTGAACTTTCCTATGCCATAAAAATATCTTTGCCAAAAAGAACTCACATTCAAACTGCAGGTGATTGACAGATGGCAAAGAGGGAGGATTATAGAATATGAATTGCAGAGTGAATCCAGATTGCACTGAAAGGTTTTAAAAGACTAGGGAAAATTTGTGGTCATCCAGAACTGAATTTACATGACAGTCAGATGACAAAATAACAGCTCTCCTTTTTGTCTCCAATCTTTTTTCTTCATATATTTTCTTGAACTATATATAGCATTTGGTGGAGGGGCTTTTAACTCATTTTACCCATGATTCTTTGGCAGTGCCTTTGATCTCTTTCAGTGTGGTGATGGAAAGACCTCTGTTGAAGGTTTCTGGCATCGTTCAAGAAATTGACTGAATTGTCACCAGTTCCTCTCTAGTCCTGTCAAAACAGTGAGGGGAGTAGACAGGTGCCTTCCTACCCCTCCTATTCCTACCCTAGATTCCATCCCAGCCTTCTCCATCCCAGCCCCACAACAGTTTTTCTCCAGTGTCCCACTCCAGCTCAGAGCAGGACATGGACTGCATGGCTCTGCAGGGAAGGCCAGCAGCAGGGACCACAGGGATGCTTTGTGTGCCTGACTTCCACCTATCTCCATGAGCATCGGGGACCTGGACACCAAGGCTGCAAAACAGACTTCTCAGAGACACTTAGACACTGTGAAAGAGAGCAGACTGTTATTTAACTTTAAAGATCAAAGCTTGACCCTGTCTGCCTGTAAGAGCTATTCCTGTCTATGGAGAAACCTTTTGGTTTCAAGAGGTCTCTGGTTTACACAACCAGGGCTTTCTCCAGTCTTTTCTGCAGCCAGCTTAATGCTGGGATGTGCACAGAAATACTCTGCAGAAGCCTGAAAACATCTCACTGTGAGTCAAGGGGCACTATTTTTCCAACAGGTCAATACTTCTGAGATTGTTATGATAACCAGTGACAAAAAAAAACTGTTTACATGGAAACCAGTACTGATATGGCTAATGCAGTTGCAAATCCCATGTGCATTTCAGCACAAATCTGCATATAGACACAGTTCTTTGTGAATGAATGCCCTAGTGCCACAGCAGCCTTCAGAACAGGAACAGCTTTGCCTTGTCTTTAACTAGGATTGTGAGTCACAGAAAGGTTTTGTTTCTCCGTTTTGCATGAAAAAACCCAGCCTCTTGTACATTCCAAATGTCTTCCTTGAAACATTTATTTGCCTGTTGCAGTGCTGGACTGCTTGTGCCCTTTGCCTGAGCAGTCAGGCAGTTCCCTTTGAAGATGTTTACTAATTAAATAAGAACAAAGATGGAATGAATGTTAAGGACCTTCAAACACTTGGTGTATGCTGCAGTTCTATGACTGTACTTCACAAGCTGCTGTAAAATCCATGCACTTTGGAATACGCCACATTCCTTCAGTGGATTCTCTTTGTTAAAAAGGTTAAGGGGAAACAAAAGGAATTCTGGCTTGTTTCATAGCCTGTTTTTCACATCTGCAACTTTTACAGTAGGAAAGGTGTAGAGTTTGTTGGATCTGGCAGAGCACTGAGACCCAGCATGGCAGATTCCAGCTCCAGCTGTGGCTTTGAGAAACTTAGTGGCTCTGCTTCTGTTCCTTATCCACCAAGCATAGGCTGGTACCTAAAGGCACAAGTGCAAACCAAACCCCATCTACAAGCACTGCCAGATTCAGGAGTATCCAAATTCTGAATAACCCTTATTTTTAGGATCTGGGGTAAAGTTTCTTTCTCACTCATTTAGGTGTGACACACTCGTGCTGATCTCAATAGCTGGAGATCTTTTTAATTAAAGAACAATGATAAAAAGCCACATAAAATAGGTTGCATCAAAGCATCACCATACTACAAATGCTAATTATTATAATTATACAAGATTGCTCACGTTTATTTTCTAGGTGGGAAGGCACACCAGCTGACTGGGTTTCAATGTGTGGCTATTTCAGCAAAATTTTAAGGAGTCAGATGTCTTGCCGAGGAGTTGTCCTTTCCAAGCTGCATAGCTATGGTCAGTCACTCTCCTAATGTAAACATCTCACTCAGCGCATGAGAATTGACATGAGGGACTGTCTTTGAATGAGTTCCAGTCACTTTCTTTGGCCTTCCTGTTTCAGGGACCTCTCCCTGGCTGCCCAAGTGTACATCCTCTGGAGAGGCTGTGGAAGTGTTGTAGGTACATACAATGTCTTAGTGGGCTGCTTGTTCACGAGTGCTCCCATCAGCCCTACTTAGCAATCCTCCTGGGATTGTGTCAGGGTTTTGTCCCTTCCAGAGGAATAACAGGTCCAGCATGACTGGTCCTGCTGTTAGTGCAGGAGCTGGGGCATGGGGCAATAGCAACACCCTTCTTTTCCCCACCAAGAGGTTTCCTGGGACAGTGAATCTGCAGCCATAGCAGATACTGTTTGGTTGCTCCAGATAACTCACCAGGGCAATCTTTGTCAGAAAAGTGGGATGACACAGAGCTCCAGGAGCAGTGCTCTGCTGTAACAGCCAAGGTGGAGAGGAGCCATGGTGAGCTGGAAAAGGTCAGGAGACAGAGGGAAGCAAAGCCTCTCAGGGCACAGGAGGAAACACTGCTTGGTTGGGCTGCTCCTTCAAAGTCTGCAATCAACATTTGTTTTACACTGACAAAACTATGTTAGAATATACTTCTGCTGAGCTAATGAGCAGCCCCAACACACCCTGAAAAGGCAAGACTGGAGTCCTTGTCTCTATATAAACAAACTGTGAGAGAGATAAAACCTCTTGTTAGGAACAAATGAAACAAAGCAATTTGAAATAATTCACAATTAAAAACAATTAAAGGTTGTTAAAAACCCAGTCTAAAGATGATGGGTTTTTTTCAAAAATTCCACAAAACCCCAAAAACTCTAAGTGAGATGGCTCCTGAGTATAGTGTAATTTTTTTAATCTAAAGCAATTCAGTGGGTTAGGGGAAAACTTGTGAAAGAAGGAGCTGCCAACCCCAGTTTATATTTTTTTCTGGTTAAAAATACCCACCACCACCTCAAAACCACATTTGGTTGAAATTTTTGCTTATCTTTTTTCCTTTGGGGCTGGAGATGTGCAAGACAACTAAATTGGCATTAGGTGATTGTTGAAGTTCTTGAGTAAATATTTGCATGATCATAAGATGAATTGGCTTGGAAGGGACCTCAGGAGTCTCTATTGCAGACTTCCTCAAAGCAGGGGCAGTGCTGAGATTGGGCTGCCCAGGGCTTTGTCCCTGAGGTTTTGGAGCCCATGAGGTGCTGAATGCAATTGTGTTCCCCTGTGTGTGCCAAGAGAGGGCTATGGGGTTGCCCCCTTTCTGTTCTCTGCCCAGGGTTTGGAGCCTGGAGGTAGACCATGCAGAGGTCTGCTTTCCTGGGGGAGAGTAAAGTCAGGGGTTTTATTTACTGTTTCTGTTCAACACCTTTTTCCTGGGGCAAAAGCAGCATCATACAGCTGATCCAAAGCCAGGTACAGCATCCCATTTCAGATCACCCAAAGCTAAGGGCACTGATTTCATAGGTGAAACTCAGACAATGGGCACATCTGATGGGCATAGGGTACTAGTGATGCCTGCGCTTCTCTGTTACAGGTTTTCCTTTCCTGCACTGGGAATGAAGGCACACATCCCTAACTTTCCATAGGACTTGTCTCCAGGACTTGAAGCTGCACGGCAGAATTACTTTCATCTTTTAAGCAGCAGATTTTCACTATGAATTAAGTTGCATTTTCTTTTTGTTCCTAGTGAAGGGAAAGCTAGTGTGTATTTCCATTCTTTATTTTCCACACTACTGCTTTAATGCAACTTTCTCTTAATAAAGGCAAACCACTACTAAAAAGCTCAGATAGTTCCATAAGTAGCAAAGCCAAGGAAGTTTCATTTCCTAGAGATTTGTATCTTAAGGTTGTATTTTTATATTTTTTTAGAATACAGGGGTTTATTTTGCTATGTGATTTTTCTCTTCTTTCTCATCCTCCTGTTTGCATAGCTTTAGTGTCTTTGAGTCTTTCACCTTTCTGTCAATGTATTTAATAATTTTTAAACCTGATAATGGGTTTAAAAATTATTTCTGGAAAGGGCTAGTATACAGGTACACCCAGTCTTACACAGAGTAATTACACAGGCCTGATATTCTTGTGAAAGGAGGCTAAAATGCCAGCAATGATAATTTATTGGTATTATGTGGAAAGAGGGAGGAAAAGGAGGTGATGATGGGGCAGATGTCATTCCAGATCAGTTGTGTCTGTAGAAGAAGTTTCTTTTCTGAGGTATTTGCCATATTTTCCTCCTGGTATTTATTGATCCCTCAGACAAAATTGTTTCTTATAAAATCAGCTGTGTTAATCTAGACACAGAGGTGAGGCTGTCTCATCTACCCTGGTGGACACTTCTTAATGCAGAAGTCCCAGTAGAGTATCAGCAGATGTTTTGAGGGATGCCCTACTTAGTACCTGCTCTGGATGACCTGAGGGGGTGCAGGGAGGGATCTGAAGACACGAGTCATTGACCTGCACATGGGAAATCTAAAAGGACTTTCCTCTCCAGTGTTGTATCTTAAAAAAATTCATTAGCCCAAATGAGACCTATACTGGTAAAAAACCTGGTTTACACCCAAACAATGTTGGTTTTCTCCAATGAACATATTTCTGGCATGGAAAAATGTGGTACAGGTTACATGGGCAAAACTCCTCTTTTGCCTGTGTGGCTTAGTGGAATACTCTGCCCGGGTTAAGGCACAGCCATCTGGAAATCCATGTGGGCTGGGCACTCAGTGTCTGTCACACTTCACAGCCTGGCTCCCCATGACTGATTCTATCCCACATCTCTATTGCAGACATGCTTTAAAGACAACTACTGTAAATATTTTTGCACTAGCATAGCTGTATTGATTCTTGGAGGGTCAATGATTCTGTTTTGCATATATGATTACAGCTAAACTGACAAACCTTCCTGAGAAGTCACCTCTGCTCGATGGCAACTCATTTGGAGCTTCTCACAAACATGGAAAACATCCAACAAAGGGATTGCAATGAGTGCAGATTGAATGGCCCTTGAGTAGGGCTGAGTTTTCAGGTGGCAACAGAGCACCAGGCCTGTGTTATATTAGTTTTGCATATTTATGAGCTGGTAAGTGTTGCATGTTTGGCAGGGCGAGTCATTGCTCCAAGAGCTTCCAAGGGCTCTTTCTAAGACAAACAGACACTTTCAAAAAATCCACAAAATTTTATTTGTTTTTTTAGAGGAAGCTGGAGGCTGAAGCTGGAAACATACATTTCAAAGAGCTAAAGCCAGGGCCTTTCCTCTTTTAAACTACTGGATTTGCTTTTATTTTCTTTAAACCAATTGTTTTGTTGTCTCTTTCCTATGCTATTTCTTTTCTTGCCTACCTGAAAACTTCTGTTCTTCATTCCTCAGTTCTTCATCCAATAGTTAATACTTGAAGGAGCACCTAAGATGGCAATGGATAACAAAGAAAATTTGAATAATAAAATGGTCTTGCATCAAGATGTGGGGTATATTTCCCAAAGACTATGAGAAAATTAGCACGAACTGTTCACATTTGTCAATGTTCTGTACATATTTATTTTAATTTTTTCCTCCTTTTCTATGTTTGGACTATGATCACAAATCATCTCTCTTTACCATGCAGACTTTTTTCTTTCTGTCTGGTCTCAGTCTGTCTTCCTCTAAATAACTGAGTCATCTGGCTCATCTCTACCTCAAACTTCCCAAGGTGCTGAGTACTGTTCTTTCACAAATCAAAGTCTGGTTTCTTATGTTGGGGACTCTTCCACTTTTTAGCCCTTCCTTCTTTTGGACAGTCTGTACTGGGTGCCTTTTCCTGTTCATGTACTTGTTTTTCTTTCCTGCCCTTCAGGAAGAGCACTGTCATAAAGAAATCACTTCCCCTTTGCTTTGTGTTCCTTCTGGACAGAAGACAGTGTGTGCCAAAGGTCCTGACAGACAGTGGGTTTTCCCCAAAATTCTGCATTTCAATTTTAATGACATTTAACATACCACCACAGTCAGAAATCCCAGGCTGGCTGATGAGGCTGGTTTGTATGCACCTACTTACCCACACACGAACTCTGTACAGAGTGCTCAGTGTCAAATTGAGCATCAGTGACCTGAATCCTGATGGCTCTTAGATTTCAGTGGTAGCTAAGCAGCAGTCTCAGTTTTTCTCTGGTCATTCCTCCCAGCAAGGAGAAAGTGCTTTTAATGGGTTTTTATTTATTAAGGTTGCTGTGCTGGAAGTGTAGGAGCAGTTGTTATACTCCAGCTTCATGGGTTTTCACTGTCAGTTGTTAACTAGGGGCAAAACCAGAGGTGGGTTTGAGATGGGGCAATCACAAGGGCTCAGATCAGAACCTGTCTTCCTGCCAGCAGGGCTGCTGCATCATCTGTGGTTGGATGGTGCCTTAACATCAACTCATATCACATACAAAGCTAATGCTGTACAATGCTATGGTGCCTGCACTGAACACTCGTGTTCTGTCACCTTCACACCCACTTACTGGAAAAAAAACCTAAAAGTTATGGTTGCCTCTTCATTGCTCAGAAAAGGAGTTTTTCTGAAGCAGAAATGAAATGTGCGGCAAAGAGCCCACAGGGTCTCATAGGAAGCAAGGTTCAGGTCAGTCACATTTTTAAGTCCAGCGCTGCCAAGCAGTTGAGAAGACCTATTGTGTTAGCACTGTATTGCCCTGTTGTTAGCTTTCAGGAGATGACTAATGTGCCTTAATTAATCCCTGTGTGAAAAACATACTTTGTCGGCAACACAGACAAGGCCAAAACTGTGAGCAAGTTATTGGGAGCTGCATCTTTGTGACGTGCTGTTCATCAGGGAAATGTTGGCCACATAAGGAAGCCAGCACAAACTGTGCTCTTTGGTCAAAACCTATTTACTGAAAATTAGGAAAACCTGACCCTAGTTCAAGAAAAAGCATCTTCATAAGTAGAAAAATGCCAGTAAAAATTGCAACTAACCAGGAAGACATGATTACAGGCTCAGAGAAAGGCAATGAATAGTAGTAATGGCACAGCAAACAAAGGCACAGTGAGTTCAGATGTACTGCTCTGTATAATGTGGACATGATTTCTGTATGCAGTGTGAGTGCTGTACTAATTTTTTTTTTTTTTTTTAATCTTGGTAGTAAAGTCAAATCCTGACTTAAATCAGGGCATTGGTAGTGATGGCAGATAGACACTGTCACCATCAGCCAAAAGATCTTAAATCTCTTTGTAGATATATATTCAAAGGTCATTTTGTCCACAGGTGAAAAACAGCCCTCTTTGGAAAAAAAATGAAGCAGAAAGTAGAAATGTGCAGAAATACCAGGCCAGGAAGTGAAGACTTCCCCTTCCAGTTGAAGGGGAGAGGGGTGGTTAAATGATTAAAATATTAGCCAGAAGACTGACATAACAAAACTGCATTTTCCAGTCTCTTGTAATACAGATGAACACCGTAGCAAAGTGAAAATATCTGATCCAAGTCTGTGGTGCATGAAATCTTCCTTAGTGTTGGATATTTTGTTGATTTTACTTTGAATATTCTGGCACAATATGATAACAGCAGTGAGACTGACTACGAGATTAGCCCCTGGTCCAGACTGGCAAAATGGAAATTCAGAGTGTGAAAATTGACTCCGTGGGGCCTAAAATGCTACATGTATATTGATTATGTGCTTGCATGGGGATATTTATCCTGAGTGTGCTGGTCACACATGTTATACCTATCCTATAGGCACTGAGGGAGGTGAAACACATCCCCCTTTCAAAACTCTGGATTTGAAAGGAAGGCTGAAGTAAAGGCAGGAACATTGACTGGGGGATGGCTTGACTGTAGCCATGCTAGTGAAGCTGAAGGAGCTGTTCCTGAGTCTGATCCTGATCCTGTGGGTATGTCACCACACTGAATGAGGCTGCCTTGGGCTTGTTGGAGTTTGGCTCAACTTTAATGCTTCATTCCAGGCTTGAGTCAATGATCTGCCATGGGAATCAGTTAAAATAAAAGCTAAAACTAGGTTTGGAGTAGGGGAATTTCAGTTTGGGAAATGCTGTTTATGGGTGGAGGTAAAAGCAAGCAAGCAAAGCCATTGTGAGGTCGTGACACAGGCAGTAGTTTAAGAGCAGAGCAGAATGAGCTCTGAGGTGGAGAAACTAAACCAACATTACAAGTTAAAACAACACCTGAATTTGTCTGAAATACTCAGACCAAATCTCTTACTGGAACATAGTTTATCCTGGTGAAGGTCAGCTTTGCCTTGGGATTTAGGCCTCTTGTTTCCATCATCTGATCACCAGCAAAACAAATTCTGCAAGCAAGAGCGCTGGAGCTTCTTTCATGCTTCTGGAGTTAGCACAGCTATGCCAGTGCAAATCAGGCAAAGTTGGGATGGCAAAATGTAGTAGCCTTAGCCTGACCTCAGATTACATCCTCTCATCCTCTTTACTCTCTCGGATGCTGAAGCCTCCTGGTTGTAAAGCCAGATGTGAGATTTCAAATGAGAACATGGGCTGGATCCAGAATTTGCATGTTTCACTGCTGGGAGAAGATAGTTTATGGTGGGCTCTGTGAAACATCTTCTCCCTGCTCTGGAAACCAGGGCAGACCTGAGCAGGTTGCAGAAGCTCATGGGGGTGTGTGTCTTGCACTGATACAGCCTGAGTCTGTATTCTTGGGTTGCTGTTTTGCTAAATGGTGGAAAGAGTATTGTGAGCATCTTCATATTGCAGTCCTTATCCTGCAGGTTTCAATGATTATTTTTTATAGGAGAGGGACCTCTTTTTACACAGCCTGCATAGCTGCTGATTGACTTCCCCACTATGGTGGGCAACCAGACTCCAGTTAGGAACTAATGAGAATTTTAAGCTAGTGGAAATCTCTGCTGACCTTCCAGTACTTTCTCTATCAGGTTTGAACTTAGATTCTTCTTAGTAATTAGTAGGTGTAGTATGGTTCACAAGGGTCCCAGAATGAGGGAAGAGATGAGAAAGTTGACTCCATGTTTCAGAAGCTTGATTTATTATTTTATGATAGAAAATATATTAAAACTATACTAAAAGAACAGAGAGAAAGGATTTCATCAGAAGGCTAAGCTAAGAATAGAAAAAGAATGAATAACAAAGGTTTGTCTCGGACCGAGACAGTCTGGGCAGGTGAACTGTGATTGGCCCTTAATTAAAAACAACCAGATGAGGCCAATCACAGATTCCCCCTGGTGCATTCCACAGCAGCAGATAAGAATTGTTTACAGTTTGTTCCTGAGGCCTCTCAGCTTCTCAGGAGGGAAAAATCCTAAGAAAAGGATTTTTCCTTAAACATGTCGGTGACAGGTAGGTAGCTCTGTGGATGACAGACTGATGTTTTAAGGATGGCACCATGTGTTCAGGCAGAGCCTAACCTGCTCTAAAAGACTTATCTGAACAAATGCATGTCCATAAACCCAGGAGCAATTAAGTGATTGCAGCCACTTGTTGTTTTGATCATATTTTCCCAGCTTTAGCCACTGCAGCCTGTGTTCTCAAGGATATTTAGGTACTCGATTCCTATTGATTTTCTCATGATCAAGGTAGCATGTAAATACCTGTAACAATCTGGATAGAGATAAGCTGGTTTCTTTATGAAGCTGCACTGGATGTTAAACACAGCAATGACTCAAATGCTGGAAACAAAGCTGAAGAGCAGAGGAGACACGTGATTACATGGGGCCTTCAGAAAAGCTGAAGGACAGCCGGGCAGGAACTGCTCCAGGAGATCTGAAGGCATTCTGTGCTGGCAGCTCATCGATGAAGGTTGCTCATTATTTGCTTATTTTGAACATGTTGTTTGCTGAAGGCCAAAGCCTGTCAGATCTTAGGAAGGTTCTTTTTCAAGAGCTTTTGTTGCCTCAGCAAACAGGTCATGAGTCCAACCCACCCACTCCACAAACAAACATTTCTCCAAATTATCAGGGGAATGGAGTTCATTTGACAGAGATGTCAGTTTGGTAGAGACAGATCACTTAGGGTGTGGAGAGTTTTTATTGTGTGTATGTGTCCAAGTCTTTGCCCTCCACTCTTCAGCTTTCTCCCCATGCATCCTGTATAATGACTGAGTGTGTGTATGTTGATTTCATTCCTTTTGGAGCTGCTTACCTTTCTAATTATACTCACTAAGTATTCAGTACTTCACTTGGCTGTGTTCCCAGAACAAAGGCCATAGCTGAATACAAATAACTGAATTAAAATAACTTTGGCTTTTAATCAGAGGAAGGCCCGGTGTTACTTAGGAAGTTTGAGATATCACTAAGCAGAAAGGTAATTCTGCCAGCTCTCATGTAAATTGGGTGCCTGTCTGCTTCCCAAATCAGCTTCCACACTCACATATCTGCCAGATCACTTTTTCTGGTGAGCTTCACTGGTGACTAAAGGGAGGTGATGGCAACAATTACACAAGTATTTGGGACAAGAAGGAAGTCTAAATGGGTAAGAGCATTTTTCAGAGACAAGAATTACTCACAGAATGCCCCAGCTTGAGTGGAGGCCATTTGAATCTGAATTGTTGAAAAGAAAGAAGGGCAGGAAAGATGGGATATAGTGGTATCTGGAAGACACTTTAGTGGAGTCCTGCTGCAGAAATGATGTCTTAATTTCACTGTTCAAGAAACCAGTTTGGTTTTGAGAAAGAACTGGGAAGAAGAGTAGGTGAGAGCAGCTTTCAGAGAATGTCAGACATTACTCTTGCTCTTCCAAGAGAGCAGAGAACAGAACTGACGTGCAAAGATAAAAAGAGCTCATCTCTCTGCAGTGATGATTATATATATATTAAAAAAAAATACTGGAAATCTTAGCTCACTGTTGTCATTCATGTAAATCCATCCAAATTGTTAATAGTCATTATTAGAAACTATTTTTGTCAGATTTTAACCCTCTTTTTCTTTTCTTTTTTTTTTCTTTTATGGTTCTGGAGCTCATTTTGTGCGAATTTTTGTTTGTTAGGGCTTTTTGAGAGGGAGGGGGGAGGAGCTTTTGGCTTTATTTTATTTGGTTTTGTTTAATATGGCTGGTGCAATCCAGACCTGAGGTGCAAAAATATGTTTGGTTTTTTTCTTTTCGGAGCAATTTTGATGATGTTGTCATGAAACGAAACCATCCTAGAAGATTATTATTATTATTATTATTATTATTGTTATTGTTATTTCATTATTATCAGAGAAGTTTTGTCTCTGACTTTTCGTAGTTTTTATTTGTTTCCCTGATGACTTTGATTTCCAGTCTTCACCTCTGTGCTACTCTTTTCTATCTATTAATTTTTTTCTACAATCATCAGATGTCTGTCTGCAGAGAGTACTACCATATGACTTGAATTTGAAGAGCATTGAATTTTTAACACATTAAGTGCCCAAAGCTTGGGAAGTTCTTTGTAGTCTTTTGCTACAGATCCAGTTGAGAAGGAGATGGGGGTGTTAAGTTAGAAGGAAGGCTGGAACCTGCTGGTTCCTGGTAGTGTCACATGGACATCCTGGCATACCTGAGAACCTGAGAACCCGAGAACCATAAAATACCTGAGGTATTTTATGTAGAAGGGAGAGGAGCAAGGTGGCATCAGGGACACTTCAGCCCTCTAGGGCACAGGTCTTGAAGGTGCTGGAGTCTTGCCTTGTTCCTATAATGATCAAGTTTCTCCCAGGACCTCTGGCAGTAAAGGAGTAACAGCAAACACAGTGGAAATAGCTCAAAAGAGCTCAAAAGAAGTATCTGTCACCCTCAGGCATACACTCTTCCCTCACAAAGTCATTCATTGTACCATTCATTATGGCTGGGAGAGATCTCCAAGATCATAGAGTCCAAACACCTATTGCCAATTAGACCAAAGCACTGAGGGCCACATTCAGTCATTTGTTGAACACTTCCATGAATGGTGACTCCACCAATTCCCTGGGCAACCCATTCCAGTGCTTAACCAGTGAAGAAATTCTTCCTGCTGTCCAAGCCAAACCTCCCCAGGTGCAAATAAATGCCATTGCCCCTTGTCCTGTCCCTTCCTACCTGGGAGAAGAGACCAACCCCCACCTTGCTATCTCCTTTCAAGGAATTGTAGAGGTCTCCCTGAGCCTCCTTTTCTCCAGGGCAAACATCTCTATCTCCCTCAGCCACTCCTAATGTGACTCACTCTCCAGACCCTTCCCCAGCTCCCTTGCCCTTCTCTGGACACACTCCAGCCCCTCAATGTCTTTCTGGTTGTGAGAGGCCTAAAACTGAGCCCAGGATTTGAGGTGTGACCTCACCTGTGCTGAGTACAGAGAGAAAATCACTGCCCTGGTCCTGCTGGTGACACTATTGCTGACACAGTTCAGGATGCCTTTGGCCTTCTTGGCCACCTGGGCACACACTGGCTCATGTTCAGCTGCTGTCAGTCAAGACCCCCAGATCTTTTCTTTCAAGCAGCTTTCCAACCACTCTGCCCCCACCCTGTATCACTGCAGGGGGTTCTTATGGCAGGACCTGGCACTTGGCCTTGTTGAACGTCACACAGTCGACCTCAGTCCATCAACCCAGCCTGCCCAGATCCCCCTGCCCAGAGTCCTCCTGCCTTCTGGCAGATCAACACTCCCACCCAGCTTGGTGTCCTCTGTGAAATTACTGAGGACTCCATCCTCACATTCCTCCAGCTCAGGGGCTGCAGGGGTTGTCAGGGTTGCTTGGGTTCCTCTCTATCTGTGGAGCTGGTATATGCTGGGAAACCCCTCTGGGGAGCTGTGGTTGGCTTTCCTTTCCTTTTGAGCTCTTGGAGCAGATAAGCTGTTGAAGGTAAGGTAAGCCCTTGGGCTGTGGATGTTGTTGCACAATGCCCAGAGTCCTCAGGGCTGGTGGGAAGAGCATCTTCCAAACATGAGTTTGTGTGTGTGTGTGTGTGTGTGTGTGTGTGTGTGTGTGTGTGTGTGCGACCCAGTCCCAGCTGTCTGAGCCAGGCTGTCAGTGTGTGCACAGATCTCCCACAGCCTCCAGGCAGTATCAGAACACCTTTGCCTCATCTGCTATCAGAATTTGTCAGAGATGGTTTAGGTGTTCCTGATCCTGCCAGGGACTGAGCTGGATATCTCTTGAAGTCTTTGCCAACACTGTATTTCAGTAGTTATCATTAACAACAGGATCCTGCTCTGAGAAAGGCTGGTCTGCTCTCCAGCTAACGGGAGAGGGGGAAGAGAAACAGCAAAGAAGGCATCAGTTTTTATTAAGCTAACAGTGCAGATGCTCCAAATCTAACCTGGTGCTCTCTGAGCTGATCCTTTTATCCTTTAGCAGTGTAAAATATGGTGTATCACTTTTCTGGCAGCATATGTTGTTTGGTTTTTATTTTTCCCTTCTGGCTTGAGGCTCTGCTTGTGAAACAAAGAGAATAGAAAAATTATTTTTGGAATAAAAATAGTTTCAGTGAAAAAAGAATACATGAATAAAAAAGAAAGCTGCACCTTTCCAGATAAGTTATGCATGAATACAACATTCAGAGTGGCAGCTTTCTACTCAAACATTCAGTAGTTTGTAATAACTGATTGTCAGCTTTGCAGGTAGATTTAAGAATTTCTTCTGTGATCCACATGTACTGGGTTTTGCTCATGGAAATCTCTTTGGACTCTTCACTTTGGTTACTAAATTCTGGTGGGCAAAGCCTTCACCTTGTGAGTACTCGTGCAATCCAAGAGGAAACCCACCAGGGCAAACAAGTAGGGGAAATTACTTTGCCATGTTTTTTGCTGCTAACATATTTATATATTTTTTCCCCATGAAAGGAACTTCTGTTTTATCTATCAATATCCACACTTGTCTATGTGGATAATTGCTTTGGAAATAAAAGAGTTTGGGAGAATATGTGGGAGTTGCTATTGCTCTTTTATTTTTTTTTTCCTTTCAGCAGGAAAATGTGAAGTAGTGACAAACCAAATCCCATTTATAGAGCATTTGGTTCACAAATTCTTTTAGATCCTTCTTTTCTGGTTAATGGAAGTATTTGATCTGATCCAATGTCGTTATCTAGTCTTCAGTGATAGCAGATCTAGACCATAATGAACTCTGTTGATCCAGAGAAAATGAGAGTATAATAGCAGAGTAATTTAATTGCGAACAGCTCTTCAGTTAAGTAGAAAATGATATTAAAAAGTCAGTGGTTGGAAGCTGAAGGTAGAAAAATTATATCTAATTTCTATTCTACACTCAGAATAAATGAGATTAACAATCGTAATAAGTGTAAGGATGCTGTGGACCTTGGGATTCTTGGCCCGGGACATATCTCACCCAGTTCTGGATATCTATGATGCATCTATATCCACTTATCCCCTTCTCAGAACTCTGTGCCTTGGTTTTTTTTTTGGGTGAGGATCCAGTCAGCACCCGGTTATGATTCAACCAGCTAAAGACAGTCACTTAATTTAAGATGAAACAAAGAAAGTTCCATGGCTCCAGTGGATATATTGACTTTATCCCCACCAGATGCAGAAGGACAACCAGGTGACATGGCAGACACGTAGATGCAGGTGGATTATTTCTGTCTCTGAAGGCTGAGTCTCTGAAGAACTCAGCCCAAATTACATTCTCCAGACCAGCCAGAGATCAAGAGCCTGAAGGAAAGTGCAGTTTCAGTGGCCTGTAGTGCAGGAGACCATAGGGTAGGATCACCAGCCCCTTCTGAGCATAGAATATGTGACTCACCAGTGAGTAATTCTCCAACTCTTCTTGAAAACTCTGCTGATCATTTTGGGGCTTTCACTATGATTTCCTCCATTCCCAATGATTCATCTCTACCCTGGCCATGTTTTCGAATGAAGGCCCATGGAGAGGCTGCTTTTCTTGTTTTGGGTCTTGGCCTGCTGCAGGGAAAAATGAGGTACAGAAGTGTGTAAGTACTTTTCAGCTCATCCTGGTGCTTTTTTCTGACCGATGCCAGCAGAAATATGAGAGTCATTGGAGTCAGTACCATTTTGAGCAGGTTTAGGGGCCTGCCCCAGCAGAACAACTCACAACATTAGGGTCTCTTTTTCTATCATGCGCTTGATAATGATCTTCTTGGACTTGACCTCATTAGTTATTTGTTCCTTGCAGGCTGTTTGTGTCCAGTTTCACACAAGAGCTGTTTGCCTGACGTGTGTGTTTTTGTAGGGGTTTGCTCTGTGCCTTGAAATGGCTCCCCTTGCCAATGCACCCTGCCTGTTGTGTCCCATCTGGTTCCCTTGCTGTGGCCATACACTGTTCCCCACCTGCTTTGGACACAAGAGATTTATCAATGTGTGCAGAGTGCCACACTTTGGCTCCCTGGACATTTCCCCATTGTGCATTCTCTCCAACCTTTCTTTTACAGATGCTCTTTTCAGGCCAGTGGTTTGCCTCCCACCCATGCATGGTTTTCCTGGGCACCCTTCTCCCTGATACCACGATTTTTTCCTGGCTGTCACCCTGCTGGTTCCCTGCCATCCTTCCAGCTGGGATGCAGTAGAGCCAGTTGGCATCAGGAGTATTTGCCTTCATTCAGCACCAACTTCCCTTTCTGTCTTTTTCATAAGAAATATGGACAAAAACAGTTTAACAGGGCCTGCAGTGACAGGGTAAAGTGTGAAAGTTTTAAATGAAAAGAGGGTAATTTATATTGGACATTTGAAATTCTTTACTATGAGGGTGAAAGGGGGTGCCCAGGGCAGTTGTGGATGTCCCTTCTCCTGAAGTGCTCAAGGCCAGATTCGCTGGGGCTCTGACCAGCCTGGTATGTGCCTATGACAGGGGGTTTGTAACTGGGTGACCTTTAAGGTTGCTTCTAACTCAAACTATTCCATGATTCTGTCATAATATATCTCTGCTAAAGTTTCCATCAAATCTGAAGAAACTAACTGGGGTTTTCTTCCTGGCTCTTAATTTTGCTTATTGTTTCCTTTCCTTCCTGCATTACCTATTGTCTCAATGCTACATTATCCTATACCAGATAAAAACATCTTGTGCCTTGCTTTTCTTCTCCACTCATACAGAAGTTAAGGTCATCATTGAGTCCTACTTTCATTGCAGTCTCCTGACTCATTAGTTTATTGCCAAATTCTCTTTAGAAGTTTGTAATTCTTCCCAGTGCTGGCAACAATCCTATCACTACAATCGAATCTCTAGCAGTTTAGATTTCTTTTCCATCTGCTCTGACCTTCACACCTTGTGGAAAATGTGTTTGTTTTGCTGTTGTCTTTTGTGAGTGTTGCAACAAAATAGTGCTCTTCAATTTTCATTTCACTAGGGATTTTTAACGTCTTCTCTGTTCTGCCAATAAATTGTGTCATATCCTGTGAGGATTTAAACCTGTCTCCTTTGCTGAACTTTTAGTTTCTCCCAGACTGTTGTCTGCATCTGAATTTTACTGGTCTTTTCATTTAGCATTTTAAGAAGTTTTCCTTTGAAAAGGTATTCTTTGAGTCATTTTGGTTTCTTTCCTTCCCCATGACCTATGGTCTTTATTTTTCACATTTCTTGCTTTCTTCAGTGTCTTCCTCATTAAATGGACTTCATTTCCACCAACTTGCCACAGGCACCAAGCTAAGTTTTGGGACACAATACATACTTGGGGGTCACTTAGTGCTTCCTTCCCCTTCCTTGGCGCTATCGAGTTTCCTCCAAAGTGCTCCAAATCCTTCTGACTGAGCATACTGTTCCTCATTTTTTTTCCTTCCAGTGCTGAAACCACAGTGATTAGTGGCATTCAGTGGGTTTGTTTCAACACAGTTTCTCTGGGCCATGGGAACCATAATCATAGAAAATTAAAGTGCTCACACCAACACTCTTCCTCCAGTTGTGCTGGAATAATATGGCTCTCATTGGTTCAGCACTCACTCAGGTGTCTGTGTTTTCACCTGTGTGCCACAGCCCAGGTACCTATTCTGTGCCCTCCTCATTCTTTCACCATTTGCCTAGGTGTTTAATTGTGAATTGATGCAAATATTTCTTCAGGGACCTCTGCTGGCAGCAAGATCTCAGCCATGTGGTCCCAGTTGCCCCACATGGGCTGGGGAAGGCATCTCCTGGAAGATTCCCACACGGGATATATGTTGCAAGGTGGGGTATTTGAGAAGAAATTCTGCTGTTTTATCCCACTCTTGTTTGTCCATTGATAAACAAAGCATGCCTGATATTCAATCCACTTGGAAGCCTTTGTTTGCCAAAGGATGTTTTACTGTCTCTTCAAATTCTCATAAACCATTGAAGTTGAGCAAAGCAGCACAGTTAAATCTCTCAGTCCATGTTGTTCTCTCTCCAGTGAGTGCTCCTGAGCAGGAGCAGCAAAATTTCCTACCACTTGAAATATGCAAAGAGTGCCTCTAATATATTCATGAAAAATAATAAGCTACCTGCAAATGGAGCCACACCTGTTTCCTCCAACCAGAGGAGAAAGTGGATTAAGCCCTTGCCTCGTTTTTCCACAGCTCTTACAAAACACTGAGTACCGTTTACAGTTGGGAGCCTGATTATCGTTATGCTTCTTTAGCTCAGGGAAAAACAGCTTTTCCTGGTGTAGATTATATTTGCATTTATATTTATTCATTTGCATACAGATTTTTGTACCCTGCTCTTGAAAGGTAAAGATATTCCAGCTCTTTTAAAGGCAATAACAGTTCATTTTATGCCCTGTTCTCCATAACAATAATTGCTATAACTCTGAAGTTCCCCTGGCATTTTAAGGGCAATAAAGAAAGGGGCGGATGGAAAAAGAGAAGAAAATTCTCCTATTAATTGGTGAGACTCCAGGGTTCTGCTCTGCAGTGTTTTACTCCTGTGAGTAATCTCATTATCCTTGGTAGGACTGGTTGCACAGAGGCAGCAGGATCATGCTCCAGAAGTCCAGCCTTTAATCAAATCTACCTGTTTAAAAGGAACACATGGTTGCCTTTCAGTGGGAGCCTTTAGCTCTGAAATGAGGATGTAAATTAGCCAAAATGCCTCAGAGGATGGAAAACTTCATCTGCCAGGTTTTCCCTCTGCTCTTGCTGAAATGAATCCATTGGTTATAAATGCGTGTGTGTGTACATGTGCAGGGGAGTGATTCTTTGCTATTTTTCCTTTCATAGAGATTGAGATCCCTCTTTAGAGAAAAATATCTCACCATGAGACAAAAAAAACATGTATAAAGGGTTGTGTTGTATGGATGCAGTAAAACACATATCAATCTTTAGTCAGGGAAAGAAAAGAATAGAGGGCTTAAGACAAACTATTTGAATGCTAGTAAATGTATTCAGATTCCCTAAATGTGAGTTAGAAAAGCAAGTCTTTGAGATAGTCATGCATTCATAATCAGATTTAGCCCAAATTCCAAATTTGTTGCATAATAAGAAAAAAATCATTGTGTTTTTTATAAATGTCAACAAATGTTACCACATCATCTGTAGCTATCAAATGGGGTAACACAGAAAAATAGCACAATCTTTCCCATACTAAGAAATAAAATGCCAGGTGAAAAACAGAAAAGATACAGAAAAGCTCTGTTTGTCTCAAAAAGATTTAAAATAAGATTCCAAAGCAGCCTTGGTATTTTTTCCCCCATAAGAACAGACACAAACTCAAGTGGAAAATCAGAGTCACAGCAGAGCTGCTTGGCTCTTCTTCTACTCTCTCTGTCCCCTGCCTGCCACCTCACCAGGCATCCAAGGTTCTATCCATCTTCTGCCACCTCCCTGGTGGCCTCCAGGAGCAACTTGAGGGAGGATCATCTCATCCCACAGAGATGACCCCTACATTGATTTTCTACTGCTATGGGTAAAGCAGCAGACTACAGAGAGAGGCATTGATCCCCTTCTGAGGGGGAGCATTCCTGCCATAGCAGAAGTCTAGAGCCTTTAGAGCATTTTGCTACTCAGCTGCTGATACACTTCCACTGAGAGCTTTGTGTTCCAGCCATCATCAGGGATGGCAATTCAGGTGTCCTGTGCAGGAGAGTGGACGTGGAGAGCAGGGGGAGGTTACAATTGGCCTTTTGAAGAGCATCAAATAGCAGGACAGGCATTAAAAGGTGACTTTTAGTGCCTTGCTGCTTCTTCTGGCTTCCTCTTTGAGACCAGTTTAAGCCATACTCACAACAAATGAGGATCTGACCTCCATTCTTAGGAAGAGCACCAAGCGTGTTTACAAAATAATTGACTTGGCTTCCAACCCAAGAAAAGCATCTTTTTCTTTTGGTTTCGGTCAAGCTAAGTTCCTATTATGGTTAGCCAGGCTTGTACAGTAAATATTTGGCAACTGGCAGTGTGGTGTTGCTCAGTGTGAACTTTTTTGCTGCGGTTTCTTACACAAGACCAAGGCTGGGCCAGCTGAGTGGCTGCTGCTGTGGGACAGTGTTGGTGAAAGTGCAGTGAGTTGGGGTGGCCACACCAGCTAGGCTGACTCATGCCATCAGCCTTGCCTGACTCCACACCAACCATCCAGACCCTTTTCAGCCGTGGTATCCTGTAGGAATCTGTCTTGCAGTCCTTACAAGTTGAAAACAGAGGATTTGGAGTGGCTTAAAAATGCCAGTGGTACAAAGCAGGTGGGGTGTGAACTGAACTGTGCATCTTGTGGAGGCTGGAGGAGAAGCTGCATGGTGCCATGGCTGTTTGCTTTACCCAAGACTGGTCTCTAGCTGCTGATTGTTCTCTAGCACTGAGCAACGTGACTTTGACATTCAGATTAACAGCAACATCAACCACTTAGACATTCAGATTAAAGTGGAGCACTTTAAAGCAATGTTTACCTTATTTGTTTGTTTGTTTTTGAAAAAAAAAGATATATCTTTCAGATTATTCTTTGTATGCTGGTGTGTGTATGTGAGTGAATTAGGTATATGTTTCAAGGAACAAGACTGTACATAGCACATAGCATTATTCCATATATACAACTTCATTCCCACTCATAAAGTAAGGTGGTCAACTTCCTGCAGCCCCATGACAGACCTGGCTTCTCACTTAGTCTGTAGAGAGGACAACTTTCTGGGCAGAAGTAGATTCAAGTTTTAAACAGATTTATTTATTAAAAGTAGATGCAGTCTTAACACATCAATGATTTAATTTGGATGCAAATATGCTTGAGAAACATCTGTCAGGATTGAAGAGGGCTGAGATAACTCTGTCTTGAGCATGGAGATAAAACCATCCTAGGAAACCTCCTAAGCTGCCTTCCAATTCTTGATTTCAGTGGTAACTTGATCCTTTAAATTGACAGTAATTTTCCCAGGTAGGTCATGTATACACAATCCCTGGCATCTTGAGGGCAGTTTTTTGCTAACAAAGAAGGTGAAGCTCACTGAAGTGCAGCTCTGACATGCAGATAGATCAAAAGCCACTGCAAGTCAAAATATCTCAATTTTGCTGTGCTAAAATCTGAAAGCTTTTGGGTCATTACCTGTACATCACTCTCCTCCCTGATCTCAGACCCATCCTCTCAGACTTTCACTTCCTCACTCTGATTTGGTTATGCCCATGATGTTGAAACACTCCCCTCTGTGTACCTCCTCCTGCTACTATTAGTTCCTTATTTTTCTTCTGAAATCTCTTACATTTGTTTATAGATAAACCCTCTGAACTTCCCCTAAACCACCACCTCTGCTTGTTTTCCTGTGGAGATCTCTTTCATAATTTTACGTTTCTCACTAATTTTAAAGCTTAATATTCCCTTTGGTTTCTCTCCTGCTATTTCCCTTCACCCTGGAGTTTTCCAGTGTATTGCTCAGATTTTTTTCCCATCTTTCCATTTTCCTGGGGCTGCCTACTGCAGAAGTTGATGTCTTTCTTTTCTCACAGTCAATTTAATGGGTTTTTGTTCACACAGAACTGTTCTTCCCCCTGAAGCTCATGTGGGCTGTATAAGTGCAAATTGTTTCAGTCCATGAAAGAAAGTCTCCCCAGACTGAAATCTTTCCTAGCTGTACTAATTTTCCTGATTGTTCTCTAAGGTTTTAATCTGTGCTTTTCATAGGGAATCTTGATATGAGGTTGTATTCTTTTAGTTAACTAACCTTGCCTTCCACAGGACAGGTATTTATGGTACTTGCTTGGCGCATGAAAAACCTGAGCTCCAGCCCATGACTGAGAAAAACAAGGGACTTGGACTTTGGTTATCTCTGTCCAGAATGAGGGCCCTGTCCATGACATTACTGACCCAGCTGAGATGGGAACATCTCAGAGGTCCAATAAAATCTTCTAGATGTCGCAGAAGTGTCCTGGTGTGAAATGAGAGACATCTCAGAAGTGGAAGTGGTTTGGGAAAACTAATTCTCACAGAGCTGCCACAGGGCTCACATCCTCAGCTGTGCAGAAATCATCACAATGTGAGGATTGGGCTGGTTGGCTGCTGATTTCAGCCACCTCACAGAATGGTTTGGGTTGGAAGGGACCTTCAAGATCATCTGGTTCCAATCCCCCTGTCATGGGCAGGAGCATCTTCCACTAGCCCAGGCTGCTCAGGGCCCTGTCCAGTCTGGCTTTCACCCAGATTTCAGCACCACTTGCAACGTAGTAACTGAGACTTTTCCCTAATTTGTTCATGACACCAACGTTCAAGTATAATTTGCCTCACTACATAGGATCACAATTGCCCTCATACTTTTTATTTCTCCATGCTCGGAAGAATCTCAGTTTTTCATTGCTATTACTTTTTTTGATGAACATTTCCTTCCTCTTTGTCAATAGTTTATGCAATAGAGTAAAATTGCTGTCAGGATTGGTAACACATCTTTTGACAGACCCATATAGGCAACCTCACCATCCTATCTCCTAAAAATAAAGTAATTAGGAGAGAAAAGTGCCCCATTTTTTATCAGCCACTGGAAATGAACCTGTGTTTTAAATGGAAATATTGAAAGAATAAGTTTCCTTATTTTCAGTTAAAGCAAATCAGCCTGTTCTTCCTCTTTATTTACAGGTGAAGCCATAAGTTTTCCTGCCAAACAAATCTCTGAAATAATATTCTGCCTTTAAATGTTTTTAATTTTGGTTTGTTTGTTTTGATTTTTTTGGTTTTTCCCCCCTCTGTATTTCTGTAATGTTCCAGATTTGTGTTCGTTTTGCACAGGAATAAGGAAAGACAACTCTAATTTATGTGTTTATTTTTAAAGTGTAAAATGCAGTGCAAGATGCACAGGACAGTAGAACTGGTATATGCATGATTGGTCCACTCACAAGTTACTGTGTTTCTGCTCCATGTCCTTAAATTTTTGCATGAGTGCATCCTCCGTTACTAGAACTGGAAGGATGCAGAGGTTCTGCCTGTGATACACTAAAAAATGGTTAAATTTCACTAGTGATATTAACCTGCAATCTCATTGCCCCCTTTGGCATAAAGACAAACTAATCCCTACATAAAACTCTGAATTTCTGTAAAAGTATGCTGACCATTAGCTAATTTTTCCTTTTGTTTTCTTCTCTCAGTTGTTTTACTTTTACGTTCATGACCAGAACACATCAGCCCTTTGTCTGTGGGTAAACAGCTAAGTTGTATAAGATGGAAACAAACAATATTCATGGCAATAAAAGTACAAGCAGATCTTCTGAGCCTCATGCATTCAGAGTGAGATGGCTTCATCCTCCCCTTCAGATTCCTCCTTTGCCAGAGCTCTATCACCCACTGGTGAAATAAAATTGCATGTGCTTCTCCCAGGAGCATCCCACTGTTCTGGTCCAGACTGGCAGGAGGAGGCGTGGAGTTTGTGACCATTACCACCAGGATGAAGGACAGCCCAGCAGCCAGTCTCAGGAATCTGCTCACCCTCACTTTTCCTTCTTGTCCCCAGGCTTTGAGGCTGCTGAAAGTCACTGTTTCTGCTTCACCACTCTCCTCCATGGCAGGGGAAGGGTGCCTTGTTTGCTGCAGGGTTTCAGGAGCTGATGTCTCAGAAGGCTTCTTCAGCAGAAAGCTTTTGGTATCTGCAGAGTGCAGCTCCATCACTGAGCTGAAGTAGCAGAAAGGTTTCCAGAGGCTGCTCTGTGACATCCGCTGCTTAGACTTCGAGGCATTTGCAGAGGTGAAATAAACATAATATTATCTGACTAGAAAGCAAATCCTTTGTCTTTAAAGTTCATGTTAAATGCAAAGTGCAGTGGAAGAGGAATGGAAAGCATCAATCCAGATCATTTACTGTTACCCCTAAGGAGTAGATACATTGTCTTTTTTGTTCAAAGGATTGCTGTACAGCTATTAAAGAGCATTCTTGGCTTCATGGGAAGGAGGGGAATGTACCCCTGTTGTCATTAATTATTGATAATTGATGGCATATTTAATGAGTTCAGAAAACGATCAGTTCATTCACAATAATCTCTTCTGCTTGCCCTCTTCAGATCCTCTAGGAAAAAAACCCCAACAGACAGCAAAATGGAGCCACTAAAATTCAGGATGACTAATGGGACTTACACAGTATAAAATGGCAAGATGAAGACAGTTTCTGTGAAGGTTGTTGCTACTTAGATAATTTTAGAAATACAGGCAAGTTTTTTCATTTTTTTCTTTAAAGAAGAGACAGAGACAACAATAAAATACCATTCCTACTGAAACGTTGTTCTGTTAACTTAGATTGAGCATGCAAATAAAGGAAAAGAATGAGGAATTAGCTATTCAGAAAGAGTCCCCATAAAGGCTGGTTAAAGTCAGCATCGAGAATGAGGAGTCTGCTCACAAAGGGGAATCCACACTGAGAGAGGAGAATTGCCCTCTGAATGTCTTTAGTCTGGAGTTGTTTGGGGTGCAGCTTTTGTGCTGTCTTTACAGTCCACAGTAAAATGGGTCACTGGCTTGTGACTAGGAATCCTAATGCTTATCCCAAACAGCAGTCACCACTGTTAAAATGTCAGCAAGGATGATAAGAAGTTTCAGATATTTGGGGGTAGTGGGAAAGGCAACAACTGTTTCTTCTCTTTTATTTGCAAAAATGGGCTCTGGCAGTTACATATCCGCTGAGGATTGATTTGCTTCTTAGGAATAGAACAGGAAGGAGGAATAATAGGAAAATATTTTATGAAGTGTGACAGCAGATGGGCTATTAAGTATGACTCACTGTGTGGCGTGCTGGCAAACTCTTGCTAATGACCTTGTGACTCGGCGGCCACTTCGGCAGAGGTTACAGATTTGACAGGCCCCCTCTGCCTGGCAAAGGTGAGCCTCAGCCTTGCAAGCATCATGCTGTTCTGAGACTTGTGGTGCCAAAAATGTGTTATCTGAGTCAGGGAAACTGAATTATGTGAATAATTAAAATTCCTATCAGAGTTGACTGTTGTGCACTATGTGGACGGTGAAGTTAGCTCTGCCCACAATCACTTCATCACTTTTAGGTTATCAAACCAAGGGGCCCCTGCTACAGGTGGAGATGTTAAGTAGGGTGTCTTACCCATATATTAAGTAGGAGTAAATGAAGGGAGGGTTGGATATATCAGAAAGGTGACAAATAGAGTGAAAATGCCAGAGCCACATATAAGTTGATAGATCCATGTTTAATTTGACTTTTAAAAATCAAATGACAAGACCTCTATGTGATGCACAGTAGGGAAGGCCCCTGCCATAGAAAGGAAAGGTACAGACTGATCTAGTACTTCTAATCTGGTTTTAATTTCTGTATCATGGATGACATCTTAAACATCAAGTCTTCATGAAGCCCAAGGACCACTGGTTTTAGAATGACTGCACATTCCCACCATGGGCACAGGAGACTATCAGGGAAAAAGAGCTGTAACTGGTGTCAAAGCTCATCTTTGGTGCTTGTATAACAAGGACCTAAATCAGCCTTTCTTCCACCATCTGCTGAAGCAAGCAGCCAGAGTTGTAGTCCTGTAGCTGCCTGTGATATTTTCAGTTCCAGGTGCATTTAATTTTGTTTACAACTGCACTGCACTTGCTCAGAGAACCCCTTGCACCTCTTGCCAATGCTTTGGAGATGATGTAGTTGTGTGAAATAAGGAAATTACTATTCTGTTATTACTTCAGACTTTATATAAGAAAATATAAGAGGCGTGAAACAGCTTGTATCTTGAATATATTTGGTGTATTATGGAAATCAAATACTTTTACTTTCTGTAGACTGGGGAAGTTGTGTCTCCTTTGCCTGAGCAGTGCAGTTTCTGTGTAGGTTGCTCCAGAGGCCACTGGTGCTGAGCAGAGGAAGAAGTGTGTCCTCTCTCCTGAGCACCAGTAATAAGTGTGATTGAATTATTGTGAGGAGTCTGAAACTTGCTGGAGAAACCTCTTGGGAGGATTAAGGATGAAGCAGCTGCCAGTGAGGGCAAGCCTGAGGGCACACCTCTGCTGAAGGTGCAGCACAGAAATTTGATGTCAGGGCAGGCAGGTGAGGGAGGTTGGGAACAACAGCAGCACCTCTGGTTTCCCAGTTCTTTGGGAGAGAGAGGAGTTTTCCTGCCCTCCACAGACAATCTACAGGCCTCCAAGAAAGAGAGGAAAAAATCTCAGCATCTTCCTCCTCTAAAGATACTCCTGTAGTGAGTTCAAACAGAGTCTGAAATATTCTTTACAACACCCATAGGACCTGAGGATTCAGAAAGCTCACTTTGGCAATATTTATGAAGACTGAGTAGCTTAGTGAAGCTCACATGCCCATGTTTTCCAGATCCCTGCACCAGATGGATATTCTGATTCAATGCAACAAATCAGAGCACTCTCAGTTCAGTGAACCTCATGAAGCTGCGACATGTGCACTCCCAATGCAGTCCTGGAGTTAGGGATTATTTGGAATGGTGCAATACTGGATGTCCTCCTGCCATTGGGAATTCTCACAAAGGTTGCCCCACAGCAGTTGCAAAGCACAGCAACAAACTTGAGCTGTGATATTCTTCGGTCTTACTCCTGTTCATAGCTAAGCAACCCAGAACAATACAGAGGGGCAGAAGGCTCTCCTCCCACAATAAGGGACTGAGGGCCCTTCTCTAATAACCCTGCACTGTCTATTTCCCCAAAATTTTATAACCCACTTTTGCACAAAGTCAAATTAAAATTATCTTGGGACAGGGACCAGCATCCTCATGCAGCCTCCTGAGCTACCTGAGGCCAGTGCAAGTGCCTGCTTTTCCTGATGCAGGAGGATTGCCTGTGTAAGCTCCCCCCTGTGACTTCAGCTGTGTAATCTGTAGTCAGAGAAATGCTGCCTTTGGCTTCCTTTGTCTGGATATCTGTGCAACAGTGGCAAGGAAAATGCAGCAGACACAGGTGGAGGTGGAATCAAGGAGGGGTGGAAAGTCATCACAAGTGGAAGGCAAGAGTGAAACTTTGACTGAGACTCTGTAAGATGCTGTGAAAATGCTGTGTCCCTTCAGTAGTGCATGTATGGAAAATGCAAAAAGTTCTCTGTCCTGCACTTCATGCTGCCATGTGTCTCTGCAAGTTTCAGTTCCTTTGCATGTAATGAATCCTCTTATTTTGGCAAGAGGGGAT
Organism: Haemorhous mexicanus; assembly: GCF_027477595.1. Classification (NCBI taxonomy): domain Eukaryota; kingdom Metazoa; phylum Chordata; class Aves; order Passeriformes; family Fringillidae; genus Haemorhous; species Haemorhous mexicanus. The sequence continues at coordinate 148,144,317 of NC_082341.1, forward strand.
CCCCATGTAGGATGTTATATCCTAGGGAAAACTGGCTTGCTTTCCTTTGGTTTCTTTTATAGACTCCAGAGGAACATATGGTCATTGTAGAACCCTAACTTTCCCAGGATTGCAACCCAGGCACCATCACACATGCAGGGAGGCAGCCTGCTCTGCAAGTTCCCTCTGTCCCAGCTATGAAACAGGATTTGAGCATTACTCACCACCAAGGCCTTAATGAGGCTCTCTCAGCCCTGACACAAACTCCATTGCTCAACAAGAGCTCTTACACTCTCCATCCTCTCAACTTTTGGAGGATCTCAAATACAAGTACAACAGCTAAAATTGCTTTCTTTAATTGAGGGTAATTAAGTACAAATTGACTTTTTTCTCTGTTCCAGGAGTGGAGCAGGACCTGGCAGCAGAATATCAGTATGGGCAGCTCCTGACCCTTTAACAGCCAAGCCTCTCTTGAGTAGGTTGGCCACGTCCTCTCCCCTTCCTGTATCCCCACTTTCCTCCCAGCCTGGTGGTGATGCTGACAGTGAGCTAGCAAGAACACCTGAACCTCTCTGTCCTTTAGCCCTTTCTCCAGGGCTTCCTGGATGTGAAGACCTTGGAGCTGTCAGAGGTCAAAAAAAACCCCCCAAAACCAAACCAAGGAACTGTTCATGGGGTAATCCACGCTTCATGCTGATAAGGCACATTTATTTCATCAAGCTGTTGGAAACAATAGCTCTGTTATGTCCCATCCCTACCAAAACTGGGGCATCTGGGGTGGATGTGATTCCCAATAGCTGAGAGTGGCACAGGATGAAGTTCTTAGAGGTAAGAATTTGATTTATATGAGTATGAAGAATGAAAAAAATAATAAAGGAAGTCTGTGAAAAGTTCAGAAAGGGTTCTCTTGTGAAAATGAGGTTAGTGCAAGGAGACAGTTTTGCTCAGCATTTACCTTCTGCAAATTTCCACCCCAGTCAGCTGTGGTCATGTAAAAGAATGAGTAAATGGAATGAAGGACAACATTTTTTGCACTAAATTCTTGGTTATCTGAAGATTTCCTCTGTCTTGAAAAGATAGCTACAGCCATCCATTCCAAGAAGGTTTAAATGTGATCAGGTAGGAAAAAATAATCTCAAATAAATGCAGCAGAAAGAGCTTTAAGAGCTTTAAATTGCAGTGAGTGTCCTGACTGAAAAAAAAAAAAATCACAGGGGAAAAATCCAAAATAAAACTGCAAGAACAATGCTAATTAGAGATGTGTCAGGTGCTGGCTCTGGGTTGCTGTTATGCACTGTGTGCATTTCAGGGACAATTGCCAGGCAAGAACACGGGTAGATGTTGAAATCTCCCTATCATTTCTTTCCTTGAATTGACCCAGAGAAGTCCTTGGAAATGGAAGCTGGACTGCAAGCCACACTGAAGGCTCACTAGCCCCAGCTGGTATGTTATCTGCAGCTCTTTTCATTACTGGCTGAATTGCTGGAAGTGCAATCCAGAATGAGAGGGAAAACCGAAATCTGTGGTGAAAAGTGGCTGATATTTTTTTACCTCAGACAAACTGGTACACTTCCCGGCGTCAGACAAGGCTGAAAGCAGTGGTACTGTCAGAAAAGCCTGCTGCTGGCTGTGCATCCTGCCTCTCTGCAGACTGACAGGAAATTTAGCCAGAAATGTTGAGCCTCACAACTGTGCAATAGATCTACTCCCCCGGGTCCCCACCAGCTAATTAGGGCTCTCCTGCCATGAGCAGTGATCTTTTCAAAGCCCAGCTTTCTTTTTCTGTTAAAACCAAAAGGCTTTTGCAAGTAAGGGCATCAGTTACAAGTGAAAGTTTCTTTCTAATGAAATTGACACCAAGTTTCTCCCTGAGATTCTGAACAGCAGTTTTTTTCTGTATTTTAATTAAAAAAAAAAAAAATTCTTACAGGTGTTCCCTCTTGTGTCTCATCATACTGACACCTCTTCAGTGTTTGCTCTCTGGGTTAACCTGCACATGGCTGGAGCTCTCTCTCCTCACTTTCATTATATATGAGGCAATCCTACCAGTCACCAGTTTTGCTTGTGTCTCTTGTATTCCAAATAGTGATATCTGTAAATTTTTGTCCTATATACACTGTTTATGAAAAACAAATGTCAGGTGCTGTTGCCTGTCTGTCCTAGAAGAAATTCCTTCTGCTCAGAAGACTGACTTGTTATTGATCATGCTTGGGAAAGACCCTCAAGGGTTTGCTAGGTATGATTTACATTGTTTTCTAATGTGCTCACTCAGCCTTTAGCCATTTGTTTTCTTATTGCTTTAATGGTGGGATTTTTGCTTAGTATTTGACTCTATCTTAATGTTAGGATAGAAAGCAGTGGTAAAATTGGACAAAAATACTGAATAGTGTGCACATCCCATATATCAATGCATCTGAATATCAGTCATCAGATGTATAACGGGATTAATAAATGAAAAACTGTTTTTTTTTTCTAGTTGAGCTGCTTTTTTCAGGCTCTGTGATTTACAAGAGTGTTTAGGGGACTGATCCTCACAACCTCTCCCTCTGCTTTCTACCTCTCTGCCCTGCATCCTACACCTGCAAGGAGGAGCTTGTCCTCAGCAGGGAGATACCCAGACAGGAGAGGGATCTCATGTCCTGTCCTGGCACATATTCCTGCTTTCACCCCCTCTTTCACCCAGCCTGTCTATCTCCATCTCCCATGGCTGTGGGTGAGCCCAGGCCTCACACCAAAACCTCTCTCTCACAGCCAAACTCAGCTCTGCACAGACAGCCCCACCGCTCAGCTCTGCTGTCATTTCGGATCTTTCAGGAGATGAGAAAATACTCACATGCAAAGCTGTAAACTGCTTGCAGTTCACCTGTCTAAGCTGGTGAAAAAACCAGAATATTTTGCTTATGACACATCCTTTTAAGAGGGAAATATTTAGCAGGTGGATTAAGGCACTGAAGCGTGAGCACCATTAGCCACACTTGCTAAAAGAAAGAAAAAACAGGTATAGTAAGGCAAAAATCCTGCATTATGTAAAATATTTCCTGACCATCCCACCTCAGCCACACAGTAGAGAATCTAATCCTGTTAAAATTCTTCCCATGCCCTTCTAGCCTCAGAAGAGCCTCTAGCTTTATACACCTCTTATGAAAAGTTCTCCAAGAACTTATATTGCCTGCATAAGTTAAGTTTTTCTTTCTTTTTCTAATATTTTTAGTATGTGATTATTTTTTTAGTAGAGGGCTCTTTGTACACTAATGGCATTACAGAGCTGATGAGTAGTTTGATTTACATGAAGTAAAATGGGGAAAATTGCATGAGTAAGACAAGCTAATGAAGCATTGAAGAAAGAAAATGTTACTATGTTGTCAAAAAAAAAAGGTACAACAAAAACCCTCTGTAGGCTGACAAGAAACCAGACAAGTAGACTTTCTGAGTAATAGATTTACCAGCAGTTGTAAGTCATCTTTAGTTTTGATAACATCTTCACTGGGAATGGGCCTGAACCAAACTTTTATGTTTGAATAACTTAGGACTGGGGGGATGTGGCTAAATAGGAACTTGCAAGTGTGTCACTGTTGGTTTAATAGATTGACTGAAAATTCTGAGCCAAATGAATCTTAGCTGTTGTGTTCAGCAGTAGTTTTAGATGTTCTTTTTCAAGCTTTAGGCTTATAAGGGGCAATTTCACTTACTGGAGTAGTAAGTTGTTAACTGCTCAGGCATATTTGTCTTGTTTGCAAGAAGCAGTGGAGAGTGGGAAATCTATGGACCTTGACTTAATTTCCCTGGAGTTGAAATGATAGTGGTTTGTTTTTTCTTCCTTTGCTTCTACAATATTCAGGCTGTAGATCTTGGTGCCTACAATGTCTTACATTACTGGCACAGATGAAAAGCCTGGTGTGAATCACCCCCCATCCCCCCACCCCCCCCCAAAAAATCACATTTAAAAATATTTGCTAAAAAACAGAACCAGTACTAATGCTAAAAAACAGTTTGTAGGACAAAACTCAACCCCTCTGTGTTTTATACCTTAAGGGGAAACACTTCAGGGTTGGATCTGCTGGCTTGCACTAATGCCCAAGGGCTATGATCCAAAACTGCAATTTATTCTGCCTGATGGAAGCCTGCAGGTGTGGCTTTGTGTTTCTGTCCCAGGGCAGAGGCTTCTGTACACCTGTCAGAGCTGTGTTTCTCCCAGAGAGTGCATTCATCTGTCTGTGTGTCCCCTGCAACCCAAATGAATGTGTTGGGTGATATTAGCAAGCATTTCCAAGCTGCCCAGCCCTGCAGCATGTGTGTGCCAGGCTTGCAGGATATATTGGTCAAGTGGGTGCCTGGGGATTTGCTGTCTTCTAGGCCAGATTTTTGATTTTTCCCCCTGTGAGACTGCCAGTAGCTCAGACAGCAGGGATTAGTGAGGGACACCTGGGTGGTGTTTCTGCATTCAGCCTTTTGGCAGCACTAGCAATGACTTTGGGATGCTCCCTCACAGGCTCTGGAGCATCATTTTCTCCTCTCTGACTCACTGGCTGTGCTCTGGCACCACCAGGCAGCCTAAGTCAGGGATGCTGGTCTGTCTGATCTGGTTCTTCTCCCACACCCACCAGCCTGTCCCAGACTGACTGAGGAGTGCAGGCCACTGGTGGCAATGTCCCTTGGGCTCCTCCTAAGTGCCCAGCAGACAAACCCTGCCCTGTGCCTATTCTTCCTTCTCACTGAGGGGATAGTGAAAAAGGAAGGAAATATTGCACAAAGACACGAAGGCAAAAAAGTCATCAGCACAAAGATGAGTCCCAGTCCTTGATGAGTTGCACTGCAACCTCTACAAGGCAATGATTTATGTTTCATGTCACTGAAAGCACCTTTCCATATAAAATGGAGAAAGTTCAGAAATGTTTGGCTGCACATAGGGCACCAGTGTCCCCAATTATTTTCAATATTGGTAGCTTTGCAAGTCAGGTCAGCCCTTAGCTGAGGTGCTTGTGATGAGGCCAACTTGTCTGGTCAGTTAGTCTCTTCCTTCAGGCTGGTGAGCGAGAAACTCAGAAGGATCCATCCATATTGTTTCAGGTGTGCATTAATATACCCATACCGTTGATCCAAATATCCTTTTTGCATTAACTTGTAAGGGAAATGCTAAATTTTTTCTGCCTCTTGGAAGTCATTCTCTTTCTCTTATGCCCATTACTGACATTATCTCCTGCTTTCTGTATGATTTCTTCATACTTTTTTTTACTTTATTGATAGTGTTGAATATTTTAAACTTCTTATCAGCAAATTCCATTTACAACTGGCTTTGTTTTTTTTTTTTTTTAGTAATGCTATTAATGAAATTATTGTCACATCAGTCTTGAGACCAGTCCTTGAGGAACTTCAAAAATATCCTCTAGCCCAAAAAGTTCCACTTTGTGCACAGGCCACTGTCATCTCCCCATTAGTCAGTTCCTTCTCTCCAGTTTTGAATAGTGCCTCACATTTTAAATTTGCATTGTCACCCCATCCCAGACACTGGAACATGTCACAGCCGAAGTGTGATGAGGGCAGCTGCCTTCTGAAGGACATCCATATGTGTTTGATACCTTTTGGCCACTCCTTGGTAGCAAGCTCTGCATGCGTGTTTCAGACTTGGGAACACAACTGCCTAAATCTCAAGTCTTGCTTCCTACTCCAACATTATTAGTCTAGGAATGTGAAAGAGATATTCATCCCTGTCAGAGTTTTAGCTGGGTTTATATGGAATTGCAGTAGCCCTAGCTGGTGTCCCTCTATGCACTGATCACTGTGGGCTGCTCCGTGGTCCCATTCAGGCAACATCCATTTAAGTGACCTTCTCTGACTTTCCCACCAGCTGACTTCCTGCCCACCTCTTTTGCCTTCTGAAGAAATTTTTCCTTTGCTTTCACCCTCCAGGAGTGATCCTCTTACAAAAGATTGGCAGTCAAGCTGAGAGTAAGACATTCATATGAAGTCAGTAAAGAGGTGATCTTTTGAAAGTCAGGTCTTCTCCAAAGATCAAAGAGTTACACTAAAACCACTGAAAACGTCAGTGTGAATTGACTTTATCTGGCCTTTTATACATGACTTTTTCTGTACTGAACCCATTAAATGGCTGAACTCAGTGCCAAATCATTGCCTTAGAATTTTCAATTCTAAGATTTATACCAGGAGGGGTTCTGAGAATATAAACTTCTCTAATCTAATTCTTAACCAAAGTAAAATGACATAGCTCTTAATTTCAGTGAAGCTTTGTTAATTCATAGCAGCTGAAATTTTAAGTCATTAATTTGATTTTCTTTTTGCACCCTACTCCTCCCACCTTAAAACTTCCAGTAAGTCCTCTCCCTGAAGAATCACATGGATCTGGTAGATCACAGAATTTTATTGAGTTTCACTCAGATATATATGGCTGGGAGAAAGGTTAGTCAAATATTTGTTAGGGGAATGCCGTGTCTCCTGTGTGGAGTGACTGATTGGCATCAAGAGCCTTATCTCCCCCCATACCACGGAAGAGTGCACCAGGCTCAATTGTCAATAAAAGCAGCATAAAGGGAAGACACTGATGCTTTGACTGCATGAAAGCCTGTTCAGAGTCAGAAGAATAAGGAAGAGTAAAAAATGTTCATGTGGTGGAAATGGAAAAGCAAGTTGTGGTGCATTGCAGGACAAAAAATCAACTCATAAGAAGAGTCAATGGATTTAGGATAAGTTAAGCACTGGACAATTTTATCCTACTGAGCTACTGAGTGGGACACCTCTGCTTTCAATATAGGGGGTATAAAACTGAAACATGAAATTTGCCCCAGCCAAGACCATGACCAGATACTGATCAAGAAAGCAAAATAAACTAAATTCTATGAGAAAAATGACAGACACAATTGGGGTGGAGGGACAGAAGAAGGATATGTGGTTTTGTGAATTTCTAAATCTACCATATGCTTCCTTGTATGATTATTTACCCTACAAGTGGCAACTTTTTCGTAAGTTAGAACTTTCATGGTGGTTGGATTTATGCTTAATACATTGAGACTAGACCCAAATTAAAAATGTTATATTCTTATTTGTCCACTTGCATTTCTGTGTCTTTTTCATTGTGCTCTGATATTTAGTAGCCCTCTTCCTCAGGCTTGCTTTTGTTCACTTCCACAAAGAGTTAATTTGATTTTATTAGTGAAAAAGAGTTTATTTTTCTTTTCTCCGTCTTGAATATGATCTCTGCTTTTAACTGCAGTTGTATTTTAACAAATTCCTTCACTGTCACTAAATATTTGGTTTATTGGGAAATAGCAAGTGTATTGACACCATTTCCTTTAAATTAGTACTGAAAAATAAAACAAACACTGGGCATTTCTCCATTGAAAATAATGAGATACTTGATGTCAAATCAGAAAATTCAGCCACACTGAGGAAGTCATCAGTGGGTTAATGAAAATGAGCATGTTACACTGTTTTAGGCCCCCTTGCAAAAATGAACAATTTAATTATAAGACAGAGAACATGTTTTTAATTTGCAACATATATGATAGCATCAAAGCCTCTAGGTGCTACAGAAACATCAGTGATGCTCACAGAAACTGAAGCTTTGGTTTTCCATAGCCATACCTATGACAAAATATTCAGGGCTGGACACTTGTTATGTCAAAACAGTCCTGGCAAACAGAAAGTCCATCAAGAAAATGTGAGGCCAAGTTCAGAAAAAACATCCTGAGCGCTGGGAACTAGAATGGTCAGATATATGTGAGATTTCTGTAGCTGGAGGCACTTGAGAAACTGCCTTTTATTCCTCCAGCTCACATTTATGTGTAGCTACATCGATAGGAAGAAGCCTTTGATACTGACCAGAACAGAAATCCACGTATTGTATTTACATGAGCTTGAACTCACATCTTGAGCCTTGCATCTAGACTTTTTTGCCTTTGCTGTCTCTAGCAGCAAATTTTTGAAGTATTATCCATTAGATGATGAAGTGAAGCTTGTGTATAGGCATATGAAAATCACAAATTTGCAGGAAAGCTTATTGGAAATATCCAAGAGCTAAATGTAGCAATGTAGTATTGCCATTCAAAGAATAACAGGGCAACTACAGGACAGACATCAAAATCTATTATTGGACTAGTACAAACTCCCCAAAGAGCTGGTGTAGCCCCCATTGCATGAGAATTTTAAGAGGAGATCAGACAAAACACTCAGAAACACAGTGTGGAAAGTGTGTCTTCTGTGATGGACTGGATGACCTTGCTGCTTTTTTGTTCTGCTTGTCTTAATCTTTGAACAATAGTGCAGTGAACCAGACACTGCTTTTCAAACACACTTCTGAGAAGGATACAAGAATCCACAAGTGTCCTCTTGCTTTGTGGCTCTCATCCCTACTCTGTTAAGCAGCACTTAGACCCAACAAGAGATGTTTCTCAGCCATTGCAGTACCAGGTACTTATGAATATCCTGTTGAAATTCAGGACTGGTTTCCCTTCCTGGATCCAGTAATGACCCAAGCTTCTTACAGATGAAGGGAAAGGACACCCAGCCTCTGTGTGTTATTCAGAGAACCAAAAAAGTAATGCTTTTTACTCCTTGATGATATGGTATATTCTAATCTCAGCAAAAAAACCCACCAGAAATGGGAGGGGAACCCAGGCAAAATGGCATGCTACACATGACTCTTGAATATTGCAAGTGCTAAATATTTTGTAGGATTTTTGTCCCTTGCAACCTCAATCTCATAAAAGTCAAGCATGTTAAATACAGTAGTAATTAATTCAATGTCCCTCTCTAGGCAGCAGAAGGAGTGGTCCTCAGAGGGCCACCAGTCGTGCCCAGGAGTTTTGCCTTCTCTTTCCATTGAGTACAGAGCCTAGAAAACTGCCTTAGGTTTGTTGGATGGTGGCCTCTTAGGATGGTTGCCTCTTAGATGGCTAATCTCAGATAAAATGAACTCTGCCCCCCATGACTAGTTTCTTCTTGTGTGAATGACCTTCTTCACTTGGATTCCACAAACAGCAAGGAATAAAATTGTCTCTGGTTGAAAATACAATATTTTTTTCTTGATTTTTATATTTTTTTCTTTTCTTGAATTTATTTGAGCTAAAGCTAAGACTATCATTCTGTCCTACCTTGATCACACTCATACCTGTGCATGAATGAGGTCTATGGATATTATCTTATTCATGAAGAAATGCTACAGCCCCATGCAAAATTATACATATTAGGGATCATAAAATATCCTGAGCTGGAAAGGACCCACAAGGATCGTGGAAGTCCAACTCCTATATGTATGTATATGCAACTTGCAAGCTACTTATGAGATGGTATGAAGCAAGGTCTGAAGAAAAAAAGGAACTGCTAGAGCACAGTTCTCTTTAATATAAAGGAAGTAGGAAGCTGCGCTGGGATGACAGCAGTCTGACCTCTGGCCACCCTTCAGCAGAAAAGTAGAGCCAGTTGGCCATGGTTCCACAGCAAGCATCATCTCTTTGACTGAAATCATGCCATATCAACTCCATGCCATTTGCAGACATCCCAAAAGCTGCAGGTGTGATCTCCAAGGTGCACACAGTCTATGCAGGTTTTATGCCACCTGAGTCATTGGAACCTGAGTGTTTTGGAGAACATGATTTATTAATGTATTTCCATGGAAAAGTTCAGCAAAACAGGATTGTCAACCTCTGTATCTCACCTGTGCCAAATCCCCCAAATCAGATGGCAATGGTAACAATTCAACATCCAGTTTATGCTCCACACTTGCCGCAGTTGTTCCAGCTCTTTATACCTGCTACCTTGTGTATGCTCCAGGTATTCACTGTCACCTTGAAGAATCCCTAGCCATGTTCCTGAGTGATGAGATGCTAGGTTTTGTGAAGGAATTTTGAAATGGTCTTTTTCAAATTATATTGCTCAAAGATTTATCCTGGAGAAGGAGGGAAAATATGCTTGTGAACAATACAGTTGAGCTGTTGATAAAGGCTTTGTAAAGGTCAGCAACAGATGACTATGGATATGTGAATGACAGCTGTTGGCAATTCCTCTGTATTGGATAGTAGTAAAGCCCCTGCAATTCTATCTTGGCTTCCCATGGAGATTTCAGTTTCTATATTTGTGTGTGGCCATTGGTGTGATGCAGTACATATGGGAGAGGAAGTTATTTAGCTGTACAGTCAATTCACCATTATCCATGGATGGATTTTGCCTATAAGCCATGCAGTAGGTGTTGAGAGATCCAGACCTGAACCACCCAAGCCATCATTTACTATTGCAGGCACAGTGCCACATGCATGTATCTATGCTGCTCTCAGAGCCAGTGCTGGTCTCAAAATAATGTTGCTATACTTCCAATTTGCATGGCACTGAGCCAGTTGATAAGTCCCATTGCTTTAAATTAGATCTTGAGGTCCCTATTCAGCCCTGGTTCATAAGCAGCAGAGGTGTGTGGAAACCATCCTGTGACAGTCAGAGGTTTTATGTGCCCTTTGCTGAATGTGGGGGTGGTCCCACAGGGCCATCATGGGAGGCTTTGTCCATCACCCTCAGAGCTTGCTTCTCAAAAAGCAGCTTGTTATGGTTCAGTGCTTCATGTTGTACCTCCACTGAAGTTCTTTTGCTCCATGTTGGATTGGAGGCCTCCACAATGCGTCAGGATTGTGACACTTGAACCGCTCCCGCCAGCATAGTTACCCAGGCTTTTCTTTCACCCAGGAGATCCCTGCCTTAACATTACACTACCAGTTTCTCATAATCCTCCTATGTGCTACATTACTGAATGTGTTGTAGGACAGGATGGGATGTACACTTCCATTTATTCTGTGCCTCTTGTACATGGTCAAATCTCTGAAGGGTCCTTACCATCGACTGATCTCTTAGCCTTAAGATGTATTGTGCAGTTAAGGAGTGCAGGCCTGAAAGGGGTCTCTTGTGTGTAGGCAATCACATTATATAATCCCTTTTATGAACTGATTAAACTCAGACTTAAAAGTGGTTAATATGTTTTATGCCCAAATGTTCTCACATGAAGCTTTTCCTAGTAAACTACTGCCCTGATGTTTAGAGGTCCTGCAGTCTTTCATCAAAATTAGTTTACACTCATTCGTTCTTGAAACACAAGCAGATTTGGCAGTGGACACTGTGCAAACCAGCAAGTCCACAGGGACCTTGCTTGAGCTGCCTGTAATGTTGAGGTTGCAGGGACATGACTATTTTTTTCTGTTGAGTCAGCAGAAGGCAGCCTATCACTGAGCTCAGATCTTTGAAAAACGAAAAAACAACAGCTCTTCAATTTTTACCTTTTTAAAATGAAATGAAGGCACTATCACTATTCAAGAAAGTAGATCTGCTGAGTAAGTTGTTGTCACCTTCACAAAACAACCTGGACCAAGTGATTTGCTGCAGTTAGAAAAAGTCTCTATCAGTCATCTGTCAAAGCAGTCATTCTGCTTATTTATTCTGACCACTTAAGTACCTGTGCACCTTGAAAATCACAGAGAAAATGAAGCATGTCCTGTGTGATTTTTTTCTTGGGAACCTTTCCTGAAGACTGAATGGGATGCTGGCTGTTACTGTTACCAGGATCCTTCACTGATGGCAATGGGTACTAGGTCAATGCCTCGGTGATCCAGATTTCCATATCTATATCCATCATAAATTTTACCAAAATGGGACACACCAGCTCACACAGAGAGGTCACAGATTCTTTTTGTTTCGAGGTCCTAAAACAAAAGGGCGGGGAGAAGTTTTACTGCAAAAGTCTGTTCAGTCATGGGAGAACCAAACATGATGCAAAATCTGTAACATGGGAATAATGATGGTGGCAGGTGCTAAATTTCCCCCAAATGTGGTGCACATGACTGCAAGGCTGTGAATAAACACTGGGAGAGAAAGAGAATGTAGAGTTCCTTTCTCAATCCCCTAGTGTTCTTTTGGAATTATGGCAGCCTGATTTGCCCCAGACATGAAATATTTTGATTCTGTCTATGGTAGGATGGTGCTAAGGAGGGATGAAGGAGATGAAAGGATGTGTGATGCTGTAGAGGAAAGTGAGGCATTAGTGTGACCACAAGGTCATCTCTATCTGCTCTCCTTTGGAGGTCTGCTCCCATCACAGTGGTGACACAACCATGCAATCCATTTCCTAGGACATAGAAATGAGGATGTGAAATCCTCAGTCTGTTAAGTTCTTTAGGTGAACCAATTCACTGATATTTAGAAATTTTCATTTCACTCAACTAAAATATCCAGGTTGGAGAAAATCTAAACAAGAGCTCTAGGAAACAGATCCTGTTTCAAAACATTGCTTCTGAAATTGCAAGGCTGCCAGTAAAATAAGATAGGTAAATGTAGCACATTTGTCAGGAGTTTTAAAACAAGCAGCAGCTAGATGCTGCCATTTTAAAGCTAAGTGTGAAAATGATTTACAGAAGCAATGTTTGGTTGTAAGTGACTGAAAAGCATGTCACCCATTCCACTATAGATGGAGGCTGTTTCTTGATCTCAACTGTTTTTATTTAATTTCACTTCAAATAATCCCAGCACAGAGCTTTTTCTCATGCTTTCATTTTAAACTGTTTTTTTCCACTGGCCATTTGGTTACCAATCACCGTGACAAATTCTGTCTTGCTAAGTGATAGGCAATATATTTTTCTCCCTTGGAATTCTCCCTTTTTTCTTTCCCCAACAGAATTCTATTTGCCAGAATTTCATCAATTCATTAATACATACACTGAGTACTGAAATATTATAAGCAGGTTTAGCTTCAGTGATTTCAGGGAAGGCACACCCATAGATTCCCCTTCACAAGATAGCCTTTATATGGGAGAAATGGGCCATTCTTTTAAGATAGAAAGGGCCATTGTCCTGTCTTTGAAATATCTCCTGTTTGGTACTCAGTGAAGATAAATTTGAGTCTTTCCTTAAATTACTTTTCACTCTGAACTGATGTGACATTTATCTCTGCTAGAGTGTTGACTATATGAAAAGCTGAAGCTTGTTTAAAGAATGCTGCCAAACAAGAAAGATTGTAATCCATCTAATTACTGAGCTAGGATGTGCCAGTGCAGCAAACTTCAATTACCACCATTAAAGCATCAATTGAAAGCTTCAGCTGATTCCCAGAGAGTCAGACACTTCCAGACATTTCATGCATTATACAGATGTTTTGCTGCTCCTTCAGTCACTAATGGTTTGCTGGTTTGAACATTTGGGACTCCTGTAACACGAGAAGTAAGCTCCAGATGTAGAGAGATTTCAAGAGAATTCTGCCACTTTAGACCACATTTTGTCAATTGTTCCCCCCAGTAGGAACTGATGATCTCATGCTGGATGCCTTTTATTTTTCCCAAGTGTTATAAGATAAATTTGCCCACAGGGTTACTTACAATTCCTGAGAATCCACATTTCCATGGATATCAAAAGCCCACTATTACAGTGAGGTCCCTGGAACAAAATTCTGTAGGCACACAGATCTCTTTGAAGCCTCAGCTGCTAATTCTTTATATGTCAGTGTTGCTGTCCACACGTGAGAAAAAGAAGCATGAGAAAAAGAATAGCTCCAAAATAGCAAAAAAGACCCCCATGTTTTGAGCAAAGCTCTGGAAATTTTGTGGGCAACACCTTTTGCGATAATCTCCCCCTTGTTTCACTTTGACACAACTGTTAATAACTCAGTTTGATGGATTCCCTTCTGGCAATGTGCTCTGAAGTCAGAGCTGGGTCAAAATCAAAAGAAAAAAATCTTTCTGGAGTCTAGTCTTTAAAAAAAAAAAAAAAAAAAAGGTAAAATTTTAATAGCTGAGCACTGAGGGAAGTTTCAGAATTAAAAGTCAATTTGAATCAAAGAGTCAAATAATTTTATTTTGGAGACATTGAGACAAAACTGTTGCATTTCCAAAACCGTCTTTTTTCAGATGCAAATCATCTAAGGGAGGTCACAGAAGTCATTGCTTCTGTGTCACTTACGTTGCTTATATTTGCCAAGGGCAAAATTTGCACCTGTGCAGAACAGCCAGCTCCAGAGTTAAATCAGCATTTGTGGGCTGCCCAGTGACTTTGGGCACTGCTGACTTGTACCCAGCTCTCCAGAGAATATTCCTCTGGAAGATTACACTGCCTGGAAAATGGATGTGGCTGTAGGCTGAAGCCCTCAATCTAAAATGCTGCGTGGAACTTTTGTGCTTAATATTTTCTCCCTTAAGAACAAAATCATTTTCACTGAAAGCCAATTAGCAGCTGTCTTCTGTATCTATGTAGTTAATCCCTGCTTGGTCTAATCTTTAACTGATTTTTCCAGGAGGGCTCCTTAAATAAATACCAATGTTTCTGAGGACATACTAAAAGAATGTGAACTTTATTTTTACAAGGGTCTGGGCAGTGGGAGTTTGTGGCCACAATTATCACATATTTCTGTTTGCCACCACATCTTTCCATCTCTTCCAGGTACTGCTGAAATGGATTCAGAAGATAAAGGGAAAAAACTCCCACCTATAAGGAGAGATTTGAAGTGTAGATATTTCATGTCATGAACAGCTTTTACTTTTGGGCAATGGTCCAAAGCAACAAGAAATACTAAAACACACAAGGCTGCCAGGAAGTAATTGTCTGTTGGTCTCTTACACAGTGATTTCATGAGGTGCTCACACGAGACCAATTAGGAGAAACTGCAAGAGTGAACACCCCAGTATTCTGCAAGTAGTGGAAAATAGCATTTTAACAGCACAAAGACATTGGTAAAGGTATATAAAAACTGGAACTGGTTCCCCAGAGAGGTGGTAGGCGCCCCATCCCTGGAAAACATTCCAAGCCAGGTTGGACGGGGCTCTGAGCACCCTGATTGGGTTGAAGACGTCCCTGCTCATTGCAGTGGGATTGAACCAGATGACCTTCAGTGGTCCCTTCCAATCCAAACCATTCTATGATTCAATGGAAGGATGAAGCCTGGTGACTTTAGAAATAACTAACTATTCCACAGATATGCCACACAAGGCGCGACGACACATTTTCATTCAATCTTTCAATTTATGGTAGCTGAAAATATAAAAATGAAAAATGGTAGAGGGCAAGCATGCCCAACAGCTCTGTAAATGTTCTAATAATATCTAAATAAAAATAGCAGCCACTCCTGGCAAAGAGGGGACTGCTAGCAACTGAGGTTATATACAGAAGAAACAAAAGGAAACTATTGCCTGGTAAATGGGTCATTCCTTTTCTTAATGACAGGTGGCAGAAGAACTGCTCCAAGAAAAAATATCGTATTGACACCAGTTGAGGAAATGTAGTGCCTTTTAAATACAGAAATGCAAGAGCAGCTCCACGGCCAAGATCCAGGTATTCCAGGATTTCCATCTCTGACACCAATTTGCTGTAAGTGTTTAAAGACAAGTTATAAAAATGAATCAAGACTCCAGTTTCATTTCCCCCGGCACCTCCTTCCAGCAACATGTGGTAAAGGAGGTGTATATTTATTTTTCATAGTTGCTAATGAATTTTCATTCAATGCACTTTTTTAATGGTTTTTTAAATACAGCTAAACTTCTGGCATCTACAATATCCGGTAACAATGGGTTCCATTTGTTTAGGTATGCATCACATAAAAGGTACTTCTTTTTGGATTAAATCCTCTACTGACAACTCATTGCTTGCTTTCTAGTATTTGTTTTAGTGGAAAGAATGAATAATTGTTCACTAATTGTCTGCTGCTTGCCACTCAATGTTTCATGCATTGTCTTAAATATACAAAGAATAAAAATTATTCAGCCATCTTTGAGACATATATGGGAGGAAATTCAATGATTGTTTTAATTCATCCTTCTGACAATGTATGAAAGAGTAATTGCAAGGTTTTGTATGCTCAGCAGCCTGTGGCAATAACTGAGGACAGACAACATATGAAGTTTTCTGGAAGTTCTTCCTGATGTTGAAAGGGAAGCATTGCAACTGCTATAGGGTTCAAAAATCGAAGTAGTGCTAAACATCAGTGTAGGGAATTATGGGTCCTTCCTGCACCCATGGTGGTGAACTCTAGTCTCTGTTGTGACCATGGTGCTCTTCCGCTTGCTGCAAAGATTAGGACTAGAAATATGTTTGCCCTATTGTGTCTAACCCAAGAGGGTCCAAACCCTGTGGATCTTTCTAGTAATTCAGAATTTAGAATGTGTGTTTTAGGAAACTCCCTGTTTCTCTGCTCTGCCCTGTTGGCACCTCTGAATTAGCTTGAGTAAGGCTGATTCATACACTCAAGTGAGGTAGATATTGTAACATGGGTATTTGTTCTGCTCAGGCCAGTCTGAATCCTGAAATTAATTCTATGCTGTGTGTCTCTGTGACAAGTAATGACTGCAGCTGAGACATACCTTGTGAGTAATCCAGCAACCATGTTCCTGCCTATGGAAGAGAAAGCGCAAGAGTTAGTAAGAGAAAAAAAGTAGCCTGTGTAGGAAGGAGGCAGCTCTTCTTGTGGGTGTACCAACAAATGCTAAATTGTTAAATCCCTGGATAGACATCACTTCAAAGGGCCTATGGGTACTGCAGAAAATTATGCAAGCTATATGCATCTTGCAAATTTTAATCCAAAGGGCAAGGTGACGTTCCAAGATAATGACCTGTGTAAGGACTGGAGGCAAAGAAAATCTTGGTCTGATAGAGTTAAAGCTAGAGATGATCCACGGGACAGAGAAGGATGTAATAACATTGAAAAAAGTGATCTGTTTTCATACTTAGGTGATCCCATAAGTCTAGCCAGTTGCAGGCATGCAGGCTCAGTCAAACTTTGTTGAGCAGAAAGATTCAATCTCATCTTCAAAAGTTGTTTTTGTCTTCTATTGACAAGAAGGGGATTTTGAAAACATGAACTGGAAAAATCAGTCCCAACAATCAAAAAATACTTTCAGGTGTGAAATGTTTTTCTGGGTTCACATTTTCATTTATAGAAGTTGCTTCTCAAGCACCCTTGGACAGGTGGAATTCAATAAACTCAGAGCCTTGTCTCTATGCCCTGTGTTGAGGCAGCCTGTAAGTACCCGGATGGTTGAAGGCCCCTTGTCTCCTGGGGATTTGTTAAAGGAATTGCTGTGCTGCCAGTGTTAGGAGTATTCTAACTTTTGCTTCTATCCCCAGTCTTCAGGACAACATATCCACTATAAAGAACAAAAGGCATTAGGATTGTGCTGATAGCTGAGGCCCTGCTTTTTTCCACAGGTCTCAAGTTGGTCAGTATCTGACTTTGCTGGAGGAGAGAGAAAATGAGTGAATGTTCGTAAGTGGCTCAGAATGGGCAAAACTACATAAATGAAAAAGTATTTTCAGTAACACTGGCTTGTAACTCATGAGAAGGACCCCAGAAATCTATTTATCTCTAAAATCTCTGAATGGTTGCTATTTATGTGTATTCCTAACATTTTCAGAAGAGAGTTTCCCTGCACTGAATGGCAGGGACGGCTTTCTGAGAGGCTCTGAGCTGGTGGGAACTTTTATGAGCCTATTACTTTGCTGAAGATTCCTCTGCTTAAATATAATTAAAGGATAATGAACAATTGTTGTCTGTTAAACTATGTGGAGGTTTGTGTAAGCAGGTTTGCTCATTTTACTCTGTTGGTTTCAAGGCTTGTGTGTCTCTCCTAGGGCTTGTGGTCTGTTTGCATGGGGTTCACAGCAGAGCATTCACACTTCTGTAAAACTGTGCTCTGCTTTAAGACTACTCCAGAGTTATTATTAACAATGAAAGTTTAAAAAAAACCAAAAAAAAAAAAAAAAACCAGAAAAAAACCACCTTACTGCAAGTCATTAAGAAAACCAACTCATTGAGTAAAAAAAAAAAAAAAAAAAAAATCATTATCTTTGGAAAAGGAAACAGCCAATATAACTGCAAACTACTGGTCTGACCACTCATTTTTCATTCTTACAACCACAGAACATACAAGAAAAAAAATCCCCAGTCTCCGAGATTAAAGAGAACTCAGACTGATGGCTTATTTAAATGAAGTCTCTCAAGCTGTTTAAGGCTGAAAATCACACCTGGACTGAGAGCCTGGCACAGAGACGAAGGGCTGGGTCTGATAACAGGCACAGGGCTCTGCAATTCCTTGGTTTTAGGTCATGGACTAGATTTTAAAATTGATCAGCCATTTACCTCTGAGGATGTGCTGAGAACATATTCCATGGACCAGACCCCTGGGCTTGGCACAGCCCTGATTCTGCAGAGCATGAATCCAGCCTGGGACTGGGTGCCTGCAAAAAAGTAAACTCATGTGTGCCACAGATATTTCGAAAAAAGATAAGGAAAGGAGAGCACAGGGCTACTGCTCTCAGTCTGGGAATTTGGCACTGATATTCAGCTTCAGTCAGAATCAGTTTGATTCCTAAATCCTGAACTATTTCTAGGTGGCCAGCAATGATTCAAGGCCAATGCTGAAACCATTAAAAATTGTCTGAGGTCTTTACTTATGTCCTTGGCTGTCCTTCAAGGGATTTGCTCATGGTGTACTTTGGTGACTAACCTGTAAATCAGCTTGGTCCTGGCCCTCCATCCAGAGCTGAGCAACTCCATGCTTACAGTAATAAACTGACCACAGAGGGTTGAAATCTGCTGGCAGATACAGCCCTACTAGACAGAGGATAACTCATTAGCTCCGTCTGGGGCTGCTCCTGATTTGCATTGGTTTAACAGAATAACAGACTTTGGCTGGAAATGGACAGGAGCAGCAAATCAGCCCCAGCACAGCACAGCCCCTCTGAGATGAAGGAAGGCTTAGAAAGGCCTTTTCTCATGCTACAGCAAAACATAAAAGTCCCCTCTACTGCAATCCAGGAGTCACCCCTCATCACTGTGTTTCATCTTTCAGTGCTACCCTTGCTGATTTTAACTAAGCAAGATAATCAGGCCCAGGATGATACTTCCTGAAGCTCTTTGTCCCCAACCACCCTTTGCTGTGTGAGCAAGCTGGAAGGTGATGTTACATGTAATGCAGCTAGAAAAAAGGGGCAGCACATTCTTCTGCTGGTACAAAGTCTTGCTCATTTCAGTCAGTTTGTTTGAGCCATCTGTTCTCAGCCACCAACTATTCATTTCCAACATGGTCCCCATGTCAGCTAGCCAGGAAGGCTGTGTCCTGAAGATAATGCTCAGTTGTCCCTTGCTGCTGGAGGAACTGCCCAAGAAACATTTTTCTCTGCTCAACCAACCTCGAAATGGTGGTGATGAATTCAGTTCTTTGCCAATACTGCATGAAACTGCATTTCTTACAACCACTGCCATTTATATAATGCAATATCCATATGGTGATTATTTTATTTATGTTTCCCTTACTTCAAGGCAGAGGAAGTCAGCAGCTGGGACTGCAAGATAGAGGCACCCACCAGTTACTGGGCTGTGTTGTTCATGGGGGTGATAAGCTTTTATCACCCACTGGGAGTTAGGATCTTGTCTAAGTGATAGCATCCATCCCTTGAAAACAGAACAGAGCTCTCACTGTTTGCCTGTCTGAAAGGAAGGAGTTTATAACCCCAGACTTTACAGTGACTGTGAGCTAAAACATGACATAGCTTGATTGTCTTCATTTCTTGACTCATTCTCTTGCAAGTCACAATGTGAGCATTTGCTTCCTTTGCATCAAGAGTTTAATTGTGTTTGCATTACCCCTTTCTCTGTATTTCAGACTGGAAGTCTTTAAAAACATCTCCCCCTCCTCTGTGACTTTGATTCTGCTAATCCCTACCCACCTTTTGAATCAATTAAAAGGCAGTTTATGGTTTACAGAGAGAAAAAGTGTAAATGAGAAGCAATTCCTTTGGTCATTGTGAGTGTAAATGGAGGATGTTTCAAACACAAAACAGGAAAAAGGATTACTTCAATGGCTTGTTTCTTTTGCTCTTTGGATGTCATACCAAGGGAGACAGAGGGTAACTGTTGTTGTTTTGCTTTTGTAATTAAAATAACATCATTAGATTAGCTATATGGTAGCTGGATATCATCTGTATGGAAACTTATTAAGCTAAAAGGAAAACAGAAAAATTTCAGAAGGTCTATTTTAAACTAACATAAAGAATTATCTGCTTGTGTTATTTCTTCATGAGGATTCCGAGGAATTTCAGCCTTCACAGAAAGAGATATTTGGCCCATTTCTTACATTAGTTAATTCTATAAGAAAATATAAAGCCACAGGGTATGATCTTAGCATTCTAATTTTGCATCTTGTGATTCCAACTGCAGAAAAAATTACCTCAGCTTGTCTCTTTGGCTAGGGAATTTCTATAAAGCATGATGCTGTAAAATCATAGGGGAGGGAGTTGCCATTTGCTTCAGTGACTCTTGTTTTCAGTCTCAACAACCACAGTCTAAAACCAGCGAGGGCTCAGGCTGCAAAAGTAAACGTGACCCAAATGGGAGCTGAGCAAGAGAGAAAGGGCTCTGCTGTGAAGAGGAGCAATCCTCAGCCACACTTTAAGCTTCAGCTGCTGCCTTTTCAGGCACAAGCTTTGCTTTTTGTGGGGCAAGCTGGCTGCTTTGGTGTGCTTGTTTTATTTCTTGTGGCTTCTTCCCCTGAAGGTTATCTTCTACAGGTATAAGGGTCAATGGTGCCACAGCAGTGACACAGTAAGCCCTGGTGTGACACAAACTGTGAAGACTCCTGTCTGTAGTCAGACCATTGCTCAAGCATCTGACACACTCACATCTGTACAGAGGGGCTGTACTGTGGTGGATGTGACAATTTAAACTCCTGTGATGTCTTTACATGCTCAGACATCTCAAACTGATGTCTTCACAACATGAAAGGTTTAAGAAAAATGACAAGGAGCAACCTTCACCTCAGCCCCAACCTCAATTCCAATGCTTGGTAGTTGAATTCCCATAGAATTACTTCTGTTGGGAAATTTCTTAGAGGGATGCATCTTGCTTTTAATATTCTGCATCAGCTTTTAATTATAATAATAATACTGTATGTAAGGGATACACTTTTTGTCACTCTTTTTGTTTTTAAACAAAATCTTTTTAAGGGTAAACTTAGGGAATAGAGCCACGTTTGATCCAATATGCATACAGCTCTGTGATCTAGAAATTCAAGTGTGTCTCATGATGTAAATTGCCTTTAGAAAGCTATTTATTCTGATACATTTTTGGTCTGAAGTTAAATATTTCTGGAAATTCCTCACTCCCACTTAATTTTTTCCAAGGAAATGCCTGTGACATATCAAAGCAGGCATTTGTATTTCCAGAGCAGAGCAGGAAGGGAAGCATAATGCTTTTTCCAACTTGATTTTGAGGGTGGGCTTTTCATAAATGCTTATCACTGGAATAGCTTCGCTCCCACTTAATCAATGGCTTATGGGATTTTCAGGGCTCCAGCACAGAGTGCCTGCTACGTGCCACAGTGACTCCTCTAAGTTGGTTTAGTTTCACTGTTCTTGCTCTTGCAAAAATTTTAACAGTTGAGGTGAGGAGGAAGAGTGAAGGATGGGAAGGAAGTGGTGTGGAGACCTGACTCTTATTTGTGCCCTTCTAACAATTAATTCATAATTCAGATAATCAGACCTGGGCTGTGTTCAGAGTGTTGATTCTCTGCGTGTCTTTGGGGTTTCCCACTTAACAATGGTGTAGTAAAATCAGTATGATATAGTAAACCCAACCTTTCTAAGATATTTGAGCTGTAATTCAAGTTTTTGTTTGTGAAAAAGGGGGAATAGCCTTTCTTTAATATTCTGAAGTCTTGGGATGATAAATCCACAGGTACCAAGGGCAGGAGGGCTGTTTAGATCTGATTGTGTGAATGGACAGGGCTCTGAGACTTCATGTCAGTGGCAAGCACAGGGTGGCCAGCTGGCCCACCAGTGCTTCACCAAAGTAAGTCCAGCTTTGAATTTGGTACTGAAGGTCCCTTTGAGCTCTGATGCTCTCCCTGGGAGAAGGAAAGCAGGGAGCAGGAGCACTGATGGCAGAGAGGAGAGCGGGAGGGCAGGTGGAGCTGACACTCAGCACTACTTGGTACAGCAGGGATGCTGAGTTCAAGGAGGAAGGTGAGACAATAATGCCCCCTCCCTGCAAAGAGGGGTGACCTCTGGGGACAAGTTCTGCCTCCCATGGTGTTATCTGTTTCTGATGTGAGCAAATGCTGAAGTGAAAGAAACATCCCTGCGTGGCAGTAAAAAGAGAATGAACAATGACAAAAGTTAAACTGTAACACACAAAATGTGAGTGGAAAAGCTCTCCCAGGCCACAGCCAAACCCAAGCAGTGAAGAGGAGATTATCTGCACCCAACCATCCTGAAATGGCAGCAAGGGATGTGGGGGTACAGCTGCAGAGACCCAGCTGTGCACACATAATTTAAACCTACAGATATTGGCAGGGGGTTTTCTCTGACATGGAGCTCAGGGAAATTCCTCTGCAAAGGACTGCAGTCCACTGGGTTGAATGGGAAGCAGGAGGGCAGGCAGTCTCACAGAGATGGACACCCTGCACCATGCAGACAGGCAGCATGTGTGCACATAAAAGGCTCCTCACCTTACTCGGGGTCAGATTTGTACCCATATTTGACATTGACCTTTATGAATTTACCTTGAGGTAAAGCTAGAATGCTTTGACTGTGCTGTGTTTTTAAATTATGATGTCTTGTCTGTGTTTTCCTAAAGGAAAACATGACTTGTTACTGACCATAGAGATAGTCCTCAGCAAAATACAAAAACAAAGAAACAAAGAAGCAAGCCAGAGACAAGAGATGTGTTTTGTTTGCAGAAAGTTTTAAAATTTCTCTCACACTGATCTGAAGAAATGACAAGGGGGCAAGCATTATTCTTTATGTGCAAGCATAAGCAAAAGATATTTTTGATGGCGGTGATTGTAAGAAATAGGGGCAAATGTGAACGTCTCCCACAGAAATAGATACACCTTTTTGTCTGCCTTTAATTCTGGTATATATTTAGTGGCTTCAGACACACTGGTTATTTCTCAAAGTCACAAATTATGTCTTTGTCACTGGACTATCATAATGAAAATAATTATGAATTATATTTTCTTATTCTATGGGACTGCAGAGATCTACTTGAATTTCTGAGATCTGTAAAAATGTTGAAAGGCTGCAATCTCTGGGTATTTCCCTTTTCACCTGCCACTTGAAGCAGGACAATCACCAGTGCTACATGAGATCAAGGTTATTTGCAAGGCTTTTTGAAGAGTAAACAAATTCTTATATTTTTCATAATAGTGGAAGTAGCTTCTGTCCCTGAAGTCAAATATTTGCTGAGCTGAGACACATCCAAGATTATCTCCAGGTCAATTTTGTCACCCATTGGAAAAATCTGGAGCTCTCTGGGGGCAATAATTTTTATGGTGCAAGTATCAGCCACTGAAATTACTCTTTCAGTCCTACTGGTGTAATTTGAATAAAATAATGATAGTCATCAGTAAACAGGAAGCTGATTTTGGCAGAAACCCTGCTCTGCCCCTGAAGCAGCTGTCTTGCTTCCACCTCTCCTCTGAGTACCACATTCTCCGTGTTGAACTCAGCTTCCCTGCAGTATCTAGTTGAGGCCACTAGCACAGATTTTCACACCCCCTAATCCCCTGTCCCACAGATCTGTGTGGCCATCTCTGTGTGCCAGATGTTCAATTCTGCAGCTGCTGTGGAGCCTGTAAAGTTTTGCAGTCAGATGTAACAGCTTCCACACTTTGGGGGGAGACTGAGCTCAGTCCATGTCTGACCACTGTGAAAGACTTGGGCTCCATTTGGGTCCTGCACATACCTTTCACAGCTGCTTGATGTTGGAATTCAGGGTTTTTTCTCCTTTTTGGGCTGGCCTGTATAGAATGAATGTTATGTTCATCTTTAGTTCCACCAAGAGAAAAAAAATATACCTGCTTTATGGAAATAAAGAGGAGAGAACTATAAAATAAAATGCTGCTACCCTAAAATGTGTAGTGATGGGGTGAGGCAAGAAAGTGATTTTTATAGGAAATTGTTCTGCCTGAAAATCAGACTTTTCTTTTCAAGAACGATGGGGAAGGCATGGGCAGTACTGTCACTGCAGGCAGAGAAGGGCCAGATTTGGGCTTATTCCAGGGCAGGATTGGAAGAGTAAACTATGACCACTTTGTTTTGGTAGAATTTATCAGCTAGGCCATGGTTTGCAAACCTCAATTCTAAACTCAGTACAAATCATGAGGCTTTCGAGCATCTGTGTTGGGTCAATCTTTAAAAAAATGAAAACCAGAAATTCCAGAAGCTTCTGGTATTTCCAGTTCAAGGCCAAATTTTGCATGATCTGAAAAGGTATGTTTCGGTTCTGGTTACCACTGAGAATCCTAATCAAGAAAAACAGAAGAAACTTCTATCTTAGAAAACCATAAAATTATCTTGTAAAGTTTCAGGTGAACAGAATAAACAATAGAAAGACGAGCTCTGGATGAGCAGAGGAATGTGGTCCCTTGCTTTCTCAAGCTCATCTGAAACACATTTCCAGCCTATCCAAGGCTCATCCTTGCTGAGGAAAGAAAAATACACATCTATTTAGGCTGCTATTGCTCTGGTTAGGAAACTGGAGAAGCTGTAGTTACTATTTTTGCAAGTTTGCTTCCTTCAGGGGAGAGGTATCTTAGGGTTGAGGGGGAGGTAATGTGATCTCTTTTTCTATTTTTATAAAGGGCCTGGGGATGCACCAGGAAGCTGCAGATCTGTGCAGTTGAAAGTCTTCAGCTCCTCTTTTGAGATACTAAGGGAGGAACAGTTAGAAAAGCATGGCCTAATTAAGGATATCTAATATGGTTTCAGGAAGGGAAGGGCATGCCTCATTAACTGGCTGGAATTCTTTGAGGATATTGCTGCTCAGGGAGACCAAAAAAAGGCAACTCACTGTGACCATTGTGTATCTCGGTGGTCTGGGAGAGAATAAAACACATTTAGGAAGGCCTGGGGTTGATACTTGCATTTACAGAGTGGGTAAAAATATAACACAGAATTACCTGGTATTTAAACCTGCAGGGAGTGTAACTCTTAGTTCTTGAAATCCTGGGTGCATTATGTCTTTTAATATTTTACTTAAAAAAAGAAAGTCGGTATTATTATTATTATTGATCTAATTGTCTTTTGTGACTTAGCTGAAATGAAAGGTGCAGTGTTTCCAAATGATCTAGTGCTAAATTTGGAGAACAGTGAGGAAAATTGCAATTAGATACAGCAAGAGTTAAATGCTTTTTAAAGTTTCTAGCATGGCAGATGGCATATTCAATAAAGGTCAGATAAATCTAGCATCTTGATAATAAGTGAAAGAGCCTAGAATCAGGAGAGGGAAAAGGTGGGGTGGATGAAGGGTTTCTTTGTAGGTTGACAGCTTTAATGTGGGAATGGCGGGAGATGCAGTTTTCCCACATCTTTGTAGAATCAGAATCTAAAAATGCTTAAAATTATACTTGAGAGAGAGAAATTACTCATAAATGCACGTTTTGACTGAGGAAAAGTAGAGTTTTGCATGAATGTGCTCAGGGCTTGCAGCTGAGGGACAGCTCATGGCGGAGGGAGGGTCAGTTGGGGTGTGGGATTGAGGTCAGTGGGGATGTGGAAGCAGAGAAGCCATTTGAGCTCTTCACACCTGAGGGTGGCATGGAGCCAGCTGGCCACTCACCTGGTTGCCTGGCCATCCCACAGGCTGCAGGACCAGCTGAGTGCAGTGCTGTCCACTTGCAAGCCTTCAGAACCCTGTTGCATATCTGTGTGCTGGGAGTAAGGGTGCTATCCTCGTAAGCTTACACCACCTGGGAATTCCTTCAGAGCCAGGGAAACTGCATGGTTTTGATCCCATTGTGTTCCTCAGAGCTTGCAGAAGACCAATTGCCTTTCTTTTCACAGAATCACAGAATGGCTTGCTTTGGAAAGGACCTTAAACATCATCTAGTTTAGCCTCCCTGCCATGGACAAGGACATCTTCCACCAGAGCAGATTGCTCAAAGCCCCAATCAGCTTGGCTATGAACACTTCCAGAGATGGAACATCCACAACTTCTCTGGACAACATGTTCCAATGCATCACCATCCTCACAGGAAAGAATTTGTTCCTAATAATTCCTCATATCTAATCTAAACCTACCCTCTTAAAGTTTAAAGCCATTCCTGTGTCACTACACACCCTTGTAAAATGTACTTCCTCCTCTTTCTTGGAGGCTCCCTTCAGGTACTGGTACAATTTGGTCACCTGATGGCTGCACAACCCCAATTGTCTTAGCCTTTCCTAATAGGAAAGGTGTTTTGTCCCTCTAATAGTCTTGGTGGCTCTGGACTCACTCCAGAAGGTGAATGTCCTTCCTGTATTGGGGACCCTAGAGCTGGATGTTGGACCTGAGGTTCTCACAAGAGAGTGGTAGAGAGACACAATCCCCTCCCTCACCTTTCTGCTCACAGGGCTTTGGTTCAGTCCAGGACAGCTTTGGCTTTCTGGGCTGCAAGTGCCCACTGCTGGGTCATGCCCAGCCTCTCATCCACCAGCACTCCCAAGTCTCATCAGGGCTGCTCATCCCCCAGACTGAAGGGATGGGGGGCTGGTTTCCAACCCAGATGGAGTACCTTCATTCAGTTGCAGCCCCTTGACCCATTTTCTACATAAGCAGTTCTTCCATCTTGATTTCTTGGGAAAGCCAGGTACTTTTGCTTGCAAGGGCTGGACCCTGAGAGCTCATTGAAGGGGCCGAGAAACAGTCCTGTGACTCAGTGGAGGTTTTATTTCTTGCTGAGCAAAGGGACCATTATTAGAAGATGGAAAACAGGTGTTAGAAGGGAAGGAAATGGGGAAATCCTTGTGTTTCTTTTAATAACCATGAAATTTTAAGCTTTTTGAAAGATTCTTGCCTATATGTCTCTGTTGATGAGGCTCCTTTTCAATTTAGCATGAGGCTGAGCACACATCAATTTTCACTTTGATGAAAGAGGAAGGACATGTAAAGGTGGAGGGTCAGGATGGACATGTGGAAGTGGAGGTCAGGAGTGCAATGAGTACCTGCCTGAGGGAAGCACCACACAGCAGGCATGAGAAGAAGCAAAGCTCTGCTGGAGGGAGATCACTCAGGGTCAAATGTACCTTGAGCATCAACCCTTTCCCACACCCTCCTAGGGTCTGCTCCAGCCAGAGTCCAGGTCAGGTCTGGACTGTCCCTGCCCCATAAGAACTCCTAAGAGTCTCTCTCTTGTCTGCTACTCCCCAAAAGCCTCTGCCAGTGTGTGTGCAGAGGAGCCACTCTTTCTTTTGCTTGCCTGAAGAAAAAACAGCCTGAGTGTCGTTGCTGGGAAAAGGTGCCAGACTGGTGTTCCTCGTCCAGCCAAAGGCTGGTTTCAGCAAACTCAGTGCAGGGAAGGTTCTCCCAAGATATTTCCTGAGAATTTGTCCTTATTTTGTGATTTGTTCTGTGGGAAGGGCTCCTTTTCAAGGACCGGCTAATCCTCATACCTCTAAGGGCTGTGCAAGCACCAAAACCAAAGAGATCCTCCTTCTACAGAGCCTCAGGAATAGGATGGAGATAGAAACAAGCAGTCAATGATGTTATTGAGAGAGGGGAGGGAGAGTAGCTGTGGCATACCAAGAGACAGGGTCGGTTGCACTGGCAGACCATGTTTGGGGCTGACTGCTTGGCTGTCAACTGCATTTTTAAAGTCTCGCAGTGACAAAGCATTTACGCTTGGGATAAGAAGCATAACTTGTTTTCCAGAGGTTATTCAGTTCTTGATCCCTGATTTAATACAGCCAGGGAGGATATTACCCATGATGACTCTTTTGTGAGCAATGCATCTGGTTCTAGGGAGCTGGAATATTCAATACATCTCACTAAACCACTGGCTAACATTCAGCAGAGAGGAATAAAGGAAGACTTTGTTTGAGGAGAATTTTGAGGTGGAGGAGCTTGAATTTTTGTGTGCATGGATGTGTATCAATGTCCCATAAGCAGTGTCCTTCTAGCACCAAATTTGCCATGGGGAAAACCCTAACTTGCAAGTGGCTGGGGTGAATTTGAGCCAGTCACTAACCAGCCAGGCTTCTGAGACTCTTATCTGTTCTTAATAGGATTTGGACCAGGACCCCAAGGTGTTACTTAGCTGAAGTCTGTATGAGTACAAGGGAAGAAATTGTATTCTGCAGACCTGTAACCCAGCACATAAAGACAAGTTTTGAAATTATATCTCAACTGTACTCAATAAGTGTTTTACTACTGATCTAAAAAGGTTGAGAATTTCATCAGAGTATACAGGGAATATAAAATACAAACAATAGGCTATTCAGTGCCCCAGAGGAAGCAAAAGGAGACAGGAAAACAAGGGATGTCCTAGACTGGTTTGATTGACTGTATTTTGAGACCAACATCCAAAAAAAAGCATTTAAGAAGCACTGCACAGTCATTTGTGCTGTGAAATGTCATATGCCTGCAAACAATGTCTTGCACATTCATTTCCCCACCTGCCTGCAGGATGTTTCCTGGTCTCACAGCACAGTGCTCTCTGCACACCAAAATGCCTTCAAAATACACACACGTCTGGACTAACATTCCAGAGCCCAAGACTGGGTTCGACAGCCACGAAGGACTTAAGTGCAGAACTTGTGCTGGTGAGTGAGCTTCAGTCCTGGGACCTTCCTGTGACATTGGCAGCCCTCCAGCACCCAGCTGTGGCAGCGCAGCTCCTCAGGACTGGTGCAGCCCTCTCTGTTTGTGCAGCAACCAACACAATAAGCTGCCAGTCAGATTTGTTGGATGCTGTGTGATCTTGTGATATTAATAATATAATGATAGCATTATAACTGGACCATTCAACTCCGTAGTTTGTTCTTCTATAAATGATTTATAAGTTTTATGCATTTTATATGCCTCTCATTAAAAATGCATTGAAAAATACTATCAAAATACCATTTTGTGAGGCTCAGTCTCTCTTTATTCTTGTTATAGCCATCTGCCATTAAGCTTTAATAACTGGCTGATTATAATTTATTAATTTATCACCTGTTCTTTATACAGTTGGATAATTGTCAACCAATGTGAAATGGCCTCCTATTGTGTTATTAATCCCCAAAGCAATTAGAAAACCCACTGATTGCACAAGCCATTGAAAGTGGCCAGTAACTCATGTTAGAAATGATCTGCAGTGCTCCCATCAGTGCGTGATTGGTAATGACTTTTCTGTTGCCAGTGAGAATTTGAAAGGGGCAGTTTAACTAAGGAGGCTTTTAATTTTATTTATTTATTTTATAATAAGCCTGGATTTATGTGGCTGACAATAGATGTGTAGGTTTCAGCTTGTCCTACTGATTCTGTAGGGACAATCTGAGAAAGGCAACCTCAATTTCATATAGTGTCATGCTCTTGCTTCTCAAAATTTCTTTGGGGAGATTTCTGCCCCAGCTAACATCCCCAGGATGAAAGGGTTATTTAGGTACTGCTTTAAATGCCAAATCTTTTGGGAGATTGACTTCAGTCAGCTTTGGATGAAGACATCAGACTTCAGTATCTCTCCTTTGATTTTTATCTGCCAAAGATTCAGTATGGGTTAGCTGTGGGCTTTCTGGTATGGATATTTACAGCATGAGAAAAGGGACAGAGCCAACGGTTTGTTGGATCCAGCAACTGTCATTTAGCAAAGCTGTTTGCTTACTCTGCCAGTGTGAAGGAGATATGCAGCCCACCCCAGAAGTGAAGAATCCTTATCTGCCATCCTATTTGCAGTGCAGACAGATGTGTTACAATACCTCTGGCACTAACAAGTTACATTCCCGTAATGCTGTCCCTGAGGCAGATTTAAATGCTTTTCTGGTGAAAGGAAAGAAAGGGGAAAAAACGCCGCTGACATGAGAAAGCAGAGACACACCACTGAGGAAAGCAGCTGTAAATGGTTCTTTTAAACAAAGCTCCTGGCCCCTCTGGTGTGTGCTCAGTCAGGGACCACTCTGGTGGGTCAGGCACACTGGAGGTACAGAGCTGCCAACTGCAGTGATATTTTGCTCCATATGTCTTGAAATGGTCTGGGAGAACTTTTACTTAAACAAGATGATCACATAGATCAGCATTCTGCTATTGAACAGGACTCTGGGCAGACTTAGGAAGAGATTTTTTCATTTCTCTTCTGTCTCCAGCAACACCTACCACACAGTAAATATCTACGTTAGTGCAAAGTAGTGATTCCAGAGTATAAGAAAGTCCTGAGTTTTCCATCAATATCACAAT